>NC_069501.1:511308133-512663133 GCF_027579735.1 Bombina bombina | reverse complement strand
GATAGACTTAAAGAGCATTATTTATATTTTAGAATTATATTCATAGTCCTGAATAGTTTTAAGCTTGCCTTTTGTATGCTAACTATTTAAAACAAACATCCATTGTTGCTGTAGGTTGCAGACTTAAAGGAATACATGGTATTTTAACCTTGTAGTCATAGCCTGTGTATTTGAAACTAATCCTAAATGCTAAATTGTTTATCTTTGCAAATATAGATATATATCTTCGAATTTGTCTTAACTGTAGGTAACTAAGAATTTATTTCAGCTTAGATAAATGGGCATTTAAACTGAACTGTTTACATTTAGAATATATGTACTTTTAGTGTCCTAATTAGAATTGTATTAGAATCAATTGTAGTTATATAGCTGATTGTACTGTTTGAATGTTAGTAGCTTATATCTTGGTCTCATTGTGGTATTTTAAATGCAACTCTGATTTGGGAGGCTATTGTGAATAAGGCAACTTTTATGAATACTGAAGCGAAAGATAAAGTTGATGAATGGAAAAGTAATGAGCAATATGACAAACTTATAGGAGTGGCTACACTGGAAGTCAGAAAATATTCAAGATACAATTAAATTTAGAAAAAGGAGAAAATTTGAAAGTGACTGGGATGACTACCAACAAAATCAAGTTTATAACTATTCACTAAATCAAACAAGTAGTTCAGAATCAGGAAGCTCATTTGTTGAGGATAAAAATAAACAAAGATTTAGACAAAGACGTGGTAGAAGAAGGGATTTTTAGGTCAGAGACAACAAATGACAAAAGAACCAGGAGAGGAGGTAGAAAGCATAAGACAAACTACACAAGAAAGCAAGAAATACCCACTCAGGAATCAATTGAAAGAGAAGCAGAAAGCTTAATAAAAATAAAAAAAGTAGTTAACCTCTCTGGAGCTAACCTTTCAGACTACCAAATCCAAGTGTTGGGCAAGGGATTATCTTTTGCACCAACAAATAAATGTGACAAATTCACGGTGGTCAAAGATTTAAATCTTTTTGCTAGAAAACTAATACTAAAGAAAACTTTTGAAAATAAACGATATGACAATACACTTGATATAAGAGACCGCCAAATTTTATTGAGTCTGGAAGATTTGTCTTCAGAGGGGAGTACTCAAGAACAAACTATATCACACATAGGATTCAGTACTTTTAAAAAGAAATCAACCGATATGCCTTCATTATTAACAGTACCAAGTGTGTACAACTTTGTAAAACTTGTAGAAAAAGACATCCTAGAAATGGATAATAATTTAAAAACTGCCAAAAATTTAACTAACAAACAACTGTTAGCTTTAAAAGATTTACAAGCTAACAAGAACATCACTATTAAGCCTTCAGATAAGGGCGGGAATGTTGTCATATTAAATACAAAAGATTATCTACAAGAATGTACAACACAATTACATGATAAAGTGCATTACAAAGGTTTAAAAAGTGATCCTACAGAATCATATTCCCAACAATTAGATTAGTATCCTGGGGGAAGTGTTAAAAGAGGGTATAATTAATAAAGGGGAAATTGATTATTTAAAGGTAAAGTTCCCCCCAATAATTCCCACTTTTTATACAATCCCAAAATTACATAAGGGCAAAATACCTCCGCCTGGAAGGCCCATAATATCTGGGATTGGCTCCCTAACTGAAAAAATCTCTGAATATGTTGATTGCAATCTCAGATCCTTCCTTGAAATTCTACCCTCTTTTGTAAAAGATTCATTAGATGTTTTGAAAAAACTTGAAGGCCTCTCTATTCTTGAAAACACTTTGCTAGTGGCAATTGATGTGGAAGGATTATACACTTCGATTCCACATGATAGAGGAGTGGAAATATGTAGATATTTTCTTGAGCAGAAGGGTCACAAATATAATGAACATACACAATTTGTGGTTTCCTTTTTGAATTTCTTACTGAGACATAATTATTTTATGTTCAACCAGAAAATCTATGAACAAATCCTAGGTATGGCCATGGGCACTTGTTGTGCGCCAACTTATGCATGTCTGTACCTATGCTTTTGGGAAAAGGAAGTAATTTGGGATGGCATGTATAAAGATCATATAGGACTATGGATATGTTTCATAGATGACGTGTTACTGCTCTGGGAAGGGACAGAAGATAAATTAAAAGACTTTATGAAGTCTTTAAATATTAATAACTATAATCTAAAATTTACCTTTACTTGTAGCAAAAATGAAATTAGTTTTTTGGATTTAACTATAAGAAATGAAAATCAGTCTATTATTACTGCCACCCATAGAAAACAAACAGCAGGGAACACCCTGCTACGCGCTGATAGTCATCACCCTGAGCATTTACTTCACAATATACCACATGGTCAATACCTTAGACATAGACGTAATTGTACGAAACTAGAAACCTTCAAAATGGAGGTGAGGGATATAAAACAAAGATTCAAAGAACGTGGCTATTCACAAGATTGCCTGAAAAGGGCGTACAGTAAAACAAGATACTTGGATAGACAGGAAATCTTCTATAAGCCTAAAGAAAATGGGACAGATGATACAGTAAGGTTTATAAGCACTTATAATGATTCCTGGGCAAAAATAAGATCCATTCTTGTTAGACATTGGCATGTCCTAACCTTGGATTCCTCAATAGCTAAATGTGTTGGTAATGTACCACAAATGACAGCTAGAAAAGCACCAAATCTTAAAGACAAACTAGTCAAAAGCCACTTTGTTTTGAATAAAGATAGTAATTGGCTATCTCAATATAAAAAATCTGATGGTAATTTTCGATGTACAAAATGCTCAGTTTGCAGAAACATGATAACGGGAAACAAATTTATTGATAAATCTGGTAAACAATGGCACACTCAGGGACATATAAATTGTCTTAGTGAAGGAGTCGTGTATTTAGTCTACTGTAGCTGCCCTTGTTATTACGTAGGAAAAACCTACAGAGAGCTAAAGGAAAGAATTAAAGAACACAAACGAGATATTAAAAATAAATTAATAGATACTAGTAGTGTAGCAAGACATTTCTTTCTTAAACATAATAGTAACAAACATGAACTTAAATTTAGGGGTCTTCAGAAAATTGATCTTCAAGAAAGAGGAGGAAATTTTTAATTTAAAAACACTTGCACCACTAGGAATGAATGAAGAGATAAACTATGCATGTTTCTTTTACAAAGATATGACGAGTCCACGGATTTCATCCTTACTTGTGGGATAATAACCTCCTGCTAACAGGAAGTGGCAAAGAGCACCACAGCAGAGCTGTATATATAGCCCCTCCCATCCCCTCCACCCCCAGTCATTCTCTTTGCCTGTGTTATACTAGGAAGACATGGTAAAGTGAGGTGTTAGTTTTAGTTTCTTCAATCAAGAAGTTTTTTTATTTTAAATGGTACTGGTGCGTACTATTTTCCTCAGGGGGATATGGAAGAAGATTTCTGCCCTGAGGTTGATGATCTTAGCAGTTGTAACTAAGATCCATGGTGGTTCCCACAAGACTTCTGAAGGTAACCATGAGACATCTTCAGTGTGGAGACCGGTTTCATGCTACAAGCAGCATTAAGGTATGTGCAGCGTTTTTATTCTGAGGAGACTTGGTGTATCAGAACTGGCTGGCATTATTTCCCTGTATGGGAATAGGGTAAGCAGTAATCCTATTTTATAAGAGGGGTATTACTGGAGTCCCTATATTATATTTATCATTGGTTGACTTTATTTGGGTTATGTGACATGGGAGACTATTAAAAAACGATGTATTACGTTTTTTATTCTTGGCATTTAAACTTATTTGTTTTTTGGTTTGAGGGGTTGTATTCTGTGTTGTGCATTAACTTTGGTGCAAAACCGCATTCCCATGTTTGGGCCTACTCCGGCATCGACCTTAAGGGGCGGGGCTTATTTTCACGCGCTCAGATGCGCACTTCCTTCAGGCTCAGCAGCAGCAAACAGTAACTCCGGTGGCTCCTGGACTGTATAGCTGGTCTGAAGGGTTGGAAACTTGTTTCGAAGTACCCTGGGGGCAGGTAGGCGCCACAGCAGAGCTGTGGCAAGGTGTAGAGGGTATTTTTGTTTATATTTTGACTAGTTGTTAAATATAAGTACTTTAAAGCTTTATTTCTGCCCTTGCTTTTGGGTGCAGTAATTTTTGGATTAACCAACGATCTTAGTTAAATTTGGAGATAATTTAACATTAATTGAGCTTTTTGGAAAAATTGTTCACTTTTTCTTTTCTTAAAGGCACAGTACATGTTTTTTCAAATGTTTATTTTTTGCAATAAATAAGTGTTTAAATGACTTTTGTGGTATTACTAGTCTGTTCAACATGTCTGACATTGAGGATTCTCATTGTTCTATGTGTTTAGAAGCTTTTGTGCAACCCCCTCTAACATTGTGTAACTCTTGTACTGAAAGGGCCTTACAATGTAAAAAACATATTTTAAATAAAGAAAGTGTGCCTAAGGATGATTCTCAGTCTGAAGAGAATCAGGATATGCCATCCAATTCTCCCCAAGTGTCACAACCTTTAACGCCCACACAAGCGATGCCAAGTACTTCTAGTGCGTCTAATTCTTTTACTCTGCAGGAGATGGCTGCAGTTATGTCAACTACCCTTACAGAGGTATTATCTAATTTACCAGTGTTGCAGGGGTCAGGTATTAATGTAGTAGGTCAGGTATTAATGTAAATACTGAATCCTCTGATGCTTTATTAGCTATTTCCGATGTTCCCTCACAGTGCTCTGAATTGGGGATCAGGGAATTACTGTCTGAAGGTGAAATTTCTGATTCAGGGAATGTATTACCTCAGACAGATTTGGATGTTATGTCATTTAAATTTAAGCTTGAACACCTCCGCCTGTTACTTAGGGAGGTTTTCGCGACTGGATGATTGTGACCCTATTGTGATTCCTCCAGAGAAATTGTGTAAATTGTGTAAAATGGATAAATATTTGGAAGTACCTACTTACACTGATGTTTTTCCGGTTCCTAAGAGAATTTCGGAAATTATTAGAAAGGAATGGGATAGACCAGGTATACCGTTTTCTCCCCCTCCTAATTTTAAGAAAATGTTTCCCATATCAGATACCATTCGGGACTCAAAAGTAGAGGGTCCCTAAAGTAGAGGGAGCTATATCTACCCTAGCTAAGCGTACTACTATACCCATTGAGGATAGTTGTGCTTTCAAGGACCCTATGGATAAGAAATTAGAGGGTCTACTAAAGAAAATGTTTGTTAATCAGGGGTTTCTTTTACAACCTACGGCTTGCATTGTTCCAGTAACTACTGTAGCAGCTTTTTGGTTTGAGGCTCTAGAAGAGTCTCTTAAGGTTGAGACTCCATTAGATGACATCTTAGATAGAATTAAGGCTCTCAAGCTAGCTAATTCTTTTATTACTGATACCGCTTTTCATATTGCTAAATTAGTGGCAAAAAAGATTTGCTATTTTAGCACGTAGAGCATTATGGCTCAAATCTTGGTCTGCTGAAGTGTCATCAAAACATAAGCTTTTAGCTATTCCCTTTAAAGGTAAGACCCTTTTCGGGCCAGAATTGAAGGAAATCATTTCTGATATTACAGGAGGTTAAGGCCATGCCCTACCTCAGGATAAGTCGGTTAAAATGAGGGGTAAACAGAATAATTTTCGTTCCTTTCAGAACTTTAAAGGAGGACCCCCCGCTTCTTCTTCTTCCACAAAGCAGGAAGGGAATTTTTCCCAATCTAAGTCAGTCTGGAGACCCAATCAGAATTGGAATAAGGGTAAACAATCCAAAATGCCCACTGCTGCTCCTAAGACAGCATGAAGGGGTGGCCCCCGATCCGGGACTGGATCTAGTAGGGGCAGACTCTCTTTCTTTGCTCAGGCTTGGGCAAGAGATGTTCAGGATTCCTGGGCACTAGAAATAGTGACCCACGGTTATCAATTGGAATTCAAGGATTTTCTCCCATGAGGGAGATTTCATCTTTCAAAATTATCTGCAAACCAGATAAAAAGAGAGGCGTTCTTACGCTGTGTAAAAGACCTTTCTACTATGGGAGTATTTTTTCCAGTTCCAAAATTGGAACAGGGACAGGGGTTTTACTCAAACCTATTTGTGGTTCCCAAAAAAGAGGGAACATTCAGACCCATCTTAGACCTCAAGTGTCTAAACAAATTTCTAAGAGTTCCATCATTCAAGATGGAGACAATTCAAACAATTTTACCAATGATCCAGGAGGGTCAATATATGACTACCGTGGATTTGAAGGATGCTTACCTTCATATTCCAATCCACAAAGATCATCATCGGTTTCTAAGGTTTGCCTTCTTGGACAAACATTATCAGTTCGTGGCTCTTCCCTTCGGGTTGGCCACAGCACCCAGAATCTTCACAAAGGTTCTAGTGTCTCTTTTGGCGGTTCTCAGACTGCGAGGAATAGCGGTGGCGCCTTATCTGGACGACATTCTTATTCAGGCGTCAACATATCATCTGACAAAATCTCACACGGACACAGTGTTGTCTTTTCTGAGAACTCACGGCTGGAAGGTGAACATAGAGAAGAGTTCACTTGTCCCACAGACAAGGGTTCCCTTCTTGGGAACTCTGATAGACTCAGTAGCCATGAAAATATTTCTGACGGAGGTCAGAAAATCAAAAATTCTAAATACTTGCCGAGCACTTCAGTCCATTCCTCGGCCATCAGTGGCTCAGTGTATGGAGGTAATTGGATTAATGGTAGCGGCAATGGACATTGTTCCGTTTGCTCGCTTTCATCTCAGACCACTGCAACTGTGCATGCTCGGACAGTGGAATGGGGATTATGCGGATTTATCTCCTCAGATAAATCTGGATCAAGAGACCAGAAACTCTCTTCTTTAGTGGTTGTCGCCAGATCATCTGTCCCAATGGACTTGTTTCCGCAGACCCTCATGGGTGATAGTGACAACAGATGCCAGCCTTCTGGGCTGGGGTGCAGTTTGGAACTCCCTGAAGGCTCAGGGTGTTTGGACTCAAGTGGAGTCTTTACTTCCAATCAATATTCTGGAACTGAGAGCAATTTTCAATGCGCTTCAGGCATGGCCTCAGTTGGCTTTGGCCAAATTCATCAGATTCCAGTCAGACAACATCACGACTGTGGCATATATCAATCATCAGGGGGGAACAAGGAGTTCCTTAGCAATGATAGAAGTATCCAAGATAATCAGTTGGGTGGAAGCCCACTATTGCCATCTGTCAGCAATCTACATCCCAGGAGTAGAGAACTGGGAAGCAGATTTTCTAAGTCGACAGACTTTTCATCCGGGGGAGTGGGAACTTCACCCGGAGGTATTTGCCTCATTGATTCTCAGATGGGGAAGACCGGAATTGGATTTGATGGCATCTCGACAGAATGCCAAGCTTCCAAGATATGGATCCCAGTCAAGGGATCCCCAGGCCGAACTGATAGATGCTTTGGCAGTGCCTTGGTTGTTCAGCCTAGCTTTCGTGTTTCCACCGTTTCCTCTCCTCCAACGTGTGATTGCTCGAATCAAACAGGAGAGAGCTTCAGTGATCCTGATAGCTCCTGCGTGGCCACGCAGGACTTGGTATGCGGATCTAGTGGACATGTCCTCTCTGCCACCGGGGAAACTTCCATTGAGACAGGACCTTCTCATTCAAGGTCCATTCCAACATTCAAATCTAATTGCTCTGCAGCTGACTGCGTGGAGATTGAACGCTTGATTTTATCGAAGCGAGGATTCTCTGACTCAGTTATCAATACTTTGATACAGGCTAGAAAGCCTGTCACTAGAAGAATCTATCATAAGATATGGCGTAAATATCTTTATTGGTGTGGATCCAAGGGTTACTAATGGAGTAAAATTAGGATTCCTAGGATTCTCTTCTTTCTCCAAGAAGGATTGGAGAAAGGGTTATCAGCGAGTTCCTTAAAGGGACAAATTTCAGCTTTGTCAATTCTGTTTCACAAACGTTTGGCAAATGTGCCAGATGTTCAGTCTTTTTGTCAGGCTCTATCTAGAATTAAGCCTGTATTTAGACCAATTACTCCTCCCTGGAGTTTGAATTTAGTTCTTTGAGTTCTTCAAGGGGTTCCGTTTGAACCCATGCATTCCATGGATATCAAATTGTTATCCTGGAAAGTTCTGTTTTTAGTTGCTATTTCTTCTGCTAGAAGAGTTTCTGAGCTTTCAGCACTTCAGTGTGATTCCCCTTATCTTATTTTTCATTCTGATAAGGTGGTGTTACGTATCAAACCTGGATTCCTTCCTAAGGTTGTTTCAAATAAGAATATTAATCAGGAAATTGTTGTTCCTTCCTTGTGTCCTAACCCTTCTTCTAAGAAGGAGCGTATGTTGCTTAATTTGGATGTGGTCCGTGCCTTAAAGTTTTACTTACAGGCAACTAAGGATTTCCGTCAATCATCTTCATTATTCATTGTCTATTCTGGAAAGCGTAGGGGTCATAAAGCTACGGCTACCTCTCTTTCTTTTTGGCTGAGAAGTATCATCCGCCTGGCATATGAGACTGCTGGACAGCAGCCTCCTGAAAGAATTACGGCTCATTCTACTAGGGCTGTGGCTTCCACATGGGCTTTTAAGAACGATGCATCTGTTGAACAGATTTGTAAGGCTGCAACTTGGTCGTCTCTTCACACTTTTTCCAAATTTTACAAATTTGATACTTTTGCTTCTTCTGAGGCTATTTTTGGGAGAAAGGTTCTTCAAGCAGTGGTTCCTTCTGTTTAGGTTCCTGTCTTGTCCCTCCCTTTTCATCCGTTTCCTATTGCTTTGGTATTGGTTTCCCACAAGTAAGGATGAAATCCGTGGACTCGTCATATCTTTGTAAAAGAAAAGTAAATTTATGCTTACCTGATAAATTATTTTCTTATATGATATGACGAGTCCACGGCCCACCCTGTTCTTTTTAAGACAGTTTTTCTTTATATTTTTTTGTAAACTTCAGTCACCTCTGCACCTTTTAGCCTTTCCTTTTCTCTTCCTATACCTTCGGCCAAATGACTGAGGGGGGAGGGGATGAGAGGGGCTATATATACAGCTCTGCTGTGGTGCTCTTTGCCACTTCCTGTTAGCAGGAGGTTAATATCCCACAAGTAAGGATGAAATCCGTGGACTCATCATATCATAAAAGAAATTAATTTATCAGGTAAGCATAAATTTACTTTTTCTGCGTGAATGAACTATCTGAGTGTAGTCTAACAGAAATGTAAAATCCTCTTTGAGTATAATCAATGATGGTGGAGATTATGAGAAGTGGAGTAACACGTGTCAAGTGGTTCTTTACATTAAAAACAGTTTATGTCAATAAATTGACAAGTATTAATTCATTATTATTAAATTTTAACAAAACAGGTTTTCAAAAAAACTGCCTATCTATTATGATTAATACAACAGAGACAGTATATATGATCTTTAGGATCGTAATAATATTCCTAAGTTTTCTTAGTGATTGCAGTATTATTGCCTGCTAAAAATCATTCACAATGCGACAAGGGGGAGCGAATTAAATAACATAGTATTATCAATGTAAAATCTGAAAGTATTTCAATTATTGAACATAATGTAATATAGTATTTCTTTTACAAGATATGACGAGTCCACAGATTTCATCCTTACTTATGGGATTACGCCTCCTGGTCAGCAGGAGGAGGCAAAGAGCACCACAGCAGAGCTGTATATAATAGCTCCTCCCTTCCCTCCCACTCCAGTCATTCTCTTTGCTTGTGTTAGTGATAGGAAGAGGTAAAGTGAGGTGTTAGTTTAGATTCTTCAATCAAGAGTTTTTTATTTTTAAATGGTGCCAAAGTGTGCTATTTTTCTGCCGGGCAGTTTCTGGATCCAATTATGCTTGGGAACTTGTGGGATTTTAGTCTCACTGCACCTCCCTTGTTGGTACTGCCTGGAATTTGCCTAAGCCCTTTCACGATTCACAGGACCTCAGGAGGAAGAGTGGACCTCTTGACACTGTGGGTATTTCATGCGGTTTCCTCAGCATGAAGGTAAGTGCAGTCTTTTTTATTCTGGGGCTTGGAAGCAGATACTCAGAACAGACTGTGCTTTTATCACTGCGGTTTATGGGCCTTGGTAAGGGTATCCATATGCATATATGTGGATGTCATGTGTTAATAAAGTGGACAACATACACATTATTATTTCCCCCAGACAGTCCGGTTTTCAAAATTTAGCCATGAGCGCTGGGTGGTGTGATATAGTGCTCAAATGAGTATGGAGCGGGCATAACTTGTTTATTTTTGGGCTGACGCTGGGGAATAGACTGTTAGGCGAGATGTCAGTGTTTTTTTTACTTAAGTATTTCGGTACTAGTGTTAAAAACAATATTTTTCTTTCCCGGGCTCTACGTACTTGCTTCCGCCCATGAAGGGCGGGACTTGAGTTTCGCGCGTTCATCATGCAGTTGTTAAAGAATTCCGGTGTATGAGTGCTGTGATCAGTGAATGCGTGCTGCTCCTAAGTCCGCTTATCTCCCTATTCATAAGCAGTCTTAGGCACGCTAGTAGGAAACTAACGGTGGTCAGACGAAGGCAGGTAGGAGCCACAGCGGAGCTGTGGTGGGGTGACTGTGGGCTAGGTGTGCTTCTAAAAGGGGGCCCCATGTGAGTTGTGCGAATTATTCATTGATCGCACCTGATTGCTAAATTATTTTAAATGCTTAATTTCTTTTTGCGCATAATTATAAGCGTTGGCAAAATTCAAAGACACAGTACATTATAATTACTACATTTTCTGTTACCAGTAGACTGATCACATTGGTACTTTGCATCTGTTACAATGGAGGACATTGAGCAAAATACATGTCCTATGTGTTTAGATGCCATTGTGGAACCACCTGTCACACTTTGTGATACTTGTTTTGAAAGAGCCTTACAATGTAAAGAAAAAATATTTTTTACACAGATTTAGGGTATGTTGCAACTTTCTCCCCTAGCGTCACAGACTTTAACGCCCGCTCAAGCAACGCCATGTTCTTCATCGGCGTCTGCTTCTTTCACCTTGCAGGATATGGCTGCAGTTATGTCATCTACTCTCACAGAAGTGTTATCTAAGTTGCCAGTGTTATAAGGCAAACGCAGCAGGACAGAAACCCATATGGTGCCTGCTACTTCTGATGCTTTGATGGCTATCTCTGATGTACCCTCCCAGGGTTCTGAATTGGGGGGTAGGGAGATTCTCTCTGAGGGGGAACTGTCTGACTCAGCGAGTGCATTGCCTCACACAGATTCGAATGTCACGTCCTTTAGATTTAAACTTGAACATCTCCGCCTGTTGCTGCGGGAGGTCTTGTTGACTCTGGACGACTGTGACTATTGTGGTACTTCCAGAGAAATTGTGTAAGATGGTCAAATACTTAGAAATTCCTTCTTACTCTGATGTTTTTCCGGTTCCTAAGAGAATGATGGAAATTGTTACGAGGGAATGGGAAAGACCAGGTATACCTTTTTCACCTTCCCCTATTTTTAAGAAGATGTACCCTATAGCTGACACCATTCGGGACTCCTGGCAGACGATCCCTAAGGCGGAGGGTGCTATTTCTACCCTGGCTAAACGTATGACTATCCCTATTGAGGACAGTTGTCCTTTTAAAGAACCTATCAATAAAAAGTTAGAGGGTCTTCTAAAGAAGCTTTTTGTTCACCAGGGTTATTTATTACAACCGACGGCCTGTATTGTACCAGTCACAACTGCAGCCGCCTTTTGGTTTGAGGCCTTGGAGGAGTCTCTTAAAACTGAGACTTCTTTAGAGGAAATAATGGACAGAATTAAGGCCCTTAAGCTGGCTAATTCTTTCGTCACAGATACCGCATTTCAGATCGCCAAATTGGCAGCTAAGATTGCTGGATTTTCCATTTTGGCTCGTAGAGCCTTATGGTTAAAGTCTTGGTCTGCGGATGTGTCCTCTAAATCCAAGCTTTTGGCTATTCCCTTTAAGGGAAAGACACTATTCGGTCCTGATCTGAAAGAAATCATTTAGGATATTACGGGAGGTAAGGGTCATCTACTCCCTCAGGACAAGACATCTAAGCAAAGGAGATGACAGAGTAATTTTCATTCCTTTCGTAATTTCAAGGGAGTCCCCCCTTCCTCTGCTGCTAAGCAGGACAGGAACTTTTCTCAGGCCAAAGCCATCTGGAGACCTAACCAGGCTTGGAACAAGGGTAAACAATCCAAGAAGCCCAAGACAGCATGAAGGGACGGCCCCCGATCCGGGGCCGGATCTAGTTGGGGGCAGACTCTCTCTCTTTGTCCAGGCTTGGATAAGAGATGTTCAGGATCCCTGGACACTGGAGATCGTGTCTCAGGGATATCAGCTGGAGTTCAAAAATTCCTTCCCAAGGGGAAGGTTTCTTCTTTCACGGTTGTCTGTAGACCAGATAAAAAGAGAGGTGTTCTTACGTTGTGTAAAAGACCTCTCCACTATGGGAGTAATTTGTCCCGTCCCAATACAGGAACAGGGGCAGGGGTTTTACTCAAAACTTTTCGTGGTTCCCAAAAAAGAGGGAACGTTCCGACCCATTTTAGACCTCAAAAGTCTAAACAAGTTTCTCAGAGTTCCATTCTTCAAGATGGAGACTATTCGGACAATTCTTCCATTGATCCAGGAGGGTCAATATATGACTACCGTGGACTTAAAGGATGCATATCTTCATATTCCTATCCACAGAGATCATCACCAGGGCAGTTCCTAAGGTTTGCCTTCCTGGACAAACATTTTCAGTTCGTGGCTCTTCCCTTCGGGCTGGCCATGGCACCCAGGATCTTCACAAAGGTTCTAGGGTCTTTGCTAGCGGTTTTCAGACCGCGGGCATTGCAGTGGCACCTTATCTGGATGATATTCTAATACAGGTGTTGTCTTACTAACGGACAAAGTCTCATACCGACATGGTTCTGTCCTTTCTAAGGACTCCTGGGTGGAAGGTGAATCTGGAAAAGAGTTCACTAATTCCACAGACAAGGGTCCCCTTCCTGGGAACTCTAATAGATTCTGTATCCATGAATATTTTCTTGACGGAAGTCAGAAGGTTATAGATTCTGAATACATGCCGAACCCTTCAGTCCAATCCTCGGCCATCAGTGGCTCAGTACATGGAGGTAATTGGATTGATGGTGGCGGCAATGGACATCATTTTGTTTGCTCATTTTCATCTCAGACCTCTACAACTGAGCATGCTCAGACAGTGGAATGGAGATTATGCAGATTTGTCTCCCCAGATAGATCTGGATCAGGAGACAAGGGACTCTTCTTTGGTGGTTGTCGCCGGATCATCTGTCCCAAGGGACGTGCTTCCGCAGACCTTCATGGGTGATAGTGATAACGGACGCCAGTCTACTAGGATGGGGTGCAGTCTGGAATTCCATGAAAGCTCAGGGTATGTGGACTCGGTCGGAGTCTCTACTTCCAATCAATATTCTGGAATTGAGAGCAATATTTCATGCGCCTCAGGCTTGGCCTCGGTTTCGGCAAAATTCATCCGATTTCAGTCGGACAACATCACGACTGTGGCTTACATCAATCATCAGGGAGGAACAAGGAGTTCCTTAGCGATGACAGAAGTATCCAAGATAATTTGGTGGGCTGAGGCTTACTCTTGTTATCTGTCAGCAATATACATCCCAGGAGTGGACAACTGGGAGGCAGATTATTTGAGCAGACAGAAGTTTCATCCGGGGAAATGGGAACTCCATCTGGAGGTCTTTGCCACCCTGATTCTCAGGTGGGGCAGACCGGAATTGGATCTGATGGCGTCTCGTTAGAATGCCAAGCTCCCGAGATACGGATCCAGGTCAAGGGATCCTCAGGCCGAACTGATAGATGCCCTGGCAGTGCCTTGGTCGTTCATCCTAGCTTATGTGTTTCCACCGTTTGCTCTCCTTCCCTGAGTGATTGCACGGATCAAACAGGAGAGGGCTTTGGTGATTCTTTTTTTTTTTTCCAAACAATGTTTTTGTTGTCAGAAAGAAAGCAGAACATATAACCGAGGCTCAGTCAAGAGCATAACATCACTTCTCCTGCCTTTACATTCATTCTCCCCTATCCTCAGACGATAATAAATACAAAGAGTTTCCATCTGTAAGATCCTAATATAATGGAAGAGGGCAGAATGGAATCTCCAACGGCTTTTATAACGGCTGTTCAAGTGCTGAAGTCTGTTTCCCGCTTGGTTCTATACAACATGCTTAGGCTGGTACAACTCATTCTTGGGGTTCTCCTGGAGTACGCCTGCCCTGGTCGTCACCCTTTTTCTTGTGGCCAGATACAATATCATCTATACGGAGCAAGAAAATTGCAGTCTCCACTGCGGTTTTGTAAGTCTGCAGTTTCACAGCCAATGGCTCACAAATGCCCAGCTCCTTCATGTATACTAATACACCGGTCTCACCATCAACACCCTAGCTTTGACAGCCTTCTTGGGTGTGTTTTGCCCTCAAAGAAGTCAGCGCATGGATGGTGCTGACTCCACAATTCTGAATGAGAGTCCTGGGAATGACCTCGAGAGCCTGCGCCACAGCACGATACGGCCACTGCTCTACACCAGTCATGGCTTTTGACTTTTCTGTAAGCGCATGAGCCACACACATCTCAGATGCTCCACCTCCTGGCACAAGGTAAGGGCCAATCATCACATTTCGGCACACCTGTATAGCATCTTGGAGATTGCGCTCTACTTCTGCCAGTATCTCCTTGCTGGCCCCACGGAGAACAATAGTACAGACTTTGGGATCCTTGCATTGTGTGATATATGTGAAATATTCATTGCCTATCTTCTTGATTTCAAAAAGCCCTGCTCCAGTACCCACATCTTCATCCTGCAGCTCATCCGTATGGCTGGCAATACGAGCTCCACAGGCCCTGGCAATCCTGTTGTTGTCAGTCTTACAGACCCTGCGAATAGCGGAAATATTAGCCATAACCAAACCAAGTAATGCTGAGCAAAATCAGAGATTCCTTTCTCTGTGATAACAAGGTCTGGTTTAAGTCTGACAATATCCTCACAGATCTGCTGGATGTAATCCTCTTCCATCGGAAGGATGCGGGCAAAATCCTCTTCCTGTGTGATTTCAATTTCTGTCTGGCTTTCTCCTATTTTATAGTCTAGAGAGCAGTCTAAGAGAATGATACGAGGGTTCTTGATCACCCTACGCATCTTCAAGTGAGTAATGTCTTTATTCAATATAACGCCGCGAAGGACACAGGAGTCTTCAATTATTCCCCCAGGAATCTTTTCTACTTTAGCATACTTCTTAATATCAATCTCCTTTCTGCCATTCTCTTCAAAATGAACAGTTTTCACAGCATCGAGAGCAATGTTGCAGGCCATGTCTGCCCATCTTTTAATTGCCTTTGTGTTTACAGCACTGTTAATAATCTTCAGCATCAGTTCTTTATCATTAACATCAACAGGAGAGCTGATTTCTTTCAGAGAAGCAACCATGTCATACAGGGCCTTGCGATATGCACTAATGATAACAGTTGGGTGTATCTGCTGCTCCAAAAACTGCTCTGCTACAGCCAACATCTCACCAGCCAGAATGATGACAGATGTGGTCCCATCTCCCACTTCCTCGTCCTGAGTACGGCTGATTTCAATCATAGATTTAGCTGCTGGATGCTGCACCTGAATCTCTCTGAGAATTGCATTTCCATCATTGGTCATCACATTTCCACCCATTGGATCTAGAAGCATCTTCATCATAGCCCTTGGTCCCAAACATGTTCGAATGATGTCTGCTATAGTCTTTGCAGCATTAATATTTCCCCTCTGGACCTTCCTTCCAGATTCTCGTTTTACGTTCTGACTAAGCATGAGTACCATCATCTTGGGGACTGAAAGGAGATAAGAAAGCCGGCAATTCTGTGAATTTCTGTGAATTTCAACAGGAACTTTTTGCTTTATTACTTTAATTATTGGTTTGAGAGCTCTCTAATTATAACTTTTAATTAATTTGGGGATTCATAGTGCACTATTACGTTCTGACTGAGCATGAGTACCATCATCTTGGGGACTGAAAGGAGATAAGAAAGCCGGCAATGGGAAGCTTCTGGAGAAATAAAATGGGCTTCGGTGATTCTAATCGCTCCTGCATGGCCTCGCAGGACTTGGTATGCCGATCTGGTGGACATGTCCTCTCTGCCACCGTGGAAGCTTCCATTGAGGCAGGACCTTCTCATTCAGGGACCCTTCCATCATCCGAATCTAATTTCTCTGCAGCTGACTGCTTGGAGATTGAACGCTTGATTTTATCTAAGCGGGGGTTCTCTGATGCAGTCATTGATACCTTTATTCAGGCACGCAAGCCGGTTACTAGAAAAATTTACCATAAGATATGGCGTAAATATCTTTTTTGGTGTGAATCCAAGGGCTACTCATGGAGTAGGGTTAGGATTCCCAGGATTTTATCTTTTCTCCAAGAAGGATTGGAGAAAGGATTGTCAGCAAGTTCCTTAAAGGGACAGATTTCTGCTTTGTCTATTTTACTACACAAGCGTCTGGCAGATGTTCCAGACGTTCAATCTTTTTGTCAGGCTCGGACTAGAATCAAGCCTGTGTTTAGACCAATTGCTCCTCCTTGGAGTTTGAATTTAGTTCTTAATGTTCTTCAAGGGGTTCCGTTTGAACCCATGCATTCCATAGATATTAAGTTGTTATCTTGGAAAGTTTTATTTTTGGTTGCTATTTCTTCTTCTTGCAGAGTTTCTGAGCTTTCAGCTTTGCAATGTGATTCTCCTTATCTTATTTTCCATTCTGATAAGGTGGCGTTACGTACCAATCCTGGTTTCCTTCCTAAGGTTGTTTCTAATAAGAATATTAATCAGGAAATTGTTGTTCCTTCCTTGTGTCCTAAGCCTTCTTCTAAGAAGGAGCGTCTGTTACATAACTTGGACGTGGTCCGTGCCCTGAAGTTATACTTGCAGGCGACTAAAGATTTTCGTCAATCATCTTCATTATTTGTTGTTTTTTCTGGAAAACGTAGGGGCCAGAAAGCTACGGCTACCTCTCTTTCTTTTTGGCTGAAGAGTATCATCTGTTTGGCATATGAGACTGCTGGACAGCAGCCTCCTGAAAGAATAATGACTCATTCTACTAGGGCTGTAGCTTCCTCCTGGGCATTTAAAAACGATGCTTTTGTTGAACAGATTTGCAAGGCTGCAACTTGGTCGTCTCATCACACTTTTTTCCAAATTTTACAAATTTTATACTTTTGCCTCGTCCGAGGCTGTTTTTGGGAGAAAGGTTCTTCAAGCAGTGGTGCCTTCTGTTTAGGTTCCTGTCTTGTCCCTCCCTTTCATCCGTGTCCTATAGATTTGGTATTGTATCCCATAAGTAAGGATGAAATCCGTGGACTCGTCATATCTTGTAAAAGAAAAGGAAATTTATGCTTACCTGATACATTTATTTCTTTTACCATATGACGATTCCACGGCCCACCCTGTCATTTTCTAAGACAGGTCTTTATTTTTGTTAAACTTCAGTCACCTCTGCATCTTGACTTTTCCTTTCTCTTCCTAACTTCGGTCGAATGACTGGAGTGGGAGGAGCTATATATACAGCTCTGCTGTGGTGCTCTTTGCCTCCTCCTGCTGACTAGGAGGCCTAATCCCATAAGTAAGGATAAAATCCGTGGACTCGTCATATTGTAAAAGAAATTAATTTATCAGGTAAGCATAAATTTCCTTTTCAAATATAAGTAACAAAAATCTTTATCGTTACATATATGTTACCATTTTGCCCCAAACATTTGTAACTATTTTCAAAGGCTTCAAAATGGGAGGAGTTTTCCTCTGCGTCCTTGTCTTTAAAAGAGATTCTAGCTATTCACAGTCATGTGATCTTTATTGGAGCCGGAAGAAGACCCAGAGCCTAAGGGGTGAAACGTGCGTAGCTGGCAATTTGTGTTTGCTGGAGGAACCCAGGCAGACGCTATTAGCAGTGGATGCTTTCTGAGGAAAGGTCAGGTGGCGTACTTTACAAAATCCCTAATGAACCATTGAATAGAGGAGGCGAATACTAGAGGACGAACACCCTGGAGCTTACACGAGTTGATTGTAGATGTCAACGGGAACAAACAGGTGTACCCAGGAGGTGTTGAACCGAGATAGTGGGACTCCTTCAAGAATCGCAAGTATTTACCGCTATGGCGGATGTTCAAGAGTGTCTAATAGTGGGATTGCCATTTACAATACAGCTATGACTACCAGTGCACAGGATTTTGTGCAGTTGCTCAAGTAAAGGGTAGTAGCTGCTTCACATCATTTATCCTGACATACTCTGACTATCCACTTTGTACCCATACGTGGGTAACTGTATATTTCAATACTGAATT
The DNA here is from genome assembly GCF_027579735.1 of Bombina bombina. NCBI lineage: Eukaryota > Metazoa > Chordata > Amphibia > Anura > Bombinatoridae > Bombina > Bombina bombina. Next base: position 512,644,801 of record NC_069501.1, on the reverse strand, counting down.
GAACTTCTTCTTTGTAGTGCTGGAAATCGTGATATATTTCTGTGAATTTCAACAGGAACTTTTTGCTTTATTACTTTAATTATTGGTTTGAGAGCTCTCTAATTATAACTTTTAATTAATTTGGGGATTCATAGTGCACTATGATGAGGAGTTGCAATATTTGTGATATTTAATGCCTTGTGGTCGCTCCAATAAATGCTTTATATATGCTCCCCCTTGTTAGCAGTGAATTTAAATGTATTAACATTAGTTCTCTTTTCTTATTGGCATGTTGAGGTTTATTAGACCTAGGAAGTTCATCCATACATTTTGAGGTATTAGTTGGTGCTGGACAGGAATTGCTTTTTAGTCTTTTTCTTGTTGAACATTTTTATAAACTTTTTCTCCTGCACCACAGGTAAGTATTTAGTTTTAAATAGGAATACTTAAGTTAATAATATTTAATTTATTTCGTTAGATAAAAATTATATTTAACTTAGGGGGGTGTTAGGGTTAGACTTAGCTTTAGGGGTTAATACATTTATTAGAGTAGCGGCGAGGTCCGGTCAGCAGATTAGGGGTTAATACTTGAAGTTAGGTGTCGCTGATTTTAGGGAGTGCAGATTAGGGGTTAATACAATTTATTATAGGGTTTGCGAGGCGGGAGTGCGGCGGTTTAGGGGTTAATACATTTATTATAGTGGCGGCGAGGTCCGGTCGGCAGATTAGGGGTTAATAAGTGTAGGTAATGTAGCGGCGACGTTGGGGGGGGGCAGATTAGGGGTTAATAAATATAATATAGGTGTCGGCGATGTTAGGGGCAGCAGATTAGGGGTACATAGGGATAATGTAGGTTGCGGCGGTGTACGGAGCGGCAGATTAGGGGTTAATAATAAAATGCAGGGGTCAGCGATAGCGGGGGCGGCAGATTAGGGGTTAATAAGTGTAAGGTTAGGGGTGTTTAGACTCGGGGTACATGTTAGGGTGTTAGGTGCAGACTTAGAAAGTGTTTCCCCATAGGAAACAATGGGGCTGCGTTGGGAGCTTAACTCTGCTTTTTTGCAGGTGTTAGGGTTTTTTTCATCCCAAACTGCCCCATTGTTTCCTATGGGGGAATCGTGCACGAGCACGTTTTTCCAGCTAGCCGCTACCGTAAGCAACGCTGGTATTGAGAGTTGAAGTGGCGGTAAATATGCCTGTACGCTCCCTTTTTGGAGCCCAACGCAGCCCTTCAGAGAACTCTCAATACCAGCGTTATTTAAAAGGTGTGGGGGAAAAAAAAAAACGCATAGCTAACGCACCCCTTTGGCCGCAAAACTCTAAATCTAGCCGTAGGTAATAGAAGTAAATTGGAATGGTGTTTAAAATTGTATTCTCTATCTGAATCATAAAAGAAAATTTTGTGGTTTAATGTTCCTTTTAACCTATAAATAAACCTAACATTACTATTTAAAAAAAATAAAAGATACCAAAAATAAAAAACCTAAAAAATCCTAACACTACAAAAAAACAAACAAAAAACTAACATTTAAAAAAAAAAACAACCCCTCTAATATTACACAAAATAACAAACTCTAACATTACAGAAAATAAAAAACAAAATTATCCAAAATAAATAAGATATTCCTAATCTAATACACTGTTTAAAATAAAAAAAGCCACCCCCAAAATAACAACCCCCCTAATCTATGAATAAACTACCAATAGCCCTTAAAAGTAGGGTGACCATATTGCCACTTTAAAAAGGGACACATATGAAAAATACATATGTCAGGGCTGTTTTTAGGGCTGTTTAAAGAAATGTTTTGTATAAGAACCCTGACATATGTATTTTTCATATGTGTCCCTTTTTAAAGCGGCAATATGGTCAGCCTACTTAAAAGGGCCTTTTGTAGGGCATCACCCCTAAGTTTAACAACTTTTTTACCAAAAATACAAAGTACCGCCTATCATTACAAGCCCCCCAAAATAAAAAATCCTAACTAAAAAAACTAATCTACACATTGCCATGAAAATATGCTGTCGGAAGCAAAATCATTCACCGACTGTTTCCAACGGCCCGTTACAACTGAATTTCGGCAACCGGACTCCGGCTGCCAAAAACATTTTCGTATCCCATAGAAAGTATCAGAAGCCGCTAATCTATAAATAATACCAGGTTTCCAATGACCGTGCAAACCGTTAATACACTGTCAGAGGCTGTCGCTACATTCACAAAAATTACACCCAGCTCAACTAGGTGTGAAATTAGGAAAAAGGTGCTTTTTGAGACCTTTTTCCCATTGAAATCTAACCCGCCTCCCAAAAATAAACCGACACGTCAAAACCCCTCTATCCGCCATCTTCCCCACATCACAACTAATAATAAAAGTTATTAACCTCTAAACCGCCATTCCCACACATCACAACTAACAATAAAATGTATTAACCTCTAAACCGCCATTCCCCCACAATGCAATCTATCTAATTAAACTATTAACCCCTAATCCGCCATCACCCCACAACGCAATCTACCTATTTAAACTATTAACCCCTAATCCGCCATTAGTGATATCCTAACTTTGGCTTTTTGTGCTCGTAGGGAGGGCACACGAGCGAAAACAGTTAAAAAATAGAAGTAATTTGAAACGTTTTTAAAACTGTATACTCTGATCTGGTTTTATGTCTATTTAAAAGGCAATAATAATTGAAAAATTACATGCTCTAATTTATTAGACAATGTCATTTTTTACTTGCTACCAACCCTTCACTACAGTTTCCGCTCAGGACCAGCAGTGCCCTGAAATTTCGCCATTAGAATATCGTTAGAATAAAAGTTCTTACATAAATTATGTTTTATGTGTTTATATGTGTCTCTTTGTATAGTGCTGGGTGTTATACTGATGCAGATACCACAGATCCTATAACCAGCCCTCCTCTGACTTTACCCATGTGCCAGTGTCACTACTGTGTCATTATATAGTGCTGGGTGTTATTATACTGATGCAGATACCACTGATCCTATAACCAGCCCTCCTCTGGCTAAACCCATGTGCCAGTGTCACTACTGTGTCATTATATAGTGCTGGGTGTTATTATACTGATGCAGATACCACAGATCCTATAACCAGCCCTCCTCTGACTTTACCCATGTGCCAGTGTCACTACTGTGTCATTATACAGCGCTGGGTTTTATTATACTGATGCAGATACCACTGATCCTATAACCAGCCCTCCTCTGGCTATACCCATGTGCCATTGTCACTACTGTGTCATTATATAGTGCTGGGTGTTATTATACTGATGCAGATACCACTGACCCTATAACCAGCCCTCCTCTGGCTATATCCATGTGCCAGTGTCACTACTGTGTCATTATACAGCGCTGGGTGTTATTATACTGATGCAGATACCACTGATCCTATAACCAGCCCTCCTCTGGCTATACCCATGTGCCATTGTCACTACTGTGTCATTATATAGTGCTGGGTGTTATTATACTGATGCAGATACCACTGATCCTATAATCAGCACTCCTCTGGCTATACCCATGTGCCAGTGTCACTACTGTGTCATTATATAGTGCTGGGTGTTATTATACTGATGCAGATACCACTGACCCTATAACCAGTCCTTGTCTGGCTATACCCATGTGCCAGTGTCACTACTGTGTCATTATACAGCACTGGGTGTTATTATACTGATGCAGATACCACTGATCCTATAACCAGCCCTCATCTGGCTATACCCATGTGCCAGTGTCACTACTGTGTCATTATATAGCACTGGGTGTTATTATACTGATGCAGATACCACTTACCCTATAACCAGCCCTCCTCTGGCTATACCCATGTGCCAGTGTCACTACTGTGTCATTATACAGCGCTGGGTGTTATTATACTGATGCAGATACCCCTGATTCTATAACCAGTCCTCCTCTGGCTATACCCATGTGCCAGTGTCACTACTGTCTCATTATACAGCGCTGGGTGTTATACTGATGCAGATACCACTGACCCTATAACCAGCCCTCCTCTAGCTATACGCATGTGCCAGTGTCCGTATAGTGCTGGGTGTTATTATACAGATGCAGATACCACTGATCCTATAACCAGCCCTGCTCTGGCTATTGCCATGTGCCATTGTCACTACTGTGTCATATAGTGCTGGGTGTTATTATACTGATGCAGATACCACTGACCCTATAACCAGCCCTTGTCTGGCTATACACATGTGCCAGTGTCACTACTGTGTCATATAGTGCTGGGTGTTATTATACTGATGCAGATACCACTGACCCTATAACCAGTCCTTGTCTGGCTATACACATGTGCCAGTGTCACTACTGTGTCTTTGTATAGAGCTGGGTGTTATTATACTGATGCAAATACACATCCAGTATTTCACTCAGGCTTTAGTATAACTTATCACCCAATATCGCTAGTAGTCTCTTGACAAGCCACTAACTTTGTTCACACTACATATTTTTTTTTTAATTCCTATTATTTAATCAGAAAGAAAAGATATACTAAGGTTGTGGCGGACACCGCAAGGGCTAATCACGGACGCCAGTGTCCGTGTATGGACACCTTGCCTATCCCTGTATGTATGTCTATCTTAAAGTCCTTTGCCTGCCTTTTTTCCCCCCAACACCTGAGACCTCCTATTTTGAGCACTTTAGTGTTCAATTTTTTTAAAAAAAATAATGTTATTAGATGGTATTATTTTGAATGTAACTGTACTTTGAAATTTATTTTTTATATGTTTTGAGCAACTTTATTGTTTCAAAAAAACAGTTAACCAGAGTTCTGAGGGCGCGGTAATTATTGTTGCGTAAATCATGATTGCGCTGAAGCAATAACGTTTATTTTCAACTCATAAAACCTGAGGTAAACCCAACAAGTGCAAACCCCTGAGATAAACCCCTTATCACTCACGTGCAAGCACTGTGAAGATATCTCTTCAACAAAGAATAGCATGAGAACAAAGCACATCTGATAATAAAAGTAAACTGGATACTTTTAAAAAAAAGAAGTTATGAGAGGTAAAGAGTTAACAGGGCTTTATGGGATAGCACAGTTAATGTAAATGTGTTGAGCAGAGAAATATAAGGCAGGAATAGGGATGTTCAAAAGTAGCACATTTTAAAGAGGCAGAAAGATTGTAATCTTTTAAGAGAGTGTAGTGATTGGTGAGGTGTAATGGGGAACATTGTTTGCAAAGGTATAAGGGAGTACAGTGCATCAGAAGAATACAGTGCAAGCAGCTGGAGTTTAGGAGGAGCTATACTGGTACAAGTATAAGGGACTGTAGTTCTAGTAGAGGTCTTAGTGGAGTGAGGTATTAGCAGAATTATAGAGATGTGCTAGCTGTATATTAATAGTACATTGTGGTATAGTATGGGACATGATCATGGAGTTTGAGTGTGTGCATATATACTAGTGGTATTGCAGTATTGTCTAAATATTATAATTATTATTTATCCTCCATAAATAATCCCCCATCTTCAGTTATTGGGTCTGCAATATGCAAGAGGGAATTTGCTATCTGTCACTGACCCTTCCCCAATCTTGTAATTAATTGGAATAGATACAAAATGATTTTTATATCTGTAATTTATCTGTCCCTTAATATCAATATGCTCTTGCTTACTTACTGATTTTGTGTTCCTTCCTTTGCTACTGAATCTGTCTCTCTGTCTCTCTCACATACACACACTGTCTTTTGTGCTTTAAGCTACTGCCCTTTTTGTGTAGTTTCTGTAATTTTAGGGGAGTCTTAAAAGCTCACCCATATACAGACAATTGTAGTCCTGTTTGAGCCCAGTGGCGGACGCTTTGTTGCTATGGAAACCAAAACAAGAGCGTTTTGAGGAGGTGAAACACAGACAAAGAAATTAAGAAAGATGGATGGAGAGAGGGAGAAAGATGAATAGAGTGGGAGAGACAGGGCTGTATAGAGAAATGGAGAGAGATGAGACATTTGGAAAAAGAAAAAAAAAAGGAATATAGATGCATGATTATAATTACATTACTATATTTTATATTAATTAGTACAGCAAGTATTCAAGTATTCTGTATACAAAGTATTGTGTTCTTGAGACAAGGCATGTATTAACCCCAATATTTATCATGGAAAATTATAAGCAATTCTGAAATAATTTCAGGACTAATTTTAACTTTCTTAGCAATAATATAATATTTAGGGCCAGATTAGAGTATATCGCTAATTAACACTCCCGCTCGAATTGCGCTAGAAGTAAGCCGGGTTTCGCTCATATTATGAGTTGAAAGTAAACTGTTTGCACGTTAACCTGACAAGCGCAAAAATACGAAATTAGAATATCACATACACATTCATGTATTCCTGCATAAAAGTCAATGGAGCAAAAAAACCTTTCTTGAGCAAAACCGAACTGAAAATATGAATATTTCAATATCCAATGTTCTTCACATAACAGAATATGTTCTATTTATTCATAAATAAATATTTCTACATAAATCTGATTTTTTTTGTACAAAATATATTTATACATATATATTTATATATATATATATATATATATATATATATATATATATTTTTTACATGATTATAGGTATAGATATATACAGAAATATCAAAGTAGAAATACTTAGAAAATATTCTACTATGTGCAGAACTTTAGAATTATAAATATTACCAGTAAATATGCTTTTTCATGTTTCCATCTACTTGACTGCAAAGGGCTCCAATGCACTTACAGTATATATGCACTGTATATATGTGTACATATGTATTTATGTGTTTATATGTGTACAGTATATATGTCTGTAAATACATATATACACATATCTATACTATAATCGCGTTTGTAACGCGTCCGTTGGTGTCGCCAGTTTCTCTTGTTAAGTGTGTTCAGTCCACGGGTCATCCATTACTTATGGGATATATTCTCCTTCCCAACAGGAAGTTGCAAGAGGATCACCCAAGCAGAGCTGCTATATAGCTCCTCCCCTCACATGTCATATCCAGTCATTCTCTTGCAACCCTCAACAATGAAGGAGGTCGCGAGAGGAGCTGGAGTTTTTACTTAACTATTCTTCAATCAAAAGTTTGTTATTTTAAATGGCACCGGAGTGTGCTGTTTTTCTATCTCAGGCAGTATTTGGAAGAAGAAACTGCCTGCATTTTTTATCTATGATCTTAGCAGGCGTAACTAAGATCCACTGGCTGTTCTCGACATTCTGAGGAGTGGGGTAACTTCAGAAACTGGGAATAGCATGCGGGGTCCTCCGCAAATGAGGTATGTGCAGTACTTTATTTTCTGGGAATGGAATTAACTAAGAAAATACTGCTGTTACCATATGATGTAAGTACAGCCTTAAATGCAGTAGTAGCAACTGGTATCAGGCTGATAAATGTATGCGCAGTCGAGTTATATTCTAGGGACTAGAATTTGACTGAGAAAATACTGTTAACACTGAAATAATACTTAAGCCTTCTCTGCAGTGGTAGCGACTGGTAGCAGGCTTAGTGATAGCTTTGCATGACATTGACAAATGTTGTTTTTAATAAAACGTTTACTGGCATGTTATTAGTTTTTGTGAGGTACTTTGGTGATAAATCGCTTTGGGCATGATTTTATTCCACATGGCTAACATATTTTTCTGCATGGAAACCATTATATCAGGGCTCCCACTGTTGTGATTGGAGTGGGAGGGCCCTTGTTTTAGCGCCTTGTTGCGCAGTTAAAATTATTGCACAGTCTTTCTGCTTCTTCCTCCTTGATCCAGGACGTCTCTAGAGAGCTCAGGGGTCTGCAAATTTCATTTGTGAGGGAGGTAATCAGTCACAGCAGATCTGTGACAGTGTGCTGACTGTGATTAAAAGCGTTAAATCTTAATTGATATCTGTTTTATCCGTTTTGGGTATTGAGGGGTTAATCATCCTTTTGCTAATGGGTGCAATCCTCTGCTAATAATACACTTCTTGTTAAGAATTGTTTAATTATATCTGTATTTTTGAAACGCTGCAGCGTTTTTTATATTGCTTGTAAACTTATTGAAGTGATTTCCAAGCTTGTTAGTTTCATTACTAAGTCTGTTTTAAACATGTCTGATTCAGAGGAAACTGTTTGTTCATCATGTTCAAAAGCCAATGTGGAGCCGAATAGAACGATGTGTACCAATTGTATTGATATTGCTTTGAATAAAAGTCAATCTGTACCGATAAAGAAGCTATCACCAGACAACGAGGGGGAAGTTATGCCGCCTAACTCTCCTCACGTGTCAGTACCTGCGTCTCCCGCTCGGGAGATGCGTAGGATTGAAACACCTAGTACATCTAGGCCCTTACAAATCACTTTACATGATATGGCTAATGTTATGAAAGAAGTATTATATAATATGCCCGAATTAAGGGGCAAACGCGATAGCTCTGGGTTAAGGACAGAGCGCGCTGATGACACGAGAGCCATGTCTGATACTGCGTCACAATTTGCAGAACATGAGGACGGTGAACTTCATTCTGTCGGTGACGGTTCTGATCCGGGGAGACCGGATTCAGAAATTTTGAATTTTAAATTTAAGCTTGAGAACCTCCGTGTGTTACTAGGGGAGGTATTAGCGGCTCTGAATGATTGCGACATGGTGGCAATTCCAGAGAAATTGTGTAGGTTGGATAGATACTATGCGGTACCGGTGTGTACTGACGTTTTTCCTATACCAAAAAGACTTACAGAAATTATAAGTAAGGAGTGGGATAGACCCGGTGTGCCTTTTTCCCCTCCCCCGATATTTAGAAAAATGTTCCCTATAGACGCCACCACACGAGACTTATGGCAGACGGTCCCTAAGGTGGAGGGAGCAGTTTCTACGTTAGCCAAGCGTACCACTATCCCGGTGGAGGATAGCTGTGCTTTCTCAGATCCAATGGATAAAAAATTAGAGGGTTATCTTAAGAAAATGTTTGTTCAACAGGGTTTTATATTGCAGCCTCTTGCATGCATTGCGCCTGTCACGGCTGCAGCGGCATTCTGGTTTGAGTCTCTGGAAGAGGCGATTCGCACAGAGCCGTTAGATGAGGCCTTGAGCAAAGTTAGAACCCTTAAGCAAGCTAATGCGTTTGTTTCAGATGCCGTAGTACATCTAACCAAACTTACGGCTAAAAATTCCGGATTTGCCATACAGGCGCGCTGAGCGCTCTGGCTTAAATCCTGGTCAGCGGATGTAACTTCCAAGTCTAAACTACTTAACATTCCTTTCAAAGGGCAGACCTTATTCGGGCCCGGCTTGAAGGAAATTATTGCTGACATTACGGGAGGTAAGGGCCACGCCCTTCCTCTGGACAGGGCCAAACCAAAGGCCAAACAGTCTAATTTTCGTGCCTTTCGTAACTTCAAGGCAGGAGCAGCATCGACTTCCTCCGCTCCAAAACAGGAAGGAACTACTGCTCGTTACAGACAAGGTTGGAAAGGCAACCAGTCATGGAACAAGGGCAAGCAGGCCAGAAAGCCTACTCCCGCCCCTAAGACAGCATGAAGTCAGGGCCCCCTATCCAGAGACAGATTTAGTGGGGGGCAGACTTTCTCTCTTTGCCCAGGCTTGGGCAAGAGATGTGCAGGATCCCTGGACGTTAAAGATTATATCTCAGGGATACCTTCTGGACTTCAAAACCTCTCCTCCACAAGGGAGGTTCCATCTTTCGAGGTTATCGTCAAACCTAGTAAAGAGAGAGGCATTTCTACAATGTGTACAAGACCTCTTAATCATGGGGGTGATCCACTCAGTTCCGCGATCGGAACAGGGACAAGGATTTTACTCAAATCTATTTGTGGTTCCCAAAAAAGAGGGAACCTTCAGACCAATCTTGGACTTAAAGATCTTAAACAAATTCCTAAGGGTACCATCGTTCAAGATGGAAACCATTCGAACCATCCTACCCATGATCCAAGAGGGTCAATATATGACCACGGTGGACTTAAAGGATGCTTACCTTCATATACCGATTCACAAAGATCATTATCGGTACCTGAGGTTTGCCTTTCTAGACAGGCATTACCAATTTGTGGCTCTTCCCTTCGGGTTAGCCACGGCCCCGAGAATTTTTACGAAGGTTCTGGGCTCCCTTCTGGCGGTACTGAGACCACGAGGCATAGCGGTGGCTCCGTACCTAGACGACATTCTGATACAAGCGTCAAGTTTACAGAATGCAAAGTCTCATACAGAGATAGTATTAGCATTTCTGAGGTCGCATGGGTGGAAAGTGAACGTGGAAAAGAGTTCTCTGTTACCACTCACAAGGGTTCCTTTTCTAGGGACTCTTATAGATTCTGTAGAGATGAAGATTTACCTGACGGAGTCCAGGTTATCAAAGATTCTCAATGCTTGCCGTGTCCTTCATTCCGTTCCAAGCCCATCAGTAGCTCAGTGCATGGAGGTAATCGGCTTAATGGTCGCGGCAATGGACATAGTGCCATTTGCGCGCTTGCATCTCAGACCGCTGCAACTATGCATGCTCAGTCAATGGAACAGGGATTACTCAGATCTGTCCCCTTTGCTAAATCTGGACCAGGAGACCAGAGATTCGCTTCTCTGGTGGTTGTCACCGGTTCATCTGTCCAAAGGAATGACCTTTCGCAGGCCAGATTGGACGATTGTAACAACGGATGCCAGCCTTCTAGGCTGGGGAGCAGTCTGGAATTCCCTGAAGGCTCAGGGATCGTGGACTCAGGAGGAGAAACTCCTCCCAATAAACATTCTAGAATTAAGAGCAATATTCAATGCTCTTCTAGCTTGGCCTCAGTTAGCAAAGCTGAGGTTCATCAGATTTCAGTCGGACAATATCACGACTGTGGCTTACATCAATCATCAAGGGGGAACCAGGAGTTCCCTAGCGATGTTGGAAGTCTCGAAGATAATTCGCTGTGCAGAGTCTCACTCTTGCCACCTGTCAGCGATTCACATCCCAGGCGTAGAGAACTGGGAGGCAGATTTCCTAAGTCGCCAGACTTTTCATCCGGGAGAGTGGGAACTTCATCCGGAGGTATTTGCTCAACTGATTCGTCGTTGGGGCAAACCGGATCTGGATCTCATGGCATCTCGCCAGAACGCGAAGCTTCCTTGTTACGGATCCAGGTCCAGGGACCCGGGAGCGGTGCTGGTAGATGCATTAGCAGCCCCTTGGGTTTTCAGCATAGCTTATGTGTTTCCACCATTTCCGTTGCTACCTCGACTGATTGCCAGGATCAAACAGGAGAGGGCATCTGTAATTCTGATAGCGCCTGCGTGGTCACGCAGGACCTGGTATGCAGACCTAGTGGACATGTCGTCCTGTCCACCATGGTCTCTTCCTCTGAGGCAGGACCTTCTAATTCAGGGTCCTTTCAACCATCCAAACTAATTTCTCTGAGACTGACTGCCTGGAAATTGAACGCTTGATTCTATCAAAGCGTGGGTTTTCGGATTTGGTTATTGATACATTAATACAGGCTCGGAAACCTGTGACAAGAAAAATTTACCATAAGATATGGCGTAAATATTTATATTGGTGCGAATCCAAGAGTTACTCATGGAGTAAGGTTAGGATTCCTAGGATATTAGCTTTTCTACAAGAGGGTTTAGAAAAGGGTTTATCCGCTAGTTCGCTAAAGGGACAGATTTCAGCTCTGTCTATTCTTTTACACAAACGTCTGGCAGAGCATCCAGACGTCCAGGCCTTTTGTCAGGCTTTGGCTAGAATTAAGCCTGTGTTTAAAGCTGTTGCTCCTCCGTGGAGCTTAAACTTGGTTCTTAAAGTTCTTCAGGGTGTTCCGTTTGAACCCCTTCATTCCATTGATATTAAGCTTTTATCTTGGATAGTTTTGTTTTTGATGGCTATTTCCTTGGCTCGAAGAGTCTCTGAGTTATCTGCCTTACATTGTGATTCTCCTTATCTGATCTTTCATTCAGACAAGGTAGTTCTGCGTACTAAACCTGGGTTCTTACCTAAGGTTGTTTCTAACAGGAATATCAATCAAGAGATTGTTGTTCCATCATTATGTCCTAATCCTTCTTCAAAGAAGGAACGTCTTTTGCATAATCTAGACGTGGTCCGTGCTCTGAAGTTCTACTTACAGGCAACTAAAGATTTTAGACAAACTTCTCTGTTTGTCGTTTACTCTGGACAGAGGAGAGGTCAAAAGGCTTTGGCTACCTCTCTCTCTTTTTGGCTTCGTAGCATAATACGTTTAGCCTATGAGACTGCTGGACAGCAGCCTCCTGAAAGAATTACAGCTCATTCCACCAGAGCTGTGGCTTCCACCTGGGCCTTTAAGAATGAGGCCTCTGTTGAACAGATTTGCAAGGCTGCAACTTGGTCTTCACTTCATACTTTTTCCAAATTTTCCAAATTTGACACTTTCGCTTCTTCGGAGGCTGGTTTTGGGAGAAAGGTTCTACAGGCAGTGGTTCCTTCTGTTTAATGTTCCTGCCTTGTCCCTCAAATCATCCGTGTACTTAGCTTTGGTATTGGTATCCCATAAGTAATGGATGACCCGTGGACTGAACACACTTAACAATAGAAAACATAATTTATGCTTACCTGATAAATTTATTTCTCTTGTAGTGTGTTCAGTCCACGGCCCGCCCTGTCTTTTTCAGGCAGGTTCTAAATTTTAAAATTATAACTCCAGTCACCACTGCACCTTATAGTTTCTCCTTTCTCGTCTTGTTTCGGTCGAATGACTGGATATGACATGTGAGGGGAGGAGCTATATAGCAGCTCTGCTTGGGTGATCCTCTTGCAACTTCCTGTTGGGAAGGAGAATATATCCCATAAGTAATGGATGACCCGTTGACTGAACACACTACAAGAGAAATAAATTTATCAGGTAAGCATAAATTATGTTTTCGCACGCATCCTCAAAGGAATGTTGGCTGCGCGAGGTAGCCAAAAGAATGTTGGCTGCGCGTGCAGCCAAAAGAATCCACCTGGAGGCAGCGGTGGATTCTTTCACCACCCTGCCATTTTCGGAATCCACCTGGATGCAGAGTAGGCAAACCCAAAGCCTTAAAAAACTAAAACATGCAACCGCCCGCACAAAATAACGAAAAAAACCACGTAACCGCCCGCAAGAAATAAATAAAAAAACCCTAACCACCCGCAGGAAATAATAAAAAAAAACCTAACCGCCCACACGAAGTATAAGAAAAAAAAAGCTAACCTCCCGCACGAAGTATCACAAAATAATAAAGTAATTAACCCCTAATCCGCAAATAACATAATTAAAATATTAACCCCTAAATCGTCAAACCCCCCCACATCGCAATAAACCTAATTAACCTATTAACCCATAAACCGACAAACCCCAACATCGCAATAAACCTTATTAACCTATTAACCCCTAAACCGACAAACCCCCACACCGCAATAAACCTAATTAATCTATTAACTCCTAAACCGCCAACCCCCGCACAAAACACATAACTAATTTAATTACTAAGCCTCCAAACCTAACACCCCCTAAATTAACCCTAATATTAAGTTACACTTAAAATAATAAAACCTAACATTAAATTACAAAAAAATAATCTAAATTTACAAAAAATAAAAAATTCTAAAATTACAGAACAAAATAAACAAAAGTAAATTTTTTTAACCTAATCCCTATGAAAATAAAAAATCCCCCCCAAAATAAAAACACCCCTATTCTAAACTAAACTACCATAGCCCTTAAAAGGGCCTTTTGTAGGTCATTGCTCTAAATTAAACAGCTCTTTTACATTTAAAAAATACTAATTCCCCCCTAACAGTAAAAAAACCCCACCCACCAAACCCCCCAAAATAAAAAAGACTACCACTATAAAAACCTAAACTACCCATTGCCCCTAAAGGGGCATTTGTATGGACAATATCCTTAAAAGTAAAAAGGCATTCAGCTCTTTTACTGCCCTTAAAAGGGCAATCAGCTCTTTTCCAGACCCATTAAATCCCTAATCTTAAAAAAACTAACAATAAAAAAAAATCCTAAAACTAAGCCCCAAATAGGTACTCACCGTTCCTGAAGTTTGGCGGAGAAGGTCTTCTTCCAGGCGGCTCCATCATCTTCTATCTTCATCCGGAGCGAAGGCAACGCGGAGCGGAGGTGCAGAGCTGGCTTCCCCAATGCGTGGATCCTCAGTGGCGATCCTCAACGGCGGCGGTCCTCGGTTTGGTGGATGGGGGTTTTACTGTTAGGGGATAATTGGTCATTTCAGCGTGAAGTGAACCACAACCTTGACAAATTATGCTGAGCCGGAAATCCCTGAATAATTGAAGGGAATAGTGCACCTGTACACCTGGAGTGCCGTAGCCAGTAGCGGTGGATCAAACCGCAAATGTATACACGAAAGGAAAAAATAGGCAGGCACTACTTCAATCCGTGAAACTACTAATAGCTCTTAAAGGGGCTTTTGTAGGGCATTGCCCTAAGTTAAACAGCTCTTTTACCCAAACAAATGACCAATTATCACGAAAGGAAAAAATAGGAAAAAATAGGCAGGCACTACTTCAATCCGTGAAATATAAAAAAACATATGTGATGCTTTATTGAAGTTCCAAGTAAAAACAACAACACATGCAGACAGGCAGTAAGGAGACTAAAAGTCTAACATGTTTCGCGCCTTCAGGTGCGCTTACTCATAGACTGACGTCCATGTCTATACTCTAACTCTTTATAGGACCAGGAGGCAGTAAGTATTAACCCCCTCAGGTCCACAAAGAGTAAAAACAATATCCAATGTGACACTTTCTATTAACTGCTAGATAACTTTAAGAAAACATGCACAGAAAAAAGCGTCCTAAAACGTAAATCAATACTTATATAAGTTTAAATTTGAATTTAGGTGTGACAGTGCAAAAACAACATTTTACGAAATTTAACAAAATTTTGCAAAATTTTACAAAACTGATCATGATAGAAGAAACATACCCTCATTTTATATGTCAGTATTTTTAAGTTTCAAAAGAGCATACATGATATAATGTGATCAGGCATAACTCTCTAAAATATGCTACAGCGCTGTTAAGCTGTTATTGCAAGCGATGCATAGACACATGTATTAGAACTAGGGTAAGACCAGACATTGTATCTCATTGATATAAAGCTAGTCTATCTTTTCAAGTTATAGACATTGCTCATGTGCCACCTAGAGGTGGCAATAGGGATAAAATCCTAGAGAAAAAAGAACTCTATTGGATTTTAAAATTATGCACACGTCTACCATATGGTATGAATCGTGAGTGCGACATAAACTTTTTCATTGATACATAGCATTAACATCTGTATTATTAACATGTTGTAAATATTATACATAGTGTTCTATATTATACTAGATATGAACACTATGAAGTTGATACTATGTCAATCAATGAGATACAATGTCTGGTCTTACCCTAGTTCTAATACATGTGTCTATGCATCGCTTGCAATAACAGCTTAACAGCGCTGTAGCATATTTTAGAGAGTTATGCCTGATCACATTATATCATGTATGCTCTTTTGAAACTTAAAAATACTGACATATAAAATGAGGGTATGTTTCTTCTATCATGATAAATTTTGTAAAATTTTGTTAAATTTCGTAAAATGTTGTTTTTGCACTGTCACACCTAAATTCAAATTTAAACTTATATAAGTATTGAGTTACGTTTTAGGACGCTTTTTTCTGTGCATGTTTTCTTAAAGTTATCTAGCAGTTAATAGAAAGTGTCACATTGCATATAATACTTACTGCCTCCTGGGCCTATAAAGAGTTAGAGTATAGACATGGACGTCAGTCTATGAGTAAGCGCACCTGGAGGCGCGAAACATGTTAGACTTTTAGTCTCCTTACTGCCTGTCTGCATGTGTTGTTGTTTTTACTTGGAACTTCAATAAAGCATCACATATGTTTTTTTATATTTCACGGATTGAAGTAGTGCCTGCCTATTTTTTCCTATTTTTTCCTTTCGTGATAATTGGTCATTTGTTTGGGTAAAAGAGCTGTTTAACTTAGGGCAATGCCCTACAAAAGCCCCTTTAAGAGCTATTAGTAGTTTAGTATTAGATTAGGGGGTGTTTTTATTTTTGGGGGGATTTTTTTGTAGGGGTATTAGGTTAGGTTTAATTGTTTTTATTTTGTATACCTTTGTTTATTTTTTTCTGTAATTTTACATTTTCTATTTTGTGTAATTTTAACTTTGGGGTTTGTAGTTTTTTTTAAATAGACTGCCCTCCGGGCAGGCTTATCACCTAGTGAATACATAAATACATTTGCATAAATAAATACATTATTGTACTCGCCACTTTTGATCCCACCCACTACCGCACCTACACCACACCCCTCTTTGCATATGTTTAGCGAATGTGAAAAACCTTATTGTGTAGTAATTTTTTATTATTGTTTTTGTTTTATACCATAAATGAAATAATGCTACAAACAGTAATAAATTAACAAAAATAAGTGCATAGCAGTTAGCAACATCAACTAGAGTTCTGGACAGCTGGGCAGAAAAAGGAAGTTGTTGAACTGAGAGAAAGTGGAGAGTGTTGAAATGAATGTAAGGTCATAGCAGACCTGGAAAAATTGTTT
Source organism: Bombina bombina (assembly GCF_027579735.1). NCBI lineage: Eukaryota > Metazoa > Chordata > Amphibia > Anura > Bombinatoridae > Bombina > Bombina bombina. Next base: position 512,628,272 of record NC_069501.1, on the reverse strand, counting down.
TAGAATTATCATCTCTCCACTCCCTCCTCTCTTCAATCTCTATTTGTACCTATATTCTCTTTACACTCTTTCTCTCTCCTCTCTTATATCTCTTAATTATTTTTTTCCACTTTTTCTTAATGCTATCTTTTTCTACACTTTCACTTTTCCTCTCCAATCTCTCTCTGCCCCTGTTTACCCTCTCAGAAGAAACAGTTTAAGCACTAATTGGGTCTATATAGCCCTAGAGGAATAACATATTCTTGCCCTTTCATGGATATATACTATTCCTTTAGATAATATCAGGAGACATTCACTAACTTTAACTCATTTAGATGTATATGTATGTATGTCTATGTTAAATTCCTTTGCCTGCCTTTTTTCTCCAACATAGGTGTGTCCGGTCCACGGCGTCATCCTTACTTGTGGGATATTCTCCTCCCCAACAGGAAATGGCAAAGAGCCCAGCAAAGCTGGCCATATAGTCCCTCCTAGGCTCCGCCTACCCCAGTCATTCTCTTTGCCGTTGCACAGGCAACATCTCCACGGAGATGGCTTAGAGTTTTTTGGTGTTTAAATGTAGTTTTTGTTCTTCAATCAAGAGTTTGTTATTTTAAAATAGTGCTGGTATGTACTATTTACTCTGGAACAGAAAAGAGATGAAGATTTCTGTTTGTAAGAGGAAAATGATTTTAGCAACCGTTACTAAAATCGATGGCTGTTTCCACACAGGACTGTTGAGATGAAGTAACTTCAGTTGGGGGAAACAGTGGGCAGACTTTGCTGTTTGAGGTATGACACATTTCTAACAAGACTTGGTAATGCTGGAAGCTGTCATTTTCCCTATGGGAACCGGTAAGCCATTTTCTTAGTTTAAGTAAAAGAATAAAGGGCTTCATTAGGGCTTAAAAAACTGGTAGACATTTTTCTGGGCTAAAACGATTACTTTACTAAGTATATTTGGCAGATTATTACTTTTAATAGTTGTTAAATCTTGGGGATTGTTTTAATAAAAACGGCAGGCACTGTATTGGACACCTTTTTCACTGGGGGCCTTTTCTAGTCATAGACAGAGCCTCATTTTCGCGCCTCTAATGCGCAGTTATTTTTGGAAAGCATGGCATGCAGATGCATGTGTGAGGAGCTAAGAACCACTGAAAAAGCTTATAGAAGGCATCATTTGGTATCGTATTCCCCTCTGGGCTTGGTTGGGTCTCAGCAAAGCAGATACCTGGGACTGTATAGGGGTTAAATGTAAAAACGGCTCCGGTTCCGTTATTTTAAGGGTTAAAGCTTTCAAATTTGGTGTGCAATACTTTTAAGGCTTTAAGTTACTGTGGTGAAATTTTGGTGAATTTTGAACAATTCCTTCATACTTTTTCACATATTCAGTAATAAAGTGTGTTCAGTTTAAAATTTAAAGGGACAGTAACGGTTTTATTGTAAAACGTTTTTTGTGCTTTGTTGACAAGTTTAAGCCTGTTTAACATGTCTGAACCATCAGATAACGATGTTCTATATGTATGAAAGCCAATGTGTCTCCCCTTTTAAATATATGTGATATATTTGTGTCATAATGTCCAAACAAAGTAGGGATTATAATGCCATAGATATGATATTGCCCAAGATGATTCCTCTAATGAGGGGAGTAAGCATGGTACTGCATCATCCCCTTCTGTGTCTACACCAGTTTTGCCCACACAAGAGGCCCCTAGTACATCTAGTGCGCCAATACTTATTACCATACAACACTTAATGGCTGTAATGGATAATTCTATTGCATGCATTTTTTCCAAAATGCCTACTTATCAGAGAAAGCGTGATTGCTCTGTTTTAAACACTGAAGAGCAAGAGGACGCTGATGATATCTGTTCTGACATACCCTCACACCTATCTGAAGGGGCCAGGAGGGAGGTTTTGTCTGAGGGAGAAATTTCAGATTCAGGGAAAATTTCTCAACAAGCAGAACCTGATATTGTAACTTTTAAATTTTAATTAGAACATCTCCACGCACTACTTAAGGAGGTATTATCTACTCTGGATGATTGTGACAATTTGGTCATTCCAGAGAAATTAGGTAAGATGGACAAGTTCCTAGAGGTTCCGGTGCCCCCCGATGTTTTTCCTATACCCAAGCGGGTGGCGGACATAGTAAATAAGGAGTGGGAAAGGCCCGGCATACCTTTTGTCCTCCCCCTATATTTAAGAAATTATTTCCTATAGTCGACCCCAGAAAAGACTTATGGCATACAGTCCCCAAGGTCGAGGGGGCGGTTTCTACTCTAAACAAACGCACTTCTATTCCTATAGAAGATAGTTGTGCTTTCAAGATCCTATGGATTTAAGGTTAGAGTGTTTGCTTAAAAAGATGTTTGTTCAGCAAGGTTACTTTCTACTACCAATTTCATGCATTGTTCCTGTCACTACAGCTGCGTGTTTCTGGTTCGAAGAACTAGAAAAGTCGCTCAATAAAGAATCTTCGTACGAGGAGGTTTTGGACAGAGTTCAAGCATTTAAATTGGCTAACTCTTTTATTTTAGATGCCGCTTTGCAATTAGCTAGATTAGCGGCGAATAATTCAGGGTTTGCTATCGTGGCGCGCAGAGCGCTTTTGCTTAACATCCCTTTCAAGGGTAAAACACTGTTTGGCCCTGACTTGAAAGAGATTATTTCAGACATCACTGGGGGAAAGGGCCACGCCCTTCCTCTGGATAGGTCTTTTAAGGCTAAAAATAAACCAAATTTTCGTCCCTTTCGCAGAAACGGACCAGCCTCAAATTCTACACCCTCTAAGCAAGAGGGTAATACTTCTCAAACCAAGCCAGCCTGGAGGCCGATGCAAGGCTGGAACAAGGGTAAGCAAGCCAAGTCACCTGCCACTGCTACCAAAACAGCATGAAGTGTTGGCCCCCGATCTGGGACCGGATCTGGTGGGGGGCAGACTTTCTCTCTTTGCTCAGGCTTGGGCAAGAGATGTTCAGGATCCTTGGGCGCTAGAAATAGTTTCTCAAGGTTATCTCCTGGAATTCAGGGAACTACCCCCAAGGGGAAGGTTCCACAGGTCTCAATTATCTTCGAACAGGCATTCTTACACTGTGTAGAAGACCTGTTAAGCATGGGAGTGATTCATCCTGTTCCATTAGGAGAACAAGGGATGGGTTTTTACTCCAACCTGTTCATAATTCCCAAAAAAGAGGGAACATTCAGACCAATTTTAGATCTCTAGATTCTAAACAAGTTTCTAAGGGTTTCATCGTTCAAAATGGAAACCATTCGAACGATCCTTCCTACCATCCAGGAAGGTCAATTCATGACCACGGTGGACTTAAAGGATGCGTACCTACGTATTCCTATCCACAAGGAACATTTTCGGTTCCTAAGGTTCGCCTTTCTGAACAAACATTACCAGTTTGTGGCACTTCCATTCGGATTAGCCACTGCTCCAAGGATTTTCACAAAGGTACTAGGGTCCCTTCTAGCGGTGCTAAGACCAAGGGGCATTGCAGTAGTACCTTACTTGGACGACATCCTGATTCAAGTGTCGTCTCTGTCAAAAGCAAGGGCTCATACGGACATTGTCCTAGCCTTTCTCAGATCTCACAGGTGGAAAGTGAACATAGAAAAAAGTTCTCTGTCCCCGTCAACAAGAGTTCCCTTCTTGGGAACAATAATAGTTTCCTTAGAAATGAAGGTTTTTCTGACAGAGGCCAGAAAATCAAAACTTCTAAGCTCTTGTCAGGTACTTCATTCTGTTCTTCTTCCTTCCATAGCGCAGTGCATGGAAGTAATAGGTTTGATGGTTGCGGCAAGGGACATAGTTCCTTTTGCACGAATTCATCTAAGACCATTACACCTGTGCATGCTCAGACAGTGGAATGGGGATTATACAGACTTGTCTCCGACGATACAAGTAGATCAAATAACCAGAGATTCACTCTGTTGGTGGCTGACCCTGGACAACCTGTCACAGGGAATGAGCTTCCGCAGACCAGAGTAGGTCATTGTCACGACCAACGCCAGTCTGGTGGGCTGGGGCGCGGTCTGGGAACCCCTGAAAGCTCAGGGTCTATGGTCTCGGGAAGAATCTCTTCTCCCGATAAACATTCTGGAACTGAGAGCGATATTCAATGCTCTCAAGGCTTGGCCTTGACTAGCAAAGGCCAAATTCATAAGGTTTCAATCAGACATCATGACGACTGTTACATATATCAACCATCAGGGGGAAACAAGGAGTTCCCTGGCGATGGAGGAGCATCCGGGGGAGTGGGAACTCCATCTGGAAATCTTTGCCCAAATAACTCAATTATGGGGCATTCCAGACATGGTTCTGATGGCCTCTCGTCAGAACTTTAAGGTCCCTTGTTACGGGTCCAAATCCAGGGATCCCAAGGCGACTCTATTGGATACAATAGTAGCACCTTGGATCTTCAACCTAGCTTATGTATTCCCACCGTTTCCTCTCATTCCCAGGCTGGTAGCCAGGATCAATCTGGAGAGGGCTTCGGTGATCTTGATAGTTCCTGTGTGGCCACGCAGGACTTGGTATGCAGACCTGGTGAATGTGTCATCGGCTCCACCATGGAAGCTACCTTTGAGACAGGACCTTCTTATTCAGGGTCCATTCGAACATCCGAATCTGGTTTTCCTCCAACTGACTGCTTGGAGTTTGAACGCTTGATTTTATCAAAGCGTGGGTTTTCAGATTCTGTAATAGATACTCTTATTCAGGCTAGAAAGCCTGTAACTAGAAAAATTTACCATAATATATGGAAAAAATATATCTGTTGGTGTGAATCTAAAGGATTCCCATGGAACAAGATAAAAATTCCTAAGATTCTTTCCTTTCTACAAGAAGGTTTGGAGAAAGGATTTTCTGCAAGTTCTCTGAAGGGACAGATCTCTGCTTTATCTGTTTTACTTCACAAAAGGCTGGCAGCTGTGCCAGACGTTTAAGCGTTTGTTCAGGCTCTGGTTAGAATCAAGCCTGTTTACAGACCTTTGACTCTTCCCTGGAGTCTTAATCTAGTTCTTTCAGTTCTTCAAGGGGTTCCGTTTGAACCCTTACATTCCGTAGATATTAAGTTATTATCTTGGAAAGTTTTGTTTTAGGTTGCAATTTCTTCCGCTAGAAGAGTTTCTGAGTTATCTGCTCTGCAGTGTTCTCCGCCCTATCTGGTCCATGCAGATAAGGTGGTTTTACGTACTGAGCCTGGTTTTCTTCCGAAGGTTGTTTCCAACAAAAATATTAACCAGGAGATAGTTGTACCTTCTTTGTGTCCGAATCCAGTTTCATAGAAGGAACGTTTGTTACACAATTTGGACGTTGTCCGTGCTCTAAAATTCTATTTAGAGGCTACTGAAGATTTTAGACAAACATCTTCTTTGTTTGTTGTTTATTCTGGTTAAAGGAGAGGTAAAAAAGCAACTTCTACCTCTCTTTCCTTTTGGTTTAAAAGCATCATCAGATTGGCTTTTGAGACTGCCGGACGGCAGCCTCCTGAAAGTATCACAGCTCACTCCACTAGGGCTGTGGCTTCCACATGGGCCTTCAAGAATAAGGTTCCTGTTGACCAAATTTTTTTTTTTAAATTATATACTTTTGCTTCTTCGGAGGCTATTTTTGGGAGAAAGGTTTTGCAAGCCGTGGTGCCTTCCGTTTGGGTGACCTGATTTGCTCCCTCCCTTCATCCGTGTCCTAAAGCTTTGGTATTGGTTCCCACAAGTAAGGATGACGCCGTGGACCGGACACACCTATGTTGGAGAAAATAGAATTTATGCTTACCTGATAAATTACTTTCTCCAACGGTGTGTCCGGTCCACGGCCCGCCCTGGTTTTTTAATCAGGTCTGATGAATTATTTTCTCTAACTACAGTCACCACGTTACCATATGGTTTCTCCTATATATATTTCCTCCTGTCCGTCGGTCGAATGACTGGGGTAGGCGGAGCCTAGGAGGGACTATATGGCCAGCTTTGCTGGGCTCTTTGCCATTTCCTGTTGGGGAGGAGAATATCCCACAAGTAAGGATGACGCCGTGGACCGGACACACCGTTGGAGAAAGTAATTTATCAGGTAAGCATAAATTCTGTTTTTTCTAAAACCTGTGACCTCATATCTTTGAGCCCTTATAACTTTTGTGTGCGATATTTAAAAAAAATATTTTTTATTAGACAGTGTTATTATGAGTGTAAATATACTGTGTAATATATTTTTGTTGTGTTTTGTGCAACTTTTTTTTGTTTTCGTAAAACAGTAAACCAGAGCTCTGAAGCTCTGAATCGTTCTAGCGTAAATTGCGTTTGCGCTCAAGCGATCTCATTTACTTTTAACTTGTTATACAGCGGTAAACCTTTATTTCTCTTGTTAAGTGTATCCAGTCCACGGATCATCCATTACTTGTGGGATATTCTCCTTCCCAACAGGAAGTTGCAAGAGGATCACCCACAGCAGAGCTGCTATATAGCTCCTCCCCTCACTGCCATACCCAGTCATTCTCTTGCAACTCTCAACAAAGATTGACGTAGTAAGAGGAAAGTGGTGTATTATAGTTAGTTTTTTAACTTCAATCAAAAGTTTGTTATTTTTAAATGGTACCGGAGTGTACTGTTTCATCTCAGGCAGCATTAGAAGAAGAATCTGCCTGTGATTTCTATGATCTTAGCAGAAGTAACTAAGATCCATGGCTGTTCTCACATATTCTGAGGAGTGAGGTAACTTCAGAGAGGTAATGGCATGCAGGTTTTTCTGTAATAAGGTATGTGCAGTTAATATATTTCTAGGGATGGAATTTGCTAGAAAAATGCTGCTGATACCGGATTAATGTAAGTTAAGCCTTAAATGCAGTAATAGCGACTGGTATCAGGCTTATTAATAGAGATACATACTCTTATAAAAATGTAATATAAAACGTTTGCTGGCATGTTAATCGTTTTTATATATGTTTGGTGACAAAACTTATTGGGGCCTAGTTTTTTTCCACATGGCTGGTTTGATTTTTGCCTAGAGACAGTTTCCTGAAGCTTTCCACTGTTTCAATATGAGTGGGAAGGGCCTATTTTAGTGCTTTTCTGTGCAGAAAAAAATACTGACAGAGACATTCAGCTTCCCTCTGCATGATACAGGACATCTCTGAAGGGCTCAAAAGGCTTCAAAGTCGTGTTTGAGGAGGGTGTCTGTGGCAGTTGTTGTGACTGTGTTTAAAAAATGTTTTTGTCATTTATTATTCTGTTTTTGTTATTAAGGGGTTAATCATCCAAGTGGGTGCAATGCTCTGCTGACTTGTTACATACACTGTAAAAATTTTGTTAGTGTAATTGCCTTTTTTCACTGTTATTTCAAATTTTGTCAAAATTTGTTTCTCTTAAAGGCACAGTAACGTTTTTTATATTGCTTGTTAACTTGCTTTAAAGTGTTTTCCAAGCTTGCTAGTCTCATTGCTAGTCTGTACAAACATGTCTGAAACAGAGGATACTTGTTCATTATGTTTAAAAGCCATGGTGGAGCCCCATAGGAGAATGTGTACTAAATGTATTGATTTCACCTTAAACAGTAAAGATCAGTCTTTATCTATAAAAGAATTGTCACCAGAGGGGTCTGTCGAGGGGGAAGTTATGCCGACTAACTCTCCCCACGTGTCGGACCCTTCGCCTCCCGCTCAAGGGACGCACGCTAATATGGCGCCAAGTACATCAGGGACGCCCATAGCGATTACTTTGCAGGACATGGCTGCAATCATGAATAATACCCTGTCAGAGGTATTATCCAGATTGCCTGAATTGAGAGGCAAGCGAGATAGCTCTGGGGTTAGACGAGATACAGAGCGCGTAGATGCTGTAAGAGCCATGTCTGATACTGCGTCACAATATGCAGAACCTGAGGACGGAGAGCTTCAGTCTGTGGGTGACGTCTCTGATTCGGGGAGACCTGATTCAGAGATTTCTAATTTTAAATTTAAGCTTGAGAACCTCTGTGTATTGCTTGGGGAGGTATTAGCTGCTCTGAATGACTGTGACACAATTGCAGTGCCAGAGAAATTGTGTAGGCTGGATAAATACTATGCAGTGCCGGTGAGTACTGATATTTTTCCAATACCTAAAAGGCTTACAGAAATTATTAGTAAGGAGTGGGATAGGCCCGGTGTGCCCTTTTCCCCACCTCCTATATTTAGAAAAATGTTTCCAATAGATGCCACTACACAGGACTTATGTCAGACTGTCCCTAAGGTGGAGGGAGCAGTTTCTACTTTAGCAAAGCGTACCACTATCCCGGTTCAGGACAGTTGTGCTTTTTCAGATCCAATGGATAAAAAATTAGATGGTTACCTTAAGAAAATGTTTATTCAACAAGGTTTTATTTTACAGCCCCTTGCATGCATTGCGCCTGTCACTGCTGCGGCGGCATTCTGGTTTGAGGCCCTGGAAGAGGCCATCCATACAGCTCCATTGACTGAAATTGTTGACAAGCTTAGAACTCTTAAGCTAGCTAACTCATTTGTTTCTGATGCCATTGTTCATTTGACTAAACTAACGGCTAAGAATTCCGGATTCGCCATCCAGGCGCGTAGGGCGCTATGGCTCAAATCCTGGTCAGCTGATGTGACTTCAAAGTCTAAATTACTCAACATTCCTTTCAAGGGGCAGACCTTATTCGGGCCTGGTTTGAAAGAAATTATTGCTGACATTACTGGGGGTAAGGTTCATACCCTTCCTCAAGACAGGGCCAAATCAAAGGCCAAACAGTCTAATTTTCGTGCCTTTCGAAATTTCAAGGCAGGTGCAGCATCAACTTCCTCTGCTTCAAAACAAGAGGGAACTTTTGCTCAATCCAAGCAGGCCTGGAAACCTAACCAGTCCTGGAACAAGGGCAAGCAGGCCAGAAAGCCTGCTTCTGCCTCTAAGACAGCATGAAGGAGCGGCCCCCTATCCGACAACGGATCTAGTAGGGGGCAGACTCTCTCTCTTCGCCCAGGCGTGGGCAAGAGATGTTCAGGATCCCTGGGCGTTGGAGATCATATCTCAGGGATATCTTCTGGACTTCAAAGCTTCTCCTCCACAAGGGAGATTTCACCTTTCAAGATTATCTGCAAACCAGATAAAGAAAGAGGCATTCCTAAGCTGCGTACAAGATCTCCTTGTAATGGGAGTGATCCATCCAGTTCCGGGGACGGAACAAGGAAAGGGGTTTTATTCAAATCTGTTTGTGGTTCCCAAAAAAAAGGGAACCTTCAGACCAATTTTGGATTTAAAGATCCTAAACAAATTCCTCAGAGTTCCGTCATTCAAGATGGAAACTATTCAAACCATTTTACCCATGATCCAAGAGGGTCAGTACATGACCACAGTGGACTTAAAGGATGCCTACCTTCACATTCTGATTCACAAGAATCATCATCAGTTCCTGAGGTTTGCCTTTCTAGACAGGCATTACCAATTTGTAGCTCTTCCATTCGGGTTGGCTACAGCCCCAAGAATTTTTACAAAGGTTCTGGGCTCACTTCTGGCGGTCCTAAGACCGCGAGGCATAGCGGTGGCTCCTTACCTGGACGATATCCTGATACAGGCGTCAAGCTTTCAAATTGCCAAATCTCATACAGAGATAGTTCTGGCATTCCTGAGGTCGCATGGGTGGAAAGTGAACGAAGAAAAGAGTTCTCTATCTCCTCTCACGAGGGTTTCCTTCCTAGGGACTCTAATAGATTCTGTAGAAATGAAAATTTACCTGACTGAGTCCAGGTTATCAAAACTTCTAAATGCTTGCCGTGTTCTTCACTCCATTCCGCGCCCCACGGTGGCTCAGTGCATGGAAGTAATCGGCTTAATGGTAGCGGCGATGGACATAGTGCCATTCGCGCGCCTGCATCTCAGGCCGCTACAGTTATGCATGCTCAGTCAGTGGAATGGGGATTACACAGATTTGTCCCCTCTACTAAATCTGGATCAGGAAACCAGAGATTCTCTTCTCTGGTGGTTATCTCGGGCCCATCTGTCCAAGGGTATGACTTTTCGCAGACCAGATTGGACAATTGTAACAACAGATGCCAGCCTTCTAGGTTGGGGTGCAGTCTGGAACTCCCTGAAGGCTCAGGGTTCATGGACTCAGGAGGAGAAACTCCTCCCAATAAATATTCTGGAGTTAAGAGCAATATTCAGTGCTCTTCTGGCTTGGCCTCAGCTAGCAACACTGAGGTTCATCGGATTTCAGTCGGACAACATCACGACTGTGGCTTACATCAACCATCAAGGGGGAACCAGGAGTTCCCTAGCGATGTCAGAAGTCTCCAAGATAATTCGCTGGGCAGAGACTCACTCTTGCCACCTGTCAGCGATCCATATCCCAGGTGTAGAGAACTGGGAGGCGGATTTTCTAAGTCGTCAGACTTTTCATCCGGGGGAATGGGAACTCCATCCGGAGGTGTTTGCTCAATTCGTTCTCTGTTGGGGCAAACCAGAATTGGATCTCATGGCATCTCGCAAGAACGCCAAGCTTCCTTGTTATGGATCCAGGTCCAGGGACCCAGAAGCGGCACTGATAGATGCTCTAGCAGCACCTTGGTTCTTCAACCTGGCTTATGTGTTTCCACCGTTTCCTCTGCTCCCTCGTCTGATTGCCAAAATCAAACAGGAAAGAGCATCGGTGATATTGATAGCGCCTGCGTGGCCACGCAGGACCTGGTATGCAGACCTAGTGGACATGTCATCCCTTCCACCATGGACTCTGCCTCTGAGACAAGACCTTCTAATACAAGGTCCTTTCAATCATCCGAATCTACTTTCTCTGAGACTGACTGCATGGAGATTGAACGCTTGATCCTATCAAAGCATGGCTTCTCCGAGTCAGTAATTGATACCTTAATACAGGCACGAAAGCCTGTCACCAGGAAAATTTACCACAAGATATGGCGTAAATATCTTCATTGGTGTGAATCCAAGAATTACTCATGGAGTAGGGTTAGGATTCCTAGGATATTGTCCTTCCTCCAAGAGGGTTTGGACAAAGGATTATCAGCTAGTTCTTTAAAGGGACAGATTTCTGCTCTGTCTATTCTTTTACACAAGCGTCTGGCAGAAGTTCCAGACGTTCAGGCATTTTGTCAGGCTTTAGTTAGAATTAAGTCTGTGTTTAAACCTGTTGCTCCTCCATAGAGCTTAAACTTGGTTATTAAAGTTCTTTTTCTGATGGCTATTTCCTCGGCTCGAAGAGTCTCGGAGTTATCTGCCTTACATTGTGATTCTCCTTATCTGATCTTTCATTCAGATAAAGTTGTTCTGCGTACAAAACCTGGGTTTTTACCTAAGGTGGTTTCTAACAAGAATATCAATCAAGAGATTGTTGTTCCATCATTATGTCCTAATCCTTCTTCAAAGAAGGAACGTCTTTTGCATAATCTAGACGTAGTCCGTGCCTTGAAGTTTTACTTACAGGCTACTAAAGATTTTCGCCAAACATCTAACCTGTTTGTTGTTTACTCTGGACAGAGGAGAGGTCAGAAGGCCTCGGCAACCTCTCTTTCTTTTTGGCTTCGGAGTATAATCCATTTAGCCTATGAGACTGCTGGACAGCAGACTCCTGAAAGGATTACAGCTCATTCTACTAGAGCTGTGGCTTCCACCTGGGCCTTTAAAAATGAGGCCTCTGTTGAACAGATTTGCAAGGCTGCAACTTGGTCTTCCCTTCATACTTTTTCCAAATTTTACAATTTTGATACTTTTGCTTCTTTGGAGTCTGTTTTTGGGAGAAAGGTTCTACAGGCAGTGGTTCCTTCCGTTTATGTTCCTGCCTTGTCCCTCCCATCATCCGTGTACTTTAGCTTTGGTATTGGTATCCCACAAGTAATGGATGATCCGTGGACTGGATACATTTAACAAGAGAAAACATAATTTATGCTTACCTGATAAATTTATTTCTCTTGTAGTGTATCCAGTCCACGGCCCGCCCTGTCCTTTTCAGGCAGGTCTAAATTTTAATTAAACTACATTCACCACTGCACCCTATGGTTTCTCCTTTCTCGGCTTGTTTCGGTAGAATGACTGGATATGGCAGTGAGGGGAGGAGCTATATAGCAGCTCTGCTGTGGGTGATCCTCTTGCAACTTCCTGTTGGGAAGGAGAATATCCCACAAGTAATGGATGATCCGTGGACTGGATACACTACAAGAGAAATAAATTTATCAGGTAAGCATAAATTATGTTTTCTCACATGCAAATGTTGGCATTCCACTGGCAATCTGGCCCTTATTACGCATTTATTCACATTTTACCTGACTTGCTCTAGATGTTTATATACAGTACATACAATAATAGATAAAAAGATAATTTAGCGAATCTAAAATTAAAGGGTAGCTATCGCTAGTAAAAAAAAAATATTGTTAAATATTTTTCCTCATTCTTTCTTGATCTGCACACCATTATGCATTTGACTCTTCTTCTCTGTCGTTATTATTCCCACCCAGGATTCGTCCTCAGAGTAGTAAAGAGCAAGCAGAAGGATGCCATATTTGTACCTGGGTTTACCCTGGTGAACCACAAGTACTTCTGGGAAAGGACAAAGCCTTCACATATGATTATGTGTTTGATATGGACACAGAGCAGGCAACTGTGTATGAGACTTGTGTGTGCAATCTGGTGGAAGGATGCTTCCAGGGGTTCAATGCCACGGTGCTAGCATATGGACAGGTATATACACCAAAGCAAATATAACTTGCAAGATGTTTCTCTAGCTATACATTTGTATCCGTTTTTGTTTATTCCCCTTTGATAAACTACATTTATCCCTGTGTTATCACAATTTCTTCTGTTTCTGTACCATCACTGTTATTTTTGTATCACTCTTTATTGTAAATGACATATTCAGTTTCTCTTATACTTTTTTGTCTTCTTGCTCTTGTAAACTCTGTGCTGTATCTCAGACAGGTGCAGGGAAGACACACACTATGGGCAGTGGCTTTGATCTAATGGTAACAGAGGAGGAGTTAGGGATCATTCCCCGGGCAGTGCGTCATCTCTTTGGTACAATTCAGAAGCACACAGTCACTGCTCAGGAAAATGGGCGGCCAGAACCCAAGTTTAAAGTCAGTGCACAGTTTTTAGAGGTATGATGACAAAGTGTTCCTCAAATTATGGAAAAGTGGATATCTAATATGTATTTTATAAACATCCTCTCGTCTTGGCACTTGTCATCCTCAAGCCTTCTTTCTGGTGTTTCCTCCTACTTCATTTGCTCATTTGCTCTTGGTTTTACTTGTCTTTTTTCACTCTTTATTTCTTGAGCTTTCATTTCACTGTCTTCTTTGTTCTATATCTATGTTCTTCTCCTGTTCACATTCTGCATATTGGCTCTGATGCTTTTGCATGTCTTTTCCGCTCTGCTTCACATCAGCTCTTTCTTTTCAACTCCTCAATCTCTGTAGCTGTATAATGAAGAAATCCTGGATCTCTTTGATGTGTCACGTGACCCTGACTCCCGTCACAGGAAATCTAACATCAGAATCCATGAAGATGCCAATGGGGGGATCTACGTCAGTGGTGCCAGCACCCGCAGTGTCAACTCAGAGACAGAGGTGTTTATGTACATACATACATTTCCTTTCCCTAGCTTCCATTGTTTTATTTTTATTTTTTTTCCCTTTGTAACGTTAGGATCTTTTCTTCTATTTGTCTTACTATTTACAGTCAGAAAGTAAATGGTTCCAGATCTGTCAGCAATGTAATTTTTCCAGTGAAGATAATATTGATTCAATTCAAACTGAAGTTTATGATATAAAGTAGCTCAGTTCCATTATTGATACTCAGGAACTTTGCTTTCTCCAATTAGGTGCATTAACCAGCAATTATTAAACTCCAGTATTGTCCCTTCTACCCTCTTAAAGGAACAGTCTAGTCAAAATTAAACTTTCATTATTCAGATAGGGCATGTAATTTTAAACAACTTTCCAATTTACTTTTTTCATCAAATTTGCTTTGTTCCCTTGGTGGTATTTTTGAAAAGCTAAACCTAGGTAGGCTCAAACTTATTTCTAAACCGTTGAAAACAGCCTCTTAGCTCAGAGCATTTTGAAAGTTTTTCACAGTTAGACAGTACTAGTTCATGTGTGTCATATAGATAATGATAGATAATAAACCAAACAAACAAATGAAGAGGTGGTACCAAGTTATATAGAATAATGTAAAGTGCTAGCAATCTGGTAAATAGAATTAAACACTAATATGAGAAAGAGAGAAAGAATTGCACCAAAATAAGATGCAATTCAAAGACCAGGATAAACAGCCAAACACTATATAATAACAAAATTACTACAATAAATCAAAAAATATGTGCAGTTTATTAATAACAAATTTCAGTAAAAAACACTGTTAAACAAAACATGCCTATGTAATTTTCAAATGAAAAAATATATAACAGCAAGAATAAAGAGCATACCAACACCCCCACATAAACACACAAGGGACAGACAGACAATACACATGGGCCCCACTTATAACTCTGAACTAAACCTAAGCCGACAAATAAAAGTTCATAGCAACAAACTTAATCCTGATGTAAATGAGATGGAAAAATGACATGACAGTAGGCCAAAGCAAAGGATGGGTAACAGATGATGATAGCTGATGCGATGCATGTAAACTGTTCATAGATGAATAAATGAATAGGATGATTGGTAATGAAAATGATCATACATTCAGAGACTTAGGTAAAGTTGCAGGTATATAGAACAAAAGCAGAACAAATGCCATTATATCAGAAGCATAAGGGTGGAGAGGTGTGGCGGACGTTTATTCAAATAATAGTTCAAATATACATTCCAGTTGGGGGCGAGTATGTAGCCAGATAGATAAAGCACATGAAAGGCAGTAAAATAATACTTCAAGCCCCTGATGTTGATCACTCATGCGATCCTCCCGGTCATACTTACGACCGCACCTCACCAACAACCACCAATTCCTTGACCGGCAAAGATCGCAAGTCAATCGTGCTGAAGTTTGTTGTTCTGCATACCAGTAGTAGGGGTATCCCACGGCAAACCACGCTGCTCACTGACGCGTCCTATTGCGCGTGTCACTCCCGATCTGCAGCAGGGAGCTTCTTCCGGGTTGTGACGTGTCACGTCATAGCGTCTCTTTTTATTGGTAGACAAGCTTTGAATCCAATACGTAACTGACTATGCCTTAAAGCGGCCACCTTGTAAATCCAATGTTCACAACACTTAAAAGGGAATTGCCATAGATGAATTACAAAGGCATAGCAGTGAGATGACAATATAAACCACTACCATTACATACAAAACAGACAAACAAAGACACAAGGACAAAAGAAATTTTAACTAAAAATAAAAGAATAAAAAATAAAACTTATAATATATTAGCAATAATTAACTATACTAAGACAATAATGATTTAAACATTGCGTGAAGTGATAGATTAGTACGCTAGTTGATAATAAGTGAGAAATAAATATAAATTACACATATATCAAATAATATTGCAAGTAATAAATTTATTTTATTTTAATCAGACTAAATTAATATCTTAAATTTGAACCGCCACATCTTAGTTGTGTGTGAGGAGCTGGGCCGGCCACACCGGGGGGCATCAAGTCACAGAGAGCTTGGAGGAAGACAAGACTGGTACATAGACTACACCATAGTCAGGATATGAAGGATTACATTTACCTAGATAGAGAATGAATCTGAAAGGTACATAAACCCAATAGGTCTATTTTTTAGATAGAAAATAAATCTTAAGGGTACATAAACCAAATAGGTCTATTTTTTAGGGAGAAAGGATACAAATTCCAATTTTTCGTTTAGTCCATTAGGGGACAGGGTTTTTAGATGGTAAATCCACCGTGCCTCCTTTTGGAGGAGGATAGTGTCAATATCCCCACCTCTTCTATGTGGGTTCACCTTTTCAATTCCTATAAATTCCAAACCATCCAGTTTAGAGTCATGGTATTTAGCAAAATGTCTTGCAATTGGACTGTCAACATCTACATTCTTAATATCATCGCGATGTTCGTAGATCCTTGTTCTAAATTCCATATAGGTTTTACCCACATAGAAGCAGGGACAACTGCAAGATAGAAGATAGATAATGCCCGTACTAGAGCAGTTAATAAAAGATCTAATCTGATATTTTCTCTGTGTGCTGGTCTCAAAACTTTTTGTTCTTTTCACAAAAGAGCAGTCTACACAATGACCACAAGGAGAGCATCCTACTATACTTTGTGAATGACTTACTAGCCAGTTTTGAGGTGTTGCTTTAACAAATTCACTCTTGACCAATAGGTCCTTAAGATTATTCGCTCTCTGTGCGGTCATAGACGGAAAATCTTCAATACAGTCAGACAAGTCCTCGTCCTGGGCCAGCAAATACCAGTTATTTTTGAGAATCATTTTCAATTTGTCCCAATGGGAATTATATTTGGTTATAAACCGTACTTTGCTGTCCAAAGGGGGTTGGACCCTCTGACTGTAGAGAAGATTAGATCTGTCCTGCATCAATGCCCGATGCCTTGCTTTTTTCAATGTCCTTTTCGAATAGCCCCTTAGCATAAATCTTTCCATCATCTCTGAGGCTTGTCTGTTAAATGTACAAATATCAGAACATGTCCTACGTAATCGTAAGAATTGTCCATAAGGAATACTGTTTTTTAAATTCGTAGGGTGATGGCTACTACCTAGTAGAATACTATTTGATGCAGTAGGTTTTCTGTATACTTCTGTGTGAATCTGATTGCCTTTTTTGCTTATAAGCAAATCTAAGAAACTGATACTAGAATAACTACTGGTATGTGTCAGAAAGATATTAAACTCATTTTTATTAAGTATTTCTACAAATTCCTGTAGTTCGTCCACAGTACCTTCCCACAATATAAGTATGTCATCCACGTACCGAATCCATAGGGTCACATGTGCCTCCACCCATGACGCCAGATCTCCAAACACAACCTGGTTCTCCCAAAATCCCAGGTGTAGGCATGCATAGGTGGGGCACATGTGGCCCCCATGGCGGTACCTCTTAGTTGCCTGTAATATTTCCCATTAAACATGAATATATTGTTTTTAAGTACAAAATCCAGAAGTTGGATAACAATTTGGTATGCGAGCCAAAGTCATTACCCCTTGTTTTCAAGAAGCTCTCACTTGCTTTTATCCCTATATCATGAGGGATTGAGGAATATAATGATTCCACGTCTAAAGACACCAAAAGTGTAGATTCTGAGATTACAATGCCATCAATTTTCCTGATTGCATCAATTGATTCCTGAGTAAAAGTCCTCAACTCAGGTAAGAAGGGCTTCAGAAAGCAATCCACGTATTGACTGATGCCTTCAGTAGGACCCCCTATGCCCGATATAATTGGGCGTCCAGGGGGTTTAGATGCTGACTTGTTCAGCTTCGGTATCCAATAGAATACGGGCACCTTTGGTTTATCACTGTACAGAAAGCCCTACTCTTGGCTTGTTATGAGATTATTTCTTCTTGCATCATTGAGTAAAAACAATAACTCATTATTAGATTTTGAAAAAGTGTCATGAGATACATTTTGATACTGTTCGGTATCCCCCAATTGTCTATTAGCCTCTTCTATGTAATATGCTTGATCAAGAATGACTACATTTCCGCCTTTATCAGCCGGCTTTATCACCAACTCATTGTGCTTTATCAGATCATCAAGAGCAAGGCGTTCTGCACGAGTGAGATTATCATTAATTATTCCAGTGAGTTGGATCTGTTCCAACTCCACAGATACATTTTTTACAAACGTAGCAATGCTAGGAATAGTTGAAAAGCTAGGCATATACGTGGATTTCTTCTTGAGGCCCGTCTTGGGTTTTATCTCGGTCCTTACCGTGTCATTTTGATCTGCTAACAATTGTTCAAGTGTGTTAATAGCTTCTCTTTCTTTCCTATCTGTTAGGTCAATTGTCGTCCTAGGTTGCATTTTTTATGAAGTGCTAATTTGTGTGCAAACAAGTGAAGATCTTTTGTCACTTCAAATATATCTAATTTGGCACTGGGACAAAAACTCAATCATTTTTGTAACAATTTAATATGATGAAGTTTAAGATTAAATTTTGACAAGTTGATAATATTCATATTTTCTGAGGGGTGGTCGCCTAGGAGAGAGTTCTTATTATTAATTTCACTCAATTGTACCGTAAGCGGTTGCGCGTTATCATGTAATACCGTCTGTTGTTTGGTTGTGCGTTCCCACCTCCCCCTCTTCTGTTCCTTTGGAATCTCTGTTGCGAAGTTAATCCTCCCTCCCCTTCTATTCCTTCCCCTAAAGGGATCTGTTCACTATTATTAACAGATTGAGTAGGTGTATCACTATCAGAATCAAATTATCAGAATTATCAGTCCCTGAGTCGTAGTAGTTTCTTGTGTAAGACCTGTTTCTATAGATATAAACCCTATCTCTGCGGTAGTCTTCCTGATCTCTTATTAACTTTCGTCTTTTTCTACTTTTAAGTTCACCTTGCAGTTTTTCAATTAACTTTTGAGCCTCTTTATTTACTTTTTCAAAGGAAGAGTCACTTTCATATTTCATTACACAATCATATATTTTTTTCAACCTCTTTTTTACATTGATCCAGCTTTTTTTCATCCTCAGCTATCATAAGAGCTATTAGTTCTAATGAAGAGGTACCTTTGTATCTAAGGAATTTTTCCTACTACTTGTACTTTACAGTTGATTATTTGTATTTGTGCTGACCAGTTCTTCTTGTGGTGGGGAGTTGGTGCTGTGACCATATTTGGTATGGCATTTAAGTTATCAGATGAGCAGTGGAGGACAGACATTTCTGAGGCATTTACTATACCAGAGGGAACCCAAATTGAGGGTGAGGAAGACGTTATCAGTGATGTGGTTTCAGCTTTTAAAAGCTACAAGAAAAAATTAAGTAAACAAGTTAAAATAAAATAGGAACACCAAAGTCTCTCTAATTATCTAAAACTTGAGATAATCCCTAGAGGATTACGGATTAGGTTAGATCCAGGAATTAATCTTAGAGGTATAGACGCAAATACTGAATTCCTTTCTAAATGGAATGAGATTCTAACAAAATGTTCATTAGAACTAATAGCTCTTATGATAGCTGAGGATGAAAAAAAGCTGGATCAATGTATAAAAGAGGTTGAAAAAATATATGATTGTGTAATGAAATATGAAAGTGACTCTTCCTTTGAAAATTAAATAAAGAGGCTCAAAAGTTAATTGAAAAACTGCATGGTGAACTTAAAAGTAGAAAAAGACGAAAGTTAATAAGAGATCAGGAAGACTACCGCAGAGATAGGGTTTATATCTATAGAAACAGGTCTTACACAAGAAACTACTACGACTCGGACTGATAATTCTGATTTTGATTCTGATAGTGATAAACCTACTCAATCTGTTAATAATAGTGAACAGATCCCTTTAGGGGAAGGAATAGAAGGGGAGGGAGGAGTAACTTCGCAACAGAGATTCCAAAGGAACAGAAGAGGGGGAGGTGGGAGCGCACAACCAAACAACAAGACGGTATTACATGATAACGCGCAACCGCATACGATACAATTGAGTGAAATTAATAATAAGAACTCTCTCCTAGGCGACCACCCCTCAGAAAATATGAATATTATCAATGTAGTCATTCTTGATCAAGCATATTACATCAAAGAGGCTAATAGACAATTGGGGGATACCGAACAGTATCAAAATGTATCTCATGACACTTTTTCAAAATCTAATAATGAGTTATTGTTTTTACTCAATGATGCAAGAAGAAATAATCTCATAACAAGCCAAGAGCAGGGCTTTCTGTACAGTGATAAACCAAAGGTGCCCTTATTCTATTGGATACCGAAGCTGCACAAGTCAGCATCTAAACCCCCTGGACGCCCAATTATATCGGGCATAGGGGGTCCTACTGAAGGCATCAGTCAATACGTGGATTGCTTTCTGAAGCCCTTCTTACCTGAGCTGAGGACTTTTACTCAGGATTCAATTGATGCAATCAGGAAAATTGATGGCATTGTAATCTCAGAATCTACACTTTTGGTGTCTTTAGACGTGGAATCATTATATTCCTCAATCCCTCACGATATAGGGATAAAAGCAAGTGAGAGCTTCTTGAAAACAAGGGGTAATGACTTTGGCTCGCATACCAAATTTGTTATCCAACTTCTGGATTTTGTACTTAAAAACAATATATTCATGTTTAATGGGAAATATTACAGGCAACTAAGAGGTACCGCCATGGGGGCCACATGTGCCCCCACCTATGCATGCCTACACCTGGGATTTTGGGAGAACCAGGTTGTGTTTGGAGATCTGGCGGCATGGGTGGAGGCACATGTGACCCTATGGATTCGGTACGTGGATGACATACTTATATTGTGGGAAGGTACTGTGGACGAACTACAGGAATTTATAGAAATACTTAATAAAAATGAGTTTAATATCTTTCTGACACATACCAGTAGTTATTCTAGTATCAGTTTCTTAGATTTGCTTATAAGCAAAAAAGGCAATCAGATTCACACAGAAGTATACAGAAAATCTACTGCATCAAATAGTATTCTACTAGGTAGTAGCCATCACCCTACAAATTTAAAAAACAGTATTCCTTATGGACAATTCTTACGATTACGTAGGACATGTTCTGATATTTGTACATTTAACAGACAAGCCTCAGAGATGATGGAAAGATTTCTGCTAAGGGGCTATTCGAAAAGGACATTGAAAAAAGCAAGGCATCGGGCATCGATGCAGGACAGATCTAATCTTCTCTACAGTCAGAGGGTCCAACCCCCTGTGGACAGCAAAGTACGGTTTATAACCAAATATAATTCCCATTGGGACAAATTGAAAATGATTCTCAGAAATAACTGGTATTTGCTGGCCCAGGACGAGGACTTGTCTGACTGTATTGAAGATTTTCCGTCTATGACCGCACGGAGAGCGAATAATCTTAAGGACCTATTGGTCAAGAGTGAATTTGTTAAAGCAACACCTCAAAACTGGCTAGTAAGTCATTCACAAAGTATAGTAGGATGCTCTCCTTGTGGTCATTGTGTAGCCTGCTCTTTTGTGAAAAGAACAAAAAGTTTTAAGACCAGCACACAGAGAAAATATCAGATTAGATCTTTTATTAACTGCTCTAGTACGGGCATTATCTATCTTCTATCTTGCAGTTGTCCCTGCTTCTATGTGGGTAAAACCTATAGGGAATTTAGAACAAGGATCTATGAACATCGCGATGATATTAAGAATGTAGATGTTGACAGTCCAATTGCAAGACATTTTGCTAAATACCATGACTCTAAACTGGATGGTTTGGAGTTTATAGGAACTGAAAAGGTGAACACTCATAAAAGAGGTGGGGATATTGAAACTATCCTCCTCCAAAAGGAGGCACGGTGGATTTACCATCTAAAAACTCTGTCCCCTAATGGACTAAACGAAAAATTGGAATTTGTATCCTTTCTCCCTAAAAAATAGACCTATTGGGTTTATGTACCTTTCAGATTCATTCTCTATCTAGGTAAATGTAATGCTTCATATCCTGACTATGGTGTAGTCTATGTACCAGTCTTGTCTTCCTCTAAGCTCTCTGGGAATTGATGCCCCCCGGTGTGGCCGGCCCAGCTCCTCACACACAACTAAGATGTGGAGGTTCAAATTTAAGATATTAATTTAGTCTGATTAAAATAAAATAAAATTATTACTTGCAATATTATTTGATATATGTGTAATTTAGATTTATTTCTCACTTATTATCAACTAGCATACTAATCTATCACTTCACACAATGTTTAAATCATTATTGTCTTTATAGTTAATTATTGCTAATATATTATAAGTTTTATTTTTTATTCTTTTATTTTTAGTTAAAATTTCTTTTGTCCTTGTGTCTTTGTTTGTCTGTTTTGTATGTAATGGTAGTGGTTTATATTGTCATCTCAATGCTATGCCTTTGTAATTCATCTATGGCAACATTGGATTTACAAGGTGGCCGCTTTAAGGCATAGTCAGTTACGTATTGTATTCAAAGCTTGTCTACCAATAAAAAGAGACGCTATGACGTGACACGTCACAACCCGGAAGAAGCTCCCTGCTGCAGATCGGGAGTGACACGCGCAATAGGACGCATCGGTGAGCAGCGTGGTTTGCTGTGGGATACCCCTACTACTGGTTTGCAGAACAACAAACTTCAGCACGATTGACTTGCTATCTTTGCCGGTCAAGGAATTGGTGGTTGTTGGTGAGGTGCGGTCGTAAGTATGACCGGGAGGATCGCATGAGTGATCAACATCAGGGGTTCGGAGTATTATTTTACTGCCTTTCATGTGCTTTATCTATCTGGCTACATACTCGCCCCCAACTGGAATGTATATTTGAACTATTATTTGAATAAACGTCCGCCACACCTCTCCACCCTTATGCTTCTGATATACTGGCATTTGTTCTGCTTTTGTTCTATATACCTGCAACTTTACCTAAGTCTCTGAATGTATGATCATTTTCATTACCAATCATCCTATTCATTTATTCATCTATGAACAGTTTACATGCATCGCATCAGCTATCATCATCTGTTACCCATCCTTTGCTTTGGCCTACTGTCATGTCATTTTTCCATCTCATTTACATCAGGATTAAGTTTGTTGCTGTGAACTTTTATTTGCCGGCTTAGGTTTAGTTCAGAGTTATAAGTGGGGCCCATGTGTATTGTCTGTCTGTCCCTTGTGTGTTTATGTGGGGGTGTTGGTATGCTCTTTATTCTTGCTGTTATATATTTTTTCATTTGAAAATTACATAGGCATGTTTTGTTTAACAGTGTTTTTTACTGAAATTTGTTATTAATAAACTGCACATATTTTTTGATTTATTGTAGTAATTTTGTTATTATTATATAGTGTTTGGCTGTTTATCCTGGTCTTTGAATTGCATCTTATTTTGGTGCAATTCTTTCTCTCTTTCTCATATTAGTGTTTAATGATAGATAATGATTGTGCTTACTCCCGTGGAGTTATTTAGGAGTCTGCACTGGTTGGCTATCTGTATGTCTTTCAAAATCACTGAGATAAGTGGGCAGTCTGCAGAGGCTTAGATACAAGGTAATAACAGAGGTAAAACATAGATTAATATAACTGTTAGTTATGCAAAACTGGGGAATGGGTATTAAAGGGATTATCTATCTTTTTAAACAATAAAAATTCTGGTGTAGACTGTCCCTTTAAGTCAAACAAGCACTAATAAAAGGAAAAAAACAATAGTGACTTCAATGAGCAAAAAAAAAATGCACCACAAACACAAATTTGACGCATTTCATGCTGGTTATTAACTCTTTATTCAACATACGTTATATACAAGCACCTGAATAATATGAAAGAATGATATTAAAAATAAATCAACTTCCCAAGGCTTTATGTATAATTTAAGGTAAAATAAAGTTGTGTTGACTTAGAGCCAAAAGATGTCACTATATAACATACAAGTAAGAAAGGCTGTAAACTATGCAATGGTTCTAAGTGCCTATAGATCAATAAAAAGGACAGTTGCCTAGATTCAATTAAAGCTGTGAAACTGAAATCTCACAGAAAAAAAACTTGCAATACTTGTGGAATTATTTTTTTTAACCTGCTACTCACTACAGCCGAGCAACTCTTTATTATAATCATTGCAGCAGCATCTATCTAGTAACCATTCACTACTTGGCACATAGAATAAGTTCTACTGTGAAGTGTACTGGCATCACAAAAACACCTCAAACCCTTAGAGAAAAAAACAAGTAAAAAAAAAAAAACCTGGACTTTTGGGGAGGCCTGAGGACAGGTTTGAAAAACAGTGAGATAGACCATATCAATCTAAACAACTTTCCAATTAACTTCAATTAGCAAGTTAATTTGGTATTTTTTCTTTAAGGAGCAGCATTGACTTTCAGGAAGCTAGCTGAACACTTTGGGTGAAGCAAAGAGGTGTAGCCACCAATCAGCAGCTAGCTCCCAGAAGTGCATTGCTGCTCCTGAGCTTACCTAGGTATTCTTTTCAACAAAGAATACCAAGACAACAAAGCAAATTAGATGATAGAAGTAAACTGGAACGTTATTTAAAATTGTATGTTCTATCTGAATCATGAAATAATTTTTTTGGATTTCATGTCCCTTTAAACGGCTTACTTAAAGGAACATGAAACACAATTTTTCAGATTTCAGATAGAGCAAGCAAATTTAAACAACATTCCAATTTACTTTTATTGTCAAATTTGCTTCATTCTCTTGGTATCCTTTTTTGAAGGAGCAGCAATGCACTACTGGGAGCTAGCCGAACACATTGGTAAACCAATGACAAGAGGCATATATGTCCAGCCTCCAATATGCAGCTAGGTCATACCTCCTGAGCCTACCTAGAATACCAAGAGACCAAAGCAAATTAGATAATGGAAGTAAATTGGAAGGTTGTTTAAAATTGTATGCTCTATATGAATATTGAATGAAAAATGTTGGGTTTTATTTCTCTTTAAGATTTCAGGCAAAAAGTGTTTTCATGTTTAACTGCTACTCTTTTGTATACAATACAGACACAATGTGAGTGCTATTTTCTTTTAAAAACACTATACATAAAAAATGAAAATGTTAAACATGAGTGTGATTTAAATCACTAATGTAACCTACATTTTAAATCTTTCTATTTTTACTTAATATTTTATACAATTTTAAAGGACCAGTAGATTTGCATAAACGCCGCTCCCCTCTACCTATCCTCTCTAACAAGTATTACTCCAGCCCGTCCACTAAGATCCAACAATGACCTGCTCCTTGCATCCGCAACTATCACCTCCTCTCATGCTAGACTGCAGGACTTCTGTCGTGCAGCACCTACCCTCTGGAACACTCTCCCTCGTGCTGTCAGGCTTTGCCCTAATCTTTCTTCCTTTAAATGTTCCCTGAAGACTTTTCTGTTCAGGGAAGCCTACCACCCAACTCAATAATAAATTAATTTCACTTACTAACATTTCCCTCATCTTACTCTGTATTAACATCCTTCTCAATCTTGCAGTCCTCACCTCCTGTTTCTCAACCTCCTACCCTTCTAGATTGTAAGTTCCCACGGTACTAGGGCCCTCAATTCCTCCTGTATGTGTTTGTAAATTTTGTCCTGTCTCTTACAAGTCTTGTATTGTTTTATCTAAATGAATTGTATCCATGGACAGCACTGCGGAATATGTTGGCGCTTAATAAATAAAGTATAATAATAAAATAATAATAATAATAATAATAATAAGACAATACAATAGCACTTAGGGGCCTATTTAACAAATGTCTGTCCGACATGATCCGATCAGCGGATCATGTCCGATAGACATCGCTGAATGTGGAGAGCAATACGCTCTCCGCATTCAGCATTGCACCAGCAGCTCTTGTGAACTGCTGGTGCAATGCCGCCCCCTGCAGATTTGCGGCCAATCGGCCGCTAGCAGGGGGGTGTCAATCGTATTCGATCGGGTTGAATTGCGGCAATGTCTGTCCGCCTCCTCAGAGCAGGCGGACTGGTTATGGAGCAGCGTTCTTTAGACCGCTGCTTCATAACTGGTGTTTCTTGCAAGCCTGAAGGCACGCCAGAAACATGGGCCTTCAAGCTCCATATGGAGCTTGATAGATATGCCCCTTAATCTGAACGTCAAATAAGTAGTAGATTGTTTCTGACAAATTTCAAAGTTATTTCCACTCCCCCTGTATCATGTGACAGCCATCAGCCAATCACAAATGCATATATGTATATTCTGTATTCTTGCACATGTTCAGTAGGAGCTGGGGACTTAATACGCGTAAATATAAAAAGACTGTGTACATTTTGTTAATGGAAGTAATTTGTAAAGTTGTTTAAAATTGCCTGCTATATCTAAATCATGAAAGTTTAATTTTGACTTGAGTGTCCCTTTAAGGGACAGTAAAGTTATTTCTCCAACATAGGTGTGTCCGGTCCACGGCGTCATCCTTACTTGTGGGATATTCTCTTCCCCAACAGGAAATGGCAAAGAGCCCAGCAAAGCTGGTCACATGATCCCTCCTAGGCTCCGCCTACCCCAGTCATTCTCTTTGCCGTTGTACAGGCAACATCTCCACGGAGATGGCTTAGAGTCTTCTACACGAGTCTTGCCCACTCAGGAGGCCCCTAGTACATCTAGCGCGCCAATACTCCTTACTATGCAACAATTAACGGCTGTAATGGATAATTCTGTCAAAAACATTTTAGCCAAAATGAACACTTATCAGCGTAAGCGCGACTGCTCTGTTTTAGATACTGAAGAGCATGACGACGCTGTTAATAATGGTTCTGAAGGGCCCCTAACCCAGTCTGATGGGGCCAGGGAGGTTTTGTCTGAGGGAGAAATTACTGATTCTGGGAACATTTCTCAACAAGCTGAACCTGATGTGATTACGTTTAAATTTAAGTTGGAACATCTCCGCATTCTGCTTAAGGAGGTATTATCCACTCTGGATGATTGTGACAAGTTGGTCATCCCAGAGAAACTATGTAAAATGGACAAGTTCCTAGAGGTCCCGGGGCTCCCAGAAGCTTTTCCTATACCCAAGCGGGTGGCGGACATTGTTAATAAAGAATGGGAAAGGCCCGGTATTCCTTTCGTCCCTCCCCCCATATTTAAAAAATTGTTTCCTATGGTCGACCCCAGAAAGGACTTATGGCAGACAGTCCCCAAGGTCGAGGGAGCGGTTTCCACTTTAAACAAACGCACCACTATACCCATAGAGGATAGTTGTGCTTTCAAAGATCCTATGGATAAAAAATTAGAAGGTTTACTTAAAAAGATGTTTGTTCAGCAGGGTTACCTTCTACAACCAATTTCATGCATTGTCCCTGTAGCTACAGCCGCATGTTTCTGGTTCGATGAGCTGATAAAGGCGGTCGATAGTGATTCTCCTCCTTATGAGGAGATTATGGACAGAATCAATGCTCTCAAATTGGCTAATTCTTTCACCCTAGACGCCACTTTGCAATTGGCTAGGTTAGCGGCTAAGAATTCTGGGTTTGCTATTGTGGCGCGCAGAGCGCTTTGGTTGAAATCTTGGTCAGCTGATGCGTCTTCCAAGAACAAGCTACTTAACATTCCTTTCAAGGGGAAAACGCTGTTTGGCCCTGACTTGAAAGAGATTATCTCTGATATCACTGGGGGTAAGGGCCACGCCCTTCCTCAGGATCGGCCTTTCAAGGCAAAAAATAAACCTAATTTTCGTCCCTTTCGTAGAAATGGACCAGCCCAAAGTGCTACGTCCTCTAAGCAAGAGGGTAATACTTCTCAAGCCAAGCCAGCTTGGAGACCAATGCAAGGCTGGAACAAGGGAAAGCAGGCCAAGCAACCTGCCACTGCTACCAAGACAGCATGAAATGTTGGCCCCCGATCCGGGACCGGATCTGGTGGGGGGCAGACTCTCTCTCTTCGCTCAGGCTTGGGCAAGAGATGTTCTGGATCCTTGGGCGCTAGAAATAGTCTCCCAAGGTTATCTTCTGGAATTCAAGGGGCTTCCCCCAAGGGGGAGGTTCCACAGGTCTCAGTTGTCTTCAGACCACATAAAAAGACAGGCATTCTTACATTGTGTAGAAGACCTGTTAAAAATGGGAGTGATTCATCCTGTTCCATTAAGAGAACAAGGGATGGGGTTCTACTCCACTCTGTTCATAGTTCCCAAAAAAGAGGGAACGTTCAGACCAATCTTAGATCTCAAGATCTTAAACAAGTTTCTCAAGGTTCCATCGTTCAAGATGGAAACCATTCGAACTATTCTTCCTTCCATCCAGGAAGGTCAATTCATGACCACAGTGGATTTAAAGGATGCGTATCTACATATTCCTATCCACAAGGAACATCATCGGTTCCTAAGGTTCGCATTCCTGGACAAGCATTACCAGTTCGTGGCGCTTCCTTTCGGATTAGCCACTGCTCCAAGGATTTTCACAAAGGTACTAGGGTCCCTTCTAGCTGTGCTAAGACCAAGGGGCATTGCTGTAGTACCTTACTTGGACGACATTCTGATTCAAGCGTCGTCCCTTCCTCAAGCAAAGGCTCACACGGACATTGTCCTGGCCTTTCTCAGATCTCACGGATGGAAAGTGAACGTGGAAAAGAGTTCTCTATCTCCGTCAACAAGGGTTCCCTTCTTGGGAACAATAATAGACTCCTTAGAAATGAGGATTTTTCTGACAGAGGCCAGAAAAACAAAACTTCTAGACTCTTGTCGGATACTTCATTCCGTTCCTCTTCCTTCCATAGCGCAGTGCATGGAAGTGATCGGTTTGATGGTAGCGGCAATGGACATAGTTCCTTTTGCGCGCATTCATCTAAGACCATTACAACTGTGCATGCTCAGTCAGTGGAATGGGGACTATACAGACTTGTCTCCGAAGATACAAGTAAATCAGAGGACCAGAGACTCACTCCGTTGGTGGCTGTCCCTGGACAACCTGTCACAAGGGATGACATTCCGCAGACCGGAGTGGGTCATCGTCACGACCGACGCCAGTCTGATGGGCTGGGGCGCGGTCTGGGGATCCCTGAAAGCTCAGGGTCTTTGGTCTCGGGAAGAATCTCTTCTACCGATAAATATTCTGGAACTGAGAGCGATATTCAATGCTCTCAAGGCTTGGCCTCAGCTAGCGAGGGCCAAGTTCATACGGTTTCAATCAGACAACATGACAACTGTTGCGTACATCAACCATCAGGGGGGAACAAGGAGTTCCCTAGCGATGGAAGAAGTGACCAAAATCATTCTATGGGCGGAGTCTCACTCCTGCCACCTGTCTGCTATCCACATCCCAGGAGTGGAAAATTGGGAAGCGGATTTTCTGAGTCGTCAGACATTGCATCCGGGGGAGTGGGAACTCCATCCGGAAATCTTTGCCCAAGTCACTCAGCTGTGGGGCATTCCAGACATGGATCTGATGGCCTCTCGTCAGAACTTCAAAGTTCCTTGCTACGGGTCCAGATCCAGGGATCCCAAGGCGGCTCTAGTGGATGCACTAGTAGCACCTTGGACCTTCAAACTAGCTTATGTGTTCCCGCCGTTTCCTCTCATCCCCAGGCTGGTAGCCAGGATCAATCAGGAGAGGGCGTCGGTGATCTTGATAGCTCCTGCGTGGCCACGCAGGACTTGGTATGCAGATCTGGTGAATATGTCATTGGCTCCACCTTGGAAGCTACCTTTGAGACGAGACCTTCTTGTTCAGGGTCCGTTCGAACATCCGAATCTGGTTTCACTCCAGCTGACTGCTTGGAGATTGAACGCTTGATCTTATCGAAGCGAGGGTTCTCAGATTCTGTTATCGATACTCTTGTTCAGGCCAGAAAGCCTGTAACTAGAAAGATTTACCACAAAATTTGGAAAAAATATATCTGTTGGTGTGAATCTAAAGGATTCCCTTGGGACAAGGTTAAGATTCCTAAGATTCTATCCTTCCTTCAAGAAGGATTGGAAAAAGGATTATCTGCTAGTTCCCTGAAGGGACAGATTTCTGCCTTGTCTGTGTTGCTTCACAAAAAGCTGGCAGCTGTGCCAGATGTTCAAGCCTTTGTTCAGGCTCTGGTTAGAATTAAGCCTGTTTACAAACCTTTGACTCCTCCCTGGAGTCTCAACTTAGTTCTTTCAGTTCTTCAGGGGGTTCCGTTTGAACCCTTACATTCCGTTGATATTAAGTTATTATCTTGGAAAGTTTTGTTTTTAGTTGCAATTTCTTCTGCTAGAAGAGTTTCAGAATTATCTGCTCTGCAGTGTTCTCCTCCTTATCTGGTGTTCCATGCAGATAAGGTGGTTTTACGTACTAAACCTGGTTTTCTTCCAAAAGTTGTTTCTAACAAAAACATTAACCAGGAGATTATCGTACCTTCTCTGTGTCCGAAACCAGTTTCAAAGAAGGAACGTTTGTTGCACAATTTGGATGTTGTTCGCGCTCTAAAATTCTATTTAGATGCTACAAAGGATTTTAGACAAACATCTTCCTTGTTTGTTGTTTATTCCGGTAAAAGGAGAGGTCAAAAAGCAACTTCTACCTCTCTCTCTTTTTGGATTAAAAGCATCATCAGATTGGCTTACGAGACTGCCGGACGGCAGCCTCCCGAAAGAATCACGGCTCATTCCACTAGGGCTGTGGCTTCCACATGGGCCTTCAAGAACGAGGCTTCTGTTGATCAGATATGTAGGGCAGCGACTTGGTCTTCACTGCACACTTTTACCAAATTTTACAAGTTTGATACTTTTGCTTCTTCTGAGGCTATTTTTGGGAGAAAGGTTTTGCAAGCCGTGGTGCCTTCCATTTAGGTGACCTGATTTGCTCCCTCCCTTCATCCGTGTCCTAAAGCTTTGGTATTGGTTCCCACAAGTAAGGATGACGCCGTGGACCGGACACACCTATGTTGGAGAAAACAGAATTTATGTTTACCTGATAAATTACTTTCTCCAACGGTGTGTCCGGTCCACGGCCCGCCCTGGTTTTTTTAATCAGGTCTGATAATTTATTTTCTTTAACTACAGTCACCACGGTACCATATGGTTTCTCCTATGCTAATATTCCTCCTTAACGTCGGTCGAATGACTGGGGTAGGCGGAGCCTAGGAGGGATCATGTGACCAGCTTTGCTGGGCTCTTTGCCATTTCCTGTTGGGGAAGAGAATATCCCACAAGTAAGGATGACGCCGTGGACCGGACACACCGTTGGAGAAAGTAATTTATCAGGTAAACATAAATTCTGTTTTTTATGTACCAATCCACTAACTGACTTTTATAGTGCTATTTTATTGATCCCTCCTGGGTAGCACTTGCTGATTGGTGGCTAAATGTAGCTACCAATCAGCAAGCGCTTACCCAGGGTTCTGAACCGAAAATGGATCTGCTCCTAAGCTTTACATTCCTGCATTTTAAAATGAAGATACCAAGAGAACAAAGAAACATTGATAATAGGAGTAAATTAGAAAGTTGCTTAAAATAGCATGCTCTATCTGAACCATGAAAGAAAAAATTTGGGTTTCATATCCCTTTAAAGTTTCATAATTCAGATAAAGTATGCAATTTAAAAAAGTTCTTATATACTTCCATTATAAAAATGTGCACATTATTATTATTATTTTTTAAAGAGGTTTATTGGGAGAAAAAGAATAATACATTACAGGGCATTTAAAGAGAGGCATTGACAAGATAGTACAGATGAGATAGGTTCAAATAGGTCCAAACCGCAAGTATGGTCCATGGTCTGTATGCTGAGAGAGAACCCGGAAGGGTAATACAATATAGTCTGATACTGAGTCCTGTGAATCCAGGCTAGCTCTTTTTCTTTTTTATAATGTCTTTTGCTTCAATTTTCAGGAAGTTTTACAAAACATAAAAAGTATTTGAAGATATTAACAGTGTTTTGTAAACTTATATCATTCTCTGAACTGGTCTTTTCTAAAGTACATTTTTAACATAACTAACAAACAATTTAAACTTTTGATTAATACAAAGCAAAGTTGACAAGTAGACTCTGGCGGTTAAAGAGTAAGGGTATAGGCCTACTAAGAGAAGTTGTAGGTGCGGTGTAAATAGTGGGAGGGATTATTCAATGGTCGTTTGAATGGGTAAATGGGAAGGGTGAGAGAAAGAGAAAATAGGAGGGGAGGGTGTGCTGGGAGGAAGCTGGGTGGTGGGTTGGGCAGTAACAAAGTGAAGGGGACACTAATCTAAATTCAGTAGGGTCTAGGACAGTGCTCTCCAAACTGTGTGTCGTGACACATTAGTGTGTCGGCGGTAGTGTGTAGGTGTGTCCCTGCTTCAGCACACATTTTTTTGAATTTAAAAATCCTTTTAAATTTTTTTTTGGTTTCCGACTTTCCGCCTGCCTGCTACTCATAACACGTAGTTGACATGTGATTGATACATAGTGGGTCACAGGTCATCTTAACCTATTGGCGCAGCTTAGCAGGAACTGAAACTATTCCCATTGGCGGCACATTGGCTCCTGACTACACGTGTAGTCTCCTCAATTGGCTCGTGACTGCACATGTAGTCAGTGAGTGGGACAGCAGTATGTTTGCAGCGTGGGCTGTAGTAAGTCGGACTCGCAGAACTCTGAGGGCAGCAGCTTAAACACTGAGCTAAAGTCAGAAGTCAAAAAAGTTTTTTTTGTAGATAGCTCCCAGTAGTGCATTGCTGCTCCTGCTCTTGATATGTGGATAGAAAGTGGAAGCTTGATGATGTAATGCAAGTGTCTTTATCTAACATTCCACTAAATATTCAAAAACTGTTTATCCCATAAACCTCATATTATTAAACTTTTTTTTCCATTCTTGCACATACTTACTGTTACTTGTAAATACATTTCGTTATTATATCATTTATGTATGTGTCTGTATCTCTTTAAACAAGTTAGTTTAACCTCCTGTTTGCTGCTACAACTGAATTACTGTGTCGCGAAATGATGTAGGTTTAAAAAGTGTGTCACCAACATGAAAAGTTTGGAAACTCTGGTCTAGGAGTTAGGAGAGGGACAGTAGTCTGGGCTCACCAACAGCATCCCAGGGCTCCCAGATAAGGAAGTGTAGATCCTGTTGTAGCTTAGAGCTGTATACATAGTTTTCCATTTATCTGAAGTATGCGATTAGGTTTATCAGGCCCTGCCAGTGTGGGGGGTTAGGTTTTTTTCCAATTCCTGGATAGTTTAGCCGCCATAAATATTGTGATTAATAGGCAGTATTTTTGGAGGGTCTGTTTATGCAATTTAGGATGGAGGAGTGCAGTTTTGGGAGGCAGATTTCTGGTCAGGTCTAGGAGCTGGCATAAGGTGAGCAATTTGGACCAAAAAGGTTTGATGACAGGACATGACCACCAGATGTGCTGTGAATCCTCAATCTGCAAGCATGCTCTCCAGCATAGGGGGGAGCAGGTGGGGAACATCTTATTCAGTTTAGATGGGACGTAGTATGCACATTATTTTAATATCCACACTTTTTGGGGCTCCAGCTCCTACTGAGCATGACAAAAGGGCACAGTATATATAAATGTATATGCATTTTGTGATCGTAACACAATTCTTCACCAAAAATCTTATTTTATCTTCGTCCTTATAATTACAAAATACAAAGCATAATTGTTTCTCCAACATAGGTGTGTCCGGTCCACGGCGTCATCCTTACTTGTGGGATATTCTCCTCCCCAACAGGAAATGGCAAAGAGCCCAGCAAAGCTGGTCACATGATCCCTCCTAGGCTCCGCCTTCCCCAGTCATTCTCTTTGCCGTTGCACAGGCAACATCTCCACGGAGATGGCTAAGAGTTTTTTGGTGTTTAAATGTAGTTTTTATTCTTCAATCAAGAGTTTGTTATTTTAAAATAGTGCTGGTATGTACTATTTACTCTGAAACAGAAAGGAGATGAAGATTTCTGTTTGTAAGAGGAAAATGATTTTAGCAACCGTTACTAAAATCGATGGCTGTTTCCACACAGGACTGTTGAGATGAATTAACTTCAGTTGGGGGAAACAGTGAGCAGACTTTTGCTGCTTGAGGTATGACACATTTCTAACAAGACTTGGTAATGCTGGAAGCTGTCATTTTCCCTATGGGATCCGGTAAGCCATTATCTTAATTTTTAATATAAGAATAAAGGGCTTCACAAGGGCTTTAAAGACTGGTAGACATTTTTCTGGGCTAAAACGATTACTTTATAAGCATATTTAATGGTTTATAACTTTGAAGAGTTATTTTAATCTTGGGAATTCTGTTAAAAAAACGGCAGGCACTGTATTGGACACCTTTTTCACTGGGGGCCTTTTCTAGTCTAGGCAGAGCCTCATTTTCGCGCCACTAATGCGCAGTTGTTTTTGAGAAGCATGGCATGCAGATGCATGTGTGAGGAGCTCAGATCCATTGAAAAAGCTTATTGAAGGCGTCATTTGGTATCGTATTCCCCTCTGGGCTTGGTTGGGTCTCAGCAAAGCAGATACCAGGGACTGTATAGGGGTTAAATGTAAAAACGGCTCCGGTTCCGTTATTTTAAGAGTTAAAGCTTTCAAATTTGGTGTGCAATACTTTTAAGGCTTTAAGACACTGTGGTGAAATTTTGGTGAATTTTGAACAATTCCTTCATACTTTTGCGCATATTCAGTAATAAAGTGTGTTCAGTTTAAAATTTAAAGTGACAGTAACGGTTTTATTTTAAAACGTTTTTTGTGCTTTGTTATCAAGTTTATGCCTATTAACATGTCTGAACTATCAGATAGACGATGTTCTGTATGTTCGGAAGCCAAGGTTCCTCTCCATTTAAATATATGTGATGAATGTGACAAACAAAGTAGGGACAATGATGCCACTGATAATAATGTTGCCCAAAATGATTCCTTAAGTGAGGGGAGTAAGCATGGTACTGCATCATCTCCTTCTATGTCTACACCAGTCTTGCCCACTCAGGTGGTCCCTAGTGCATCTAGTGCGCCAATCCTCCTTACTATGCAACAATTAACGGCTGTAATGGATAATTCTATTAAAAACATTTTAGCCAAAATGCCCACTTATCAGCGAAAGCGCGACTGCTCTGTTTTAGATACTGAAGAGCATGAGGACGCTGATGATAACGGTTCTGACATGCCCTTACACCAGTCTGAAGGGGCCAGGGAGGTTTTGTCTGAGGGAGAAATTTCAGATTCAGGAAAAATTTCTCAACAAGCTGAACCTGACGTTATTACATTCAAATTTAAATTGGAACATCTCCGCGCTCTGCTTAAGGAGGTGTTATCTACTCTGGATGATTGTGACAATTTGGTCATTCCAGAGAAATTATGTAAGATGGACAAGTTCCTAGAGGTCCCGGTGCCCCCCGAAGCTTTTCCTATACCCAAGCGGGTGGCGGACATTGTAAATAAAGAATGGGAAAGGCCCGGCATACCTTTTGTCCCTCCCCCTATATTTAAGAAATTATTTCCTATGGTCGACCCCAGGAAGGACTTATGGCAGACAGTCCCCAAGGTCGAGGGGGCGGTTTCTACTCTAAACAAACGCACCACTATCCCTATAGAAGATAGTTGTGCTTTCAAAGATCCTATGGATAAAAAATTAGAGGGTTTGCTTAAAAAGATGTTTGTTCAGCAAGGTTACCTTCTACAACCAATTTCATGCATTGTTCCTGTCACTACAGCAGCGTGTTTCTGGTTCGAAGAACTAGAAAAGTCGCTCAATAAAGCATCTTCTTATGAGGAGGTTATGGACAGAGTTCAAGCACTTAAATTGGCTAACTCTTTTACCTTAGACGCCACTTTGCAATTAGCTAGATTAGCGGCGAAAAATTCAGGTTTTGCTATTGTGGCGCGCAGAGCGCTTTGGCTAAAGTCTTGGTCAGCGGATGTGTCATCCAAGAACAAATTGCTTAACATCCCTTTCAAGGGGAAAACGCTGTTTGGCCCTGACTTGAAAGAGATTATTTCAGACATCACTGGGGGAAAGGGCCACGCCCTTCCTCAGGATAGGTCTTTTAAGGCTAAAAATAAAACTAATTTTCGTCCCTTTCGCAGAAACGGACCAGCCTCAAATTCTACATCCTCTAAGCAAGAGGGTAATTCTTCTCAAACCAAGCCAGCCTGGAGACCGATGCAAGGCTGGAACAAAGGTAAGCAGGCCAAGAAGCCTGCTACCGCTACCAAGACAGCATGAGATGCTGGCCCCCGATCCGGGACCGGATCTGGTGGGGGGCAGACTCTCTCTCTTCGCTCAGGCTTGGGCAAGAGATGTTCAGGATCCTTGGGCGCTAGAAATAGTTTCTCAAGGTTATCTCCTGGAATTCAAGGAACTACCCCCAAGGGGAAGGTTCCACAGGTCTCAATTGTCTTCAGACCAAATAAAAAGACAGGCATTCTTACATTGTGTAGAAGACCTGTCAAAAATGGGAGTGATTCATCCTGTTCCATTAGGAGAACAAGGGATGGGGTTTTACTCCAATCTGTTCATAGTTCCCAAAAAAGAGGGAACATTCAGGCCAATTTTGGATCTCAAGATCCTAAACAAATTTCTCAGGGTTCCATCGTTCAAAATGGAAACCATTCGGACAATTCTTCCTACCATCCAGGAAGGTCAATTCATGACCACGGTGGATTTAAAGGATGCGTATCTACATATTCCTATCCACAAGGAACATCATCGGTTCCTAAGATTCGCCTTTCTGGACAAGCATTACCAGTTTGTGGCACTTCCATTCGGATTAGCCACTGCTCCAAGAATTTTCACAAAGGTACTAGGGTCCCTTCTAGCGGTGCTAAGGCCAAGGGGCATTGCAGTAGTACCTTACTTGGACGACATACTAATTCAAGCGTCGTCTCTGCCACAAGCAAAGGCTCATACGGACATTGTCCTAGCCTTTCTCAGATCTCACGGGTGGAAAGTGAACGTAGAAAAAAGTTCTCTATTCCCGTCAACAAGAGTTCCCTTCTTGGGAACAATAATAGACTCCTTAGAAATGAAGATTTTTCTGACAGAGGCCAGAAAATCAAAACTTCTAAGCTCTTGTCAAGTACTTCATTCTGTTCTTCTTCCTTCCATAGCGCAGTGCATGGAAGTAATAGGTTTGATGGTTGCGGCAATGGACATAGTTCCTTTTGCGCGAATTCATCTAAGACCATTACAACTGTGCATGCTCAGACAGTGGAATGGGGATTATACAGACTTGTCCCCGACGATCCAAGTAGATCAGAGGACCAGAGATTCACTCCGTTGGTGGCTGACCCTGGACAACCTGTCTCAAGGGATGAGCTTCCGCAGACCAGAGTGGGTCATTGTCACGACCGACGCCAGTCTGGTGGGCTGGGGCGCGGTCTGGAAATCCCTGAAAGCTCAGGGTCTATGGTCTCGGGAAGAATCTCTTCTCCCGATAAACATTCTGGAACTGAGAGCGATATTCAATGCGCTCAAGGCTTGGCCTCAACTAG
This sequence comes from Bombina bombina, assembly GCF_027579735.1. Classification (NCBI taxonomy): domain Eukaryota; kingdom Metazoa; phylum Chordata; class Amphibia; order Anura; family Bombinatoridae; genus Bombina; species Bombina bombina. Next base: position 512,591,358 of record NC_069501.1, on the reverse strand, counting down.
CAAAGGCCAAATTCATAAGGTTTCAATCAGACAACATGACGACTGTTGCATATATCAACCATCAGGGGGGAACAAGGAGTTCCCTGGCGATGGAAGAAGTGACCAAAGTAATTCAATGGGCGGAGATTCACTCCTGCCACTTGTCTGCAATCCACATCCCAGGAGTGGAAAATTGGGAAGCGGATTTTCTGAGTCGTCAGACATTTCATCCGGGGGAGTGGGAACTCCATCCGGATATCTTTGCCCACATAACTCAATTATGGGGCATTCCAGACATGGATCTGATGGCGTCTCGTCAGAACTTCAAGGTTCCTTGCTACGGGTCCAGATCCAGGGATCCCAAGGCGACTCTAGTAGATGCACTAGTAGCGCCCTGGACCTTCAACCTAGCTTATGTATTCCCACCGTTTCCTCTCATTCCCAGGCTGGTAGCCAGGATCAATCAGGAGAGGGCTTCGGTGATCTTGATAGCTCCTGCGTGGCCACGCAGAACTTGGTATGCAGACCTGGTGAATATGTCATCGGCTCCACCATGGAAGCTACCTTTGAGACGGGACCTTCTTGTTCAAGGTCCGTTCGAACATCCGAATCTGGCCTCACTCCAACTGACTGCTTGGAGATTGAACGCTTGATTTTATCAAAGCGTGGGTTCTCAGATTCTGTCATTGATACTCTTATTCAGGCTAGAAAGCCTGTAACTAGAAAAATTTACCATAAAGTATGGAAGAAATATATCTGTTGGTGCGAATCGAAAGGATTCCCATGGAACAGGATAAAAATTCCTAAGATTCTATCCTTTCTACAAGAGGGTTTGGAGAAAGGATTATCTGCAAGTTCTTTGAAGGGACAGATTTCTGCTTTATCTGTTTTACTTCACAAAAAGCTGGCGGCTGTGCCAGATGTTCAGGCTTTTGTTCAGGCTCTGGTTAGAATCAAGCCTGTTTACAAACCTTTGACTCCTCCTTGGAGTCTCAATTTAGTTCTTTCAGTTCTTCAAGGGGTTCCATTTGAACCCTTACATTCCGTTGATATTAAGTTATTATCTTGGAAAGTTTTGTTTTTGGTTGCAATTTCTTCTGCTAGAAGAGTTTCAGAGTTATCTGCTCTGCAGTGTTCTCCTCCTTATCTGGTGTTCCATGCAGATAAGGTGGTTTTGCGTACTAAACCTGGTTTCCTTCCGAAAGTTGTTTCTAACAAAAATATTAACCAGGAGATAGTTGTACCTTCTTTGTGTCCGAATCCAGTTTCAAAGAAGGAACGTTTGTTGCACAATTTGGATGTAGTTCGTGCTCTAAAATTCTATTTAGAGGCTACAAAGGATTTCAGACAAACATCTTCCTTGTTTGTTGTTTATTCTGGTAAAAGGAGAGGTCAAAAAGCAACTTCTACCTCTCTCTCTTTTTGGCTTAAAAGCATCATCCGATTGGCTTATGAGACTGCCGGACGGCAGCCTCCTGAAAGAATCACAGCTCACTCCACTAGGGCTGTGGCTTCCACATGGGCCTTCAAGAACGAGGCTTCTGTTGATCAGATATGTAAGGCAGCGACTTGGTCTTCACTGCACACTTTTACCAAATTTTACAAATTTGATACTTTTGCTTCTTCTGAGGCTATTTTTGGGAGAAAGGTTTTGCAAGCCGTGGTGCCTTCCATCTAGGTGACCTGATTTGCTCCCTCCCATCATCCGTGTCCTAAAGCTTTGGTATTGGTTCCCACAAGTAAGGATGACGCCGTGGACCGGACACACCTATGTTGGAGAAAACAGAATTTATGCTTACCTGATAAATTACTTTCTCCAACGGTGTGTCCGGTCCACGGCCCGCCCTGGTTTTTTAATCAGGTCTGATGAATTATTTTCTCTAACTACAGTCACCACGGTATCATATGATTTCTCCTATGCATATTCCTCCTTTACGTCGGTCGAATGACTGGGGAAGGCGGAGCCTAGGAGGGATCATGTGACCAGCTTTGCTGGGCTCTTTGCCATTTCCTGTTGGGGAGGAGAATATCCCACAAGTAAGGATGACGCCGTGGACCGGACACACCGTTGGAGAAAGTAATTTATCAGGTAAGCATAAATTCTGTTTTTTTGTTTGTTTTTGTAAAATGGGCTGAACATGGCTTTCCATGGATGTATATGAAATTGTCTCTAATACCAATATAATTCTGTAAATAATTTTTCACACTACAGATCACACTACAGATCTCACAGTTTTTACTCACAAACTAAAAGATGTTTGTTTTTTTTCTGCATCATGGAGGATGCAGTTTCCGTTGACAAGCGTTACTTTGTTTGAATAACCTAATTGTACCGCCCTTGCCTTTTTGTATGCATAGAAAGAACTTTACAAAATAAAGACAAGCTCTTTGCTACTGAGCCAACAGTTCCTCTCAATCTCCTGGATGAGTTTATTTGCAAGCAGAAATTGCTACCCAGGTTTCCGCTGTGGTATCTGCGGCATTAGCTGCCATTCCCATGCTACAGGGAAAACGCAAGAGGAAATGTAAAGATTCAGATAGTAGGGTTTCTGCTCCAACCTTAGCTACCCTAGTTGCTCTTTCTCATAAGTCTCATAAGGTTTTTTGGTCCCTCAGAGCATCCGTAGCAGGACGTTTGAGCACTAGCGGGCTGTTTTAATCGGCTACACTAATGTCAGACTTTATTTAAGTGATGTTTTAGTTGGATCTCAACTGCAGATCCTATGAAAAGGAACTGGACACAGGTTTGAATTATGAGCTGTATTTAGTTGTTTCTTGTAATTTGGTTACAGGAGTTTTAGTTCTCCCTGTATAAACCTTGTATCTGAATGATTGATTTAGGTCACTGTAAGTCCTTATACTTAGAGGTTGTCACAAATGTATGTCTAGAGAGGGAGTTTAATCACACTGTGGCTTGCTTGATCGTTTAGAGAATCAGTCCGTGAATACTAGGTAATAAGCAGTGTAACAGGAGTTTAAGGGTAATTCTCAGTTGTTAGGTTCACACTGATGTTGGAGTGTGTCTGCCCTGAATACTTGCAAACCCTGCCTTTGGAGGTGTGTCACTACTGACGAGTCTCTTATTGTATGTGAGCCTTGACAACTGTGTGGGCATATTGCCCTGTTGTATAAACAAAACTGTTGACGTAACAGGAGGGCATGAGAGCCTTAGGAAACTCCGTGGGCATGTTAGCCCAAATGGCTTGACGTGGCCGTGACGATGCAAGAGGGGCGTGATAGCCCGGAGTAGTCAGGCGTGTTGATCCTTGCGTCAGCAGTCATGAGGTGAGCGGGGCGGAGATGCCCGGTTACGGTTCCTAGACCGTGAAGCGTAGTAAATCTTGACAACCGGAGATTGTCTTTGAAGAGTGAATCAGGTAGGAGATGACTCGATGAGTTGCTGCTTGCTGTATATAAGCACTTCCAGGTGGGAGTGCGTAGAGCTGGAACGAAGCTCCTAGTGAGAGGCTGAAACCTCAGCAAACTGCAGTGACAATCAGATTAGACTTGGCAATCCTTCAGCTAAGAAAGTAATCAGATAATAAGGTTAACTGGATTAGGCAGGAACTTCCAAAATTGCTTAGGATATATCTAAGCCAAATTAACTCAGCAGCTTCAGGCATGCAGCTACACTACACACCATACACACACATTAATTGGCAAGTGGTGAAAGGCTCGCTGGGAATTTATAGGGATGATCTTAAAGGTATATACATGTGACATGAGAGTCCTGACAACTGAACGCCGGAGGTACGCTGTTTTATCCAAACCATCTCTGAATCGTCTAAACACGTTATCACACCACTGTGTATGCCGCTGTGTATGCCGCTGTGTGGACTTTTATCATCTAAAAAGACTTTTTATGTGCTCACTAAGTACATACTTCTTGTAAGTATGTTTCTATATGTGCGTGTGATTTTCTAATACCAAAAATCTTACGGTTGATTCTCGGGTTGTGCTGTGTTTTCCTCTGTTCGCAGTTTCTCATAAGTCTGATGAGGGGGATACGTCGGTAGCCTCTTAGGGTGAAATCTCAGATTCGGACAGTATAATTCCTTCTTCTGATGCTGAAGTTGTATCCTTCAGATTTAAGCTTGAACACCTCTGTGTATTGTTAAAGGAGGTTTTGGCTACCTTAGACAACTCCGATACTCCTGTCGCTGTCAACCCTAGCAAATCTAGTAAACGTAATAAATACTTTGATGTTCCTTCCTCTGTGGAGGTTTTTCCTGTGCCTGACCGAGCCACAGAGATTATAGCAGGGAAATGGGAGAAGCCTGGGATTCCTTTTTCCCCATCTCCTGTCTTCAAAAAAATGTTTCCTGTTGCTGACTCTATTAAGGAGTCGTGGCAAACGGTGCCTAAAGTAGAAGGAACTATTTCTACTTTGGCTAAGAGAACTAGTATTCCTATTGGGGATAGCTGCTCTTTTAAGGATCCAATGGACAAAAAGCTGGAAGCCTATTTGAAAAGAATGTATGTTCATCAAGGTCTCCAATGGCAACCTGTAGTGTGTATTGCCACTGTGACAAGTGCGGCAGCCTATTGGTTTGACGCCTTGTCTGAGTCTATTCAGGAGGAGACTCCCTTAGAGAAAATCCAAGACAGGATTAAGGCTCTTAAGCTAGCCAATTCCTTTATTACTGACGCTTCCATGCAAGTTATCAGATTGGGAGCCAAAATATCTAGTTTCGCTGTGTTAGCATGCAGAGCTTTGTGGCTGAAAGCTTGGTCAGCCGATGTTTCATCTAAGTATAAGCTTTTGGCGATTCTTTACAAGGGTAAGACCCTGTTTGGGCCCGGTCTCACAGAAATCATTTCTGATATAACGGGTGAAAAAGGGTCTTTTCTTCCCCAAGACAAGAAGAATAGACCGAAAGGGCGTCAGAGTAATTTTCATTCCTTTCGTAACTTCAGAGGAAAGTCTTCATCTTCCAAGCAGGAACAGTCCAAGTTTTCTTGGAAACCCAGTCAGTCTTGGAATAAGGGAAAGCAATCTAGAAAACCAACAGCTGAATCTAAATCAGCATGAATGGTTTGCCCCTGATCAAGTGCGGGCAGACTTTCTCATTTTTATCAAGCATGGATACGAGACGTCCTAGACCCATGGACTGTGGACAAAGTATCTCAGGGTTACAAATTGGAATTCAAGACCTTTCCTCCAAGGGGCAGGTTCCATCTCTCAAGATTATCTGCAGACCAGATAAAAAGAGAGGTGTTCCTGAAATGTATACAGGATCTTTCCTCCATGGGAGTGATAGTTTCAGTCCCACTACAGGAACAGGGTCTAGGTTTCTATTCCAATCTGTTTGTGGTTTTAAAGAGAGAACTTTTCGACCTATTCTAGATCAGAAGTGTCTAAATAAGTTTCTAAGAGTACTGACATTCAAGATGGAGACTATACGTTCCTTTCTAATTTTAGTGCAAGAGGGTCAGTTCATGACGACCATAGACCTGAAGGATGCATACCTTCATGTTCCCATTCACAGGGATCATCACATATTTCTGAAATTTGCCTTTCTGGACTCACACTTTCAGTTTGTGGCTCTTCCATTTGGCCTTGCCACAGTTACCAGAATTTTCTCAAAGGTTCTGGGGGCTCTTTTGGCAGTGATTTTGTCTTGGGGAATTGCAGTGGCACCCTTCCTGGATGACATTCTGGTTCAGGCACCATCTTTTCAACAACCAAAATATCATACAGAGATCTTGTTGTCTTTTCTACGTTCCCACGGATAAAAAAGGAATCTGGAAAAGAGTTCCCTTGTTCCAGCTACAAGGGTAGTTTTCCTAGGGACCATAATAGATTCCCATCGATGAAAATATTTCTGACAGAGGTCAAAAAACCAAAATTCTTTCCTCTTGCCTCTCTCTACAGTCTACTGTTCGGCCATCAGTGGCTCTATGTATGGAGGTAATTGGTCTGATGGTTGCTTCCATGCACATCATTCTCTTTGCTCGATTCCATCTGAGAGGTCTGCAGTTATGCATGCTCAGTCAATGGAATGGGGATCATGCGGATCTGTCTCAGAAGATAGATCTAAATTAGTCGACAAGAGACTCTCTTCTGTGGTGGCTTTCTCAGGAACATCTGTCTCAGGGGACATGATTTCGGAGACCTTCCTGGGTGATTGTGACCACAGACGCCAGCCTTACAGAAAATAAAAAACAAATTACAGATCTTTAAACTAATTACACCTAATCTAAGAGCTCTATCAAAATAAAAAAGCCCACCCAAAATAAAAAAAACCTAGCCTAAACTAAACTGCCAATAGCCCTTAGAAGGGCCTTTTGCGGGGCATTGCCCCAAAGAAATTAGCTCTTTTACCTGTAAAAATACAAACAACCCCCCCAACAGTAAAACCCACCACCCACACAACCAACCCCCCAAATAAAAGCCTAACCAAAAAACCTAAGCTCCCCATTGCCCTGAAGAGGGCATTTGGATGGACATTGCCCTTAGAAGGGCATTTAGCTCTATTGCTGCCCAAAGCCCTAACCTAAAAAAATAAACCCACCGAATACACCCTTAAAAAATCCTAACATCCTAGTCTTCATCCAAGCGGCAAGAGGTCCTCAACGAAGCCGGCAGCAGTGGTCCTCCAGACGGGCAGAAGTGGTCCTCCAGATGGGCAGAAGTCTTCACCCAGATGGCATCTTCTATCTTCATCCTTCCGACGGGGAGCGGCTCCATCTTCAAGACATCCGGCGCGGAGCATCCTCTTCAAACGACGTCTTCTTCGGAATGAATATCTCTTTACGTGACATCATCCTAGATGGCGTCCCTTAGATTCCGATTGGCTGATAGAATTCTATCAGCCAATCGGAATTAAGGTAGAAAAAATCCTATTGGCTGATGCAATCAGCCAATAGGATTGAACTTCAATCCTATTGGCTGATCCAATCAGCCAATAGGATTGAGCTCGCATTATATTGGCTGATTGGAACAGCCAATAGAATGTCAGCTCAATCCTATTGACTGATTGCATCAGCCAATAGGATTTTTTCTACCTTAATTCCGATTGGCTGATAGAATTTTATCCGCCAATCGGAATTGAAGGGACGCCATCTTGGATGACGTCACTTAAAGGTACCTTCATTCAACAAGAAGACTTCGTCAGAAGAGGATGCTCCGCGTCGGATGTCTTAAAGATGGACCCGCTCCGCGCCAGATGGATGAAGATAGAAGAATTCTATCAGCCACTCGGAATCTAAGGGACGCCATCTTGGATGACATCACTTAAAGAGATATTCATTCCGAAGAAGACGTCGTTTGAAGAGAATGCTCTGCGCGGATGTCTTGAAGATGGAGCCGCTCCGTGTTGGAAGGATGAAGATAGAAGATGCCGTCTGGAAGACCACTTCTGCCCGTCTGGAGGACCACTTCTGCCGGCTTCGTTGAGGACATCTTGCCGCTTGGATGAAGACTTCTCCCGGTAAGTGAATCTTCGGGGGTTAGTGTTAGGATTTTTTAAGGGTGTATTGGGTGGGTTTATTTTTTAGGTTAGGGCTTTGGGCAGCAATAGAGCTAAATGCCCTTTTAAGGGCATTGCCCATACAAATGCCCTTTTCAGGGCAATGGGGAGCTTAGGTTTTTTTTGTTAGGCTTTTATTTGGGGGGTTGGTTGTGTGGGTGGTGGGTTTTACTGTTGGGGGGGTTGTTTGTATTTTTTTTTACAGGTAAAAGAGCTGATTTCTTTGGGGCAATGCCCTGCAAAAGGCATTTTTAACGGCTATTGGTAGTTTAGTTTAGGGTAGGGTTTTTTTTATTTTGGGTGGGCTTTTTTATTTTGATAGGGCTCTTAGATTAGGTGCAATTAGTTTAAAGATCTGTCATTTGTTTTTTATTTTCTGTAATTTAGTGTTTTTTTGTGATTTAGCTAATTTAATTTATTTAATTGTATTTAATGTAGGGAATTGATTTAATTGTAGTGTAGTGTTAGGTGTTATTGTAACATAGGTTAGGTTTTATTTTACAGGTAATTTTGTATTTATTTGAGCTAGGTAGTTATTAAATAGTTAATAACTATTTAGTAACTATTCTACCTAGTTAAAATAAATACAAACTTGCCTGTAAAATAAAAATAGACCCTAAGATAGCTACAATGTAACTATTAGTTATATTGTAGCTAGCTTAGGGTTTATTTTATAGGTATTTAGTTTTAAATAGGAATAATTTAGTTAATGATAGGAATTTTATTTAGATTTATTTAAATTATACTTAAGTTAGGCGGTGTTAGGGTTAGACTTAGATTTAGGGGTTAATACATTTAATATAGTGGCGGCGACGTTGAGCGCGGCAGATTAGGGGTTAATAAATGTAGGTAGGTTGCGGCGACATTGGGGGAGGGAGATTAGGGGTTAATAAATATAATGTAGGTGTCGGCGATGTTGGGGGCAGCAGATTAGGGGTTAATAAGTATAATGTAGGTGGCGGCAATGTCCGGAGCGGCAGATTAGGCGTTAATAAGTGTAATGTAGGTGTCGGTGATGTCTGGGGCGGCAGATTAGGGGTTAATAAATGTAATATTAGGGGTGTTTAGACTTGGGGTTCATGTTAGGGTGTTAGGTGTAAACATAAAATGTGTTTCCCCATAGGAATCAATGGGGCTGCGTTACTAAGTTTTATGCTGCTTTTTGGCAGGTGTTAGACTTTTTCTCAGCCGGCTCTCCCCATTGATGTCTATGGGGAAATCGTGCACGAGCACGTACAACCAGCTCACCGCTCACTTAAGCAGCCCTGGTATTGGAGTGAAGGTTGGAGCACAATTTTGCTCTACGCTCACTTCTTGCCTTTTAATGCCGGGTTTAAAAAAACCCGTAATACCAGCGCTGCAGGTAAGTGAGCAGTGAGAAAAAACTGCACAGTAGCACCGCATAGCTCATAACGCAAGACTCGTAATCTAGGCGTAAGTTTTTTTTTAATTCTTATATGCATAAAAGCCTAAACCTTTCTCTTTTATTTGCACATGCATCATTCCATAGTTGATAATACGATGTTGATGAAACCATATTTACTTAATTTTCTAATTAATATGATGAACAGAAAGCTTTTAGGAAAGGTATACAGCTTAGCTTGGGAGGTTTGTTTGATGTGCTAAAGTATATCAATAGCCAGATTTCTTTTTTCATGAACACTGTGCTTTTGAATGACAATTTATTTTTTATTTTTTTCTCTCTTATCATTTTGTCTTTCTTTTTTTCAGCTTTTACAGCTTCTAAAGGAGGGTGCACTCTCCCGCACAACAGCCAGCACTCAAATGAATTCACAGAGTTCGCGCTCTCATGCCATTTTTACTGTTCATCTTCACCAGACACGTGTGTCTGAGACCTGTCCAGTAAGTGACCACTTTTATTCTCTTCACCAGCAGTTTACTTAGAACTCTAAAGCCCTCAGTTCAGTCCATCAGAATTATGATGTGAAATTCCTCAACAGCTATTACTTACTTTAGGCAAGATTAAAAGTCGCACAGCAAATTAGTTGCGAAAACACTGTGCTCGTTATGGCTTTTTCGCATTTGGGGTTGTGCAGCTATTACAAGTTGCAAAATAAAATATTTTGCACGCGCGTTAAGCTGCGTAATCCAAACAGCCAAATTGCGTGCACGTTCACATATTCCCTATAGTAGTCAATAGAGAATAACAATAAACCCCCCCCCACAAAAACCCTAATATGTTGTGCAAAGCCCTTGACGTAATTCTCCTTGAAAAGTCTACATGAAAATGTGAATATTTCATATTGTGAAAATGTTTTCGTAACAGAATATGTTCTATTTATTTATAAATAAATATTTCTCTATATATGTGATGATTTTTGTACTGATATATCTATTTATAGCGAGATATGTATATGAATATATATATATATATGTCTAGATATCTCGAGATCTATATGCCAATATCTCTTTGAAAATCCCTATCAGCTATTGTTTAATGTGCATAAGATTGTAATGTAAAATATTTTCATTATCTCTATTGTTAAACATATCTCTTTACATATAAATCCATGTTTCTCCATAAATGTGTATGTATGTCAATGTAAAATCCCTTCCCTTTCTTTTTTTTTTATAACACTGTGAGGTCTCGTATCTTTTAGCCTTTTTAACTTTTGTGTGGAATATTTTTATGAAATAATTTTTATTAGACAGTGTTAATATGAGTGTAAATGTACATTGTAATGTATTTTTGAAGTGTTTCCTGAAACTTTTATGTTGCACAAAGCTGTTAACTATAGCTCTTCGAGCACACAAAGGATTGTTGCGTAAAAAGACTTGTAATAGCTGCAAAATAAAAATTGATTGCGAAAAGACCCATAACGCGCAATTTGTAATCTTGCCTTTTGAGAGCTTTGACAGTATAATGTTTGTGTCCTATGGCTAGATCTTTGCTAGTCCTAAAACAGTTGTACACCTATTTTACTATTTTACTAATCACAGCTGTAGCAAAGCCCCTAAAAATAAAACACCTGCTGTACTTAAAGGAATAGTCTAGTCAAAATGAAACTTTCATGATTCAGATAGAGCATGCCATTTTAAGCAACTTTCTAACTTACTGATATTATCAATTTTTCTTTGTTCTCTTGGTATCTTTATTTGACAAAGCAGGAATGAAAGCTTAGGAGCCGGTCCATTTTTGTTTCAGCACCCTGGGTAGCGCTTGCTGATTGGTGGCTACATTTATCACCAATCAGCAAGAGCTACCCAGGTACTGAACCAAAAATGGGCCGGTGTTCTGTATTATTCACCGACTTTGTTACGTTCCCCTACCCCCGGCCATGCCTACCAAATTCTTACAAAGCCGGCTCTTGACGCATGCGCTCACTGCAGCATTGCTACAATAAAGTGCAAAATGACACGCCCATGCCGCAATCGGCAAATATTACAGAAGCAGGTCAAACACAGTTTTGGCACTAGCTGGGTCAGGTGGCATACAAATTGATCGTACTTATGTTTTCACAATATACATACAGGGAGTGCAGAATTATTAGGCAAGTTGTATTTTTGAGGATTAATTTTATTATTAAACAACAACCATGTTCTCAATGAACCGAAAAAACTCATTAATATCATAGCTGAATAGTTTTGGAAGTAGTTTTTAGTTTGTTTTTAGTTATAGCTATTTTAGGGGGATATCTGTGTGTGCAGGTGGCTATTACTGTGCATAATTATTAGGCAACTTAACAAAAAACAAATATATACCCATTTCAATTATTTATTTTTACCAGTGAAACCAATATAACATCTCAACATTCACAAATATACATTTCTGACATTCAAAAACAAAACAAAAACAAATCAGTGACCAATATAGCCACCTTTCTTTGCAAGGACACTCAAAAGCCTGCCATCCATGGATTCTGTCAGTGTTTTGATCTGTTCACCATCAACATTGCGTGCAGCAGCAACCACAGCCTCCCAGACACTGTTCAGAGAGGTGTACTGTTTTCCCTCCTTGTAAATCTCACATTTGATGATGGACCACAGGTTCTCAATGGGGTTCAGATCAGGTGAACAAGGAGGCCATGCCATTAGATTTTCTTCTTTTATACCCTTTCTTGCCAGCCACGCTGTGGAGTACTTGGACGCGTGTGATGGAGCATTGTCCTGCATGAAAATCATGTTTTTCTTGAAGGATGCAGACTTCTTCCTGTACCACTGCTTGAAGAAGGTGTCTTCCAGAAACTGGCAGTAGGACTGGGAGTTGAGCTTGACTCCATCCTCAACCCGAAAAGGCCCCACAAGCTCATCTTTGATGATACCAGCCCAAACCAGTACTCCACCTCCACCTTGCTGGCGTCTGAGTCGGACTGGAGCTCTCTGCCCTTTACCAATCCAGCCACGGGCCCATCCATCTGGCCCATCAAGACTCACTCTCATTTCATCAGTCCATAAAACCTTAGAAAAATCAGTCTTGAGATATTTCTTGGCCCAGTCTTGACGTTTCAGCTTGTGTGTCTTGTTCAGTGGTGGTCGTTTTTCAGCCTTTCTTACCTTGGCCATGCACACCTTGTGCTTTTGGGCACTCCAGTGATGTTGCAGCTCTGAAATATGGCCAAACTGGTGGGAAGTGGCATCTTGGCAGCTGCACGCTTGACTTTTCTCAGTTCATGAGCAGTTATTTTGCGCCTTGGTTTTTCCACACGCTTCTTGCGACCCTGTTGACTATTTTGAATGAAACGCTTGATTGTTCGATGATCACGCTTCAGAAGCTTTGCAATTTTAAGAGTGCTGCATCCCTCTGCAAGATATCTCACTATTTTTTACTTTTCTGAGCCTGTCAAGTCCTTCTTTTGACCCATTTTGCCAAAGGAAAGGAAGTTGCCTAATAATTATGCACACCTGATATAGGGTGTTGATGTCATTAGACCACACCCCTTCTCATTACAGAGATGCACATCACCTAATATGCTTAATTGGTAGTAGGCTTTTGAGCCTATACAGCTTGGAGTAAGACAACATGCATAAAGAGGATGATGTGGTCAAAATACTCATTTGCCTAATAATTCTGCACTCCCTGTAGTTACAAGCACTTAGATGTACAAGTACTTAGTTACAAGTACTTAGATGTACACAAGTACTTAGATGTCCCCCAGAGTGTTTGCAAATATTGATATTATGTAAAATAGGTACCATCTATTTGTCTGCCACCCAGCTAGTGCCCAAATTGTGTAGGTCCCCAGAGTGCTTGTAACTATGTATACTGTGAAAACATAAGTACGATCAATTTGTATGTTGGATGTTTATTTACTCATTGGGCGTACATACAGCACCTCTCTTTTTTTGCATGATCAATTTGTATGCCACCTGACCCAGCTAGTGCCAAAAATGTGTTTGAGCCGCTTCTGTAATATTTGTCGACTGCAGCATGGGAGCATGCGTGCTATTTAGTGTAATTTTGCACTTTATTGTAGAAATGCTGCAGTGAGCGCATGCGTCAACAACCGGCTTTGTAAGAATTTGGTAGGCATGGCTGGAGGTAGGGGAACGTAACGAAGTCGGCAAATAATACAGAACACCGGCTCCAAAGCTTACATTTCTGCTTTTCAAATAAAGATAGCAAGAGAACAAAGAAAAATGGATAATAGGAGTAAATTAGAAAGTTGCTGAAAATTGTATGCTCTATCGGAATCAAGAAATAAAAAAACTGTGTTTAGTATCCCTTTAAGTGTAATGATATTTATTTAAAGAGATTTGTAAATCAGTACTCTCTGAAATAGTATAGTAAGTTGTACTACGGTTAGTGGTAGGTTTATGGAATATATACCGTATGTAAAAAATCATGTTTTATTAAAAGAGAAAAATAGGGGTTAAAGGGACAGTCTACATTATTTATTTTTTATTTTTTTAAAAGATAGATAACGCCTTCACTACCCAATCCCCAGCTTTGCACAACCAGCTAAATCTCTGCCTCTTTCTAAGTCCCTGCAGGCCACCTCTTATATCAGTGCATAACCAACCAGCTAAATCTCTGCCTCTTTCTAAGTCCCTGCAGGCCGCCTCTTATGTCAGTGCATTTTATTAACTTTTCACAGCCAGACAATGCTAGTTCATGTCTGCAATATAGATAACATTGTGCTCACTCCTGTGGTGTTAGGCATCAATTAGCAGTAATTGGCTACAATGCAAGCTTGTAAAAAGAACTGAGATAAGGGGCAGTCTGTAGAGGCTTAGATACAAGGTAATCAGAGTAAAAGTATATTAATATAACAGTGTTGCTTATGCAAAACTTCAGATAGGGCATGTCATTTATTTTTATCACCAATTTTGCTTTGTTCTCTTGGTATTCTTAGTTGAAAGCTAAACTTAGGTAGGCTCATATGCTAATGTCTTAGACTTTGAAGGTCGCCTCTAATCTGAATGCATTTGTTATGCATTTTGTTAATGCATTAGTTTATGTGTGTCATATAGATAACATTGAGCTCACGCACGTGAAGTTTCCTAGGAGTTAGCACTGATTGGCTAAAAATTGCAAAGTCTGTCAAAAGAACTGAAATTAGGGGGCAGTTTACAGAGGCATAGATACAAGGTAATTACAGAGGTAAAACGTGTATTATTATAACTGTTTTGGTTATGCAAAACTGAGGAATGGGTAATAAAGTGGTTATCTATCTTTTTTAAACAACAAAAATTATGGTGTTGGCTGTCCCTTTAAGTATTTTTTATTAAATCCATATGGCTCAGATTTGGACAGAAAGGATTAAATATGTTAAATATGTTGGACAGATATCATTATTACACTCCTCTCCATTTTGATTGAATTTCTTTTTGGTGAGTTAGCTAGATAAAGAGGAAAGAGTCGTGAAACGTTCTGATAAATGTTACTATGCATTACTTTTTAAGTTGTGCATTACCATTTAACTCTCAATGTTAATATATGTCCTTAAGGGAAATAAAACTGGTTCTACCCTTTACTTTGGAACAGTTCTCTGTGTTGAAGTCCTATATTCAGTCTGCAATGGCTTAATTACTGTCTGGTATGCCTCCTCAGGCTAAGCACAGCCAGGTAGCTTTCACTTTAAGATCCTCTATGGCAGGTGACATATCAAGTTCCCTTCTGATGGTAGAGGGTATACTTTATGCTGACAAGTTCTCACACGGAATGAGGATGTATCCGTCAATTTTAGATTGAAGCATATGCAAGCTCTGTTACAGGGCATGCTGCACATTTTGAAGTCAGGAAATGTATCTGGTCCCCAGCAATCCAGTACTTAGGTGGTTATTAGAGGCACCAGTGATTTTTTGGCTCAGGATAAGAAGCCTTTTCATCACTCACAACTATCTAAGTTAACACTTTCTCCCACAGTCCCTTCTCCAGTACTTTACTGAAAAAAGAACTAGATTACAAGTGGATCGCTATTTATCGATCCCGCTCTCGTAATAACTCCGCTAGAAGTACGCTTGTTGCTCGTGTTGGGTAGCGCTTGTATTACAAGTTGAAAGTAAAAAGTTTTCACTCACGCACTAACCCGATGCGTGCAAAAAACCTTAACATCGAATATTACGACCACTTTAACGTATTACCCTATAGAAGTCAATGGAGTGTGAAAAGTGGAAAAAAAAACTTAACACCCTAGTGGCACGCAAACCCGATCACATTTTCTGAAGTGCGCTAAACCCAACATGAAAATATTAATATTCCACAAACCAATGTTCTTAAAATAGAGGAATATGTTCTATTTATTCTATATATATTAAGATACATTTTTTATAAGAGTAAATAAGGTATAATGGTATATGGACAAGGTGTTTGAATGGAAAGAGCTATAATGTGTGTGTGTGTGTTTGTATATATATATATATATATATATATATATATATATATACAGTATCCCACAAAAGTGAGTACACCCCTCAAATTTTTGTAAATATTTTATTATATCTTTTTATGTGACAACACTGAAGAAATGACACTTTGCTACAATGTAAAGTAGTGAGTGTACAGCCTGTATAACAGTGTAAATTTGCTGTCCCCTCAAAATAACTCACAGCCATTAATGTCTAAAGTGGAAATGTCCAAATTGGGCCCAATTAGCCATTTTCCCTCCCCGGTGTCATGTGACTCGTTAGTTACAAGGTCTCAGGTGTGAATGGGGAGCAGGTGTGTTAAATTTGGTGTTACCGCTTTCACACTCTCTCATACTGGTCACTGGAAGTTCAACATGGCACCTCATGGCAAAGAACTCTCTGAGGATCTGAAAAAAAGAATTGTTGCTCTACATAAAGATGGCCTAGGCTATAAGAAGATTGCCTCTTCTAAAGATGATGCACAAGAAAGCCTGCAAACATTTTGCTTAAGACAAGCAGACTAAGGACATGGATTACTGGAACCATGTCCTGTGGTCCGATGAGACCAAGATAAACTTATTTGGTTCAGATGGTGTCAAGCGTGTGTGGCGGCAACTAGGTGAGGAGTATAAAGACATGTGTGTCTTGCCTACAGTCAAGCATGGCGGTGGGAGTGTCATGGTCTGGGCTTGCATGAGGGCTGCCGGCACTGGGGAGCTACAGTTCATTGAGGGAACCATGAATGCCAACATGTACTGTGACATACTGAAGCAGAGCATGATCCCCTCCCTTCAGAGACTGGGCCGCAGGGCAGTATTCCAACATGATAACGACTCAAAACACACCTTTAAGATGCCCACTGCCTTGCTAAAGAAGCTGAGGGTAAAGGTGATGGACTGGCCAAGCAAACCCTATTGAGCGTCTTTCCGCTTTAGAGACAGCACAAGTGGAATATCCTTGTATATATTGCTGTACTGTTAGAAGAAGTGAAGGCCACCAATAAGATCTTTTAAGCAGTTCGTGAGTTTTCTGGATGCCAGGATGCCCAGCTAAAGGAAATTATGGACAGCACGTATGACAGTATATTGGAGACTGGGTGGTATGTAAAGTCTTTTGTTGAAGTAATAGAGCCCATCTGATTCCTTTTTCAGATCATTAATTGAGGTTAACGAAGCATCCTTATATTCTTGTAGCAGAAGTTGGGAGAATTCAGGAGTCAACCCAAAAAATTATTCAGGTAGTATAATAATAGTTGGAGTGTTAACAGGTGATGTTTTTTTGTCCCTGTGGGTGAGTGCGTGGGCCTTTCCATTCTTACTACCAGGTCTGAAAACGATGTGGTAATTAAACCTGGAGAAGTACAGACTCCACCTGACTTGGCCTGCAGAAAGCGTTTTGTTTGTCTGAAGATATTGTTTTTATGGTCCGTATAAATCAAGATGGGAATTGAAGTACATTCCAGAAGGTGTCTCCAATGATCTAGTGAACATTTGATGACTAATAACTCTTTCTCACCAATGGGATAGTTTAATTTAGCCAATGTCATCATTCTGGAGTAGTAAGCAACTGGATGGATAGGGTGGTTTAAAGTTGTTATCTGAGATAATACAGCTCTCAAAGCATACTCAGAAGCATCAACCTCTTAATACGTACTGTAAAGCTGAATCTGGGAAGCGTGATATAGGAGATTCAGTGAATTTGGTCTTTAGATAGTCAAAAGAGTCTTGGGAATGTACATCCCACTGGAAATGTACCAGTTTGCTAGTGAGTTGAGTCAGTAGTTTTGCTATGGCAGAAAATCCTATGATGAATTTGCGGCAATAGTTAGCAAAACCTAGGAACTTCTGAACTTCCTTTTTTGAAGAGGGGGTAGGCCATTGTACAATAACTTCAACCTTGTTGTTTTCCATTTGAATTCCGTTTGGACTAATGTAGTCCCCCACCAAGAAGGATATCTCCTCTGTGTGGAATGAACATTTTTCAGGTTTTGCATAAAGTCGATGGGTGCGTAGTCTGGATAGGATCCATCTGACATGTTTTATGCAATCTTGGAAATTTTTAGAATAGATGAGAATGTCTTCCAAACTGATGCAGTGTGCAGCGCATGGTCTGAGCACTGACAGACTCACCACCCACCCCTTCAACCTCTGCAGCAATGCTGGCAGCACTCATATGTCTATTTCCCAAAGAAGACCTCTGCATATGACGCTGAGCATGTGCACTCAACTTCTTTAGTCGACCATGGCGAGGCCTGTACTGAGTGAAACCTGTCCTGTGAAACTGCTGTATGGTCTTGCCCACCATGCTGCAGCTCAGTTTCAGGGTCTTGGCAATCTTCTTATAGCCTAGGTCATCTTTATGTAGAGCAACAATTCTTTTTTTCAGATCCTCAGAGAGTTCTTTGCCATGAGGTGCCATGTGAAACTTCCAGTGACCAGTATGAGAGAGTGTGAAAGCGCTAACACCAAATTTAACACCCCTGCTCTCCATTCACACCTGAGACCTTGTAATACTAAGGAGTCACATGACACCGGGGAGGGGAAATGGCTAATTGGGTCCAATTTGGACATTTCCACTTAAGGGTATACTCACTTTGGTTACCAACAGTATTGACATTAATGGCTGTGCGTTGAGTTATTTTGAGGGGACAGCAAATTAACACAGTGATACAGGCTGTAAACTCACTACTTTACATTGTAGCAAAGTGTCATTTCTTCAGTGTTGTCACATGAAAAGATATAATAAATGTTTACAAAAATGTGAGGGGTGTACTCACTTTTGTGGGATACTGTATATATATACAAACACACACACACACACATAATAGCCCTTTCCATTCAAACACCTTGTCCATATACCATTATACCTTATTTACTCTTATAAAAAATGTATCTTAATATTTAAATACATCTTTTTTATCAGATAGTGCATATATGAATGTAACCCTTTATTTTAATGTATTTATGTTGTGTTTGTGCTCGAAACACACACACCCTGCCCAGAAACATATCATTTTATGTTGTTTTTTTTTCAACAGTGATCATCTCCCTCCTATATTTATTGCCATATGTTATGCCCCTCTCCCTTCATACCCACTTTTCCATAGTGTAGGGGTCTCCCTCCCCTCTCTTCCTATATATTTATTTGGCCCCATTGGACTGATCGTTATCTATACCCTCTCCCTCCCTCATCAGTGTAGGTTCCCACCCCCTCCCTGCCATAGTGTAAGGGTCTCCATCCCCACCTCACCTATATTTCCCTGTTCCATAGTGTAGGGGTCTTGCTCCCCTCCTCCTATATATTTATTTGCCTATTAGGCCTGATCAGGCCTGGTTGTTTCTGATCCCTCCCTCTCCCTCCCTCATCAGCAGGGATAGGCAAGGTGTCCGTACACGGACACTGGTGTCCGTGACTAGCCCTTGTAGTGTCCGCCATAACCTTAGATTAAATAATAGGAATAAAAAAACTATGTAGTATGAATAAAGTTAGTGGCTTGTCAAGAGACTGCTAGTGATATTGGGTGATAAGTTATGGAATAAATAAAGCCTGAGTGAAATACTGGATGTGTATCTGCATCTGTATAATAGCACCTAGCTCTATACAAAGACACAGTAGTGACATTAGCACATGCATATAGCCAGACAAGGGCTGGTTATAGGGTCAGTGGTATCTGCATCAGTATTATAACACCCAGCGCTATATAATGACACAGTAGTGACACTGGCACATTGGTATAGCCAGAGGAGGGCTGGTAATAGAATCAGTGGTACATATCTGCATCAGTATATTAACACCCAGCGCTATATAATGACACAGTAGTGACACTGGCACATGCATATAGCCAGACAAGGGCTGGTTATAGGATCAGTGGTATCTGCATCAGTATAATAACACCCCGCGCTACATAATGACACAGTAGTGACACTGGCTCATGGGTATAGCCAGAGGAGGGCTGGTTATAGGATCAGTGGTATCTGCATCTGTATAATAACACCCAGCACTATATAATGACACAGTAGTGACACTGGCACATGGGAATAGCCAGAGGAGGGCTGGTTATAGGATCAGTGGTATCTGCATAAGTATAATAACACACAGCACTATATAATGACACAGTAGTGACACTGGCACATGCATATAGCCAGACAAGGGCTGGTTATAGGATCAGTGGTATCTGCATCAGTATAATAACACCCAGCGCTACATAATGACACAGTAGTTACACTGGCACATGGGTATAGCCAGAGGAGGGCTGGTTATAGGATCAGTGGTATCTGCATCAGTATAATAACACCCAGCACTATATAATGACACAGTAGTGACACTGGCTCATGGGTATAGCCAGAGGAGGGCTGGTTATAGGATCAGTGGTATCTGCATCTGTATAATAACACTCAGCACTATATAATGACACAGTAGTGACACTGGCACATGGGTATAGCCAGAGGAGGGCTGGTTATAGGATCAGTGGTATCTGCATCTGTATAATAACACTAAGCACTATATAATGACACAGTAGTGACACTGGCACATGGGTATAGCCAGAGGAGGGCTGGTTATAGGATCAGTGGTATCTGCATCTGTATAATAACACTCAGCACTATATAATGACACAGTAGTGACACTGGCACATGGGTATAGCCAGAGGAGGGCTGGTTATAGGATCAGTGGTATCTGCATCTGTATAATAACACTCAGCACTATATAATGACACAGTAGTTACACTGGCTCATGGTTATAGCCAGAGGAGGGCTGGTTATAGGATCAGTGGTATCTGCATCTGTATAATAACACTCAGCACTATATAATGACACAGTAGTGACACTGGCACATGGGTATAGCCAGAGGAGGGCTGGTTATATAATCAGTGGTATCTGCATCAGTATAATAACACTCAGCACTATATAATGACACAGTAGTGACACTGGCACATGGGTATAGCCAGAGGAGGGCTGGTTATAAGATCAGTGGTATCTGCATCAGTATAATAACACCCAGCACTATATAATGACACAGTAGTGACACTGGCACATGGGTATAGCCAGAGGAGGGCTGGTTATAGAATCAGTTATATCTGCATCAGTATAATAACACCCAGCGCTATATAATGACACAGTAGTGACACTGGCACATGGGTATAGCCAGAGGAGGGCTGGTTATA
Organism: Bombina bombina; assembly: GCF_027579735.1. Lineage (NCBI taxonomy): Eukaryota > Metazoa > Chordata > Amphibia > Anura > Bombinatoridae > Bombina > Bombina bombina. Next base: position 512,570,937 of record NC_069501.1, on the reverse strand, counting down.
GAATCAGTGGTATCTGCATCAGTATAGTAACACCCAGCACTATATAATGACACAGTAGTGACACTGGCTCATGGTTATAGCCAGAGGAGGGCTGGTTATAAGATCAGTGGTATCTGCATCAGTATAATAACACCCAGCGCTGTATAATGACACAGTAGTGACACTGGCACATGGGTATAGCCAGAGGAGGGCTGGTTATAGGATCAGTGGTATCTGCATCAGTATAGTAACACCAAGCACTATATAATGACACAGTAGTGACACTGGCACATTGGTATAGCCAGAGGAGGGCTGGTAATAGAATCAGTGGTACATATCTGCATCAGTATATTAACACCCAGCGCTATATAATGACACAGTAGTGACACTGGCACATGCATATAGCCAGACAAGGGCTGGTTATAGGATCAGTGGTATCTGCATCAGTATAATAACACCCCGCGCTACATAATGACACAGTAGTGACACTGGCTCATGGGTATAGCCAGAGGAGGGCTGGTTATAGGATCAGTGGTATCTGCATCTGTATAATAACACCCAGCACTATATAATGACACAGTAGTGACACTGGCACATGGGAATAGCCAGAGGAGGGCTGGTTATAGGATCAGTGGTATCTGCATCAGTATAATAACACACAGCACTATATAATGACACAGTAGTGACACTGGCACATGCATATAGCCAGACAAGGGCTGGTTATAGGATCAGTGGTATCTGCATCAGTATAATAACACCCAGCGCTACATAATGACACAGTAGTTACACTGGCACATGGGTATAGCCAGAGGAGGGCTGGTTATAGGATCAGTGGTATCTGCATCAGTATAATAACACCCAGCACTATATAATGACACAGTAGTGACACTGGCTCATGGGTATAGCCAGAGGAGGGCTGGTTATAGGATCAGTGGTATCTGCATCTGTATAATAACACTCAGCACTATATAATGACACAGTAGTGACACTGGCACATGGGTATAGCCAGAGGAGGGCTGGTTATAGGATCAGTGGTATCTGCATCTGTATAATAACACTAAGCACTATATAATGACACAGTAGTGACACTGGCACATGGGTATAGCCAGAGGAGGGCTGGTTATAGGATCAGTGGTATCTGCATCTGTATAATAACACTAAGCACTATATAATGACACAGTAGTGACACTGGCACATGGGTATAGCCAGAGGAGGGCTGGTTATAGGATCAGTGGTATCTGCATCTGTATAATAACACTCAGCACTATATAATGACACAGTAGTTACACTGGCTCATGGTTATAGCCAGAGGAGGGCTGGTTATAGGATCAGTGGTATCTGCATCTGTATAATAACACTCAGCACTATATAATGACACAGTAGTGACACTGGCACATGGGTATAGCCAGAGGAGGGCTGGTTATATAATCAGTGGTATCTGCATCAGTATAATAACACTCAGCACTATATAATGACACAGTAGTGACACTGGCACATGGGTATAGCCAGAGGAGGGCTGGTTATAAGATCAGTGGTATCTGCATCAGTATAATAACACCCAGCACTATATAATGACACAGTAGTGACACTGGCACATGGGTATAGCCAGAGGAGGGCTGGTTATAGAATCAGTGGTATCTGCATCAGTATAGTAACACCCAGCACTATATAATGACACAGTAGTGACACTGGCTCATGGTTATAGCCAGAGGAGGGCTGGTTATAAGATCAGTGGTATCTGCATCAGTATAATAACACCCAGCGCTATATAATGACACAGTAGTGACACTGGCACATGGGTATAGCCAGAGGAGGACTGGTTATAGAATCAGTGGTATCTGCATCAGTATAGTAACACCCAGCACTATATAATGACACAGTAGTGACACTGGCTCATGGTTATAGCCAGAGGAGGGCTGGTTATAAGATCAGTGGTATCTGCATCAGTATAATAACACCCAGCGCTATATAATGACACAGTAGTGACACTGGCACATGGGTATAGCCAGAGGAGGGCTGGTTATAAGATCAGTTGTATCTGCGTCAGTATAATAACACCCAGCACTATATAATGACACAGTAGTGACACTGGCACATTGGTATAGCCAGAGGAGGGCTGGTAATAGAATCAGTGGTACATATCTGCATCAGTATATTAACACCCAGCGCTATATAATGACACAGTAGTGACACTGGCACATGCATATAGCCAGACAAGGGCTGGTTATAGGATCAGTGGTATCTGCATCAGTATAATAACACCCCGCGCTACATAATGACACAGTAGTGACACTGGCTCATGGGTATAGCCAGAGGAGGGCTGGTTATAGGATCAGTGGTATCTGCATCTGTATAATAACACCCAGCACTATATAATGACACAGTAGTGACACTGGCACATGGGAATAGCCAGAGGAGGGCTGGTTATAGGATCAGTGGTATCTGCATCAGTATAATAACACACAGCACTATATAATGACACAGTAGTGACACTGGCACATGCATATAGCCAGACAAGGGCTGGTTATAGGATCAGTGGTATCTGCATCAGTATAATAACACCCAGCGCTACATAATGACACAGTAGTTACACTGGCACATGGGTATAGCCAGAGGAGGGCTGGTTATAGGATCAGTGGTATCTGCATCAGTATAATAACACCCAGCACTATATAATGACACAGTAGTGACACTGGCTCATGGGTATAGCCAGAGGAGGGCTGGTTATAGGATCAGTGGTATCTGCATCTGTATAATAACACTCAGCACTATATAATGACACAGTAGTGACACTGGCACATGGGTATAGCCAGAGGAGGGCTGGTTATAGGATCAGTGGTATCTGCATCTGTATAATAACACTCAGCACTATATAATGACACAGTAGTGACACTGGCACATGGGTATAGCCAGAGGAGGGCTGGTTATAGGATCAGTGGTATCTGCATCTGTATAATAACACTCAGCACTATATAATGACACAGTAGTGACACTGGCACATGGGTATAGCCAGAGGAGGGCTGGTTATAGGATCAGTGGTATCTGCATCTGTATAATAACACTCAGCACTATATAATGACACAGTAGTTACACTGGCTCATGGTTATAGCCAGAGGAGGGCTGGTTATAGGATCAGTGGTATCTGCATCTGTATAATAACACTCAGCACTATATAATGACACAGTAGTGACACTGGCACATGGGTATAGCCAGAGGAGGGCTGGTTATATAATCAGTGGTATCTGCATCAGTATAATAACACTCAGCACTATATAATGACACAGTAGTGACACTGGCACATGGGTATAGCAAGAGGAGGGCTGGTTATAGGATCAGTGGTATCTGCATCAGTATAATAACACCCAGCACTATATAATGACACAGTAGTGACACTGGCACATGGGTATAGCCAGAGGAGGGCTGGTTATAAGATCAGTGGTATCTGCATCAGTATAATAACACCCAGCACTATATAATGACACAGTAGTGACACTGGCACATGGGTATAGCCAGAGGAGGACTGGTTATAGAATCAGTGGTATCTGCATCAGTATAGTAACACCCAGCACTATATAAAGACACAGTAGTGACACTGGCACATGGGTATAGCCAGAGGAGGGCTGGTTATAAGATCAGTTATATCTGCATCAGTATAATAACACCAACCTCTATAAAATAATGTTTTTAATATCAAATGTACCTTGGTGTCCTTCACTACGGTCTGTACTTTAGAAAATGTCCGCCACAGCATTCGTCTGTGCCTATCCCTGCTCATCAGCGTAGGTTCCCACCCCCTCCCTGCCTCCCAAATGATTTTCTGCAGCGTAGGGTCCCTCCCAGTCATGCCCACTCCCTTCCACCTCTACTGCTAGGCCGCCCACCCACCTCCCACCCCCCCGCCCACACCTCCCGCCGGCACCAGAAACGATCGTTACAAACGGTGACACACACAGTGTCACTATCTGTAATGATCAGGCATCTGCCCTAATATGGAACAGAAGCACTGATCGCGCTCCTGTTCCATATGCGGCAGATGCCTGGAGCTTCAGGAACTCCAGCTCTTGGCTGTAACTTAACAACCGAGAGTGCTGGAGGTTCCTGAAGCGAATATGTATATATATGTTGTGCGGTACGATAGTCTAAGTTCCTGCACAACGTATATATACATCCATATGGGTGAAGGGGTTAAGAGATAAATTTTTTAAAGGGGGTATAGAGAGTACCAACAGGATGAGATCCAATTACATTATATACAAGAATAAGGGTTGTTGTTAGTTTTGCATCCAAGAACGTGTAAGAAATTCAGTATTACATTTTTTTATACTTGGAATACTACATTTGTAGTGTATTTAAAGTGATGGTAAATCTGAGCGTTCAAAATTGCTAGGATTTACCATCACTAACATTAAACAGGACTTTCAGTCATCAATTTATAACAAAGGCTCCTAAACTTACCCTTTCTGTGCTGCGGCCTCCTTGCTAAACCCAGCAGCTCCGGCCACCCACGGCACAGCGCTCTGAAGTGAAGTTTCCACCTCTAAACCAATAGCCTTGCTAACGTAGAGAACAGTTCCGTATGTTCCCGTAGCACTGTTATTGGTTCAGAGGTGGAAACGTCACCTCATTGAAAAAAGAGTGCTGTGCTGTGGGCGGAGCGTTTTAATTTAGCAAGGAGGCCACGGCACAGAAAGGGTACGTTTATTTTTAGTGATGGTAAATCCTAGTGTTTTTTAAATGCTTGGATTTGCCATCACTTTTTAATTAAGTGATATTTCAGCTACTGTTTTGGCCATCATTTTGGCTATGTGTGTGATGCACTGTCCCTTTAAAATAGTCACTTCTTTAGATTCTGAAAACTGAGTAATAGATCAAATGAGATCAAACACATTTCCTTTTAAAGGAGAACTTTGTACATGATTCTCACTGCATTATTCACTTATAGTTTGTAATGAGGAGGCCAAACTGAATCCAAACTCAGCAAAAATATAAACAGTCGTTTTTCCTCTTAACCCTTTCCCACCAGGACTAATTTGTCTTCATCGGAACAAATGTAAACAAATTGAAATCACGCAATCATTTATGCGATCGTGTGATTTTAATGATGGGATCAGGTCAGGGGAATTGCCTGACACTAGTCACGCCCTCAAGCCCGCAATTCCATTTACCAACCCACTTTGGCTTCAGTATAGCCAAACTGCTAGGAAGTTCCATGTCGTCCTAACGGCGCTAAAGCCCAGGACAGTTAGGCCGCTAGCAGGGGGTGTCAATCAACCTGATCATATTCAATCGGGTTGATTTCTGTCCGCTGCCTCAGAGCAGGCGGACAAGTCATGGAGCAGCGGTCTTTAGGGGCATTAAGCTCCGTACGGAGCTTGATAAATTGACCCCCATGGTTCTACGTTCTCATTTTATTATATGACCAGAGGCTCATAGTTTACTTTATTGTTTTTTTCCTACTCAATGCTGCACATTGAAAAACAGTATAAACTTTTTAAAGTGAGCACAGAAAAAGTAATAAAAAACAAATGAGCTAATAAATATGCAGCATTCAGAGACAAATTATTCCTGCCATAAACAAACATAAACATAAACAAAGTACCTAAACCTACTATTTGTTTTGCTGTTCAAACTGAGATAAGTAGCATTTTGAAAGCAGTGTATTTTTCAGTATGTATATATATATTTATATATATATATATATATATATATATATATATATACACACACACAGCGGCATATTTGGAGCTTGATGCAGCTGATCGCCGTAAACAGGAGTTAAGGAGCTACTAAACTTGCCCGCCTGCTCTGAGGCGGTGGACAGCAATCCGCCCGATCGCATACAATCAGGTTGATTAACACCCCATGCTAGCGAATCTGCAGAGGGTGGCATTGCACAAGCAGTTCACCATTTATCGATGTGCAGCGACATGATCGCACTTTCATAAATCGGCCCCACAGTGTGTATGTGTGTGCATGTTATGGGTAAAGTCCAAAATCCGGGTAAAGCTGACATTACCCAAGCAGCTTTCGGTAAAGCCCAAAGTAATGTAATTTCCCCATCTACACTATTTTTTTGCCCCCCTTGAACCCCCAGAGGGAGGCAAAAAATATAGTGAAAATGTGTGAATTACAGTGCATCGTATATATGTTTAATGCGGTCACTCAATGCACTCTGAGGAGATTTATCATGTTACATCAGGCTTTACGAACAGCCACTAGGATTACCAAATTTTCGGACTTTACCCGCAACACACACACACACGCATATATATATATACATATATTTATATATTTTATTTTAATTTTGATTGGCACACCCAGTATGTTCAGCTAACTCCCAGTAACTCCTTCGACAAATGATACTGACAGAATGAAGCAAATTACATAATAAAAGTAAATTGGTAAGTTGTTTAAAAAATGCTCTATCCGAATCATGAAAGGAAAAATGTGTTTCGTGTCCCTTTTATTCTGTTGTGTTTATTGATTATTATTTTCACTTTAATATTTTCTTATTTACCAACCCAAGGTTGAATTTTTTTATTTTATTTCCCCTCTAATTTTCTTTGCCTTGTCATATACCACCATAATATGAGTGCAAAATTTGGAGGGCTTTTAATTTAATTTGAGAGGTGTTAGAGCACCACGTGTAATCTAGGCCTATGTGTTTAAATTGTTTGTGGAGATTAAACACATAGGGCCAGCTTACAAGTTGTGCGCTATACATATTTTTTTGCTTATGCGCTAACTGCGCTCAAAGTAATCTTTTAACGTGTGCTTGTTAGCGTACGTTTTAAAGTTGAAAGTAAGTTAGTGCGAGATATTGACAAGCGTGCATGCCTGTATCTAGTGGTTATTTAAAGTATACACTCAGTGTGGCAATGGCTATCACAGCTATTGTAAAAATAGTAAAAGTCATACTTGATCAAAGTGGTGGCATTCCCTGTATTACTAAGGAGCTAAGGAGGATTACAACACCCCTTTTTGTATTTTAGTGTTTTTGATTGAAAGGTTGCATGTATGGCAGTAGGTTATTGGCCCAGGTGTGGCACTTGGGCCTTTATCCATGTGGTTGAATGCTGTAACTAATTCTTTGTTTTACGCTTTTAATCTAAATGGATGCGTCTGAGAGAATGATGATTTATGTGCGTTGTGTATAATATTTTTTTTACTTTGCACCTAGGTTTGTCAAGGTAAAGTCATTGGATGTAAACTCATCTTTCTGAGAGTGCCAGGTGAGCACTACGTTTTTATATGTCTAGGGAGAATTACAAATAGTTCAATTGTCTTCACAGCTAGATGTTCCTACTCCAGAATATGAGACCCTCACTGCTAAGTTTCACTTTGTGGATCTTGCTGGGTCTGAACGTCTGAAAAGAACAGGAGCAACAGGAGAACGGGCAAGAGAAGGGATATCTATCAACTGTGGCCTGGTGAGTTGGTAATGCGTGATTAGCTCCTTTGTGTGAATGTACTTCTATGATTGTGTTTTTATGAGTCTGTAAAGAATGAGTCATCTTTCAGTACACATTGTGGACAATGCTGGAAAAAAGTTGTTGTGTATGAAATTTGAAGTGTGGGCAGAGATAGGACCAGATGTCTGGATACAGAACATTTTAACTGGTAATTTTAGTGTTTGAAGTGTGCTGGTGAAATCTGTAAGGTTTTTTATACTTAGTTGAGTAGAGGGTGCAGTGCAGCTGTATCTTCCTACAGCTTGCTTTGGGAAATGTGATCAGCGCATTGGGAGATCAGAGTAAGAAGATTCTCCACGTTCCGTACAGAGATTCCAAACTGACTCGACTGCTACAAGATTCGCTGGGTGGTAACAGGTAAAAATTATACTAATCTTTTTTTTTTAAAGTTTAATCTTGTGCACATTTCCACTTTTTGCTATAGGACCAGATGGTCCAGTACCTACTAAAGGATAACTTATTTTCCAATATATTTCCATTTATAAGTTTTATCCTCCTCCCTGTTATAATGCTACATAGTGCTTTATAGTGCTGATGATGTTATACACTTGACAATTTGACTCTTTGAAATCACGTTCCTTTAGTTGACACTAGTTACAAAATACAAGTTGTTTGCTTCTCCGGTTACCTCTCTGTCTAAACTGCTGTTTAATATAATATCTTGTCACACTTACCTATTCTTATACCATCTTTGTCTTACTCATTATTTCTCCTTTTTCCTCTACAACATATTTCTTCTCAGCTTTCTCAGCTCTTGATTTCTTTCTAATGACACAATGGCCCCAATTTATCAAAGGGCTTGCAGACCTGATCCGACACTGTGGATCAGGTCCGCAAGACCTCGCTAAATGCGGAGAGCAATACGTTCTCCGCATTTAACATTGCACCAGCAGCTCACAAGAGCTGCTGGTGCATCGCCGCCCCCTGCTGACTCGCGGCCAATCGGCCGCCAGCAGGGAGGTGTCAATCAACCTGATCATATTCGATCAGGTTGATTTCCGGCGATTCCTGTCCGCCTGCTCAGAGCAGGCGGACAGTGTCTTTAGACCGCTGCTTCATAAGTTGTGTTTCTGGCAAGTACGGAGCTTGATAAATGGGCCTGAATGAGTCCACGGATCATCTAATTACTATTGGGAATATCACTCCTGCCCAGCAGGAGGTGGCAAAGAGCACCACAGCAAAGCTGTTAAATATCACCTCCCTTCCCCCCAACCCCAGTCATTCTCTTTGCCTACGTTAGTGTAAGGAAGTGGTAAAGTTAGGTGTCTGGAAAGATTCTTCAATCAAGAGTTTATTATTTTATTTGCAGTACTAGTATGTGCTGTTTTTACTCCAGGGTGTAGCTGTAGTCCATTTCAGTCTCTTCAGTAGAGCATTGGTGGCTTTTAAGCAAAGGCAACTTGTGGGACATAATTCTCACTGCGCCTCCCTCATATTTAAATAAAAGTTGCTGCCCTTATTATTTTCCACAGGTCCATGTGAGGGAAAGGACCTCTCAAACCTAGTGAGCTGCCTTGCTGCCAGGCAGATTAATTGAGGTAAGTGCTAATTTATTTTCTTAAGCTGCTTTAAGGAAAGAACATGGCACTTTACTATTTCCCTGACAGGGATATTTAATACATTACTCCTAGTGTTGTAAGGGGGATTATGTATGGCAGCATTGCAGGCACTGGGGACTTGAAGAGTACTTGGCTCAGTTTCGTGTTATCTTTTTTTTTTCCATTAAACATGTCTGCTGAGACGTTATTTTTGACACGCCCACGATGGGTGGGGCTTGTGTGGCGGTAAAAGTTATCTAAATTGCGCACTTGTTATTCTCTCACTTCCTGTATATGGAGGAGAGATATCTGCATCTTAACGTTTTTCAAATTTAACGGTTATTTGCTAGCCTGTCATTACTGAAACAGCTCCAGTCTGGATTCCGGTTTTAAGAAATATATATATTGTTTTCCTGCAAGGTAGGCACCTCAGCAAAGCTATTGCTGAGGTGTAGAGGCTGTTTGAGGTGTTATTAAGACGTTTTTATTTTTCAATATCTTTGTAAAGTAAAGCAGTTAAGTTTTTGTATTTGTTTAAAAAATAAAACGATTTTGTTTTTGCATTGCATCAATAATAAAGCAGTTTCGTTTTAAAATTTAAAGAAACAGTAACGTTTTTTTCTTTATTTAAATAGTTCATAATTTAATTATTTAGTTATTTATTTTTATTCTGTTAAAATGGACCAAGACTCTGTTACAGATTACAGATGTCCTTTATGTTTAAATGCTAATATTGAACCACCAATTCCTTTTTGTTCCTCATGTGTTGAGAGAACATTAAATCTTAAGGATAGAATTTTTGAGCCTATATTGTCTAAGACGGATGCTGTCCAGGAGTCTTCTGACAATGTGAAAGTTATGCCGCAGCTTTCTCCTCAAGCGTCCCAAAATTTAGCGTCCATACAGCCAGTGCCCTGCGCTTCCTCTATTACTCCACCTGGAGTTACCTTGCAAGACATCGCTTCCCTAATGTCATCAGCGGTATCTGATGCGTTGTCTGCGTTTCCCATGCTGCAGGGAAAGCGCAAGAGGAAATGTAATCAATCAGTGAATAAGGTTGCTGACACAGTAGTGGCTATTCCGAATGTTTCTTCCCAGAAACCTGAAGAGGAAGATACTTTGGTAGCATCTGAGGGTGAAATCTCAGACAGTGTAATACCTTTAACTGATACTGAAGTTGTTTTCTTCAGGTTTAAGCTTGAACACCTCCGTTTGTTACTTATGGAGGTTTTAGCTACCATGGACGACTCCGACACTACCGTCGTAGTGAATCCTAAGAAGTCTAGTAAACTAAACAAGTATTTTGACGTGCCCTCCATGGTGGAGGTATTTCCTGTACCAGATAGGGCTACAGAGATTATTGCTAAGGAATGGGAGAGACTGGGTATCCCTTTTTCTCCATCCCCTATATTTAAAAAGATGTTTCCTATAGCAGACTCTTATCAAAGAGTCTTGACAGATGGTACCCAAAGTGGAAAGGGCAATTTCCACGCTAGCCAAGAGAACAACTATTCCCATAGAGGAAAGTTGTTCCTTTAAGGATACTAAGGATAAGAAGTTAGAGGGGTTACTCAAGAAAATGTATGTACACCAGGGTTTACAATGGCAACCTGTGGTTTGTATTGCTACTGTCACTAGTGAGGCAACATACTGGTGTGATGCGTTGTCTCATTCTATTCGGACAGATACTCCCCTCGAAGAAATCCAGGATAGGATAAAGGCCCTTAAGTTGGCCAACTCCTTTGTCACTGATGCTTCCCTTCAAGTTACTAAGCTGGGAGCTAAGATATCTGTTTTTGCCGTACTGGCCCGCAGAGCTTTAAGGTTAAAATCTTGGTCTGCGAATGTGTCATCTAAGTCTAAACTTTTGGAGATTCCTTACAAGGGAAAGACCTTGTTTGGGCCGGGTTTGACGGAAATAATTTCTGACTGTATGGGAGGAAAGGGCCATTTCCTCCCTCAGGATAAGAGAAATAAACAAAAGGGACGTCAGAATAATTTTTGTTCCTTTTCCAAATTTCAAGGGAAAGCCTTCCTCTCCCTCTTCCAAGGAGCAGTCCAAGCCTTCCTGGAGGTCCAATTAGTCTTTGAACAAGGGAAAACAATCCAAAAAACCTGCTATTGAATCAAAAACAGCATGAGGAGTGCCGTCCTTCAAGATGGAAACTATTCGTTCCATTCTTTCTTTGGTCCAAGAGGGTCAATTTATGACAATGGTAGATTTATAGGACGCGTACCTGCATGTTCCCATCCACAGGGACCATTACAAGTTTCTAAGGTTTGCATTTCTAGACAAACACTTCCAGTTCGTGGCTCTTCCATTCGGCCTTGCCACAGCTCCCAGAATTTTCTCAAAGGTTCTTGCCACAGCTCCCAGAATTTTCTCAAAGATTCTGGGATCCCTGTTGGCGGTGCTCCGATTGCGGGGCATTGCAGTGGCGCCTTATCTGGAACATTCTGGTTCAGGCACCATCCTTTCAACAAGCAAGCTCCCATACGGAAATGTTGTTATCTTTCCTGCGATCTCACGGTTGGAAGGTAAATTTGGAAAAGAGTTCCTTAGTTCCAAATACAAGGGTAATTTTCTTGGGAACCATAATAGATTCCTTATCAATGAACATTTATCTGACAGAAGTCAGGAAATCAAAGATTTTCGATTCTTGCCTAGTGCTTCAGTCCTCTCCTCTGCCATTTGGCTCAGTGCATGGAGGTAATCGGTCTGATGGTAGCGGCAATGGACATCATCCCGTTCGCCCGTTTCGACCTCAGACCTCTGCAGTTAAGCATGCTCAGTCAGTGGAACGGAGATTATGTGGATCTGTCTCCGCGATTACAGCTGGAGCAGGAGACAAGGGATTGGTGATTGTCTCAGGATCATCTCTCCCAGGGAACCTGCTTTCACAGACCCTCTTGGGTGATTGTGACAACAGACGCCAGCCTTCTGGGATGGGGAGCAGTCTGGGGCTCTCTAAAGGCTCAGGGAACATGGACTCGGTTGGAGTCTGTTCTACCCATAAACATTCTGGAGCTGAGAGCGATCTTCAATGCTCTTTTGGCCTGGCCTCAGTTAGCCTCGGCCCGGTTCATCAGGTTCCAGTTGGACAACATAACTTCAGTGGCTTACATAAACCATCAGGGAGGAACTCGGAGTTCCTTGGCCATGACAGAAGTAGCCAAGATAATTCAGTGGGTGGAGACCCACAATTGCTGTCTGTCGGCGATCCACATCCCAGGAGTGGACTTCCTGAGCAGGCAGACCTTTCACCCGGGGGAGTGGGAACTCCATCCGGAAGTGTTTTCCAGCCTGATTCTCAAATGGGGTCAGCTGGAATTAGATCTCATGGCATCTCGGCAGAATGCCAAGCTTCCGAGGTACAGGTCGAGGTCAAGGAACCCTCAGGCTGTACTGATAGACGCTCTGGCGGTACCTTGGAATTTCAGTCTTGCATACCTATTTGCTCCGTTCGCTCTTCTACCTCGAAGAGGTAGAAGATATGTCGTAAATATCTATATTGGTGTGAATCCAAGGGCTAAGTTAGGGTTTCTCCCTAAAGTAGTTTCAGACCGGAACATTAATCAGGAGATTGTTGTTCTTTCCTTGTGTCCTAATCCTTCTTCTCAAAAGTAACGGCTTTTGCACAATTTGGATGTGGTGCATGAATTAAAATTCTATTTACAGGCGACTAAGGATTTTCGTCAGTCTTCTGCTCATTTTGTGGTATTCTCTGGGAAATGTAAGAGGCAGAAAGCTACGGCTACTTCTCTTTCTTTGTGGCTGAACAGTATCATTCACTTTGCCTATAAAACTGCTGGACAGAAGCCTCCTGAGAGAGTTACGGGTCATTCTACAAGGACTGTTTCCTCTTCCTGGGCATTCAAAAATGAAGCTTCTGTGGAACAGATTTGCAAGGCTGCAACTTGGTCCTCTCTTCACACATTTTCAAAATTCTATAAATTTGACACTTTTGCCTCGACTGAGGCCTCTTTTGGGAGAAAGGTTCTTTAAGCAGTGGTGCCTTCCGTTTAAGTTCCCTGTCTTGTCCCTCCCTTATCATCTGTGTACTCTAGCTTGGGTATTGATTCCCAATAGTAATTAGATGATCCGTGGACTCATTGTGTCATTAGTAAGAAAACAACATTTATGCTTACCTGATAAATGTATTTATTTCTTGACGCAATGAGTCCACGGCCCGCCCTGTTCTTTGGACAGGTTGTTGGTATTTTATAAACTTCAGACACCACTGCACCTTGTTGCTTCCTTTCTCTCCTTTGTTTAAGTCGAATGACTGGGGTTGGAGGGAAGGGAGGTAATATTTAACAGCTTTGCTGTGGTGCTCTTTGCCGCCTCCTGCTGGGCAGGAGTGATATTCCCAATAGTAATTAGATGATCCGTGGACTCATCGTGTCAAGAAATAAGTAAATTTATCAGGTAAGCATAAATTTAGTTTTTCCCCTTTCTCACTGATTAGCTTAACTTTTCACACTCTTGCTCATTCTTGTCTCCTCTGCCCTTACTTTCTGTCTCACTATGCACTTTTCCACCACAATTAGTCAGACTGTGATGATTGCCTGCGTCTCTCCATCTGATCGTGACTTCATGGAAACTTTAAATACATTGAAATATGCCAACCGAGCACGGAACATCAAGAACCGGGTAACAGCTAATCAGGAACAGAGTGTTCAGCAGATGCGGGCACTGAGGGCAGAGCTTGCAAGACTGCGCCTTGAACTACAGGAATACAAAGCTGTGAGTACTATACAGTGTTCTCTCCAGGACCTATTTAGGGCTAGATTACAAGTGGAGCATTATTTAACTCTCCCGCTCGAGCCTTAACTCCGCTAAAAGTACACTTTTTGCATGGGTCAGGTGTATTACAAGTTAAAAGTAAACTGTTTCAGCATGTGCGCTATGCGCTAACCCAACTGGCGTAAAAAGCTAAACTTACAATATCGCACGCTCAATAACCTATTTCCCCATAGAAGTCAATAAAGTAAAAATATATGGAAAAGACACACTACTCGCGCACAAACCTGATCGCTAACCCAATATGAAACTATGAATATTTCACATTCCAATTTTTTCATATAATAACAAAATATGTTCTATTTATTCATAAATACATATCTCTGATGGTATTTTGGTGCAATATATATCTATAGGAATATAGGAATATATATTTTTAAATACTTAGAACATATTCCCGTATGTACATAACATTGTAATGTGTAATATGTACAGTAAATACACAGTATAACATCTTATTAAATATAAATATTGCATAAATATACTTTTACATGTTTTCATCTACTTAACTGCAAATTTCTGTATATGTGTACATATGTATTTATGTGTTTATATGTGTATATGTTTTGTAAATACATATATAAACATGTAAATACATTAATACATATGTACACACATATGAAGATATATACTGTGTATATATATATATATATATATATATATATATATATATATATATATATATATATATATATTTATATATATCATCTTTAGAGATGTATATGTATTTATCTCTATGTTAAAGCCCTTTGCCTGCCATTTTTTCTAACACCTGAGACCTCATATCTTTGAACCCTTATAACTTTTTTGTGCAATATAAAAATAATAAAAAAAATATTAGTTGGTGTTATTATGAGTGTAACTGTACTTTGTAATGCATTTTTTATGTGTTTTGTGATACTTTTTTGTTCCACAAAATAGTTAAGAGCCCTGAAGATGTGCCAACCATACCATCGTTAACTTCAATGGCACTCAAGCAATCGTATTTACTTTCAACTTGTAATTTGAGCGAAAAACCTGATGCGCAAACACCCGCAATAAACCCCATTGTGCTTGTACGTAACTGTTAGCGCTCCACTGGTAATCTAGCCCTTAATGGGCACTAAACCCAACTGATTTTACTGAGCACCCAGTGAAAATGTAAGCCTTTATTAAGCAAAAAAATAACAAATATTACATTTTTAATGTTTGTTGCACAAATTATAATCAAATCAGTTTTGTGTTAACAAATAATTTGTGCTTTGGATGCAAAGTTTCACACTGTCCCCACCCGGCTACTTCATAATGTTGCCCGGCTGGCAAATTTTTCAATGAACACTGCTCTACATATGTACAAATTCATATATGTAAATATTAAGTTAATATACTGATGGTTTGCATGTGAGAATATGCTATTTAATAATAAACCTAGAAGGAAAATTATACTATATTTAGAAAGACAAACAAATAGTAAGATATAAAGTGGAGAAAACGAACTACATATAAATAACAGAAGCTAAAAGTGTTGTGATATAATAGTTCATGCTTAAAAAAGGATTTACAAGAATAATGCTATTTTTGGCTTACTCTGCCAAACCCAATTATGAAATTTGTTGTTGGCCTAGCCAGTTGTGTATTTTCTATCTGAAGGTGTTGTACTAAATCTAAACCAGCAAATGAGATTTATTGGCAAAAATATGTAAAATTAAAAATCAAAGAATGATTTAGAAACTGCCAAACAGAGAATAGAGACATTGGCATCTATTTATCAAGCTGTCAACCGCAAATACGCTGGAATTCCGCAGCGTATTTGTGGCGAGCCTGATTCCCCTTAGTTATCAAACCCTACAGACCGGCAAAAGTAGAATTTTGTGACGTAACATACGATCCGCCGGACTCAGTCCAACACAGATCGATGCTTACGTCACTCCAGATGTTCCGAATGCAAGTTTGGCACAATCTGACTACTTTTGCTAGTTATCAAATAACTAGCAGGTAGGCTCGGCACTATTCCGGCCCAGCGTACCTGGTTTTCAATCCCTGGAGGCGGCGGATGCCATAGGAATCAATGGGAGTCTGAAAGCAGCGAAAGCTTATGTTCGCTGCTGCCCGATATCCCATTGATTCCTATGGTAATGTTTGCACCTAACACCCCGAGTACCCCGAGTCTAAACACCCCTAATTTGCTCCCCCTACACCGCCGCTATCTACATTATACTTATTAACCCCTAAACCACCGCTCACGGCCCCCGCTCACGGCCCCCCCGCAACTAAATAAAGTGTTTAACCCCTAAACCGCCGCTCCCGGAGCCCACCGCCACCTACATTATATTTATTAACCCCTAATCTGCCCCCCCCCTACACCGCCGCCACTATATTAAATTTATAACTAATAGTTACATTGTAGCTAGCTTAGGATTTATTTTTATTTTACAAGCAAGTTTGTATTTATTTTAACTAGGTAGAATAGTTATTAAATAGTTATTAACTATTTAATAACTATCTAGTTAAAATAAATACAAAAGTACCTGTAAAATAAAACCTAACCTAAGTTACAATTACACCTAACACTACACTATAATTAAATTAATTACCTACATTAACTACAATGAAATAAAATTAAATAAAATTATCTAAAGTACAAAAAAAACCGAACACTAAATTACAGAAAATAATAAAAAAATTTACAAGTTTTTTAAACTAATTACACCTAATCTAATCCTACTAACAAAATAAAAAAAAAAACCAAAATAAAAAAAAGCCCTACCCTACACTTAATTACAAATAGCCCTTAAAAGGGCCTTTTGCGGGGCATTGTCCCAAAGGAAACCCCCCAACATTAAAACCCACCACCCACACAACCAACCCTACTCTAAAACCCACCTAATCCCCCCTTAAAAAAAACCTAACACTAACCCCTTGAAGATCACCCTACCGTGAGAAGTCTTCACCCAACCGGGCCAAAGTCCTAAACCAAGCCGGCAGAAGTGGTCCTCCAGACGGGCAGAAGTGGTCCTCCAGACGTGCAGAAGTCTTCATCCAACCGGGCAAAAGTGGTCCTCCAGATGGGCAGAAGTCTTCATCCAGACGGCATCTTTTATCTTCATCCATCCGGCGCGGAGCGAGTCCATCTTCAAGACATCCGACGCGGAGCATCCATCTCGGCCGATGACTACCTGACGAATGAAGGTTCCTTTAAATGACGTCATCCAAGATAGCGTCCCTTCAATTCCGATTGGCTGATAGAATTCTATCAGCCAATCGGAATTAAGGTAGGAAAAATCCTATTGGCTGGGTGTTAGGGTTAGGGTTAGACTTAGGTTTAGGGGTTAATAAATTTAATATAGTGGCGGGGGTGTAGGGGGGCAGATTAAGGGTTAATAAATATAATGTAGGTGGCGGCGGTGTAGGGGGCGGCAGATTAGGGGTTAATAAGTATAATGTAGGTGGCGGTGGGCTCCGGGAGCAGCGGTTTAGGGGTTAAACACTTTATTTAGTTGCGGCAGGGTCCGTGAGCGGCGGTTTAGGGGTTAATGCATTTATTAGAGTTGCGGCGGCGTCCGTGAGCAGCGGTTTAGGGGTTAATACATTTATTAGAGTTGCGGTGGGGTCCGGGAGCGGCGTTATAGGGGGTAAACAGTTTAGTATAGTGTGGGGGTTTAGTTACAGGATACCAATAAAGCTGGGAAAAAGCTGAAGAGCAGCGAGATCGATGACTGTTAGTTAACAACATTCCGCTGCTCATCGCCCCGTACTTGGTGCGTGGCTTTTGACAGCTTTTTTGATAATTTTGGAGAGCGTATTCAGGTCCGTGGCAGCGATGTTAGGCAAACTTAGGCGAGGGTATTGGTGCCGTCGAATGCAGGTAAGTTGACAGCTTAATAAATAGATGCCATTGATTTTAAGAAAAAAAAAAAATCCAGTGCAGCAGAGAAGTCACTAGAAGCCCAGCTAAGGCCAAATATATTGAGCCCCATTTATCAAGGAATTAGAGTTGCATTGGCTGCAGGTTTGCATAAGCGAACCTGTACTCAAGATTTAAGAAGCAGCGATCATCTGACCGCTGCTTCTTTAACCACTTTGCCACCTGATATGTTATGTGGCGCATTTTATGTGCGCAAGCAGGGGGCGGCATTGTACACTAGCCATGGGGGCATATGTATCAATGTGCGAGCGGATATGATACGAAGTAGCGTATCATGTCCGCTGCACATCACTACACATCGATAAATGAATACGCTGCTGGCATTTATCATTGCACCCCTGCCGTTAGCAGGGGGTGTCAATCAGCCCGATCGTATTTGATCGGGTTGATTTCTGTCCGCCGCCTCAGAGCAGGCAGACAAGTTATAGAGCAGCGGTCTTTAGATCGCTGCTTCATAACTTCTGTTTCCAGCGAGCCTGAAGGCTCAAAGGAAACAAGCGGCCTCAAGCTCCATACGGAGCTTGATAAATATGCCCCATAGTGTGCAATTGTAAATCTGGGTAGCGTATTGCTGCCCGCTGGACGCAAAGCCGTATGGACAGGGGCAATGATGTACGCCTCTGTCCTCCTTACTTTCTTAACCCCTTAGTGACCAGAGCACTTTTCCATTTTCTGTCCGTTTGGGACCAAGGCTATTTTTACATTTTTGCGGTGTTTGTGTTTAGCTGTAATTTTCCTCTTGCTCATTTACTGTACCCACACATATTATATACCGTTTTTCTCGCCATTAAATGGACTTTCCAAAGATACCATTATTTTCATCATATCTTATAATTTATTATAAAAAAAATTATAAAATATGAGAAAAAAGTGGAAAAAACACACTTTTTCTAACTTTGACCCCCAAAATCTGTTACACATCTACAACCACCAAAAAACACCCATGCTAAATATTTTCTAAATTTTGTCCTGAGTTTAGAAATACCCAATATTTACATGTTCTTTGCTTTTTTTTCCAAGTTATAGGGCCATAAATACAAGTAGCACTTTGCTATTTCCAAACCATTTTATTCAAGATTAGCGCTAGTTACATTGGGACACTGATATCTTTCAGGAATCCCTGAATATCCCTTGACATGTATATATTTTTTTTTAGAAGACATCCCAAAGTATTGATCTAGGCCAATTTTGGTATATTTCATGCCACCATTTCACCGCCAAATGCGATCAAATACAAAAAATCGTTCACTTTTTCACAAACTTTCGGTTTCTCACTGAAATTATTTACAAACAGCTTGTGCAATTATGGCATAAATGGTTGTAAAATTTTCTCTGGGATCCCCTTTGTTCAAAAATAGCAGACATATATGGCTTTGGCATTGCTTTTTGGTAATTAGAAGGCCGCTAAATGCTGCTGCGCACCACACGTGTATTATGCCCAGCAGTGCAGGGGTTAATTAGGGAGCTTGTAGGGAGCTTGTAGGGTTAATTTTAGCTTTAGTCTAGTGTAGCAGACAACCCAAAGTATTGATCTAGGCCCATTTTGGTATATTACATGCCACCATTTCACCGCCAAATGCGATCAAATAAAAAAAAAAGTTCCCTTTTTCACAAACTTTTTGTTTCTCACTGAAATTATTTACAAACAGCTTGTGCAATTATGGCATAAATGGTTGTAAATTTTTCTCTGTGATCCCCTTTGTTCAGAAATAGCAGACACATATGGCTTTGGCGTTGCTTTTTGGTACTTAGGCCGCTAAATGCGCATCACACGTATTATGGCTAGCAGTGAAGGGGTTAATTAGGTAGCTTGTAGGGAGCTTGCAGGGTTAATTTTAGCTTTAGTGTAGAGCTTAGCCTCCCACCTGAAACATCAGACCCCCTGATCCCTCCCAAACAGCTCTCTTCCCTCCCCCACCCCACAATTGTCCCCGCCATCTTAAGTACTGGCAGAAACTCTGCCAGTACTAAAATAAAAGCTATATTTGGGCTTTTTTTTTTAAAAGAAAAGGCATATTTACATATGCTGCTCTGTAGGACCCCCCTTTAGCCCCCAACCTGACTGATCCCCCACCAAACAGCTCTCTAACTCTCCCCCTCTGTCTTAATGGCCGCCATCTTGGGTACTGGCAGCTGTCTGCCAGTACCCAGTTTAGAATAAAATTGCTTATATTTTTTAATGTTTCCCCTTTTCTGTAGTGTAGCTCCCTGCCCCACCAAAGACCAACCCCCCACCCCCTCCTAGATACATTTGATTTACATTTTTTTTTATTCAGATACCCCTTTCTCAAACTTTGATTTTCTGTAGTGTAGCGTTCCCTCCCGCTCCCGCCCCGTGCACGCGCCCGCCCGCCGCCCCCCGTGCACGCGCGCGCGCCCGTGCGCGCCCCCATCGGCCCTGCCCCCGATCCCGCCCCCCTCTACATTACCCGGCCCATCGATGGCCGCCCACCCGCCTCCCAAGTCGGCTCCCACCCACCAACGATACCGGCCATCGATGTCCGGTGCAGAGAGGGCCACGGAGTGGCTCTCTCTGCATCGGATGGCCATCTAGCGTTATTGCAGGATGCCTCCATATCGAGGCATCACTGCAATAACCGGAAAGCAGCTGGAAGCGAGCAGGATCGCTTCCAGCTGCTTTCCACACCGAGGACGTGCAGGGTACGTCCTCAGGCGTTAACTGCCTTTTTTTTGAGGACGTACCCTGCACGTCCTCGGTCGTTAAGGGGTTAAATCTGACCCATTGTATACAAAAAGTTTAGAACCAAAATTGTAGAAAACTCAGGTTTGAAGTTATTATCCAGGCTGACCTTTTCCATTATTACCAAAACAAAATATGTTTCTGGGCCAGCAAGATTAGGCTCAGTGAGAATTAATGGACTAAAAAGGCAAAGGGATAACTGTATCCTGTGCTCAAAAGCATTGGTGTGAATCGGTTCTTCTGTACAAATGTTTGGGGAGAAAGCTTTCCCTACTCATGCATTGCATCTGGTCCCCATTCTTGCTAACTCACCAGACTTTATTGAGCCCTTCTTTTAATACAACTTTCCTATTTGCTTCTTTTTTACATTCTCCCCCAAACCATTTGATAATTTGTATATTTTAAATGTTTCTGCTCAATATGTGTAAACCATGTGGTATAACTTATGTTTACTTAGGGTCATCGTACTCCTGGTTCAGATGCCATTAGTGATATGTGCGAGGAGCTGTCTATGCTGCGTAGTGAGAATGCATCCCTGAGGCTGCGTGTCACTGCCTTGCAAGAAGCCATCAGGGCCATTAATGCCCGTGTCACTCGCATGGCTGGACAAGAGGCAGTCCGTCTGCTACAAAGAGCTGGTGAGGATGCCATTTATACGCACTGACTTCTCACTGGAAATGTGTATATTGCAGCATGAATAGTTTTATATTTATTTAAATCCACCTTCAATATTCAGTCATTCTTTCATCAATTCTTTTTCTGCATTTTATTTCTTCAACTTCAACCACTGCTTTCTTTATGGTATTTCTTTCTTTTTTTTATTCCTTTCTAAGGTGATAGTAATGAAGAGATACAAACCCTGATACAGAATTACATCCATGAAATAGAGGAACTAAGGTATGTACAGTCTGATATAACAAATCAAGAACCATGTTCTATATGCAGTTATAAGAAGGATCTAACAGTCTCAATCGTACACCGTGGCGGTCCCACAAACCTTTTTATGGGCGGGACAACACTCCTGGGTTTATTCATGCCTGTTCCATGTGTCGGGACAGGGTGGGAGGAGGGGTAGTTACAGGGTTTCCATGTGCAGAGTCAAAGCAGGAATAGGTATAATCACAAGTTTACAGAGGGCAGAGCCAGGCGGTCTGGTTGTACGGTTAGGCAGTTGTGGGCAGAGATAGAAGAGTGGTGTTTTGCACCCCTTGCTTTCCCCCCTAGAATCACCTTTGATTGTACAGGCTGATAGACCAGTTGGCAGTCTGCATGTTGATGAAGGGATAAGAGCTGCCAGTCTCCATATATACAGGGAGACAAGATAACTGTGTATACACAAATACAAAGAGAAGCTCTGATAGGAAACAAATAGACACAAAGAAAAGAGCTGACCATTTATATGATGCAGATAGAGAGAAGAGCTCTGTATCATTGGGTACCCATACAGTATAGATGCAGGATCTGCATTTTTTTAGTAATTGTGTCACTGTGATCTAATTGTGCATGTGACAAAATTAAGGATATTTTAGCTTACAAAATTTTCTAAGGCTAAATTTACAGAGTTGTGGTAAATCATTTTCGACTGGAAAAAAAACACCATCTGGCAATTTCCAAAGCTGTCAGATCTTCGACAACTTACAGCAGTTTTTGAATCCCTTTACACATAGTAGAGGAAACTTAAAGCTTTTGGTTTGCAGCCATTAAGAACCGCATACAGAAGGCCTAAAGTTGTTAATGGGCTTGGGGTAAACTGTGTGGAAATTATCAATCTTTTACTTCTATTTGAAAGGCTCACAAGATTGGACAAAGGTAATCAGGTCCCCCAGGGATCAGTATTGGGCCAAGTTCTTTTTATTATTTTTTATTAATGACTTAGAACAAGGATTAAATAGCAACATCTTTATTTTTGCAGATAATACAAAGTTGTGTAAGCCAACAAAGTCCAGAAAAAGTAAAGCATAGTAACAAAGGCAATGGTGCAAATCTGTAAGGGGCTCCACACAAATCCCCCAAGGAAACATTTTGTAGTCCAGGAAAACAGCAGAACTCACCAATTCAGAAAAATTGAAGATTGCAGATATGTCTATACATGACTAAGGACTAGAGGTCCAAAACGTTGTCGTTTTCTTCACTTTGGTGTCCCAATAAATCTGCATTTTTTTCTGAATTGGTGAGTGCTGCTGTTTTCCTGGACTACAAAGTTGTGTAAGGTTATTAGGTCAGGGCAGGATGAACTTACTTTACAAGGGGTCTACAAAAAATAGAATAATGGGCAGGTAAATGGAAAATGAGATTTAATATGGAAAATGCAAGGTTCTACATTTTGGAAGTAAAAATAAGCAGGCAACCTTTATTTAAATGGGACTAGACTTAGCTAAACAGAGGAGGAAAGGTATTTGGGAGAAGTAATAGATAACAAGCTAAAGATCGGTGCACAATGCAGGGCAGCGGCTTCTAAGGCTAATAAGATACTAGCATGTATTAAAAGAGGCATTGATGCAAGGGAGGAAAGCACAATTCTTTCACTATTGAGAGCAGGTCTGGGGACCAATCTAAAAAAAAAAGACATTGCAGACTTAGAAAACGTTCAGAGAAGGGCCACAAAGCTAATAAGGGGAATGGAAAATTTAAGCTATGAGGAAAGGTTAGCCAAACTGGGTCTGTTTTCTTTTAAAAAAAAGTTGCTTGAGAGGCGACATGATTACTTTATATAAATATATTCATGGCCCATATACAGAGATGACAGAAGCTCTGTTTATTCCAAGAAAATTGTTTGTGACAAGAGATCACAATTTAAGGCTGGAGGAAAGGATATTTAATCTCCTGCAACGAAAACGTTTTTATTAACTGTAAGAGCAATCAAATTGTGCAACTCATTACCCGAGGAGGTAGTAAATGCCAACCTTAGATACATTTAAAAATGAGTTGGATACATTTCTGTCTAGAAACAGAATTCAGGGATATGATTGCTTGTGTTAAATGGGTCACATTTTTTAATGGGATTCATTTAAGCTCAACTGGAGCGTTTTTATAAGTATATTAGATTTGTATATTTTGAACTCGATGGACTTCAATCTTTTTTCAACCTAATTTAATATGTTACTATGTTTTACTTTGTAACTTTGTAAACCATTTGATTCTGTAATATTTTCATCAACCCTTTATAATGGCTCCATTAAAAACATTATCAATACCAGCAATGTAATTTCTGCCCTAATTGTTCTCTGATTTTTCAGTTGAGGCCACTGTACATGCACAGAATATACCCATTGCATGAAATAAACATAAAATTGCAAATCCCTAATAAACTGGTCAGAACTTACAGATGTACTGATATATTGCATTAGTCTAAACAGCCTATGTACATTTACACTGAACTGAGAGTCTATATACAGATAAACTGAGGAAAGCTGACATACTATCTACCAATACATACAAAGAGTTGTATTATATACATTTCTGTACTTAAGAACTTTCAGTATCTTGTCTACAGAACTCGTCTGGTTGAGAGTGAAGCAATGAATGAATCTCTACGCCGCAATCTCTCTCGTGCAAATGCACGTTCCCTGAATTCTGGCCCAGCACCACCCACTCTATCTCTCGATGCAGAGGTTACTGAAGTTGTGAGAAGAGCAAAAGAGGAACTTCAGAGCTTACGGAGGCGAGAGAGGTAAGTGTATTAATGCAAAAAAATATAGATTATAGATAGAGACTGCATGGGACAAGCTTGTACCACCATTAGCTTTCCACTGCTGTACAGTTAACCTGAGGTATTTCACCATAGCAGAAGATGTATATTGTTAATCACCATACACTCTTTTTGGCATCTTCAAGTTGGTTGTAGTCATATTTTTAGTGAAATTAATTAGGTGGAAAATGTTGATACATTTTAATTTCTCCAACATAGGTGTGTCCGGTCCACGGCGTCATCCTTACTTGTGGGATATTCTCTTCCCCAACAGGAAATGGCAAAGAGCCCAGCAAAGCTGGTCACATGATCCCTCCTAGGCTCCGCCTACCCCAGTCATTCTCTTTGCCGTTGTACAGGCAACATCTCCACGGAGATGGCTTAGAGTTTTTTAGTGTTTAACTGTAGTTTTTCATTATTCAATCAAGAGTTTGTTATTTTCAAATAGTGCTGGTACGTACTATTTACTCAGAAACAGAAAAGAGATGAAGAATTCTGTTTGTATGAGGAAAATGATTTTAGCAACCGTAACTAAAATCCATGGCTGTTCCACACAGGACTGTTGAGAGCAATTAACTTCAGTTGGGGGAACAGTTTGCAGTCCTTTGCTGCTTGAGGTATGACACATTCTAACAAGACGATGTAATGCTGGAAGCTGTCATTTTCCCTATGGGATCCGGTAAGCCATGTTTATTACGATTGTAAATAAGGGCTTCACAAGGGCTTATTTAGACTGTAGACCTTTTTTGGGCTAAATCGATTGATATTAACACTTATTTAGCCTTGAGGAATCATTTATTCTGGGTATTTTGATATAATAATATCGGCAGGCACTGTTTTAGACACCTTATTCTTTAGGGGCTTTCCCAAAGCATAGGCAGAGTCTCATTTTCGCGCCGGTGTTGCGCACTTGTTTTTGAGAGGCATGGCATGCAGTCGCATGTGAGAGGAGCTCTGATACTTATAAAAGACTTCTGAAGGCGTCATTTGGTATCGTATTCCCCTTTGGGTTTGGTTGGGTCTCAGCAAAGCAGATACCAGGGACTGTAAAGGGGTTAAAGCTTAAAACGGCTCCGGTTCCGTTATTTTAAGGGTTAAAGCTTCCAAAATTGGTGTGCAATATTTTCAAGGCTTTAAGACACTGTGGTGAAAGTTTGGTGAATTTTGAACAATTCCTTCATGTTTTTTCGCAATTGCAGTAATAAAGTGTGTTCAGTTTAAAATTTAAAGTGACAGTAACGGTTTTATTTCAAAACGTTTTTTGTACTTTCTTATCAAGTTTATGCCTGTTTAACATGTCTGAACTACCAGATAGACTGTGTTCTGAATGTGGGGAAGCCAGAATTCCTATTCATTTAAATAAATGTGATTTATGTGATAATGACAATGATGCCCAAGATGATTCCTCAAGTGAGGGGAGTAAGCATGGTACTGCATCATTCCCTCCTTCGTCTACACGAGTCTTGCCCACTCAGGAGGCCCCTAGTACATCTAGCGCGCCAATACTCCTTACTATGCAACAATTAACGGCTGTAATGGATAATTCTGTCAAAAACATTTTAGCCAAAATGAACCCTTGTCAGCGTAAGCGTGGATGCTCTGTTTTAGTTACTGAAGAGCATGACGACGCTGATATTAATATCTCTGAAGGGCCCCTAACCCAATCTGAGGGGGCCAGGGAGGTTTTGTCTGAGGGAGAAATTACTGATTTAGGGAACATTTCTCAGCAGGCTGAATCTGATGTGATTACATTTAAATTTAAATTGGAACATCTCCGCATTTTGCTTAAGGAGGTATTATCCACTCTGGATGATTGTGAAAATTTGGTCATCCCAGAGAAACTATGTAAAATGGACAAGTTCCTAGAGGTGCCGGGGCTCCCAGAAGCTTTTCCTATACCCAAGCGGGTGGCGGACATTGTTAATAAAGAATGGGAAAGGCCCGGTATTCCTTTCGTCCCTCCCCCCATATTTAAAAAATTGTTTCCTATGGTCGACCCCAGAAAGGACTTATGGCAGTCAGTCCCCAAGGTCGAGGGAGCGGTTTCTACTTTAAACAAACGCACCACTATTCCCATAGAAGATAGTTGTGCTTTCAAAGATCCTATGGATAAAAAATTAGAAGGTTTGCTTAAAAAGATGTTTGTTCAGCAGGGGTACCTTCTACAACCCATTTCATGCATTGTCCCTGTCACTACAGCCGCATATTTCTGGTTTGATGAACTGATTAAGGTGCTCGATAGTGACTCCCCTCCTTATGAGGAGATTATGGACAGAGTCAATGCTCTCAAATTGGCTAATTCTTTCACTCTAGACGCCTCTTTGCAATTGGCTAAGTTAGCGGCTAAGAATTCTGGGTTTGCTATTGTGGCGCGCAGAGCGCTTTGGTTGAAATCTTGGTCGGCTGATGCGTCTTCCAAGAACAAGCTTCTAAACATTCCTTTCAAGGGGAAAACGCTGTTTGGTCCTGACTTGAAAGAGATTATCTCTGATATCACTGGGGGTAAGGGCCATGCCCTTCCTCAGGATCGGCCTTTCAAGGCAAAAAATAGACCTAATTTTCGTCCCTTTCGTAAAAACGGACCAGCCCAAGGTGCTACGTCCTCTAAGCAAGAGGGTAATACTTCTCAGGCCAAGCCAGCTTGGAGACCAATGCAAGGCTGGAACAAGGGAAAGCAGGCCAAGAAACCTGCCACTGCTCCCAAGACAGCATGAAATATTGGCCCCCGATCCGGGACCGGATCTGGTGGGGGGCAGACTCTCTCTCTTCGCTCAGGCTTGGGCAAGAGATGTTCTGGATCCTTGGGCGCTAGAAATAGTCTCCCAGGGTTATCTTCTGGAATTCAAGGGACTTCCCCCAAGGGGGAGGTTCCACAGGTCTCAGTTGTCTTCAGACCACATAAAAAGACAGGCGTTCTTACATTGTGTAGAAGACCTGTTAAAAATGGGAGTGATTCATCCTGTTCCATTGAGAGAACAAGGGATGGGGTTCTACTCCAATCTGTTCATAGTTCCCAAAAAAGAGGGAACGTTCAGACCAATCCTAGATCTCAAGATCTTAAACAAATTTCTCAAGGTCCCATCGTTCAAGATGGAAACCATTCGAACTATCCTTCCTTCCATCCAGGAAGGTCAATTCATGACCACGGTGGATTTAAAGGATGCGTATCTACATATTCCTATCCACAAGGAACATCATCGGTTCCTAAGGTTTGCATTCCTGGACAAACATTACCAGTTCGTGGCGCTTCCTTTCGGATTAGCCACTGCTCCAAGGATTTTCACAAAGGTACTAGGGTCCCTTCTAGCGGTGCTAAGACCAAGGGGCATTGCAGTAGTACCCTACCTGGACGACATTCTGATTCAAGCGTCGTCCCTCCCTCGAGCAAAGGCTCACACGGACATCGTCCTGGCCTTTCTCAGATCTCACGGCTGGAAAGTGAACGTGGAAAAGAGTTCTCTATCCCCGTCAACAAGGGTTCCCTTCTTGGGAACAATTATAGATTCCTCAGAAATGAGGATTTTTCTAACAGAGGCCAGAATAACAAAGCTTCTGGACTCTTGTCGGATTCTTCATTCCGTTCCTCTTCCTTCCGTAGCTCAGTGCATGGAAGTGATCGGGTTGATGGTAGCGGCAATGGACATAGTTCCTTTTGCGCGCATCCATCTAAGACCATTACAACTGTGCATGCTCAGTCAGTGGAATGGGGACTATACAGACTTGTCTCCAAAGATACAAGTAAATCAGAGGACCAGAGACTCACTCCGTTGGTGGCTGTCCCTGGACAACCTGTCACAAGGGATGACATTCCGCAGACCAGAGTGGGTCATTGTCACGACCGACGCCAGTCTGACGGGCTGGGGCGCGGTCTGGGGATCCCTGAAAGCTCAGGGTCTTTGGTCTCGGGAAGAATCTCTTCTACCGATAAATATTCTGGAACTGAGAGCGATATTCAATGCTCTCAAGGCTTGGCCTCAGCTAGCAAGGACCAAGTTCATACGGTTTCAATCAGACAACATGACGACCGTTGCGTACATCAACCATCAGGGGGGAACAAGGAGTTCCCTAGCGATGGAGGAAGTGACCAAGATTATTCTATGGGCGGAGTCTCACTCCTGCCACCTGTCTGCTATCCACATCCCGGGAGTGGAAAATTGGGAAGCGGATTTTCTGAGTCGTCAGACATTGCATCCGGGGGAGTGGGAACTCCATCCGGAAATCTTTGCCCTAGTCACTCAACTGTGGGGCATTCCAGACATGGATCTAATGGCCTCTCGTCAGAACTTCAAAGTTCCCTGTTACGGGTCCAGATCCAGGGATCCCAAGGCGGCTCTAGTGGATGCACTAGTAGCACCTTGGACCTTCAAACTAGCTTATGTGTTTCCGCCGTTTCCTCTCATTCCCAGGCTGGTAGCCAGGATCAATCAGGAGAGGGCGTCAGTGATCTTGATAGCTCCTGCGTGGCCACGCAGGACTTGGTATGCAGATCTGGTGAATATGTCATCGGCTCCACCTTGGAAGCTACCTTTGAGACGAGACCTTCTTGTTCAGGGTCCGTTCGAACATCCGAATCTGGTTTCACTCCAGCTGACTGCCTGGAGATTGAACGCTTGATTTTATCGAAGCGAGGTTTCTCAGATTCTGTTATCGATACTCTTGTTCAGGCCAGAAAGCCTGTAACTAGAAAGATTTACCACAAAATTTGGAAAAAATATATCTGTTGGTGTGAATCTAAAGGATTCCCTTGGGACAAGGTTAAGATTCCTAGGATTCTATCCTTCCTTCAAGAAGGATTGGAAAAAGGATTATCGGCAAGTTCCCTGAAGGGACAGATTTCTGCCTTGTCGGTGTTACTTCACAAAAAGCTGGCAGCTGTGCCAGATGTTCAAGCCTTTGTTCAGGCTTTGGTTAGAATTAAGCCTGTTTACAAACCTTTGACTCCTCCTTGGAGTCTCAATTTAGTTCTTTCAGTTCTTCAGGGGGTTCCGTTTGAACCCTTACATTCCGTTGATATTAAGTTATTATCTTGGAAAGTTTTGTTTTTAGTTGCAATTTCTTCTGCTAGAAGAGTTTCAGAATTATCTGCTCTGCAGTGTTCCCCTCCTTATCTGGTGTTCCATGCAGATAAGGTGGTGTTACGTACTAAACCTGGTTTTCTTCCGAAAGTTGTTTCTAACAAAAACATTAACCAGGAGATTATCGTGCCTTCTCTGTGTCCGAAACCAGTTTCAAAGAAGGAACGTTTGTTGCACAATTTGGATGTTGTTCGCGCTCTAAAATTCTATTTAGATGCTACAAAGGATTTTAGACAAACATCTTCCTTGTTTGTTGTTTATTCAGGTAAAAGGAGAGGTCAAAAAGCAACTTCTACCTCTCTCTCTTTTTGGATTAAAAGCATCATCAGATTGGCTTACGAGACTGCCGGACGGCAGCCTCCTGAAAGAATCACAGCTCATTCCACTAGGGCTGTGGCTTCCACATGGGCCTTCAAGAACGAGGCTTCTGTTGATCAGATATGTAGGGCAGCGACTTGGTCTTCACTGCACACTTTTACCAAATTTTACAAGTTTGATACTTTTGCTTCTTCTGAGGCTATTTTTGGGAGAAAGGTTTTGCAAGCCGTGGTGCCTTCCATTTAGGTGACCTGATTTGCTCCCTCCCGTCATCCGTGTCCTAAAGCTTTGGTATTGGTTCCCACAAGTAAGGATGACGCCGTGGACCGGACACACCTATGTTGGAGAAAACAGAATTTATGTTTACCTGATAAATTTCTTTCTCCAACGGTGTGTCCGGTCCACGGCCCGCCCTGGTTTTTTTTTTTAATCAGGTCTGATAATTTATTTTCTTTAACTACAGTCACCACGGTACCATATGGTTTCTCCTATGCTAATATTCCTCCTTAACGTCGGTCGAATGACTGGGGTAGGCGGAGCCTAGGAGGGATCATGTGACCAGCTTTGCTGGGCTCTTTGCCATTTCCTGTTGGGGAAGAGAATATCCCACAAGTAAGGATGACGCCGTGGACCGGACACACCGTTGGAGAAAGAAATTTATCAGGTAAACATAAATTCTGTTTTTGCTAAATTCATCATATATAAGATAATAATGGCCAATGATTTTCAAATATATTTTACAATTTATGATATAATTCCCTTAAATGTCTCAGAAATTGATATAATTTTTTTTTATGCATAGGAATAGGAGATGATGAATAATTTTCACATTGACTCTTTCAGGGCTCATTTTAGCTTTTATAGTGACTAAATGGGGCATTGGTCCAATATTGGCTCTGTTAGCAACTACAAGTGCTCTGGCCTGGACTTTGAAGGGACCACAACGGATATTGGTCTGGTTTGTCCTTTCAGTGGCTTTGCTGGGACTTTGGTCTGGGCAGATCTAAGATACTAAGCAACTTTAGTATGTGCTGTGCGTGATATTAGTTTGGCCATTGTCCCTTTATTTGCTGTTGATTGGTATGAAAGAGACCCCAAGGGCCATTACTCTGAGACCTGATGGGGACAAGTGGGAATTTGCATTATATTTAATTTAATTGGGTTCTGCAATGAGCATTTTTCTCAGCTCTAAAAATGATCACAGATTGCAGTGGTCTCATCTGGGGTATGATATTGGATCCATGTAGTATAGGTGAGATAATGTATGTGCCCTGGTGGTTTCATAGAATCATAGATTTTGACAGCAGATTAGAGCAATAGGCCCAGTAAGCAATAGGCCCAGTAAGTTTGCCCAATATTTCCTAAAATTATAAACTTATCTAGTTTGTAGGAAAGCCTTATGCTTGTCCCAGGCTTACTTAAAGTCCTCCTCATTGTTTGTCATTACCACCTTTTGTGGAAGTTTATTCCATGAATCAATCACCCTTTCAATAAAGAAGTGCTTCCACAAATATTCTATTATTTTGCAGGAAAGAGAAATAATTAGTTTTAGAGTTCTGTTTTTTACATGAACCAGCATTGTTACATAGCTCTGAGTCAAGTAAACTGTAAATACCTAAAGTATGCACAGCACATAACATGAATAATACAATTAAACAGCACAAAACATTATTAATACAATTAATAAGGAAGAGAGCATTACCCAGAAAAAAAAGACATTTTCTTTGGTTGAATATAATCATATTCAGATTATACTGTATATCATCCAAGCATTGCTAATTTTAAACTTTTCCTGTAATTCTGTACAAGTTCATTTATAGAGAGATCACAACGGCAGTGCCTTGCCATCTCAGAATATTTGGAGCTTTCATTGCTAAAGCAAAACAATGCCTTGCCATCTCAGAATATTTGGAGCTTTCATTGCAAAAGCAAAACAATTTCTTTGCTTGGCATAACTAGTGTTCACCTCTAGAAGGAAGCTTTGCATACTTGTTACCCTGTGATCCTTACAGCAGGTGATCCAATGCCTTGCCATCTCAGAATATTTGTAGCATTCATTGTCAAAGCAAAACAGTGCCTTGCCATTTCAGAATATTTGGAGCTTTCATTGCCAAAGCAGAACAATTTCTTTGCTTGGCATATCTAGTGTTCACCTCTAGAAGGAAGCTTTGCATACTTGTTACCCTATGATCCTTACAGCAGGTGATCCAACAGGTTAAGAGGGACATTGTAAGAAAGATAACTAAACATTCAAAAACTAATAATAAACGGCTAGATTACGCGTTTTGCAGTACAGCTATACCGCTGAAAAATTGGCCATTGCGCGTGGAATGACCAGGAACGCATATTACGTTTTGTGGCGTTATAGCTGTAACACAAGCATTTTAGCCTGTAACAAAACGTCCGTACCGCACTCAAAAAAATGACGTTTGAGTGCGGGATTTTCATGGCGCCGATATTACAGGTTGTTCGTTCAGGCTAAAATGCTTGCTTTACAGCCTATACCGACACGATCCATACCGCCATCTGAGAGCAGTAGTTATGGATCTTGCGAAACAAAAATATTTCACAAAACTCATAACGAAAATGTAACAAAGTATACAAACACCCATAAACTACCGAATAACCCCTAAATCGCCACCCTCCCGCATCGCAAACACTATTTAAAACTTATTAACCCCTAATCTGCCGCCCACATAGTGACTATTAAATAACTTTATTAACCCCTAATCTGCCGCCCACCCACATCGCCAACACTATTTAAATATAGTAACCCCTAAATCACCGCTCCCCGACATCGCTGACACTATAATAAAGTTATTAACCCCTAAACTGCCGGCCTCCCACATTGCCGCCACTAAATAAACCTATTAACCCCTAAACCTCCAGCCTCCCACATCACTGCCACTAAATAAACCTATTAACCCCTAAACTGACGGCCCCCCACATCTCAAAACACTACATTAAACTATTAACCCCCTAAACCTAACACCCCCTAACTTTAAATTAAAATTACAATATAACTAAATTTAAATAAATAAAAACCTAAAGGGGCATTTGTATGGGCATTGCCTTTAAAAGGGCATTCAGCTCTTTTTCACTGCCCTTAAAAGGGCATTCAGCTCTTTTACAATTTGCCCTAATCTGAAAAAGACCCACCACAAAAAAATAAAAAAATACCTAACACTATCCCCAGAATATCTACTCACGGGTTCCTGAAGTCCGGACATCCATCTCCATCCAGGCGGTGAGAAGTCTTCATCCAGGCGGGGACATCTTCATCCATCGCTGGGGCATCTTCTATCTTCATCCCGGCGGCGCGGAGCAGAGCTATCCGGGACCGGCGATGACATTCTGCGTGGAGCGTCCACTTCATATGGTCACCGCCGTACACTGAATTTCAATGCAAGGTAACTGTTTCAAAATGGTGTACCTTGCATTCCTATTGGCTGATATGATTCTTGAAATTCAAATCAGCCAATAGGATGAGAGCTACTGAAATCCTATTGGCTGATTTGAACAGCCAATAGGAATGCAAGGTACGCTATTTTGAAACGGGTACCATGCATTCAACTTCAGTGTACGACGGTGACCGTATGAAGAGGACGCTCCGCACAAGATGTCATTGCCGGTCAAGGATGGCTCGCCGCCTGGATGAAGACTTCTCGCCGCCTGGATAATGGAGATGGGTGGGTTTTCTTTTGCAAGATGTACCGAGTCCACGGTTTCATCCTTGTGGGATATTATCCTTCCCTACAGGAAGTGGCAAAGAGCACCCACAGCAGAGCTGTCTATATAGCTCCTCCCTTGACTCCACCCCCCAGTCATTCTCTTTGCCGGCTCTAAGCAAGAAGAAGGGTAAAGTGAAAGAGGTGATAAACTGTTAGTTTTTATTTTCTTCAAGCAAGAGTTTGTTATTTTAAAATGGTACCGGTGTGTACTACTTACTCTCAGGCAGGAGATGGATGAAGATTTCTGCCTGGAGGATGATGATCTTAGCATTTGTAACTAAGATCCAGTGCTGTTCCCACAGAGGCTGAGGAGTACAGGAAAACTTCAGTGTGAGGAACGTTTTTCATGCTATATAGCAATGAGGTATGTTCAGTCATTTTTTCTGGAGAGACTGTAATATTTCAGAAAGGCTGACAGTATCCCCATGAGGGTAAGGGTAAGCAGTAATCCTAGACTTATAGTGGCATTACTAAGCTTGCATAGAGGGCTAATTAAAATTATGGTTGACACTCAGTTTGGAGGATATGAGCAAACGGTTGGGTGAACTGGGAGTGATATTACAATAACGTTTTTGGGGACAACTTTATTGAGGGTACACTTGGCTTTTTTGGGGATTCAGAACCCACATGGCTAGTTTTAAACCGCTTTGGTGTGGTTTGTTGAGGCTATAGAAACATTGAGTGAGATAGGCGGGGCCTATTTTCGCGCCTCAGATGCGCAGTTGTTTTCACTTGGCAAGCATCAAGCTACTACTCCGGTGGGCCCTGGTTAACTTTTTGGGCCAAATTGAAGCTTTTACCCCACATTTCCAATTCCTAAGGGCAGGTAGGCGCCACAGCAGAGCTGTGGCAAGGTACTGATAGTGTTTTTTCCGGTTTTTGGTACTTTGTCAATCCGGTTTGCACATTAAAGGGTTAAAGGTTTCATTTGCTTGTGGGGCAATCTTAGTTATACTTATTGAATCTGCTGTAAAAAATTTGAAAAGTTTGATGCATTTTTAAGCAGTTTTGCAGAACGTGTATGCTTTTTTTCTCTTAAAGGCACAGTACCGTTTTTTTTTAAAATTGTTGTTTTTTCACTGAATAAAGTGTTTTCCAAGCTTGCTTGTATCATTACTAGCCTGTTCAACATGTCTGACATTGAGGAAACTCCTTGTTCAATATGTTTAGAAGCCATTGTGGTACCCCCTCTTAGAATGTGTCCCACATGCACAGATTTGTCTATAAATTGCAAACAGCATATTTTAACATTTAAGAGTGTGGCGCTGGATGATTCTCAGGCAGAAGGAAATCAGGCTATGCCATCTAATTCTCCCCAAGTGTCACAACCAGTAACGCCCGCACAAATGACGCCAAGTACCTCTAGTGCATCTAATTCTTTCACCCTGCAAGCTCTGGGTTGAGAACAAATGCTGAGCCCTCTGACGCTTTAGTAGCCGTATCCGATGTACCCTCACAATGTTCTGAAGTAGGGGTGAGGGATTTGCTGTCTGAGGGAGAGATTTCTGATTCAGGAAAGATGTTCCCTCAGACAGACTCAGATATGACAGCCTTTAAATTTAAGCTTGAACACCTCCGCTTGTTGCTCAGGGAGGTTTTAGCGACTCTGGATGATTGTGACCCTATTGTAGTTCCAGAGAAATTGTGTAAAATGGACAAAGATTTAGAGGTTCCTGTCTACACTGATGTTTTTCCGGTCCCTAAGAGGATTTCGGACATTGTTTCTAAGGAGTGGGATAGACCAGGTATTCCGTTCGCTCCCCCTCCTACTTTTAAAAAAATGTTTCCCATATCTGACACCATGCGGGACTCGTGGCAGACGGTCCCTAAAGTGGAGGAAGCTATTTCTACTCTGGCTAAGCGTACAACTATACCTATTGAGGACAGTTGTGCTTTCAAAGATCCTATGGATAAAAAATTAGAGGGTCTCCTAAAGAAAATTTTTGTTCATCAGGGTTTTCTTCTCCAACCTATAGCGTGCATTGTACCTGTAACCACTGCAGCTGCCTTTTGGTTCGAGGCTCTAGAAGAGGCTCTTCAGGTGGAGACCCCAATATAGGATATTCTGGATAGAATTAGGGCTCTTAAGCTAGCTAATTCTTTCATTACAGATGCCGCTTTTCAACTGGCTAAATTAGCGGCAAAGAATTCAGGTTTTGTCATTGTAGAGCGTTATGGCTTAAGTCCTGGTCGGCTGATGTGTCATCAAAATCTAAGCTTTTGACCATCCCTTGTCAAAAGAATAAGACCATATTCGGGCCTGAACTGAAAGAGATCATTTCAGACATCACTGGAGGGAAAGGCCATGCCCTCCGTCAAGATAAGACAAATAGGATGAGGGTCAATCAAAATAATTTTCGTTCCTTTGAGACTTCAAAGGTGGTCCCTCTACCTCTTCCCCTGCTGCAAAACAAGAGGGGAATTTTGCTCAATCCAAGTCAGTCTGGAGACCTAACCAGGCTTGGAACAAGGGTAAACAGGCCAAGAAGCCCGCTGCTGCCACCAAGACAGCATGAAGGGGTAGCCCCCGATCCGGGACCGGATCTAGTTGGGGCAGACTCCTGGGGTTTAGAAATAGTAACCCAGGGATACCTTCTAGACTTCAAAGATTCTCCTCCAAGGGGGAGATTTCATCTTTCTCAATTGTCTGCAAACCAGACAAAAAGAGAGGCGTTCTTATGTTGTGTAGAAGACCTACATACCATGGTAGTGATCCGCCCTGTTATGAAAGCAGAACAAGGGCAAGGGTTTTACTCCAATCTGTTTGTGGTTCCCAAAAAGGAGGGAACCTTGAGACCAATCTTAGATCTTAAGATCCTAAACAAATTCCTCAGAGTCCCATCCTTCAAAATGGAGACCATTTTACCAATGATCCAGGAGGGTCAATATATGACCACCGTGGACTTAAAGGATGCGTATCTACACATCCCTATCCACAGAGATCATCACCAGTTTCTCAGGTTCACCTTTCTGGACAGGCATTACCAGTTTGTGGCTCTTCCCTTCGGGTTGGCCACAGCTCCCAGAATTTTCACAAAGGTACTAGGGTCCCTTCTGGCGGTCCTAAGGCCACGGGGCATAGCAGTGGCGCCTTATCTAGACGATATCTTAATTCAGGTGTTGGCTTTTCAACTAGCCAAGTCTCACACAGACATCGTGTTGGCTTTTCTAAGATCTCATGGGTGGAAGGTGAGCGTAAAAAAGAGTTCTCTTTCCCCTCTCACAAGAGTTTCATTTCTGGGGACTCTGATAGACTCGGTGGACATGAAAATATTTCTGACGGAGGTCAGGAAATCAAAAATTTTAACCACCTGCCGAGCTCTTCATTCCATTCCTCGGCCGTCAGTGGCTCAGTGTATGAAGGCAATTGGACTAATGGTAGCGGCAATGCACATAGTTCCGTTTGCTCGCTTACATCTCAGACCACTGCAACTATGCATGCTCAAACAGTGGAATGGGGATTATGCAGATTTATCTCCTCAGATAAATCTGGATCAAGAGACCAGAGACTCTCTTCTTTGGTGGTTGTCACAGGATCACCTGTCCCAGGGAATGTGTTTCCGAAGGCCAGCGTGGGTCATAGTGACGACAGACGCCAGCCTACTGGGCTGGGGTGCAGTCTGGAATTCCCTGAAAGCACAGGGTTTGTGGACTCAGGAGGAGGCTCTCCTCCCGATAAATATTCTAGAACCGAGAGCGATAATCAATGCTCTTCAAGCGTGGTCTCAGCTGGCTTCGGCCAGATTCATAAGATTTCAGTCGGACAATATCACGACTGTAGCATATATAAATCATCAGGGAGGAACAAAGAGTTCTCTAGCGATGATAGAAGTTTCCAAAATAATCCGATGGGCAGAGACTCACTCTTGCCATCTATCAGCAATCTATATCCCAGGAGTAGAGAACTGGGAGGCGGATTTTCTAAGTCGTCAGACTTTTCATCCGGGGGAGTGGGAACTCCATCCGGAGGTGTTTGCTCAACTGATTCTGCTATGGGGCACACCAGAATTGGATCTGATGGCGTCTCGTCAGAACGCCAAACTTCCTTGTTACGGGTCCAGGTCAAGGGATCCTCAGGCAGTACTGATAGATGCTCTAGCAGTAGCCTGGTCGTTCAACCTGGCTTATGTGTTTCCACCATTCCCTCTCCTTCCTCGTTTGATTGCCAGAATCAAACAGGAGAGAGCTTCGGGGATTTTGATAGCACCTGCGTGGCCACGCAGGACTTGGTATGCAGACCTGGTGGACATGTCATCTCTTCCACCATGGACTCTACCGCTGAGACAGGACCTTCTGATTCAAGGTCCGTTCAAGCATCCAAATCTAATTTCTCTGCGACTGACTGCTTGGAGATTGAACGCTTGATTTTATCCAAGCGGGGTTTCTCTGAGTCAGTCATAGATACCTTGATTCAGGCTCGAAAGCCTGTCACCAGGAAAATTTATCATAAGATATGGCGTAAATATCTTTATTGGTGCGAATCCAAAGGCTACTCATGGAGTAAGATCAGGATTTCTAGGATTTTGGCCTTTCTCCAAGAAGGATTGGAGAAGGGATTATCAGCTAGTTCCTTAAAAGAGCAGATATCTGCTTTGTCCATTCTATTGCACAAGCGTCTGGCAGATGTTCCAGACGTTCAGGCGTTCTGTCAGGCTTTAGTTAGAATCAAGCCTGTGTTTAAACCTGTTGCTCTGCCATGGAGTTTGAATTTAGTTTTTAAGGTTCTTCAAGGGGTTCCGTTTGAACCCATGCATTCCATAGATATTAAGCTTCTATCTTGGAAAGTTCTGTTTTTAGTTGCTATCTCTTCGGCTCAAAGAGTTTCTGAACTATCTGCATTACAATGCAACTCGCCTTATCTTGTTTTCCATGCTGATAAGGTGGTTTTGTGTACCAAACCTGGATTCCTTCCTAAGGTTGTTACTAATAGGAATATCAATCAGGAAATTGTTGTTCCTTCTCTGTGTCCTAATCCTTCTTCTAGGAAGGAGCGTCTGTTGCACAACTTGGACGTGGTTCATGCTTTGAAGTTTTATTTGCAAGCAACCAAAGATTTCCATCAAACATCTTCTTTGTTTGTCTATTCTGGAAAGCGTAGAGGTAAAAAAGCTACGGCTACCTCTCTTTCCTTTTGGCTGAAAAGCATCATCCGTTTGGCATACGAGACTGCTGGACAGCAGCCTCCTGAAAGAATTACAGCTCACTCTACTAGAGCGGTGGCTTCCACATGGGCTTTTAAAAATGATGCTTCTGTTGAACAGATTTGTAAGGCTGCGACTTGGTCTTTGCTTCATACCTTTTCCAAATTTTACAAATTTGATACTTTTGCTTCTTCGGATGCTATTTTTGGGAGAAAGGTTCTGCAAGCGCAAGCAGTGGTGCCTTCCGTTTAGGTTCCTGTCTTGTCCCTCCCTTTCATCCGTGTCCTAAAGCTTTGGTATTGGTATCCCACAAGTAAGGATGAAACCGTGGACTCGGTACATCTTGCAAAAGAAAACAAAATTTATGCTTACCTGATAAATTTCTTTCTTTTGCGATGTACCGAGTCCACGGCCCGCCCTGTTTATTCAAGACAGATGGTATTTTTTATTGAAAACTTCAGTCACCTCTGCACCTTATAGTTTCTCCTTTTTCTTCCTAAGCCTTCGGTCGAATGACTGGGAAGTGGAGTCAAGGGAGGAGCTATATAGACAGCTCTGCTGTGGGTGCTCTTTGCCACTTCCTGTAGGGAAGGATAATATCCCACAAGTAAGGATGAAACCGTGGACTCGGTACATCGCAAAAGAAAGACATTTATCAGGTAAGCATAAATTTTGTTTTTCTTCAGATTAGGGCTTTGGGCAAATTGTAAAAGAGCTGAATGCCCTTTTAAGGACTGTTAAAAAGAGCTGAAACCATTTTAAGGGCAATGCCCATACAAATGCCCCTTTAGGGGCAATGGGTAGCTTAGGTTTTTTTTTAGAGTTAGGTTTTTCATTTTGGGGGGTTGGTTGGGTGGTGGGTTTTACTGTTGGGGGGACTTTGTATTTTTTTACAGGCAAAAGAGCTGTTTAACTTAGGGCAATGCCCTACAAAAGACCCTTTTAAGGGCTATTGGTAGTTTATTGTAGGCTAGGGGGTGTTTTTTTTTTTTTTTTTTTTTTTTTTTATATGGCTATTAGATTAGGTGTAATTGATTTGATTTTTGATTATTTCGTTTATTATTTTTTGTAATTTTAGTGTTTTTTATTTTTCGTAATTTAGTGTTTATTATTTTTTGTAATTTAGATTTTTTAATTGGTAGTTTTATTTTATTTTATTAGAATAGTAATGTTAGGTTAATTTATAGTATCAACTTAGTTTTTTTTTATTTCACAGATAAGTTTTTTATTTATTTTAAGATAGTTATATTGTCATTTTAATTAAACGTTAGGTGTTAGGTTTAGAGGTTAATAGTTTAATTTAGTGTTTTGCAATGTGGGGGGGGCGGCAGTTTAGGGGTTAATAGGTTTATTTAGGTGTCGTGATGTCGGGGAGCGGAGGATTAGGGGTTAATAACTTTATTTAGTGTTGGCGGTCGGGGAGCAGCAGTTTAGGGGTGTTTAGACTAGGGGTTTATGTTAGGGTGTTAGGTTTAAAATGTAACTTTCTTTTCCCTTTAGACATAAATGGGGTTGCGTTACGGCGATCGCTATTCCGCACTTCAGGTGTTAGTTTTTTTTCTAACACTTTCTTCCCATTGATGTCTATGGGGGAAAGCGTGCACGAGCACGTAAACTCAGCCCTTGGCTTTTGTGCGGTATGGAGCTTAACGCACCATAACGCACAGCACAAGGAGGCTTTTCAGTATCTCATAATGGCAGCGCTATGGAGAGTGAAATAACGCACATTTTTTGGCTTTATTTTCGCACTCTGTTTAGCGCAAAACACGTGATCTAGGCAAAAGTTAGCAAGGCAATCTCATAATGAATGTTAAAACCCATCATGTATATGAGCACATGTTACAAAAAAAGTTTACATATGGAGAAATGTTGATAGAGCTAAATTTAGTGTGCAAATTGATATAACAAGTCCATGGTAAAACAGAATTACCAGAGAATATTTAGCACAGCTGACATCTGTTTAGCGAGTCCTATATTTTGAATGGATGCCGCAAAATGCTAAACATCACTCATATTACAAGTTGAAAGTTATGTGTTGCTCTCAAGCACAACACATAACAGCCCTAGAAAATTTAGCACACTTTGACAAAACATTAGAATAAAGGTTTACACTTATATATATGAATATACATACAGAATTTCTAGGTGGCAAAATATCCCTATAGAAAAAACAAGAGATGTTATTGCTAGATTTTATTTCTTAACCTATAAAGAACAGGCTCTTGAAGCAATTTTCTCCACCTCTACTCTCCTGGAATTGTTTAACCCCTTAATGACAACTGACGTGCCAGGTACGTCATGCATTAACAAGCAGTTAATGACAATGGACGTACCTGGTACGTCAGTTGTCTAACAGAGTGCTGGAAGCGATCGCAATCGCTTCCAGCAGCTCTCAGGGTATTGCAGTGATGCCTCCATATGGAGGCATCCTGCAATACCTTTTTAGAAGACTCCGATGCAGAGAGAGCCACTCTGTGGCCCTCTCTGCACCGGTAGCGATGGTGCCGGTTCGTTGGTGGGTGGGAGCGTAACAGGGAGGCGGGTGGGCGGCCCATCGCTACCCGGCATCCGGTTCCTAGAAGTGCAATGTGCACGCCGGGTGCCGGGAGCGTGCGGGGGGGCGCGCGTGCGCGCGCATTAGCTGCCCACTGACACCAATGAGGAGGGAAGAGGGGGGGGGAAAGATATAAAAAAAAAATAATATAAAAGGATCTGGGAGGGGGAGGGGGATAGGGGTATTGTGGGGGGCTGCTACACTACAGAAAACATAAAAAATTCCAAAAGAGGAAAAAATACTTTTGTTTTTGGGGCAAATTGGGTACTGGCAGACAGCTGCCAGTACCCAAGATGGCCGCAATTAGATAGGGGAGAGGGTTAGAGAGCTGGGGGGGGGGGATCATGGAGGTTGGGGATAAGGCAGGAGTCCATCACAGCTAAAATATTTTATTTTTTTTATAAAAAAAAAAAAAAACTCCTTTTATTTAGTACTGGCAGACTTTCTGCCAGTACTTAAGATGGCGGGGACATTTGTGGGGTGGGGGAGGGAAGAGAGCTGTTTGGGAGGGATCAGGGGGTGGGATGTGTCAGGTGGGAGGCTGATCTCTACCCTAAAGCTAAAATTAACCCTGCAAGCTCCCTACAACCTACCTAATTAACCCCTTCACTGCTGGGCATAATTTACGTGTGGTGCGCAGCAGCATTTAGCGGCCTTCTAATTACCAAAAAGCAATGCCAAAGCCATATAAGTCTGCTATTTCTGAACAAAGGGGATCCCAAAGAAGCTTTTACAACAATTTGTGCCATAATAGCACAAGCTGTTTGTAAATAATTTCAGTGAGAAACCTAAAATTGTGAAAAATGTAAAGTTTTTTTTTTATTTGCTCACATTTGGCGGTGAAATGGTGGCATAAAATATACCAAAATGTGCCTAGATCAATACTTTGGGTTGTCTTCTAACAAAAAATATATACATGTCAAGGGATATTCAGGTATTCCTGACAGATATCAGGGTTCCAATGTAACTAGCGCTAATTTTGAAAAAAAAGTGGTTTGGAAATAGCGAAGTGCTACTTGTATTTATGGCCCTATAACTTGCAAAAAAAGCTAAGAACATGTAAACATTGGGTATTTCTAAACTCAGGACAAAATTTAGAAACTATTTAGCATGGGTGTTTTTTGGTGATTGTAGATGTGTAACAGATTTTGGGGGTCAAAGTTAGAAAAAGTGTGTTTTTTTCCATTTTTTCCTCATATTTTATTATTTTTTTTGTAGTAAATTATAAGACATGATGAAAATAATGGTATCTTTAGAAAGTCCATTTAATGGCGAGAAAAACGATATATAATATGTGTGGGTACAGTAAATGAGTAAGAGGAATATTACAGCTAAACACAAACACCGCAGAAATGTAAAAATAGCCATTGTCATTAAGCGTAAGAAAATTGAAAAATGGTCCGGTCATTAAGGGGTTAATAATATTCAGGTCTTTCCTGATCTGTCACTGTATACCATACAAAAAAGAGGACCTTTCCATGACCTTACCAGATCTCTTCGGCAACAAGGAGTCCACTGTAGATGGGGGTCACCTCGCTAAACTGCTAATACACAAAGGGGGGAATATCTACACAGCAGATACCCCTGCTTAATGAAGACAACTGTTAAAGGACTGGTCAACTGAAAGCGAGAAATCTCTGCAGACTTCACCAGCTTCATCTAGAGAGGAAGAGAGTACACACAGCCTACACATCTACTGACCCACGGCTAAGGAATGGAGGTCTTTACCACAAAAATCTTGATCTACTAAACGAAACAGCTCTGCACTAGACTCCCCCTCCAGAGAGAGAGTACTGTTTTATAGCAACTATAGGTTTGGAGAAAAGTACTGCACTACTTGGTATATTTTTTGCTAGTGTGAGATTAACTCAGATTATACCCTATCCATTGAAAATAGAGATAATATATCATATGTTAATTCCTGGTCAATGGGTTAGTACATTTCACTCCTATACCCCTCCAAAAAAGGTTTACTTGGTAGACATAGGAACGTAGATTCATATTATTTATTTTCTTTTACTTGTATTTTGATAGATCACTTTATTCTAGCACAATATTGTTGATATACAGATTTTTTTCTCCTAGGTCATTATGTGGCTTTTCATTTTTTTGTTACTTTATTGTTAGCCAACTGCTGAGTACCCAACTTGTAGAGCTGAATTACAGCTCTCAATCTCTTTGAGTTTAGTTAGTGCTTGTTCACTGATCTTGTACACAGGCACTCGCAAATTCTCCCCCTTTTTTTTTTCTTCTCTTTCTTTCCTTCTTCCTTTTCTCACCTAAAATGTCATATATCCTTAATATGCACTTCACAACCCTTAATACTAAGGGGCTCAATTCACCAACAAATCCCAGCCTTCTCCAATTTACTTAAAGTTTTTGAAAACAGATGTTGAATATCTTCAATATAATCTATTGGGTAACCAATAATTCACCTTTGTTGAAAAGTACACATTTTCCAATAGTCTATAAAGCTTCTTTCTGTGAGACAAGTAGTTGGGGGGGGGGGTCTATTCTGATTAATAAAAATATAAATTTCCAGCAGAATTATGTTGAACAAGATGTGGAGGGATGCTACCTGTCTTTAATATGCAAACTGAATAACTCAGTCTTCACGTTAGTTAATGTTTACACCCCAAATCAAGGCCAGTTAATTTTTTTGAGTAAGTTA
The DNA here is from genome assembly GCF_027579735.1 of Bombina bombina. Classification (NCBI taxonomy): domain Eukaryota; kingdom Metazoa; phylum Chordata; class Amphibia; order Anura; family Bombinatoridae; genus Bombina; species Bombina bombina. Next base: position 512,527,361 of record NC_069501.1, on the reverse strand, counting down.
CTAGAATTTGTAGACCAGATTAAACATGGAACTCTAGTCTAGGTGGCAACATCAACATTGTATGGGACCCAATTAAGGATAAACAACTCCCCTTAGGTAAAACACTTGACTCATTCTCTAGATCCTCAGCTCCCAAATTTAGAAAATTATTTTTTCAGTATTGCCTGGAGATCCTGCCATCCAGGTAATAAAGCTTTTTACTATTTTTCTCCTTGTCGTCAATTTTATTCGCGTCTGGACTATTTTTTTGTAGACTCCTGGACTGAATGACATGATAGATTCTAAAATCCATATTTGCTCATGGTCTGACCACAACACAGTTTCCTTTTCTGTTAAGGGCTCGGTTTCCCTCTCAGCCAAATCCACATGGAAGAAATTCATACAATTTTTGTGGGATGATCCGGATTTTGAACAAGATATCAGGGATGCTGTTAATGAATTCCTTTTTACCAACCTGCAGGGTCAAACCTCCCACCAAATACAGGGGATGATGCTTAAGTCATATGTCAGAGATTTCTACTTAGCGAAAGTAGCTAAATTCAAGAAAGATAGAGGTGGTCCACTAGGCAAACTGGTATGTTCACTCAATACTAAAGAAAAGGCGAATAAACTAAAACCTACAAAGGCTCTTTCTGGGGAGATTTCCCATCTGAAAGCTTTTAGTAAGGAAAACAAAGTTCAAAGGAGAAGCTGCCCTTAAATTTAAACAACTTATGTATTCATCATATCTTGCAGTATACATTTCATAGTTCATGAGGGGAGGAAAGTCCATGCCCCAACTGACATTGGTAATAATAATGATAATTTGTATAATATAGCTAAATATGAGTCTCCTGTAGAGGCTTCTGTTGAGGATATATCTTCTTCCTCCTTGAGCTAAAGTTACCAACCTTATCTGACAGTGCAAAAGAATCCTTCAGAGGCAATAAAGCAACTAGAAAATAATAAAGCACCAGGGCCCAGTGGCTATTCTGGTATATTTTACCTCTACTGCCCTCGATTTTAGAGTTTAATGAAATAAAATTGTATTAATGAAATGGGATTTTAAGGAAATATCGTGGCTAGGGAGAGTGGCCACTATTAAAATGTCCCTGCTGCCCAAGGTTTTATTCTTGCTTAGGTGTACCCCTCTTATTGTTCCTAATGAAATTTTACAGCAAATCCATAATGTATTCTTAAATTATGTTTGGCAAAGTAAAACACCCAGGACAGCTAACAAAATCCTACAAACAGGATATTCCAAGGGAGGAGTTGCATTTCCTAATATCTTTTTATATTATGAGGCAGCTAGGCTAACTCATTTAGCGGAATAGAGTATGAAAGGAGAAAAACCAGGATGGAGAAGAATAATCTCTTCCAACAGATCGCAGATGTTATTTGGATCCTGAGATATAAATCTTTGACTAAGGTGATTAGTAATGCCATAGTCCGCCGTAATATTATTCTGTGGCACAGTCTCTGAAATTATTTGGATATTGCATTGCATTCTTGCCTTGTTCATAATTTGAGAGGCCTTTTTTGGACTTCTCTAATATACATATAGATCACTGGGTAAATTTGGAACTAGTGGAGATTTCAGATTTATATGACAATGACTCACTATCCATTGTGACCTATATTGTTTCTAAATTTGAATCGCCCTAGTTTGGTTTAGATTTAAATGCCTCTGAGTTCTGTTTTAAAAATTTTTGGGGCTTCCCAAAACATGGCCTAAGGGAGTCTACTAATTGGGAACGTAGATGGAACAGTGGGAATTATCTGATCAAACCTCTCACAATTCATTACACCTCTCTACTCTTTGACCATTACCAGGGAATACCATGGCACATCTGTGCTTGGGGTAGAGAGATGGGTTTAAGGATTTCAGAACAAGACCTTAATAAAGCAGTAACTCTTACCAAGAAAACTTTACACTGTTTTACAGTACTTGAGGTTTATATTAAACTTTGGTTAAAATGGCAAGATCTATTCTACATGTATGCAGGGATCATCTGAGCTAGGCACAGTGAGTGCAGAGCTCGGGTAGGTCTATACCTGTATGTATGTAGCAGGGTTTTAAAGATTGCATAGCCACAGCTCATATTATTGAGTTCCTGGCTACTAAGTTTATAATTTGTTATATATGCATATGTAAATTTGTTATCTGTGTTGTAAAGTTGTGTATGTAGCTCCTCAATATTCGCACTACACCCTACATGCCATTATGACTGCATTCCACCTATATAGGGCTAGTTTCCATTGAAGCATAAGTTGATTAGTGCAAGGTTGCAAACTGATAAATATGCTGTTGGCAGCAATTTTGTGTATCGTCTGCTTCTGATGCGTGCGTTATACCACAATATTTGTGTCCCATAGAAAGTATTAGAAGCCATTAAGCGCTAATTTACATCAGGTATTCAAGGAAAGCACAAACCGTTAATACACTGTCGGATGCTGTTGATACATTGAAAAGATTACACCCAGCTCAACTATGTGTATCTTTTTAAGGGCCTAGTTCCCATTGAAACTTTCAAATAATTCAAGTGTTTCAATGTAGAAAAAATTTGTAATATGTAAAACAATTGTAATATATAATATGAATTGTTGTCTCATGTGTAGGAATAGTTGCACTTATGTCCTTATGGAACTATTAATATGTATTTACATATAAGAACATATGCAAACATACAGAAACCACCCCAATAAAGCGAATATAGCAATAAAGTGAGTCACACTATTTTTTTGTTTTCCCAGTGCATATAAAAGTTATATTTACACTATAATGTAGTCTATTAAGTTTGCAATAGCATTATGGCTAAAAAAAAAAATGTACATACCTTAAAAAAAAACTTTATTCCGAAAAAATGCTAACCATTATCTGAGCCTTCAGTGAGTCATAATCTTTTTGCTGGTGGTGTGTATATATGTGTATTTATGTGTTTATATGTGTATATGTTGGAAAAATGGCAGCGATAGACTTGCTTGACACATGGGGGCCGATTTATTAACGGCCGTATTGCCCTGAATACAGCAGTTTCCGCGCGAGCCTTTAGGCTCACCAGAAACAGGACTTAAGAAGCAGCGGTCTTAAGACCGCTGCTCCTTAACTCATACGCCACCTCTGAGGCGGCGTTCAGCAATCAGCCTGATCACATATGATCGTGTTGATTGACACCCCTTCTGAAGGGGGTGGCATTGCCCAAGCAGTTCTCCAGTAAAAGTAAATTGAAAAGCTGTTTTAAATTGTATGTTCTATCCAAATCATGAACTAATATTTGGGGGTTTCTTGTCCCTTTAATAAAGTTGAAAATATAATTATACTAAAAAGTAGAATTTGCTTATAGTTAAAAAGTATGTATTATAAATTAGTGTATCTTTGTTTTTGTTTCTCTTTAGAGGTGGTTACAGGTAAGTAGCACAGACGTTAAACGCACATATTATAGTGTAAGGTTGTATTACCTTAGCAACTAACTTGTTATACAGCGATTTTTAAGAAATCCAACATTGGATGGAAGTGTTAACACAACGTAAACTTACGTCTACACAGAAAAAGTGACTGTACGCACTGCGCAAAATATTTTGATGGAAACCTGGTAATAAAATGGAGCTGCAAACTACTTTTAGCTGTCAGCAACTTTGGTAGCTTATGAACCCATTTTTTATGGCTGAATGGAAGCGAGCCCATAGTATTCAAGTCATGCAGAGCAGGAAGTATGGCAATCTGTGTGCAAAACCATAAAGATGCTTAAGACAGCTAAACTAAATATGTGTTGACGTCTCAGTATATTTTAACTTAAATCAAATATGTAGGTACACTTACAGCATTTACTGGCATACAAAGGTAGGTGATATGTGTTTTGGACTGGAGCACTCACAGCTACTGCATGGACTGGCATACTGATGCAGATGACAGCCAATGATAACTGGAACCAATCTTGACACTGAAAGAGTATTTTTCCTCATGACTAGCATATTGACACACAAAGCCCAGCCTGGTGTGGACATTCTGAAGGCAATGTTAGTGACTAAGGTAAATTTGTGTTGAGTTTATAAGATGCTTCTGATGAAGAAACACCACCTTAGGAATTTTATATCTCTAAAAAATACAGCATCTCTTTATCTTTTTTTTTCCCAATACTTTATTTTTAGAGAAACTTAAAATACAACAGCAAATCGTTCAGATACAAACAACAGTGTTGGACACATATTCACAAGGATAACATGTTCAGTTCACAACAAGTACTTGTCAAAGATTTCCATTTTTAAGATTGCTGTATAAAGAGTATCTTTTTCTTTCACAATAAAAGTTTGTAGTGGTCTTCAAGCTCTCTATTATTTTTTTTTTTATAAAACAACTCTATTCCTTACAGTCCTAACCTAACGTAACTTTTAATTTATTTAACCTGTCTCTCCTGATTGATTACACATCTCACGTAAAACACCAATTTCCTCTCAACTGCTCCTCCAGTATATAGGGAGCATTTTCGAACGGTGTCACCACTTGTTTTTGTATGTTAATAGGTAAAGTGAGAATAAACATTTCCCATTTTTTTACAAATTGTTTGATACGAAGTGACACTTCACCCTTAACATCTGCATGTTCTATAAATAGTTGTTTCGTTAGTGACAATTTTAAGTGATTTTGAGTAATAACTCAACCACAGCTTTAGTGAGTTTCTGTGCCATCAAAAGAACATTGTTAATCATTTTGCTGTTGTCTGCACCCTGCTCCCCTCCTGTCAGCAACAAAACCATTTCCCAATTGATCAGAACATTTCATTTTGTAATTATTCTTATCCAGTATTCTACTTGCCTCCAGAACCTTACCAGCTTAGGACAACGCCAAAACAGGTGTGTATAAGTAGGATCCGGGTGCAAACATTTTCTACATATGTGTACCTCTGGATTCGTCCACCTAGACCATTGTCTTGGGGTAATATATGCTCTGTGTAATAATTTGTATTGAGTTTCTCTGAGATCTGCCGAGATAGTAGCTGATCTTCATTGTTGTGCTACCTTATCTAAGCTTTATTCGAGTTAGCTTTCACTAAGAGATTATACTGCAGTGATATAGATCTGTGGCCTTGCTTTTACAGTGAATAGAGGGTATCTCAGTGGGAATTGTCCCAAATGGTTGTGTCCGATCTAATGAGTGCATTAATGTAATGTCTGACTTGTAGATATTCAAAATATTGTTTACATCTAAAGGGGAGGAGAGTCCACGGCTTCATTCATTGCTTTTGGGAATAAAGAACCTGGCCACCAGGAGGAGGCAAAGTCACCCCAGCCAAAGGCTTAAATACCTCTCCCACTCCCCCCATCCTCCAGTCATTCTTTGCCTTTTGTCACAGGAGGATGGCAGAGAAGTGCCGAAGATTCTGAGTAGTCTCTTATGCAGGGTAATACGCTTCTGAATGGGACTGGAGTTTTAAGTAGTCCTGTCAGCCTCTCAGTAAGAGCCTGGGTGAAAGTTAGAGTACGGAGATGCAGGGAGAGTCTTGCTGCGAAACCAGCTCCACAAGCAATCAGCGTTGACAAATTTCGCTGCCTGCTTTCTGCACTCACGTCCATGTCAGGAGCAATGCTTTTACCTCTCACACTTGAAGGGCCGTGTTTCTGTTCCACTGCATTGATTCTGGTAAGATTGTTTCATTTTGTATACACAATGATTACACAGAAGACAGGGTCAAAGTGTGGCGCCTTTTATCTTATGGAATCAAGGGTTAATATTCCTAGTAAGGGGATTATTGAACAGGGGGGGGTTTATACATAATATTGTTTATTGTGTTATAGCTGAGTTATGTGCGAGATGTGGCTCTGGCGATGGTGGAACTTCAGGTTGACTCCCGGGAGTATGTGCGCGGCCAGTTTTGGCGCATTTTCTCCTTAATGCAGGGGCGGTCCTGCGAGGAATCCCAGGTGACCGGGTTTGTCGGTTTCCACTTTCTCTATTGATCAGCGGCATAGGAGACAAAGCGGTTTCTGTAGTCATTGGAGGATATAAAGGTGCCTGTTTATTCAGCTAGTATAAAAGCCCAAGCTATAGAGGACTCTGACGCGTTAGAGGGTACTCCTGTGTTTATTGTGAGGAGGTTCTTGTAGATCAGCCTGCTCAACTATGTTCCACATGCCTTGATAAAGTTGCGACATCTAAAACTAAAGGGATGTCTAGTACTACTGAGCTGTCCACCTCTGAGGGTTTTCCGTCCTGTGAGGTGTGTTCCCTGCTTTCATCTCCGAGTGCACAAGCAGCACCCCAGGGTCCAACCATTACTCCTACAGGAGAGATTCATTGGCCGTCAGATTTTGTGGATCAACTGCAAATGGCGGTATCGAAAGTGATCCATGCCTTACCACGTTCTGCTAAGCGCAAGCATAGAGTGTATCATGGCGGCCCGGCCCAAGGTTTATCTATACCTATGGAAATATCAGAGGCGTTATACGATGACGAGGCCCACTCCGACTCTTCGGGGGAGGCTCCTTCTTGGTCGGAGTCCATGTCATCTAATCCTCCTGCGGTGGAGGAGCCTGACTTTAGGTTTAGGATGGAGAATTTGCACTTTTTGATGAAGCAAGTGCTTGCTACTCTGGAGGCTCCAGAACCAAAGCTTCCAGAACAACTTTCGATTCCTAAGCTTGATAAGGTATACAAGGACAGGGTGGTGCCTTTAGACCTTTCTGGTTCCTGTTAAGATGGCTAATATTATTAAAGAATGAATAGGAGCGATTAGGTTCTTCCTTTTCCCCTTCTTCTTCCTTTAAGAAACTGTTCCCCATTCCGAATTCTTAGCTCAAGGTGTGGGGGACTGTCCCTAAGGTGGATGGTGCTATCTCTATGCTCGCAAAGCGGACGACTATTCCTCTCGAAGATAGTTCGTCATTTAAAGAGCCCATGGATAAAAAGTTGGAAAACATGTTAAGAAAAATGTTTTAGCACACAAGATTTGTTTTTCAACCGACAGTGGCTGTAGCCGCGGTTGCCGGAGATGCGACATATTGGTGTGAATCTCTGTGTGATATGGTCGATAGGGAGACTTCCAGCGACGAGATACAGGAAGATTAAGGCGTTGAAGGTCGCCAATTCTTTCATTTGTGACGCCAATATGCAAATTATTTGCCTGAACGGAAACGGTTTCAGGTTTCTCCGTTTTAGCTCCCTGGACTCTGTGGCTAAAGATTCTGTTCGGTCCAGGATTGGATTCGATCATATTCATGGTTACGGGAGGCAAGGGAGCTTTCCTACCGCAGGTTAAGAAGGCTAAGCCTAAAAGATCTTCTTTTCGTCCCTCTCACGCGGACAAGGCCCAGCACCAGCAGCCCGCCGCGAAAGTGGATCATTCCAAGGGAACTTGAAAACCTGCTCAGTCTTGGAACATGTCCAAGCAGAACAAGAAGCCCACCGAGACTAAATTGGCATGAAGGGGTGGCCCCCGACCGGTCTCCGGACCAAGTAGGGGGCAGATTGTCTCTCTTCTCCGAAGCCTTGCAGGACATTCAGGCCCCTTGGGTTCTGGAGGTTGTTGCCCAGGGTTAGAGGATAGGGTTCAAGTCCGGAAAAGAGAGAGGCCTTTCTGTGTGAGGGATTTCTCCTCTCTAGGTGTTATCGTACCAGTACCCCGAACAGAAAGGGGTCTAGGGTACTATTCAAATCTCTTTGTGGTTCCAAAGAAGGAGGGCACATTCTGCCTACTTCTGGACCTAAAGTGTTTAAACAAGTTTCTGGCTGTTCCATCGTTCAAAATGTAAACAGTCAGATCTATTCTGCCCCTAGTTCAAGAGGGACAGTTCATGACAACAATAGACTTAAAGGATGCTTACCTTCATGTTCCACTTCACAGGGACCACTTCAAGTTCCTAAAGTTTGTGTTTCTGGACCAACACTTCCAGTTTGTGGCCCTTCCCTTCAGCCTGGCGATGGCCCTTAGAGTCTTCATGAAGGTTCTGGGGGCGCTTCTTGCAGTGGCCAGATCCAGGGGCATTGCTGTGGCGCCCTATTTGGACGACATCCTAGTCCAGGCGCCGTGGTTCAGCTATGCAGAGGATCATTCGAGGGCTCTTCTTTTATTGCTCTAATCTCACGGTTGGAAGATCAACTCAGGAAAAAGTTCCCTGGTTCCCAGCAACAGGGTGGAGTTCCTGGGTACGATAATAGACTCTATGCCCATGAAAACTTTTCTCACAGAGTAACGATGCTGGAAGATTGCGTCCACCTGTCTTGCCCTTCAGTCCTTCTCAATCCCTTTGGTGGCTCAGTGTATGGAGATGATCGGGCTCATGATTTCCAGTGTAGACACCATCCCTTTTGTCAGGTTCCATCTCTGGAATGGCGATCATTCAGATCTATCACGGCGGATATCCATGGATGCTCAGATCAGGGACTCCCTCTCTTGGTGGATTCGTCCGGAGCATCTGTCCCTGGGGACATCCTTCTTGAGACCGTCCTGGGAGATTGTGACCACGGACGTGAGTCTGGCAGGATGGGGAGCTGTTTGGGGTGCAGAATAGCACAAGGAAAATGGTCCCGGGAGGAGTCTCTCCTTCCGATAAATATTCTGGAACTTTGAGCAATTTACAGTGCTCTGAGGGCGTTACCTCTTCTGGGGTCGTTCAGCTTCATCAGATTCCAGAGCGACAACATTACCTCAATGGCTTACATCAACCATCAGGGGGGTACGAGAAGCTCCCTAGCAATGAGGGAGGTGTCTCGGATTTTGGAGTGGGTGGAGTCCCACAACTGCTCGCTCTCATTTCAGGTGTGGACAACTGGGAAGCGGACTTTCTCAGCAGGCAATCCTTCCATTAGGGGGAATGGTCCCTTTGTTTGCGGAGATTTGTCTCAGATGGGGAACGCCGGAGATAGATCTCATGGCATCCAGACTCAATTGAAAGCTACCCCGATACGGGTCAAGGGGTTCCCAGACAGAGCTGATAGATTTCAACTGCCCTTTTGACCATTCTGGATTGCCTGAATGGTCTTTTTTCTATTGCCTTTTTGTGTTTTTAGTGCACTGTATTTTTTCATTTTTTATGCCATTAAATTTGAGCCCCATACACCTCCGTGTCGGATTACACTGATCATTTCCTTATGGTTTCTGACGTTCCTGGACAGAGACATCCTTCCTGGATCCTGCAAGCATTCGTAGGAATATCATCATAGTGCACGCGCTGAAGACACGCTGGACTCACGCAGAAGAGGCCTTTCACTACACCGAGGGGGTAAACACCGCTTTTTTTCTTTGTTTGATTCAGAGCTGATAGATGCCTTAGTGGTGCCTTGGGGATTCAGCCTAGCTTACATTTTTCCACCGTTACCGCTTCCACCTTGTGTAGTGGCACGCATCAAGCAGGAACGAGCTTCAGCCATCCTGATTGCTCCATCGTGGCCTTGGAGGACGTAGTTTGCGGATCTGGTGGGGATGTCATCCTCTCCGCCATGGAGGTTACCCTGTCACAGGGATCTGCTGGAACAGGGTCCCTTTCAACATCAAAATCTCGTTTCTCTGAGACTGACTGCATGGAGATTGAATGCTTAGCCTTAGCCAAGAGAGGTTTTTCTGAAAGTGTGATTGACACTCTAGTTCAGGCAAGGAAGCCAGTCACTCATCGCATCTACCATAAGGTGCGGAGGACTTATTTGTCCTGCTGTGAAAAGCATAGGTATCCTTGGCACAAGGTGAAGGTATCCAGGATTCTGTCTTTTCTCCAAGAAGGTTTGGAGAAGGGTCTTGCTGCCAGTTCCTTAAAGGGACAAATTTTGGCATTGTCAGTTTTGTTGCACAGGAGACTCGCTGAGTTTCCTGACATCCAATCTTTTATTCAGGCACTGTCTAGAAACAGGCATGTCTTTAGGCAGTCTGCTCCTCCATGGAGCTTAAACTTGGTCCTTAAGGTATTGAAGAGGGTTCCGTTTTAAGATTCTGTCTTGGAAGGTTCTTTTCCTGTTGACTATTGCATTAGCACGCAGAGTATCTGAGCTGGCTGCCTTGCAATTTGAGCCTCCTTATCTGTTTTTTCATGCGAATAAGGCTGTTCTTCGCACCAGTTTGGGGTTTCTTCCCAAGGTGTTCCTTCTTTGTGTCCTAACCCTTCTTCTTCCAAGGAGAGGTTACTTCATAATCTGGATGTTGTTCGTGCCTTGAAGTTCTATCTTCAGGCTACGAAGGATTTCAAACAGTCTACATCTCTTTTTGTGGTATATTCTGGGAAGCGCAAGGGGCAAAGGGCCTCTTCTACTTCTTTGTCCTTTTGGTTTGGAGGAGCTTGATGTGCTTAGCATATGATACAGTGGGACATAAGCCTCCTCAGTGGATCACGGCTCATTCAACTAGAGCTGTGGCTTCGTCTTGGGCCTTCAAGAATGAGGCCTCTATGGAGCAGATTTGTAAGGCGGCTACCTGGTCCTCCTTACACACTTTTACAAAGTTTTATAAATTTGACGTTTTTGCTTCTGCGGAAGCTGTTTTTGGGAGAAAGGTTTTACAGGCTGTGATGCCCTCAGATTAGGGTCTGCCTTTTTACCCTCCCGGTTTCATTCAGTGTCCTCTAAAGCTTGGGTATATGTTTCCCAAAAGTAATAAATGAAGCCGTGGACTCTCCTCCACTTTAGATGGAAAACATAAATTATGCTTACCTGATAATTTTATTTCCATCGTGGGGAGGAGAATCCACGGCTTCTGCCCGTAACTCCGGTGGACGGACCTAAATTTAATTTATCTTCTTGCACCATTTATACCCTGATATTTCTCCTACTGTTCCTTGTTCCCTCGGCAGAATGACTGGGGGATGAGGGTAGTGGGGGAGGTATTTAAGCCTTTGGCTGGGGTGTCTTTGCCTCCTCCTGGTGGCCAAGTTCTTTATTCCCAAAAGTAATGAATGAAGCCGTGGACTCTCCTCCCCACAATGGAAATAAAATTATCAGTTACGCATAATTTATGTTTTTTGTGGAATGTGGAATTTTTCTTTTACTTGTTATTTTCTAAGAGTCTATGGGGGGTAGTTATCATCGTGTCTACTTTACCTGCCTTCGCCGGTTCAATACGCCCGCCTAAGCTCGCCTACCATCGCCGCCGCGGACCTGCAAAATTTTGCCTAAGTTATCAAAAAAGCTGTCAAAAAGCCGCGCACCAAGTACAGGGCGATGAGCAGCGGATTGTGAGAGTTATCACTCATCCGATCTCGCTGCTCTTTGGCTTTTTTACAGCTTTCTTGCTAGCCTGTCACTAAGCACCCACACTAAACTACACTGTTCTACCCCCTATGCCGGCACCCCCTGAGCCCCCCGCAACTCAATAAAGTTATTAACCCCTAAACCGCCGCTCCTAGACCCCGCCGCAACTCTTATAAATGTATTAACCCCTAAACCGCCGCTCCCGGACCCCACCGCCACCTACATTATACCTATTAACCCCTATCCTGCCCCCCCTATACCGTCGCCCTCTATAATAAAGTTATTAACCCCTATCCTGCTGATCCCGGACCTCGCCGCAACTAAATAAATAGTTTAACCCCTAAACCGCCGCTCCCGGACACCGCCGCAACCTATATTAAACTTATTAACCCCTAATCTGCCCCCCCTACACCGTCGCCACCTATAATAAATTTATTAACCCCTATCCTGCCCCCCACTACACTGCCGCCACTGTAATAAAATTATTAACCCCTAAACCTAAGTCTAACACTAACCTTAACACCCCCCTAACTTAAATATTAATTAAATAAATCTAAATAATATTTCTCTTATTAACTAAATTAATCCTATTTAAAACTAAATACTTACCTTTAAAATAAACCCTAATATAGCTACAATATAAATAATAATTATATTGTAGCTATCTTAGGATTTATTTTTATTTTACAGGCAACTCTCAATTTATTTTAACTAGGTACAATAGCTATTAAATAGTTATTAACTATTTAATAGCTACCTAGCTAAAATAAAGAGAAATTTATCTGTAAAATAAATCCTAACCTAAGTTACAATTAAACCTAACACTACACTATCATTAAATTAATTAAATAAATTAACTACAAATAACTACAATTAAATACAATTAAATAAACTAACTAAAGTACAAAAAATAAAAAAGCTAAGTTACAAAAAATAAAAAAATAAGTTACAAACATTTAAAAAATACTACAACAATTTTAAGCTACTTACACCTAATCTAAGCCCCCTAATAAAATAACAAAGCCCCCCAAAATAAAAAAATGCCCTACCCTATTCTAAATTAAAAAGTTCAAAGCTCTTTTACCTTACCAGCCCTTAAAAAGGCCTTTTGCAGGGCATGCCCCAAAGAATTCTGCTCTTTTGCCTGTAAAAGAAAAATACAACCCCCCCCAACATTAAAACCCACCACCCACATACCCCTAATCTAACCCAAACCCCCCTTAAATAAACCTAACACTACCCCCCTGAAGATCATCCTACCTTGAGTCGTCTTCAGCCAGCCGACCATCGATGGAACCGAAGAGGAGATCCGGAGCGGCAGAAGTCATCATCCAAGGGTAGCTGAAGAAATCTTCCATCCGATGAAGTCATCATCCAGGCGGCGCTGAAGAAGTCTTCCATCCGGGTGATGTCATCTTCCAAGCGGCGTCTTCAATCTTCATCCATCCGGAGCGGAGCGCCATCTTCAGACGAGCCGACGCGGAGCCATCCTCTTCTTCCCGACGACTACCGACGAATGGATCTTCCTTTAAGGGACGTCATCCAAGATGGCGTCCCTCAAATTCCGATTGGCTGATAGGATTCTATCAGCCAATCGGAATTAAGGTAGGAAAATCAGCCAATCAGCCAATCAGATTGAGCTCGCATTCTATTGGCTGATCCAACTTGCTTTTAGCGCTTCTTTTTGTTTATTCTAATTATTTTTGAGAGCATTGTAGAGATCTTTTCTTTTAAGTTGCCTTAACACATAGAGAGTGGTTTAGTTCTATTTGTGTTTGTTCCATTAAGTGTCTCTGTATTTTACCCTTTGATATTAATATCTCCCAGTTAACAATGTACAGTATATTTGGGTAATTATGCATATATTCCAATATCTGTGCTGTTGTTCAAGTGAACCTAACTTCAAATCTTATCCGGTGTGCTTTTGTGCCGCTAGTGTGCAGTAAAAATTAGAAAATGCTCAACATTTGAAGTTCACGATCATGCTGCCAAAATGGCGTCCATTATTCTTGCTAGCTTATTTTCACTTTGACAACTTGCTTATTTAGTAGAGTTTCCTCATCAGTTTTTATTTTCTATTTCCTTCTGAGAGTTTTTCCTCCCGTTTTAGCCAATGTTCTTAATGTGCCAAAGTGAGCTCTGTCCTCTGCTTCAGCTTCTACTGGTATCCACAGCGTCTGTCTTTCACGCCAACTTTTTAATATCTGTAATTCCGGGTGGTGAGGTAGCTGTCAACACCTCACACAGCAAACAACCTTTACGTTGTCCCTAGACCGTACTCCTCGGTCACAGAGAGCTGTCTTGGACTAGGGAAGTCTTGTCATTAGTTGAGATACAGAGCTCAGTTCTTATGCGTCCGCTCCCTTTGCCCTCCAACCCGGAAGTAGTATCTATTTATCTTATCAATGTTTTTATTATTGTCTCTCATTGTAGGTCAACTATTTTCACTTGCCTGAATACATTTAAAAAAAATCAACAGTTTTTAACACCTCCTCAACATTTATGAGGTGTTCTAAATTGGGGTCTGTGAAATCTGCTCATCTTATATATACCTCTAACTGATATCATATGAGATTTTAGATAATGTACTTAAAGGGGTATATGAGTTCCCCTTAAATGTAGATATTGTAAACATAACTATTTAATCTTTTAGATCATCTTTATTGTCAAAACATATTCAGATCAAGGGGCAGATTTATCATTTATCTGGCGGACATGATGGTGAACTGCTTGTGCAATGCCGTCCCCTGCAGATTCGCGGCCAATCAGCCGCTAGCAGGGGGTGTCAATCAACCCAATCTTTGTGATCGGGCCAATTAATGTCCGCAGCCTCATAGGCGGCGGACTAGTTAAGGAGCAGCGGTCTTAAGTCGGCTGCTTCTTAACTCCTGTTTCCGGCGAGTCCGAAAGCTCGCGTGGAAACAGGGATATTTGGCCCCATTTGGGCCATGATAAATCGGCCCCCAAGCATTGTCATCATACTATCATTCACCCCCAACAAATATGGATTAACCAATCAAGGCTTGGAGTAACTTACCTAGACCTATCTTAAAAAATTAACAACACTGATTGCTCCTGGCACAATTCTTTATTCTCACAGAAACAGTATAGTTTGATTTGTTATTAAACCATATTGCTTAAATAACTAAATATTTGTTGAATGAATAAATATTTGAATAAATATAACACTAATGGGGAGCACTAATTATCATTCTAGCCACATTTACATTGATATTTTTTGTTGATACTTGCTTGTTCAATGTAACTTGTAATTTTGCTTTGTAAAAGCTGGTGGAAACTGTTACAGTGATCACTGAGCAGTAACATAAAAGTCTACCGATCCCACTATAACCCCCAAAAGCATTAATCCCTAAATATCACAACCTCAATGGTAAAAACTCCCTTTGCAAAGGTATATGAAGCCCATTTTTTTTCTTTTATGATTCAGATAGAGCATGCAGTTTTAAACAAAACTTTTCTCTTGTTATCTTTTGTTGAAAAGTAAACTTAGGTAGACTCAAGAGCACCAATGCTATACTGGGAGCTAACTGAGGATTGGTGGCTACACATATATGCTTCTTGTTATTGGGTCACCTGATATGTCCAGCTAGCTTCCAGTAGGTCATTGCTGAGGATTACTCTTCAACAAAAGACTAAAGCAAAATTCATAATAGAAGTAAATTGAAAAGTTGTTTAAAAGTGTCTTCCACCAACTCAAAAGCTCACAATCATCCAAAACCCACATAGCCATAAATTTAGCTATTTTGCCTCTGTTACAGAGGAAGAAGTTTCTGCCCTTATACTACTGTCCTCTCACCTCACTACATGTCCCTTCAACCCCATCCCCTCACAGCTAATCCCCTCCCTCTCTTCTACCCTTACCCCTATACTCACACAACCTCTCCCTCAGCACTGGTATATTTCCCTCATCTCTTAAACATGCACTGGTCACACCTATCCTCAAAAAACCTTCTCTCTATCCAACCTCCCCATCCAACTACCGCCCTATTTCCCTACTCCCTCTTGCCTCAAAGCTTCTTGAAAAGCTAGTATATGCACATCTATCTCCATTGCAATCTGGATTTCGCCCCATCACTCCACAGAGGTAGCAATTGTTAAGTTTACCAACAACCTACTTACAGCAAAATCCAAAGGCCACTTCTCTCTGCTTATTCTCCTTGATCTGTCTACAGCCTTAGATACTGTTGACCACCCTCTTTTGCTCCAAACTCTCCAATCCTTGAGCATTTGTGACACAGCTTTCTCGAGTTTCTCTTCCTATCTGTCTAACTGTCTAATCTGTCTATTCTCTGGGGCATCTTCTGCTCCGTTACAACTTTCTGTTGGGCTCTGTCCTCGGTCCCCTTCTCTTCTCAATCTACACGTCATCATTAGGTTCCTTAATAAAGTCCCAGGGGTTTCAATATCATTTGTATGCGACAACACCCAAATCTACCTCTCTTCACCAGACCTATCTCGTTCCCTGCTAACCTGTGTCCTAACTGTCTCTCTGATATCTCATATTGGATGTCCTCTCACTACCTCAAGCTAAATCTCTCCAAAACTGAGCTCCTTATTTTCCCCCCTTTTTCCAAAATCTCCACCCCCCAGTTCTCTATAACTGTTGATAACTCCATCGTTACCCCTACCCCACATGCCGTCACACTTGACTCAGATATTTCTTTCACTCCTCACATTCAGTCCTTGGCTAAAGCCTGCCGCTTCCACCTTAAAAATATCTTTAAATTAGACAATTCCTTACACAAAACACAACTAAGATTTTAATCCACTCTCTCATCCTTTCCCGCCTCGACTACTGCAACTCCATCCTCTCTGGTCTCCCTAGCTGCCGCCTAGCTCCTTTAAAATCTATAATGAATGCCTCTGCCAGGCTCATCTTCCTTACATGTCGCTCTTCATCTGCTGCACCTCTCTGCCAATCCCTTCACTGGCTTCCTCTTGCCTCCAGGATTAAACACAAAATTCTCACTCTGACATACAAAGCCCTCAACTGCACTGCTCCCCCCTACATCTCAGACCTTGTCTCCAGAAACTCTCCCTCCCATCCCCTTCGCTCTGCTCATGATCTCCTACTATCCTCCCCTCTTGTTACCTCCTCACACTCCGGTTTACAAGACTTCTCCAGACTGGCTCCCATCTTGTGGAACTCTTTGCCTCGCTCCACAAGACTAGTTTTGAAAGCTTCAAGCGCTTCCTTAAGACTTTACTATTCAGGGATGCATACAACCTACACTAACCTTCCTAACTCCATTTATATCCCCTTGAACCTCTTAGCATGTAAGCCCATGAGCCCAGCTGTTTGTAGATCACCTTCATAAGAGCTGACTACAACATTGCAACTCTCGGCAGGGCCCTCCCCCCATATAAATGTTATCTTGTATACCACCTATGTTTATAGCGCTGCGGAATCTGTTGGCTCTCTACAAATACCTGATAATAATAATAATAAAATGTATGCTGTGTCTGAATCATGGAAGTTTAATTTTGACTATACTGTCCCTCTCTCTCTCCACCTCTCTCTATATTTATTTCTATATATCTCTCTACTTATCTCTCTCTTTTTTTTGTCCTTTCTCTTTTTGACATTTACAGCCCAGAGGTTGATAATTACAAAAAGAGATCAAAACTTCAGACTGATAACAGTGAAGAGACAGATGAGAATGAAGCAGAAGAGGTGAGAGAAATTGTTAAGAATTAGGAAAGATCATATGACAATGTGCAATATTAGAAACTTGTGGTGAAACCTTTAAGGGGGAGAAAAAAATAAAATGAATCAACCACAGGCAAGAAAGCACAGAAATATTTTGTTAATTTGACTCCTTAACCCCTTAGTGAGCAGAACACTTTTCAATTTTCTGACCGTTTGGGACCAGGGCTATCTTTACATTTCTGCGGTGTTTGTGTTTAGCTGTAATTTTCCTCTTACTCATTTACTGTAACCACACATATTATATACTGTTTTTCTCGCCATTAAATGGACTTTCTAAATATATCATTATTTTAATCATATATTATAATTTACTATGAAAAAATTATAAAATATGATGAAAAAATGAAAACAATCCACACTTTTTCTAACTTTGACCCCCAAAATCTGTTACACATCTACAACCACCAAAAAACAACCATGCTAAATAGTTTCTAAATTTTGTCTTCAGTTTAGAAATACCCAATGTTTACATGTTCTTTGCTTTTTTTTGCAAGTTATAGGGCAATAAATACAAGTAGCACTTTGCTATTTCCAAACCATTTTTTTTCAAAATTAGGACACTGATATCTGTCAGGAATCCCTGAATATTCCTTGACATGTATATATTTTTTTTAGTAGACAACCCAAAGTATGGTATATTTCATGCCACCATCTTACCGCCAAATGCGATCAAATAAAAAAAATCATTAACTTTTTTACAACTTTTTCACACACTTTAGGTTTCTCACTAAAATTATTTACAAACAGCTTGTGCAATTATGGCACAAATGGTTGTAAATACTTCTCTGGGATCCCCTTTGTTCAGAAATATAAGACATATATGGCTTTGACGTTGCTTTTTGGTAATTAGAAGGCCGCTAAATGCCGCTGCTCACCACACGTGTATTATGCCCAGCAGTGAAGGGGTTAATTAGGGAGCTTGTAGGGTTAATTTTAGCTTTAGTGTAGTGTAGTAGACAACCCAAAGTATTGATCTAGGCCCATTTTGGTATATTTCATGACACCATTTCACCGCCAAATGCGATCAAATAAAATAGAAGACATATATGGCTTTGGCATTGCTTTTTGGTAATTAGAAGGCTGCTAAATGCCGCTGAGCACCACACTTGTATTATTCCCAGCAGTGAAGGCATTAATTAGGGAGCTTGTAGGGAGCTTGTAGGGTTACACATCCCACCCCCTGATCCCTCCCAAACAGCTCTCTTCCCTCCCCCACACCACAATTGCCCCCGCCATCTTAAGTACTGGCAGAAAGTCTGCCAGTACTAAAATAAAAGGATTTTTTTATTTTTTTTAAATTTAAATTCTGCCTTGTAGGATCCCCCTTAGCCCCCAACCTCCCTGATCCCCCCTCAAACAGCTCTCTAACCCTCCCCCCTATACCTATTTGCTGCCATCTTGGGTACTGGCAGCTGTCTGCCAGTACCCAGTTTGCCATATAACTAGCTTTTTTTTTAAAAAAAAACAACACAATTTTTCTGCAGTGTAGCTGCCCCCTCAATAACCTACCCCCACCCCCTCCCAGATCCCCTAGATACATATTCCCCCTCCTCTCTGCCTCTTTCCCTTTACACTTTGTCCCATAGTGTAGCGCTCCCACCCGCCCCGTGTGCGCGCCTGTCTCTGTTCCCGGCACCCCCGCACACTATCCTGCCCCCCTCTGCCGGATATCCTCCAGCAATGGCCGCCCATCCACCTCCCTGCAATGGCTCTCACCCACCAACGATAGGCACCATCGCTGGCTGATGCAGAGAGGCCACAGAGTGGCTCTCTCTGCATCGGACGGTTAGTAAAGTGTATTGCATGATGCCTCAATATCGCTGCAATACCCTAAAAGCAATATCGCTGCAATACCCTAAAAGCAGCTGGAAGCAATCAGGATCACTTCCACCTTTTGAAACCCCTGGTCATTAACAACCATTTTTTGTAGGACGTACACTGTACATCGTCAGTCATTAAGGGGTTAAAGGGATACTAAACCTAGTTTCCTTTTTAACATGAGGAGAATCCACTGCATAATTCCTAACTAATAATACTGAACCTGGCCACCAGGAGGAGGCAAAGACACCCCAGCCAAAGGCTCAAATACTCCCCCTATTTCCCTCATATCCCAGTGATTCTTTGCCTTTCGTCACAGGAGGTTGGCAGAGAAGTGTCAGAAGATACAGAGTAGTTCCTTATGAAGGGTATCAGCCCTTCGAAATGGGACTAGAGTTTTAAGTAGTCTTGTCAGCCTCTCAGTAAGAGCATTGACGAATGTTAGAGTCTGGAGATGCAGGGAGAGTCTTTCTGCGAATCCATCCAGACTCGTATTAACAGCTCCTAAGCAATCAGTGTTGACGAGTTTCACTGCCTTCTTCCATTACTCAAGTCCATGTCAGGAGCGATGCAACAAGACTGTCAAACTTGAGAGGCTGTGTTTCTGTTCCACGACATAGATTCCGGTAAGATCGTTTCATTTTTTATACACATATTATAATTATTAACAAGGTTTATCAAGGGTTAATATTATTATTATTGAACAGGGGGGATTACTCACATCATTTATTTTATTACGATTATGCTGCGACATGTGTGAGATAAGGCTCAGGCTGATGTTGGAATGTACAGGTTTTACTTTCATTTTGTAAACTGTGCAGCCTGAAAGGCTTGGCGCGCTTTTTCCTATAGCAGGGGCGGTCCTGCATTGCGCACCACGTGTGGTCACACTGATTTCCTCTTTCCTGACCGTGCAATTTACCGGAGACGAAGACGTTTTCTCTGTTGGGCCTGGGTCATAGGAAGTGGTGAGTGCCCCAGCAATTGGGGGTATAAAGGTGCCATTTTATTTTATTTCTCAATAGACTGCTTTATAAGCGCAAGCTATGGAGGATTCTGATGCGTTAGAGGGTACTCCCTCTTTACCTAAGTCTAATACCTGTTTATATTTTGAGTAGGCCACGGTGTACCCGCTTGCTGAATTATGTTCCACATGCCTTGATATTGTAATTAGGTCGAAGAAGGTTAATATGTTTAGTACCACTGAGCCGTCCACCTCTGAGGAGTCTCTGTCCCGTGAGTTGCGCACCCTACAGTCATCTCCCAATACACATGCAGCTTTCTGTAGCACTCCTAATACTCCATCTGGAGGGGCCCTTTTACTGCCAGACTTTACTGAGCAGTTACAAATGGCAATGTCTGCGGCCTTTAGTGCTTTACCTCGCCTTGCTAAGCGCAAGTGAAAGGTCAAATATTGCTATCCTTGCCAGGGGTCATCTGCTAGCTTGTTGGATTTAACTGATACAAGATTGTCTGCTGATGACGACACCTCTGATACTTCAGAGGGTGCTCTTTCTGGGTCGGAATCTGCTGCCTCTAAGCCTCCAGCGGCGGAGAAACCAGACTTTATATTTAGGATTGAACATTTACGTTCTGGAAGTTTTGGCTACATTAGAGGTCCCAGAGCCTAAATTGCCTGAGGAACCTTTAATTCCTAAATTAGATAAGGTCTACGAGGACAGGGTTGTACCACAGACTTTCCCGGTTCCCGTAAAGATGGCAAACGTTATTAAGAATGAATGGGAAAGACTTGGTTCTTCAGTTTCCCCTTCTTTTTCCTTTAAAAAATTATTCCCGGTTCCGGACTCTCAATTGGACTTGTGGGGTTCCATCCCCAAAGTGGATGGCGCTATCTTCATGCTTGCTAAGCGTACTACCATCCCGCTTGAGGATAGTTCGTTGTTTAAAGAGCCCATGGATAAGAAGATAGAAACTCTGTTAAGAAAGATGTTTCAACATACAGGATATTTGTTTCAACCGGCAGCGGCTGTTTCTGCGGTTGCTGGAGCGGCTACCTACTGGTGTGACTCCTTATCTGTGTTGATCGAGGTGGAGGGTCCCCTTGACGTGATCCAAGAAAGAATTAAGGGCTTAAGGGTGGCTAATTCTTTTATTTGTGATGCAAATATGCAGATTATTCGCCTGAATGCTAAGGCTTCAGGTTTTTCTGTTCAAGCCCATAGGGCTCTATGGCTGAAGTCCTGGTCTGCGAACATGACTTCGAAGTCAAGACCTCTTTCCCTCCCATTTAAGGGAAAAATTCTATTTGGTCCAGGCCTGGGCCTGTATTTATCAAGCCGTCGACTTCAAATTCGCTGGAATTCCGCAGCGTATTTGTGGTGAGGCTGATTCGCCATATTTATCAAGCCCTACAGACCAGCAAAAGTAGAATATAGTGACTTAAGCTACGATCCGCCGGACTCAGTCCGACACAGAATGATTCTTACATCACTCCAGACGTTCGGCACAATCTGACTACTAATTTATCAAATTCCTACCAGGTACGCTCGACACTTTTCTGGCCCAGCGTACCTGGTTTTCTATCCGCCACCCTGGAGGTGACGGATCCCATAGGAATCAATGGGAGTCTGACCACAGCGAAAGCTCATGTTCGCTGCTGCCCGATATCCCATTGATTCCTATGGGAGATGTCTGCACCTAACACCCTAACATGTACCCCGAGTCTAAACACCCCTAATCTGCCCCCCTACACTGCCGCCACCTATATAATACTTATTAACCCCTAAACTGCCGCTCCCAGACCCCGCTGCAACTATAATAAATATATTAACCCCTAAACCGCCGCTCCCGGACTCCGCCACAACTAAATAAAGGTATTAACCCCTAAACCGCCGCTCCCAGACCCCTCCTCCACCTACATAATACCTATTATCCCCTAATCTGCCGCCCCTATACCGCCGCCACCTATATTAAATGTATTAACCCCTATCCTGCCCCCCATACACCGCCGCCACTATATTAAACTTATTAACCCCTAAGCCTAAGTCTAACCCTAACCCCCCCTAACTTAAATATTATTTAAATAAATCTAAATAAAAAAAGTTAAAATAAATACAAAGTTGCCTGTAAAATAAAAATAAATCCTAAAATAGCTACAATATAATTATTAGTTATATTGTAGCTATATTAAGGTTTATTTTACAGGTAAGTATTTAGTTTTAAATAGGAATAATTTAGTTAATAAGAGTAATATGTATTTAGATTTATTAAAATAATATTTAAGTTAGGGGGGTGTTAGGGTTAGTGTTAGACTTAGGTTTAGGGGTTAATAAGTTTAATATAGTGGCGGCGGTGTAGGGGGGGCAGGATAGGGGTTAATAAGTTTAATATAGGTGGCGGCGGTGTAGGGGGGGCCGGATAGGGGTTAATACGTTTAATATAGGAGGGGGCGGGGTCTGGGAGCGGTGGTTTAGGGGTTAAACAATTTATTTATTTGCGGCGGGGTCTGGGATCCGCAGGATAGGGGTTAATAACTTTATGTAGGTGGCGGCGGTATAGGGGGCAGCAGATTAGGGGTTAATAGGTATAATGTAGGTGGTGGCGGGGTTCGGGAGCGGCGGTTTAGGGGTTAATATATTTATTATAGTTGTGGCGGGGTTTAGGAGCGGCGGTTTAGGGGTTAATAACTTTATTTAGTTGCGGGGGGCTCCGGGGGCGCTGGTATAGGGGGTAGAACAGTATAGTATAGTGTGGGTGCTTAGTGACAGGGGTATCAATAAAGTTGGGAAAAAGCCGAAGAGCAGCTAGATCGATGACTGATAAATATCACAGTCCGCTGCTCATCGCCCCGTACTTGGTGCGTGGCTTTTTGACAACTTTTTTGATAAATTTGGCGAATGTATTCAGGTCCGCGGCAGCAAGGTTAGGCAAACTTAGGCGGGCGTATTGGGGCCGGCGAATGCAGGTAAGTACGGGGCTTGTTAAATAGAGGCCCTGGACTCAATTATCTCCACGGTTACGGAGGCAAACGTGCCTTTTTACCGCAGGATAAGAAGAACAAACCTAAAGGACAAGGTTCTATTTTTCGTTCCTTTCGTTTGGATAAATCCCAACGTCAGCAGCCCTCCGCAAAGCCTGAGCAATCCAAGGGGACTTGGAAGCTGGCTCAGTCCTGGAATAAGTCCAAACAAAACAAGAAGCCTGCCGAGACAAAGTCGGCATGAAGAGGCGGCCCCCGATCCGGCTATGGATCTGGTAGGGGGCAGACTATTGCTCTTTTCGGATGCTTGGTTTGGGGACGTGCAGGGTCCGTGGGTCCTGGAGGTCTTTGCTCAGACTTGAGACTTGAAACCTATCCTGTATCCACAGGATTGGTTTCAAGTCTCTTCCGGCCAGGGGCAGATTCCTCTTGTCAAACCTGTCTTCAAGGCCAGAAAAAAGAGAAGCCTTTCTGGGGTGCATGAGGGATCTCTCCTCCCTGGTAGTCATTGTAGCGGTACCTCTTGCAGAAAGAGGTCTAGGATACTACTCAAAACATTCTGCCCGATTCTGGACCTAAAGTGTTTAAACAAATTCCTATATGTCCATCCTTCCATTAGTTCAGGAAGGACAGTTCATAACCACGATAGATTTGAAGGATGCTTTCCTTCACATTCCTATACACAAAGGACACTTCAGGTTATTAAGGTTTGCGTTTCTGGACCAGCACTTCCAGTTTATTGCACTGCCGTTTGGTCTAGCTACTGCTCCAAGAGTCTTTACAAAGGTTTTGGGGGCTCTGCTTGCAGTGGCCAGAACCAGAGGTAGCAGTAGCACTATGGTGCTTCTTGGACGATATTATGGTTCAAGTACCATCCTGTCATCTGGCAGAAGACCATTCGAAAGATCTTCTATTTCTTCTTCGATCTCATGGATGGAAGATAAACTTAGAAAAGCGTTCTCTTATTCCCAGTACCAGGGTGGAGTCTTTACAAAGGTTCTGGGGGCTCTGCTTGCAGTGGCCAGAACCAGAGGTATAGCAGTAGCACTATGGTGCTACTTGGACGATATTATGGTTCAAGCACCATCCTGTCGTCTGGCAGAGGACCATTCAAAAGATCTTCTATTTCTTTTTCGATCTCATGGATGGAAGATAAACTTAGATAAGAGTTCTCTTATTCCCAGTAGCAGGGTGGAATTCCTGGGTACTATAATAGACTCCATATCCATGAGGATATTCCTTACAGACAGGAGATGTTAGAAGCAAACTTCCACTTGTCTTGCCCTCCAGACCTCCTTAAGGCCCTCTGTGGCTCAGTGTATGGAGGTAATTGGTCTCATGGTGTCCTCGATGGACATCATTCCTTTTGCCATATTTCATCTCAGATCACTTCAGCTGTGCATGCTGAGACAGTGGAACAGCGATCATTCGGATCTGTCGCAACAGATTTCTCTGGACAACCGGTCGAGAGAATCGCTCTCCTGGTGGCTCTGTCCAGATCACCTGTCCCAAGGGACATCCTTTTTGAGACCATCCTGGGAGATTGTGACTACGGACGCAAGTCTATCAAGTTGACGAGCTGTTTGGGGTGCCAGGAAGGCACAGGGCCTGTGGACTCATGAGGAATCTCTCCTCTCGATCAACATTTTGGAACTTTGAGCGATCTTCAATGCTCTAAAGGCTTGGCCTCTACTGGGTTCATCCCAGTTGATCCGATTCCAATCAGACAACATAACCTTGGTGGCTTTCATCAACCATAAGGGGGGAACAAGGAGCTCCCTAGCAATGAGAGAAGTATCTCGGATTCTAGAATCGGCAGAGGCCCACCACTGCTTGCTGTCAGTGATCCACATTCCGGGTGTGGACAACTGGGAAGTGGATTTCATCAGCAGACAATCCTTTCATCCAGGGGAATGGTCTCTCCATCCCGAGGTGTTTGTGGAGATTTGCAACAGATGGGGGACACTGGAGATAGATCTCATGGAGTCCCGGCAAACTCCAAGCAACCAGATATGGGTTGTGGTCCAGGGATCCTCAGGCGGAGCTAATAGATGCATTAGCAGTGCCTTGGAGGTTCAACCTCATTTCAATTTTTTCACTGTGTAGTGGCCTGCATCAAGCAGGAGCAAGCATCAGTGATACTGATTGCGCCATTGTGGCCACGAAGGATGTGGTTTGCGGACCTGGTGGGGATGTCCTCATCTCCTCCATAGAGATTACCTTGTTGCAGGGATCTCCTGGAACAGGGTCCCTTTGTTCATCAAAATCTAGATTCTCTGAGGCTGACTGCGTGGAAATTGAACGCTTATTCTTAGCCAAGAGAGGTTTCTCTGAGAGGGTTATTGACACTCTCATTCAGGCTCATAAGCCTGTTACTCGTCGCATCTACCATAAGGTGTGGAGAGCTTACTTGTTCTGGTGTGAAGAGCGTGGTTTCGGCTGGCATAAAGTCAAGGCTGCCAGGATTCTTTCCTTCCTTCAAGAAGGTCTGGAGAAGGGCCTTTCTGCCAGTTCCCTGAGAGGACAGATTTCAGCCCTTTCTGTTTTGCTGCACAAGAGACTCACTGAGCTCCCTGACGTGCAATCCTTCATTAAGGCTCTGATCAGGATCAGACCTGTTTTTAGCTCTAACGCTCCACCTTGGAGTTTGAATCATGTTCTTAAGTTTTTGCAACAGGCTCCATGTGAGCCTGTGCATTCGCTTGACATTAAATTGTTGTCCTGGAAAATTATTTTTCTATTGGCTATTGCATCAGCTTGCAGGGTTTCTGAAATGGCGGCTTTGCAATGTGAGCCTCCTTATCTGGTGTTTCACTCGGATAAGGCTGTTCCACGTACCCGCTTGGGTTTCCTTCCCAAGGTGGTGTCTGATTGTAACATCAATCAGGAGATTGTGGTTCCTTCCTTGTGTCCTAATCCTTCTTCTTCAAAGGAACGTTTACTTCATAATCTGGAAGTTGTTTGAGCTTTGAAGTTTTACCTTCAAGCTACTAAGGATTTTAGACAAACTTCTTTATTGTTTGTTATCTACTCTGGGAAGCATAAGGGTCTGAAGGCCTCTTCGACTTCCTTATCCTTTTGGTTGAGGAGTGTTATATGCTTAGCTTATGAGCCAGCAGGACTTAGACCTCCTTAGAAGATTACGGCTCATTCCACTAGAGCGGTGGCTTCCTCTTGGGCCTTTAAGAATGAGGCCTCTATGGAGCAGATTTGTAAGGCGGCTACCTGGTCTTCCTTACATACTTTTTAAAAATTCTACAAATTTAACATTTTTGCTTCGGCTGAAGCAGCTTTTGGGAGAAAGGTTTTACAGGCTGTGGTGCCCTCAGATTAGTGTCCGCCTTTTCTTTACCCCTCCTGTTATCATTCAGTGTACTCTAGAGCTTGGGTATAGTTTTCCCAACAGTAAGGAATGATGCCGTGGACTCTCCTCATACAGAAGGAAATGAAATTATCAGGTAATCATAATTTATGGGGTTTTTTCTTTCATTAATTGGACAGAGCATGCAATTTTAAGCAACTTTCTAATTTACTCCTATTATCAATCTTTCTTTGTTCTCTTAGTATCTTTATTTGAAAAGCAGGAATGTAAAGCTTAGGAGCCGGCCCATTTTATGTTCAGCACCCTTGATAGCGCTTGCTTATTGGTGGCTACATTTAGCCACAATCAGCAAGCGCTACTCAGGTGCTGAACCATCTTTTCAAATAAAGATACCAAGAGAACAAAGAAAAATTGATTAATAGGAATAAATTAGAAAGTTGCTTAAAATCGCATGTTCTATCTGAACTATTAACAAAAAGTTTGGGTTTGGTATTCCTTTAAGGACCAGAGACGTTCCCTGTTTGGGGCGGAACCCGCGCTATTATAAACAAGAAAACCCTTAACCATTGGCGACGTACATGGTACGTTGCAGTCATTAAAGGGGTTAAAATGGCTCACTCTAGCGATATCATCTTTTCATTTTGTGTCTACAGGATGATGAACATGAAGAAAGTGAATGTGAAGACGTAGAGAGTGAAGAGAGTGGAGAGAGTGATGGAGAGACTGACTCTGAGCCAGAGGAGAAAGGTGGTAAGATCAAGAAAGGGCAAAGTAAAAACACTTTCTAAGCCTTCCAGTTAATATTTATACTCCCTGAAGAAATACTCATCTTAACTCTTACTTCTTTTTCTCTCACTTGCTTTCTTTGTTGTATTTTCTTCTTTGGTTTCTTTCACTCTTACCCTTCTTACATTTTTTTCTTCAGTGTCACCACCAGGCTCACTTAGAGGGGATTTGGCTGATTTAACATGTGAGATTGAGATTAAACAACGCTTGATTGAGGAATTGGAACAAAGTCAGCGTCGGCTACAAACTCTCAAACTCCAGTATGAGGAAAAACTGCAACAGTTACAGAGCCGGATACGTGACACTCAACTAGAGAGGGACCGAGTCCTAAGAGAGCTTAGTATGAAAAAAACTTCACAGCACAAATTTCTTCTTGATAACCTTTCCCTTTATATCTGTTTTTCCTCAGTTATCCTCCATGTTTTCTCCTTATATAATATATCCTATGTGTGTATATTTAGTGTATATCTCTTTATGGGCCAGATTATAAGTGGACTGCTACACTTTTTTTTTTTTTTGCTTGCTCACAAATACGACTCAAAGTAAACTTTTAACTCGACGGGTTAGTGTGAGTATTACAAGTTGAAAGTATATTGTTTGTGCGCGAGCTAAACCTGATGCACACTAACTTAAAAAATGTGGATATTGCGACCGTGTTGACTTCCTCTTCCCATAGACTACAATGGAGAGTGCTAATCCGACACTGTGTTAAACCTATACCACTAAACCCAAAGTAAGGTAGTTATAAATATTTTACATTCCAATGTTCTTCACATAGAAGAAAATGTTCTTTTTATTTAAAAAAAAAAAAAAATATATATATATATATATAATTTTGTAAAATATACATCTTAATATAGATATATAGGTACAGTATATATATACTGTACCTATATATCTATATTAATATATAGGTATATATATATATATATATATATATATATATATATATATATATATATATATATATATATATATATATATAACCAAATATAGTGGTAAGTCCAGCACTTTCTTGGGTATCCATTCACTGGGTATAGCTTCTAGTAGGTTTACCTTTGCAGTGCACGTTTGCCTTGGAGGCCTGCCATGCTCCCATATACAATTTCCAAAGTAGACAATGGCAACAGCACTTTTCTTTAAAACACTTCTTCTTTATTAAAGTAACATTTTAGGATAAAATACAGCGACGTTTCGAGCCTCTTGGGCCCTTCCTCATGCTATAGATTAAGAACAAACATCTCCCTTATGTACACCTGTGTATAGGGTGTGGCTTAGTTAATTACAGAATCTTACCTGCACTTAGCTCATGTTGGTATCCCCAACTGGTAAGGTTCTGACTAAACTTTTCAACTTTGTTGTTTTTTAATAAACATTTATTTCTCAACACTTAAATGTATGCTTATGTGGTATGTCATATATGTTTCTTTATAATATATTACAAATAGACACATATCCACACTTTTTATACACAGGAATTTAAAAACAATTATAAAAACAAATGTAGATCATAATCCTTGTTTAATCCATTTGGATATAGTGTTTTCAGATTTTTTATCCACCATACTTCTTTCTTTTTAAGTAGCAACTCTCTATTGCCTCCTCTCCTTGGTTTAGGAATATGGTCTATGACCTGAAACCTTAACTGACTAACAGTGTGCCCTGCTGTTATAAAATGTGATGAGACAGGTAATGTCATATCCTTGCATCTTATAGAGTGCTCTATAAGATGCAAGGATATGACATTACCTGTCTCATCACATTGTATAACAGCAGGGCACACTGTTAGTCAGTTAAGGTTTCAGGTCATAGACCATATTCCTAAACCAAGGAGAGGAGGCAATAGAGAGTTGCTACTTAAAAAGAAAGAAGTATGGTGGATAAAAAATCTGAAA
The DNA here is from genome assembly GCF_027579735.1 of Bombina bombina. Classification (NCBI taxonomy): domain Eukaryota; kingdom Metazoa; phylum Chordata; class Amphibia; order Anura; family Bombinatoridae; genus Bombina; species Bombina bombina. The sequence continues at coordinate 512,498,723 of NC_069501.1, read as the reverse complement.
ACACTATATCCAAATGGATTAAACAAGGATTATGATCTACATTTGTTTTTATAATTGTTTTTAAATTCCTGTGTATAAAAAGTGTGGATATGTGTCTATTTGTAATATATTATAAAGAAACATATATGACATACCACATAAGCATACATTTAAGTGTTGAGAAATAAATGTTTATTAAAAAACAACAAAGTTGAAAAGTTTAGTCAGAACCTTACCAGTTGGAGATACCAACATGAGCTAAGTGCAGGTAAGATTCTGTAATTAACTAAGCCACACCCTATACACAGGTGTACATAAGGGAGATGTTTGCTCTTAATCTATAGCATGAGGAAGGGCCCAAGAGGCTCGAAACGTCGCTGTATTTTATCCTAAAATGTTACTTTAATAAAGAAGAAGTGTTTTAAAGAAAAGTGCTGTTGCCATTGTCTACTTTGGAAATTATATATATATATATATATATATATATATATATATATATATATATATATATATATATATATATATATATATATATATTTGATACTTTGTTATTTAACTGGAAAGGGCTGCAAAGTGTTTGTGTATTTATGTGTGTGTATATACTGTATATATATATATATATATATATATATATATATAAAATCAGTGGAGCTCGTTCATTGGTACAGATGGGGAAAAGAAAAAATACCATAATAAAATAAAATATCATTGTAGTGGCACTGGCAAAATTAGCAATAGTCGTTTTGTTTGTCTTTTAGGTTGATTTTTTAATTTATTTTAAATAATAAAAAAAACAACTTGCATTTGCAAAGTTCTCTCAGGCAGGGCGTTTTGGTAATCTGCCCTGTTTTTGAGAACTTTGCACATGCTTCGTCTTATGAGAAGGTCAGTGTTTGCGGGTGTGAGAGTAGTACACTAACGAACATGTAATCTAAATCTACTATGCCTATCATCTTTTCTCCTTTCTGTACTGGGTCAGCCGGAGATACAGGGGAAAGGGGTTACATTGCTGCTCTGATTCCTCCCTGTCCTGTAATAAAACTATTACTGTGATGCTGCAGAAGCGCACATTGAAATCCATTCAAGCCACTGCTGCAGTTTTATTACAGGGCAAGGAGGAATCAGAGCAGCATAGAATCCCTTTCCCATGTGTCTCCGGCTGCTGTGCGTGCTGAAAGATAATGGGAAATAACCCACAGAGAAGGTTAGTGGTGACCCATGGCTGTAGGAGGGGTGGTATGGGTACATGGGTGTCATCATGGGATTGGGTATCCTAGAAAATATTAATAAGATTGAGTCTGCTATATGTCTTTGCGGCTCTAGGGCAGGAGTACAGCTGGGGTGGATGCCATGCATATAAAGAGCTGGCAATGCCATAGGGAAACACTGATTTAAGTACAGGTGCTGTGTTTAAAAGTCTGAGCTGCCCTAGCTTGCCACAGGCAAGATAGTGGCAATATAGTGATAATATTGTTATGGCAGCTCACTTTCTTTCATGTCTCTTTTTTGCCTATTACATAAGATCTACATTGTCATACACACATACACACATGCACACACACATACAGTACATACACATGCACACACGCACATATGCATACACATACAAACACATGCACACACACATACAGTACATACACATACACATACACATACAGTACATACACATGCACACACGCACATATGCATACACATACAAACACATGCATACACACACACTCATTCACTTACACACACACATACATACAAACACAAACGTTAATTCCCTAGTTCCCTTTAAATTTGTTTAAAAAAAAAAAAACAGCGAGCTTAGTGTATTTAATAATGTTTTATATATGTGGAGTCATCTGAGGGGCGTGGCTTTATTTCAAGGGGTGGGGTCAAGCGCCCCACCATTTTCAAAATTCAACAGTTGCCACTGATATATATACATGTGTTTATATGTGTATATATGTATATAAACACATAAATACACATGTATATACACATATGCATATTTATTTACACCCAAACACATATTTAGACATATTTTTTTTTTCATAAGAGCCCTTTGCAGTCAAACACCTTGTCATATACCTTTTAACCCTTATAAAAAAAAGTGTATTAATATTTATATGAATATTTTTATTATAAACTGTATATATGAATGTAGCACTTTATTTTAATGTTCTTATATTGTGTTTGGTGCACATTTATTTTTAGCCCTTACGAGTTTCGCTTACCCGAAGAGAGCAAGTTATGTTTGCGCTGGAGTGCACTCATTTACTTTCAATTTGTAATTACCGCTCAAGTGCGGTCGCAATATTGCTTTAAGCGTGCCACTTGTAATCTAGCCCTATATATATATATATATATATATATATATATATATATATATATATATATATATATATTTATATTTATATTTATAAATAGATATATGGGTGTGTGTATATATATATATATACATATATTTCTTCTATAAGATACGACGAGTCCACGAATTCATCCATTACTTGTGGGATATTATCCTCCTGCCAACAGGAAGTGGCAAAGAGCACCACAGCAGAGCTGTCTATATAGCTCCTCCCTTGACTCCACCCCCAGTCATTCTCTTTGCCGGCTCTAAGCAATAGGAAGGGTAAAGTGAAAGAGGTGATAATTGACACTTAGGAGTTAATGTTTGTGGGCAAACGTTTTTCTAGGTGGGGAGTTAAAGATAACGTTTTTTGATGGCAAACGTTTTGATATTTTGGAGGGTACACATGGCTTCACTTTAATGGGTATATGAACCCACATGGCTTTTAAACCGCTCTGGTGCGGTTAGTGTTAAGGCTGAGAGACATCGAGTGTGATGGACAGGGCCTATTTTCGTGGCTCAGTTGCGCTGTTATTTTTCCCTTGCAAGCAGCAAGCTCCAGCTCCGGTGGGCTTTTCAGGACAGTTTAGGCCTAATCGAAGGGTTAATCCGATTTTGCTGACCCCTGAGGGCAGGTAGGCAGAGGTGCAGAGGTTTTTTTTGTTTAATTATAACATTTTAAGTGCTACGTTTTTTGTCTTAAGGGTTAAGTGTTCCTTTCCTTCTGGGGCAAGCTTAACTGACAGCTTGGGATGCATTTATCATAAAATTTTGATAATTTTATCGTTTTAAAGCGGTTTTGGAAAAATTGTATGCTTTTTTTCTCTTAAAGGCGCAGTACCGTTTTTTCAGATTTTTATTTTTTTTTCAAAATAAAGTGTTTTCAAGCCTGTTTGTGGTCATTACTAGCCTGTTTAACATGTCTGACATTGAGGAAACCCAATGTTCCATGTGTTTAGAAGCCATTGTGGAACCCCCACTTAGAATGTGTCCCTCATGTACTGAGAGGTCTTTACATTGCAAAGAACATATTTTAGCAGATAAAAGTATGTCTCAGGATGATTCTCAGTCAGAAGAGAATTGGGTTATGCCATCTTCTTCTCCCCAAGTGTCACAACCCTTAACTTCCACTCAAGCGACGCCAAGTACTTCTAGTGCGTCTAATTCCTTCACCCTGCAGGATATGGCTGCAGTCATGTCTACTACCCTTACAGAGTTATTATCTAAACTGCCTGGCTTGCAGGGTAAGCGCAGTAGGTCCAGTATTAGAGTAAATACTGAGCCCTCTGATGCTTTATTGGCCATCTCCGATGTACCCTCACAGTGTTCTGATTTGGGGGTGGGGGATTTGCTGTCTGAGGGAGAACTTTCTGATGCAGGAAAGATGTTACCTCAAACAGACACAGATATGGCGGCCTTTAAGTTTAAGCTTGAACACCTCCGCTTGTTACTCAGGGAGGTTTTAGCGACTCTGGATGATTGTGATCCTATTGTCATTCCACCAGAGAAATTGTGTAAGATGGATAAATATCTAGAGGTTCTTACTTACACTGATGTTTTTCCAGTCCCTAAAAGAATTTCGGACATTGTTACTAAGGAATGGGATAGACCAGGCATTCCGTTCTCTCCCCCTCCTACTTTTAAGAAAATGTTTCCCATATCTGACACCATTCGGGACTCTTGGCAGACGGTCCCTAAGGTGGAGGGAGCTATTTCTACCCTGGCTAAGCATACAACCATACCTATCGAGGACAGTTGTGCTTTCAAAGATCCTATGAATAAAAATTAGAGGGTCTGTTGAAGAAATTGTTTGTTCATCAGGTTTTCTTCTACAACCTATAGCGTGCATTGTTCCGGTAACTACTGCAGCAGCTTTCTGGTTCAAGGCTCTAGAGGAGTCTCTTAAGGTCGAGACCCCTTTAGATTATATTTTGGATAGAATTAAGGCTCTCAAGCTAGCTAATTCTTTCATTACAGATGCCGCTTTTCAAATGGCTAAATTAGCGGCAAAAAATGCAGGTTTTGCCATTTTAGCGCATAGAGCGTTATGGCTTAAGTCAAGTCTTGGTCTGCTGATGTGTCATCAAAATCTAAACTGTTGACTATTCCTTTTAAAGGTAAGACCCTATTTGGGCCTGAACTGAAGGAGATAATTTCCAACATTACGGGAGGTAAGGGCCATGCCCTTCCTCAGGACAAGTCGGTTAAAATGAAGGCCAAACAAAATAATTTTCGTTCCTTTCAAAACTTTAAGGGTAGACCCTCTACTTCCGCTCCCGCCACAAAGCAGGAGGGGAATTTTGCTCAGTCCAAGTCAGTCTTGAGACCTAACCAGACCTGGGCCGCGATCCAATAAACGGCGTAGTTTGCGGCGCAAGCGAGGGAACCCGCACCGCCCGTAGTTTCAGCTCGCAACTCGAGCTATCCAATATACCCCACCGGCAGTTGCTAAAGTGCCGTAAGTCGGATAAACTAGCGATGTCCAGAAATAAGCGTAACTACAAATTTCTGGAGTCGCCAGTGACTTACGGCACGTTAGAAACTGCCGGCGCCTACAAAAACTGACTAAAATATGAAATCCCCGTAACTGACTAACACGCCTCCCAAAAGTAACCCGACACGTATACCCCTCTATCCGCAATCCCCCCTCTCACTCCTAACAATAACTATATTAACCCCTAAACCGCCACTCCCGGACCCCGCCACCAGCTACATTAAATGCCTAACCCCCTAATCTGACCCCCTACACTGTCGCCACCTATTTTAAAATGATTACCCCCTAATGTGAGCCCCCTACCCCGCCGCCACCTACATTAACGATATTACCCCCTAATATGATCCCCCTATTTAAACTATATTAACCACTAATGTGAGCCCCCTACCCGGCCGCCACCTATATTATATGTACTACCCTCTAATCTGACCCCCTTACACCGCCGCCACCTATATTAAAATTATTAACCCCTAATCTAATCCCCCTACACCGCCGCCACCTATATTAAATGTATATACTCCTAATCTGATCCCCCTATACCGCCGCCACCTTTATTAAATTTATTAACCCCTAAAATACTAAAATTTCCCTACCCTAAACTAAAAAAGTAATCAGCTCTATTACCAGCCCTTAAAAGGGCTCTTTTACCTTTAATCTGACCCCCCTACACCGCCGCCACCTATATTAAATATATTAACCCCTAATTTAATCCCCCTACACCGCCGCCACCTATATTAAATATATTAACCCCTAATCTAATCGACCTACACTGCCGCCACCTATATTAAATATATTAACCCCTAATCTAACCCCCCTACACCGCCGCCACCTATATTAAATATATTAACCACTAAACCTAAGTCTAACCCTAACACCCCCTAACTTAATTATTATTAAAATAAATGTAAATAATATTATTATTATTAACTAAATTATTCCTATTTAAATCTAAATACTTACCTATAAAATAAACCCTAAGATAGCTACAATATAATTAATAATTACATTGTAGCTATTTTAGGGTTTATATTTATTTTACAGGTAACTTGGTATTTATTTTAACTAGGTACAATAGCTATTAAATAGTTATTAACTATTTAATAGCTACCTAGTTAAAATAATTACTAATTTACCTGTAAAATAAATCCTAACCTAAGTTACAAATACACCTACACTATCAATAAATTAATTAAATAAACAACAAATATCTAAACTAAAATACTGTTAAATACACTAAACTAAATTACAAAAACAAACACTAAATTTAAAAAAAAAAAGATTACAAGAATTTTAAGCTAATTACACCGAATCTAAGCCCCCTAATAAAATAACAAAGCCCCCCAAAATAAAAAAAATTCCCTAAACTAAATTAAAAAAGTAAAGCATTGCCCCAAAGTAATCAGCTGTTTTACCTGTAAAAAAAGAACAACCCCCCCATTACAACCCACCACCCACATACCCCTACTCTAACCCACCCAATCACCCCTTAAAAAAACCTAAGTCTAACCCCCAAGTGGTCCTTACCTGTCCTGAAGACCGGCGGAGAAGGTCCTGTTCCAGGCGGAGAAGTCTTCTTCCAGGCGGCGACCTCTTCTTCTTCCAGGATCCAGCCGGCGCGGAGCAGAGGAGTTGAAGACCGATGACCGCGGAGCTGAAGACCGTCCATCTGGAACCGAAGACTGGCGATGCAGGAACTGAAGATCGGCGACGCTCAGGGCCGGACTGGGAAATCAGACCAGCCCTGGAAATTTGTATAGACCGGCCCAACCCCGCCCCCTCCAACCTAGCCACGCCCCCTCCAACCTAGCAACGCTCCCTCCAAGCAAGCCAACTATGCTCTAGCTGGTTTTCCCCTCAACTCAAATAGATATATACATATATACGTGCTGGCATACATATATACATACTTTCATTGGCTTTCAGAGTGATTGAGGAAGTTGATACTGCAGGGTATATACATATACATGCATACTCATCTACATCTATTCACACACACATATATACATACACATGCATATACATACACACACATATATATATATGTATATATATATACATATATACATACATACACACATATTCATACACGCATACACACACATATTCATACATGCATACACACATATACATACACACATATAGATACATAAATACACACAGTCATACACACATACTGTATACATACACATATTTATACGTGCATACACACATATATAGTGCATATATACATTCACACACATATTCATACATACATTTATACATACATACACACATATTCATACACACACATATTTATACATGAATACACACATATACATATATACATACACACATATTAATACATGCATACACACATATAGATACATATATACACTCCCCACTGCTGGAGGTATGGTCTTTATGTTCAAATACTGTGATTTACTGTTTTATTGGCCCATCATATTTCAAATTATGTTCAGGTAATTTGTACACTAAGGAGCTCTCTCTCTTGCTGCACATAATTGGGCTTAGTGCTTTTTTTGTTCTTTGCCCCCTTCATTTTGCTCCCTTCAATTAAGTTTAATCAAAATGGTCTTCAGTACACAATACTGGAAATATTACAAGAGTTTTAGCTTACATTTTGCAGACTGTATAAAGTATATAGGATTACAAATGGTGTGTTCTGTACAAATTGGAAATTAAACTAGATTAAAGAGAGATAATCTAAAAGTCATTTTTATTAATATTGGCTTCCTTTATATGAATGTGAAAGCCCCTGAGTGACTACTGACCGACCACCACAATGTTGTTGTTTGCTATGCTGCCTTTGCCTCTCTGCAGTGCTCACTCAGGACATTCAGTCAGACCAGTGCTGCACTGCTGTTCTGCTTTGCTGCCATTGCTGGCCTGCAGCCTGCTGTGATGCCTGCGTGTTGCGTGCCTGCTGGCTGCCCCCTGCCCAGTGTCCACTGACAGTGCCCATTGCAATGCCAAATAAAAAAATAAAATTACCAACTTAGTAACTTACTTACAAGTTCCAACTACTCAGAATCAGTTGCCGGCCGCCCGCTGTCCTCCTGAAGTTCCTTCCCGCCGGCGGCCCGTCTCACTCTCTAGTCTAGGTCTCTCTCGAGTCAGGTCAGGTGAGGTCTTCTTGAGTTTCGACTCACTCTCTGTCTCTTCAGACTCAGACTGACTGCTTCCACACAGTCAACGTCGCCTGCACTCTGCACTCACACGTGACCCCACGTGCCGTAGCCGTCCGGCTGCTAACACACTGAGTGACTGACAGTGACTGATGATGATGACGCAACGGCCGCACGCAGCCGCTCTGAGACTCCCTCCACATAATGTCACATCATCACGTGACATCATCACATGGTGCTGGTATAGTAGCCTGGTGGTAGCGGGCAGCTGGGCAGCGCAGGCCGGCAGGGTTAACTTAACAGTACACAACAAAATTATAAAAAAAATACTTAGAAACAACAGAAGTTGAACAGAACTGAACAGTGAACTTAGTAATAAAAATAATAACTTACACGGATCGCCGCAATAGCTTAAGCTGCAATAATATACAGCAGCCATGCCACCAGCCCAGCTGAGCTGCCGGCCGGCATCGCCGGTCTTCAGTTCCAGATGGACGGTCTTCAGCTCCGCGGTCATCGGTCTTCAACTCCTCCGCTCCGCGCCGGCTGGTTCCTGGAAGAAGAAGAGGTCGCCGCCTGGAAGAAGACTTCTCCGCCTGGACCAGGACCTTCTCCGCCGGTCTTCAGGACAGGTAAGGACCACTTGGGGGTTAGACTTAGGTTTTTTTAAGGGGGGATTGGGTGGGTTAGAGTAGGGGTATGTGGGTGGTGGGTTGTAATGGGGGGGTGTTCTTTTTTTTACAGGTAAAAGAGCTGATTACTTTTGGGCAATGCCCCGCAAAAGGCCCTTTTCAGGGCTGGTAATAGAGCTGATTACTTTTTTAATTTAGTTTAGGGTAGGGACATTTTTTTTATTTTGGGAGGCTTTGTTATTTTATTAGGGGGCTTAGATTAGGTGTAATTAGCTTAAAATTCTTGTAATCTTTTTTTTTATTTTTTGTAATTTAGTGGGTTTTTTTTTGTATTTTAGTTTAGTGTATTTAACTGTATTTTAGTTTAGATATTTGTAGTTTATTTACTTAATTTATTGATAGTGTAGGTGTATTTGTAACTTAGGTTAGGATTTATTTTACAGGTAAAATAGTTATTATTTTAACTAGGTAGCTATTAAATAGTTAATAACTATGTAATAGCTATTGTACCTAGTTAAAATAAATACCAAGTTACCTGTAAAATAAATATAAACCCTAAAATAGCTACAATGTAATTATTAATTATATTGTAGCTATCTTAGGGTTTATTTTATAGGTAAGTATTTAGATTTAAATAGGAATAATTTAGTTAATAATAATAATATTATTTAGATTTATTTTAATAATAATTAAGTTAGGGGGTGTTAGGGTTAGACTTAGGTTTAGTGGTTAATATATTTAATATAGGTGGCGGCATTGTAGGGGGGTTAGATTAAGGGTTAATATATTTAATATAAGTGGCGGCGGTGTAGGGGGGTCAGATTAAAGGTAAAAGAGTTGATTACTTTGGGGCAATGCCCCGCAAAAAGCCCTTTTAAGGGCTGGTAATAGAGCTGATTAATTTTTTAGTTTAGGGCAGGGAAATTTTAGTATTTTAGGGGTTAATAAATTTAATATAGGTGGCGGCGGTATAGGGGGATCAGATTAGGAGTATATACATCTAATATAGGTGGCGGCGGTGTAGGGGGATTAGATTAGGGGTTAATAATTTTAATATAGGTGGCGGCGGTGTAAGGGGGTCAGATTAGGGGGTAGTACATATAATATAGGTGGCGGCGGGGTAGGGGGCTCACATTAGGGGTTAATATAGTTTAAATAGGTGGCGGCGGTGTAGGGGGATCATATTAGGGGGTAATATAGTTAATGTAGGTGGCGGCGGGGTAGGGGGCTCACATTAGGGGGTAATAATTTTAATGTAGGTGGCGGCAGTGTAGGGGGATCACATTAGGGGGTTAGACATTTAATGTAGCGGGCGGCAGGGTCCGGGAGCGGCGGTTTAGGGGTTAAACACTTTATTAGGGATTGCGGCGGGGGATTGCGGTTGACAGGTAGATAGATATTGCGCATGATTTAGGTTTTATTTTGCAGGTAGTTTAGGGAGTTACGGGGCTCTAATACTCAGCGTAAGGCTTACTACGCCTGCAATTTGTGGCAAGGTGAAAATGGAGTAAGATTTCTCCATTTTCGCCCCGTAAGTCCTTACGCTGTATATTGGATACCAAACTGCGCGGGTTTGGTATACCTGTCTATGGGCCAAAAAACTACGGCCGAAGGCAGAAATATACGAGCGTAACTTCTAGGTTACGCCGTATATAGGATACCAAACCCGCGCAAAATTTGGCATCACCGGCTTTTGTGGGCGACGCTGCTTATCGGATCGCGGTCCTGGAATAAATGTAAACAAGCCAAGAAGCCAGCGGCTGCTACCAAGACAGCATGAAGGGGCAGCCCCCGATCCGGGACCGAATCTAGTAGGGGGCAGACTTTCTCTCTTCGCTCAGGCTTGGGCAAGAGATGTTCAGGATTGTCTGGGCATTAGAAATTGTGACCCAGGGGTATCGTCTAGAATTCAAAGACTCTCTCCCAAGGGGGAGATTTCATCTTTCTCGTTTGTCTGTAAACCAGATAAAAAGCGAGGCGTTCTTACGCTGTATAGAAGACCTATATACCATGGGAGTAATCTGCCCAGTTCCAAAACTAGAACAAGGGCAGGAGATTTACTCCAATCTGTTCGTGGTTCCCAAAAAAGAGGGAACTTTCAGACCGATTTTAGATCTAAAAATTCTAAACAAATTTCTCAGAGTTCCATCCTTCAAGATGGAAATTATTCGGACAATTTTACCAATGATCCAGGAGGGTCAATATATGACCACCGTGGATTTGAAGGATGCGTACCTTCACATCCCTATCCATAAAGATTATCACCAGTTTCTCAGGTTCGCCTTCCTGGACAAACATTACCAGTTTGTGGCCCTTCCTTTTGGGTTGGCCACAGCTCCCAGAATCTTCACAAAGGTGCTAGGGTCCCTTCTGGCGGTTCTAAGGCCACGGGGCATAGCAGTGGCGCCCTATATAAATGATATTTTGATTCAGGCGTCAACTTACCTTCTAGCCAAATCTCACACGGACATCGTGTTGACCTTTCTCAGAACTCACGGGTGGAAGGTGAACATAAAAAAGAGTTCACTTGTTCCTCTAACGAGAGTTCCATTCCTAGGAACTCTGATAGACTCTGTAGACATGAAGATTTTTCTGACGGAGGTCAGAAAATCAAAGATCTTAACCACTTGCCGAGCACTTCATTCCATTCCTCCGCCATCAGTGGCTCAATGTATAGAGGTAATTGGACTAATGGTGGCGGCAATGGACATAGTTCCGTTTGCTCGCTTACATCTCAGACCACTGCAACTGTGCATGTTTCGACAGTGGAATGGGGATTATGCGGATTTATCTCCACGGATAAACTGGATCAAGAGACCAAAGACTCTCTTCTTTGGTGGTTGTCACAGGATCATCTGTCCCAGGGAATGTGTTTCCGCAGGACAGCATGGGTCATAGTGACTACAGACGCCAGCCTCTTGGGCTGGGGTGCAGTCTGGAATTCCCTGAGAGCTCAGGGTTTGTGGACCCAGGAGGAGTCACTACTACCAATAAATATTCTAGAACTGAGAGCGATATTCAACGCGCTTCAGGCGTGGCCTCAGCTGGCTTCGGCCAAGTTCATCAGATTCCAGTCGGATAGTATCACGACTGTAGCATATATCAATCATCAAGGGGGAACAAAGAGTTCTCTAGCGATGACAGAGGTTTCCAAAATAATTTGATGGGCAGAGACTCACTCTTGCCACCTATCAGCAATATATATCCCAGGAGTGGAGAACTGGGAAGTGGATTTTCTGAGTCGTCAGACTTTTCATCCGGGGGAGTGGGAGCTCCATCCGGAGGTGTTTGCACAATTGATTCATCAATGGGGCACACCAGAATTGGATCTGATGGCATCTCGTCAGAATGCCAAACTTCCTTGTTACAGGTCCAGGTCAAGGGATCCTCAAGCAGTACTGATAGATGCTCTAGCAGTACCATGGTCGTTCAACCTGGCTTATGTGTTTCCTCCTTTTCCTCTCCTTCCTCGTCTGATTGCCAGAATCAAGCAGGAGAGGGCTTCGGTAATCTTGATAGCACCTGCATGGCCACGCAGGACTTGGTATGCAGACCTGGTGGAAATGTCATCTCTGCCGCCGTAGAAACTGCCTCTGAGACAGGACCTTCTCATTCAGGGTCCGTTCCAACATCCAAATCTAGTTTCTCTACACCTGACTGCCTGGAGATTGAACGCTTGATTTTATCTAAGCGTGGATTCTCTGAGTCGGTCATTAATACCTTGATTCAGGCCCAGAAGCCTGTCACTAGGAAGATTTATCATAAGATATGGCGTAAATATCTTTATTGGTGCAAATCCAAAGGCTACTCATGGAGTAAGATCAGGATTCCTAGGATTTTGTCTTTTCTCCAAGAAGGATTGGAGAAGGGTTGGAGAAGGGGTTATCAGCTAGTTCCTTAAAGGGACAGATTTCTGCTTTGTTAATCTTACTACACAAACGTCTGGCAGATGTTCCAGACGTTCAGTCGTTTTGTCAGGCTTTGGTTAGAATTAAGCCTGTGTTTAAACCTGTTGCTCCGCCATGGAGTCTGAATTTAGTTCTCAATGTTCTTCAAGGGGTTCCGTTTGAACCCATGCATTCCATTGATATATTGATAATATCCCACAAGTAATGGATAAATCCGTGGACTCGTCGTATCATAGTTCAATAATATCCCTTTTCTTAAAACGCTAAAAAATGTTTGCACCCTTTATATGAAACCCATGTTGCTCTCTGCGTCTTAAAAGTTTGTGTATTTTTTAAAATGCCTTGTACCAAAGTGAAATTGGATTTATTTAGTTAATTTGATAATAATTATGGACTTATCAAATGAATGTAACAAAATAACACTTAAAACCAGATGTGAGAAAATTATTATTATTATTATCTCCAATTTCACCGTGCACATTTGAATCTTGTAGTAGCTATCTTCTTTCCCGACTGTCTACATTGTTTCATAGGTTCAATGGAGTGTTATACAGAGGAAAAAGCAAACAAGATCCGTGCTGATTATGAGAAGCGGCTACGAGAGATGAACAGAGACTTGCAAAAGCTGCAACTGGCTCAACGGGAACATGCGCGACTTCTAAAAAACCAGACCCGCTATGAACGTGAACTGCGCAAACTTCAGGGAGAACTCAGTGACATGAAGAAAGCCAAGGTGGAGAGCAAGGGATGTGTGTGCAAATCAGGTCACATGTACATCTTTCATACAGTATGTGCCTAGCCTTCTCACCTAACCAATTGTCCTATATCTTTTTTTATTTTGTTCCATAGCGTTACCATTCATTTCATATTTGTTATACATTCGTTTTACTGTATACGTTGTCCATGTTTTGTTTATCTGAGCTCTTTTTATTGGAGAACAACTATTTCTAAGGAAGTTTTTGTCTCTAGTCAGTTTTGATGAAGCAGATGAGGGAGGAGCAACAGAGAAGAAAACTTGTGGAGTCCAAGAGGAACCGGGAGATAGCACAGCTAAAGAAGGAGCAACGTAGGCAGGAAGTGAGTTTTGGAGAAAGAGACGCTAAAAAAAGTATAAAATAAAGTAAAAATCGGAACAACAGATTGGCTATTTGTGATTGCATATTTTCTTTTTACAGCTTCAAATTAGAGCATTGGAGTCTCAGAAGAGGCAACAGGAGATAGTTTTAAGGCGTAAGACCCAGGAGGTAAAACATCATCAGAGGTCTCACTATGTTTAATTTAAATTCACTTGTATCAGACATCAGGTTATGAAGAGAATATTCAGAGAGTTCAATCTTTGCACAGTTTATTCCAATACTTTTGTCTTGCACCTCTACCCTTCCATTCCAACTTTTTTCCTGTCAGGTATCTGCCCTTCGGCGTCTCTCTAGGCCTTTAATGGATCGGTCAGTCAGCCGCATACCCTCTCTCACAGACTCCGGAGCAGAATTGTCCACAAGCACCACGTCCTCAGAGGCAGACAGTGGAGCACGCACTGTGTCCAGCATTGTGAGACAGTGGAACAAGAAGACAAATGGGGAACCTGGACCAGTTACCAACGGGACTCGAACTTCAAGGTAAAACATAACTATTTCCCTATCCGTCATCATCTCCGCTATTAACCCCCTAACCGCCAATACCCCCAAAGATAAGCCTCTCTCTGCTATAAATCCCCTAACCTCATTGCCTCAAACACCTTAACTGCCATTGCCCTCAACGTTGATAAACCCCTCAGCTAATAACCTTGTACCACTAATAATCACCCAGTGCAAGACCCTAAACTTGTGGACCCCCCAGCGAAGGGGTGTTTATCATTAGAGGTAAAGGTGGTTAATAGTGAACTGGGGTTATATTTGGGTGTAATGACAGTTAGGAGTTACAAGCAGAGCAGGGGGGTTTATCATTGGGGTAGTGATGGTTAGGGGGCTTATAGTGGAGAAGTGGGTTTTACAGTGTGGTAGTAGCAGTTAGAGGGTTAATAGCGGAGGTAGGTTTTATTGCTGGGGGCTAATAGCAGAGGGAGACTATTTGTGATGACAGTATTGGCTGTTTAGGGGTTAATAGTTTGCATTGGGGTTAGTGCTGATGTGGATTGTTATCATTCGCTTCATCAGTTAAAACAAGGTATTATAAAGTGATATTCCAACTTTATAATTGTGTGCATTGTAATAAAAACGTAAATGTGGCCAGTGTGCTGATTAGCAGTTTTCCTTATCAGTATGGGATTCTTTAATTCCTAATTCCGCCGTAACTCCAGTGTAGTGAAATTTAGAAAACTTTTCACATCAAACTTGGAGGGCCTGACAAGTGGCAAATTCAACCACTGAACATACACAGAAGCACAGAAAGGCCATCTCTACACGAGTACTATAAAAAAAAAAAATACAATTTATTTCTTCCATTATTAAAAATACATACAGACATGGGGCTGTCCAGTAAGGAACATCTGACACGTTTCACGCCCTCTATCGGTGCTTACTCGCAGACTGCTGTTCTAGGGCTATTATCTCCTTATATACATACTTGGAGATTTTAACCCTTGAACGTATTAGTAAAATTAAAACCAAGTACATGGCAGAGAGCGTGGCTTATGTAAACAATGCAAAACAAAAAATATTTCTATAGTTTATCTAAGAACAGGGTACTTCTAATAGAATATATATACTCATATATATACAGGTAGCCCTCAGTTTACGCCGGGGGTAGGTTCCAGAAGGAATGGTTGTAAATTGAAACCGTTGTAAATTGAAACCCAGTTTATAATGTAAGTCAATGGGAAGTGAGGGAGTTAGGTTCCAGGCCCCTCTCAAAATTGTCATAATACATTATTTTAAAAGCTTTGAAATGTAGACTTTAAATGCTACACAGCATTATAAACCTAATAAAATAATCACACAACACAGAATATATAATTAAACTAATTTAAATGAACAAAATCATTTGCTAAACAGCATTATAAACCTAATAAAATAAAAACACAACACAGACTTCACTTGCATTTTTCTGCAAACAGTTCTTTCTATGCATTCCAATCTGGACTAAGTTATAGACAGGAAGATCTTGTTTCTTTTGAAATCTGCTCGATAGCTCAGGTCTGGTTAAACTGATTAATTTCAGCTTGCTTGGCTTTGCTGCAACACAAGCGGACAGCTCCACCTACTGGTTATTTTAATAAATGAACTGCTTCTCAATGCTTTTCAATAGCTGTCACATGACTGGAAAAAAAGGTTGTTATTCTGAAACGGTGTAAATTGAACCGTTGTAAAACGAGGGCCACCTGTACAGTATATACATCTATTAACTGCATATACAAAAATGTTTCATTTAAATTTTTAGAACTTGTACAAAAAAATCTATACAATAAATGTATTCATAAGTATCCACATAAGTTATTAAAAATGTATGTATGTTAGAGTCTCTCATAATATTTATTTAAACTCAACAGTTATAAAGTACTACTCTATAGCTTTTAACTATCTATGAATTAATTAATATCCTATTCCTGGTTCATACCTTGTAGATATCTAGTTTTTAGCTGTAAAATCTAATACAATTCCTTTCTATCTAATATTGCATTTCTGTCACCTCTTCTAAGGGGCAGTGAGTCATTATTGTAATTTTTTGATATCTCTAACATTCTCTGCCACTCTTACTCTTATTTCTCAAGTTGTTTTACCAACATATTTACATTTACACAAATTTCATTATAGTAAATAAACTGTGTATGTAGTTTTGCAGTTGGCATTGAATTCAATAATATGAATACTATTGTCAACACTGCTTACAAATATATTCCCTTGCTTTATTTTGCACCACATTTACAATCTTGTCGCCAATCTGGTCAAAACAACCTTCTTGTCGTTTTCTTTTCACCAAGCTAGGGGAAATTATTTTTTAAATAATTTTTTTATTGAAGTTAAAGCATATATCATCACAACAAGGACTCGCCCTGAGGCCAAAGTTACAACAAAGAAAATAGAACATTGTCTATACAGAGGTATTATTAAGTAAGCAATATGCATATACATTTCAAATCTGGATATGAAGATAGACAGTATCTTAGGCGAGATGAAATAGAACTTCATTTTATTTTATCAGCGTATGAGCTCCACATTCCAATAGTATTTTACCTAAGATCAAAATATTAGTCTGTGGAGATTTAACATGAGTATCAGCCACTCTTGGGCCGAGCTATATAGGGGGGAGGGGGATATTCAGCGGGTAAGCACCGCTATGCGCATAGGGGAAGGAGGTGGGGGGGCGGAGCCATGTTTAAATGTAAGTAACATAGGGTGCCTGGTATGGGCATAGAGGTGTCCGATCGTAGAGATCTTATGTTATTGGAGTCTAAGTGTTGTCAACGTACTTTACACTATATATGGGACGAAGTGGGGAAGTTACTAATGTCTTCTGTAGTTACATTTAGGCTAAAGAGTAGATGGGTTGCAGAAGGGTTGTTTTAGGTTGCAAAATTTATGTGTCTGTATAAGATAAAGCAGATGCTTTCTTGTCTGGGCTAGTAGCTATTGTCTTAGGAATAAATATCCAGTTATTGGCATATGTCAAGACTTATGTGGTGTCATGTAGCAGACACTCCATCTATCTTAGTACATTAGAGAAATATTTTAAGCATATCTAAGACATAGAAAACATGAGGAAACTATGACAAAACAGACATCATATAGCATAAAAATTGTATATCAATTAGCCAATAAAAATAGATACCTGTAGGTCTAAAAATAGAATTGAGTCTAAATAATACCATACAAAGAATAGAGCATGCTTAGACATAAGAAAGTTACCTCTAAAACAGTAAGGAGCTGCGGACCTATACTACGTGTAGATATAACATATACCATTCCTGATAGGAGTTAATATTAGAATAAGAAGTGACCCAGCAACGCATAGTACTAGGTTGAATATGGACCAGGATGCTAAGGAACACCTAAATACATATTTATAGGCACATAGTATCTAAGGGTCAGATAGACCTAACCAGGTCAAGTAACTGCTATATTTAATAATATCACAAGGCCTTTATTATTATCTTGACTTAAAACGCTATTCAATATAGTCATAGCCATTAGCAATGGAGGCTAAGCGTAGGGGAAAGCAGTTAGAACTCTTCATATAGACAACAATTTTAGTGAACCACAACTCAACCATGTACTTTTAAATCAAGCTTCATCATTAACATTTGAGACCTGAGACTCAGAAATAGCGTTGTTAAGCATGCCACTTGGTATTATATCACTCTGTCAGGGGATGCTTAGGGTTGAAATAACTGGTAGAGGGGTTACAGCAGGAGAAACAATATAGAAACTCAAATCAAGTGTACGGTAGGAGAAGTAGTAAGATGACTGAGCATGCACCAATTAAGGGGTATAATTAAAACAAGGCACCCACTTAGACAGATATCTCTATCACCATGTATGCTGTTAGGTATAGTATACATATCTCAGACCAAGTTCACTAAATAAACTATTATGCTGAGCCGTGTCTTCCCAGTGAACACGGCCCAGCAACGTCTACAATAGCTAAAGGAGAGATTATATATTCTTAGATGAGATGTGGGATGGGGGAGTCATCTGCTAATGTAATAGAGTTTACTTGGGATGGGAGAGGAGATCTTAATGAAGCTGGGTGGGGAAAAGACTGAAATAAGTAGGCAAGCTTAATTAAAGGGTTACTACTTGCATGTGCAATAATCTACTGTAAAGCTTATTATGAAAGGAACTAAGCTGGCTATTATATCTCCTAGAATAATCCTATGAATTCTCCTCAGAGTTACCATTTATATAGAAGCATACTATAGATAAGGAGTTCAACAGACATTAGACATTAAGCAGCACTATTTCTAGAAGTATATATATAACCTAGTAAGGGATAAACTGTGCGCTAGCATAAACAGTGATAAAAGTAGTTGCAGTATTATATAAGCATGTGCAAATGAGCTAATATTTCTACACACTGCAAACAGTAACAGCTGGGTACTTAATATATGCAAAATAGAGAGCTAATCAAAGATATAGATATATGTGAAGCATAGCTAATACTAGGAACTAGAGATTATTACAATATCAGGGCAATCCAGGAACTACTAGTAATAGTCAACCTATCATTAATTATTCATACAATTGTAGTCTAATGAGAGCTAGATATTTACATCATTATACATGTATTAATAAAAGTTGCCTTACTTGCATAGCATAGTTTATACAATCATCAATAGGTAGCTGCTGATGGTATTTCCAGGAACCTGACAAAAGTTCAAAAGTGTGTTTTATAGAGAAACAACTTGCACTGAAGCATAGAAAAAAAACAAAACAATATGTAGAGATATATAAACTTAAGGAGACCTTCAAATATTTGCGGTAGTATCAAGGCTTCCATATTAAAGTTATCTAGCATCAAAGCGGGTCTGTCTCCCCGCCATTACTCAAGGCAAACTGTTGATGATAAAGTAAGAGGGGTCATTAAAGACCAACGTGGCATTCCCGCAGAGGAAAGAAAAGACAATTTTACCTAGGGAGCTGTAAGACTTGGTAGTATATTCTGGGATCAAAGTCTCGTGTCCATTGTCAAACAGGTCAGGGTGAAGTTGGCTGCAAGTAGATAGTAATACAGCCTGTTTTGTCGCTAACAATGTCTCTTGAATTAACCGATGCCTCTCCTATGTAGTTGTAGAAATCTGAGTATAGATGGCTGTTTATTAGCTCAGGGAAGATCAAACATGTAGGAAAATATCCCATCCGACAGTACTGTCATCATCAAAGTGATGCGTAAAAAGGTAGAAAGCTTAATATAGAGCGTTATGTAGTGGCATAGTATCTCATAAATCAAACCCCTGTAGGCCCGGCCAGGAATCACAGAATAGCCCCTCATACACAGCGGGTATCACATAAAGCAAAGGGTGATTCAGCCAATTCCCCTTCTAGGATATAGATCACCATGCCGGACCATCAGATGCAATCTCACATGTCGCCTGAAGTTGCCATCTGTGTGAGTGACCTCCAGGGTCTGCCAGATTCTAGGCTCCATCCGTATCAACGCAGCTATCATCAGGTACTTATTAGACCGGGAAGAGCCGGTACTAGAGCCGAAGTTGCGAAGTACCTCATAGAGCTCTGTGGTCATCTCAGGTCTCATCCCATCTGGGGTTATAGCAGGGAGGACAGCAATTTTCTTAGTGATCGCCGCATCAGACATCTGACAACTCACTCCTCCCCGCAAACTAGCGGCAATACATTGTGTATGTTGGGGCCAGGTAAGGGAGGATATAACAATCCGGTGTATAGATGGCGGCTCTGCAAACTTCTTTCTAGTAGTCAGAGCCTGTGGCCGGAGGTCTGCTCGCTCTGTCCCCACCTCAGCCACTGTAGGTGCTTCTCTATATTCAGAGCCGCAACGGATGGCGCTACTTATGGATTCAAACTGGCTCGTCATGCGTCGGTCTAATTCCATCAGGAGGGCTCTAATTTCTCCATAATCCTCCATTATGTTGGAACAAAGCTGCTCAAGCCTAGCAGTCTAGGAAGCTCCACAGCAGCGGTAGGAGTGCGGTATATAAGAAGATGGTGTAGACCGCGTGGTCTGCGCTTAGGGTTGTAGATCGTTAGTCGCAATAGGCCCCAAGTGACAATGTCACAGAAGTTGCTTCAGATCTCATAAATCTGAATTCTGCGTCCTAAAAAAAGTGATAGTAGTAGCTCCCTTTAAATTCTGTACTCTTTGAGGGTTAAAATGGTTAATAATATGAGCATTTGCCCATGTTTAGTCAAATATAGGGAAGGAGCTCCAGACATACACGTCTGCTCTCCTTGGTTGCAGGCTCCGCCCCCGTCAAGCTAGGGGAAATTAAGCTTGCTAGCGTTTGTGTGTTTTTTTTTTTTTACAAACTTACAATTTGTTTGTTAACATATTTAACGTTTAACATTTTTTCTCCTAATAAATTGAGATTTTTTTTTAGTATGTTATTAATGTCTTAAATTGTTTTGTATATCCCTGTACATTTAGAACCAATTTTGGAAAGTGATTATGTGTGCTTGTTTTTGGTTAAAGGGACACTGAACCCAATCAAATTTTTTCTTTCATGATTTAGATAGAGCATTCAATTTTAAGCAACTTTCTAATTTACTCCTATTATCAATTTTTCTTTGTTCTCTTGGCATCTTTATTTGAAAAAGCAGGAATGTAAAGCTTACGAACCAGCCCATCTTTGGTTCAGCACCTAGGTAGTCCTTGCTGATTGGTGGCTAAGCTAACATTTTTTTGCTTTTTCAAATAAAGATACCAAGAGAACAAATACAAAATTGACAATATGAGTAATTAGAAAGTTGCTTAAAATTGCATGCTCTATATAAATCATGAAAGAAAAAAAATTGGGTTTAGTATCCCTTTAAGCCATCATAATATCTGACTTCTTGTCTAATATTTTCTAGCATGTCTGATGGATAGCCCTGCTTTTCTAAACAATGCTTTAGCTCCAGTGATTGCTGTTGGTAAATTGTATCATTATATGTATTCCTTCTGAGCCTAATGAACTGGCCTTTTAGTATGCCCTTTATCAAATGTTTGGGGTGACTTGACCTTGCATGTAGGATTGTGTTCCATGATGTTGATTTTCTAAATTTACTAGTAATAATTTTGTCATAATTTGCTGTCAATCAGGTAGATTACAAGTTATGCACGCTATAGGGAATTTAACGAACGCAACATAAGTTGCGTTATTTAACCCTCTATAGCGCAGCCATTACAAGTTTTGAAACAGCCAGCTTGTGTGTGCGATACGGGAGTTTTAAGCTCCATACCACACAAAATACAAGCGGTGTCTTGACGTGCTCGTGCATGCTTTCCCTATAGACATCAATGGGGAGAAGGTGTCAGAAAAAACCTAACACCTGAAGGGCGGAATGAAAAGCTCCGTAACGCAGCCCCATTGATGTCTATAGGGAAAAATATGTTAATTAAACCTAACACCCTAACATAAACCCGTCCCCAACATCGCCGCCACTTACATAATGTTATTAACCCCTAATCTGCCGCTCCCAATATAGCTGCCACCTAAATAAATCTATTGACCCCTA
Organism: Bombina bombina; assembly: GCF_027579735.1. NCBI lineage: Eukaryota > Metazoa > Chordata > Amphibia > Anura > Bombinatoridae > Bombina > Bombina bombina. Next base: position 512,477,122 of record NC_069501.1, on the reverse strand, counting down.
ATCTGCCGCTCCCGACATTGCTGCCACTATATTAAAGTTATTAATCCCTATTCCCCTGTACCCCAACATTGCCCACACTATAATAAAGATATTAACCCCTATTCCGCCACTTCCCGACATTGCCGCCACTATAATAAAGTTATTAACCCCTAAACCTCTGACCTCCCACATCACTACCACTAAATAAACCTATTAACCCCTAAACCACCAGCCCCCCACATCTGAACAACCTAAATTAAACTATTAACCCCTAACGTAACCCTAACCATAAAACCCCCTAACTTTAACATAATTAAAATAGAGCTTTAACTAGGTAGACTAGATAGTAAATAGTTATTAACTATTTACTAATTACCTAGTTAAAATAAATACAAACTTACCTGTGAAATAAAACCTTAGCTGCCTTATACTAAAACCTAACATTACAAAAATATTTTTTTACAAAAAATAAAAAAAAACCTACCATTACAAAAAATAACAAACAAACGGCTAGATTACGAGTTTTGCGGTAAGAGCTACTTGGTACTAACTTGCAAGTTATTGTCACCGCTCACTTACCTACAGTGCTGTTATTACAGGTTTGCAAAAACCTGGTGTTAGCAGGCAATATTGCAGCGTAAAGCAAAATTGAGCTCCATACCGCACTCCAATACCAGCGCTGCGGTGAGCTGGTTTTACGTGCTCATGCACGATTTCCCCATAGACATCAATGGGGAGAGCCGGCTGAAAAAAAGCCTAACACCTGCAATAAAGGAGCGTAAAGCTCCATAACGCAGCCCCATTGATTCCTATGGGGAAACTAAATTTATGTTTACACATAACACCCTAACATGAACCCCGAGTCTAAACACCCCTAATATTCCGCCCCCGACATCGCCGACATCTACATTATATTTATTAACCCCTAATCTGCCACCCGCCGACACCTACCTACACTTATTAACCCCTAATCTGCTGCCCCCGACACCGCCGACACCTACCTACACTTATTAACCCCTAATCTTCCGTCCCCAATGTTGCTGCCACTATACTAAAGTTATTAACCCCTAACCCTAAGTCTAACCCTAACACCCACTAACTTTAATATAATTAAAATAAATCTAAATAAAAATTACTATCATTAACTAAATAATTCCTATTTAAAACTAAACACTTACCTGTAAAATAAACCCTAAGCTAGCTAGCTTACATTGTATCTAGCTTAGGTTTTATTTTTATTTCACAGCTAAGTTTGTATTTATTTTAACTAGGTAGACTAGTTAGTAAATAGTTATTAACTATTTACTAACTACCTAGCTAAAATAAATACACATTTACCTGTAAAATAAAACCTAACCTGAGTTACACTAACACCTAACCTTACACTACAATTAAATAAATTACATTTATTAAATACAATTAACTAAATTACAAAAAAAAACAACACTAAATTTCACAAAATAAAAAAGAAATTAGCAAATATTTAAGCTAATTACACCTAATCTAATAGCCCTATCAAAATAAAAAAGCCCCCCCAAAATAAAAAAAAACCCTAGCGTAAACTAAACTGTCAATAGCCCTTAAGATGACTTTTTGCAGGGCATTGCCCCAAAGAAATCAGCTCTTTTACCTGTAAAAAAAAAATACAAACACCCCCCAACAGTAAAACCCACCACCCACACAACAAAACCCCCCAAATAAAATCCTAACTAAAAAAACCTAAGCTTCCCATTGCCCTGAAAAGGGCATTTGTATGGGCATTGCCCTTAAAAGGGCATTTAGCTCTTTTTCCGCCTAAACCCTAAGCTAAAAATAAAACACACCCAATAAACCCTTAAAAAAACCTAACACTAACCCCCAAAGATCCACTTACAGTTTTTGAAGACCCGACAGCCATCCTCAACGAAGCCGGGAGAAGTCTTCATCCAAGCGGCAAGAAGTCCTCAACGAAGGCGGGAGAAGTCTTCATCCAAGCGGCAAGAAGTGGTCCTCCAGACAGGCAGAAGCCTTCATCCAGATGGCATCTGTTATCTTCATCCATCCGGCACGGAGCGGCTCCATCTTCAAGACATTCGGTGAGGAGCATCCTCTTCTTTCCACGGCTCTTCTTGAATGAAGGTTCCTTTAAGTGACGTCATCCAAGATGGCGTCCCTTGAATTCCGATTGGCTGATAGAATTCTATCAGCCAATCGGAATTAAAGGTGAAAAAATCCTATTGACTGATGCAATCAGCCAATAGGATTGAGCTTCAATCCTATTGGCTGATCCAATCAGCCAATAGGATTGAGCTCGCATTCTATTGGCTGATTGGAACAATGGGTGTTAGGGTTAGGGTTAGACTTAGGGTTAGGGGTTAATAACTTTAGTATAGTGGCGGCGACGTTGGGGCGGAAGATTAGGGGTTAATAAATGTAGGTGTCGGCGGTGTCGGGCGGCAGATTAGGGGTTAATAACTGTAATGTAGGTGGCGGCGACATTGGGGGCGGCAGATTAGGGGTTAATAAGTATAATGTAGGTGGCGGCGAGGTCAGGGGCGACAGATTAGGGATTAATAATATTTAACTAGTGTTTGCGATGCGGGAGTGCGGCGGTTTAGGGGTTAATATCTTTATTATAGTTACGGCAATGTCCAGAGCGGCAGATTAGGGGTTAATAATTTTATTTTAGTGTTTGCGATGCGGGAGGGCCTCGGTTTAGGGGTTAATAGGTAGTTTATGGGTGTTAGTGTACTTTTTAGCACTTTAGTTATGAGTTTTAGGGTATGGCTTTGTAGCATAAAACTCATAACTACTGACTTTCAGTTTACGGTATGAATCTTGACGGTATAGGGTGTACAGCTCACTTTTTGGCCTCCCAGGCAGACTTGTAATACCGGCGCTGTGGAAGTCCCATTGAAAAAGGACTTTTTAAAAGCTGTGGTAGTTATGTTGCGTTACAGCCAAAAAAGTGTGCGGTGCCACTAAACCTGCAAGACTCGTAATACCAGCGGTAGTGAAAAAGAGCCTTAACGCTGCTTTTTCACTCATACCGTAAAACTAATCTAGCCGAAAATTATCTAAAACAATAAAAATTATTCCTATTCTAATACCCTTTAAAAAAAAAAAACACCCCGAAATTAAAAAGCCTAATCTAGAATAAACTACCAAGGGCCCTTAAAAGGGCCTTTTGTGGACCTTTTGTAGGGCATTGCCCTAAAGTTAACAGCTCTTTTGCTGTTAACAAAACAAACACCCCCTAACAGTATACAACCCCCCACCCCCCAAACCCACAAAATAAAAATAACGTAAAACCTAATCTACCCATTGTCCTGAAAATGGCATTTGTATGGGCATTGCCCTTTAAAGGGCATTTAGCTATTTTTCCTGCCCTTAAAAGGGCATTCAGCTCTTTTATGAAATGCCCAAGCCCTAATCTAAAAATAAAAAGCAACCCCAAAAGGAAAAAAATACATTACACAAAATAACAAACAAATGATCAAAAATAATAAAAATTATTCCTTTTCTTATAAAAAAAACCACCCCAAAATAAAAAACCTAATATAGAATAAACTACCAACAGCTCTTTTACCTGAAAAAAAAAATACAAAGACGCACTAACATTACAAACCCCCACCCCCCAAACCCACAAAATAAAAAAAAACTATCTAAAAAAACCTAAGCTACCCATTGCCCTGAAAAGGGCATTTGTATTAACATTGCCCTTAAAAGGGCATTTAGCTCTTTTGCATTGCTCTAAAAGGGCATTTAGCTCTTTAACGAATAGCCCAAACCCTAAACTAAAAAAAAAATCCCACCCAAAAAAACCTTAAAAAATCCTAACACTAACCCCTGAAGATCCACTCGCTGTTGCTGAAGTTCCGCTTGAAGGATCTTCATCCCGGCGACTCCATCTTTATCCAGGAGGCTCCATCTTCATCCAGGCGGCATCTTCTATATCTGGCGCGGAGCATCCTTTTCATACAGTCACCGCCGTATACTGAATCTTCAATGCAAGGTACGCGATTCAAAATGGCGTCACTTGCATTTCTATTGGTTGATTTGATTTTGCAAATTCAAATCAGCCAATCTGATGAGAGCTACTGAAATCCTATTGGCTGTTCAAATCGGCCAAAAGGGTGAGAGCTACTGAAATTCTATTGGCTGATTTTAGGGTAAGGGTTAGGTTTTGGGGGTTACTAGTTTAAATTAGTTTATTGCGATATGGGGGGCTTTTGGTTTAGGGGTTAATAGGTTTATTTAGTATATTTTGTTGTGTGGGCTTTCGGTTTAGGGGTTAATAGGTTTATTATAGTGGCGGCGGAATGAGGGGTTAATAACTTTAGTATAGTGGGGGCGATGTGGGCTGACGGCAGATTAGGGGTTAATAATATTTTAATAGTGTTTGTGATGTGGGAAGGCGGCGGTTTAGGGGTTAATAACTTTTTGTATAGTGGCGGCGATGTCGGGGAGCAGCGGAATAGGGGTTCATTTTTTATTAATGGCTGCGATGTCGGGATAAATTTAATATAGTGTTTGCGATGCGGGAGGGCCTCGGTTTAGGGGTTAATAGGTAGTTTATGGGTGTTTAGTGCACTTTGTAACAGTTTAGTTATGAGTTTTATGTAACAGTTTTGTAGTGTAAAACTCATAACTACTGCTCACAGATTGCGAAACGGATCTTGTCGGTATAGGCTGGAACGCAAGCTTTTTAGCCTCACCGCAAAACTTGTAATGGAAGTTCCATGAAAAAAAATTATTTTTACGAGTGCGGGACTAACGTTGCGTTACAGGCTAAAAGGCTTGCAGTACAGCTGTACCGACAAGACTTGTAATAGCTGCGGTGCTGTTTTAACGCTGAAATAACCCTTTTTTCAGCGTTAAAACACGAACGCAAAACTCATAATCTAGGTGAATGTGAGGTCAAGAAAATTGACCAACATTCCATTGAATGTATCTGTGGAGCGTAAACCCAATGGATTGTTGTTAAGGTACATTAAGATTTCTTCAAATTTTTCATCTGTTAAATTGTCCTTGGTGATGAATAACATATCATCAATGTATTGCGTGTAAAAAATAATGCTGTCATGTAGTAAATTCTAAACATAGAAAAATTTGTCATCAAGAAAGAAAAAATGATGTGTTAGCAAAAACGACAAAATTTCACCAATGAAAAACTAAGTAGTGTTTTCTAGCGTTAGTTCTGTTTATAGGAAGAATCTAACATCTTAAATTCCCAATTGGTGGGGTATGCTAGTGCAGTGTTTTTCAACCAGTGTGCCGTGGCACACTAGTGTGCCGTGAGAGATCCTCAGGTGTGCCACGGCAGACTGACAACAGTGTGACATATTTTTTAAACTTTGCTTGTTTTTTACTCCCAGTGCAGGGGTAGTTTGTAGGAGGCATGGCATAACAGCACAATACATACAGTATGTGTGTGTATGTGTATATATATATATATATATATGCTGTATTAGGCTACAATGTGTGATTTTTTTAAAAAAAATTTGGGATGGTGGTGTGCCACAGGATTTTTTAATGTAAAAAAGTGTGCCACGGCAAAAAAAAGGTTAAAAATCACTGTGCTAGTGTATAGTGATGTTATGTATCTTTAAGATATCTGAATTGTTTATTGACCAATGGTTGTAACAAGGATTCCAACCATTCCAACAGCGGTTCAAATAAAGAACCAATGTCAGAGATTATCGGCCTATCTGGTGGGTTGGCACAGTTCTTATAACATATACAGTGGATATAAAAAGTCTACACACCCCTGTTAAAATGACAGGTTTCTGTGATGTAAAAAAAATCACAAAGATAAATCATTTCAGAACTTTTTCCACCTTTAATGTGACCTATAAACTACACAACTCAATTGAAAAACAAACTGAAATATTTTAGGTAAAGGGAAATAAAACTAAAAAACTAAAATAATGTGGTTGGGGATGTAGCTGTGTTCAGAATTAAGCAATCACATTCAAAACCATGTTAAATAAGAGTCATCACACACCTGCCATCATTTAAAGTGCCTCTGATTAACCCTGAATAAAGTTCAGCTGTTCTAGTAGGTCTTTCCTGACATTTTCTTAGTCGCATCCTACACAAAAGCCATGGTCCACAGAGAGCTTCTAAAGCATCAGAGGGATCTCTTTGTTAAAAGGTATCAGTCAGGAGAAGGGTACAAAAGAATTTCCAAGGCATTAGATATACCATGGAACACAGTTAAGATAGTCATCATCAAGTGGAGAACATATGGCACAGCAATGACATTACCAAGAACTGGATGTCCCTCCAAAATTGATGAAAAGACGAGACGAAAACTGGTCTGGGAGGCTACCAAGAGGACTACAGCAATATTAAAGGAGCTGCAGGAATATCTGGCAAGTACTGGCTGTGTAGTACATGTGACAACAATCTCCCGTATTCTTCATATGTTTGGGCTTTGGGGTAGATGGCAAGACGGAAGCCTTTTCTTACAAAGAAAAACATCCAAAAGCATGTGAGAAAATGTGTTAAAGATAGAGGGAATTCTGAACAGTTCAAAATACCAGTCAATATTGGCATAAAACCTTCAGGCTTCTGCTAGAAAGCTGAACATGAAGAGGAACTTCATCTTTCAACATGACAACGACCCAAAGCATACATCCAAAACAACAAAGGAATGGCTTCACCAGAAGGAGTTTAAAGTTTTGGAATGGCCCAGCCAGAGCCAAGACCTGAATCCAATTGAAAATCTGTGGGGTGATCAGAAGAGGGCTGTGCACAGGAGATGCCCTCGCAATCTGACAGATTTGGAGTGTTTTTGCAAAAAAGAGTGGGCAAATCTTGCCAAGCCAAGATGTGCCATGCTGATAGACTCATACCCAAAAAGACTGAGTGCTGTAATAAAATCAAAAGGTGCTTCAACAAAGTATTAGTTTAAGGGTGTGCACACTTATGCAACCATATTATTTTAGTTTTTTATTTTTACTTCCCTTCACCTAAATGATTTCAGTTTGTTTATCAATTGAGTTGTATAGTTTATAGGTCACATTAAAGGGGGAAAAAGTTCTGAAATTATTTATCTTTGTCTAATTTTTTTACATCACAGAAACCTGCCATTTTAACAGGGGTGTATAGACTTTTTATATCCACTGTACATGATAGTACATAGGAAGTATTAGATGATAATAAAAATATCTTAATCTTCAGTTTTAAATATACCTAATGCCAACCCTTCTAATAATAATAATTGTTTTAGTTTTATTTTAAACAAAGATATATGATGAGAGGTTAATTCACCTACGCCTAGATTTAGAGTTTGGCGGTAGCCGTCAAAACCAGCGTTAGAGGCTCCTAACGCTGGTTTTTACCGCCCGCTGGTATTTAGAGTCGTGTAGGTAAGGGTCTAACGCTCACTTTGCAGCCGCGACTTTTCCATACCGCAGATCCCCTTACGTCATTTGCGTATCCTATCTTTTCAATGGGATCTTTCTAACGCCGGTATTTAGAGTCGTGGCTGAAGTGAGCGTTAGAAATCTAACGACAAAACTCCAGCCGCAGAAAAAAGTCAGGAGTTAAGAGCTTTCTGGGCTAACGCCGGTTCATAAAGCTCTTAACTACTGTGCTCTAAAGTACACTAACACCCATAAACTACCTATGTACCCCTAAACCGAGGCCCCCCCACATCGCCGCCACTCTATTAAAATTTTTTAACCCCTAATCTGCCGACCGCACACCGCCGCCACCTACGTTATCTCTATGTACCCCTAATCTGCTGCCCCTAATACCGCCGACACCTACATAATATTTATTAACCCCTAATCTGCCGCCCCCAACGTCGCCTCCACCTACCTACACTTATTAACCCCTAATCTGCCGACCGGACCTCACCGCTACTATAATAAATGTATTAACCCCTAATCCGCCTCACTCCCGCCTCAATAACCCTATAATAAATAGTATTAACCCCTAATCTTCCCTCCCAACATCGCCGCCACCTAACTTCAAGCATTAACCCCTAATCTGCCGACCGGACCTCACCGCTACTGTAATAAATTTTTTAACCCCTAAAGCTAATTCTAACCCTAACCCTAACACCCCCCTAAGTTAAATATAATTTTTATCTGACAAAATAAATTAACTCTTATTAAATAAATTATTCCTATTTGAAGCTAAATACTTACCTGTAAAATAAACCCTAATATATCTACAATATAAATTATAATTATATTGTAGCTATTTTAGGATTAATATTTATTTTACAGGCAACTTTGTATTTATTTTAACCAGGTACAATTATTAAATAGTTAATAACTATTTAATAGCTACCTAGTTAAAATAATTACAAAATTACCTGTAAAATAAATCCTAACCTAAGTTACAATTAAACCTAACACTACACTATCAATAAATTATTAAATAAAATACCTACAATTATCTACAATTAAACCTAACACTACACTATCAATAAATTAATTAAATACAATACCTACAAATAAATACAATTAAATAAACTAACTAAAGTACAAAAATAAAAAAGAACTAAGTTACAAAAAATAAAAAAATATTTACAAACATTAGAAAAATATTACAACAATTTTAAACTAATTACACCTACTCTAAGCCCCCTAATAAAATAACAAAGACCCCCAAAATAAAAAAATTCCCTACCCTATTCTAAAATTAAAATAGAAAAGCTCTTTTACCTTACCAGCCCTGAAAAGGGCCCTTTGCGGGGCATGCCCCAAAGAATTCAACTCTTTTGCATGTAAAAAAAAACATACAATACCCCCCCCCCCCCCCCCCCCCCCGGAATTAAGGTAGGGAAATTCTGATTGGCTGATGGAATCAGCCAATCAGATTCAAGTTCAATCCGATTGGATCATAATTTTCCTACCTTAATTCCGATTGGCTGATAGAATCCTATCAGCCAATCGGAATTCGAGGGACGCCATCTTGGATGACGTCCCTTAAAGGAACCGTCATTCGTCGGGAAGTCGTCGGTGAAGATGGATGTTCCGCGTCGGCGGGATGACCATGGATCCGGAAGAAAGAAGATTGAAGATGCCGCTTGATAGAAGACTTCAGCCCGATCATGGACCTCTTCAGCTCCCGCTTGGATGAAGACTTCAGTCGGATCATGGACATCTTCAGCCCCCCGCTTGGGCTTGGATCAAGACATCGGAGGCTCTTCTGGATCGATCGGTGAACCCAGCGTGGTGAAGACAAGGTAGGGAGATCTTCAGTGGCTTAGTGTTAGGTTTATTTAAGGGGGGTTTGGGTTAGATTAGGGGTATGTGGGTGGTGGGTTGTAATGTTGGGGGGGTATTGTATGTTGTTTTTTTTTTTACAGGCAAAAGAGCTGAATTCTTTGGGGCATGCCCCGCAAAGGGCCCTTTTCAGGGCTGGTAAGGTAAAAGAGCTTTTCTATTTTAATTTTAGAATAGGGTAGGGCATTTTTTTATTTTGGGGGTCTTTGTTATTTTATTAGGGGGCTTAGAGTAGGTGTAATTAGTTTAAAATTGCTGTAATATTTTTCTAATGTTTGTAAATATTTTTTTATTTTTTGTAACTTAGTTCTTTTTTATTTTTTGTACTTTAGTTAGTTTATTTCATTGTATTTATTTGTAGGTATTGTATTTAATTAATTTATTGATAGTGTAGTGTTAGGTTTAATTGTAGGTAATTGTAGGTATTTTATTTAATTCATTTATTGATAGTGTAGTGTTAGGTTTAATTGTAACTTAGGTTAGGATTTATTTTACAGGTAATTTTGTAATTATTTTAACTAGGTAACTATTAAATAGTTATTAACTATTTAATAGCTATTGTACCTGGTTAAAATAATTACAAAGTTGCCTGTAAAATAAATATTAATCCTAAAATAGCTACAATATAATTATAATTTATATTGTAGCTATATTAGGGTTTATTTTACAGGTAAGTATTTAGCTTTAAATAGGAATAATTTATTTAATAAGAGTTAATTTATTTTGTTAGATTTAAATTATATTTAACTTAAGGGGGTGTTAGTGTTAGGGTTAGACTTAGCTTTAGGGGTTAATACATTTATTAGAGTAGCAGTGAGGTCCGGTCGGCAGATTAGGGGTTAATAATTGTAGGTAGGTAGCGGCGACGTTGGGGGTGGCAGATTAGGGGTTAATAAATATAATATAGGGGTCGGCGGTGTTAGGGGCAGCAGATTAGGGGTACATAGGGATAATGTAGGTTGCGGCGGTGTACGGAGCGGCAGATTAGGGGTTAATAATAATATGCAGGGGTCAGCGATAGCGGGGGCGGCAGATTAGGGGTTAATAAGTGTAAGGTTAGGGGTGTTTAGACTCGGGGTACATGTTAGAGTGTTAGGTGCAGTCTTAGGAAGTGTTTCCCCTAGGAAACAATGGGGCTGCGTTAGGAGCTTAACGCTGCTTTTTTGCAGGTGTTAGGTTTTTTTTCAGCTCAAACTGCCCCATTGTTTCCTATGGGGATATCGTGCACGACCAAGTTTTTGAAGCTGGCCGCGTCCGTAAGCACCGCTGGTATCGAGAGTTGCAGTGGCGGTAAATATGCCTCTACGCTCCTTTTTTGGAGCCTAACGCACTGAAAACGCAGCCATTCTGTGAACTCTAAATACCAGCGGTATTTAAAAGGTGCGGGGAAAAAAAAGCATGCGTTAGCTACGCGGGTCGTTACAGACAAAACTCTAAATCTAGCCGAATATGTTGTTGTATCTAGCAGTTGTCTATAAACTTCTTTGGTCTCTGTATCAGCCCCTGCAGTAAAGATAAAAACATGAATAGTTACCTCATAAAATACCACCTACTTGTGAAACTTTCAATAGGATCTTAGCAAAAGTAAAACATTAAAACAAGTCCTCAACATATCTGTATATATTGTTTTCAGCAGCCCAAGACAGCAGTTAGCAGGTTAGACATGTTATTATATTAATTTCAGACTCTGTAACATCTATAAAGCCTAGGGTGCTTTGTGGTGTTCTGCTATACAGATGTTGAAGAGGTAATAATTTAGCCCTTGTTTATTTTGGTATTTGCTGTAAAAGTATTCTTCCTATATCAGTTATGTGCTTGAGAGTAAGGGAGGTGATGAGGAGCTTGATGCTTTAACCTGCATTAAAGGACTATAACAGTGCATAAGAAAATATGTTAGAGCAATTTTCATATTCACTATTATTTGCATGTAACCATGTGTATAACCCCTGTAAAGGAATTAAACACATAATTAAAGTCAATACCAGAGCACCAATGCACTGCTGGGAGCTAGCCAAATGTGTGTAGCCACCAATCAACAGCTAGCTTAGAGTAGTGCATTGCTGTTGTTCTCTTCTACCCAAGAGAATAAAGTAGAAGTGAATTTAAAAAAATACATTCTCTATCTGAATATTTAATTTAATCTTTCCTGTCCCTTTAAGCAATCAGAATGAGGTTCAATCTGACTGGGTGTAGCTATACAAAACTGTAAATGGATGTGGCTCTTCTGCAAAGTGTCCCTGGAAATTGTATTCACATGTTGGCAAATATGCACAAACGAACTAGCTCTATCTAGCTGTGAAAAAGGATCAAAATGCACTGAGATAAGAGGTGGCCTTCACAGGCATAAAAATTAGAATATGAGCCTACCTAGGTTTAGCTTTCAACAAAGAATACTAACGGCTAGATTTAGAGTTTTGTCGGTAACGACCCGCGTAGCTAGCGCTGGCTTTTTTTCCCCCGCACCTTTTAAATACCGCTGGTATTTAGAGTTCACAGAAGGGCTGCGTTAGGCTCCAAAAAGGGAGCGTAGAGCATAATTTACCGCCACTGCAACTCTCAATACCAGCGGTGCTTACGGACGCGGCCAGCTTCAAAAACGTGCTTATGCACGATTCCCCCATAGGAAACAATGGGGCAGTTTGAGCTGAAAAAAAACCTAACACCTGCAAAAAAGCAGCGTTCAGCTCCTAACGCAGCCCCATTGTTTCCTATGGGGAAACACTTCCTAAGTCTGCACCTAACACTCTAACATGTACCCGAGTCTAAACACCCCTAACCTTACACTTATTAACCGCTAATCTGCCGCCCCCGCTATCACTGACACCTGCATATTTTTTTAACCCCTAATCTGCCGCTCCGTACACCGCCGCAACCTACATTATCCCTATGTACCCCTAATCTGCTGCCCATAACACCGCCGACCCCTATATTATATTTATTAACCCCTAATCTGCCCCCTACAACGTCGCCACCAGCTACCTACAATAATTAACCCCTAATCTGCCTACCAGACCTCACCGCTACTATAATAAATGTATTAACCCCTAATCCGCCTCACTCCCGCCTCAATAACCCTATAATAAATAGTATTAACCCCTAATCTGCCCTCCCTAACATCGCTGACACCTAACTTCAAGTATTAACAACTAATCTGCCGACCGGACCTCACCGCTACTTTAATAAATTTATTAACCCCTAAAGCTAAGTCTAACCCTAACACCCCCCTAAATTAAATATAATTTAAATCTAACGAAATAAATTAACTCTTATTAAATAAATTATTCCTATTTAAAGCTAAATACTTACCTGTAAAAAAGTGGCGGCGATGTGGGGGGGGCCTCGGTTTAGGGGTACATAGGTAGTTTATGGGTGTTAGTGTACTTTAGAGCACAGTAGTTAAGAGCTTTATGAACCGGCGTTCGCCCAGAAAGCTCTTAACTCCTGACTTTTTGCTGCGGCTGGAGTTTTGTCGTTAGATTTCTAACGCTCACTTCAGCCAAGACTCTAAATACCAGCGTTAGAAAGATCCCATTGAAAAGATAGGATACGCAATTGACGTAAGGGGATCTGCGGTATGGAAAAGTCGCGGCTGGAAAGTGAGCGTTAGACCCTTACCTACTCGACTCTAAATACCAGCGGTAGCCCAAAACCAGCGTTAGGAGCCTCTAATGCTGGTTTTGATGGCTAACGCCAAACTCTAAATCTAGCCGAAAGAGAACAAAGCACATTTGATGATAAAAGTAAATTGGAAAGTTGTTTAAAATTGCATGCCCTATTTGAATAATAAAAGTTTAATTTTCCTTCTTAATACAGGGAGAGTCCACAGCTGCATTCATTACTTGTGGGAATACAGAACCTGGCCAACAGGAGGAGGCAAAGACACCCCAGCCAAAGGCTTAAATACCTCTCCCACATCCCCCAGTCATTCTTTGCCTTTCGTCACAGGAGGTTGTCAAAAGATTTCGGAGTAGTTCCTTAGGAAGGATATCTGCCCTTCGAGATGGGACTGGAGTTTTAAGTAGTCTTGTCAGCCTCTCAGTGAAAGCATTGATGAAAGTTAGAGTCTGGAGATGCAGGGAGAGTTTTTCTGCGAAGTCATCCAGACTCATATCAACAGCTCCTTAAGCAATCAGCGTTGGTGAGTTTCGCTGCCTGCTTTCTTCACTCAAGTCCATGTTAGAGGCGCTGCTACAATCTTTCAAACTTGAAGGACCATGTCGCTGTTCCACGATATAGATTCCGGTAAGATCGTTTCAGTTTTACACACATAGAAGACAGGGTCTCAGTGGGACTCCTTTATCTTTATGAAATCAAGGGTTAATATCTCCTGAGGGGGATTATTGAACAGTGGGGATTTTTTAATCATGTTTGTTATATAATTTTGACTGCTTATGTGTAAGAACGTTTGGGCTCTTTGGCTGATACGGAACATACAGGTTACTTTCATTTTGAGAGCTGAGCAGTTTTTTATCAAGCTGGCACACTTTTTCTTAGCAGGGGCGGTCCTGCATGAGCACCATGTGACCGGGAGTGGTCACGTTTATTCCCGCTTGCGATTCCTGATTGGGTGTCTGCGGAGAGGAGCATCTTCCCTACCTGTCTGGGTCATAGGAGGTGTTGAGTGCCCCAGCCATTGGGGGTATAAGGTGCCAGTTTTTTTTTTCTCTTTCGATAATATAACTTAGACGAGTTATGCAAGATTCTGATATTTTAGAGGAGGTTCCCTCTGAGACAGAATTTGATACCTGTGTACCCAGTCCTCTCAATTATGTTCCGTATACCGCAATAGGGCATTCTCATCAATCAATGTTGGGATGTCAGAGACCACCTAGCCATCTGCCTCTGAGGATTCTGAATCCAGTGAGGTGTGTTCCCTAGATTATTCTGTTCCTACTTATGCAGTTTTCCCGAGTTCCGCTCCCCCTTCGCCTGTTAGGGATTTGTTTTCACAAGAGGTTACTATGCAGTTTAGCATGGCCATCTCTATGGCCTTAGCGATGCTACCTCTTCCTGCTGCGTGCAAGCGAAGGGTTAATCCAGGTTCTCCTGCCCAAGAACCGTCGTGTAAAATGATGATTGTGTCTGATCAGTCCTCTGGGGATGCGGTTTCCTCTGAGTTTTCAGAGGTAGAACCTTCAGAGTCTGAGTCTATGGACTTCAATCCTTCGACTGCGGAGGGCATAGCGTTTAGATTTAGATTGGCACACCTGCGTTTGCTTCTGAGAGAGGGTTTGGTGATGTTAGAGGTTCCCAGTACTGATCCGTCAGTTGAATCTCAGTCCTCTAAATCAGATAACGATCTTAACTAGACGAGTGGAGAGGATTGGTGTTCCTATTCCTTATCGTTTTGTTATCGTTTTGATCTACATTTTGTTTTATTCTTTAAAAGTTCCGAGCTCTATGGGGGTTGTGTTGTGTGACAGGCTGGACCTGGTTTTTGTTTGAACGCTCCCTTTTTCAGCTATCATATTTGGGCGCTTGCCTATTTCCTTTTGCCTTCTATTCCGTTCCAGATAGTTTTCAGTTTTTAGAGCTCTGGGTTGTTATAGAAACTCTTAGAAAGACGTTTCGTCACATGGGATTTTTGATACTATCGACTTAGATGGTCGAGATTGTGGTAGACTTCTGGTGGAAGCATCTAGATCTCTGTTCGGGGTGATGATCCCCCGATAAATTTGAGACAACATTTAAGCAATGGAGCTTATATTCCTTAGTTTGATTATCTCAGTTTTTCTAGCATTTCTGGAATTTAAGAATTTCTGTTTAGCCCTTGAGTGTTTTGACAGATATGTTGTATCCTAGGCAGGACCTGTTTTGGGTACTAGTTAAGTCTGCTCCTTCCAAGAGAGGGAGTTTATTTCTAGCTTCCGGTTCAGGCACATTGGGTTCATCTATACTAGAGTACAGGCTGGACCTGTTTTAGGTATTATCTTGGATGGGCGCTTGATACTGGATCATATGGATCTAGGGGTCCTAGTGGCCGGAGCTAGGCTTTGTTTTTGTTTTTTTGGCAGTTTTCTCTTCTCTTGATTTTGTCTTTGGCAGAGAGAGGGAATTTTTTCAGGTGAGTTTTGGAGTCATTGTCCCAGTATCTATTGCACTGTGGGAATATTTTCTTTCCACTGTTGGTGTATGGTCCAATAAGGAGAGGGGATTCCCATCCTAATTGGATTCTATGACTGTTAAGCAGAGCCTATTAGTGCTCCTTTTTGCCTGAGAATGTAAGGTTCTCTCTTCTTTTGTTCAGGAAGAAGGATGTCTTTCCTATATCATCCTTTTGAGCAAATCCGGTTCTTAAGAACCGTATCTTCCAGCAAACCTCGTTCTGATTCTAGGTTTCGTTTTGGGATCTGGGGTTTAATGTGGCAGTATCCTGCTTCAGAGTTTACAGTAGTCTTAGCTTTCTGGTTTCTTACCATCGGCTGTTAATAGACTTTTAGGGATTTTCACTTGTCTTTTTGACCCTCAGAGCTGGATCTAGACTTGAGTTTCGAGTGTATACACCAGGGTGGATTCCTGGATGCTGTTTTGTCTTACGGACAGGAAGTTTTTTCCTGAGATCTTGTGATATGCCCTCCAGTTCCCCTTCTGGTCTTCGTTGGCCCGGGGGGGATATAGTCATCCAAGGCTGTGTCCTCCTGTCTTCAGTAGCTCTTCAGGGACAGTTTTGACTTTGTTGTTTCGCTGCCTGTGGGAAGCGAGTATCCTATGTGGGTCCCTAGATCAGGAGTTTCCTTCCTTTTTATCCTATGGGTCCTCAGCCGAGCATTCTGCCTTGAGACTTTGATCTTCTGGGTTTGTACCAGTTGGGACCTTTCGGTGAGTAGATCCCTTTTTTTGGAAGGGGAGAGTTCCTTCTGTGTGGACAGGAGAACCTCGTGTTTGGTGGGGGGCGGAGGCCCACTACGGCTCTTTGTCAGCAGTCCACTAATTGAGCAGCTCTTCAGGAATGGATGTTCCCTACTATCTTTTCTTGCTTGAGTATTGTTATCTAATTGGGGAAGCCGATCAGGTGTCCTTGCCTACCCCTGGTTTCCTCTTAAGTTCTCAGGGAGATGTGGCATAGTGGTTAGATCCACCACTTCTGAATCAGAAGTTTGTGGCTTGGAACCCAGGTCAACTTCTGTTTTTTCTGCCAGAATGTGTTTCTGGTGTCAGCTAGCATCCCTGAGTAGAATGTTACTCAGGGATCTTCAATCAGAGCTTTTGGATCCTCTTCTTGTGACCATGTTACTCTTTGTTGGAGATGGTCTGATCCTAGTAAAGCTAGCATCAGGTGAGACTGATTTCTCCTCTCTTGTAGGGAGGAGCTAGATCGTTCTGGCTCTCTATCGGACTCGGGAGTTTGTCTTTAATTTCCTCCAGGACGAGCTGGAGAAGGGCCTTTCTAGTGAGCTCTGGCTCAAGCAGTCCTTTTTTGGGACAGATGGCTGTCTTATCCTGATGGGTACCTTAGCTGCATAACATGCAGTAGGTTGTAGGTTGAATCCAGCAGCAGTCCTTGCTCCTTGATTGTGGGCTTGCAAGCAGTTTTTCGATTCCCTGATTGTTGTTCTGTTCCAGAGGTTCATTGAACGCTCAGGCGTTTCGTTCTTTTTGCTAGAGCACTGAATGCGGTCAGGCTGGTATCTTTCTTTGCTCCTTCTTGGAACTTAGTATTTATTAGGGGGTGGTATCGGGTTATTTTTCTACCCGTGCAGGAGGTGGTCTTTGAATTCCTTCTTCAATGATCTATTCTGTCTGTAGATTGTTTTTCTACATGCCATGGTCCCTATGTTTTACTCTTGCAATATGTACTCCTTAAAGGAGTTTCCTCCTTATTAAGGCTGTTTACGAGTTTGTTAGGGTTTTCTCCCAAAGATTTTTATTTTATATGTTGTTTTCTTTTCTAAATGGAAAAGGGTTTTTCCCCTTTCAGGGAATCTTGCCTTGATGTTCTTTTGGACTATGGAAGCTTGGTTCCCTTCTTCATTGTTAGTGGAGGAGTGTTTTTTTCCCTTGACTTGGGAGTCAGTGGGACACTAGCCTCCTCAGAGGTTATGGCTCAGTTCAAGAGCAGTAACGTCTTATTGGGTCTCTGGCATGAGATCTCTCTGGTTCTGATTGTTGGGCTGCTATCTGGTCCTCCGAACATTATTTTTCTTTTTTACTTCTGTTGAAGCAGCATTCGGGAGAATGGGTTTGTTGCAGGCTGTGGTGCCCTCAGAATTGGGCTGCCCGTTAGCATTCAGTGTCCTCTGTAGCTTGGGTATTAGTTCCCACAAATAATGAATGCAGCTGTGGACTATTATATATTATATTGTTATATTATTATATTATTGTATTTAAAAGGAAAACATAAATTATGACTTACAAGATAATTTCCTTTCCTTCGATACAGGGAGAGTCCACAGAAATTTATTTTGTTTTCTTCTGGCACCTTTTTCACCCTTATATTTCTCCTTCTGTTTCCTTGTTCCCTCGGCAGAATGACTATGGGGTGAGGTAAGTGGGAGAGGTATTTAAGCCTTTGGGTGGGGTGTCTTTGCCTCCTCCTGGTGGCCAGGTTCTTTATTCCCACAAGTAATGAATGCAGCTGTGGACTCTCCCTGTATCGAAGGAAAGGAAATTATCTGGTAAGTCATCATTTATGTTTTGACTAGACTGTCCCTTTAAATCAGCTTAGCACAGGGGTGTGAAAAAAGGCTTAGCAATGAAGTGGTTAATTGTGTTTACCAAAAAAAATTAAGGTCAGATAGATATGAGACAGATAGTTTAATCAGAAACGCTAAAACTCATGCAGAAAAGAGAATAGCACAATCAGTAATAAATGAAGACAAAACCTTTAGACATATCAGTGAAAAGAGAAAATCTAGGGGAGGGATAGTAAGACTAAAGATTGAAGATGATAGAGTAATGGAAGGAAGTCATTCTCAGCCCTGGCATACTCCTCTAACATGCTACCTTACGTAAATGTTCCCACACTGCTGATTGAAAATCCCGTTGTTTAGCTGACTTCCTTCATTGCAATTCATCTTAAACTCCTACTATTCTGCCCTCTCTGACACGCTACCTACCCGCACTTCTGAGCGACATTGTTGAAAATCCTGTTGTTCTGCTGACTTCCTTCATTACAAGTTCATCTTAAACTCCTACTATTCTGCCCTCTCTGACATGCTACCTATGTAGATGTTCCCGCACTGCTGAGCGACATTGTTCAAAATCCTGTTGTTCAGTTTGACTTTCTTCATTACAAGTTAATCTTAAATTTCTACTATTCTGCCTTAACCTCTCCAAGCAGGTTCTCTACTCTTATCTCTACTCTTTCTTCAAACCCAAAACCTTTGTTCTCCACTTATGACACCCTTCTCCACCCACTCCCACCTCCTATTTCCACTTCTCTCTCATCTCAAGATTTTGTCTACCACTTCACCAACAAAATAGATTACATCAGAAGCGAAATCATCTCCCAACACACTACCAGTCTCCAACCCCCTCAACCAATAACCGATGTTCAAAACCCGCAAAGCCACAGACTCAGCTTTTTTGTTCCCGCTATTGAGGAAATAGTTTCTGCCCTTATATCCTCCTCTCACCTCTCTACCTGTCCCCTTGATCCCATCCCCTCACAATTACTGCCCTCCCTCTCTCCTACTCCTATGCTCATATTTATTTTTAATCTCTCCCTCAGCACTGGTATATTTCCCTCATCCCTTAAACATGCACTAATTACACCTAAAATCCAACTACCGCCCTATTTCCCTATCCTCCTCCATTTTAAACTTCTGGAAAGGCTCATATATACATGCCTTAAAACATTTCCTCACATTAAACTCCCTCCTTGATCCATTGCAATCTGGATTTTGCCCACAACACTCCACAGAAACTGCAATCATTAAGGTTTCTAATGACCTAATTACAGCAAAATCTAAAGGCCACGTTTCTTTGTTAATCCTCCTTGATCTGTCTGCAGCCTTTGGCATAGTTGACCACACTCTTTTTTTGCTCCAAACCCTCCAATCTTTCGGCATCTGTGACAAAGTTCTATTATGGCTCTTCTCTTACTTGTCTAACCGCACCTTTAGTGTTACCTTCTCTGGCACATCCTCTGACCCTTTACCACTTTCTGTTGGTGTACCACAAGGTTCTGTCCTTGGTCCCCTTCTCTTCTCAATTTATACATCATCCTTAGGTTCCTTAATACAGTCCAATGGGTTTCAATACCATTTGTCTGCTGATGATACTCAAATATACATATCTGCACTAGACCTATCTCCTTCCTTACTAACTCGTGTCACTAACTGTCTTTCTAATATTTCATCTTGGATGTCCTCTCACTACCTTAAGCCAAATGTCTCAAAAACTGAGCTCCTTATTTTGTACCCTTCTTCCAAAATCCGTACCCCAACTTTCTCTAACTGTTGATAATAACATCATTACCCCAACCCTGCATGCCCGATGTCTTGGGGTCACACTTGACTCATATCTCTCTTTCACTCTCCACATTCAGTCTTTGGCCAATTCTTGCTGCCTCCACCTTAAAAACATTTCTAAAATTTGCCACTTTCTCACACAAGACACAACTAAGACTTTAATCCACTCTCTAATCATTTGCCAGGCTAATCTTCCTTACACATCGCTCCTCATCTGTTGCACTTCTTAGCCAGTTCCTTCACTGGCTTCCTCAAAGCTCCAGAATAAAACATAAAATCATAACTAACTTTTAAAGCTCGCAAAAACACTGCTCCACCTTATATCTCTGACCTAGTCTCCAGATACTTGCCCTCCCGTTCCCTTCGCTCTGTTTATGATCTCCTTCTATCCTCCTCTCTTGTTACCTCCTCACATTCCCGCCTACAAGACTTCTCCAGACTGGCCCCTGTTTTGTCGAGTCCTATAAAACAAATTAAAGAAGGTGCCACATAGCGTAGTAGTCTTATAACACAGGTAAAACAATTGTGAATGAAAATTCACTTACATTTGATGAAGCACATTGAAGTGCTGTACTTGCAGGCCAGATCTTCTAGAGTAATCTAGCTAACTCATCTCCCGTTTCAGGAACCAGGGAATAGGTATCAATCCGGTGGCGAACTGTAAATGTTGTATCCAAGGGTTGGGTGTACTGCCAGTTAGCTTAACTGCTTCATACCAAAACCAACAAGTGTGCAAAAAGCAAATAGATTAAAAATAGTGTTTATTGTGGCAAACACATAGATACACAGCGATGCATATCACAGTGACACACTGTTTCCTCAGGCTCATTAAAACAATAAATGTGCTAGCCTTTGGCTGTTCTGAAAATTTAGGACTTTTTAAATTAATGCAGTGTGGGTTTATTTAGGGGGTGTTAGGTTAGGAGACTTAGTAATTTAATTTATTATTTGCCTTGTGGGGGTTTGGCGGTTTAGGGGTTAATAGATTTATTAGATTAATTGTGATGTGGGGGTTTGGCTGTTTAGGGGTTAATAGATTTATTAGGTTAATTGCGATATGTGTGAATGGCGTATTAGGGGTTAATAGTTTAAATAGCTAGATTGCGTTGTGGGGGGATGGTGACTTAGGGGTTAATAACTTTGATAGATACTTTGCAATATGGGGGTTGTCTGATTGGGGGTTAATACATTAGTTATTGCAGTGGGGGGTTTGCGGTTGAGAGATAGATATTGCGCATGCGTTAGGTGTTTGATTTTATTTTAACAGTGAGCGACGGGGAAAATATATGTGCCGCACTTGTATACGGCGCCGTATATGTGCGATCGAGTGTAGTGTAAGGTCTGGTTACCATAATAACCTATTAATGTTTTAGAATTACAGCATCGGGTGAAAGGGTTAACACAACGCTAACTTACACCTACACGAAAAGAGCGACCGCACTCAAAGCGGAAACTTTTTCAATGGAAACCTGGTACGAAAATGGTGGCGTAAATTACTTTTAGCTGTCGGCTGCTTCGGTAGCTTAAGGCTCCATTTTTAACGGCTCAATGGAAACGAGCCCTTAGTACGTAAAACCGCCTTATTGGCATGAAAAGTAAAATAAGGTGGGTCACACTGTAATGCAGAAATCCCAGAAACTCTGCAAGCCGAAGTGATAGCTAACAAAAACAAAACCTTCCATGATAGAAGTTTAAGATCAACAGAATGCATAGGCTCAAACGGAGCCTGTTGCAAAACACGAAGAACAAGGTTGAGACTCCAAGGAGGAGCAACAGGTTTAAATACAGGCCTGATTCTAGCCAGAGCCTGAACAAAGGACTGCCCGTCCGGAAGCTCCACTAATCTCTTGTGCAGTAAGACCAGCAGGGCCAAGATCTGACCCTTCAGAGAACTGGCGGATAGATCCTTCTCCAAACCATCCTGGAGAAATTATAGAATTCGGGTAACCTTTACCTTGTGCCATGGAAGACTCCGTTCCTCACACCAATGAAGGTAAGTACACGATACCTTGTGGTAAATACCCTGCGAGCCTGGATCAAAGTGTCTATCACACTATCTGAAAAACCTCTCTTGGATAAGACTAAACGTTAAATTTCCATGCAGTCAGTCTCAGAGAATGGAGATTTTAATGTTGGAAAGGACCCTGGGTCAGAAGGTCTGCACGACAAGGTAACCTCCACGGAGGGGAGGAGGACATTCTTATTAGGTCCGCAAACCAAGTCCTTCAAGGCCACGATGGTGCTATCAGTATCACCAGAGCCTGTTCCTGCTTAATGCGAGCCACTAATCGAGGGAGAAGGGCCAATGGAGGAAAAAGATATATGAGATTGAACCTCCATGGAACCGCTAATGTGTATACCAATTCCGCTTGAGGATCCCTCATTCTCGACCCGTATCTGGGTAGCTTTATATTGAGACAAGAAGCCATAAGGGTCTATCTACGGAACCCCCCATCTGAGAGTTATCTCAGAGAACACCTCTGGGTGGAGACCCCACTCCCCGGGTGAAAGGATTGTCTGCTGAGGAAGTCCGCTTCCCAGTTGTCCATCCCCGGGATGTGAATCAGGGAAAGAAGACAGTTGTGAGATTCCACCCATTGAAGGATTCAAGACACCTCTATCATTGCTAGGGAACTTCTTGTTCCTCCCTGGTGGTTGATGTAAGCCACCGATGTTATATTGTCTGATTGAAATCTTATATACCGGGCAGAACAGAGCTGGGGCCATGCCCTTAAAGCATTGTGAATAGCCCAAAGCTCCAATATATTGATCGAAAGAGATGATTCTTCTCTGGACCACGTCCCCTGAGCCCTCTTGGGATCCCAGACTGCTCCCCAGCCTGAGAGGCTGGCATCTGTAGTCACAATCTCCCAAGATGGTCTCAAGTAGCACGTGTCTAGGGCCAGGTGATCTTGACAGAGCCACCAAGAGAGAGAGTCTCTCGTCAGATTGTCCAGAACAATTTGTTGAGACATGTTTAAGTGATCTCCGTTCCACTGCCTCAACATGCATAGTTGGAATCGAGCAAAAGGAATAATGTCCATTTAGCGTGTTCTGACATGCTGATATCAGTTTGGAACGTCTCTGATCTGTCAAAAAGATCTTCATGGATATTTAGTCGATGATAGAGAAAAATTACCCTGGTACTGGGAAACAGGGAACTCTTTTCTAGATTTATCTTTCATACGTGAGTTCGGAGAAGACACAGAAAAGACTCCGTCTGATATCTTTCCAAATGAAAAGATGGAGCTTGAACCAAGATATTGTCCAGTTACGGAGCCACTGCGATACCCTGAGATCTGGCCACTGCTAGGAGAGCTCCCAAAAGCCTTGTGAAGATTCTGGGAGCAGTAGCAAAGTCAAATGGCAAGGCTATGAACTGGAAATATTGATCCAGGAATGCGAACCTCAGAAACTGAAAATGATCTCCATGGATCGGGACATGAAGGTATGCATCCTTTAAGTCAATAGTGGTCATGAACTGTCCCTCCTGGATCAAGGGAAGGATGGACTTGATAGTCTCCATTTTCAAGGAGGGGACCCTGAGAATGGGACAGCTTCAGGAACCTTCTTCTCCTCATAGACCCTATCTAATTTAGGGATAATTGGTTCCTCAGGAAGCTTAGCGAAGGTAGGCAATACTTCCTTCAAGAGAAAGTGAAGGTGTTCAACCTTAAACCTAAAATTTGGTTCCTCCGGAGTAGGAGTTTTAATTTCAGAAACTTCTGACTCCAAAAGTTTACCTTCAGATGCAACCGAGGTTAGATCATCCTCAGAAAGGTGAGACAAAATAGCCAACTCAGACTGAAAAGAGGTGTTAACCCCCAAGTCAGTGGAACTATGCTTAACCTTTCTCTTATGTTTTCCAGAGATATGCAAAGCGTTTAATGCAGTTGATACCGCAGATTGAATCCGTGAAGTAAAATCTGCTGGCAAAAAATTACCTCAAGCCGGAGATAAAGGTGCGCCGCGGGGCACTGCCTGTGTCTTACGGTTAAAAGGGGACTGCGGATGCAGAATAGGCATCTCATGGACTATGGAATCCTGAGAGGTAGAAGGCTCCGGAACCTCTAAGGCAGACAATAATTCCTTCAAGAGAAAGTGAAGGTGTTCAACCTTAAACCTAAAATTTGGTTTCTCCGGAGTAGGAGATTTAATTTCAGATACTTCTGACTCCGAAAGTTTACCTTCAGATGCAACCGAGGTTAAATCATCCTCAGAAAGGTTAGACAAACTAGCCAACTCAAGTAAAATCTGCTGTCAAAAAATTACCTCCAGACGGAGATAAGGGTGTGCCGCAGGGCACTGCCTGTGTCATAGGGTTAAAAGGGGACTGCGGATGCAGAATAGGCATCTCATGGACTACGGAATCCTGAGAGGTAGAAGGCTCAGAGTGCATAAAAGTACCAGAGGATAAACCAGATTTAGACCCCTTCTTGGTCTTTAACACAGAACATAAGCAGACAGAACAGAATTGTGCACAATATAAACATGCATTCGTTACAGTGATTGCTGAAACAGAACCCTCTGAGGGGTTAATATCAGAATCCTCCATAGCAGGTATAAGATCTCAAACAGTAATGAATGAAGTTGTGGACTCTCCCTGCCTTTGGAAAGAAATAACTACAATTTTCCTGTGTCTCACGATACTGCAATCAAATACATAATGGGAATCTCAATACTTTCAACATAACCCCAGTAGAATATATTCCAGTGTCTCATTTATATAATAGATTTAATAGACTCAGACAGAGGGAAACCTTTTGGATTTTTAGATTGAATACCTTATTCCCCAAAGGTTTAAATATAAACATGGATTTAGCTGCATTCCAATATTTTTAGTGTCCCTGTAGGTTTAGTCTGATGTAGTTTGATTTCCTCCTAACATTGGAGGTACATTGGTGCTATGTTTTAGTAACACCTCTAGCAAACTTATATACCCCCTATTAAGTTTGAACTTATTATATACATATCTTTTTGATATGATACACTGTCACATGGCAATATTATTTTCACCTTCACTTATTGATAGCAATATTATATTACATTCTAATATTTATATTTATAATAGTTTTTGTCATTCACTTCCAAATTGTCACATGATTTATATGTATATCACTTCATACTAGCACTACCCTGTACACCCTTTATAAAACTACACTTACGACATATCTGAAAATTTTACCCTTGTATATTTCATTTCTTAATTATAGTTGTCTAAGTACACCCCTTACCACGAGTGCGATTGTACCTTTACAATCATGTAACTACTAACGGATAAGAGAATTGTTTACAACATAGCGCATTTATTATTGAAATACGATCTAAAACGTCAGCTGCTTTCTCTTGTTAAGTGTATCCAGTCCACGGATCATCCATTACTTATGGGATATTCTCCTTCCCAACAGGAAGTTGCAAGAGGATCACCCACAGCAGAGCTGCTATATAGCTCCTCCACTAACTGCCATATCCAGTCATTCTCTTGTAACCCTCAACAAAGATGGAGGTCGTAAGAGGAGAGTGGTGTTTTATACTTAGTTTATTTCTTCAGTGGGCAAGAGATGTTCAGGATCCCTGGGCGTTGGAGATCATATCTCAGGGATATCTTCTGGACTTCAAAGCTTCCCCTCCACAAGGGAGATTTCATCTTTCAAGGTTATCTGCAAATCAGATAAAGAAAGAGGCATTCCTACGCTGTGTGCAAGACCTCCTAGTAATGGGAGTGATCCATCCAGTTCCGCGGACGGAACAAGGACAGGGTTTTTATTCAAATCTGTTTGTGGTTCCCAAAAAAGAGGGAACCTTCAGACCAATTTTGGATCTAAAGATCTTAAACAAATTCCTCAGAGTTCCATCTTTCAAAATGGAAACTATTCGGACCATCCTACCCATGATCCAAGAGGGTCAGTACATCACCACAGTGGACTTAAAGGATGCCTACCTTCACATACCGATTCACAAAGATCATCATCGGTTCCTAAGGTTTGCCTTTCTAGACAGGCATTACCAATTTGTAGCTCTTCCCTTCGGGTTGGCTACAGCCCCGAGAATCTTTACGAAGGTTCTGGGCTCACTTCTGGCGGTTCTAAGACCGCGAGGCATAGCGGTGGCTCCGTATCTAGACGACATCCTGATACAGGCGTCAAGCTTTCAAATTGCCAAGTCTCATACAGAGATAGTTCTGGCATTTCTGAGATCGCACGGGTGGAAAGTGAACGAGGAAAAGAGTTCTCTATCCCCACTCACAAGAGTCTCCTTCTTAGGGACTCTTATAGATTCTGTAGAGATGAAAATTTACCTGACGGAGTCCAGGTTATCAAAGCTTCTAAATGCTTGCCGTATTCTTCATTCCATTCCGCGCCCTTCGGTGGCTCAGTGTATGGAGGTGATCGGCTTAATGGTAGCGGCAATGGACATAGTGCCATTTGCGCGCCTACATCTCAGACCGCTGCAATTATGCATGCTAAGTCAGTGGAATGGGGATTACACAGATTTGTCCCCTCTGATAAATCTGGATCAAGAGACCAGAGATTCTCTTCTCTGGTGGTTGTCTCGGGTCCACCTGTCCGAGGGTATGACCTTTCGCAGGCCAGATTGGACAATTGTAACAACAGATGCCAGCCTTCTAGGTTGGGGTGCAGTCTGGAACTTCCTGAAGGCACAGGGATCGTGGACTCAGGAGGAGAAACTCCTTCCGATAAATATTCTGGAGTTAAGAGCAATATTCAATGCTCTTCTGGCTTGGCCTCAGTTAGCAACACTGAGGTTCATCAGATTTCAGTCGGACAATATCACGACTGTGGCTTACATCAACCATCAAGGGGGAACCAGGAGTTCCCTAGCGATGTTAGAAGTCTCAAAAATAATTAGCTGGGCAGAGACTCACTCTTGCCACCTGTCAGCAATCCATATCCCAGGCGTGGAGAACTGGGAGGCGGATTTTCTAAGTCGTCAGACTTTTCACCCGGGGGAGTGGGAACTCCATCCAGAGGTGTTTGCTCAGTTGATTCATCGTTGGGGCAAACCAGAGTTGGATCCCATGGCGTCTCGCCAGAACGCCAAGCTTCCTTGTTACGGATACTCTAGATGCTCTAGCAGCGCCTTGGTTCTTCAACCTGGCTTATGTGTTTCCACCGTTTCCTCTGCTCCCTCGACTGATTGCCAAAATCAAACAGGAGAGAGCATCGGTGATTCTAATAGCGCCTGCGTGGCCACGCAGGACCTGGTATGCAGACCTAGTGGACATGTCATCCTTTCCACCATGGACTCTGCCTCTAAGACAGGACCTTCTAATACAAGGTCCTTTCAATCATCCAAATCTAATTTCTCTGAGACTGACTGCATGGAGATTGAACGCTTGATTCTATCAAAGCGTGGCTTCTCCGAGTCAGTCATTGATACCTTAATACAGGCACGAAAGCCTGTTACCAGGAAAATCTATCACAAGATATGGCGTACATATCTTTACTGGTGTGAATCCAAGAATTACTCATGGAGTAAGGTTATGATTCCTAGGATATTGTCCTTTCTCCAAGAGGGTTTGGACAAAGGATTATCAGCTAGTTCCTTGAAGGGACAGATTTCTGCTCTGTCTATTCTTTTGCACAAGCGTCTGGCAGAAGTTCCAGACGTCCAGGCATTTTGTCAGGCTTTGGTTAGAATTAAGCCTGTGTTTAAACCTGTTGCTCCCCCATGGAGCTTAAACTTGGTTCTTAAAGTTCTTCAAGGAGTTCCGTTTGAACCCCTTCATTCCATTGATATTAAGCTTTTATCTTGGAATGTTCTGTTTTTGATGGCTATTTCCTCGGCTCGGAGAGTCTCTGAGCTATCTGCCTTACAATGTGATTCTCCTTATCTGATTTTTCATGCAGATAAGGTAGTTCTGCGTACCAAACCTGGGTTTTTACCTAAGGTGGTTTCTAACAAGAATATCAATCAAGAGATTGTTGTTCCATCATTGTGTCCTAATCCTTCTTCAAAGAAGGAACGTCTTTTACATAATCTGGACGTAGTCCGTGCCTTGAAGTTTTACTTACAAGCTACTAAAGATTTTCGTCAAACATCTTCCCTGTTTGTCGTTTATTCTGGACAGAGGAGAGGTCAAAAAGCTTCGGCAACCTCTCTTTCCTTTTGGCTTCGGAGTATTATACGCCTAGCCTATGAGACTGCTGGACAGCAGCCCCCTGAAAGAATTACAGCTCATTCTACTAGAGCTGTGGCTTCCACCTGGGCCTTTAAAAATGAGGCCTCTGTTGAACAGATTTGCAAGGCCGCGACTTGGTCTTCGCTTCACACTTTTTCAAAATTTTACAAATTTGATACTTTTGCTTCTTCGGAGGCTGTTTTTGGGAGAAAAGTTCTTCAGGCAGTGGTTCCTCCCGCTTAATCCCTTCCTTGTCCCTCCCATCATCCGTGGTATCCCATAAGTAATGAATGATCCGTGGACTGGATACACTTAACAAGAGAAAACATAATTTATGCTTACCTGATAAATTTATTTCTCTTGTAGTGTATCCAGTCCACGGCCCGCCCTGTCATTTTAAGGCAGGTCCAAAATTTAATTAAACTACAGTCACCACTGCACCCTATGGTTTCTCTTTCTCTGTTTGTTTCGGTCGAATGACTGGATATGGCAGTTAGGGGAGGAGCTATATAGCAGCTCTGCTGTGGGTGATCCTCTTGCAACTTCCTGTTGGGAAGGAGAATATCCCATAAGTAATGGATGATCCGTGGACTGGATACACTACAAGAGAAATAAATTTATCAGGTAAGCATAAATTATGTTTTTTGTTTATCTTTGCATCGCACACATGTCCGCTGTTTATAGCATTGGCCATTTCCAATTGATGACGATTTTTGTTGACATTTGAGAATTGGTCTACGGCATACCATGTGATCGAAATTGTAACCAATAGGGGTTCGTTCCATTCAGGGCGAGAATTGTAGGTTTTTGCAACACTGTATTTATAACTATCTGCATTTGTAATTGTTTTTAAGTAGATATTTTTATATAGATGTATTGGTCTAAGAGTTTCTTGGGACCATATTTAATAAGATTGGATTTTTCTTGTATAGCTAAATTATACTATATGCGTTACTTTGGGATGAATTTTAACCCCTAAAGGACAAGGCCAATTTTTCAATTTCTTAGCCTTAAGAACCAGGGCTATTTTTACATTTTTGCTGTGTTTGTGATTAGCTATAATTTTCCTCTTACTCATTTACTGTACCCACACATATTATATACAATTTTTCTCGCCATTAAATGGACTTTCCATTTTTCATTATATCTTATAATTTGCAATATTTTTTTTTTATAAAATATGATAAAAAAAAATGAAAAAAACTTTCTAACTTTGACCCCCAAAATCTGTTACACATCTACAACCACCAAAAAACAACCATGCTAAATAGTTTATAAATTTTGTCCTGAGTTTAGAAATACCCAATGTTTACATGTTTTTTGCTTTTTTTTTTGCAAGTTATAGGGCAATAAGTACAAGTGGTATTTCCCAACCATTTTTTTTCCCAAAATTTGCATAAGTTACATTTTACACTGATATCTGTCAGGAATCCCTGAATAACCCTTCAGATGCATATACATATATATTTTTAGTAGACACCCCAAAGTATTGAGCTAGGTCTATTTTGGTATATTTCATGCCACCATTTCACCACCAAAAGCGATCAAATAAAAAAAAATTGTTCACTTTTTAGTAACGTTTTCACAAACTAAGTTTCTGACTGAAATTATTTACAAACAGCTTGTGCAATTATGGCACAAATGGTTGTAAATGCTTCTCTGGGATCCCCTTTGTTCAGAAATAGCAGACATTTTTGGCTTTAGCATTGCTTTTTGGTAATAAGAAGGCCGCTAAATGCCGCTGCGCACCACACTTGTATTATGCCAAGCAGTGACAGGGTTAATTAGGTAGCTTGTAGGTAGCTTCAAGGGTTAATTATAGCTTTAGTGTAGAGATCAGCCTCCCACCTGACACATCCAACCCGCTGATCCCTCCCAAACAGCTCTCTTCCCTCCCCCACCCCACAAATGTCCCCGCCATCTTAAGTACTGGCAGAAAGTTTGTGTTTGTTTTTAAAAAAAACAACCAATTTTTAAATTATATATTTTCTGCAGTGTAGGATCCCCCCTTACCACCCAACCTCCCTGAGTTCCCCCAAATAGCTCTCTAACCCTCCCCCCTCTCACTATTTGGTGCTATTTTGGGTACTGGCAGCTGTCTGTCAGTACCCTCTTTTCAAAATAATGTGCCCTTTTTTTATATAAATATTTATTTTTCTGTAGTGTAGCTGCCCCCCTCACTACCCCTTCCCCCTCTCCCAGATCCTTTTTTTAAAACATAATTTCCCCTCTCCCTCTCCCAACACCCGCTCCCACCAAGACTTCAATGCACATATTAGTGCAGATCGTGGGCACATGCGTGCACACACACACGCTCACACAATCAGGATTACCCACCTCACTATCCCCTCCCCCTCTCCCAGATCCCTTTTTTAAAACATAATTTCCCCCCTCCCTCTCTCAACACCTGCTCCCACCAAGAATTCAATGCACATATTAGTGCAGATCGCGGGCGCTTCCAGCCACTTTAAGCCCCTAACGACCAGTGTTGTGTATGTACGTACCCTGTACGACATGTGTCATTAAGGGGTTAATTAGGGGAGTTTTTTTTTTCTTTGAAATGTATCTATGATTGGATCCTTGTGTGTATAAAAGCCTAGCACATTTATTGTTTTAATATGAGCCTGAGGAAACACTGTGTCAATGTGAAATGGGTCACTGTGTATCTATGTGTTTGCCACAATAAACACTATTTTTAACCTATTTGCTTTTTGCACGCTTGTTGGTTTTGGTATGATACAGTTAAACTAACTGGCAGTACAACCAATCCTTAGATACATTATTTACAGTTTGCCACCGGATACCTATTACCTGGTTCCTGAAACGGGAGGCGAGTTAGCTAGATTACTCTAGAAGATCTGGCCTGCAAGTAAAGCACTTCAATGTGCTTCATCAAATGTGAGTGAATTTTCATTCATAATCGTTTTTCTTCTTAAATGGAAAGAGTCCACAGCTGCATTCATTACTTTTGGGAATTAAGAACCTTGCCACCAGGAGAAGGCAAAGACACCCCAACACAAGGCTTAAATACTCCTCCCACTTCCCTCATCCCTCAGTCATTCTTTGCCTTTCATCCCAGGAGGTTGGCAGAGAAGTGTCAGAAGTTTGGTTTTTGTCTCTTATGGAGGGTAGTACTCTTCGACATGGGACGGGAGTTTTCTTTCTGCGAAACTATCCCTACTCACTTTAACAGCTCAACAAGCAATCGGTGTTGTTGAACTTCGCTTCGCTGCCTGCTTTCTTCTCTCAAGTCTATGGCAGAGGCGATGCTACTATCTGTCACACTTGAAGGGCTGTGTTCCTATTTCCACGCATAGATTCCGGTAAGATCATTTCATTTTTCTTCTTCATGAATGTACTATCATACAAATGTTTTCGGTGAGGTGCCTACCTTGCGGGATTTACTAGACTATGGGGTCTCAGTGGGACTCCTTTTGTATCTTGGAATCAAGGGTTAATATCTCCTGAGGGGGATTATTGAACTGGGGTGGGGTAATCATGTTTCTATGTGATTCAATCTGCTTATGTGTAGTGTTAACTGGGCTCATGGCTTGGAATATAAAGGCCTTTTGAAGTGATGCAACTTTATGGTTGGGAGCGCTTTTTTGGACTGTATGGTTCACCTTGTGACTGGGACGTGATTACGTTCTGGTCTCCATTTCCTCATTCCTGACCATGTGGCGACATTTCCTCATTCCTGACCTGTGGTCCGCAAGGGGTCTGGTTCATAGGAGGTGGTGAGTGCCCCAGCCAATGTGGGTGTCAGGTGCCGTTTAGTTTTTGTTTTTCTTATAGTCCAAATTTGCATGAAGGATTCTGATGCTGAGACTGTTCAAATTTCAGATTCAGATTCTTCTTCCTGTGAAGAATCTGGTTTGGCCTCATTGACACATGTCAATCAGTTATGTTCGGTATGCCGTATTAGAGCGTTTTGTTCCCCAGGCTCGGAGAATCAAGGGACGGCTGAGCCATCCGCCTCTGGGGGCCCTGTCCTCCAAGAGGCGAGTTCCCTACTGCTCCCTCCTACTACACATGTGGATAGCCCAGATTATGTTTACCCCTCCTTGCAGGGTGGCTTGTTCCCCCCGGAGGTTGTAGCACGTTTTCACTTCCACATATTTTTTGCAATTATTCGTCTGCAGAGTCCAGACGTTTATTTGCGATTGTGCTCGTGCCCTATTGTCCCGGGTCTCCCGGCCTTGGGAGGGCCTGTACAGTTCCCTGAGTGTGTAGCTGTCCCTGAGTGTTGTGCCTTTCATTACAGAATAACGCACCTTCACGTATTACTCAGACATGTTTTTCAGTTATTAGACGACCCTATCCTTAACGGTCTTCTACTTCGAATGGCTCACCTCATTAGACATGAGGGGATGAAGTAATCTCTCAATTGTCTGTTATTGAGATCCTTCCCAGTTTTGTTGGAAGATCAGGGTTCCGTTTGGCTTATCCTGCGGGTAGGGCTGTTTCTTCGTGGGCGTTAACCTACGGGTTGCCTTATATTTTCTTTTATCTGATTAGGATGTCTTTTATTTTGGTTATATGTTTCCTTCAGGAACTTTCTGGGATCGATACTCACTGTTACTTCTGCGGAAGTTTGTTAAGGGACATGTTAGTCCTATGTTTGTCTGTTATTCCTTCTTTCCCTCTGAGGGAGGATTTGTGAAACTTGACAGTTTCCTAACTGTCCCTGGCAGCAGGCTGGTCCTGTTTGGGTTTTTCTGTCTCGTGGATGTTCATACACGTGGCACCGTTTCAGCTTGGCTGGTCTGGTCGAGGCGCTGAGTGCTCATATTATCATTTGTGTTTCTTGTTTTTGTTTTAACAAGTTCATCAAGCATTCTAGAGGACCTGTGGGTTCGTGAGGCAGGAAGGATTGTTTTAGTCCTTATTAGCCTTCAATCTGGTTGACTAGGTCATTGGATTTCTGCTGCGTCACTCTCTCTTGCGTCTGATATTATCGGGACTTAGAGTTTCCTCCCCCATGCTGTGGAGGGTTGGAGGGCTTAGCGCCTCTTCCCGCCGAATTTGGGCAGTTTGGCCTTCTGAGGCACTGGGATTGTCCTTTTTGGACTTGGTCCTTCAGCAGCTAGTAGCCTGATGGAAAGCTTACCTGCCTAGCTGCGGAAGATTTGCAAACTGTAACCAGCTGCGGCTATTTGCACATTGACTGAGTAATATCAAGCCGTTTTCATGAGACCTTTTTGGTTTCACCATTTTCTCCATGTGGGTTTGGTCTCCTTTTAGGTACCTGGTTTTCCCTCCGGGAGATGGTTGTACCCTTTTAGGGACTCTGGGCATGGTCTCCTTTGGGCTCTGCTTAGGATTCTTCCCCAGAGCTGGAAATGCTCTGCATCCTTTTCTCTCTGTGATCCTCTGATGGTATGTAGGTGATGTGAAGACCAGCCTTTGCTCAAATGTCTTTGGCCTAGAGGTATCCCCTTGCTTATGGTCCTGTGGCTGTTTGAGCGTCTATGGGCGCTAGTGTTGTTGTACGACTTTTAACGCCTTAGCTCTTTTGGAGCGTTGGACTTCGGCAAGGGGTGGTCTCTTCCTTGGGTCGAGACTTGCGAGTTATTCTCTTTATCCGTGTTGATCTGGATATTGCATTGATATCTCCCTGTGGGTCTGTTTTTTATATCAGACGGGGTGTTAAGTTCTCGGTTATTGTTTGTTTAAACAAATGGGAACTCGGATCTATCTTCACCCTGGTGCTTCCGGTTGCTGAGGCTTCACTCAGCGTTTTCCCTTGTGGACCCCATTGCGGGTGTTACCGGACATTTAGGCTCTAGGGCTGATTCGGGGTTCCCCAGTTCTAGGGAACTTGGGCTATGACCTTTACTCTGACTAATTGACCTGGTCATGGTTAGCCAGGTTTTCTGAGTGCTGATGCTCACTGGGCTTGACTTATGACTTTATGGTCAGTTTCTCTCAGTCAGCTTTCTGTAGTAACTTTATGGATTCACTGCTCTGCAGGCAAATGGGTTTGCAGTGTCACTGCTGCAACTATTGCACATTGGATGTGTGTTAGCAAGCAAAAATTTTAGGGGGATTCCTTCCATGTTCATTTGCGTTGGAGATTTGTTCTCTCCTTTAGCCTGTGGCTTCGTGTATTGTGGGTAGGTGCTCTGCCTTTCTGGCCCATTCCTTTTCTTAAGGTGGTGGCTTATTCTCCTTCTTATGGAGGTGTGGTCCCTTTTTTAGGGCTTCTTGATTCCGGAGGTTGGAACTGAGAGTTAACCTTTCAGAGAGGGGTATTCTCTCTGGGTTTTGACGTTCCATCTGAAGTCTTGCTGGCTCCGTGTCGAGATTATGTTGGGCTCCTTTGCTAGATTGGGTCTATGGCCTTGTCGTCTTTTCCTAAGGCACGGGTTGGCACCCGTGCTCTGTTGGGATGGCTGTGGCCATTCTTCCGCTCGTTTTTGAGCTGGTGTTGGGGATCTTCTATTCCCCTGTTTCAGACGTGCCGACGCTTGCGTTGGCCCGGCTGGGAGTGGGTTCTGAGATGCGTTGTCATCTTCAGGATCTAGGTTGGCATAGTGGCTAGCTCCCTGGGCTTCCAAGCAGAAGGTCCAGGGTTCCAATCCACCTTCTAGTTCTGGTTGTAACCTCTCATTCTTGGGGTGCAGTGGGCCTCGTTGAGGTTAGGTGCTTCCCCCTTTTGGAGACCTATGTGTAGGTCTGGCGGCTTAGGTTGCCTAGAGTATGCTCTCTGTCTGGGAGGTTTTTTTTGCAATCTGTTCTCTTGCTGGCCGCTTTTTACATCTCAGCAAGTATTCTTCTGTGTCATCCTGATAATGGCTGCGTGTTCTTTACTCAGATTTTTCGTCTGGGTCTGTTACACGTCTTTTTGTGTCGGAATACTTCAGTATTCTACGTTCTGACGATGTGAGGACTCCGTCTTCAGTTGCCTTTTGGGGCTTTGCACGATGTTGAGAGAAAAGTTTCTCTGTTCCGATGCTCGGTCCTAAACCTCTGGTTTCTGCTTGGTCTAAGCATAGCCTCCCTTTGTTTGTCAGGACCTATTTGGGTCTTTGTGGGCTGGGCTCGCTTTTGGGGTTTTCCTTCTATGAGTTTTGTGGTGACCTTTCGGTTTCCCTTCGGTTCTTTCTTGCCCTATCCCTTTAGGAGTTTAAGCTGGTGTTCCCTTCGTCAGTGAGGGGTGAGGGACCGACTGTTGGGCGACGGTGTCTCCTGGAGGACTGTTGGCTCAGTTGAGTTCGATGTTGCGGTCTCTAGCTAGGCTTCTGGACTATCTGCGGGTCAATGTCCTTGGGGCTTTTTCCTTTTTAAAGTTTTCTCGGCTTCGGACGAAGTGGGGTTTTTGTTGGGTAGTGGTTCAGGCTTGGTGCCCTCAGAATGGGCCACCTATTGTTCCCTCCCGTCTTGACATTCAGTGTCCTCTGTGGCTTGGGTATTGTTTTCCCAAAAGTAATGAATGCAGCTGTGGACTATTTTCATTTAAGAAGAAAAACTTAAATTATGTTTACCTGATAATTTTCTTCTGATGGAAAGAGTCCACAACTCCCCACCCATATTTTTTATGTGGGGCATCGTTATTTATTCTTCTGGCACCTTTCACCCTAATATTTCTTCTACATTATTTAAGCCTTTGGCTGGGGTGTCTTTGCCTCCTCCTGGTGGCCAGGTTCTTAATTCCCAAAAGTATTGAATGCAGCTGTGGACTCTTTCCATCAAAAGAAAATAAAATTATCAGGTAAGCATAAGTTTAAGTTTTACCTGTGTTATAAGACTATACTATGTACTATGCTATGTGGCGCCTTCTATAATTTGTTTTATAGCATTCTTTTGAGTGAACGGACATACACAGAAGAAGAGCAGCCAATATGTTTTCCAGAACTTTGGATTTTGTTGTTTCAGAAACACTTTTTGGGAACATATGTGAATATTCCCTGACATATGACTTTTAGCACTTTAATTCATTATTGTTTCCTTATTTATTATCATTATTTTTTATTATTGAATGATTATTATGTATTGACCATTTATATACACCTGTTTGCACTTCTGCAATTTTAATAATTTATAAATTATTAATTTTTTTCAGTCTTCACAACAGATTGCGAAGATAATGAGATTACATTAAGGGAAATTACTTTAAATGATAATCACCTAGATTACGAGTTTTGCGTTATGGTTTTCAGCGTAAAAACCGTAATGCAGCCATTACGAGTCGTGTCGGTATAGCTATACCGCAAGCATTTTAGCCTGTAACGCAACGTCAATCCTGCACTCAAAAAAACAAGTGTAGGATTTTATAGCGCCGGTATTACAGGTTGTGCAGTGAGGCTAAAATGCTTGCGTTCCAGCCTATACCGACACAATATGTTCCGCTATCTGAGACCAGTAGTTATGAGTTTTGCGCAACAAAACTGTTACATAAAACTCATAACTAAAATCTTACAAAGTACACTAACACCCATAAACTACCTATTAACCCCTAAACCGCCACCCTCCTGCATCGCAAACACTATTTAAAATTTATTAACCCCTAATCTGCCGCCCGCCCACATCCCCGCCACTATAATAAAGCTATTAACCCCTATACCGCCGCCCTCCCGCATCGCAAACACTATTTAAAACATATTAACCATTAATCTGCTGCTCCCGACATCGCCGCCACTAATAAAAGTTATTAACCCCTATTCCGCCACTCCCCGACATCGCCACCACTAAATAAAGTTATTAACCCCTAAACCTCTGGCCTCCCACATCACTGCCACTAAATAAACCTATTAACCCCTAAACCACCAGCCCCCCACGTCACAAAAAAATAAATTAAACTATTAACCCCTAAACCTAACAACCCCCTAAATTTAAATTAAAATTACAATATCTTTATCTTAAAATAAATAAAAACTTACCTTTGAAATTAAAAAAAAAAAAGTTTAAACTAACAATTAACCTAAAATAACTATTATACTAAAATTAAAAAACTACCAATTAAATAAACTAAATTACACATAAAAAAAACTAACACTACTAAAAAATTTTGAATCTAAAATTACAAAAAAACTAATTTATGTAAGAACTTACCTGATAAATGAATTTCTTTCATATTGGCA
The DNA here is from genome assembly GCF_027579735.1 of Bombina bombina. NCBI lineage: Eukaryota > Metazoa > Chordata > Amphibia > Anura > Bombinatoridae > Bombina > Bombina bombina. Next base: position 512,440,278 of record NC_069501.1, on the reverse strand, counting down.
AGAGTCCATGAGCTAGTGACGTATGGGACATACATTCCTACCAGGAGGGGGCAAAGTTTCCCAAACCTCAAATGCCCATAAATACACCTCCCACCACACCCACAACTCAGTTTAATGAATAGCCAAGTAGTGAGGTGATAACAAAAAGGAGTAAAAAAGCATACAAAAAGAGGAACTGGAAATATAATTGTGCTTTTATACAAAAAAACATAACCACCATAAAAAGGGTGGGCCTCATGGACTCTTGCCAATATGAAAGAAATTAATTTATCAGATAAGTTCTTACATAAATTATGTTTTATTTCATGTAATTGGCAAGAGTCCATGAGCTAGTGACGTATGGGATAGAAATAACCAAGATGCTGAAGTCCACAGAAGAGTTACTAGAGAGGGAGGGAGAAAATAACAACAGCTATTTTCACTGAGAAATTAAATCCACACAATAATTAAGTTTTTCTTAAAAAAACGTAAATCAAAAGCAGTAGAATCCAACTGAAACAGCTGCCTGAAGAACTTTTCTACCAAAGACTGCTTCAGAAGAAGCAAAATACATAAAAATGGTAAAAACAATAAAAGTATGCAAAGATACCAAATTACTGATTTGTAAATTTGATCAACCGAAGCTTCATTCTGAAAAAGCCCAAGAAAAGGCGCCTGGACTTAGTAGAATGAGCTGTAAATCTCTGAGGCGGAGCCTGCCCTGCCTCCAAATAAGCCTTGAAAAACAAAAGCTTTAACCAGGATGCCAAGAAATGGCAGAGGCTTTCTAACCTTTTCTGGAACCATACAAATAACAAATAGACTAGAAGTCTTCTGAAATCCTAGTAACCTCGATATAGAATTATAAAGCTCTTACCACATCCAAAGGATGTAAAGAACTCTCAAATAATTCTTTAGGATTAGGACACAAAGAAGGAACAACAATTTCTCTACTAAAGTTGTTCAATTCACAACCTTAGGAAAAATAGAAGTCCACAAAACAACTTATCTAGATGAAAAAATCAGATAAGGAGACACACAAGGGAGAGCTGATAAATCAGAAACTCTTCTAGCAGAAGAGATAGTCAAAAGAAACAACACTCTCCAAGAAAGTAGATAATCTTCAAAGAAAATATAGGCTCAAAAGAAAGAGCCTGTAAAATCCTTAAACCAAATAAGACTCCAAAAAGGAGAAATTAATAAATGAAAAGGCTTGATACAAACCAAAGCTTGAACAAAACATTGAATATCAGGAAGTTTAAACAATCTTTCTAGGAAATAAAACGGAAAGAACAGAGATTTGTCCCTTCAAAAAATTTGCAGAAAACTTTGCCAAACCATCCTGAAAAAACTGTAAAATCCTTGGAATTCTAAAAGAATGCCAAGAGAATTTATAAAAAGAACACCATAAAATATAGGTTTTCCAAACCTGATAATACATGTTCCTTGAAACAGACTTATAAGCCTGCAACATAGTGATAAAAACTGAGTCAGAGAAACCTCTATGACTAAACACTAATCAATTTCCATACCTTCAAATTAGTAATTTGAGATCCCGATGGAAAAATAGCCCCTAAAACAAAAGGGCTGGCCAAAGAGAAAGTGGCCAAGGATGGCATCTGGACATCCGAACAAGATCCACATACCAAACCTGTGAGGCCATGCTGGTGCTATCAGAAACACATGAGACTGTTACAATATGATTTTGGAAATCACCCTTAGAAGAAAAAAACAGAGGCGGAAAGATGTAGCCAGGTTGCAAAACCAAAACATTGCTAATGCATCCACCATTTCCGTCTGAGGATCCCTGGACCTGAAAAGGTACCTGGGAAATTGAGAAAACACATCTGTATAGAGATACCACTCTCCTGGATGTAAAGACTGACGGCTGAGATAATCCAGCTCCCAAATGTCTAAACCTGAGATATAAATCGTAGAAATTAGACAGGAGATGAATTCCACCTAAGAACATATTCAAGATACTTCTTAATTGCTAAGGAACTGCGAGTCCCTATTTGATGATTGACATATGCCACAGTTGTGATATTTGTCTGACTAAAGGGAACATGAAAAGTTCTCTCCTAAAAAAGGCCAAGCCTGAAAGAGCTCTGAAAATAACATGGAGTTCTAAAATATCGATTGGAAACCTTGCCTCTTGAAGTTTCCAAACCCCTTGTGCTGTCAGAGACCCTCAGACAGCTCCCCAAGCTGGAAGACTTGCATCCATTAAGATTTACAGTCCAGGAAGGATGAACAAAAGGATGCCCCCTGAATAAAACGATGATAGTCTAATCACCAAAACAGAGAGAGTTGAGTGTTAGGATTTAAGAATATCAACCGTGATAGCTGAAAACAATCCCTGCACCATTGATTCAGTATGCAAAGCAAAAGAAGTCTCAGATGAAAAACGAGCAGAGGGAACCATGTCCGATGCTACAATTATGAGACCTAAAACTTCCATGCACATAGCCACTGAAAGGAATGTTCTAGACTGTAAGTTAGACAGGATAACGCCAATTACAATTGACTTTTGTCCGATAAAGACAAAGTCATGAACACAGAATCCATCTAGAAACCAAAAAGAGAGGTGACCCTTGTCTGAGGAATCCAGAACTATTAGGTAAATTAAATCCTCTAACCATGTCTTGAAAAAACAAAACTAGTTGATTCATGAGAGATTTCAATAAAAGAAAAGATTAAGCTAATGCCAAGATACCATCCAAATAAGAAAACACCACAACACCCTACTGTCTTATTACAGAAAGAAGGGCATCCACAACCTTTGAAAAGATTCATAAGGGTGTCGCTAGACCAAAAGGAAAAGCGACAAATTGATAAAGCTTATCTAAAAAAGAGAAACTCAGAAAACACAAGTCTGAATGAAATAAGATATGAGGATAAACATCCTGTAAAATGGTGTGGACATGAAATGACCTTGCTGAACAAAAAGGCATAATAGCCCTTATAATCGCCAACTTGAAAGTTGAGACTCTAATGCGCCAAGAATGACGCATTACGCAAAAGGAAGTTACATTTTTTTTTGGCGCAAAACTAACACCAGAAAATAACACAACTCACGTCATAACAAACTTGATTTCGCGCCAAAACAACTGGCATCAAAGGCGCAACTTCGTGCCTAAAAATATTTGCGCAAGAATGACGCAATACAAAACAGCATTTTGCGTCCTCACGAGCCTAGATTTGCCCGCAAAAAAAAAATGAAAAACAAGTCAAATTAGAAAAAGACTGAACCCCAGGTAAGAAAAAAGTTTAAATAAATTTCCCAAACATGATTCCTATACTGAAACTGTTTAGACTGCAAAGGGAAATATACATAGACCTGACTCATGGCAAATATAAGTAAAATACATATATTTAAAACTTTATATTAATACATAAAGCGCCAAACCATAGCTGAGAGTGTCTTAAACAATGATACATACTTACCAAAAGACACCCATCCACATATAGCAGATAGCCAAACCAGTACTAAAAACTATCAACAGAGTTAATGGTATATAAGAGTATATCGTTGATCTGAAAAGGGAGGTAGGAGATGAATCCCTATGACCGATAACAGAGAACCCTTGAAAAGATTTCCTGTGAGAGAAACCATAAACTCAATAGGCGATACTCTCTTTACATCCCTCTGACAAACACTGTACTCTGAGAGGAATTGGGCTTCAGAATGCTTAGAAGCGCTTATCATAGAAGAAATCATAAAAAAACAAGCACAAACTTACTTCACCTCCATAGGTGGCAACATTTGTAAAACTGATTTGTGGATGTGGTGGGAGGTGTATTTATAGGCATTTGAGATTTGGGAAATTTTGCCCCCTCCTGGTAGTAATGTATATCCCATCAGGGCCGGATTTACATCTCAGGTGCCTGTAGGCACAAAAACCTGAAGCGCCCCCCCCACCCCCCCACCCCCCCTAGAAAAAAGTGGAAAAAATGAGGACTTTTTTTTATTATTATTTAGGACAACTAAAAATAAATATTAGATGTAAAATTACATTTTCCCTTTTATGGAGATACACAAATACACACACCAATTGCAATATTTGTTGTAATGGAAGCTACACCAAAAATCAATATTCACTTGACTCAAATGGCCATACAATTTCTATTATGTATAACAAAAACAAATCATGTTAAACTTTTAATGCAAAATATTCTAAAGAAAACCCTATTTAAAGGGACATCAAATGTGACAGTTTGCTGGGCATTTTATTATTGCACTAGTGCTTGCAGAGAAGTGTGTTAGCCTCTTGCAAAAGAGTTAAACACATAGTCAATGTCAGTTCTGAGACAGCAATACACATCTGTGCAGACCCAGATGGGCTCATAGGACATGTTTATTGACAAGCCATTAGTGTATTGCTTTTCTGGAGATGACTTTGACTATGTGCTTAACATTTTGTTGGAGTCAAACACAGTTTTGTGTAAACAATAGCAATATTAAAACTAGCAGCATGCAAGCTCATCACCATCAACAACCTGTGCAGCCAGTGGAAGAAAATATAAAATGTAGGGAAAAAAATCTTGTAAACTCTGATATTTTTGGTACAAACACACACAGATGTTACATTTATTTTGTTCTGAAATATAAATATCATATGATGTTGCTCTCAAAGGAAAACATGGAATGTTGTAGATTATATGTAATCCAGGGGTCAACAAATGTGTTTAAAATTAGAATTTAGAAATTCAATGGGAGGGGTTTAGTTTTAATCTTTGCCCCTCTCTCCTTCATGGCTCCCTCAACTGCTGTAACATATTCCCAATGAAACACTCGACTTTGTAGGCACCTGGCAGCACAATTCTTACTAAAATAAATGCCCTCATAAAAAAAAAAAAAAAAAAAAAAAAAATTTTTTTTTTTTTTTTTTTTTTTTTTTTTTATTATTGACAGGCAGGCGCCCCTCACTGCAAGGCGCCTGTAGGCACATGCCTACTGTGCCTAATGGGAAATCCGGCCCTGTATCCCATACATCACTAGCTCATGAATAAAGCATAATACAAACAATAACACCTAATCTAATAGCCCTATAAAACTAAAAAAGCCCCCCATAATAAAAAAAACCCCTAACCTACGATAAGCTATCAAAAGCCCTTAAAAGGGCCTTTTATACGGCATTGCCCTAAATAAATCAGCACTTTTATCTGAAAAAAAATACAAAGACCACCCAACAGTAAAACCCACCACCCAACCAACCCCCCAAAATAAAAAACCTAACTCTAACAAAAACCTAAGCTCCTGAAAAGGGCATGTGTATGGGCATTGCCCTTAAAAGGGCTTTTAGCTCTTTTAAAAAAGCCCAAACCCTAATCTAAAAAAAAAAACACCCAAAAAAGTAAAAAAAAAAACCCTAACATTAACCCCCACTGATCCACTTACAGCCAATAGGACTGCAAGAGACGCCATTTTGAAAAAGGCCCCCTTGCATTGAAGATTCAGTGTACAGTGGTGACCGTATGAAGAGGACGCTCCGCGCTGGATGTCTTTGATGGATGGACCCGCTATGCTCCACCGAAATAAAGATAGAAGACGCCGTCTGGATGGATGAGGACCTCGCGCCACCTGGATGTCCGGACATCAGAAACTGTAAGTGGTTCGTTGGGGGTTATTGTTAGTTTTTTTTTTTTACTTTTTTAGGTGTTTTTTTTTTTTAGATTACTGTTTGGGCTTTTTTAAAACAGCTAAATGCCCTTTTAAGGGCAATGCAAAAGAGCTAAATGCCCTTTTAAGGGCGATGCCCATGCAAATGTCCTTTTCAGGGCAATGGGTAGCTTAGGTTTTTTATTTTGGGGTGTTGGTTGGGTGGTGGGTTTAGTGTTGGGGGTCTTTGTATTTTTTTCAGGTAAAAGAGCTGATTTCTTTAGGGCAATGCCCTACAAAAGGCCCTTTTATTGGTAGTTTATTGTAGGCTAGGGGTTTTTATTATTTGGGGGGCTTTTTTATTTTTATAGGGCTATTAGATTAGGTGTAATTGTTTTTATTTTGGATAATTTCGTTTGTTATTTTTTGTAAATTAGTGTTTGTTATTTTTTGTAATTTAGTATTGTTTGTCTTAGTATTGATTGTCTGTGAATGAATGTCAATATGTCATGGTTGTAAATGATGCCTTATGAGCCTGTCACATATCTCCCAATATTTCAAAATTTGAAAGAGGGACACCCCTGCACTCCAGTCCTCCGGTCATGTTCAGATCACATTGTGCTGCATGTAGAGCCGGCACTAGACATGTGTTGTGGTGGGTGGAGGTTCCATCCATGTGTAAACACGGGTCGGGGAGGCGAGCTGCCGCTGCGCAGTTACCCTCAGTCATAATCTCACTCAAAATAAAAAAACGGCCCAGAATAAAGAGCAAGCAAAATTTAAAAAATATGTCACACTGTTGTCAGTCTGCCGCGGCACACCTGAGGATCTCTCACGGCACACTAGTGTGCCACGGCACACTGGTTGAAAAACACTGGTATAATAGTTATGTTAGGTTAATTGTTAGTTTAAACTTAGGTTTTTTAATTTTGCAGGTAAGTTTTTATTTATTTTAAGATAGGGATATTGTAATTTTAATATAAAGTTAGGGGGTGATAGGTTTAAGGGTTAATAGTTCAATTTAGTTTATTGCTATGTGGGGGGCTGGCGGTTTAGGGGTTAATAACTTTTATTAGTGGCAGTGATGTCAGGAGCGGCAGATTAGGGGTTAATAACTTTATTTAGGTGTCGGCGATGTCGGGGGCAGCAGATTAGGGGTGTTTAGACTTGGGGTTTATGTTAGGGTGTTAAGTTTAAACTTAACTATTTTTTCCCCATAGACATCAATGGGGGTTGCGTTACGGTGATCGCCATTCTGCGCTTCAGGTGTTAGTTTTTTCTAGCAGGCTCTCATTGATGTCTTTGGGGAAAGCGTGCACGAGCACGTCAAAGCACCCCTTGTATTTTGTGCGGTATGGAGCTCATCGCCACCATATCGCACTTGTAATGGCAGCGTTATGGAGGGTGAAATAACGCAACTTTTGTTGCACTCGTTTTGAACCCTCTATAGCACAAAACTTGTAATCTAGGGGAATATGAGTAGTACTTTTCTTATTTCAGAGGAAGAAGTTTCAAGGGCTTTATCAAAAATAAAAGTAAATAAGTCTGTGGGTCAAGAGAATATTCATTTAAGGGGTCTAAGAGCTACTCCATTAGCTGATGTATTTAATCAGTTACTGTCAACAAGTCTGAAAAATTAAGAGTAATTTGTAAAAATTCTGCTAATTATATGCCAGTCAGTTTGACCTCAGTTGCAGAGAAATTAATAGAAACTCTATTAAAGGAAAGACTTGTTTTATTTTCAGACAAACTACTTAGAAGACGAAGGACAACATGGCTTCACTGCTGGAAGATCATGTCAGACTAATCTAATTGATTTCTTTGACCACATAACTTAGACTAGGGAGGAGCCATAGATGTAGCATATTTGACACTGTCCCACACAACAAATTGATTCACAAAATGTATTGCCTTGGAGTAGATGCTTAGATTGTTAAGTGGGTAGAATGCTGACTTAAGGATAGAAGACAGAGGGTTTTAATTAATGGAGTATATTTAAATGAAGGGTCAGTTACTAGTGGTGTTCCCTATATTTATTTCTTTTCCTAATTTTCTTAGGTTGGCTTCTTCTCCCATTGGTAGGAGGAAAGTTATTCGCCAAGGTCTCCCACTCAGTAAGGCTGCTCGCGTGAAGTGGCAGACCCTGGAGAAGAGAGTACATGAGGTTGTTCTACAGAGGCTAACTTTGCTAAACTTGGAGAGTGACATGGAGAGATTACTCAGGGTAAGAGAGTGGAATTATGGAACAATATTAAGGTACAGTCAACACCAGAATTGTTGTTGTTAAAAAAGATAGATAATCCCTTTATTACCCATAGCCATACCCATATTAATTACCCATTCCTCAGTTTTGCATAACCAACACAGTTATTATAATACACGTTTTACCTCTGTAATTACCTTGTATCTATGCCTCTGCAAACTGCCCCCTTATTTCAGTTCTTTTAATTTAATTTTCTTTTTATTGAAGACACATAGAAAAGACAATAAGGGTACAGACATATTATTATAAAGTTACATAGACATAAGAATATATAAAGATGTGGAATAATACATATTCTAAATCTGTAGACATGTTTACAATACACAAACTCGGCAATGAGAAATATTCAGAATTCAAAAACAAGTTGAATGTAAACAATAGTCACACCATGTATTTTATAATATGGAAATAAAGAATGCTCTTCATGTGTCTTCCTGATTTTTTATAATACAGCAAAATAAGTTTTATTATGAATAAACAGAATGATGAAATTGAAATTATTTGGTTTAAAACTTTTAACTCAATTTGTAAGTGAAGTGAAGCTAATCAGTTTTGCTGGACTAGGTAGAAGAAATAAGGTCAACACTGTGATTAAGTGAAAAGCTGTGAATAACAAAAAAGAAAGTAGGGTAGGTTGCGGTATTGGCTAGAGAAACCACATAGATAATCCTCCTAAACTAGGAGGCACATCATGAAATGGTGGGGGAGGGGGGGAGGTGGTAATTGACGTGCAGTAAGTAACTAATATGCTAATTATATATTGGTCTGATATTATGCCTAGCGCGATGGAGCCTTAAGTTCAATTTTCACAGGGCTGGCAAAACTTATAGAGCCTATTCGAAACGCGGTGCATAATGAAGGTATAATTGATAATAGCAATGCAGGACCTGCCTGCCCTAAAGACACTGTGTTAGACTTTTAACAAAATCCATGCGTCACAATGTATCTATGAACGCACCAATAGGTTATGAATTTTCACTCTATGTCTAAAGTTAGGACGGAAGAGGACTTAGTAATATATTTGAGAACTAAGCAGCTAAACCTAATGTGTAGCACATCTAATGTTAAATCATAGAGTATATTATATTCGCTAAGTTTAATCTAGATTGATATCCCTACTATTGGGAGCTTGGCAGATCTGATAGGAGGTTAGAAGACACAAATGAATTGTGACTTCTAACCTCCTATCAGATCTGCCAAGCTCCCAATAGTAGGGATATCAATCTAGATTAAACTTAGCGAATATAATATACTCTATGATTTAACATTAGATGTGCTACACAAGCGACTCATGTGGTCTGATTAGGCTAAAATGCGGTAACTTACCGTACATATGCAAAGATAGACTATAGAAGTTAGAATGGGACCTTTGTGGTATAAAACATACTTGACTATAAATGACTGCCCCCAGAATAAAATGGGAGCTTAAGTAAGGGTTGGCAAGGGAACAGACGGCACACTCTGTGAAGATTATATTACAACAATGGAGCTGTAGCATTATGAAAAGAGGGATGAAGCAGTTAAACAATATATAGCAACTATATTGTGGGACTTGATAAATGTAAGGGCGCAGCCTTGGCCGCTGGCAACGCCTGAGCTGTAAATATGAATAAAATACAAGAATATCTACAGTAAATATATCTAAATCTAGTATATCCTACTGTTAGAAAGTTACGAAAAGTTTGAATATGACAGCTCTTGCCATAACTGAGGAGGATAAAGATAATAAACTCAGGCCTTAAAGACATCTTACCTCTGACTTAATAGTTATAGTGTAATTGGTGGTTATTGAAACGTTAACTAATGTGGCAACCAAATAAACATTTCCAATCTTAGATTATCATAAATTGGTTGTCCTAGTGTGAAAAAAACAGTCAGTATAAACGTCCCAAGCAAACAGTGATCTTCAAGGGAGCAATGACTTTAAACCAATTTAGCCAATTCCTCTTTTTTGACGCCATACATATACATTCAATGGCTTATAAGTACCAAAAATAGTGCTTGCTGATTTACGAGAAGTATGCTTAAGGTAGAGATCTGTAAATTGTCTCAGTCCTGGAAATAATTTTTGATTTACTGACGTAGTTTCAGATCTGGCCATAGTAGCAGTACTTAATTGCTATCCCATGTAAAGGAAAAAAGTAATAGAGGCAGTCCAATACACCTATCATCTGTCTACATCTATGGTCTACCTCTATGGTCTACCGCATTGCTTCCAAACCAGGTGGCGTAGAAGATTGCATGTCCTCTCTATCATATGCCCATTTTCCCCAATGGTGCCTCGAACCTAATACTTGCTATTTCAGCCTGCACCTCAGAGATGCAATGCCAAGGGAAATAAAGTAAGTAACAACTAACTGGTAATTGTAAGAAACTTGCAAAAAGAGAAAGGTAACTCAGATCTGTGTAATATTAAATTATGAGTAAAGCCCTATGACAATCATACAATTGAAAAGCATTCATACACTAAAATTTATTGGAATATAGTTTACTAAACCACACATACATAAGCATACCATACATACATAAGCAAATAAAAGGGAAAGACAAAGCTTATCCCAGTCCCCTCTGAGGAACCGTTTTTTGTGAAACGTACATCAGGGGTCCTCTGGGATAAGCTTTGTCTTTCCCTTTTTTTTTAAATCTTGCTCACCCTTGTTGTTCTGACACTTTCAGCAGCACAAATGATAACAGTAAAAGTTAATAATAAGTCAGCCCTCGGATTGTAAGGGCTTAGTCTATATATTTCCTATATATGCTGCTAGTCAGATAGTACTTTGATAAAAAAAAATATTTAGATTTCCAGTTCATCTGGGGTGCAGTGTTTTTAATCAATTTTTTGCCCTTGCTTATGTATGTGTGGTTTAGTAAACTATATTCCAATAAATTTTAGTGTATGAATGCTTTTCAATTGTATGATTGTCATAGGGCTTTGCTCATAATTTAATATTACACAGATTTGAGTTACATTTCTCTTTTTGTAAGTTTCTTACAATTACCAGTTAGTTGTTACTTGTTCACTTAACTCCTAATCTGTGACAGGGGGTCTGGGTAGTTATTAAACCACAAGATATATTTTCTGGCTATTTGCCTCAATAATACGGACCCCCTGTATATTATACACTTTGCCCTACCCCCATCCATACTCATTCCAAATAAAGTAAGTAGCGTTGTCTCCGCGTAGGAGAGAATTGTTGCGATGAAATCTGTATTTCTCCAACATAGGTGTGTCCGGTCCACGGCGTCATCCTTACTTGTGGGGATATTCTCTTCCCCAACAGGAAATGGCAAAGAGCCCAGCAAAGCTGGTCACATGATCCCTCCTAGGCTCCGCCTACCCCAGTCATTCTCTTTGCCGTTGTACAGGCAACATCTCCACGGAGATGGCTTAGAGTTTTTTAGTGTTTAACTGTAGTTTTTATTATTCAATCAAGAGTTTGTTATTTTGAAATAGTGCTGGTATGTACTATTTACTCAGAAACAGAAAAGAGATGAAGATTTCTGTTTGTATGAGGAAAATGATTTTAGCAACCGTCACTAAAATCCATGGCTGTTCCACACAGGACTGTTGAGAGCAATTAACTTCAGTTGGGGGAACAGTGAGCAGTCTCTTGCTGCTTGAGGTATGACACATTCTAACAAGACGATGTAATGCTGGAAGCTGTCATTTTCCCTATGGGATCCGGTAAGCCATGTTTATTACGATCGTAAATAAGGGCTTCACAAGGGCTTATTAAGACTGTAGACTTTTTTCTGGGCTAAATCGATCATATTTACACATATTTAGCCTTGAGGAATCATTTAATCTGGGTATTTTTTGTAAAATAATATCGGCAGGCACTGTTTTAGACACTTTATTCTATAGGGGCTTTCCCTAATCATAGTCAGAGCCTCATTTTCGCGCCGGTATGGCGCACTTGTTTTTGAGAACAGCATGGCATGCAGCTGCATGTGTGTGGAGCTCTGATACATAGAAAAGTCTTTCTGAAGGCATCATTTGGTATCGTATTCCCCTTTGGGCTTGGTTGGGTCTCAGCAAAGCAGATTCCAGGGACTGTAAAGGGGTTAAATATAAAAACGGCTCCGGTTCCGTTATTTTAAGGGTTAAAGCTTCCAAATTTGGTGTGCAATACTTTTAAGGCTTTAAGACACTGTGGTGAAAATTTGGTGAATTTTGAACAATTCCTTCATGTTTTTTAGCAATTGCAGTAATAAAGTGTGTTAAGTTTAAAATTTAAAGTGACAGTAACGGTTTTATTTTAAAACGTTTTTTGTACTTGGTTATCAAGTGTATGCCTGTTTTACATGTCTGAACTACCAGATAGACTGTGTTCTGAATGTGGGGAAGCCAGAATTCCCATTCATTTAAATAAATGTGATTTATGTGACAATGACAATGATGCCCAAGATGATTCCTCAAGTGAGGGGAGTAAGCATGGTACTGCATCATTCCCTCCTTCGTCTACACGAGTCTTGCCCACTCAGGAGGCCCCTAGTACATCTAGCGCGCCAATACTCCTTACTATGCAACAATTAACGGCTGTAATGGATTATTCTGTCAAAAACATTTTAGCCAAAATGAACACTTATCAGCGTAAGCGCGACTGCTCTGGTTTAGATACTGAAGAGCATGACGACGCTGATAATAATATTTCTGAAGGGCCCATAACCCAGTCTGATGGGGCCAGGGAGGTTTTGTCTGAGGGAGAAATTACTGATTCAGGGAACATTTCTCAACAAGCTGAACCTGATGTGATTACATTTAAATTTAAGTTGGAACATCTCCGCATTCTGCTTAAGGAGGTATTATCCACTCTGGATGATTGTGACAAGTTGGTCATCCCAGAGAAACTATGTAAAATGGACAAGTTCCTAGAGGTGCCGGGGCTCCCAGAAGCTTTTCCTATACCCAAGCGGGTGGCGGACATTGTTAATAAAGAATGGGAAAGGCCCGGTATTCCTTTCGTCCCTCCCCCCATATTTAAAATATTGTTTCCTATGGTCGACCCCAGAAAGGACTTATGGCAGACAGTCCCCAAGGTCGAGGGAGCGGTTTCCACTGTAAACAAACGCACCACTATACCCATAGGGGATAGTTGTGCTTTCAAAGATCCTATGGATAAAAAATTAGAAGGTTTGCTTAAAAAGTTCAGCAGGGTTACCTTCTACAACCAATTTCATGCATTGTCCCTGTCGCTACAGCCGCATGTTTCTGGTTCGATGAGCTAATAAAGGCGGTCGATAGTGATTCTCCTCCTTATGAGGAGATTATGGACAGAATCAATGCTCTCAAATTGGCTAATTCTTTCACCCTAGACGCCACTTTGCAATTGGCGAGGTTAGCGGCTAAGAATTCTGGGTTTGCTATTGTGGCGCGCAGAGCGCTTTGGTTAAAATCTTGGTCGGCTGCTGCATCTTCCAAGAACAAGCTACTTAACATTCCTTTCAAGGGGAAAACGCTGTTTGGCCCTGACTTGAAAGAGATTATCTCTGATATCACTGGGGGTAAGGGCCACGCCCTTCCTCAGGATCGGCCTTTCAAGGCAAAAAAAATAAACCTAATTTTCGTCCCTTTCGTAGAAACGGACCAGCCCAAAGTGCTACGTCCTCTAAGCAAGAGGGTAATACTTCTCAAGCCAAGCCAGCTTGGAGACCAATGCATGGCTGGAACAAGGGAAAGCAGGCCAAGAAACCTGCCACTGCTACCAAGACAGCATGAAATGTTGGCCCCTGATCCGGGATCGGATCTGGTGGGGGGCAGACTCTCTCTCTTCGCTCAGGCTTGGGCAAGAGATGTTCTGGATCCTTGGGCGCTAGAAATAGTCTCCCAAGGTTATCTTCTGGAATTCAAGGGACTTCCCCCGAGGGGGAGTTTCCACAGGTCTCAGTTGTCTTCAGACCACATAAAAAGACAGGCATTCTTACATTGTGTAGAAGACCTGTTAAAAATGGGAGTGATTCATCCTGTTCCATTAAGAGAACAAGGGATGGGGTTCTACTCCATTCTGTTCATAGTTCCCAAAAAAGAGGGAACGTTCAGACCAATCTTAGATCTCAAGATCTTAAACAAGTTTCTCAAGGTTCCATCGTTCAAGATGGAAACCATTCGAACTATTCTTCCTTCCATCCAGGAAGGTCAATTCATGACCACGGTGGATTTAAAGGATGCGTATCTACATATTCCTATCCACAAGGAACATCATCGGTTCCTAAGGTTCGCATTCCTGGACAAGCATTACCAGTTCGTGGCGCTTCCTTTCGGATTAGCCACTGCTCCAAGGATTTTCACAAAGGTACTAGGGTCCCTTCTAGCTGTGCTAAGACCAAGGGGCATTGCTGTAGTACCTTACTTGGACGACATTCTGATTCAAGCGTCGTCCCTTCCTCAAGCAAAGGCTCACACGGACATTGTCCTGGCCTTTCTCAGATGAACGCGGAAAAGAGTTCTCTATCTCCGTCAACAAGGGTTCCCTTCTTGGGAACAATAATAGACTCCTTAGAAATGAGGATTTTTCTGACAGAGGCCAGAAATACAAAACTTCTAGACTCTTGTCGGATACTTCATTCTGTTCCTCTTCCTTCCATAGCTCAGTGCATGGAAGTAATCGGGTTGATGGTAGCGGCAATGGACATAGTTCCTTTTGCGCGCATTCATCTAAGACCATTACAACTGTGCATGCTCAGTCAGTGGAATGGGGACTATACAGACTTGTCTCCGAAGATACAAGTAAATCAGAGGACCAGAGACTCACTCCGTTGGTGGCTGTCCCTGGACAACCTTAGTCACAAGGGATGACATTCCGCAGACCAGAGTGGGTCATTGTCACGACCGACGCCAGTCTGATGGGCTGGGGCGCGGTCTGGGGATCCCTGAAAGCTCAGGGTCTTTGGTCTCGGGAAGAATCTCTTCTACCGATAAATACTCTGGAACTGAGAGCGATATTCAATGCTCTCAAGGCTTGGCCTCAGCTAGCGAGGGCCAAGTTCATACGGTTTCAATCAGACAACATGACAACTGTTGCGTACATCAACCATCAGGGGGGAACAAGGAGTTCCCTAGCGATGGAAGAAGTGACCAGAATCATTCTATGGGCGGAGTCTCACTCCTGCCACCTGTCTGCTATCCACATCCCAGGAGTGGAATATTGGGAAGCGGATTTTCTGAGTCGTCAGACATTGCATCCGGGGGAGTGGGAACTCCATCCGGAAATCTTTGCCCAAGTCACTCAGCTGTGGGGCATTCCAGACATGGATCTGATGGCCTCTCGTCAGAACTTCAAAGTTCCTTGCTACGGGTCCAGATCCAGGGATCCCAAGGCGGCTCTAGTGGATGCACTAGTAGCACCTTGGACCTTCAAACTAGCTTATGTGTTCCCGCCGTTTCCTCTCATCCCCAGGCTGGTAGCCAGGATCAATCAGGAGAGGGCGTCGGTGATCTTGATAGCTCCTGCGTGGCCACGCAGGACTTGGTATGCAGATCTGGTGAATATGTCATCGGCTCCACCTTGGAAGCTACCTTTGAGACGAGACCTGCTTGTTCAGGGTCCGTTCGAACATCCGAATCTGGTTTTACTCCAGCTGACTGCTTGGAGATTGAACGCTTGATCTTATCGAAGCGAGGATTCTCAGATTCTGTTATCGATACTCTTGTCCAGGCCAGAAAGCCTGTAACTAGAAAGATTTACCACAAAATTTGGAAAAAATATATCTGTTGGTGTGAATCTAAAGGATTCCCTTGGGACAAGGTTAAGATTCCTAAGATTCTATCCTTCCTTCAAGAAGGATTGGAAAAAGGATTATCTGCAAGTTCCCTGAAGGGACAGATTTCTGCCTTGTCTGTGTTACTTCACAAAAAGCTGGCAGCTGTGCCAGATGTTCAAGCCTTTGTTCAGGCTCTGGTTAGAATTAAGCCTGTTTACAAACCTTTGACTCCTCCTTGGAGTCTCAATTTAGTTCTTTCAGTTCTTCAGGGGGTTCCGTTTGAACCCTTACATTCCGTTGATATTAAGTTATTATCTTGGAAAGTTTTGTTTTTAGTTGCAATTTCTTCTGCTAGAAGAGTTTCAGAATTATCTGCTCTGCAGTGTTCTCCTCCTTATCTGGTGTTCCATGCAGATAAGGTGGTTTTACGTACTAAACCTGGTTTTCTTCCAAAAGTTGTTTCTAACAAAAACATTAACCAGGAGCTTATCGTACCTTCTCTGTGTCCGAAACCAGTTTCAAAGAAGGAACGTTTGTTGCACAATTTGGATGTTGTTCGCGCTCTAAAATTCTATTTAGATGCTACAAAGGATTTTAGACAAACATCTTCCTTGTTTGTTGTTTATTCCGGTAAAAGGAGAGGTCAAAAAGCAACTTCTACCTCTCTCTCTCTTTTGGATTAAAAGCATCATCAGATTGGCTTACGAGACTGCCGGACGGCAGCCTCCCGAAAGAATCACAGCTCATTCCACTAGGGCTGTGGCTTCCACATGGGCCTTCAAGAACGAGGCTTCTGATGATCAGATATGTGGGGCAGCGACTTGGTCTTCACTGCACACTTTTACCAAATTTTACAAGTTTGATACTTTTGCTTCTTCTGAGGCTATTTTTGGGAGAAAGGTTTTGCAAGCCGTGGTGCCTTCCATTTAGGTGACCTGATTTGCTCCCTCCCTTCATCCGTGTCCTAAAGCTTTGGTATTGGTTCCCACAAGTAAGGATGACGCCGTGGACCGGACACACCTATGTTGGAGAAAACAGAATTTATGTTTACCTGATAAATTACTTTCTCCAACGGTGTGTCCGGTCCACGGCCCGCCCTGGTTTTTTTAATCAGGTCTGATAATTTATTTTCTTTAACTACAGTCACCACGGTACCATATGGTTTCTCCTATGCAAATATTCCTCCTTAACGTCGGTCGAATGACTGGGGTAGGCGGAGCCTAGGAGGGATCATGTGACCAGCTTTGCTGGGCTCTTTGCCATTTCCTGTTGGGGAAGAGAATATCCCCACAAGTAAGGATGACGCCGTGGACCGGACACACCGTTGGAGAAAGTAATTTATCAGGTAAACATAAATTCTGTTTTGTAATTCCATGAAAGAAGTACTGCGGGCGACCATATAGCAAACCGTGCTAATAACAGCCACATACTTTGAGGTCCCACGAGATCCATACCTTGCCTTGTTTCTCATCTGATCTATTTGAGTGGGATCCTCTCCAATTCGATTTGTGAAGACCGCGCTGGGTGTTGCAGCCTCATCAATGCTCCCTTCAGCCTCACAAGGTGCCTCCGTCACAGCTGAAACCAGACTGGAAGTGCGCAGGGGATGCTGTGGCCCCAGAGCATCCCCTTCAGAAAAGATTGCCTCAGCCGGGACCGGAGATCTCACAGTCGCAGGTCTGCACTCCTCCTCCACATCTGCGGCTCCATTCAAAGTGGCAAAGAGCTTTTTTTGATGTTGGGCCAGGAGTCTTCCGATCTCGACCAGTATCAGGTGAATGTCGGCCATAATGACTGAGCTCCCATGAGGGAGGTAAAATAGACGCCTCCTATAAAGTTTCAGAGTAGGCTTGTCAAATCTAGCACCCAGCTAGTGCATAAGTAGATAGAATTGGGATCCTCCAAACACCAGCCGAGGCTTTAGATGAGCAATCAGATAATGATAAAAGCTATTTGTGCATTTAATTTCAGTCTTAAGTCATTTTTAGAGAAAAATGTACCGGAGCTCTGACAACTTGCGTCCTCTCCTGTGCGCTGCTGGCTCCGCCCCCCACCTAATTTCAGTTCTTTTGACAGACTTGCATTTTAGCCAGTCAGTGCTGACTCCTAGGTAACTTCACGTGCGTGAGCTCAATGTTATCTATAACTAATGACCTCTAGTTGTGAAAAACTATCAAAATGCATTCAGATTAGAGGCGGCCTTCAAGGTCTAAGAAATTAGCATATG
Source organism: Bombina bombina (assembly GCF_027579735.1). Classification (NCBI taxonomy): domain Eukaryota; kingdom Metazoa; phylum Chordata; class Amphibia; order Anura; family Bombinatoridae; genus Bombina; species Bombina bombina. The sequence goes on along the minus strand of NC_069501.1, from coordinate 512,422,506 downwards.
ATCCTACCTAGGTTTGGCTTTCAACTAAGAATACAAACTAAGAACAAGGCAAAATTGGTGATAAAAGTAAATTGAAAAGTTGTTTAAAATGACATGCCCTATTTGAATCATGAAAGTTTATTTTGCAACTTGACTGTCCCTTTAATTAATTTCTCATCATTGAATATATTTAATTCCAGTTTAAAGATTTATTAACATTTTTATACAAAATTCTCAATATAATTCAAAAGAATTCTTGTTAAATTCTGTAACATGCTTTTCTATTCATGTTTACACTGCAAAATATACATAAAATATGTAATATACAGTACTAATATTGTAGTATTATGTTTTACAGAACTTAAAGCCCCATTAATACCATATTATATATTATACTTTTTTAAACTTGTTATGAGGCTTCTTATTCCTCTATTAAAAAAAAAAAGGCTTCTTACAGTTTTTATCCTCCCCAAATCCACTTTTTACATGAATAAGGTGCAAAATCAGTAATAGGTAAAGAAAAAAAAGTTAGGTAATAGACTCATCAATATTTTTAGATCTATCTCAATTTGTTTGCATATACTATCTACATTACCTTGTTTACTTACTAGTCTGATTCACAGATTTGCCATATAACATTTTCTTCTTCTATCTTTATGAAGACCCAACATTTCTGACTTTCCTATATTGGCTTTGTATCTAGGAATACTACCAACTAGTGGCGTATTTAGGTTTTGTGCTGCCCTAGGCACTCAAAATTCTGCTGCCCCCCCCCCCCCAACACACACACGTTTTAGGCTTTTTTTTAGCCATAATGTTTTTTGGTCAGAGTGTAACATGCCTTTTTTATTTTTCATGGCATTTTCAAACTAAAACAGAATAGAGGAGGGAGAGCAAGGAAGAGAATGGAGGAGGTGGGAGGGAAGACAGATGAGGGAGAGCAGGGAGAGGAGATAACTCTGATTGGTGGCTTTAATCAGCAGCTTTATTAACTGTTGTTCCCAGTAGTTCAGTGAGTCATTACTACTAGGCCACCAAATATACCAGTTAAATGTGACAGCAGCCCATTTGCCAAATAGAAATACACACAAACACTCTCACATACACACACAATATACTCACTTGCACACATAAAGAAACTTTCAAGCACACAAATACACACACACACACACACAAAGATACACAAACAGACATGTTCACACTCATAATACACAGACATAAACACCTTTACACTCACACACAGACATAAAGACACTCACACTCACAAAGACACACACAGTGTGTGTGAGTGGGAAAGTGTATTTTTGTCTTTGTGAGTGTGAAAGTGTCTTTATGTCTGTGTGTGTGTAAATTTGTGTGTGAACGTAAGTGTCTTTATGTCTGTCTGTCTTAGTGTGTGTGAGTGTCAAAGTGTATTTTTGTCTAAAACACAAAGACATAAAGACACTTACATTCACACACAAAGTTACACACACACAGACATAAAGACACTTACACACTTACACACACAAAGACACAAGAAAGAAGCACACTTATCTGACCTTTTAGCTTTCTGGTTCAATTAGTGTCCAATTAAACTTACTAGTAAGTCCCTAATATGCTCCCCTTTCCCCGGTCTTTAAGAGCACACAGTATCATTATCTGCAGTGGAGAAAGGCCATAAAAACGTCAGGGGGGAAAAAACAGAGCATTTTTAAAGTCATATACATACCTTGGGGGGTAGTTATCAACGTGTCAACTTTCCTGCCTTCGCCGGCCCAATACGCCCGCCTAAGCTCGCCTACCATCGCCGCTGCGGACCTGAAAAAATTTGCCTAAGTTATCAATAAATCTGTCAAAAAGCCACGCACCAAGTACGGGGCGATGAGCAGCGGACTGTGAGAGTTATCACTCATCCGATCTCGCTGCTCTTCGGCTTTTTGACAGCTTTATTGCTAGCCTGTCACTAAGCACCCACACTAAACTACACTGTTCTACCCCCTATACCGGAGCCCCCCGCAACTCAATAAAGTTACTAACCCCTAAACCGCCGCTCCTAGACCCCACCGCAACTCTTATAAATGTATTAACCCCTAAACTGCCGCTCCTAGACACCGCCGCAACTCTTATAAATGTATTAACCCCTAAACCGCCGCTCCCGGACACCGCCGCAACCTACATTATACCTAGTAACCCCTATCCTGCCCCCCCTATACCGCCGCCCTCTATAATAAAGTTATTAACCCCTATCCTGCTGATCCCGCACCTCGCCGCAACTAAATAAATAGTTTAACCCCTAAACCGCCGCTCCCGGGCCCTGCCGCAACCTATATTAAATTTATTAACCCCTAATCTGCCCCCCCTACACCGTCGCCACCTATAATACATTTATTAACCCCTATCCTGCCCCCCACTACACCGCCGCCACTGTAATAAATGTATTAACCCCTAAACCTAAGTAACACTAACCCTAACACCCCCCTAACTTAAATATTAATTAAATAAATCTAAATAATATTTCTATTATTAACTAAATTAATCCTATTTAAAACTAAATACTTACCTGTAAAATAAACCCTAAGATAGCTGCAATGTAATTAATAATTACATTGTAGCTATTTTAGGATTTATATTTATTTTACAGGTAACTTTGTATTTATTTTAGCTAGTTAGAATAGTTATTAAATAGTTATTAACTATTTAATAACTACCTAGCTAAAAGAAATACAAAATTACCTGTAAAATAAATCCTAACCTAAGTTACAATTAAACCTAACACTACACTATCATTACATTAATTAAATAAATTAAATACAAATAACTACAATTAAATACAATTACATAAACTAACTAAAGTACAAAAAATAAAAAAAGCTAAGTTACAAAAAATAAAAAAAATAAGTTACAAACATTTAAAATATTACAACAATTTTAAGCTAATTACACCTAATCTAAGCCCCCTAATAAAATAACAAAGCCCCCCAAAATAAAAAAAATCCCTACCCTATTCTACATTAAAAAAGTTCAAAGCTCTTTTACCTTACCAGCCCTTAAAAGGGCCTTTTGTGGGGCATGCCCCAAAGAATTCAGCTCTTTTGCCTGTAAAAGAAAAATACAACCCCCCCCAACATTAAAACCTACCACCCACATACCCCTAATCTAACCCAAACCCCCCTTAAAATAACCTAACACTAATCCCCTGAAGATCATCCTACCTTGAGTCGTCTTCACTCAGCCGAGCCACCGATGGAACTGAAGAGGAGATCCGGAGCAGCAGAAGTGATCCTTCAAGGGGCGCTGAAGAAGTCTTCCATCCGATGAAGTGATCCTCCAGGCGGCGCTGAAGAAGTCTTCCATCCGGGCGATGTCATCTTCCAAGCGGCGCTGAAGAAGTCTTCTATCCGGGCGATGTCATCTTCCAAGCGGGGTCTTCAATCTTCTTTCTTCAGGATCCATCTTCATCCCGTCGATCGCGGATCATCCTTCTTTCCCGACGGACTACCGACGAATGAAGGCTCCTTTAAGGGACGTCATCCAAGATGGCGTCCCTTCAATTCCAATTGGCTGATAGGATTCTATCAGCCAATCGGAATTAAGGTAGGAAAAATCTGATTGGCTGATTGAATCAGCCAATCAGATTGAAGTTCAATCCGATTGGCTGATCCAATCAGTCAATCAGATTGAGCTCGCATTCTATTGGCTGTTCCGATCAGCCAATAGAATGCGAGCTCAATCAGCCAATCAGATTTTTCCTACCTTAATTCCGATTGGCTGATAGAATCCTATCAGCCAATCGGAATTGAAGGGACACCATCTTGGATGACGTCCCTTAAAGGAGCCTTCATTCGTCGGTAGTCCTTCGGTAAAGAAGGATGTTCCGCGTCGGCGGGATGAAGATGGATCCTGAAGAAAGAAGATTGAAGACCCCGCTTGGAAGATGACATCGGCCGGATAGAAGACTTCTTCAGTGCCTCTTGGAAGATGACATCGCCCGGATGGAAGACTTCTTCAGCGCCGCCTGGAGGATCACTTCATCGGATGGAAGACTTCTTCAGCGCCCCTTGGAAGATCACTTCTGCCGCTCCGGATCTCCTCTTCAGTTCCATCGGTGACTCAGCTGAGTGAAGACGACTCAAGGTAGGATGATCTTCAGGGGATTAGTGTTAGGTTATTTTAAGGGGGGTTTGGGTTAGATTAGGGGTATGTGGGTGGTGGGTTTTAATATTGGGGGGGTTTGTATTTTTCTTTTACAGGCAAAAGAGCAGTTTTCTTTGGGGCATGCCCCACAAAAGGCCCTTTTAAGGGCTGGTAAGGTAAAAGAGCTTTGAACTTTTTTAATTTAGAATAGGGTAGGGAATTTTTTTATTTTGGGGGGCTTTGTTATTTTATTAGGGGGCTTAGATTAGGTGTAATTAGCTTAAAATTTTAATATTTTTTAAATGTTTGTAACTTATTTTTTGTATTTTTTGTAACTTAGCTTTTTTATTTTTTGTACTTTAGTTAGTTTATGTAATTGTATTTAATTTTAGTTATTTGTAGTTAATTTATTTAATTAATGTAATGATAGTGTAGTGTTAGGTTTAATTGTAACTTAGGTTAGGATTTATTTTACAGGTAATTTTGTATTTCTTTTAGCTAGGTAGTTATTAAATAGTTAATAACTATTTAATAACTATTCTAACTAGCTAAAATAAATACCAAGTTACCTGTAAAATAAATATAAATCCTAAAATAGCTACAATGTAATTATTAATTACATTGCAGCTATCTTAGGGTTTATTTTACAGGTAAGTATTTAGTTTTAAATAGGAATAATTTATTAAAGTATAGTGTAGTGTTAGGTGTAATTGTAACTGAGGTTAGTTTTTATTTTACAGGTAAATTTCTCTTTATTTTAGCTAGGTAGCTATTAAATAGTTAATAACTATTTAATAGCTATTGTACCTAGTTAAAATAAATTGAAAGTTACCTATAAAATAAAAATAAATCCTAAGATAGCTACAATATAATTATTATTTATATTGTAGCTATATTAGGGTTTATTTTAAAGGTAAGTATTTAGTTTTAAATAGGATTAATTTAGTTAATAATAGAAATATTATTTAGATTTATTTAATTAATATTTAAGTTAGGGGGGGTGTTAGGGTTAGTGTTAGACTTAGGTTTAGGGGTTAATAAATTAATTACAGTGGCGGCGGTGTAGGGGGGGCAGGATAGGGGTTAATAAATGTATTATATGTGGCGACGGTGTAGGGGGGGCAGATTAGGGGTTAATAAGTTTAATATAGGTTGCGGCGGGATCCGGGAGCGGCGGTTTAGGGGTTAATACATTTATTATAGTTGCGGCGGGGTCAGGGAGCGGCGGTTTAGGGGTTAATATGTATAGAGTAGCTTGCGGTGAGCTCCGGGAGCAGCGGTTTAGGGGGTAATAACTTTATTTAGTTGCGGCGGTGTAGGGGGGGACAGCTTAGGGGTGTTTAGACTCGGGGTACATGTTAGGGTGTTAGGTGTAGATAACTCCCATAGGAATCAATGGGATGTCTGGCAGCAGCGAACTTGTACTTTCGCTATGGTCAGACTCCCATTGATTCCTATGGGATCCGCCGCCTCCAGGGCGGCGGATTGAAAACCAGGTACGCTGGGCTGGAAAAGTGCCGAGCGTACCTGCTAGTTTTTTGATAACTAGCAAAAGTAGTCAGATTGTGCCGCACTTGTGTGCGGAACATCTGGAGTGACGTAAGAATCGATCTGTGTCGGACTGAGTCCGGCGGATCGAAGCTTACGTCACAAAATTCTACTTTTGCCGGTCTCTAGCCTTTGATAACTAAGGCGAATCAGCCTCGCCACAAATACGCTGCGGAATTCAAGCGTATTTGAGGTTGACGGCTTGATAACTACCCCCCCTTGCCTCAAGGTCTTCTTCGTCCTGAAAGCCCCGAGCCCCGCTGCTGTCTTCACTACTACATTCCAGCAGGAAAGTTAGTTAGAGTGAGAAACTAGTCCAGCTGTCAAAGGTTTCACCGCACCTGTAAAAGTAATTAACAGCTGACGAGCCGCACACACGCTACACAGGGAATCCAGCTGAGAACTGAGTGCACTACCCTGTTGTATTGAAAGGCGTCCTGGGGAGCGGTAATTCACCATTATCTCTGAGACAGCTGAGTCTTACATGCTTATTTACTCTGTAAATCTGGTACGCTGAATACCTACCATTTTATTGTTTTAGTTTGTTTTGTGCAAATAAAAAACTTTCTTCACTTGAGTCCGGTTGCGCTCTTCTCTCCTTGTTTTTCAGCACCTGTAAAAGTATAGCTGTGATCCATGCACTTAGTAAGTTAGTGCCTAAAGTGTTATAACAGCTCAGGGTACATGTGGCAGAATAAAAAATACAGGCTTTTTAATGTGCTCAGTTTGTGTGGCTAATATACTGCTGCAGTATATTAGCCACGCAAACTAAGCACATTAAAAAGGCTGTATGTTTTTATTATAGAGCCAGCCAGGATGTTACCTCTTCTTATTTTCCTCTGCAGGTTGCGCCCCTTATTTACCCCTGCTCCCCAGGCTATATCATCTTTAGTAGAGAGCATGACTGGATATGCCGCTGTCCATAGTTACATAGCAAAATAAAAAACTGTTTGCTACCCGGGCCCCTAATTGTTACCCTAAGATAGCGGCCCAACTGGCAGCATGTCAAAAAGTGCCACCCCTCAAAAAATTTCTCCCTAGGCACATGCCTTGTGTGCCTAGGCCATAATACGCCCCAGCTACTAGCATTTTGCATAGTGGCTATAATATCTGCAATATACAATATAACATATACTGTATATATATATATACAGGGAGTGCAGAATTATTAGGCAAATGAGTATTTTGACCACATCATCCTCTTTATGCATGTTGTCTTACTCCAAGCTGTATAGGCTCGAAAGCCTACTACCAATTAAGCATATTAGGTGATGTGCATCTCTGTAATGAGAAGGGGTGTGGTCTAATGACATCAACACCCTATATCAGGTGTGCATAATTATTATGCAACTTCCTTTCCTTTGGCAAAATGGGTCAAAAGAAGGACTTGACAGGCTCAGAAAAGTCAAAAATAGTGAGATATCTTGCAGAGGGATGCAGCACTTTTAAAATTGCAAAGCTTCTGAAGCGTGATCATCGAACAATCAAGCGTTTCATTCAAAATAGTCAACAGGGTCGCAAGAAGCGTGTGGAAAAACCAAGGCGCAAAATAACTGCCCATGAACTGAGAAAAGTCAAGCGTGCAGCTGCCAAGATGCCACTTGCCACCAGTTTGGCCATATTTCAGAGCTGCAACATCACTGGAGTGCCCAAAAGCACAAGGTGTGCAATACTCAGAGACATGGCCAAGGTAAGAAAGGCTGAAAGACGACCACCACTGAACAAGACACACAAGCTGAAACGTCAAGACTGGGCCAAGAAATATCTCAAGACTGATTTTTCTAAGGTTTTATGGACTGAAGAAATGAGAGTGAGTCTTGATGGGCCAGATGGATGGGCCCGTGGCTGGATTGGTAAAGGGCAGAGAGCTCCAGTCCGACTCAGACGCCAGCAAGGTGGTGGTGGAGTACTGGTTTGGGCTGGTATCATCAAAGATGAGCTTGTGGGGCCTTTTCGGGTTGAGGATGGAGTCAAGCTCAACTCCAAGTCCTACTGCCAGTTTCTGGAAGACACCTTCTTCAAGCAGTGGTACAGGAAGAAGTCTGCATCCTTCAAGAAAAACATGATTTTCATGCAGGACAATGCTCCATCACACGCGTCCAAGTACTCCACAGCGTGGCTGGCAAGAAAGGGTATAAAAGAAGAAAATCTAATGACATGGCCTCCTTGTTCACCTGATCTGAACCCCATTGAGAACCTGTGGTCCATCATCAAATGTGAGATTTACAAGGAGTGAAAACAGTACACCTCTCTGAACAGTGTCTGGGAGGCTGTGGTTGCTGCTGCACGCAATGTTGATGGTGAACAGATCAAAACACTGACAGAATCCATGGATGGCAGGCTTTTGAGTGTCCTTGCAAAGAAAGGTGGCTATATTGGTCACTGATTTGTTTTTGTTTTATTTTTGAATGTCAGAAATGTATATTTGTGAATGTTGAGATGTTATATTGGTTGTACTGGTAAAAATAAATAATTGAAATGGGTATATATTTGTTTTTTGTTAAGTTGCCTAATAATTATGCACAGTAATAGTCACCTGCACACACAGATATCCCCCTAAAATAGTTAAAACTAAAAACAAACTAAAAACTACTTCCAAAAATATTCAGCTTTGATATTAATGAGTTTTTTGGGTTCATTGAGAACATGGTTGTTGTTCAATAATAAAATTAATCCTCAAAAATACAACTTGCCTAATAATTCTGCACTCCCTGTATATATATATATATATATATATATATATATATATATATATATAAATAAATACAATGTATTTCATACAGGTGGTGAGAGTCCACAATCCATTTCTCCTGGGAATTACTCTTCTCTACCACTAGGAGTAGGCAAAATATTCCCAAACCACAAGAGCCCTATGAAACCTCCCCCACCTCACACATACCTCAGTCTTTACTTTGCCAATGCTGAACGTGATTGAAAAATTAACATGTGCATTTGATTGTTCAGATAGAGGGGATTTCAGTCTTTATCGAGGCCCAGTTTCCCTTCAGAGTACAGTGCTTGTCAGAGGGAGGTATGGTTTGTGAATTTTTTTGTCACCTCATGGGAAATTTTTAATAAACCTTCCATAATTGGTCACAGACACTTGTCTTTTGCCTCCCTCTATGTATCTACAGTATTCTCCTAGTCCATAACCTCTTCTGATATGTTTCAAAACTGTGTTGGCTGCTTATTTGCTGGTGGACAAGTGTCTATTAGTAAGTTATATAACAAAAAATAGAGAAGAGTGATCCCACAGTAATTTAGGAGAGAGAGAATATCTATTTTCTCCTGACTGACCTTGTTATCTAGAGTTAAGAAAGAGGTAACTGGTCAGGAGTGTGCTTAGAGCATGTTATAACAATGACATTGAAAAGAAAGCCCTATTACAAAAATAGGAAAAGTATGCTCTTTCTACACATAGGGGGGTAGTTATCAACGCGTCTACTTTACCTGCCTTCGCCGGTTCAATACGCCCGCCTAAGCTCGCCTACCATCGCTGCCGCTGACCTGCAAAATTTTGCCTATGTTATCAATAAAGCTGTCAAAAAGCCGTGCACCAAGTACGGGGCGATGAGCAGCGGACTGTGATAGTTATGACTCATCCGATCTCGCTGCTCTTCGGCTTTTCTACAGCTTTATTAATACCCCTGTCACTAAGCACTCACACTATACTATGCTGTTCTACCCCCTATACCGGAGCCCCCGGAGCCCCCCGCAACTCAATAAAGTTATTAACCCCGAAACCGCCACTCCTAGACCCCACCGCAACTCTTATAAATTTATTAACCCCTAAACCACCGCTCCCGGACACCGCCGCCACCTACATTATACCTAGTAACCGCCAATCCTGCCCCCCCTATACCGTCGCCACCTATAATAAAGTTATTAACCCCTATCCTGACGATCCCGGACCTCGCCGCAACTAAATAAATAGTTTAACCCCTAAACCGCTGCTCCCGGACCCCGCCGCAACCTATATTAAACTTATTAACCCCCAATCTGCCCCCCCTACACCGTCTCCACCTATAATAAATGTATTAACCCCTATCCTGCCCCCCCCTACACCGCCGCCACTGTAATAAAATTATTAACCCCTAAACCTAAGTCTAACACTAACCCTAAAACCCCCCTAACTTAAATATAAATTAAATAAATCTAACATTTCTCTTATTAAATAAATTAATCCTATTTAAAACTAAATACTTACCTTTAAAATAAACCCTAAGATAGCTACAATATAAATAATAATTATATTGTATCTATTTTAGGATTTATTTTTATTTTACAGGCGTCTTTCAATTTATTTTAAGTAGGTACAATAGCTATTAAATAGTTATTAACTATTTAATAGCTACCTAGCTAAAATAAAGAGAAATGTACCTGTAAAATAAAAACTAACCTAAGTTACAATTACACCTAACACTACACTATACTTAAATAAATTATTCCTATTTAAAACTAAATACTTACCTCTAAAATAAACCCTAAGATAGCTGCAATGTAATTAATAATTACATTGTAGCTATTTTAGGATTTATATTTATTTTACAGGTAACTTGGTATTTATTTTAGCTAGTTAGAATAGTTATTAAATAGTTATTAACTATTTAATAACTACCTAGCTAAAAGAAATACAAAATTACCTGTAAAATAAATCCTAACCTAAGTTACAATTAAACTTAACACTACACTATCATTACATTAATTAAATAAATTAGCTACAAATAACTACAATTAAATTAAATAAACTAACTAAAGTACAAAAAATAAAAAAAGCTAAGTTACAAAAAATAAAAAAATAAGTTACAAACATTTAAAACATATTACAACAATTTTAAGCTACTTACACCTAATCTAAGCCCCCTAATACAATAACAAAGCCCCCCAAAATAAAAAAATGCCCTACCCTATTCTGAATTAAAAAAGTTCAAGGCTCTTTTACCTTACCAGCCCTTAAAAGGGCCTTTTGCGGGGCATACCCCAAATAATTCAGCTCTTTTGCCTGTAAAAGAAAAATACAACCCCCCAACATTAAAACCCACCACCCTTTCCCCTAATCTAACCCAAACCCCCAATAAATAAACCTAACACTACCCCCCTGAAGATCATCCTACCTTTAGTCGTCTTCAGCCAGCCGACCCACCGATGGAACCGAAGAGGAGATCCGGAGCGGAAGAAGTCATCATCCAAGGCACGCTGAAGAAGTCTTCCATCCGATGAAGTCATCATCCAGGCGGCGCTGAAGAAGTCTTCCATCCGATAGAAGTCTTCATCCATGCGTGGTCTTCAATCTTCATCCATCCGGAGCGGAGCCATCTTCAGACGAGCCAACGCGGAGCCATCCTCTTCTTCCCGACAACTACCGACGAATGGATATTCCTTTAAGGGATGTCATTCAAGATGGCATCCCTTCAATTCCGATTGGCTGATAGGATTCTATAAGCCAATCGGAATTAAGGTAGGAAAAATCTGATTGGCTGATTGAATCAGCCAATCAGATTGAAGTTCAATCCGATTGGCTGATCCAATCAGCCAATCAGATTGAGCTCGCATTCTATTGGCTGTTCCGATCAGCCAATAGAATGCGAGCTCAATCTGATTGGCTGATTGGATCAGCCAATCGGATTGAACTTCAATCTGATTGGCTGATTCAATCAGCCAATCAGATTTTTCCTACCTTAATTCCGATTGGCTGATAGAATCCTATCAGCCAATCGGAATTGAAGGGACGCCACCTTGGATGACGTCCCTTAAAGGAATATCCATTCGTCGGTAGTCGTCGGGAAGAAGAGAATGGCTCCGCGTCGGCTCGTCTGAAGATGGCTCCGCTCCGGATGGATGAAGATTGAAGACGCCGCATGGATGAAGACTTCTTTCGGATGGAAGACTTCTTCTGCGCCGCCTGGATGATGACTTCATCGGATGGAAGACTTCTTTAGCGTGCCTTGGATGATGACTTCTTCCGCTCCGGATCTCCTCTTCGGTTCCATCGGTGGGTCGGCTGGCTGAAGACGACTAAAGGTAGGATGATCTTCAGAGGGGTAGTGTTAGGTTTATTTAAGGGGGGTTTGGGTTAGATTAGGGGTATGTGGGTTTTAATGTTGGGGGGGTTGTATTTTTCTTTTACAGGCAAAAGAGCTGAATTCTTTGGGGCATGCCCCGCAAAAGGCCCTTTTAAGGGCTGGTAAGGTAAAAGAGCTTTGAACTTTTTTAATTTAGAATAGGGTAGGACATTTTTTTATTTTGGGGGGCTTTGTTATTTTATTAGGGGGCTTAGATTAGGTGTAAGTAGCTTAAAATTGTTGTAATATGTTTTAAATGTTTGTAACTTATTTTTTTTATTTTTTGTAACTTAGCTTTTTTTATTTTTTGTACTTTAGTTAGTTTATTTAATTTAATTTAATTGTAGTTATTTGTAGCTAATTTATTTAATTAATGTAATGATAGTGTAGTGTTAGGTTTAATTGTAACTTAGGTTAGGATTTATTTTACAGGTAATTTTGTATTTCTTTTAGCTAGGTAGTTATTAAACAGTTAATAACTATTTAATAACTATTCTAACTAGCTAAAATAAATACCAAGTTACTTGTAAAATAAATATAAATCCTAAAATAGCTACAATGCAATTATTAATTACATTGCAGCTATCTTAGGGTTTATTTTACAGGTAAGTATTTAGTTTTAAATAGGAATAATTTATTTAAGTATAGTGTAGTGTTAGGTGTAATTGTAACTTAGGTTAGTTTTTATTTTACGGCTAAATTTCTCTTTATTTTAACTAGGTAGCTATTAAATAGTTAATAACTATTTAATAGCTATTGTACCTAGTTAAAATAAATTGAAATTTGCCTGTAAAATAAAAATAAATCCTAAAATAGCTACAATATAATTATTATTTATATTGTAGCTATATTAGGGTTTATTTTAAAGGTAAGTATTTAGCTTTAAATAGGATTAATTTATTTAATAAGAGAAATATTATTTAGATTTATTTAATTAATATTTAAGTTAGGGGGGTGTTAGGGTTAGTGTTAGACTTAGGTTTAGGGGTTAATAAATTTATTACAGTGGCGGCGGTGTAGGGGGGGCTGGATAGGGGTTAATAACTTTATTATAGGTGGCGACGGTGTAGGGGGGCAGATTAGGGGTTAATAAGTTTAATATAGGTTGCGGCGTGGTCTGGGAGCGGCGGTTTAGGGGTTAAACTATTTATTTAGTTGCGGCGAGGTCCGGGATCGGCAGGATAGGGGTTAATAACTTTATTATAGAGGGCAACAGTATAGGGGGGGCAGGATAGGGGTTAATAGGTATCATGTAGGTGGCGGCGGGGTCTGGGAGCGGCGGTTTAGGGGTTAATACATATATTATAGTTGCGGCGGGGACCGGGAGCGGCGATTTAGGGGTTAACATATTTATTATAGCTTGCGGTGGGCTCCGGGAGCGGCGGTTTAGGGGTTAATCAGTTTATTAGAGTGGCGGTGGGCTCCGGGAGCGGCGGTTTAGGGGGTAATAAGTTTATTTAGTTGCGGCGGTGTAGGGGGGGGGCAGATTAGGGGTTAATATGTATAATGTAGCTTGCGGCGGTTTAGGGGGTAATAACTTTATTTAGTTGCGGCAGTGTAGGGGGGCAGATTAGGGGTGTTTAGACTCGGGGTACATGTTAGGGTGTTGGGTGTAGACAGCTCCCATAGGAATCAATGGGATGTCGGGCAGCAGCGAACATGAACTTTCGCTATGGTCAGACTCCCATTGATTCCTATGGGATCCGCCGCCTCCAGGGCGACGGTTTGAAAACCAGGTACACTGGGCCGGAAAAGTGCCGAGCGTACCTGCTAGTTTTTTGATAACTAGCAAAAGTAGTCAGATTGTGCCGAACTTGTGTGCGGAACATCTGGAGTGACGTAAGAATCGATCTGTGTCGGACTGAGTCCGGCGGATCGAAGCTTACGTCACTAAATTCTACTTTTGACGGTATCTAGGGCTTGATAACTAAGGCGAATCAGCCTCGCAACATATACGCTGCGGAATTCCAGCGTATTTGAGGTTGACGGCTTGATAACTACCCCCCATAGACTTAATGTTTCAATTTAAAATATAACTTTTAGTAGTTATTATTTAAAAGGCAGCAAGAATTTGAAAAGTATCTAGCGTGCTAGAAATGAGTTAAAAACACAACTCTATAATGATGACTAGTAAGTAAATGTTACAATGTTGCTAAACAATTGATTCCATTCACATAAGAGGGTAGCGTAGGAGTAAGAGGACAAGACCAACAATGTTTGACAAGCGCCTCTATTAAGGAACAATCTCCTGTATTGCCCTGTATTAAGGTAAATTAGCCACTTGTTACTTAGTATGCTATGTTTCCCATCCCCATCCTTCCCCCCAGTAAAGTATACCACGTATTGCAACAGCTTAAAGGGACACTGAACCCAAATTTTTTCTTTTGTGATTCATATAGAGCAAGCAATTTTAAGCAACTTTCTAATTTACTCCTATTATCAAGTTTTCTTCGTTCTCTTGCTTTCTGTATTTGAAAAAGAAGGCATCTAAGCTAAGGAGCCAGCCAATTTGTGGTTCAGAACCATGGACAACACTTTTTTATTGGTGCTGTCCAATCAGCAAGGACAACCCAGGTTGTTCACCAAAAATGGGCCGGCATCTAAACTTAAATTCTTGCCTTTAAAATAAAGATACCAAGAGAATTAATACAATTTGATCATAGTAGTAAATTAGAAAGTTGCTTAAAATTGCATGCTCTATCTGAATCATGAAAGAAAAAATTTGGGTACAGTGTCCCTTTAAGTAAATCACTTAAATGAGTCAAAATTAAGAGTGCACGTTAGAAATAGAACAAAAGCCTCTTACGCGGTTGCATTTCACATTTACGCTTCCTCGGAGGGGTGATTATGTGATTGGATTCAATTGTTTATTAACATTGTAACATTTACTTACTAGTCATCATTATAGAGTTGTGTGTTTTAACTCATTTCTGGCACGCTAGATTATTTTCAAATTCTTGCTGCCTTTTAAATAATAACTAGTAAAAGTTATATTTTAAGTTGAAACATTAAGGGGGCTAGTTATCAAGCCGTCTACTTTTCTGGCTTCGCCGGCCCAATAAGTCCGCCTAAGCTCGCCTACCTTCGCCGCCGCGGACCTGAAAAAATACGCCTAAGTTATCAAATAAAGCTGTCAAAAAGCCGCGGGGCGATGAGCAGCGGACTGTGACAGTTATCACTCATCCGATCTCGCTGCCCTTCGGCTTTTTCCCAGCTTTATTGCTAGCCTGTCACTAAGCACTCACACTAAACTGCACTGTTCTACCCCCTATACCGGCGCCCCCGGAGCCCCCCGCAACTCAATAAAGTTACTAACCCCTAAACCGCCGCTCCTAGACCCTGCCGCAACTCTGATAAATGTATTAACCCCTAAACCGCCGCTCCCGGACACCGCTGCCACCTACATTATACCTAGTAACCCCTATCCTGCCCCCCCTATACCGTCGCCCTCTATTATAAAATTATTAACCCCTATCCTGCTGATCCCGCACCTCTCCGCAACTAAATAAATAGTTTAACCCCTAAACCGCCGCTCCATGAACCCGCCGCAACCTATAATAAATTTATTAACCCCTATCCTGCCCCCCACTACGCCGCCGCCACTGTAATAAAATGATTAACCCCTAAACCTAAGTCTAACCCTAACCATAACGCCCCCCTAACTTAAATATTAATTAAATAAATCTAAATAAATTAACTCTTATTAACTAAATGAATCCTATTTAAAACTAAATACTTACCTTTAAAATAAACCCTAATATAGCTACAATATAAATAATAATTATATTCTAGCTATCTTAGGATTTATTTTTATTTTACAGGTACCTTTCAATTTATTTTAACCATGTACAATAACTATTAAATAGTTATTAACTATTTAATAGCTTACCTAGCTAAAATAAAGAGAAATGTACCTGTGAAATAAATCCTAACCTAAGTTACAATTACACCTAACACTACACTATACTTTAATAAATTATTCCTATTTAAACTAAATACTTACCTGTAAAATAAACCCTAAGATAGCTACAATATAATTAATAATTATATTCTAGCTATCTTAGGATTTATATTTATTTTACAGGTAACTTTGTATTTATTTTAGCTAGTTAGAATAGTTATTAAATAGTTATTAACTATTTAATAACTACCTAGCTAAAAGAAATATAAAATTACCTGTAAAATAAATCCTAACTTAAGTTACAATTAAACCTAATACTACACTATCATTAAATTAACTAAATAAACTACCTACAAAGAACTACAATGAAATACAATTACATAAACTAACTAAAGTACAAAAAATAAAAAAGCTAAGTTACAAAAAATAAAAAATTAAGTTACAAACATGTTAAAAATATTACAACAATTTTAAGCTACTTACACCTAATCTAAGCCCCCTAATAAAATAACAAACCCCCCCAAAATAAAATAAATCCCTACCCTATTCTAAATTACATAAATTTCAAAGCTCTTTTACCTTACCACTCCTAATCTAACCCAAACCCCCCTTACAAAAACCTAACACTAATCCCCTGAAGATCATCCTACCTTGAGTCGTCTTCACTCAGCCGAGCCACCGATGGAACTGAAGAGGACATCCGGAGCGGAAGAAGTTAATCCTCCAAGCGGCGCTGAAGAAATCTTCCATCCGATGAAGTCATCATCCAGGCGGCGCTGAAGAAGTCTTCGATCCGGCCGATGTCATCTTCAAAGAGGCGCTGAAGAGGTCTTCTATCCGGGCGAAGTCATCTTCCAAGCCGGGTCTTGAATCTTCCTTCCGCCGACGCGGAACCACCTTCTTCACCGACGGACTACGACGAATGACGGCTCCTTTAAGGGACGTCATCCAAGATGGCGTCCCCTCAATTCCGATTGGCTGATAGGATTCTATCAGCCAATCGGAATTAAGGTAGGAAAATCTGATTGGCTGATGGAATCAGCCAATCAGATTGAGCTCGCATTCTATTGGCTGTTCCGATCAGCCAATAGAATGCGAGCTCAATCTGATTGGCTGATTGGATCAGCCAATCGGATTGAACTTGAATCTGATTGGCTGATTCCATCAGCCAATCAGATTTTCCTACCTTAATTCCGATTGGCTGATAGAATCCTATCAGCCAATCGGAATTGAGGGGACGCCATCTTGGATGACGTCCCTTAAAGGAGCCGTCATTCGTCGTAGTCCGTCGGTGAAGAAGGTGGTTCCGCGTCGGCGGAAGGAAGATTCAAGACCCGGCTTGGAAGATGACTTCGCCCGGATAGAAGACCTCTTCAGCGCCTCTTTGAAGATGACATCGGCCGGATCGAAGACTTCTTCAGCGCCGCCTGGATGATGACTTCATCGGATGGAAGATTTCTTCAGCGCCGCTTGGAGGATTAACTTCTTCCGCTCCGGATGTCCTCTTCAGTTCCATCGGTGGCTCGGCTGAGTGAAGACGACTCAAGGTAGGATGATCTTCAGGGGATTAGTGTTAGGTTTTTGTAAGGGGGGTTTGGGTTAGATTAGGGGTATGTGGGTGGTGGGTTTTAATGTTGGGGGGGGGGTTGTATTTTTATTTTACAGGCAAAAGAGCTGAACTTTTTGGGGCATGCCCCCACAAATGGCCCTTTTAAGGGCTGGTAAGGTAAAAGAGCTTTGAAATTTATGTAATTTAGAATAGGGTAGGGATTTTTTTTATTTTGGGGGGGTTTGTTATTTTATTAGGGGCTTAGATTAGGTGTAAGTAGCTTAAAATTGTTGTAATATTTTTAACATGTTTGTAACTTAATTTTTTATTTTTTGTAACTAAGCTTTTTTTATTTTTTGTACTTTAGTTAGTTTATGTAATTGTATTTCATTGTAGTTATTTGTAGGTAGTTTATTTAGTTAATTTAATGATAGTGTAGTATTAGGTTTAATTGTAACTTAAGTTAGGATTTATTTTACAGGTAATTTTGTATTTCTTTTAGCTAGGTAGTTATTAAATAGTTAATAACTATTTAATAACTATTCTAACTAGCTAAAATAAATACAAAGTTACCTGTAAAATAAATATAAATCCTAAGATAGCTATAATATAATTATTAATTACATTGTAGCTATCTTAGGGTTTATTTTACAGGTAAGTATTTATTTTTAAATAGGAATAATTTATTAAAGTATAGTGTAGTGTTAGGTGTAATTGTAACTTAGGTTAGGATTTATTTCACAGGTACATTTCTCTTTATTTTAGCTAGGTAAGCTATTAAATAGTTAATAACTATTTAATAGCTATTGTACATGGTTAAAATAAATTGAAAGGTACCTGTAAAATAAAAATAAATCCTAAGATAGCTAGAATATAATTATTATTTATATTGTAGCTATATTAGGGTTTATTTTAAAGGTAAGTATTTAGTTTTAAATAGGATTCATTTAGTTAATAAGAGTTAATTTATTTAGATTTATTTAATTAATATTTAAGTTAGGGGGCGTTAGGGTTAGGTTTAGGGGTTAATAATTTTATTACAGTGGCGGCGGCGTAGTGGGGGGCAGGATAGGGGTTAATAAATTTATTATAGGTGGCGACGGTGTAGGGGGGGCAGATTAGGGGTTAATAAATGTATTATAGGTGGCGACGGTGTAGGGGGGGCAGGATAGGGGTTAATACATTTAATATAGGTTGCGGCGGGTTCAGGGAGCGGCGGTTTAGGGGTTAATACATTTATTATAGTTGCGGTGGGCTCCGGGAGCGGCGGTTTAGGGGTTAATATGTATAGAGTAGCTTGCGGTGGGCTCCGGGAGCGGCGGTTTAGGGGGTAATAACTTTATTTAGTTGCGGCGGTGTAGGGGGGGTCAGATTAGTGGTGTTTAGACTCGGGGTACATGTTAGGGTGTTAGGTGTAGACAGCTCCCATAGAAATCAATGGGATGTCTGTCAGCAGCGAACTTGTACTTTCGCTATGGTCAGACTCCCATTGATTCCTATGGGATCCGCCGCCTCCAGGCTGGCGCTTTGAAAACCAGGTACGCTGGGCCGTAAAAGTGCCGAGCGTACCTGCTAGTTTTTTGATAGCTAGCAAAAGTAGTGAGAATGTGCCGCACTTGTGTGCGGAACATCTGGAGTGACGTAAGAATCGATCTGTGTCGGACTGAGTCCGGCGGATCGAAGCTTACGTCACAAAATTCTACTTTTGCCGGTGTCGAGCCTTTGATAACTAAGGCGTATCAGCCTCGCCACAAATACGCTGCGGAATACGCAGCGTATTTGAGGTTGACGGCTTGATAACTAGGCCCCTATGTCTATATGTAGAAAGAGCATATTTTTCCTATTTTTGTAATAGGGCTTTATTTTCAATGTCTATTGGTAAGTATCTTTTATTAACATCTAGACACTCAATAGCTATGTTATGGACACTTTTTTTGTTTTTATATGTATTTGCTAATATAAAGGGCCCTGGGACAGAATCCTTTACATTATTCCTCTTGCTGTTTTGCAGGTGTCTGCTTTTTTTTTATATATGTATATACATACATATATTTTTGTGTATATATACACAATATATACCTGGGTGTAATCCAAAATGTCAAGGTATATAGTAGTCTCATAGGAATGGGCACTCAAAGGGTTTAAAATGTAATTCAAGCTTTATTGAAGAAATATTTAAAGAGACAACGTTTCGGCCCTAAGTCAGGCCTTTATCAAGACAACATGCCCTGCAAACATATAAAGAAAAATAATTAAAATGTGCAAAATAAAAGGTAAAGAATAGAAAACAAACCATGTTACCCCTGAACTAACAAACATACTATATATATATCTGTTAACGCTAGTATACATATGTGCAGATTAAAATCAAAACTGACAAATGACATATGATACATAAAAAGCACACCATCGTCAAATTCATAAAACTTAGCTAGGTACATATCTTATCAACAGAATGTACTCTCATCTGATGTCTAGATAATCAAATCATCCCAGGATGGTCTACAAACGAGGACGTAGTCTCAAATAATTTCTAATGAAAACGGACCCTTGGAAGAGACAAGATATCTGGCTACAATCCAAAAAAATGGGTTGTTTTAAGTGTGGGAGCTGAGTCACCTGTAAAACCCTCCTCTCTGTACAAAAATTCCATCATCCAAACAAAAATAAGAAGTTCCTGACTAGGCTCGAAACTTTGTGGTCTATGTTCTTATCTGCCTATGTGACAGGTGGACAAGACTACAACCACCTTCAGGGAGAGGCTTGCGAACCACAAAAGCTCCAGCAGAGCTGCCATTAGGGATGGACAGTCTGGTCAACCAGTTGCCAAACACTACTTAACTCATAAACATCAAATTTCAACTTTGAGAGCGATACTTATTGGCAGGGTCCCTCCACTAAAAAGAGGGGGTAATCGAGAAAAAGATCTATTAAGATGTGAAGCAAAATGGATCCATAGGCTCAATATTTTAGCTCCAGTGGGACTCAATGTTCAACTAGACTTTACTTTGTTTTACTGATTGACTGTGTGTATTCTTTTGTGTATCCATCACCTCTCTCCTTCTTAACATTCTCTCCATTACATTTCTGAATCTGTGGCCAATTTTTTGTCTTGCTAACCAGTTGGTATGACCCCTGCAACAATTAGGTGACCGCAGCTGTTAATGTATACCCCAGTGATAGCTCCTCATATACTCTTTGCCCTATAGCCAGACTACTTTTAGGGACTACATGGGGTAGGTAAGCTATTAAATAGTTAATAACTATTTAATAGCTATTGTACCTAGTTAAAATAAATTGAAAGTTACCTGTAAAATAAAAATAAATCCTAAGATAGCTACAATATAATTATTATTTATATTGTAGCTATATTAGGGTTTATTTTATAGGTAAGTATTTAGTTTTAAATAGGATTAATTTAGTTCATAATAGAAATAATATTTAGATTTATTTAATTAATATTTAAGTTAGGGGGGTGTTAGGGTTAGTGTTAGACTTAGGTTTAGGGGTTAATAATTTTATTACAGTGGCGGCGGTGTAGTGGGGGGCAGGATAGGGGTTAATAAATGTATTATAGGTGGCGACGGTGTAGGGGGGCAGATTAGGGGTTAATAAATTTAATATAGGTTGCGGCAGGGTCCGGGAGCGGTGGTTTAGGGGTTAATACATTTATTATAGTTGCGGTGGGCTCCGGGAGCGGCGGTTTAGGGGTTAACATATTTATTATAGTGGCGGTGGGCTCCGGGAGTGGCGGTTTAGGGGGTACTAACTTTATTGAGTTGCGGGGGGCGCCGGTATAGGGGGTGGAACAGTGTAGTTTAGTGTGTGTGCTTAGTGACAGGCTAGCAAGAAAGCTGTAAAAAAGCCGAAGAGCAGCGAGATCGGATGAGTGATAACTCTCACAATCCGCTGCTCATCGCCCTGTACTTGGTGCGTGGCTTTTTGACAGCTTTTTTGATAACTTAGGCGAATTTTTGCAGGACCGCGGTGGCGATGTGAGGCGAGCTTAGGCGGGCGTATTGGGCCGGCGAAGACAGGTAAAATAGACACGTTGATAACTACCCCCATAGCGTTTTACTGGTACAATAATGCTGCTGGTCTAACAAATGGGTGGACATTTCTTAGGTGATTGTCCTGTGCCCGGCTCTTCTTTCAATCAGTGGTTACATTGTAGTATGTATATTACGTGAGAACATGGTGAGTTTGCTGTTTTTCACAACATTTCCCATTGATAATGATTCATCTGTAGCATTTTAATTACTGGGTACTATCTTTGAGTCTGGCAACACTATGTTCAGCTGATTATCTTCTGGTTCTGTTTTTCCCTTTATTGTATGTAAGCCATAGGTAGCACTTAATTAAATATATACCCCTCATGTGTACTCCTGATGACGTTGAGGCTATAATAATTTAAATGTCTTGCGGCATTTCCACTTGTATACCATTCTATCCTTTTGACATTGTGAGGACGGCTTGTTGCCGCAGCTGTGTCCATATCCAGCTATACTATTATGTAAGTATTTCTTCCATTCCCTGCGATTGCGTTTATATAAGCCCCACGATGAGTTGTTATATTTCCCTTGGGACTGACATGGTCTGATGTACTTTCTGAGAATAACTACTGTAGATTGTCAGCCAGATTTGGTTACATTTAAGGTGTTTTGGCTACATAAGGGCGGATATTGATGCTGATATAGCCGTTAAGAATGATATCTATATGTGCATAGCTTGTTTCCTCGTTAGCTCTTCGAGTTTTCATACATTGGTGTCTGTCACTAATGCGATCTACATTACATGGTGCGGCTCACAGTGTAGGGTTGCATGCTGTGGTTTAAACTGCTTTTTTTCTCTCTTTTCACGTATTATTATATTATTAGATACTTCCAGTTAGTTATTTTTTGGTACTGATTAGTGTTTTAATATTGTTTTTCAATGCTGGTCTATTTGTACCATGCTGTTTTCACTGATGTGGGTGATTTAGGATATGGACACAATTGACTAAGGTGATTTCGTCACATTGTAACTTCCTTGTTCACTTTATTAGCACATTTTGATTGACTCATACAGATAAGATGTATCCATTTAGCTTATTTGGCTATTTTTAGTAGCTCATTATCTGGGTTAGCTGCGTTTTACTTCTCTGAGTTTATCTTCTTTCTGGTCATATCATTATACACTTCCCTCATAAGTTGGTTAGTTTTCCCTTTGGTTTTTACTATATGCTTAAATCTCACTGGTTCATGCCTCATGCGTGCAAGAGTGTTGCACTGCCTGCTGGGGTATACATACACTATTGCACTTATGCTAATGTCGTGATTTCTAAGTGGGGCCAGTTAACAAGACATTTATTGATGGCTTCTGATCCAGATATGTTGTGATCCCACAGTTCCACATTGTGTATTTATTCAAACATGACTTTACATATACTTCGACAGTATATATCTACATATTGTCAATTTTGCGCTTTATGTATGGGAAATTTTCAGTAACTTCTGTGATGTTCATTGCTCTTTATAGTAATGCTATAATGATTTGATCATCTAGACATCAGATGAGAGTACATTCTTTTGATAAGATATGTACCTAGCTAA
Source organism: Bombina bombina (assembly GCF_027579735.1). NCBI lineage: Eukaryota > Metazoa > Chordata > Amphibia > Anura > Bombinatoridae > Bombina > Bombina bombina. Next base: position 512,399,760 of record NC_069501.1, on the reverse strand, counting down.
GTTTTATGACTTTGATGATGGTGTGTTTTTTATGTATCATATATCATTTGTCAGTTTTGATTTTTAACAGATATATATAGTATGTTTGTTAGTACAGGGGTAACATGGTTTGTTTTCTATTCTTTAACTTTTATTTGCACATTTTCATTGTTTTTCTTTATATGTTTCTATAAAGGCCTGACTTAGGGCCTAAACGTCGACTGTTTAAATATTTTTTCAATAAAGCTTGAGTTACATTTTAAACCCTGTGAGTGCCCATTCCTATGAAACTATTACATATATATATATATATATATATATATATATATATATATATACACACATCTTTAGACATGAGTGTGTATATATATATATATATATATATATTTTAGAGCCCTTTTTTGTCTAACACCTTATACCATATACAGTATCTTTTTAGCGCTTATAACTTTTTTCCATCTTAATATGGGAAGAGCCCACAGCTGCATTCCTTACTTGTGGGAAATACTGAACCTGGCCACCAAGAGGAGGCAAAGACAACCCAGCCAAAGGCTTAAATACCTCCCCCACTTCCTCATAACCCCAGTCATTCTTTGCCTTTCATCACAGGAGGTTGGCAGAGAAGTGTCAGAAGATTTTGGAGTAGTCTCTTATGGAGGGTAGTACTCTTTGAGATGGGACTGGAGTTTTAAGTAGTCCTGTCAGCCTCTCAGTGAGAACATGGATGAAAGTTAGAGTACGGAGATGCAGGGAGAGTCTTTCTGCAAGACTATCCCAACTCAAATTAACAGCTCCATAAGCAATCAGCATTGAAGAGTTTCGCTGCCTGCTTTCTTCACTCAAGTCCATGTCAGAAGCGACGCTACTATCTGTCAAACTTGAAGGACCGTGTTACTGTTCCACGGCATAGATTCTGGTAAGATTGTTTCATTTTTTATGCATGTATGATAATGCAAGAAGACAGGGTTACAGTGTGACTCCTTTTATCTTTATAGAATCAAGGGTTAATATCTCCTGAGGGGGATTATTGAACAGTGGGGAATAATCTTATATGTTTATTTGATTTTATGCTGCTTTTATGTGTGAGATGTTATGGCTCATAGGCTGTTATGGAATATACAGGTTTCAATTTCACTTTGAGAGCTGTGCAGCTTACAAGTTTGGCGCGCTTTTTCTCATAGCAGAGACGGTCCTTCATTCCCTCTTTCCTGACCGGGTGTCTATCAGAGAGGAGTTATAAATCTCTGTACTGTCTGGGTCATAGGAGGGGGGGAATGCCCCAGCCATTGGGGTATAAGGGTGCCGTTTTTGTGAATAAAGTAAGATTGTTTTATTTTCTATAGTTCTCTGGATATTGCACTAGCGACGGAGGATTCTGTTACTTTAGGGGGTACTCCCTCTATTCCTAAAGAGTAATTCCTGTTTATATTGTGAGGAGGCCTTAGATCCGTCCTCTCAATTATATTCCATATGACTTGATAATGTGATAATATCAAACATGTTTGATACCTTGGAGCCGTGCACCTCTGAGGAGTTGTTGTCCAGGGAGGTGCGTACCCTACATTCTTATATCTCTACGCAGTTTTCCTGTAGCATTGCTGATCCTCCATCTGGAGGGGGTCTTTTTTTCACCATACGTTACTGTGCAGTTCAGACGGCGGTGTCTGCAGCCTTTAATGCTTTACCTCGCCCTGCTAAGTGGAAGCGAAATGTTATATATTGCACTCTTTCCCTGAGTACATCAGATAATTTATTGAATTTAAATGAGGGTAATCCGAGGATCTGAGGCTTCAGTGTATGAACATTCTGGGTCGGCGTCTGCTGCCTCTAAACATCCGGCTGCAGTGGAACCAGACTTTAGTTTAGAAATTTTTTGGCGAATTCAGAGGTTCCAGAGGTCAAATTGCCTGATGAACCTTTAATTCCTATATTGGATAGAGTTTGAGGACCTGGTGGTACCTTATCCTTCCCTGCTCCTGTTAGATGGCTAACATTATTAAGAATGAATGGGACAGGATTGGATTCCTTTTCCCCTTCTTCTCTCTTTAACAAATTGTCCCCGGTCCTGGACTCTCAATGGAGTTGTGCGTTATCTTCACCCTTGCTAAACGTACTACTATCCCGCTTGAGGATAGTTCTTTGTTTGAAGAGCCTATGGATAAAAGATGGAAACTCTGTTAAGAAAGATGTTTCAACATACGGGATGTTTGTTTCAACCGGCGGCAGCTGTTGCCGTGGTTACTGGAGAAACTACCTTCTGGTGTGATTCCTTATAGGATTTGATCGGGGTGGAGGATCCCCTCGATGTTACTCAGAAAAGATTTACGGCCTTGAGGGTTGTTAATTCATTTATCTTTGCTGCTATTAGGCAGTTTATTCGCTTGAGCAAACGCTTTTACTTTCAACTTGTAATACTAACCCAAATAATAAAACCCAATATCGCTTGAGCACAAATGTGAGCGCTCCATTTATAATCTAGCACAATATTGGTAAAACCTTTCCATATGGTAAGTCCAATAGAAGTAAGTTCAATCCTATGTTTGAGCTAAACGGAGGTTTCAAATACCTACTTACTCCAGAAATGTGCAAGATCCATCAGTTTAGCGTATGAAGAAATTGATTTTACCTTTTGGACATTATAGGCCAGATTAAAAATGTTCACTCGTATTACAAGTTAGGTACAATGTGAACGTGGCCTTGTGTTCGCATTGCACAGAAGCATTGCGCTCACAAGAGCGTACTTCTGTAGGCTCCAATGGGAGCCTTATTATCATAATGAAAAACATGGTATGAGAACCTATCGCATCAAAGGGGGTAAGTCATTCAGCGATGGGCAGCACATTTAAAAATATATATGTATATGAAGAAATACATATATATGTATGTGCTTATATGTGTATATAAGCATATACATATATATTTATTGAGAACACAAAGTTCCCCATAGACTGCAATATAAAGGCACTTTTCAGAGACGTTTTTATTCTAACACCCCCACACCCGCTAACTTTAACTCCTACAAACTGTTTCATGCAGTTTTAAAAAAATAAATTATAGATGCTAATATTTTTATTTTAGAAAATCCACTACACACTTTATTTTGCGGGCAATTGGGGCACATTTAGAAAATTAACCAGAGATCTGATCTCTGGTTGATTTTCGGAGTGCTAATTACTACAGTGAGCTCGTGGTAGCAATAACCAGCCACTTGTAATGGCTGGTTATTTATTGCGCGCCTGTAAACGAGCGAATAGTGCTTTATTTGTAATCTAGCCCTATTTAGGTAATATACTATGGTTAAATTAATATTCTTTTTTTGTTCAACCCTTAGAAGCGTGAAGAGTTGTCTCTCCTGCATGAGGCATTATTAAGTCGTGTTGGTGGTCATTCAGAAGAGGGTGGAGAGGATCGGACACAGCAGGATGTTGCAGAGGAGCTGGAAGCCTTGACAGCCAATATTGATTATATAAATGACAGTATCCGGGAGTGCCAAGCTACCATTGTACAGATGGAGGAAACCAAGGTACCTCCAAGAACTGCTTATGTCTATGTAAATATGACTAGTAAGAGGAAATACAGTGCCTTAGGTTTATAGATATCAGTTGAAATACAGCTTGATGATATACAAATAATTCTGTAGCTATACAATTTTGCAGGACATAAGCAAATAGCTGGAAACTGGAATCACTGAATCAGTTGTAGATAGGTTTACAGGGTGCAGAACCCAACCTTTGGTAGGGCTGACTTTTTATAATCTTTTATAAATTTACGTATACCCAGTATAAATACTGGGGCCTGTTATAAATAAATGTACTAGAGTTAACTTGGCACCTTCAAAAATGTTATTGGGGAAACAAACGCTTAGATTTAGAGTTCTGCGTTAGCCTTAAAAAGCAGCGTTAAGGGTTCCTAACGCTGCTTTTTAACGCCCGCTGGTATTTTGAGTTAGGTAGGTAAAGGTGTACCGCTCACTTTTATTCCGTGACTTTTGGCTACCGCAAATCCCCTTACGTCAATTGCGTATCCTATCTTTTCAATGGGATTTGCCTAATGCTGGTATTACGAGTCTTGGAAGAAGTGAGCGGTACAGCCTCTACCGCCAAGACTCAGTCAGTAGTTAAGAGCTTTATGGGCTAACGCCGGAACATAAAGCTCTTGACTAAAGTGCTATAAAGTACACTAACACCCATAAACTACCTATGAACCCCTAAACCGAGGCCCCCCATATCGCAAACACTATCATAAAATTATTTAATTTGCCGACCGGACATCGCCGCCACCTACATTATACCTATGAACCCCTAATCTGCTGCCCCTAACATCGCCGACACCTAAATTATATTTATTATCCCCTAATCTGCCCCCCCCAACGTCGCCGCCACCTACCTACCTACACTTATTAACCCCTAATCTGCCGACCAGACATCGCCGCCACTATAATAAATGTATTAACCCCTAAAACGCCGCAATCCCGCCTCGCAAACACTATAATAAATTGTATTAACCCCTAATCTGCCCCCCCAACGTCGCCGCCACCTACCTACAATTATTAACCCCCTAATCTCTCACCCCCAACGTCGCCACTACTATAATAAAGTTATTAACCCCTAAACCTAAGTCTAACCCTAACACCCCCCTAAATTAAATATAATTTAAATTTTACGATATAATATTACTATAATTAAATAAATTAATCCTATTTAAAACTAAATACTTACCTGTAAAATAAACCCTAATATAGCTACAATATAACTAATAGTTACATTGTAGCTATTTTAGGATTTATATTTATTTCACAGGCAACTTTGTATTTATTTTAACTAGGTACTTTAGTTATTAAATAGTTATTAACTATTTAATAACTACCTGACTGAAATAAATACAAATATACCTGTAAAATAAACCCTAACCTAAGTTACAATTACACCTAACACTACTCTATAATTAAAATCATTAACTAAACTACCTACAATTAAATACAATTAAATTAAATAAACTAAATTACGAAAAAAAACACACACTAAATTACAGAAAATAAAAAAGAAATTACAAGAAGTTTAAACTAATTACTAAACTAAGCCCCCTAATAAAATAAAAAAGCCCCCCAAAATAATAAAAGTCCCTACCCTTTCCTAAATTACAAAGTAAACAGGTCTTTTACCAGCCCTTAAAAGGGCTTTTTGCGGGGCATTGCCAAAAGGAATCAGCTCTTTTACCTGTAAAGAAAAATACAACACCCCCCAACATTAAAACCCACCACCCGCATACCCCTACTCTAAAACCCACCCAAACCCCCCTTAAAAAACCTAACACTAACCCTCTGAAGATCTCCCTACCTTGAGTCGTCTTCACCCAGCCGAGCCGAAATCTTCATCCAAGCGGGGCAGAAGAGGTCCTCCATCCGGTTGAAGTCATCATCCAAGCGGCATCTTCTATCTTAATCCATCCGGAGCGGAGCGGCAGCATCCTGAAGACCTCTGACGCGGAACATCCATCCTGGCCGACAACTGAACGACGAATGAAGGTTCCTTTAAATGACGTCATCCAAGATGGCGTCCCTCAAATTCCGATTGGCTGATAGTATTCTATCAGCCAATCGGAATTAAGGTAGGAAAAATCTGATTGGCTGATTCAATCAGCCAATCAGATTGAAGTTTAATCCGATTGGCTGATCCAATCAGCCAATCAGATTGACCTCGCATTCTATTGGCTGATCGGAACAGCTTCTGTTTTTTTTTCAGCCGAAACTGCCCCATTGTTTCCTATAGGGGAATCGTGCACAAGCACGTTTTGCCAGCTTACCGCTACCGTAAGCAACGCTGGTATTGAGAGTAGAGGTGGAGCTAAATTTGGCTCAACGCTCACTTTTCTGAGGCTAACGCAGCCATTCAGAAAACTCGTAATACCAGCATTGTTTAAAGGGAGCAGTAAGAAAAAAAGGAGCGTTAGCAACGCACGGCTTTACCGATAAAACTCTAAATCTAGCCGAAAGTATGCCACAATCTGTCTCTAGAGGATTATCAACCTGATACTCTAAATTGAATAGAACATTTTCACAGACTGAGACATATTATGTTACTATGGATACATGGATTCAAAGGTTTATACTGATCTCACTTGCTATCTGTTTACAGGAGGACTTGGATTCAACAGACACCTCAGTTGTAATAAGCTCCTGTTCTCTAACAGAGGCAAGACATCTACTGGACAACTTCTTAAGGGCCTCCATTGACAAGGTCAGATTAAATTCTGATGACAGTAATAACCCTCTAAAGCAGGAAACAATCTGAATTTAAGCAATGTTTTTCAAAACCTGGGTTTATTCCTATTATCAGGGGTTGCAGGTAGCCCAAAAAGAAGCCCAGATTCGGGTACTGGAGGCTCGAATACGGCAGACTGATATGGCAAGCCAGGCTCACACTCAAATGCTGTTGGACAGATCAGAATGTCAAAGCATGCAGCAAGGTGAGAAGAATCATGAATTCATATATAGGGACCCAAGAGTGTATATCAGCAGTGTCATGTTCGCTTTCGTATACAAGTCAAGAATACTGTATTAACATGGAATTTACATCAGTAATTTGCTATAGAAAAATTAGTTGTAGAATTGTTGTGTCTGGTCAGTACAAATATTAGTGACCAGACTTCCATAAAAAAAAAGTTTGTGGGGCCTGAGAAAACCAGTATGTGGAACTACAACTCCCCCAAATGGCTGCTGCCAAATTTCTACTGAACACATGTTGATTTTTTTTCCTGCTGTTTGCTTCAGCTAAGCTCATTAAAAAAGGTGACTTTATATCATTATCTCAGCAACTCTTCCTCAGTTTCCCAAACATAAGACACATCTTCTAGACCAGGGGTCAGCAACCTTGGCACCACAGATGTTTTGGGACTACATTTCCCATGATGCTCAGACAACCTAAAGAGTGTCTCAGCATCATGGGAAATGTAGTTCCAAAACATCTGGGGTGTCAAGGTTGCTGACCATCTAAACAATAAGATTGGTGCAGATGTTTTTAGGGTAGGTTAGGCTAATTTTTCCCTATCTCTTTACATTAAAGAACAAAAAGAAAATGCTCTAATTTGTTAGATTATTTTTTTACTGCAATATCAATAGCATATAACTATGTGTTTAAACCCATGTTAACATCCCCTCCAGAGCAGCAATGCACTATTGATACCTACCTGAATACATCTGGTGAGCCAATGACAAGAGGCTATGGGGTAGATTTACCAATGTCTGTCCGACATGATACGCTGTAGCGTATCATGTCCGACAGACATCGGTGAATGCCGACAGCATACGCTGTCGGCATTTATCGTTACACAAGCAGTTCACCAGAACTGCTTGTGCAATGCCGCCCCTTGCAGATTTGCGGCCAATCGGCCGCTAGCAGGGGGTGTCAATCAGCCCAATCTTATAGGATCAGGCAGATTGAAGACCGCAACCTTAAGAGGCAGCGGACAAGTTATGGTTATGGAGCAGCGGTCTGAAGGCTCGCGCAGAAACAAGGGGAACAAGGGCCATTCAGCCCTTGTTAAATCTACCCCTATGTTTGCAACCACCAGACATGTTCAGTAAGGTCTCAGTTAGTGCATTGCTGCTTTGTAGAAAAGTTTACACAGCATTTTCCTTTTTGTATTTTTTTTTTACCCCTTTAAAAGATCTTTTTCAATCACTTAATAACTTCAGAAATACTCAACCAATGTATTATAAATTCTCAGAATTAATGGACACAAAACTAACAACTTTCAGAGAAACATGTTTATACAATACAAAATTACAAACACCTTTAACATTAAACTAACTGGTAAACCTAAAGCCTTTTAAAACTCCAAAATAGGCACTGAAACGCCTCCAAGTGCCAATTTAAAAGTATTCATGTGCTGCCAATCTCAGAGCTTAAAAAGGCTAAAGGAACTTTTTCCTATATAATGCAGTTTGTATTGCAGAGTGTCTTGTAGTTGTATATTGCGGTGCTTCAGTATACTATGCTATTGAGATTTATGATCTTTAATGCTATATTTACCCCCCTGAAAACATTGTGTCTCCTAGACTTGTGCATGGAAAAAAAAAAAGTTTCATATGAATCACTCATCACAGTTTTGTTTTTATGATGGCTCATATTATTTTACCTCTGTTTTTTGTTTTGGCTAAAAAAATTACGCTATTTTGGCATAAACATATGAAGAACAACTTCAAAGGAGCAGCACAGTTGGCACACAGACACACAAACACACAGAGCAGTAGAGAGAAGCTGCAGGGGTTGAGCATGGTAGATATAACAAATATGCTAAAACAAGGTTGGAGTCAGGCCTAATACCATGGAAAGGAAGACACAGTATCAGACTATTATCTGCATGCCACAAATTGGAGCTTCACAGTGGTATAAATCATTATGTGTACACAAAGGACAGCACAGGAGTTGCAGGCATGTTGGTATTTCACAAGTCTGAGCTGCAGCACAAGTGGAAAAAAGGGCAAGTGGACAGTCCTGGTACACAGGGCAGCACAAGTGCTGTTGTTCATGGTAGTATATGGAATAGTAAATACTAGTATACAGTTTGGAGTGGCAAGCAGCATCAGTGGGCAGATAGGTAGCCTGGGCAGTGAAGAAGTAGCATATGGTGGTATATGGAGCACAGTTTTACAACTTGGAAAAGCATAAATGGTCTGCAGGAATGGGGGGCACAGGGGCAGTCTTGATACCCAGGACAGCACAAAACTGTGGAACGTGATTGTATAAGTAGCTGGATTACGTTTTTACAACTTGTAGGAACTGCAGCAGCATACGTGAATAGGTGGGAAGTTAGTGCACCTGGGTCAGCACAGGAACCATGGCACATGTTGGTATATGGAATAGTACATAACATAGTTACTTAGTTTGTTTGCAGTGACTAGCAGCACAAGTAGGCTTGGAAGGAAGATGGGCAGCCTAGGCACCCCGTGTAGCACAGGAGCTGGAACTGGTTTATAAAATAGCAGATACATAATAGAGTTTGGAGCAGCAAGCAGCACAAGTGAACAGGAGGTAAGGCGGGAAGTAAAGAGCATCCATGGCACCACCAGAGACATGGCACATGGTGTTATATTACAACATGTGCTATCTGGTTGATCCTGCCTTTGAATTTTTCTAATGACTATTAACCACTCTTTTAAGGGCTAAAGATGCCTTGAAAACATGAATATTGATAAAATGTTATTGGATATTGAATACACTGCTAAAGAAAGGAACTGCTGTTTGACGAATTGAAGATAAATATTCTCTAAAAATCGTAACAATACTCTGACGCATGAATAACACCAGTGAAAAAGAGAAGGCTGAATCTTGTAGTGTAGAGCTTTTTACCATTAAACACCAGATCAACAGTTATAACTTGTTGTCCCAATATAGTGGCTATATTACAAGTGGAGCACTAACTGTTGCGCGGGAGTGATAAAGGGTTTATTGTGGCTCTTTGCGTCTCGGGTTTATCACTCATATTACAAGTTGATAGTAAATGCGTTTGCTTGAGCGCAATTGAACTTACCGCACAGCGGGAAAGCGGAACTTCAGAGCTCTAATTAACTGTTACTGCGAGTCATAAAAGTTGTCCAAAACATATAAAACAAAATACATTTAAAAGTACAGTTATGCTTATAATAACACTGTCTAATTAAAATAATAAAAAAAATATTGCATTAAAAAGTTATCAGGAGTTAAAGATATGAGGTCTCAGGTGTTAGAAGAAAAAAAAAGGCTGCAAAGGGCTTTAACATTGAGATTCATATATATATATGTCTAAAGATGTATATGTATATATATATTATATATATATATATATATATACGTTGATTGCAGTAGCCATGTTAGTCCAGAGATTTAGATATCAAAATAACAAGAGTATTGCATTGAGCAATGATACTTTTTTTATTGGACTAACTATACATTTATAAGTTGACAAGCTTTCGGAAGAGTTCCTTCCTTTATCAAGTCTGAAGCAATACTGACCAATTCAATGGAATTTACAGATTATATCTTAAAACACAGAATAGCTAAGGAGACAGAAAGTGCAGGGAGAGGAGGAGGTGTCGTAAAAATCATGAGGGGGGCTTAGGTAACAGGCAGACAGTGTCCAGTGTAGGAGAACAGACAGGGGAAATATATAGCTATACATAGAGCATATACTGACATAAAGTTATATATCAACATTGAATCAATATCTATAAAGATGTGAAATTGTATATACAGGGGGAGTACAAAAGTTAAAAAAAGACAAAAGTGTGGACATAGGCTTACCTGTGTACCTATGTATAAAGAATGTGGAATATACAATGTAATTGACTAAATGAAAGTATATTACAAAAAATTTTGATAATGTGTTAAGAATCCAGAGTCCACATTTAGTCCAGAATTAAACATGTTGAAGTGCATTATCATTTTCATTTCAAAGGTTTTTCTTTCCATGGTGTTTTTGAAGTTGCCTCTGAGAATTTTGATTTTGAGGTTTTGGATGGAGTGGTCAGGTTGGGTGAAATGGTGACCAACAGGGGTGCAGTATTTTGTTTCACAGTGGTTTTTGATTGAGTGTCTGTGTAAGTTCATTCGAAGGTGCAGTTTTTGGCTTGTTTCTCCAATATAGCATCCCATTTCACATGCAGTGCAATGTATCATGTATACCACATTTGCAGATATACATGAATATGCCCCTTTAATGTTATAAGATTTATTATTGTGGTTTGCTCTGCTGCTTTCACAAACGTGTTGACACAGTTTGCAGAGTGCTTTATAGCAGCACTTGGTTCCATTCTGAGTGTTCTTTTTCTCAAGGGGTAGCTTCCTATGTACCAATTTCTGTTTTAGGTTAGGTGGTTGTCTGTATGCCAGGATTGGGGGTTTTGGAAAGATTTTTTTGAGTGTGGGATCCTCTAAGAGTAGTGGCTGTAAGTCTTTTATGATTTTTCGTATACCTTCCACAGCAGGGTTGTATTTGACTACTAGTGGGATACGTGATATGTTTTTCTTCTCCCTGTATTGTAGTAAGTGTTCACGTGGAGTATTGAGGGCAGAGTTAATTTTTTTATTTATAATCCTTGTTTTGTAACCTTTTTCTCTGAATGATTGGGACAGTGTGATGAGGTGTTTGTCACGGTCCTTGGTATCTGAGCAAATTCTGTGGTATCTTGTAGCCTGACTGTAGATTATGGATTTTTTAATGTGATTGGGGTGGGAGCTGGAGCTGTGGAGGTAGCTGCATCTATCTGTTGGTTTCCTGTATACAGATGAGTGCAGTTTGCCATTTGTGATGGATATTGTTGTATCCAGGAAGCTGACACAGTCTCTAGAAAAGTTCATTTTAAGCTTGATTGATGCATGAAATAGATTAAATGATTTATGAAAATGTTCAAGGTTTTTTTCTCCTTCTGTCCATATGATGAGAATATCATCAATGTAGCGAAAGTATTTGAAGGGTTTGTGAGGGTGAGTGGCTAGGAATCTCTGCTCTAAGTCAGCCATGAAGAGGTTTGCGTACTGTGGTGCCATTTTGGTGCCCATGGCTGTTCCCATGGTTTGTAAGTAGATGGAGTGGTTGAAGATGAAATAATTGTGAGTAAGTATAAATTCTGTAAGTTTACTGACTGTAGAAGCACTATATGTCTGGTTAGGGCTGTTGGAGGAAAGAAAGTTTAAGCAGGCATCAATACCATCTTTATGTGGAATATTGCTGTACAGGGATTCCACATCCATTGTCACAAGTATAGTATCCTCTGGCAATTCTGTTATCTGGCTGATTTTGTTAAGAAAATCAGTGGTGTCTTTTATAAAGCTAGTGGTGTTAATAACTAATGGCTTAAGAATATTCTCCACTAGGCCCGATAGTTGCTCAGTCAGAGTGTCCATGCCTGTTATTATTGGTCTTCCTGGGTTCCCTGGTTTGTGGATTTTTGGGAGCATGTAGAATGTCCCTATGCTAGGGTTAGAGGGCACCAGTTTGTCCAGTTTATGTTGCGTGTGTTTAGGGAATGTTTTAATTATTTTTCGAAGTTGCAAAGTGTATTCCTGGGTGGGGTCCTTTTCCAGTTTTTTGTAATAAGTTTGATCTGATAATTGTCTATTTCCCTCTGTGATGTAGTCCTGTGTATTCATGATCACCACTGCTCCTCCCTTGTCCGCAGGCTTAATGGTAATATTTTCATTATTTCTTAAGTTTTTTATAGCGTTTTTTTCTAAATGTGAGAGGTTATACATTATTTTTTTCTGCTGTGTGTTGAGCAGAGATGCAGTTCTCAACCGGAAGCTTTCAATATAGCTGTCCAATTTTGTGTTGCGTCCTGCTGCAGGTGTGAAGATTGTGTTCTTTTTCTTTTCATTGTAGTCCTCCCTAGTGCTGGTATTTTCTTTGTCATAGAAGAATTCTTTTAGCCGCAATCTCCTGAAGAATTCCTCTAAGTCTGAGTACAGTTGGATTTTGTCTAGATTTGTACTTGGACAGAATGATAATCCTTTACACAGTACTGATATCTCTGGCCCTGACAGGTGGTAGTTTGAAAGGTTCACAATCCCTGAGTTTTCTGTGTGGTTTTCTTGGTTGGTGACAGTTTGAGTTTTAAATGAGGTGCTGTTATTGTCTGTTGACGTTTGGTCATTTGTTGTTGTAGTTGATCTGTCACCTGGAGCTCTGTTTTCTTGCATTTGGTGTTTTATTCTGTTTTGTGACAGGCATGCAAGTTTCTTCTTTTTCTTCTTGATAAAATTTTGTTGTTGTGTTTTGTGGAAGTGTTGCATTTCTTTTTTAATTTCTTCATTGTACCCATTATTTTCTTGTAGTTTTTGTAGTAGGAGTTGCTTTTGGTCTTTTATTATTTGCTTTTTGCTGTATAGTTGATGAATTAGGTTATTTCTCAGTTTCTCACTGGTACGTCTGCAAAGTTTTTCAGCATACTCACAGTTATGAGTGGTTGCAAGTGGATTCTTAATTTTCAGTCCATTTGGAATTAGATTCTTTTTTTTGCAGGATGATAGGAAGTATATATCACTGTTGATCTGTGTTTCTTTTGTGATCAGTTTCATGATTTGCTTCTTATTATGGCTATATTCAGTATCTTCCATAGTCACGTTGATTGCAGTAGCCATGTTAGTCCAGAGATTTAGATATCAAAATAACAAGAGTATTGCATTGAGCAATGATACTTTTTTTATTGGACTAACTATACATTTATAAGTTGACAAGCTTTCGGAAGAGTTCCTTCCTTTATCAAGTCTGAAGCAATACTGACCAATTCAATGGAATTTACAGATTATATCTTAAAACACAGAATAGCTAAGGAGACAGAAAGTGCAGGGAGAGGAGGAGGTGTCGTAAAAATCATGAGGGGGGCTTAGGTAACAGGCAGACAGTGTCCAGTGTAGGAGAACAGACAGGGGAAATATATAGCTATACATAGAGCATATACTGACATAAAGTTATATATCAACATTGAATCAATATCTATAAAGATGTGAAATTGTATATACAGGGGGAGTACAAAAGTTAAAAAAAGACAAAAGTGTGGACATAGGCTTACCTGTGTACCTATGTATAAAGAATGTGGAATATACAATGTAATTGACTAAATGAAAGTATATTACAAAAAATTTTGATAATGTGTTAAGAATCCAGAGTCCACATTTAGTCCAGAATTAAACATGTTGAAGTGCATTATCATTTTCATTTCAAAGGTTTTTCTTTCCATGGTGTTTTTGAAGTTGCCTCTGAGAATTTTGATTTTGAGGTTTTGGATGGAGTGGTCAGGTTGGGTGAAATGGTGACCAACAGGGGTGCAGTATTTTGTTTCACAGTGGTTTTTGATTGAGTGTCTGTGTAAGTTCATTCGAAGGTGCAGTTTTTGGCTTGTTTCTCCAATATAGCATCCCATTTCACATGCAGTGCAATGTATCATGTATACCACATTTGCAGATATACATGAATATGCCCCTTTAATGTTATAAGATTTATTATTGTGGTTTGCTCTGCTGCTTTCACAAACGTGTTGACACAGTTTGCAGAGTGCTTTATAGCAGCACTTGGTTCCATTCTGAGTGTTCTTTTTCTCAAGGGGTAGCTTCCTATGTACCAATTTCTGTTTTAGGTTAGGTGGTTGTCTGTATGCCAGGATTGGGGGTTTTGGAAAGATTTTTTTGAGTGTGGGATCCTCTAAGAGTAGTGGCTGTAAGTCTTTTATGATTTTTCGTATACCTTCCACAGCAGGGTTGTATTTGACTACTAGTGGGATACGTGATATGTTTTTCTTCTCCCTGTATTGTAGTAAGTGTTCACGTGGAGTATTGAGGGCAGAGTTAATTTTTTTATTTATAATCCTTGTTTTGTAACCTTTTTCTCTGAATGATTGGGACAGTGTGATGAGGTGTTTGTCACGGTCACGGTAAGCCTATGTCCACACTTTTGTCTTTTTTTAACTTTTGTACTCCCCCTGTATATACAATTTCACATCTTTATAGATATTGATTCAATGTTGATATATAACTTTATGTCAGTATATGCTCTATGTATAGCTATATATTTCCCCTGTCTGTTCTCCTACACTGGACACTGTCTGCCTGTTACCTAAGCCCCCCTCATGATTTTTACGACACCTCCTCCTCTCCCTGCACTTTCTGTCTCCTTAGCTATTCTGTGTTTTAAGATATAATCTGTAAATTCCATTGAATTGGTCAGTATTGCTTCAGACTTGATAAAGGAAGGAACTCTTCCGAAAGCTTGTCAACTTATAAATGTATAGTTAGTCCAATAAAAAAAGTATCATTGCTCAATGCAATACTCTTGTTATTTTGATATATATATATATATATATATATATATATATATATATATGTGTGTGTGTTTATATGTGTATAAACACATAAGTACACACATATAAACACACACACACATATATATATATATATATATATATATATATATATAAGTGCATTGGAGCTCTTTGCAGTCAAGTAGCTGAAAACATTAAAAATCATATTTAATAAAGGGTTGAACTGTGTTTGCACTATGTTTGTACTAAAATTATCCAATGTTTTTCAGATTGGTAAATATGGTCTACGTATTTTTAAATCGATATTTCTATATCTGTATATATCTATATATAATCATATATATATATCTATATATATATATATCTATATATATATATATATATCTATATATATATATATATATATATATATATATATATATATCTATATATATATATATATATATATATATATATATATATATATATATATATATAAGCTTAAAAGACAGAGAGAAGAAAGTGAGGACACTAATATGACCTCACTACAGCCAGGGATTCCAGCACTCAGTTACCATTATATAAAGTAAATAAATTAATCACACAAGGTAGTAACTTAATCAGAAATAATTTATTTTGGTCACCTCCACTCCGGTGTAAATTACTCAACAGCTGGGTCCCCTAAATGAAACCACATGTATGTATGTTGCAAGAAAATGTATTCATTCATAAATATATAAACTTATAAATTACTTAAGTATATTGCATTCATTATTATATACATATAAAAAAGCTGGCCAGCTCACTCTAGGTTAACACACTTCACAGAAAAAAAGGTTATATTGCAACACCCCTACCAGAGGGTAGCCCTGTATTCCTACAGGAATCTGCTACCATAGATAAAGATGGGGATCGATGCAAAAAACGTAATAATGATGTCTCAAATGGCAACACCTCTCTCAGCGAATAACCAAATGAATATTGGAAACTAGTTATCATGAGATAAACCAAATTTAGGATCCATGTAACGTAAATAAAGTCGTATTATTAAGACAATAGTTACATCTTACACACTATGCTAATTGAACAACACCCCAACCAGAGGGTAGCACCACTCTAAAAAAGAAGGTATCCGCTACCATAGTAAACTTATGGGATCTATGTTCAAAAAGTAATAAGTGCGTAATTACAACCACATTACTGCAAACATAATCATAACATTGTTACTATTGTCATGCTCAAAATGACCCTTTATTGCAGTGTCAATATCAGTAAATGTACCAGTTCACAGAACAGTTCCGGCACTGTATTGAATCAATGGTGCATGGTGGTAATGCAAATGAAACATTTGTTTCCAGGAAAAAGAAACTTTGTTGCCAGAGCTGGTATTATGAACACGTAAGTCCGTTGATACTTTACTGTGCGCTGTGTCTTTTAAGAGGACCTCCACTTCCAGGGTCTTGGATACCAATTATCCGGAACAAAGCATGATATCAGTTTGTGGCTGTGCAAACAAAACAGCGTGTTAACCAGGGAGCCGAATCTCAGCTGGAACAATGACGTCATACTCCAACGGCCGTTTCACCCCCCACGTGGCCAAGCGTCATAGGGGCTTCCTCAGGGCGTATACTTTGGATCTCCATGTGTGGTCCTTTTATGCGCAGCCCATATTTCGGATTGGTGAAATACTTATTGTGTGTTTTTAAAGCAACAGTATCAAATAGACATTTGCCTACTAGAACATAATGCAAAAATATTTTTTAAAAAAATTGCATACATTTAAATTTACTTTTCAAAAATAAGACAAACTTTATTTCTCCAACATAGGTGTGTCCGGTCCACGGCGTCATCCTTACTTGTGAGATATTCTCTTCCCCAACAGGAAATGGCAAAGAGCCCAGCAAAGCTGGTCACATGATCCCTCCTAGGCTCCGCCTTCCCCAGTCATTCTCTTTGCCGTTGTACAGGCAACATCTCCACGGAGATGGCTTAGAGTTTTTTGGTGTTTAAATGTAGTTTTTATTCTTCAATCAAGAGTTTGTTATTTTAAAATAGTGCTGGTATGTACTATTTACTCTGAAACAGAAAAGAGATGAAGATTTCTGTTTGTAAGAGGAAAATGATTTTAGCAACCGTTACTAAAATCGATGGCTGTTTCCACACAGGACTGTTGAGAGGAATTAACTTCAGTTGGGGGAAACAGTGAGCAGACTTTTGCTGCTTGAGGTATGACACATTTCTAACAAGACTTGGTAATGCTGGAACCTGTCATTTTCCCTATGGGATCCGGTAAGCCATTTTTATTAAATAAGAATAAAGGGCTTCACAAGGGCTTTAAAGACTGGTAGACATTTTTCTGGGCTAAAACGATTGATTTATAAGCATTTTTAATAGTTTATAGCTTTGAGGAGTTATTTTATTCTTGGGAATTATGTTGAATAACCGGCAGGCACTGTATTGGACACCTTTTTCACTGGGGGCCTTCTCTAATCATAGGCAGAGCCTCATTTTCGCGCCACTAATGCGCAGTTGTTTTTGGGAAGCAAGGCATGCAGATGCATGTGTGAGGAGCTCAGATACATAGAAAAAGCTTACTGAAGGCGTCATTTGGTATCGTATTCCCCTCTGGGCTTGGTTGGGTCTCAGCAAAGCAGATACCAGGGACTGTATAGGGGTTAAATATAAAAACGTCTCCGGTTCCGTTATTTTAAGAGTTAAAGCTTTCAAATTTGGTGTGCAATACTTTTAAGGCTTTAAGACACTGTGGTGAAATTTTTGAACAATTCCTTCATACTTTTTCACATATTCAGTAATAAAGTGTGTTCAGTTTAAAATTTAAAGTGACAGTAACGGTTTTATTTTAAAACGTTATTTGTACTTTGTTATCAAGTTTATGCCTGTTTAACATGTCTGTACTATCAGATAGACTATGTTCTGTATGTGAGGAAGCCAAGGTTCCTTCTCATTTAAATAGATGTGATGTATGTGACAAAAAATTTAGAGAAAATGATGCCCAAGATGATTCCTCAAGTGAGGGGAGTAAGCATGGTACTGCATCATCCCCTCCTTCGTCTACGCCAGTCTTGCCCACACAGGAGGCCCCTAGTACATCTAGTGCGCCAATACTCCTTACTATGCAACAATTAACGGCTGTAATGGATAATTCTATCAAAAACATTTTAGCCAAAATGCCCACTTATCAGCGAAAGCGCGACTGCTCTGTTTTAGAAAATACTGAAGAGCATGAGGACGCTGATGATAATGGTTCTGACATGCCCCTACACCAGTCTGAGGGGGCCAGGGAGGTTTTGTCTGAGGGAGAAATTTCAGATTCAGGGAAAATTTCTCAACAAGCTGAACCTGATGTGATTACATTTAAATTTAAATTGGAACATCTCCGCGCTCTGCTTAAGGAGGTGTTATCTACTCTGGATGATTGTGACAATTTGGTCATTCCAGAGAAATTATGTAAGATGGACAAGTTCCTAGAGGTCCCGGGGCCCCCCGAAGCTTTTCCTATACCCAAGCGGGTGGCGGACATTGTAAACAAAGAATGGGAAAGGCCCGGCATACATTTTGTCCCTCCCCCTATATTTAAGAAATTGTTTCCTATGGTCGACCCCAGAAAGGACTTATGGCAGACAGTCCCCAAGGTCGAGGGGGCGGTTTCTACTCTAAACAAACGCACTGCTATCCCTATAGAAGATAGTTGTGCTTTCAAAGATCCTATGGATAAAAAATTAGAGGGTTTGCTTAAAAAGATGTTTGTTCAGCAAGGTTACCTTCTACAACCAATTTCATGCATTGTTCCTGTCACTACAGCAGCGTGTTTCTGGTTCGATGAACTAGAAAAGTCGCTCAATAAAGATTCTTCTTATGAGGAGATTATGGACAGAATTCATGCTCTTAAATTGGCTAACTCTTTTACTTTAGACGCCACTTTGCAATTGGCTAGATTAGCGGCGAAAAATTCGGGGTTTGCTATTGTGGCGCGCAGAGCGCTTTGGCTAAAATCTTGGTCAGCGGATGCGTCTTCCAAGAACAAATTGCTTAACATACCTTTCAAGGGGAAAACGCTGTTTGGCCCTGACTTGAAAGAGATTATTTCAGATATCACTGGGGGTAAGGGCCACGCCCTTCCTCAGGATAGGTCTTTTAAGGCTAAAAATAAACCAAATTTTCGTCCCTTTCGCAGAAACGGACCAGCCCCAAGTTCTACATCCTCTAAGCAAGAGGGTAATACTTCTCAAACCAAGCCAGCCTGGAGGCCAATGCAAGGCTGGAACAAAGGTAAGCAGGCCAAGAAACCTGCCACTGCTACCAAGACAGCATGAGATGTTGGCCCCCGATCCGGGACCGGATCTGGTGGGGGGCAGACTTTCTCTCTTCGCTCAGGCTTGGGCAAGAGATGTTCTGGATCCTTGGGCGCTAGAAATAGTCTCCCAAGGTTATCTTCTGGAATTCAAGGAGCTACCCCCAAGGGGGAGGTTCCACAGGTCTCAATTGTCTTCAGACCACATAAAAAGACAGGCATTCTTACATTGTGTAGAAGACCTGTTAAAAATGGGAGTGATTCATCCTGTTCCATTAGGAGAACAAGGGATGGGATTCTACTCCAATCTGTTCATAGTTCCCAAAAAAGAGGGAACATTCAGACCAATCTTAGATCTCAAGATCCTAAACAAATTTCTCAAGGTTCCATCGTTCAAAATGGAAACCATTCGGACAATTCTTCCTACCATCCAGGAAGGTCAATTCATGACCACGGTGGATTTAAAGGATGCGTATCTACATATTCCTATCCACAAGGAACATCATCGGTTCCTAAGGTTCGCCTTTCTGGACAAGCATTACCAGTTTGTGGCACTTCCATTCGGATTAGCCACTGCTCCAAGAATTTTCACAAAGGTACTAGGGTCCCTTCTAGCGGTGCTAAGACCAAGGGGCATTGCAGTAGTACCTTACTTGGACGACATACTGATTCAAGCGTCGTCCCTACCACAAGCAAAGGCTCATACGGACATTGTCCTGGCCTTTCTCAGATCTCACGGGTGGAAAGTGAACGTAGAAAAAAGTTCTCTATCTCCGTCAACAAGAGTTCCCTTCTTGGGAACAATAATAGACTCCTTAGAAATGAGGATTTTTCTGACAGAGGCCAGAAAATCAAAACTTCTAAGCTCTTGTCAAGTACTTCATTCTGTTCTTCTTCCTTCCATAGCGCAGTGCATGGAAGTAATAGGTTTGATGGTCGCGGCAATGGACATAGTTCCTTTTGCGCGAATTCATCTAAGACCATTACAACTGTGCATGCTCAGTCAGTGGAATGGGGATTATACAGACTTGTCTCCGACGATACAAGTAGATCAGAGGACCAGAGATTCACTCCGTTGGTGGCTGACCCTGGACAACCTGTCACAAGGGATGAGCTTCCGCAGACCAGAGTGGGTCATTGTCACGACCGACGCCAGTCTGGTGGGCTGGGGCGCGGTCTGGGAACCCCTGAAAGCTCAGGGTCTTTGGTCTCGGGAAGAATCTCTTCTCCCGATAAATATTCTGGAACTGAGAGCGATATTCAATGCTCTCAAGGCTTGGCCTCAGCTAGCAAAGGCCAAATTCATACGGTTTCAATCAGACAACATGACGACTGTTGCGTATATCAACCATCAGGGGGGAACAAGGAGTTCCCTGGCGATGGAAGAAGTGACCAAAATCATTCAATGGGCGGAGACTCACTCCTGCCACTTGTCTGCAATCCACATCCCAGGAGTGGAAAATTGGGAAGCGGATTTTCTGAATCGTCAGACATTTCATCCGGGGGAGTGGGAACTCCATCCGGAAATCTTTGCCCAAATAATTCAATTGTGGGGCATTCCAGACATGGATCTGATGGCGTCTCGTCAGAACTTCAAGGTTCCTTGCTACGGGTCCAGATCCAGGGATCCCAAGGCGACTCTAGTGGATGCACTAGTAGCACCTGGAGCTTCAACCTAGCTTATGTGTTCCCACCGTTTCCTCTCATTCCCAGGCTGGTAGCCAGGATCAAACAGGAGAGGGTATCGGTGATCTTGATAGCTCCTGCGTGGCCACGCAGGACTTGGTATGCAGATCTGGTGAATATGTCATCGGCTCCACCATGGAAGCTACCTTTGAGACAGGACCTTCTTGTTCAAGGTCCGTTCGAACATCCGAATCTGGCCTCACTCCAACTGACTGCTTGGAGATTGAACGCTTGATTTTATCAAAGCGAGGGTTCTCAGATTCTGTCATTGATACTCTTGTTCAGGCCAGAAAGCCTGTAACTAGAAAAATCTACCATAAAATATGGAAAAAATATATCTGTTGGTGTGAATCTAAAGGATTCCCATGGAACAAGATAAAAATTCCTAAGATTCTATCCTTTCTTCAAGAAGGTTTGGAGAAAGGATTATCTGCAAGTTCTTTGAAGGGACAGATTTCTGCTTTATCTGTTTTACTTCACAAAAAGCTGGAGGCTGTGCCAGATGTTCAAGCTTTTGTTCAGGCTCTGGTTAGAATCAAGCCTGTTTACAAACCTTTGACTCCTCCTTGGAGTCTCAATTTAGTTCTTTCAGTTCTTCAGGGGGTTCCGTTTGAACCCCTACATTCCGTTGATATCAAGTTATTATCTTGGAAAGTTTTGTTTTTGGTTGCAATTTCTTCTGCTAGAAGAGTTTCAGAGTTATCTGCTCTGCAGTGTTCTCCTCCTTATCTGGTGTTCCATGCAGATAAGGTGGTTTTGCGTACTAAACCTGGTTTTCTTCCGAAAGTTGTTTCTAACAAAAACATTAACCAGGAGATAGTCGTGCCTTCTTTGTGTCCGAATCCAGTTTCAAAGAAGGAACGTTTGTTGCACAATTTGGATGTAGTTCGTGCTCTAAAATTCTATTTAGAGGCTACAAAGGATTTCAGACAAACATCTTCCTTGTTTGTTGTTTATTCTGGTAAAAGGAGAGGTCAAAAAGCAACTTCTACCTCTCTCTCTTTTTGGCTTAAAAGCATCATCAGATTGGCTTATGAGACTGCCGGACGGCAGCCTCCTGAAAGAATCACAGCTCATTCCACTAGGGCCGTGGCTTCCACATGGGCCTTCAAGAACGAGGCTTCTGTTGATCAGATATGTAAGGCAGCGACTTGGTCTTCACTGCACACTTTTACTAAATTTTACAAATTTGATACTTTTGCTTCTTCTGAGGCTATTTTTGGGAGAAAGGTTTTGCAAGCCGTGGTGCCTTCCATCTAGGTGACCTGATTTGCTCCCTCCCATCATCCGTGTCCTAAAGCTTTGGTATTGGTTCCCACAAGTAAGGATGACGCCGTGGACCGGACACACCTATGTTGGAGAAAACAGAATTTATGTTTACCTGATAAATTACTTTCTCCAACGGTGTGTCCGGTCCACGGCCCGCCCTGGTTTTTTAATCAGGTCTGATGATTTATTTTCTTTAACTACAGTCACCACGGTATCATATGATTTCTCCTATGCAAATATTCCTCCTTTACGTCGGTCGAATGACTGGGGAAGGCGGAGCCTAGGAGGGATCATGTGACTTTGCTGGGCTCTTTGCCATTTCCTGTTGGGGAAGAGAATATCTCACAAGTAAGGATGACGCCGTGGACCGGACACACCGTTGGAGAAAGTAATTTATCAGGTAAACATAAATTCTGTTTTTCTAATATTATATATTACTAAATTGTGTGCATCGATTACGGCTCACAGAAACTCTGAACCAACAATGGGAGCAGATTCACAGACTACCTTTTAAGGTTTAGTCAGAATATGATCATATATTAAAACTAGTGGTTACCATATGACTTTAGCATAGATTCTACAAAAAAGGGGCAAAATCTAATTTTTCATTCAATCCACGCTACTTCTTTCCTAAGTAGTAGATTATCTATATCTCCACCTCTACCATATAGGGAGCACTTTTCTATCCCTATAACTTTAAGACCTTAAGTAGAACAATTATGACACATTTTAAAATGTAATGCTATATTGCTATTGACGGTTCCCTCTTTAGCATTAACTATGTCATTACAATGTACTGTTATCCTATCTTTAAAAACTCTCTTTGTTTTCCCTGTAAAAAAACAGTGGACATGGACAGTACAAAAGGTAGATAACATTTTCAGATTTACAATTGATAAATTGTCTAATTTCATAAAATTTATAGCCTGTATTGAACTGCTTAGTTTTTACAACAAATTTGCAAAAAACGCAATTCCCACATTGAAAGCAACCTTGCAATTTTTGGCATTTTTCTAGCCAGTTTTGTGCTTTAGGATTGCGTATAAAGTCACTCTTAACCAATTTATCTTTCAAATTGGGAGCCCTACGTGCAACCAGTGATTGAAAATCGTCCACCACATTTTTTACATTATCATCTGAAAGTAAAAACTGCCATTTATTCCTTAATATATTTCGAACTTGATTCCAATGTCCATTATACTCGGTAACAAATCTTACCCTGTTATCTAATTTTTTTTCTCTTTTTTGTCAAACAATAGAGAGTCCCTATTAGTCTTGAGCGCACAGTTCTTGGCATATTCAATATTTCATTTTGAATAGCCCCTTGTTTTAAATCTATTGGACATCTCTTCAGCATGTAGATTAAATTAAGTTTTACTAGAACAATTTCTTCGTAACCTAAGGAACTGTCCTATAGGGATCCCTTTTATTAGAGAAGGTGGATGATGGCTTGAAGCTAATAGTAGCGTGTTTGTGGCTGTATCTTTTCTGTATATCTCATTAGCAAGCTTCTTTCCTTCTTTTTTAATTTTTATGTCCAAAAAATATTTAA
Organism: Bombina bombina; assembly: GCF_027579735.1. NCBI lineage: Eukaryota > Metazoa > Chordata > Amphibia > Anura > Bombinatoridae > Bombina > Bombina bombina. The sequence continues at coordinate 512,376,192 of NC_069501.1, read as the reverse complement.
ATCATTTTTATTTAAATTATCTACAAATTCTTTTAAAAGGTCCAGTGACCCTTTCCAAAGAATAAATATGTCGTCCACATAGCTTTGCCATATTAATACTGAAGAGGCTATCCAATGATTAAATTCCTCAAATACGGTCAAAAACTCCCATAAGCCTAGATGTAAACAGGCATAGGATGGGGCACAAGTGGCACCCATCGCCGTGCCTCTTACTTGTCTGTAAAATTTATTATCAAATTTAAACACATTGTTCTCTAAGATGAATTTGAGGAGTTCTATCACGAAGTCAGTGTGCTTCTCAAAATGACTACCTCTCATTTCAAGGAAATGTTTTGCAGCTATAATTCCTAATTCGTGCGGAATAGAGGAATATAGTGCCTCAACATCAAGCGACACTAAGATGGTATCTTACTCTATCTCAACACCATCTAGTTGTTGTAATAGATCAGTAGTGTCTTGAACAAATGTAGGTAAGTATGACACAAAGGTTTCAAATAGCTATCCACATAGTTACCAAGATGCTCAGTAATACTCCCTATCCCCAAAATTATGGGGCAACCCGGAGGATCTTGCATATTTTTATGCAATTTAGGGATGCAATAGAAAACTGGAATTTTAGGAAATTTCACATATAGATAATCAAATTCTTTTTTATTTATAATGCCATTTTTTCTGGCTTTATTTAGAATATGAAGCAATTCTCCCTGTATTTTGGTAATTGGATTATCATGAAGGAGTTGATATTGATCCTTTTTGTTAAGTTGTTTCTTTACCTCCAAAACATAATTGAACTCATTCATGATAACCAAATTTCCGCCCTTATCTGCCTGCTTAATGATAATGCCAGGGGCATTCATAAGTTCTTGTAAAGCAGTTCTTTCTTGCCTAGATAGATTATCATCACTTATTCTATTGATTGGTAGTCTATCGATTTCTTTTTCTACTTCTTTTACAAAGAGGTTTACTGCTGGCACCAATGACAATGGTGGCATATAACTTGATTTTGGTCTAAATTTTGAGATAGAGGAAGAAATACTAGTAATATTACTATGTATATTGTCCATGGATATTGGGAAGGTGTTTGAGGAGTCCTCAATCTCGCCTTCACTGATCAAGCTTTCAAGGGCGTTCAAAGCATCTTCATCCTCTTCTGTAATTTTTACAGTATCTAGAGGATCAAGACTCTTTATTTTATTCTTGGCCATTACTTGGGATAGAACTACTTTTCTTGCGAAAAGGTGAAGATCTTTTACTACTGTGAATTTGTCCAAGCTTCTAGCCGGGCAAAATGAAAGACCCTTTTTAAGTAAACTAATATGTGCTTGGTTCAATGGAAATTTGGACAAATTCACAATTTGTAGCTCATCTTCAGGGTGAACTATATTTAATATCCCCCCGATAGTCCCTCCTCGCTCTCCCCATATACCTGTTCCTCATAGGGGCGTTGTAAGTCCCTGTTCGAGTTCGAAATTTGCTCTGATTGAGGATTTATTCCTTTTTCTCTTTCTACCTCCCCTTCTCCTCGCTTTTTTTATAGGGCTTCTTACTCCATTTTTTGAATAATTTTTTCCATAGTCACCCTCAGCATCTGATCCATCAGTCCCTGAATCGTAAGAATTGCGACTCAGGTGATAGGAGTATACTTGGTTCTTTATATCTATATATATGTGTGTGTGTATATATATATATAAAATATAGGTATATATAGGTGTGTATGGAAACAGAAGAAGGGAGGGGCGTACAAAGATTCCGGATCTGGGTGTAGTATTATTATTATTATCATCATTTATTTGTATAGCGCTGCCAAATTCTGTAGCGCTGGGTACAGTGATAGGGGTATACAATGACAAAGATATGTGATAAAATACAAAACATAACAAAACAAATATAGTACAGGAGGAAGAGGGCCCTGCTCCGGAGAGCTCACAGTCTATACATCGGTTGTATTTGCAGCAGTGGACAACATCGGTTGTATTTGCAGCAGTGGAGTCAGGCAGTTCATGTATTAGTTTGGTTCCGATGCTGGATGGAGGAGAGATGGTAAGCCTCTCTGAATAGGTGGGTTTTCAAGGATCATCTGAAGCTATACAAGGTTGGAGACAGTCTAATGGAGCGGGGTAGAGAGTTCCAGAGGACAGGAGCAGCACGTGCAAAGTCTTGGAGGCGGGAGTGGGACGTAGAGATAACAGGAGTGTAGAGACGTAGGTCAGAGGTTGATCAAAGAGGACAGGATGGGGAATATTTCACGATGAGAGAGGAAATATAGTTGGGAGTTAGATTGTTGAGTGCTTTGTAGGTTAAGGCTAATACTTTAAATTGTATTCTGGAGTGTATGGGGAGCCAGTGTAGAGACTGGCAGAGCGGAGCAGCTGATGTAGATCGTCGACTTAGGTGGATGAGTCTAGCAGAAGCATTCATAATAGATTGGAGGGAGGAGAGGCGTTGTTTTGGAAGGCCATTTAGGAGTAGATTGCAATAATCAATGCGTGACAAAATGAGGGAATGAATAAGTATTTTCGTAGTTTTTTGAGTAAGGAAGGGGCGAATTCTGGAAATGTTGCATAGGTGTGAACGGCAGGATTTGGTAAGCGCTTGTATATGTGGGTTGAATGTGAGTTCTGAGTCTAGTGTGACCCCAAGGCAGTGGACCTGGGGTGAGGTGTTGAGAATAGAGTCTCCAACCATCAGAGAAATGTCAGGTGTTGGATGTCTCGAAGAGGGGGGATAAGAAGCAGCTCAGTTTTGGACAGATTGAGTTGGAGGTAGTGTGAAGACATCCAAGAGAAAATTGCAGAGAGGCAGTCAGAAATTTGGTTGAGTAAAGAGGGAGAGATATCAGGAGAGGAAAGATAGATTTGGGTATCATCAGCATATAGGTGGTACTGGAATCCAAAGGAGGCTATAAGTTTTCCAAGGTAGGATGTGTAAAGAGAGAAAAGCAAGGGGCCCAAGACAGAGCCTTGCGGTACTCCAACTGAGAGAGGCATAGGATCACAAGATATGTTGTTAAATGAAACTGAAAACGAGCGGTTAGAAAGATATGATGCAAACCAGGAGAGGGCTGTGTCTCGGATGCCAAATGAATGTAGTATTTTTAGGAGGAGAGGATGGTCAACTGTGTCAAAGGCTGCAGACAGGTCAAGAAGAATTAGTAAGGCCTTTTGCTTTAGCTGATAACAGGTCATTTGTTTCTTTAGCAAGAGTGGTTCTGTTGAGTGTTTAGGGCGGAAGCCAGATTGTAGTGGATCAAGTAAGGAGTTAGTTGTGAGAAATTGAGTTAGCCGATTATAGACTAGTCGTTCCAATAATTTTGAAGCAAAGGGAAGTAAGGAGACCGGTCGATAGTTAGAAGGCGTGGAGGGGATTTTTAGGATTGGTATGATTGACGCATGCTTGAATGTGTCAGGAAATGTGCCAGTAGTGAGAGATTGGTTAAAGAGATGAGTTCGGGTAGGGGTTAGTAAAGCAGAGAGAGAGGGAATAAGTCGTGAAGGAATAGGGTCAAGTGGGCAGGTTGTGAGATGAGCCAAGGATAGGAGTGCAGAGACTTCTTCCTCTGTTACAAGAGGGAAGTAGCATAGATTTTTGTTAATAGAAGGGGTGGGTAGGATCGCTGGGTTTGCGGGGTGTGAGGTGCAGATATCTTTTCTAATTGTGTCAATTTTATTTTTGAAGTGATCAGCAATAATTTGAGCAGTGAGGTTGGTAGTGGGCGGGGGGCAGGCGGACGTAGAAGGGAGTTAAAGGTTGAGAACAGTTTTCTGGGGTTAGATGCATGAGATGACACAAGGGAGGAGAAATAGACTTGTTTGGCCAGGTTGAGCGCAGAGTTGTAGGACTTAAGGGTGAATTTATAATGTTGGAAATCAGCACAGGTACGTGATTTCCTCCACTGCCGTTCAGCAGCCCGTGAGCATCGCTGAAGATATCTGGTCTGTTTAGTGTGCCACTGTTGCCGTCAAGTGATTGATGTACGTCGAAGAGTGGAGGGTGCAGTTTTGTCAAGTGTTGATTTTAGTGCCCAATTATACTGTAGAGTCACGAGGTCTGGACAAGAGAGGGATGAAATGTCAGAGAGCAGAGGACTCAGTTGAGTGGAAAAGTCTGTGAGATCCAAGTCATTTAAATTCCTGTAAGGTAGCAGTTTTTTGGGGTTTGCAAAGATGTAGCAGGTAGAGTAAGAGAGAAAGTTAATAGATGGTGGTCAGAGAGAGGAAATGGGAAGTTAAGGGAGTTGGAAACAGCACAGAGATTTGTGAAGACCAGGGCTATGGAGTTGCCTTCACAGTGAGTTGGAGATGTTGTCCACTGGGACAGGCCTAAAGAGGTGGTAAGGGATAGAAGTTTAGAGGCAGCAGGCGTGTTAGGCTTATCAAGGGGTATGTTGAAATCCCCTAAGATGAGAGAAGGGACATTAGAAGAGAGAAAATGTGGAAGCCAGGCTTCAAAGTGGTCCAGAAATTGTGATGCTGGGCCAGGGGGGCGATAGATAACTGCAACACGTATAGCTATAGGGGAGAAGAGGCGGATAGCGTGAACTTCAAAAGATGAGAAGGAAAGAGAGGGGGGTGAAGGAATGCAGTGAAAGGTGCTATGTGGAGACAGGAGAATTCCTACTCCTCCTCCTTGTTTGTCTCCAGGCCTGGGAGTGTGACTGAAGTGCAGGCCGCCATAGGACAGAGAGGCTACAGCAGTTGTGTTAGAGGAGGAAAGCCAAGTTTCAGTGAGGGCTAACAGGTTAAGTAAACGTGAAATAAATAGGTCGTGAATAGATGTAAGCTTATTGCATACCGAGTGTGCATTCCAAAGGGCACACGAGAATTGGGGTGTACTAATAGAGGTGCAGTTAATGAGGGTTACGTGGGAAAGGTGTATGAGGTGTCATTTGGGGTAGTGATATGAGGGAAGCAGAGGGTGGACCTGGGTTAGGCGAGACATCCCCAGCTACAAGAAGAAGAAAGATGGTGAGTGAAAGAAAAATTAATATCAGAATTTTAAAACTTCTTTCAGAAGGGAGTCCTTTCATAATCCAGACTGGAAAACGCAGGTACAGGCAAGTAGAAGTCGTACCAGGGCGGCACATTTCTTTCATGTAATTAGCAAGAGTCCATGAGCTAGTGACGTATGGGATATACATTCCTACCAGGAGGGGCAAAGTTTCCCAAACCTCAAAATGCCTATAAATACACCCCTCACCACACCCACAAATCAGTTTTACAAACTTTGCCTCCCGTGGAGGTGGTGAAGTAAGTTTGTGCTAGATTCTTCGTTGATATGCGCTTCGCAGCAGGCTGGAGCCCGGTTTTCCTCTCAGTGTGCAGTGAATGTCAGAGGGATGTGAGGAGAGTATTGCCTATTTGAATTCAATGATCTCCTTCTACGGGGTCTATTTCATAGGTTCTCTGTTATCGGTCGTAGAGATTCATCTCTTACCTCCCTTTTCAGATCAACGATATACTCTTATATATACCATTACCTCTACTGATTCTCGTTTCAGTACTGGTTTGGCTTTCTACTACATGTAGATGAGTGTCCTGGGGTAAATAAGTCTTATTTTTGTGACACTCTAAGCTATGGTTGGGCACTTTTATATAAAGTTCTAAATATATGTGTTTAAACATTTATTTGCCTTGATTCAGGATGTTCGATATTCCTTATTTCAGACAGTCAGTTTCATTATTTGGGATAATGCATATGAATAATCAATTTTTCTTACCTTAAAATTTGACTTTTTTTCCTGTGGGCTGTTAGGCTCGCGGGGGCTGAAAATGCTTCTTTTTATTGCGTCTTTTTTGGCGCAAAAATTTTCCTTGTCATTTCCGGCGTCATACTTGTCGCCGGAAGTTGCGTAATTTTTTTGACGTTTTGCGCCAAAAATGTCGGCGTCACCGGATGTGGCGTCATTTTTGGCGCTAAAAGCATTTAGGCGCCAAATAATGTGGGCATCTTTTTTGGCGCTAAAAAATATGGGCGTCATTATTGTCTCCACATTATTTAAGTCTCATTGTTTATTTGCTTCTGGTTGCTAGAAGCTTGTTCATTGGAATTTTTTCCCATTCCTGAAACTCATTTAAGGAATTTGATCAATTTTGCTTTATATGTTGTTTTTTCTATTTAATATTGCAAGATGTCTCAGATTGACCCTGAATCAGAAGCTACTTCTGGAAAATCGCTGCCTGATGCTGGATCTATCAAAGTTAAGTGTATCTGTTGTAAACTTGTGGTAACTGTTCCTCCGGCTGTTGTTTTGATGAATGTCATGACAAACTTGCTAATGCAGATAATATTTCCTTTAGTAATGTTCCATTACCTGTTGCTGTTCCATCAACATCTAATATTCAGGGTGTTTCTGTTAACATAAGAGATTTTGTTTCTAAATCTATTAAGAAGGCTATGTCTGTTATTCCTCCTTCCAGTAAACGTAAAAGGTCTTTTAAAACTTCTCATTTTTCAGATGAATTTTTAAATGAACATCATCATTCTGATTCTGTTTCTGATAATGATTTTTCTGGTTCAGAGGATTATTTTTCAGCGGAATTGGCTGTCTTTATTTTATCCCTCCCTCTCTAGTGACTCTTGCGTGGAAGATCCACATCTTGGGTATTCATTATCCCATACGTCACTAGCTCATGGACTCTTGCTAATTACATGAAAGAAAACATAATTTATGTAAGAACTTACCTGATAAATTCATTTCTTTCATATTAGCAAGAGTCCATGAGGCCCACCCTTTTTGTGGTGGTTATGATTTTTTTGTATAAAGCACAATTATTCCAATTCCTTATTTTTTTATGCTTTCGCACTTTTTTCTTATCACCCCACTTCTTGGCTATTCGTTAAACTGATTTGTGGGTGTGGTGAGGGGTGTATTTATAGGCATTTTGACTTTTGGGAAACTTTGCCCCTCCTGGTAGGAATGTATATCCCATACGTCACTAGCTCATGGATATGAAAGAAATGAATTTATCATGTAAGTTCTTACATAAATTATGTTTTTTGTCAGAACAACAAACAATGAAGGTAAGCCTGTCCAGATGCCTTTGGGAGGAATGCTTTCCAGATTCAGAGACATCTGGACAAAGGTAATTTCAGACAGATAGGTATTACAAATTTTCAAGAGAGGATATACTCTAGAATTCAAGAAGAAACCTCCAATTCCTTGCTTTCACCACTCCCAGAGAACGAATTAAAACATCAGGTAATTCTGCAGTTTGTACAGAAACTTCTGGAACAGGAGGTAATTCAAGAGGTTCCGGCATGCTAACGATTTCAGGGTTTCTACTCTCCTCTGTTTCTAGTGATAAAGAAGAACAAGTCCTATAGACCAGTTCTGGATTTCAGAGATCTGAATTCCTTTCTGGAGGTCAAGAAATTCAAAATGGAGTCTCTCATTACAGTGATAAACGCAGTGCTTTCAGGGGCATACCTGTTATCAGTGGATCTAAAGGATGCATATTTCTACATTCCTATCACAGAGGTTCACAGGCAATTTCTAAGATTTGCCATAGGAGGTCAACACTACCAATTCACTGCTCTTCCATTCGGCATATCCACAGCACCTCGAGTATTCACAAAGACCTTAGTTCCTCTAATTGCAGAACCTTAGGTCAGGGGTCTTTTTGTGATACATTATCTAGACTACATTCTTTTGATCTCCAACACTGTTTGGCAGGCAGAGTGTCACAGAGCAGCTACTTCATACCCTACAAGAGTTTGAATGGTTGATAAATCTCCAAAAGAGTTAGCTTCAGCCAACTCAGTCTATCATTTTCCTGGGGGCACAGTTCAATACAAAGAATGCACTAGTTTCTGCGTCACCACAAAGAAGGTAAGATTTGATAACTTACTTCAAAAAGCTTAAAAAATCATCTAGTTTAACAGCATGGATGCAACTCTTGGGTCATATCTTCCCTAATCCATTTGGAAAAGTGGGCAAGATGGAGGAAGCGTCCTTTCAAATACATTTTCGAATATTTTACCTAAAACACTTGGGACTCACTCAGCAGATTCACTTTCCAGTGGAGTTAAGAAGTAGACACATTGGTGGTTTCAGAAAGAGAACCTTTCTCGAGTATTTCCTCTGGTTGGAACCAGATTGGATAATAATACAAACAGATTCCAGCAAGCTCGGTTGGGGAGCTATGTGCCAGGGAAAATAGGCACAGAGATCATGGCAAAAAAGTCTTCAGTCCCTTTCTGCAAATGTTCTGAAAATAAAAGCAGTCTACCAGGCATTACTTCACTTTCAGAAACATCTCCAGGGAAATTCAATAAAAATTCTTACCGACAACAGGACAGCAAGGTCCTACATTCACATTCAAGGAGGAACAAAGAGTTTTCAAGCTCTCAAGGAAGTATCACCCATTTTCATTTGGACACTGAAGAATCTAAAGGGGATATCCGCCTCTCACCTTCCCAGTCTACAGAATGTTAAGGCAGATTATCTGAGCCGAGTTCCTCTTGCTCAAACAGAATGGCAGTTAAACACAAACCTTTTCAGGATCATTGTCGACAGATGGGGTCTGCCAGAGATAGATCTGATGGCTTCCAGACACAATCACCAGTTGCCTCTATTCTACAAAAAAAAAATCCTCAGAGGTAAAACGTGGTGAAACACTTTATTAGCATGTAAAGAAGATATTCTACAGTTGCCTCTCAACACCACAATTTCTGGGGACGGATGCTTTCTCTCAGGTATGGAGATTCAACCTAATATAATGTCTCAACCCATCTCATTCCTCATCTACTCAGAAGGATTTAGAGGGAAACAGCAATGTTTGTGGCAGTAATTCCCTTTTGGCCTTGCAGACCATGGTTTCCCCTGTGGCTCCTTCCACAATCTCCAGACACGTTGTTTCAGGGTCCAATCCTGTATCCAGCACCTCAATGCCTGAATCTCACAGTATGGTTGCTGAGATCACAAGATATAGACAACTGAATATGTCAGATTCAGTTACACAGGCTTTACTTCAGGCTAGAAAGAAGGTTACGGGGCATGTTTATCAAGCTTCGTATGGAGCTTGATGCCCTGTGTTTCCGGGCGAGCCTTCTGGCTCTCTGGAAACAAAAGTTATAAAGCAGCGGTCTATAGACCGCTGCTCCATAAGCTGTCTGCCTGCTCTGAGGCGGCGGACAGAAATCAACCTTATCGAATACGATCAGGTTGATTGACACCCCCTTCTAGCGGCCGATTGGCCGAGAACATTGCACCAGCAGTTTACCAGAACTGCTGGTGCAGGGATAAATGCTGAGAGCGTATGCTGTCGGCATTTATCAATGTGCAACGGACATGACGCAATATCGGATCATGTCCGTTCGAAGCATCATAAATAGGCCCCTATGTCTTCAAACTTTTACAGAGTATGGAATACATTTTCAGCATGGATGATTCAACATAATGCTTCCACAGCCAAAGTAGAATTACATCACTTATTGGATTTTCTACAAGAAGGATTCCTGAGAGGTCTTTGTGCTAGGACATTGAAGGTTCAAGTGTCTGCTATCTCTGCCATTTCTGGTGTCAAGTCAGCACAGAAACCATTAGTTTTTCATTTATTTCAGGTCTTGGCTCAATATTCAGGCTTCTACAAAATCTATCATTCCAACATGGAATCTTCCTTTGGTTTTGGAAGCTTTGATGGAAATACCCTTTAAACCCATTAGAGACATCTCTCTCTGGTTTCTCACATTAAAAACATCTTTCTGGTTGCAGTTACATCTGCAAGAAGAGTCTCTGAATTACAAGCCTTATCTATCAAGGAACCTTTTCTGGGTTTTCACAAAGACAAAGTTGTTTTGCGCACAGTTTCTGAGTTTTTACCAAATGTAGTCTCAAACTTTCATAAATCACAGGACATTGTATTACCATCTTTTTGTCCAGAGATGCAAGATTTTCCAGGGAAGCCATTATACCAACTTGATATGGTACTTTGTCTTCACACATATGTTTCTAGGACAAAGTCTATTTGGAAAACAGATTGCGTATTTGTAGTGCCAATGGGTCTACATGAAGGACAAGCTCCTGCAAAATCCACTTTGGCCAGTTGGATAGTTTAAACCATCTCTCGAGCCTATAAACAAAAGAACCAACTAGTACCAGTTGGGCTTAAGGCACATTCTACACGGGCAGTGTCAACATCATGGGCTTTACAAGCAGATGCTTCACCTATGGAAATATGTCAAGCTGCAGTCTGGAGTTCTCCAGATATCTGCTCAAGGGTTTGATACAATTATTTTAGCTTTGGATCCAAGTATCTACTAGGCAGCAGTATTGGTTTTGGTCACCATCCCCTCTTCCTAATACTGGCTGTGGGCCATTGATTCTGCACAAGACCTGAGACCACTAATAAGTCAGCTGGGCGGCTTCCAACAGTCCAGCCTGCATCAATTGCACTGTTTGAGTGCATATCAATCTGTGAGTAGTTTTTTTTTTTTTTTTTTTTTGCTAATCTTAACGTCTTTGGAGTTTGAAGATATCACACAACTGCTGATCTGTGCCTATGGTTTATGGTTGTTACAGTTAGAATATTTGGTTGAAAAGACTAGGTTATGTTTACATACACTTTTTCAATTAAATTCAGTAACTGTTTATTCATAGCAGACACATTATTTAATATGAACCAAATTTTCGTTACAGTCCATCACAAAGCTGTAAAAGAAGGTGTTCCGTGGGTGTTTGTGGATGTAACTGGTGTTACTGAATTAAGAAGGCTCACAAGTATAATCTTATTCTCTTAACACAGTATGGTGCAAAACTTCTAAATCTTCTCATACATTTTGTCTTTCGTTTGTGAGATACTATTTTCCATTAAAATTTAGAAAACAAATTTTTAAAGGAAATTAATTGTTTTCCATACTGTAAATCATAAATTTAAATTTATTTAAAACTATTACAGAAATATGCATGTAATCTTAGTGCTGGCTATCGTAATTATGTCTGAATTGTCAAAACATATAATTTATTATGCAAAGCACTTTTAACACTTTTACAATGAGGGGTAACCAATTTTCTTTGAGAATTATGCCAGTAAAAACAATGTAAGATTTGAAAGACAGATTTGATACACTATGGCCTAGATTTGGAGTTTGGCGTTAGCCGTGAAAACCAGCGTTAGAGGCTCCTAACGCTGGTTTTAGGCTACCTCCGGTATTTGGAGTCACTCAAAATAGGGTCTAACGCTCACTTTTCAGCTGCGACTTTTCCATACCGCAGATCCCCTTACGTAAATTGCGTATCCTATCTTTTCAATGGGATTTTTCTAACTCCGGTATTTAGAGTCGTGTCTGAAGTGAGCGTTAGAACTCTAACGACAAAACTCCAGCCGCAGGAAAAAAGTCAGTAGTTAAGAGCTTTCTGGGCTAACGCCGGTTTATAAAGCTCTTAACTACTGTACTCTAAAGTACACTAACACCCATAAACTACCTATGTACCCCTAAACCGAGGTCCCCCCACATCGCCGACACTCGATTACATTTTTTTAACCCCTAATCTGCCGTTATGTACCCCTAATCTGCTGCCCCTAACACCGCCGACCCCTATATTATATTTATTAACCCCTAACCTGCCCCCCACAACGTCGCAGCCAGCTACCTACAATAATTAACCCCTAATCTGCCGACCGCAAAGCGCCGCCACCTACGTTATACTTATGTACCCCTAATCTGCTGCCCCTAACACCGCCGACCCCTATATTATATTTATTAACCCCTAATCTGCCCCCCTCAACGTCGCCTCCACCTGCCTACACTTATTAACCCCTAATCTGCCGAGCGGACCGCACCGCTATTATTATAAAGTTATTAACCCCTAATCCGCCTCACTAACCCTATAATAAATAGTATTAACCCCTAATCTGCCCTCCCTAACATCGCCGACACCTAACTTCAAACATTAACCCCTAATCTGCCGACTGGAGCTCACCGCTATTCTAATAAATGTATTAACCCCTAAAGCTAAGTCTAACCCTAACACTAACACCCCCCTAAGTTAAATATAATTTAAATCTAACGAAATAAATTAACTCTTATTAAATAAATTATTCCTATTTAAAGCTAAATACTTACCTGTAAAATAAATACCTACAATTAACCTAACACTACACTATCAATAAATTAATTAAATAAACTACCTACAATTACCTACAATTAACCTAACACTACACTATCAATAAATTAATTAAATACAATTCCTACAAATAAATACAATTAAATAAACTAGCTAAAGTACAAAAAATAAAAAAGAAATCAGATTGAGCTCGCATTCTATTGGCTGATCGGAACAGCAAATAGAATTCAAGCTCAATCCGATTGTCTGATTGGATCAGCCAATCGGATTGAACTTGATTCTGATTGGCTGATTCCATCAGCCAATCAGAATATTCCTACCTTAATTCCGATTGGCTGATAGAATCCTATCAGCCAATCGGAATTCGAGGGACGCCGTCTTGGATGACGTCATTTAAAGGAACCGTCATTCGTCGTCGGCCAGGATGGATGTTCCGCGTCGGAGGTCTTCAGGATCCTGCCGCTCCGCTCCGGATGGATGATCATAGAAGATCCCGCTTGGATGAAGACTTCAATCGGATGGAAGACCTCTTCTGCCCCGCTTGGATGAAGACTTCAGCCGGATCATGGACCTCTTCAGCCCCCCGCTTGGGCTTGGATCAGGACATAGGAGGAGCTCTTCTGGACAGATCGGTGAACCCGGTGAGGTGAAGACAAGGTAGGAAGATCTTCAGGGGCTTAGTGTTAGGTTTATTTAAGGGGGGTTTGAGTTAGATTAGGGGTATGTGGGTGGTGGGTTGTAATGTTGGGGGGCTTGGGTATTGTATGTTTTTTTTTTACAGGCAAAAGAGCTGAACTTCTTGGGGCATGCCCCGCAAAGGGCCCTGTTCAGGGCTGGTAAGGTAAAAGAGCTTTGAACTTTAGTAATTTATAATAGGGTAGGGCATTTTTTTATTTTGGGGGGCTTTGTTATTTTATTAGGGGGCTTAGAGTAGGTGTAATTAGTTTAAAATTGTTGTAATATTTTTCTTATGTTTGTAAATATTTTTTTATTTTTTGTAACTTAGTTCTTTTTTATTTTTTGTACTTTAGCAAGTTTATTTAATTGTATTTATTTGTAGGAATTGTATTTAATTAATTTATTGATAGTGTAGTGTTAGGTTAATTGTAGGTAATTGTAGGTAGTTTATTTAATTAATTTATTGATAGTGTAGTGTTAGGTTTAATTGTAACTTAGGTTAGGATTTATTTTACATGTAATTTTGTAATTATTTTAACTATTTTAGCTATTAAATAGTTCTTAACTATTTAATAGCTATTGTACCTGGTTAAAATAAATACAAAGTTACCTGTAAAATAAATATTAATCCTAAAATAGCTATAATATAATTATAATTTATATTGTAGCTATATTAGGATTTATTTTACAGGTAAGTATTTAGCTTTAAATAGGAATAATTTATTTAATAAGAGTTAATTAATTTCGTTAGATTTAAATTATATTTAACTTAGGGGGGTGTTAGGGTTAGACTTAGCTTTAGGGGTTAATACATTTATTAGAATAGCGGTGAGCTCCAGTCGGCAGATTAGGGGTTAATGTTTGAAGTTAGGTGTCGGCGATGTTAGGGAGGGCAGATTAGGGGTTAATACTATTTATTATAGGGTTAGTGAGGCGGATTAGGGGTTAATAACTTTATAATAATAGCGGTGCGGTCCGGACGGCAGATTAGGGGTTAATAAGTGTAGGCAGGTGGAGGCGACTTTGTGGGGGGCAGATTAGGGGTTAATAAATATAATATAGGGGTCGGCGATGTTAGGGCAGCAGATTAGGGGTACATAGGGATAATGTAAGTAGCGGCGGTTTTACGGAGCGGCAGATTAGGGGTTAATAATAATATGCAGGTGTCAGCGATAGCGGGGGCGGCAGATTAGGGGTTAATAAGTGTAAGGTTAGGAGTGTTTAGACTCGGGGTACATGTTAGAGTGTTAGGTGCAGACGTAGGAAGTGTTTCCGCATAGCAAACAATGGGGCTGCGTTAGGAGCTGAACGCGGCTTTTTTGCAGGTGTTTTTTTTTCAGCTCAAACAGCTCCATTGTTTCCTATGGGGGAATCGTGCACGAGCACGTTTATGAGGCTGGCCGCTTGCGTAAGCAACTCTGGTATCGAGAGTTGAAGCTGCGTTAAATATGCTCTACGCTCCTTTTTTGGAGCCTAACGCAGCCTTTATGTGGACTCTCAATACCAGAGTTATTTTTATGGTGCGGCCAGAAAAAAGCCGGCGTTAGCTACGCGGGTCGTTACCGACAAAACTCCAAATCTAGGCCTAAGGTTCCTATATTATTGTGTAAGTGCTGCTCCTAAAAGGTAAGAGAAAGATTTCGGGGCCGAATTATCATTGTGCGAGCGGACATGATCTGATATTGCGGATCATGCATGCTGCACATCGATAAATGCTGACAGCATATGCTGTAGGATTTCCAGCCAATCGGCCGCTAGCAGGGGGTGTCAATCAACCCGATCGTATTCGATCGGGTTGATTTCTGGCGAAGTCTGTCCGCCACATCAGAGCAGGCGGACAGGTTATGGAGCAGCGGTCTTTAGACAACTGCTTCATAACTTGTGTTTCCGGCGTGCCTGAAGGCTCGCCAGAAACACGGAGCTTGATAAATATGCCCCTTAAACACTAGGCGATGGATCAACCAGAAATGTCAAAAATAATAGTTTGGAAGCTCCCATAATTAGGTAATAATAAAATGAAATTTACCTTGGACAGCATCACACACAGATACAATGATAATCCTACTGGAGACAACCTATAAGGGGCCAGCAATGTGGCATTTGTAACTCAGCTGGACTTGCTGCAAATTCTAACATTCAGAATCCTTATAGTATAAATGGATTGATTTATTTATTGATTAAATTTTAATTCAAATAACAGTTTTATGCTTAAGAAGTAGATTTGTATAATCTTCCTACTGTGTATGGGCACTTGATGGAGATCTCTCTCTATCCTGCCCATCCTCTCCTAGTTCTGCCTCCTTCTTAGAGACTTATTCCTCAGACTTTATTATTATTTTTTTTGCCTCCTAAGACTATGACTACTGCAAAATATAAAATACAGCACACCACTGTGACATGTTCACATAGCACAGGATAATTACAGGGAGCATACATTTTCTTCTATTATTTCCTCCTACAACACTACATAGTAAAAAAACATTATCTATCTCACATAAACTAATAAAACAAAATATACATTTACAGTACAGGTAAAGAGTGTACCATGTTAGCATGCTCTCCCACTGAAATGGGTCTGTTTATTTGCAGAGAATGGATATGTAAGCACAGATGATGAGGTATCGGAATTCAGTCAAGCCTCAGAAGGAAGGTGAGTTAAGTCAAATTATCTTAACATTATTCCTTTATAAATCACTCCCTGTTTTCATAAAACTACCAAACTTTCTGTCTTCTCTCTTCAGTTCCTCAATCACCTACACAATGAGAGGATCATCCAGTCAAGATGACTTTAAGTGGAAGGTGAGAACTGACTATATACCAGCAATATAAGGACATTGTTACTGGATTGCACACCACTCTTTTGATCCCTTCAACTACATTCTTGTCTTACACTTCACATCATCATACAAGTCTTTTACCTGGCACATCTTGTTGTGATTGATAATGCATGGTGCAACATAGTAGTTATTGGAACTGGAGTAGCTAATTCAATTATTGATAATCTCTGAAGACAATGCTGCAGTAGGTAGTATTACATAGTACATAGTAACATAGTAGATGAGGTTGAAAAAAAGACCGAAGTCCATTGAGTTCAACCTATACAATTCAAATATACTTACAAAAAAAGCTCCAGTAGATTCTAAATTAATCCCACTAAAAGGTGACCCATTTAATACAAACAATCATATCCATGAATTCTGTTTTTAGACAGAAATATATACAAACCATTTTTAAATGTATCTATCTTTGGTAATGAGTTCCACAATTGTAATGCTCTTACAGTAAAAAAACGTTTCCGTTGCAGGAGATTACATTTCCTTTCCTCCAGCTTTAAATTGTGACCTCTTGCCACAAAAAGTTTCTTGGAATAAACAGAGCTTCTGCCATCTTGTATATGGGCCTTGAATATATTTATATAAAGTAATCATGTCACCTCTCAAGGACTTTTTTTCTAGAGAAAACAGACAAAGTTTGGCTAACTTCTCTTCATAGCTTACATTGTCCATTCCCCTTATTAGCTTTGTGGCCCTTCTCTGAACTTTTTCTAGTTCTGCAATTTCTTTTTTTGAGATAGGTCCCCAGAACTGCACTCCATACTCAAGGTGAGGTCTTACCAGGGATTTATATAGTCACAGAATTATGCTTTCCTCCCTTGAATCAATGCCTCTTTTAATACATGCTAATATCTTATTAGCCTTAGAAACTGCTGCCCTGCATTGTGCACCTATCTTTAATTTGTTATCTATTACTACTCCCAAATCCCTTCCCTCCTCTGTTTGGCTAAGTCTTGCCCATTTAAATAATGCATTGCCTGTTTATTTTTACTTCCAAAAAGTAGAACCTTGCATTTTCCCGTATTAAATCTCATTTTCCATTTACATGCCCATTCTTCAATTTTTTGCAGAACCCCTTGTAAAGAAAGTTCATCCTGCTCTGACGTAATGACCTTACATAACTTTGTATCATCTGCAAAAATAGAGATGTTGCTATTTAATCCTTGCTACAAGTCATTAATAAAAATATTAAAAAGAACAGGGCCCAGTACTGATTACCTTTGTCCAATCTAAATATGATCCATTTACTACTACTCATTGCTCCCTATCTTTTATCTAGGTATTTATCCATGAGCTAACATTTTTAGCTATTCCCAGTCCCTAAATTTTGTAAATGAATCTCTCATGTGGCACTGTATCAAATGCCTTTGCAAAATCTAAGTATATCACATCAACTGATTCCCCTTTATCTATATTTTTACTTACTTCTTCATAGAATCGAATTAAATTAGTTTTGCATGATCTATTTCTCATAAACTATGCTGATTTGAACTCATGGGGGCCGATTAATCAAGTGTCTGGTAGATTGCTTGTGCAATGCCGGCCCCTGCAGATTCGTGGCCAATAGGCCGCTAGCAGGGGGTGTCAATCAACCCGATGATATTCGACCGGGCGGATTGATGTCTGCCGCCTCAGAGGAGGCGAACGAGTTAAGGAGCAGCGGTCTTAAAACCGTTGTTTCTTAACTCCTGTTTCGGGCGAGCCATTCGGGCTGTGATAAATCGGCCCCATAATCTCGTTTACACGGATATGCTCATCAATATAATCCCTTATAATCCCTTCAAGTATCTTCCCCACTATTGATGTCAGACTAACTGGTATATAGCTTTCTGAATCAGCCCTGCTTCCCTTTTTGAAGAGTGGCACTACATCAGCTTTACGCCAATGCCTGAGGATAATGAGTCTTGAAAAATT
Organism: Bombina bombina; assembly: GCF_027579735.1. NCBI lineage: Eukaryota > Metazoa > Chordata > Amphibia > Anura > Bombinatoridae > Bombina > Bombina bombina. Next base: position 512,358,702 of record NC_069501.1, on the reverse strand, counting down.
AAGAGTAGAGGTTTGTCTATAACAGTGCTAAGTTCCCGTAAAACACTTGGGTGTATTGCATCTGGGCCTGGAGTTTTATTTACCTTAATATTATCCATTTGTGTGTTCCAAAATATCTTCCATTGATTCCTCTCTTGTGTATACTGAAGAAAAGAATTGGTTTAGTACCTCAGCCTTCTCCCTGTCACTGTTAATCATGCTGCCCTCCACGCATTTTAATCTACCTATATTGTCCTTTTTATATTTTTTTATATTTATGTACTTTTTTTTTTTTTTTATTAGAATCCTTTGCAATTAATCTTTCATTTTCAATTTTGGCTAATTTGAATAATTTAAATGCCCTACGGTTTTTCCTAATTTCTCTTAACACATTTTTATATATACATTTTTCAGCCAGTACTTGTTACCATGAGGATACACAGGCACACACTAGCAGATCTAGTGAGGAACCAGACAGTCCCCAAATATCACAAGGGAGAACACGATTAACCACTTTAGTCAACACTCCCATCACAAGTAGCACTCCAAAAAAGGATTTGCCACCCAGATATCCAAGTTGGATAAAGAAAATGACAAAGAAGCAGTAATTAAAAGGATAGTAAACCCCAAAATTTTCTTTTATGATTCAGATAGAGCATAAGATTTTATACAACTTTCCAATTTAATTCAATTATCAAATTTTCTTCATTCTCTTGTTATCAAATGCTGAAGGGACAGCATTGCACTACTGTCAGGAAGCTGAAAATATCTATTTAGTCAATCACAAGAGACAAATGTGTGCAGGCACCAATTAGCAACAGCTCCCACTAGTGTATGATATGTGCATATTCATTTTCTTTTGCATGATGTACCGAGTCTACGGTTTCATCCTTACTTGTGGGATATTATCCTTCCCTACAGGAAGTGGCAAAGAGAGCACCCACAGCAGAGCTGTCTATATAGCTCCTCCCTTAACTCCACCCCCAGTCATTCTCTTTGCCGGCTCTAAGCAAGAGGAAGGGTAAAGTGAAAGAGGTGATAAACTGTTAGTTTTTATTTTCTTCAAGCAAGAGTTTGTTATTTTAAAATGGTACCGGTGTGTACTATTTACTCTCAGGCAGGAGATGGATGAAGATTTCTGCCTGGAGGATGATGATCTTAGCATTTGTAACTAAGATCCAGTGCTGTTCCCACAGAGGCTGAGGAGTACAGGAAAACTTCAGTGTGAGGAACGTTTTTCATGCTATACAGCAATGAGGTATGTTCAGTCATTTTTTCTGGAGAGACTGTGATATTTCAGAAAGGCTGACAGTATCCCCATGAGGGTAAGGGTAAGCAGTAATCCTAGACTTGTAGTGGCATTACTAAGCTTGCATAAAGGGCTAATTGAAATTATGGTTGACACTCAGTTTGAATGATATGAACAAACGGTTGTGTGTACTGTGAGTGCTGTTAATAAGGTTTTGAGGGACAACTTTATTGAGGGTACACTTGGCTTTTTTGGGGTTTTAGAACCCACATGGCTAGTTAAAACGCTTTGGTGTGTTTTTGGGAGGCCTTAAAAACATTGAGTGAGATGGGCGTGGCCTAATTTCGTGCCTCCGTTGCGCAGTTGTTTTCTCTTAGCAAGCAGCAAGCTACAACACCGGAGGGTCCTGGTGAACTTTTTGGGCCAAAACGAAGCTTTAACCCCACATTTTCAATCCCTAAAGGAAGGTAGGCGCCACAGCAGAGCTGTGGCAAGGTGCTGACAGGGTTTTTTCTGGTTTTTGGCACTTTGTCAATCCGGTTTCCATATTAAAGGTTTAAATGTTTCATTTGCATGTGGGGCAATCTTACTAAAGCTTATTGAATCTGCTCTAAAAAATTCAAAACGTTTGATGCATTTTTAAGCAGTTTTGCAGAACGTGTATGCTTTTTTTCTCTTAAAGGCACAGTACCATTTTTTAAAATTGTTGTTTTTTCACTGAATAAAGTGTTTTCCAAGCTTGCTTGTCTCATTACTAGCCTGTTCAACATGTCTGACATTGATGAAACTCCTTGTTCAATATGTTTAGAAGCCATTGTTGAACCCCCTCTTAGAATGTGTCCCACATGTACTGATATGTCTATAAATTGCAAACAGCATATTTTGACTTATAAGAGTGTGGCGCTGGATAATGATAATAAAGATATGGCCACAGTTATGAATTTTACCCTCACAGAGGTTTTATCTAAACTGCCTGGGTTGCAAGGGAAGCACAGTAGCTCTGGGTTAAGAAATGCTGAGCCCTCTGACACTTTAGTAGCCGTATCCGATGTACACTCAGAATGTTCTGCAGACCTGATGGACATGTCATCTCTTCCACCATGGACTCTACCACTGAGACAGGACCTTTTGATTCAAGGTCCGTTCAAGCATCCAAATCTAATTTCTCTGCGACTGACTGCTCGGAGATTGAACGCTTGATTTTATCCAAGCGGGGTTTCTCTGAGTCGGTCATAGATACCTTGATTCAGGCTCGAAAGCCTGTCACCAGGAAAATCTATCATAAGATATGGCGTAAATATCTTTATTGGTGCAAATCCAATGGCTACTCATGGAGTAAGATCAGGATTCCAAGGATTTTGTTCTTTCTCCAAGAAGGATTGGAGAAGGGATTGTAAGCTAGTTCCTTAAAAGGACAGATATCTGCTTTGTCTATTCTATTGCACAAGCATCTGGCAGATGTCCCAGACGTTCAGGCATTCTGTCAGGCTTTAGTTAGAATCAAGCCTGTGTTTAAACCTGTTGCTCCGCCATGGAGTTTGAATTTAGTTCTTAAAGTTCTTCAAGGGGTTCCGTTTGAACCCATGCATTCCATAGATATTAAGCTTCTATATTGGAATGTTCTGTTTCTAGTTGGTATCTCTTGGGCTCAAAGAGTTTCTGAACTATCTGCATTACAATGCGACTCGCCTTATCTTGTTTTCCATGCTGATAAGGTGGTTTTGTGTACCAAACCTGGATTCCTTCCTAAAGTTGTTACTAACAGGAATATCAATCAGGAAATTGTTGTTCCTTCTCTGTGTCCTAATCCTTCTTCTAAGAAGGAACGTCTGTTGCACAACTTGGACATGGTTCGTGCTTTGAAGTTTTATTTGCAAGCAACCAAAGATTTCCGTCAAACATCTTCTTTGTTTGTTGTCTATTCTGGAAAGCGTAGAGGTCAAAAGGCTACGGCTACCTCTCTTTCCTTTTGACTGAAAAGCATCATCCGTTTGGCATATGAGACTGCTGGACAGCAGCCTCCCGAAAGGATTACAGCTCACTCTACTAGAGCGGTGGCTTCCACATGAGCTTTTAAAAATGATGCTTCTGTTGAACAAATTTGTAAGATTGCGACTTGTCTTCGCTTCATACCTTTTCCAAATTTTACAAATTTGATACTTTTGTTTCTTCTGAGGCTATTTTTGGGAGAAAGGTTCTGCAAGCAGTGGTGCCTTCCATTTAGGTTCCTGTCTTGTCCCTCCCTTCATCCGTGTCCTAAAGCTTTGGTATTGGTATTCCACAAGTAAGGATGAAACCGTGGACTCGGTACATCTTGCAAAAGAAAACAAAATTTATGCTTACCTGATAAATTTCTTTCTTTTGCGATGTACCGAGTACACGGCCCGCCCTGTCTATTCAAGACAGATAGTATTTTTTATTGAAAATTTCAGTCACCTCTGCACCTTATAGTTTCTCCTTTTTCTTCCTAAGCCTTCAGTCGAATGACTGGGGGGTGGAGTTAAGGGACGAGCTATATAGATAGCTCTGCTGTGGGTGCTCTCTTTGCCACTTCCTGTAGGGAAGGATAATATTCCACAAGTAAGGATGAAACCGTGGACTCATCGCGAAAGAAAGAAATTTATCAGGTAAGCATAAATTATGTTTTTTAACAAGGGATACTAAGAGAACGAAGCACATTTGAAAATAGAAGTGAATTTAAAAGTGTCTTAAAATGACATGCTCTATCTGAATCATGCAAGATTATTTTGACTTTCCTATCCCTTTAACCTCTCAGATATACCTCTCACGCATCACCAATTAAAACTCTTAAATAAAGGTTTATCGTTTGCTAGTTACCAAAATCACTTTGAAAAAACACTTTATTACACAGACACAAAACAACACAAGTATAGCTCAACTAGCAGACTAGATCCTTAGACAACATTTACAAGGACAACTCACCTCTAGATATAGGTATCAGATTCACAGATATCTTAATGATTAAGATCTTAATGATCTTATCACACTCCAGGCATCCACTCTAAGAGAAACAAGCACTCACAATAGAGATAAAAAAATACCTGCTAACCCATAACTACTTTGTGTTTGAGGGGATATATTACCTCCAGAGGTGTGGCACGGCCATGGGGGCAAAATTTGCCTTCTCCTATGCAAACTTATATATGGGATACTTTGAGATCAGCCACCTCTTTTGGGGAGATTGTTCCCTCAAACACAACATTATAACATATGGCAGGTTTATAGATGACCTGATTCTTATTTATAAGGATGAAGAAGTAACAACAGTCCCACAGCTTGTAGAACATGTCAATCAAAATAATCTAAATCTCTCATTCACATATAAGATCAATGAATTGAGCATAGAGTATCTGGACCTGTACCTACAACATGATGAGAGCAATAACATAATTACTTCTAATTATAGTAAACCTTTTTTCTAGAAATACCATACTGAGAGCAGACTCTTGAAATGCACCCCACATGAGAAAGGGAATACCTAAAGGCCAATTCCTCCACTTATGCAAAAATTGCTCTACATTAAAATCATATAAACAAGAGGTAGTTAGGATAGTTTTAATTTAATTTATGGGTATTTTAATTGGGGTTAAGTTAAGCGGTGTTAGGTTAGGGGGTTTACATGTTAGTTTATTACTTTACATTGTGGAGAGATGGCAGTTAAGGGGTTAATAGTTTAAATTAGTTTGCGTTTTGGGGGGATGGTGGTTTAGTGGTTAATAGGTTATTTAGATAATTTGTGATGTGGGAGGATGGTGGATTTGGGGTTAATAGATTATTTAGGGTTTGCGATGTGGGGGGATAGCGGATTAGGGTTAATAGTTTTATTTAGAGTTGGCGATGTGGGGGATGGCGGTTTAGGGGTTAATAGTGTATTTTATGGGTTGTAAGGTATTTTTGTTGTGTTTTCTACAACTTGGATTTAAGCAGAAAAGACTATTGTGCAATCGCAATTTCTCCCGACTTATAATATCAGCGTGAGAAAAATGGATCATGAAATTGCGATTGTGCTAGCTCCAAATCCATTGCGCCTTACTTGTAATCTTTCCCTGTGTATATCAAAGTTTACTATATAATGATAATAGCACTGCAATCTATCAGAGAACAATGCTCTGGTTGTTCACAAACTAATAAAGTAAAAAATGTTAATTTAAAGAACAAATATAGGTTATTTCTCATTATCTTATACAAAATAACCAGTTTTGAGATAATATGCCTATCTATTTGTATAGTGCATCTGTATTCTGAAAATCATTTTCCACATTTCTTGTAAGGATTATCTTGCAGTGAAACAAATCTCAAAACTGCGAAGAGGTTATCATCTTTCGTGGTGTGCAAAAAATAGTGTGTATGTTTTATTAATTACATGAACTTGGGGGGCGGAGCCTACAGCTGTTGCGGAAGGTCGTGTATATGAGGAGCTCCTGACTCTTACTTGGATATAACTATTATTCTCTCTTTTAAAAAAATAACTTTTGCACCTGACACCTTTGTGAAAGTGCCCTGAAGTTTTCCTGGAGGAGTTAGGGAGATAATATTATATAGACGGCTCATCCTATGTTCCTCAGCTTGATTGCATGGAAGCTGACTGCATGGCAAGCAGGCCTAATTTGTGACTCAGTTACTCTGTGCCGTCGAGGCTGCCGCACATATTACCCCCCCCCCCCCCGGGGATCTTGATGACTCTGGGTTAATAGCAGCATATTATTGCTGCCCTCATTTCTGTACCACTACAACAATTTCACAAAGGAATCGGCAACCAGTATTTACCTTAGTAATGGCGGCGGAGGAGGAAGTCTTAAGGGAACTCAGCGCACTCCTTGCCTCTCACCAGGCAGCCTTTACAGACATGCTACATGAAGCCTGTAGCTCTATCCGGAAAGCCATATATAAAGAATGCATTAAGGGCACTCTAATTACATGAACTTGATGGACTATTATAATGTACCTAGTTAAATCATTTTGAACAGATTTATGTATTTATTTATTTATGTTTTGCAGGGGGAACCCCGCCTCTCACGACAGGTAAAAGCTATTTCTGCTGAGTGCTTAAGCCCATCACTGGAGCCATCCACCAAAAACATCACCAAGTCATTGGCTTCATTGACTGACATTTTAGAGGACAGTGGAGGCTTCTACTCAGGAATTCTTCGTGGGCGGACATCACACAGCCTTACTCTACCAGTCCGTGGGAATACCTTGTGAGTCTTAAGACTTAAAATATACTAAACAGACTATTTATTTAGCACATCTTCTGTCTGATCAACTGTAAGCCCATGACGATCAGTTATATATGATATATTAATAACCACACAATGATAAATGACATATCTGAGGTTTGTATGATCAATGGTTTCTAATATATTTCATAATTAAATAAGATGTGTGCTATTCTATCTTTTTGTAGTTTTTCTGCAAGATAGTTTCACAAATGGGTTTTATTTAATCTAGGCCATTGCCTAAAACCAAAAATATTCATAGAGATTGTTACTAATACTTTTAAAGAAACAAATGGCCAGATTACAAGTGGCATGCTAATGTTAGCTTGGGACGCGATAAGTAATATTGCGACTGCGCTAATGTGCATATTACAAGTTGAACATAAATGGTTGCTCTCTAGGGCACTTGTGTGTACAGTTTTTTTTTTTTTTTTTTTAAAGTCCATGATTCTTAGCTAAATGTTAAAGGCTGTTAGCCAGGGGCATATGAAGCAGAAAGAAGTGAGGGGCAGTCAAGAGAGCCAAATCACTTCTGTTTACTTGTGTTACTGGCAGCCAAAGAGGTAAAATTATTTATTGTATGTTACGGGCAGTCAAAGGGTAAAATGACTCCTGAGTTGTGAAAAATATACATTGTGGCTGCTGAGGGAGAGCTTTGGGTGGGCAATGTGTGACCCCCCATCTACCATTATGCCCAGTCACAGTCAGGTTGTCCAGTATTTTTGTGGAGGACAGCTGACAACCCTAGCGTCCAGACAGAGGGCAAGGGAACTCCCCCACCCTTGGAATTTATCCAGTGTCAGGCACACTTTTGCTGCAGAGAGGTTGTAGGGCTCAAAGTTGCACTTCTCCCTGCAGTGACTTTTAGTGACAGCTGCAGCTCACTTATCCTTTGTGCTAGTTAAATAACTTCTCTGCGGAACCTAGCGATGATGATGGCAGGGGGGCTGGACTTTCAGCACTGACAGATTATCCTGTGAAATGAGAGGTGGGCTTCTTTTTAGCTGCTGGGTTTATGACCCTCCCCTTCTTCTGAGTGATTGACACATGATAGCAAAAGGCACAGTCTAAGCATAATGACAGATCATGGTGTTTATTTGGTCTGTCTCTTCATCCTTCAACTTCAGAGTTGCTTTTTACACCAACACTGCACACAGCAGTGACGTACTGTCGTAGGAGGCAGGTGAGGCAGCGCCTCACCTGTCCTATGTGTGTAATTACACCATGTAATACATTTTAATAATAAAAAAATAATAATAATAATTTTTTATAAAAAAAAAAATTGTATTAATTGGTGTTACGGTTACCCTTAGTCTCGCTGAGAGATGGACCGCTTAGTAGCCTGGATCCCTATTGCTAAAGAGGGGAGAAGCTGCTTTCCATAGTATTCTATGAGTCTCGCAAATATAGAATAATCTCCCTTAGCTGCAGTACCGCTAGGATACCCTTCTGCCCACAAAAACGAGTCAACGCTGCGATTGAGGGTCAAACAAGAACTCAGGACTGGGATGCCCAGCCTGCTTTTTATTAAAGTTACATGCACACAGGGCACTCCCAGGGGGAGAGGGGGGGAAGCACAAAATCCCCCATCACACATTTAGATAGAGAGCACTGTCCTTTGACAGGCCACAATAGGATTACAGTACTTAAGATAACAAGTTTACAAGTTCATCTTATCAATTAGCAGTCTGGCTCCAGAGGTGATTAGACAATAGTTTCTAAAAGCTGAAAAAAAAGAGTTAACTCTTTATGAAATGATACTTGTTACGGTTTTCTTGGAGCCCTTCTTAGGCGCTGGCTTGCTGGTTCAGGCATTGCTGCTGGGAAATAAGCTCTTCACAACAAAATAACTAATGCTTCTGTAACAATTGGTGAACCCCCCACCCCCCGCCACCCACTCAGCTATCTTATTTTTATTAAATTGGCGTGTCGCGTGTCCAAAAAAACTTTTCTCAACAAATACATACATATTGCGCAAGTAGGTAGAGGCTGTGAGCCCTTCCGTTGCGCAATATGATTGCATTTGTTTGTATGGGCTGCTTAGAGACTGCCACCCAGTGGCGACTAAGCTTTAATGTCTCCTCTTTGTGGCCCACAGTGAGTGACTAGTCAGTGGGTGGGACTGTTGCGGCGGGCGGGAGATCATCCCAGGCGCGGAGTGAGATACGTGCTGTCAGGTGCCCGCCCAGACAGTGAAGAGGTCGGTGAGAGGTCTCGATGGACTCTCAGTCAGTGTGTCCTCGCTCTTAGAGTCTCAGTGATCGAGACAGAGACGGATGGTCATGGTGTCGGTGTGAGAAGTTTGACTCACTGAAAACTTGAAGGCTCACTCAGTGACAGGTCAGTAAGAGCTGCAGCAGTGCAGCTGCAGTGCTGTCCCATGACCCGCGTTGTCACGTTGTGAATGTGACGGTAACTTAAGAGTGACCGTTAAGTTAGACACTGACAGTGAGTGAGTGAACAACTTCTTTGACTCACTGTTGTCTGTGAGACTGTGAGTGTCACTGTCAGTGATGTGAAATGTGTGAGACTGTGCACTGTGCTGCCTTCCTCAACTAAGTGTCGACGTGCTGTGGTGTGCTCAACTGCTCAATTCCACCATAACATACAAGACCGTCTACCCCCCTCTCCTGTGTCTCTCCCCCCTCTCCTGTGTCTCTCCCCCCCCTCCCCTGTGTCTCTCCCCCTCCTCCCCTATGTCTCTCCCCCCTCCCTTGTCTCTCTCCCCCCCTCCCCTGTCTCTCCTCCCCCTCCCCTGTCTCTCTCCCCCCCCTCCCCTGTCTCTCCCCCCTCCCCTGTCTCTCTCCCCCTCCCCTGTCTCTCTCCCCCTCCCCTGTCTCTATCCCCCCTCCCCTGTCTCTATCCCCCCTCCCCTGTCTCTATCCCTCCTCACCTGTCCCTATCCCCTTCTCCCCTGTCTCTATCCCCTTCTCCCCTGTCTCTATCCCCCTCCTCTGTCTCCCTCTCTCTCTCCCCTATGTCTCTCTCCCTCTGTCTCTCCCTTCTGTCTCTCCCTCTCCCCTTTATCTTTCTCTCTCTCCCCTCTGTCTCTCTCTCCCCTCTGTGTCTCTCCCCTCTGTGTCTCTCTCTCCCCTCTGTCTCTCTCCCCTCTGTCTCTCTCTCCCCTCTGTCTCTCTCTCTCTCCTCTCTGTCTCTCTCTCCCCCCTCTGTCTCTCTCTCCCTCCTCCTCTCTCTCCCTCCCTCCCCCTCTCTCCCTCCCCCTCCCTCTCCCTCCCCCCCCTCCCCATCTGTCTCTCTCCCCACTCTCTCTCTCCCTCCCCTCTGTCTCTCTCTCTCCCCTCTGTCTCTCTCTCTCCCCTATGTCTCTCACTCTCTCCCCTCTGTCTCTCTCCCTCCCCCCCTGTCTCTCCCTTTCTCCCTCCCCTCTTTGTCTCTCTCTCTCTCTCCCATCTGTTTCTCTCTCCCCCTCTGTCTCTCTCTCCCCCTCTGTCCCTCTCTCTCCCTCCCCCTCTGTCTCTCTCTCCCCCTCCCCCTCTGTGTCTCTCTCTCCCTCCCCTTCTCCCTCTCTCCCCTCTTTCTCTCTCTCCCCCCCCCTCTGTCTCTCTCTCTCTCCCCTCTGTCTCTCTCTCTCTCTCTCCCCTCTGTCTCTCTCTCTCTCTCCCCTCTGTCTCTCTCCCTCTCCTCTGTCTCTCTCCTCTCTGTTTCTCTCTCCCCCCTCTGTCTCTCTCTCTCCCCCTCTGTCCCTCTCCCTCCCCCTCTGTCTCTCTCTCCCCCTCTGTGTCTCTCTCTCCCTCCCCTTCTCTCTCTCTCTCTCTCCCCTCTGTCTCTCTCTCCCTCCCCTCTGTCTCTCTCTCTCTCTCTCTCTCTCTCTCTCTCTCTCTCTCTCTCTCCCCTCTGTCTCTCTCTCCCCTCTGTCTCTCTCTCTCTCTCTCTCTCTCTCTCTCTCTCCCCTCTGTCTCTCTCTCTCCCTCCCTCTCTGTCTCTCTCTCTCCCTCCCCCTCTGTCTCCCTCTCTCCCCAGTCCCCTCTGTCTCTCTCCCCTCTGTCTCTCTCCCCAGTCTCCTCTGACTCTCTCTCTCCCCTCTGTCTCTCTCCCCAGTCCCCTCTGTCTCTCTCTCTCCCCTCTGTCTCTCTCTCTCCCCTCTGTCCCTCTCTCTCCCCTCTGTCTCTCTCCCTCCCCCTCTGTCTCTCTCCCTCCCCCCCTGTCTCTCTTTCTCCCTCTCTCCCTCCCCCTCTGTCTCTTTCTCCCTCCCCCTCTGTGTGTCTCTCTCTCTCCCTCCCCCTCTGTGTCTCTCTCTCTCTCCCTCCCCCTCTGTGTGTCTCTGTCTCTCTCTCTCCCTTCTGTTTCTCTCTCTCCCCTCTGTGTCTCTCTCTCCCCTCTGTTTCTCTATCCCTCCCCCTCTGTCTCCTATCCCTCCCCCTCTGTCTCTTTATCCCTATCCCTCTGTCTCTCTATCCCTCTCCCTCTGTCTCTCTATCCCTATCCCTCTGTCTCTCTCTGTCCCCTCTGTCTGTAGCTCTCTCCCCTCTGTCTCTCTCTTTCCCCTCTATCTCTCTCCCTCTCCCCTCTGTCTCTCCCTTTCTCCCTCCCCCTCTCTCTCTCTCTCTCCCCTCTGTCTCTCTCTCTCATCTGTCTCTCTCTCCCTCCCCCTCTGTCTCTCCCTTTCTCCCTCCCTCTCTGTCTCTCCCTTTCTCACTCCCCTTCTGTCTCTCCCTTTCTCCCTCCCCCTCTGTCTCTCTCTCTCTCTCTCCCCTCTGTCTCTCTCTCCGCTCTGTGTCTCTATTTCTCTCTCTCTCTCTCTCCCCCTCTGTCTCTCTCTCTATCCATCTCTCTCTCTCCCTGTCTCTCCCACCCCCTCTGTCTCTCCTTACGTGTCTCATTCTCCCCATGGTCTCTTTCTCTGTCTCTCTCCCCTCTGTCTCTCTTTGTCTCTCTCTCTCCCCTCTGTCTCTTTGCCTCTCTCTCCCCCTCTGTCTCTCTATCTCTCTCTCCCAGTCTCTCCCACCCCCTCTGTCCAATTTACATCTAATATCTAATTTCCTTCATTCTCTTGATATCCTTTGTTGAAAATATCTAAATATGCTCAGTAGCTGCTGATTGGTGGCTGCACAATAGATACTTCATGTGATTGGCTCACCCATGTACATTGCTATTTCTTCAACAAAGGATATCTAAAGAATGAAGGCATATCCTAGCCAGTGCCTCACCTGCCTCTGACCTCATTGCACGTCACTGGCACACAGTGTATAGAGGGTCAGATGCTTTCCTCCTAAAATATTTAGTTCTAGTAAAATCCGTGTCCAAGTTGCTGTGGACTTGTGTTATTTGTATATGAAAAGCAGCTTCACTTAGAAGCAAACCTTTTTTGTATTTTTAAATATATATATATATACTGTATATACACACTGTGCTGCCAATTTATTAGGTATAGCCCTGCTGTGCACACAAATAGTTTGTTCTACTACGTTGCACGTCACATGGCCACAGTTTTGGTATAAATAAAGCAGAACAACCTTCCTACTATCAGTTAAGCGTACAAACCGCAGTGAGAATGGGTAAGAGCAGTGATCTAATGCACTTTAAACGTGGCATGATAGTAGGTGCAAGACTTGCTGAACGAAGCGTATCTGAAACGGCAGTACGCCTGAACTTTTCAAATACCACAGTTTCAAGGGTGTTTCGAGAATAGTGCAATGAACAAAAAAGTGTCAGTCCTGTGATAGAAAAACGCTCGTTGATGAGAGAGGTCAGAGGAGGATGGCTAGCCTTGTGCAAGCAAACAGACAGGCCTCAATATAGTGAATCACATCAGAATTCAACCTGGTGCGGAGAAATATATATTGCAACGCACCACTAGGCGCACCATGTCGCAGATAGACTAGAACAGCCGGCGGCCACATCGGGTGATTTTGTTATCAGAGAAGAACAAGAGAGCACGCCTTCTGTGGGCACAACAACACCAGCACTGGACCATCGAAGACTAGAAAAAGGTTGCTTGGTCTGACGAGTCATATTTCATAGTGCATGATGTTGATGATAGGCTCAGAATGTGTCGAAAACAGCATGAATCTATGGACCCGTTATGTCTGATGAAAACTGTGCAAGGTGGTGTGGGCGGTGTTATGGTGTGGGGAATGTTTTCCTGGCACACGTTGGGTCCATTGATACCCATAAATTCACGTCTGAATGCCACAGCACATGTAAACATTGTTGCTGACCAAGTGCATCCGTTCATGTTGGCAGTTTATCCTCAGGCAGATGGTTACTTCCAGCAGAATAATGCCCTGGTGCACAAAGCCTGCATAACTATGGGATGGTTCCTGGAACCTGACAATGACTTTTCTTTGCTGTAGTGGCCCTCTCCGTCCCCAGATCTCAATCCTATTTAACATCTTTGGGAAGAGCTGGAAAGGGCTATCGCTGCAGGCCTACAACTCCATCGAATCTCCAGGAGTTGCGTTACACACTCTTGTCTGCATAGTGCACAATACCTCCACAACGTTTTATCATCTTGTTAAATCCATTCCTAGACAAACTCAGGCTGTTTTAAAGGCTAAAGGAGGTTCAGCATGCTACTAGGTAGCTGTATCTAATAAATTGGCCGCACAGTGTGTGTGTATATATATGTGTATGTGTGTGTATATATATATATATATATATATTTCTAAGAGTATAAATATTAAAGGTTCATATGTGTGTGTGTATTTGTTTGTGTGTACATATTTATGTGTGTAAACAAAAATCTCAGCACACCAAAAATATTATCTTATATGCAATTTATTCACAAGAGAGCAAACATATATATATATATAAATATATATATATATATATATATATATATATATATATATATATATAGAAGCAAGAGTCTCATGCCCTATCCACTCTCAACTCACTCAGAACAGTCACAGCCAGCCATACAACAAAAAAAGAAAAAAAGAATCAAACAAAACCCTAGGAGTTCCTATGGGATATCAGATGCTACCAAAGTCACGTGAAAATTATGTAATACTGGATTCAATAGATGTCCTGTAATAGACCACAATAGATCGTCTTGTATATTGTGATTTGAACAAGTAAGGACAGTCCTTTGAACAGTAGTATTAAAATATATCACAAATTATTACATCCATGCATCTGTATATAGAAAGACTTCAGTCACAGTACTGGCTATTTGTCTGTGTGTACATATTTATGTGTGTGTTTATAAGTTTGTCTGTGTGTGTGTATTTGTTTGTGTGTACATATTTATGTGTGTATGTATTTGTGTGCACATAATTATGTGTGTATGTATTTGTCTGTGTGTACATATTTATGTGTGTGTATTTGTTTGTGTGTACAGATTTATGTGTGTGTGGATTTGTTTGTCTGTGCATACATAGTTATGTGTGTGTGTGTGGATTTGTCTGTGTATACATATTTATGTGTGTGTACATATTTATGTGTGTATGTATTTGTCTGTTTGTACATATATATGTGTGTGTATTTGTTTGTGTGTACATATTTATGTGTGTGTGGATTTGTTTGTGTGTACATAGTTATGTGTGTGTATTTGTGTGTATAGTTTTATGTGTGTGTATCTGTTTGTCTGTGTGTACATATTTATGTGTGTATGTTTGTGTCTGTATATATTTATGTGTGTGGATGTGTTTGTGTGTACATATTTATGTGTGTGTGGATTTGTCTGTGTTAACATATTTATGTGTGTGTGTGTGTGTGTGGATTTGTTTGTCTGTGTATACATATTTGTGTGTGTGTGTGTATTTGTTTTCTGTGTGTACATATTTATGTGTGCGTGGATTTATTTGTCTGTGTGTACGTATACAGTTGTGCTCATAAGTTTACATACCCTGGCAGGATTTATGATTTCTTGGCCATTTTTCAGAGAATATGAATGATAACACAAAAACTTTTCGTTTACTCATGGTTAGTGTTTTGGCTGAAGTCATTTATTATCATTCAACTGTGTTTACTCTTTTTCAATCATAATGACAACAGAAACTACCCAAATGACCTTGATCAAAAGTTTACATACCCTGGTGATTTTGGCCTGATAACATGCACACAAGTTGACACAAAGGGGTTTGAATGGCTAATAAAGGTAACCATCCTCACCTGTGATCTGTTTGCTTGTAATTAGTGTGTGTGTATAAAAGGTCAATGAGTTTCTGGACTCGTGACAGACCCTTGCATCTTTCGTCCAGTGCTGCACTGACGTTTCTGGTTTCTGAGTCATGGGGAAAGCAAAAGAATTGTCAAAGGATCTGCGGGAAAAGGTAGTTGAACTGTATAAAACAGGAAAGGGATATAAAAAGATATCCAAGGAATTGAGAATGCAAATCAGCAGTGTTCAAACTCTAATCAAGAAGTGGAAAATGAGGGGTTCTGTTTGATAACATACTGCATTCATCTTGGCATCAATTCTGACCAAATTCCCTGTAGAAATATAGAAAAAGAGAAAGGGCGCCTCCTAGTGTAGCCAGTATAACAAAAGGCAATACTAATAAAGTAAAGTGGTACTTACAATTTCTAAAGGCAAAGGTAATGCCTAGGTAGACGGTCTGGGAACTCGGCAGTGTCCCAGTATACTGTGCACCAATGCAAGGGCAGCACCTCCTGAAATCAAGATCGATTTCAGCAGTCTAAAAATTGGGAAAAATAAAGAGGGCGACTCCTAGTGCAGATCAATAGGTATATTCAACCCACTAGCTGTTCCCAACAGGTGGATACTCACAAGGTGTAATGCCTGCCTGAGGAAACAGCGTGGTTAGCGCTGAGAAACGCGTAGCGAGTTGTACTGATGATATTTGTTTATCTCAAATTTGTAAATTGTTTTTAAACACTTTTTATATAAAGCTATTTTTATACTGGAGTCTCCTTTTCATCATTCACTGCCAGAAACATTTTGAAACAAAGATCAATAACCTTGATCTACATGTGCGCTGGGCCACTATAATATACCCAGCATGCTTCATTTGCACTTCAGTGTGCATTACACCTTGTGAGTATCCACCTGTTGGGAACAGCTAGTGGGTTGAATATACCTATAGATCTGCACTAGGAGTCGCCCTCTTTATTTTTCCCAAATTTCCTGTGCCTTTGTAGCTCACACATCCCCAAAACATCAACGATCCACCTCCGTGTTTCACAGTAGGAATGGTGTACCTTTAATCAGAGGCCTTGTTGACTCCTCTCTAAATGTAGCATTTATGGTTGTGGCCAAAAAGCTAAATTTTGGTCACATCACTTCAAATGACTTTGTGCCAGAAGGTTTGAGGCTTGTCTCTGTGCTGTTTGGCGTATTGTAAGCAGGATACTTTGTGGCATTTGCGTAGTAATGGCTTTCTTCTGGCGACTCGACCATGCAGTCCATCTTTCTTCCAGTGCCTCCTTATTGTGCATCTTGAAACAGCCACACCACATGTTTTCAGAGAGTCCTGTATTTCACCTGAAGTTATTTGTAGGTTTGTCTTTGCATCCCGAACAATTTTCCTGGCAGTTGTGGCTGAAATTTTAGTTGGTCTACCTGACCATGGTTTGGTTTCAACAGAACCCCTCATTTTCCACTTCTTGATTAGAGTTTGAACACTGCTGATTTGCATTCTCAATTCATTGGATATCTTTTTATATCCCTTTCCTGTTTTATACAGTTCAACTACCTTTATGTCAACTTGTGTTCATGCTATCAGACCAAAATCACCAGGGTATGTAAACTTTTGATCAGGGTCATTTGGGTAGTTTCTGTTGGCATTATGATTTAAAAAGAGTAAACATAGTTGATTGATAATAAATGGCTTCAGCCAAACACTAACCATGAGTGAAAGAAAAGTTTTTGTGTTATCATTTATATTCCCTGAAAAATGGCCAAGAAATCATAAATTCTGCCAGGTTATGTAAACTTATGAGCACAACTGTATATATATGTGTGGGTGGATTTGTTTGTCTGTGTGTACATATTTATGTGTGTGTATTTGCTTGTGTGTACATATTTATATGTGTGTGTGTATTTGTGTGTGTGTATTTGTCTGTGTGTACATATGTATGTGTGTTTATTAGTTTGTCTGTGTGTACATATTTATGTGTGTGCGTATTTGTGTGTACATAATTATGTGTGTGTGTATTTGTGTGTGTATTTATCTGTGTGTACATATGTATGTGTGTGTTTATTTGCTTGTGTGTATATATTTATGTGTGTGTGTGTGTGTATTTGTCTGTGTGTACATATTTATGTGTGTGTTTATTAGTTTGCCTGTGTGTATGTATTTGTGTGTACACAATTATGTGAGTATGTATTTGTCTGTGTGTACATATTTATATGTGTGTATTTGTTTGTGTTTACATATTTATGTGTGTGTGGATTTGTTTGTGTGTGTGGATTTGTCTGTGTGTACAGTTTTATGTGTGTGTATATCTGTTTGTCTGTGTGTACATATTTCTGTGTGTATGTTTTTGTCTGTGTGTACATATTTATGTGTGTGTACATATTTATGTGTGGATGTATTTGTCTGTGTGTACATATTTATGTGTATTTGTGTGTACATAGTTATGTGTATGTGTGTATTTGTCTGTGTACAGTTTTATGTGTGTGTATCTGTTTATCTGTGTGTACATATTTATGTGTGTGGATTTGTTTGTGTGTACAAAATGTATGTGTGTGTGGATTTGTTTGTCTGTGTGTACATATTTGTGTGTGTGTGTGTATATGTGTGTACATATTTATGTGTGTGTGGATTTGTGTGTACATATTTAGGTGTGTGTGTATTTGTCTGTGTGTACATATTTATGTGTGTGTGTATTTGTTTGTCTGTGTGTTCATATGTATGTGTGTGTGGATTACTTTGTGTGTACATATTTATGTTTGTGTGGATTTATTTGTCTGTGTGTACATATATATGTGTGGGTGGATTTGTTTGTCTGAGTGTACATATTTATGTGTGTGTATTTGTTTGCGTGTACATATTTATGCGTGTGTGGATTTGTCTGTGTGTACATATTTATGTGTGTATGTATTACCAAAATGATTTTCCGTACCTAATTTAGCGAAAACATGGATTAAGATTATACATATTTTTTTTTATGGTGAATGGTATTGTAAAACTGTTTAAAAAGCCCATTTCATTCCATAAGTAGTTAAGATTATTTTAATGTTTTTTGTTAACACCGGTAATTGTTCTGTAATTTAGTAGTATGCACACTGGGTACTGTATTTATCTAGAACTCTGCATTAGATTATTATTATTATTTAATTTCATGTTGTTCCTGTGTTAAACCATACTTATCATCAAAAACTCTCTTATTCTAATATTTCTGTGCTATTTTAACAGTGACAATGACAACAACCTTTTGCTTTTCTCCAGCCCTAGACAATCCCGAGGACCAAATACCTCTCCATTAACACGTAGAAAATCTTATGACAGAGGACAACCAAGGTAATAAATATATTTAGTAAACATTTGGTAATGTGTAACAATCTTATATAACAAAAATTGAGGTAAAATATAGAGACAAATAACAAATGAAGAATCATTATAATTATGGCTTGATTTTAGCAGTACCAGTTGTGGAAAAAGTAGACATATTTTTCTAGACATCTTTATTCATAATGGCGTATACCTGGCTTTTCAGTGATGCACCTTTACAAATCTCTTTTTCTTATCTTAAAGGTTGTGTTCTATAAACTTGGTCACCATGTAAAACTATTCTGAGGCCACACTTGGAGTGTTACATTTCTCCCCTTTAATTTGTTACCAATGATCCACTTTACCTGCTGGAGTGTATTTTATTATTTGCAAATATTTCCTTTACCCTTATATTGGCATTTGAAATAGTTGATTTAGGCTTTGGTGTCCTCACCTATTCTAAAAAATTCTGGCCTTAGGTCCAAGCTATAGATAAGATGTTTAAACACAGCCAGCAGATGAAATTACACTCTCAATAGGGTATAGAAGAGATAAGGTAATAAAATGTTAATTTCCATTTTAATGGGAGGAGAGTCCACTGCTTCATGCATTACTTGTGGGAATTAGGAACCTGGCCACCAGGATGAGGCAAAGACACCCCAGCCAAAGGCATGAATACCTCCCCCACTCCCCTCATCCCCCAGTCATTCTTTGCCTTTTCATCACAGGAGGTTGGCAGAGAAGTGTCGGAAGATTCAGAGTAGTATATTATGGAGGGTAGTAGTCTTCGAAATGGGACTGGATTTTTAAGTAGTCCTGTCAGCCTCTCAGTGAGAGCATGAATGAATGTTAGAGTCTGGAGATGCAGGGAGAGTCTTTCTGTGAACCCATCCCGACTCAGATTAACAGCTCCCTAAGCAATCAGCATTGAATAGTTTTGCTGCCTGCTTTTCTGCTCTTTTCTCCTTCTACCTCATTTAAAAAGCTGTTTCCCATTTTTTTTCCAGACTTGCAGCTTGAGCTGTGGGGGGCCATTCCTAAGGTGGTTGGTGCTATCTCCACGCTCGCTAAGAGAACGACTATTCCACTCGAGGATAGTTCTTCATTCAAGGAGCCCATGGATAAAAAGTTGGAGTCCATGTTGAGGAAGATGTTCCAACTCACAGGGTTCGTTTTTCAACCGGCAGCGGCGGTCGCTGCAGTGGCTAGTGCTGCTACCTATTGATGTGATGCTCTCTCAGCTATGGTCAAGATGGAGACTCCCCTCGAGGAGATACAGGAACGAATTAAGGCCTTAAGGGTAGCTCATTCATTCATCTGTGATGCAAATATGCAGATTATTCGCCTGAATGCTAAGACATCACTTTTTTGTGTATTAGCCCATAGGGCTCTGTGGTTAAAGTTGTGGTCTGATGACATGACTTCCAAGTCTAGATTACTTTCCCTCCCGTTTAAAGGGAAGGTTCTTTTTGGTCTGGGCCCGGATTCTATTATATCTACGGTCACGGGTGGCAAGGGTGCTTTCCTGCCACAGGATAAGAAGAATAAGCCTAAAGGGTCTACTTTTCGTCCCTTTCGTGCGGACAAGTCTCAGCGCTAGCAGCCTGCCGCAAAGTCAGAGCAGTCCAAGGGATCTCAGAAGCCTGCTAACTCTTGGAACAAATCCAAGCAGAGCAAGAAGCCTGCAGAGACAAAATCGGCATGAAGGGGCATCCGTCTCTGGATCACGTAGGGGGCAGACTTTCTCTTTTCACAGAGGCCTGGATGAAAGTTGTTCAGGACCCTTGGGTTCTGGAGGTTGTAGCCCAGGGTTACAGGATAGGGTTCAAGACCCATCCACCCAGAGGCAGGTTCCTCCTGTCAAACATATCATCAAGTCCAGAGAAGAGAGACACCTTCCTAGGGTGCGTGAGGAAGTAATCGTCCCAGTCCCTGTAGCAGAAAGAGGTCTGGGGTATTATTCAAACTTTTTTGTGGTCCCAAAGAAGGAGGGCACGTTTCGCCCAATTCTGGACCTATAGTGCCTAAACAAGTTTCTGTCAGTTCCAGCATTCAAAAAGGAGACGATCAGATAGATTTTGCCCCTAGTTCAAGAGGAGCAATTCATGACGACAATAGATTTGAAGGATGCTTACCTTCACGTACCAATCCACATGGATCACTTCAGGTTCCTAAGATTTGCATTTCTGGACCAACACTTCCAGCTTGTGGCCCTACCGTTTGGTCTGGTGACTGCCCCAAGAGTCTTTATGAAGGTTCTGGGAGCGCTGCTCACGGTAGCGAGAGCCAGAGGTATTGCAGTGGCTCCTTATCTGGACAATATCCTGGTCCATGCTCCGTCCTGCAGTCTCACTGAGGATCACTCAAGGGTCCCCAGCAACAGGGTGGAATTCCTGGGTACAATAATAGATTCTTCAGCCATGAAGATATTCTTGACAGATCGGAGACATTGCAAGATTGCGTCCCACTGTCTTGCTCTTCAGACCTCCTCAAGTACATCTGTGGCCAGATGTATGGAGGTGATTGGGTTCATGGTATCCAGCATAGATGTCATTCCATACACCAGGTTCAATCTCAGACCTCTTAAGTTGTGCATGTTGAGACAATGGAATGGTGATCACTCAGATCTATCCCAACAGATATCTCTGGACAACCGAACAAGGGAGTCCCTCTCTTGGTGTATCTGTCCAGGACAGTTTCTTGAGACCATCCTAGGAGATTGTGACCACGGGCGCAAGTCTATCAGGATGGGGAGCTGTTTGGGGTGCCAAAAAGGCACAGGGCAGATGGACTTGAGAGGAATCGAGCCTACCAATAAATATTCTGGAACTACGAGCGATATTTAATGCTCTGAAGGCTTGCCCCCCCTGGGGTCATCCCGATTCATCAGATTCCAGTCGGACAACATCACATCAGTGGCTTACATAAACCATCAGGGGGGAATGAGGAGCTCCCTAGGTATGAGGGAGGTATCTCGGATCCTGGAATGGGCAGAGATCCACAATTGTTCGCTCTTGGCAATCCACATTCCAGGTGTGGACAACTGAGAAGCGGATTTTCTTAGCAGACAATCCTTTCATCCAGGGGAATGGTCTCTCCATCCCGAGGTGTTTGCGAAGATCGGAAAAATATGGGGGACGCTGGAGATAGACCTCATGGCGTCCAGACTCAATTTCAAGCTACCCAGATACGGGTCGAGGTCCAGGGATCCCCAGGCAGAGCTAACAGATGCGTTAGTGGTGCCCTGGGAGTTCAGCCTACTTTACATTTTTCCACTGTTGCCTCTTCTTCCTCGAGTAGTGGCCCGCATCAAGCAGGAGCAAGCTTCGGTTATTCTGATTGCTCCGTCGTGGCCGCGGAGGACGTGGTTTGCGGATCTGAGGGGATGTCATCATCTCCTCCATGGAAGTTACCCTGTCGCAGAGATCTGCTGGCTCAGGGTCCCTTTCTACACCAAAATCTCGATTCTCTGAGGCTGACTGCATGGGGATTGAACGCCTAGTCTTAGCCAAGAGAGGATTTTCAGAGAGAGTGATTGATACTCTCATTCAGGCCAGGAAACCGGTCACTCGTCGCATCTATCATAAGGTATGGAGGACCTAATTGTCCTGGTGTGAGGAACGTGGATATCCATGGCATAAGGTTAGGATATCCAGGATTCTGGCCTTTCTCCAGGACGGTCTAGATAAGGGTCTTGCCTTAAAGGGACAGATTTCGGTTTTATCTGTACTGTAACACAAGAAACTAGTGAAGCTTCCTGACATTCAGTCCTTTATTCAGGCTCTGTCTAGGATCAGACCTGTCTTTAGAAATTCTGCTCCTCCTTGGAGCTTAAACTTGGTTCTTAAGATTTTACAGAGGGCTCCGTTTGAGCCTATGCATTCTATTGACATTAAAATTCTTTCCTAGAAGGTTCTATTCCTATTTGCTATTGCATCAGCTCGCAGAGTCTCTGAGTTGGCGGCCTTGCAATGTGAGCGTCCTGGTTTTTCACGCTGATAAGGCTGTTCTTCGCACTTTATTGGGGTTTCTTCCCAAGGTGGTGTTGAATCATAACATCAATCAGGAAATAGTAGTTCCTTCCTTGTGTCCTAACCCTTCTTCATCAAAGGAAAGGTTGCTTCATAATTTGGATGTAGTTCGGGCTCTGAGGCTCTGAAGTTTTATCTTCAGGCCACGAAGGAGTTCAGACAGACTTCATCTTTATTTGTTGTGTATTCAGGGAAGCGTAAGGGACAGAGGGCCTCTTCTACTTCTCTGTCTTTTGGATGAGGATTACTCCTCACTCTACTAGAGCTGTGGCCTCTTTTTGGGCCTTTAAGAATAAGGCCTCTATGGAGCAGATTTGTAAGGCGGCTACTTGGTCTTCGTTACATAGTTTTGCAAAATTTTACAAATTTGATGTCTTTGCCTCGACAAAAGCTGCTTTTGGGAGAAAGGTTCTGCAGGCTGTGGTGCCCTCAGTTAAGGGTCCGCCGCCTTTTGCCCTCCCATTTTTTTCATTCAGTGTCCTCTAGAGCTTGGGTATTTGTTCCCACAAGTAATGAATGAGGCAGTGGACTCTCCTCCCATTAAGATGGAAAACATAAATTATACTTACCTGATAATTTCATTTCCATCTGTGGGAGGAGAGTCCACTGCTCCCGTCTGTTTCTCCGATGGGCCGACCTAAATTTAGTTTTATTCTTCTGGCACCATTTATACCCTGATATTTATCCTACTGTTCCTTGCTCCCTTGGCAGAATGACTGGGGGATGAGGGGAGTGGGGGAGGTATTTAAGCCTTTGGCTGAGGTGTCTTTGCCTCCTCCTGGTGGCCAGTTTCTTAATTTCCACAAGTAATGAATGAAGCAGTGGACTCTTCTCCCACAGATGGAAATGAAATGATCAGGTAAGCATAATTTATGTTTTTCAATTGTTCTCTCCAAGTATTGGTCTTTGGTTTATGGACAGATATAAGATGATAAAGTAATGAGATCTGCTCAACCAATTTTATTAGGCTGTGGCTTCAAAACACAAAACCAGCTAAATTATATACACAAATAAAACCTTTAAAAGCAAATATTCTTATACATGTTATACTCTGCAGCTGGTAAAAAAAAGTAATTAGAAGCACATTAAGGGAAATCAATTTTACAGTATACTGTCCCCTTAATTATTTATTTTATCTTGAGAAGGAAACGCTTGAGGTTGTCAGCCATGTGTGAAAGGATTAATAGGAAACAATTATAGAGAGCAAGTAGTTGAAAAAGTGCTTATAAAATTAAATTTCTCTCACCGTTCCTTTAGGGTTTCAGAATCAAGTTTGACACCACCTTCCTCGCCCCCCATGCGCCCCCGCAATGATAAAAATGTGTTTTCTCGGTTAACAAGTAATCAAAGTACAGGGTCTGCACTGGATAGGTAAGATTTCATTAATTATGTCTAATCATTTAACATGCAGTAATTCTTAAAATATCATTATGTCTGCCTCTGTTCCTATCTTTTTTATTTGTTAACATTTCCACACTCTCTCTGTTTCTAACACTACGCTCTCTCTTTAGGTCTGATGAGAGTGACTGCCTTTTCTCGGATGCTACCAGGTACTAATATTTTGGAACTTTGTCTACTTACTCTCAGACTGCTTCACTTCCTTATGTATACATCATATTCACTCCTCATAATTGTTACTTCTATTTTCTTCTTCACAACTTTTAACTGGATTTGATAAAAAAAAAAAAAAAAAAAAGGAAATGGTAAAAATAGTCAAATTTGCTGCCACAGCACAAGTACATACAGGGACTGAAAGGAGAGGAAAGTCTTCAACTGAGAACTAAACTGGCTGTTGCAGACACTGTAACTGGGCAGATAAAATAACAGATAGAGGTGCCAACGTATGCAGCATCTGAAGACTTGTAAAGAATGCCTGGAATCAATAAAGGGACAGCAAAGTCAAAATTAAAGGGATATTAAACCCATTTTTTTCTTCTGGTATCTTTATTTGAAAAGCAGGAATGTAAGATTAAGAGCTGGCTCATTTTTGGTTCCCTACCTTCCCTAGGTAGCGCTTGCTGATTGGTGGCTATATTTAGCTGAACCAAAAATGGTGCTGAAACAAACATTTGGGTTTCATAGCCCTTTAAGCTTTCATGAATCAGACCATGTGACTTTAAACAGCTTTCCAGTTTACTTCTATTATCAAATTTGCTTTGTTATCTTGATATCCTTGGTTGAAGATTAAAGCTATGTAGGCTGATAGGAGTGTGCACGTGTCTGTAACAGTCTATGGCAACACTGTTTATAGCAATGTTATACATAGATACAAACACTAATGCTAGATGGCTAGAGTTACATCCATGCTCCTGAGGTCACCTAGATTTACTCTTTAATAAAGGATACCAAGAGAACTAAGCAATATTGATAACATAAGTAAATTGGGAAGTTGTTTAAAATGTCATGCTCTATCCTGTCCATGTAAGTTTAATTTTGACTTTACTATCCCTTTAAGAGTGACAACAAGTTTATCTGTGTACATCACTGTTGTTTACTTGTTTTAAAATTCAATATTAAGGGCTAGATTACAAGTGAGGTGCAAACGTTTTTGTGCAAGCGACATTGGCCTCGCTTCCATTGAGTCGTTAAAAATGGAGCCGTAAGCTACCGAAGCGTCCGACAGCTAAAAGTAATTTACAGCTGCATTTTAGTACCAGGTTTCCATTGAAAAGATTAGCGTGTTGCGCGCAGTCGCTCTTTTCGTGTAGCTGTAAGTTAACGTTGTGTTAACGCTTCCATCTGACGTCGGATTTCTTGAAAATCAATTAGTTGCTAAGGTAACCCGACCTTACGCTATAGAATTTACGTTTAACGTCCGTGCTTCTTACCTGTGATCGCCTCTCAAGAAAAATAAAAAAACACTTATCCATATTTTTAATAATCAAATACTATTTTCTAATATAATTATATTTAACACTTCATAAATATAAGTAATATTTATTGCTGCCCTAGGCATAGGTCTAGTTTGCATTCTGTAGATATGTTCTTGCATATATTATTATATTTAAATATATACTGATATTTCTATTAGAATATAAGTTCAACTATTTCTATACATGAGACAACAATAAATATTACTTATAACAATTTATTTCTACATTAAAACACTTGCATTATTTGCAAGTTTTATAATTTCAATAGAAAATAGGTCTCAAAAAGCACAATTTTCCTCTTTTACACCTAGTTGAGCTGGGGGTAATATTTCTCAATGTATCGACAGCCTCCGACAATGTATTAACGGTTAGCGCTTTCATTGGAAACCTGGTATAATTTATCGATTAACGGCTTCTATTACTTTCTATGGGACGCGAAGATCTTTTCGGCAGCCGATGTCCGGCTGCCGATATTGAGGTATAACGCGCCATTGGAAACAGTTGATAAACGATATTGCTTCCGACAGCATATTTATCGGTTTGCAAGTGCACGCAAACTGAATTACGACTCAATGGAAGCGAGGCCATTGTGTTTTTGTGAGCAGTTTTAATTGTGCTGATATTACAAGTTGAGCGACAATTCAACTCAATTCAGTCTCAGAGCTGTGGTTAGCTGTTTTTTTTAAACTAAAAAGTTACACAAAACACTTCAAAAATATATAACAAAGTACAGTTACACTCATCATAACACCATCTAAAAAAATATTGCACAAAAAAGTTATAAGGGCTCAAAGATATGAGGTTTCAGGTGTTCGAGAAAAAAGTACTTTAAGATACATATAAATACATTGCTAAAGATGTATTTGTATGTATGTCTATATATATATATATATATATATATATATATATATATATATATATATATATATATGTTTAACTATGTATTTTCTGTAAATATTTCACATTCCAATGTTGTGCACATAGCAGAATATGTTTTAAGTATTTTTAAATAGATATTTCTATATATAGCTATACCGATATATAATCATGTATATATCATAGACAGGGCTCAACATTTCCACTAGCCCATTAGCCATAGTGGCAAGTGAAAGTTAGTGAGTGAATGTCTACAATTATTATCTAAAGGGATATTATATATCCATGAAAGGGCAAGGATATGTTATTCCTCTAGGGCTATAGGGTGCTTAGACTGTTACTTCTGAGAGGGTAAGCAGGGGCAGAGAAAGATTGGAGAAGAAAAGTGAAAGTGAAGAAAAGTATAGCGTTAAGAAAGAGTGGAGAAAAAAATGTAACAAATGAGTGAAGATAGAGGAGAGAGAGTGTGAAAAGATATGGGGGCCGATTTACCAATGTCTGGCGGACATGATCCTCTGTAATGTATCATGTCCGACAGACATCGCTGAATGCCGACAGCATTCGCTGTCGGCATTTAAAGGGACAGTCTAGTATAAATTAAACTTTAATTATTCAGATAGGACTTTTAATTTGAATTAACTTTCCAATTTACTTTAATCATCAAATTTGCTTTTTTTTCTCTTGGAATTCTTAGTTTAAATATACATTCCTACCAGGAGGAGGCAAAGTTTCCCAAACCTTAAAGCCTATAAATACCCAACCCGCCTCACACATACCTCAGTTTAAACATTGCCTCCTTTGGAGGTGGTTGAAGCATTATGTGCTTGATTTCTTCAGTGAAATTTGCTTCAGAGCATTTTGAAGCCCTGTCCCCCTTAGAATACAGTGCTTGTCATGTCTTCTCCTCTGGGAAATCTTCATGGGCTCTCTGTAAATTCGGTCGCCTCCCTTTACAGATCAACATTATACTCCTATTACATTACCTCTGCTGATATGTTTCAGTACTGGTTTGGCTGTATGCATTTTATTGGTTGAGTGTCTACAATATCAAAGGTAAGTATTACTTTCATTTATCTATGGACACTCATAGCTATGAAGGGCACTTGTATTTTAAGTTCATGTTAAACAATCCTGTTATATACCGACCAGGCACCGGCATTATTCTTCTTTTTTAACATAAATAACAGCTTTGGGAACAGTTTGCTTAATAGAGCTTTTTAGGGGGAAAATTTCAAGAGTAAACAAGAGTTTTTATATTTTTGCTATGATTATAAGAGCTTAGGAAGCCTTACCTTTATTCTTATCAGACCCTTGGGACTGAGACTAAATTCAATATATCTTTTGCACGAGCGTGCCCGCCATGTCACTTGTTTATGACATCACCAGATGTGCCGGTTTTTTTGCACACTTTTTTTGCCGTGATCATTTTCACGCTTATTTTTTATTTAAAAGTATTGTTCTAACATCCATTTGTGCTCTCATTTTGTTAATAGGGTTTTATTCCTCTCATAAAGCACTCAGTAAATTGTTTTTAAGAGACATTTATTTATTTTGCAAACTTTTCCATTTCTCAAAGTTTTTAAAAAAGGGGTTTATTTATAATATTGTTATTTTGCTTTATTTAAAATATATTTTGTTTCTTTTCCATAATGGAACAGCTCCCTGAAGTAACCATAGGACCTGAGTTTGCTGAACACCTTTCTACCAAAGCTAAGTGGGCTTTTTGTAAAACTTCTGAGGTAACTTCTTCAGCTAATTTATGTGACTCATGTATAGAATTGTTATCACGTTCAAATGATGTCTCTATGGTTTCAAATGCACCTACTGTTTCACTTTCACAGATGGATTTATTGCTGCTACCATTCTTCTTTCTTATTTAGAATTGAACATACTTTTTCTCTTCTACAAGAAGATTTAGTTACTTTAGGGTTTGAAGAAGCTAATTCTTCAAATTATAAACCCTGTCATTGTCAAAATTATGTATATATCCCTGAGACTTTTCCTGATGCGCTTTCTGACATGATTGCTAAAGAATGGTCTAAACCAGGTAACTCTTTTAACCCGTCTTCAAGGTTTAAAAAATTGTATCCTCTACCTACTGCTAGTCTAGATCTTCGGGAAACAATCCCCAAGGTCAATGGGGCCATTTCTTCTCTAGCCAAATGTATTACTATTCCTTTGGAAGATTCCAAAGGAAGGTTCCAAAGTACTCTTCTTTCAAAGATCCCTTAGATAGGGAACTAGAATTCTATCTTTGGAGGACATATTTACAAAATTGGTTATGTCCTTAGATCAGCCATTTCTATTGCTGATGTAGCGGATGCTTCTACTTTTTGGTTATCTAGTCTTGTTCAGCAGTTATCTTCAGATCCTGAATGCTCTAACATTCTTCATTTACTTCAATAGGCAAATCATTTTATTTGTGATGCAGTATTTGATATTATAAAACATTACCATGTTTTTGGCTATTCTTTCCAGAAGACCCTTATGGCTTAAATCTTGGAATGCTGATATGGTATCTAAATTGAAATTGCTATCTTTCTTTTCAAGGTAAGAATCTATTTGGTTCTCAGTTAGATTCTATTATTTCCTCTATTACTGGAGGTATTATTTCCTCTATTACTGGAGGTTGCCAATCATTTTTGTTACTTTCGGAATAAAGAACAAAAACCTACCCCCTGTACTAAAGCCCCTGGAGACCTTCTTCAAATTGGAATAATTCCAAACAATTAAAAAAAATTAATCCTGTCCAAAAGACAGCATGAAGGTGCGGCCCCCAACCCAGTTCTTCTGGTAGGGGGCAAACTAAAAAAGTTTCAGGAAATTTGTTCAAAATTTCTAAGGGATATCCAATTGGTTTCAAAATCAAACCTCCTATGGGAAGATTTTTTTCTAACTCATATTCCAAAACATATAATAAAAGCCTAGGCTTTTCTAACATGTGTTTCACATCTAGAACTTATAGGGGGGATTCTCCCAGTTCCTTTACAGGAACAAGGGAATGATTTTTACTCCAATCTCTTCATTGTACCAAAGAAAGAGAATTTAGAATTGGGATTTTTCAAATTTGGATTAGGGGGCCGATTTATTATATGGCAGGCGGACATGATTAGCTGTAGTGAATCATGACCGCCCGGCATCGATAAATGCAGACAGCATGCACTGTCTGCATTTATCATTGCACAAACATTTCTGGTGAAATGCTTGTGCAATGCTGCCCCCTGCACATTCACGGCAAATCGGCCGCTAGCAAGGGGTGTCAATCATCCCAATAGTATCTGATCAGGAAGATTGCAGTACGCCACCTCAGGTGGCGGACGGGTTAAGGAGAAGGGGTCTTACGACCACTACTTCTTAACTTCTGTTTCCAGCGAGCCGGAAGACTCGCACAGAATGAGCAGCAAACGCTGCTTAATAAATCTGCCCCTATGCCTTTACAGTTTCTGTGTAACTTTAACAAATTAGTTTCATACTTTGTATGTATGTGTGTGTGTGTGTGTTTGGTTCTTTTATAAATTAGATTGCACTTTGCATGTCTTTTATTTAAATTAAAACTTTCTATGGGCCAAATAATCAAACATTGTCTAATTTGAAGAGAGAATATAGTGCTGACTTCCCAGGGGGAGAACTCACTGAATTTTTCTAAGAAAAGGGGAGGAACCTGAATATCCCAGAGAGATGAGAGAAACCTTCAATAGAATGCAATGAAGCTCTCTGGGATGCAACATTTTACATGCGAGAGAGAAGGTAACTGGAGAACCCCTTGGTCTGATATAAAAGCTCTGTTTGCATCAATTCCAAGTTAAACTGAAATGATTTCACTAGAATTTAATTTGCTTTTGACTATATTTTAGTATATATTACTTTTCTGTTAGTTAAAATAAGTGTATTGTGAATTTTGAGCTAACTTCACCTGTATACAGTTGGCGAGACAAATCAGTGAGACCAGCTTGTTTAAAATGCTTAGAAAATTTCACAAGACTTGTGAGAGAGCTTCAGACATACCTTGGGAACTTACCTGTTCAGCCCAGGGAACTGCCCTGTCCATCCTACTTTCTAAAACTGTCAGTTTACAATAGAAAAAATATAAAGTGCAATGTAATTTTATACAAATTATAATCCTAAATTATTAAAGTAACACATGAACTTTCAAAGCATAATCATAATGGCTAAAATCACTGCTAGATCAACATGTAAATGTTTTAAAATACAAATTAGAAAGTACATAGCTTAAATACAATAATACTGAAATGACCCAATCTGAAGTGTAAGTGTAACAAAACTCTCATATCACTGGGCATGTCTCTGCTTCACATACATAAATGAGAGAAATTTTGCAGTGTTAGAGACTTCTGGGGGTCCATCCGATAAAAATCGTCGCCCGCAAAAGCCGGCGACGCCAATATTTGCGCGGGTTTGGTATCCTATATACGGCGTAACCTAGAAGTTACGCGCGTATATTTCTGCCGTCGCCCGTAGTTTTTTGGGCTATAGGCAGGTATACCAAACCCGCGCAGTTTGGTATCCAATATGCAGCGTAAGGACTTACGTGGCGAAAATGGAGAGAACTTACTCCATTTTCACCTCGCCACAAAAAGCAGCCGTAAGAAGCCTTACGCTGACTATTGGAGCCCCGTAACTCCCTAAACTGGCAGCTAAAATAAACCTAACACCTAACGCATGCGCAATGTCTATCTCCCTGTCAACCGCGATCTTCTAAAATAAACCTAACACCTAACACATGCGCAATGTCTATCTACCTGTCAACCGCGATCCCCCTCCCCGAAATCCCTAATAAAGTTATTAATCCCTAAACCGCCGCTCCCGGACCCCGCCGCCATCTACATAAACTAACCCCCTACTGTGAGCCCCTAAAACCGCCGCCATCTACCTTATCTATCCCCTAATTAGAACCCCTTACACCGCTGTCATCTACCTTATCTATCCCCTAATCTGACCCCTTACACCGCCGCCACCTATATAAAAATTATTAACCCCTAATCTAATCCCCCTATACCGCCGCCAGCTATATTAATATTATTAACCCCTAATGTAAGCCCCTTACACCGCCGCCATCTCTATTAAAATGATTAACCCCTTATTTAATCTACCTACCCCGCCGCCAGCTATATTATCTATATTAACCCTAAGTATATTATAGTTAATATAGGTATTACATTATATATATTAACTATATTAACCCTAATTATATTAGGGTTAATATAGTTAATATAGTTACTATAGTATTTATATTAACTATATTAACTCTATCTAACCCTAACACCCCTAACTAAATTTATATTAAATTAATCAAATTCATTTATAAACTAAAATATTCCTATTTAAATCTAAATACTTACCTATAAAATAAACCCTAAGATAGCTACAATATAATTAATATACCCCCCTTAAAAAAGCCTAACACTACCCCCCTGAAGATCTCCCTACCTTGTCTTCACCACACCGGGCCGAACTCCTGATCCGATCCGGGCGATGTCTTCCTCCAAGCGGCAAAGAAGAATTCTTCCTCCGGCGATGTCTTCCTCCAAGCGGCAAAGAAGAATTCTTCCTCCGGCGACGTCTTCCTCCAAGCGGCAGCAAAGTCTTCATTCTTCCGGCGGCATCTTCAATCTTCTTTCTTCGCTCCGCCGCTGCGGAGCATCCATCCCGGCCGACTACTGAACTTGGAATGAGGTACCTTTAAATGACGTCATCCAAGATGGCGTCCGCCGAATTCCGATTGGCTGATAGGATTCTATCAGCCAATCGGAATTAAGTTAAAAAAATCTGATTGGCTGATTGAATCAGCCAATCAGATTCAAGTTCAATCCGATTGGCTGATCCAATCAGCCAATCAGATTGAGCTCGCATTCTATTGGCTGTTCCGATCAGCCAATCGAATGCGAGCTCAATCTGATTGGCTGATTGGATCAGCCAATCGGATTGAACTTGAATCTGATTGGCTGATTCAATCAGCCAATCAGATTTTTTTAACTTAATTCCGATTGGCTGATAGAATCCTATCAGCCAATCGGAATTCGGCGGACGCCATCTTGGATGACGTCATTTAAAGGTACCTCATTCCAAGTTCAGTAGTCGGCCGGGATGGATGCTACGCAGCGGCGGAGCGAAGAAAGAAGATTGAAGATGCCGCCGGAAGAATGAAGACTTTGCTGCCGCTTGGAGGAAGACGTCGCCGGAGGAAGAATTCTTCTTTGCCGCTTGGAGGAAGACATCGCCGGAGGAAGAATTCTTCTTTGCCGCTTGGAGGAAGACATCGCCCGGATCGGATCAGGAGTTCGGCCCGGTGTGGTGAAGACAAGGTAAGGAGATCTTCAGGGGGGTAGTGTTAGGCTTTTTTAAGGGGGGTTTGGGTGGTTTTAGAATATGGGTATGTGGGTGGTGGGTTGTAATGGGGGGGGGGTATTGTATTTGTATGCAAAAGAGCTGAATTCTTTGGGGCATGCCCCACAAAAGGCCCTTTTAAGGGCTGGTAAGGTAAAGAGCTTTGAAATTTGTTTAATTTAGAATAGGGCAGGGAATTTTTTTTATTTTGGGGGTTTATTATTTTATTAGGGGGCTTAGAATAGGTGTAATTAGCTTAAAAATCTTGTAATCTTTTTTTATTTTTTGTAATTTAGTGTTTGTTTTTTTTTGTAATTTAGTTTAGTTAATTTAATTGTATTTTTAGATAGATGTTTGTAGTTGATTTAATTTATTGATAGTGTAGGTGTATTTGTAACTTAGGTTAGGATTTATTTTACAGGTAATTGGGTAATTATTTTAACTAGGTAGATATTAAATAGTTAATAACTATTTAATAGCTATTATACCTAGTTAAAATAATTAACAATTTACCTGTAAAATAAATATTAACCCTAACATAGCTACAATGTAATTATTAATTATATTGTAGCTATCTTAGGGTTTATTTTATAGGTAAGTATTTAGATTTAAATAGGAATATTTTAGTTTATAAATGAATTAGATTAATTTAATATAAATTTAGTTAGGGGTGTTAGGGTTAGATAGAGTTAATATAGTTAATATAAATACTATAGTAACTATATTAACTATATTAACCCTAATATAATTAGGGTTAATATAGTTAATATATATAATGTAATACCTATATTAACTATAATATACTTAGGGTTAATATAGATAATATAGCTGGCGGCGGGGTAGGTAGATTAAATTAGGGGTTAATCATTTTAATAGAGATGGCGGCGGTGTTAGGGGCTCACTTTAGGGGGTTATAGATATAATATAGCTGGCGGCGGGGTACGGGAGCGGCGGTTTAGGGGTTAATAACTTTATTAGGTTGCGGCGGGGTACGGGAGCGGCGGTTTAGGGGTTAATAGCTTTTTTATTGTTAGGATAGTGAGGGGGGATAGCGGATAGAGGGTTAGACAGTGCGGGCTATGTTAGGGAGGCGTGTTAGACTTGTCGGGCTATGTTAGGGAGGCGTGTTAGACAGTGCGGGTGTTTTAGACTTTAGTCAGGTTTTATAGGCGCCGGCAGTTTCTAACGTGCCGCAAGTCACTGGCGACGCCAGAAATTTGTACTTACGCAGATTTCTGGACATCGCTGGTTTGTCAGACTTACGGCACGTTAGCATCTGACGGCGACTTATATGGGATAGCTCGAGTTGCGAGCTGAAACTGCGGGCTACGCCGGTTCCCTCGCTTGCGCCGCAAACTGCGATCTATATCGGATCGCGCCCCTGTCCGTTTTCTTTTGACTTTGTGAAGTCTGAACTACAATTTCTCTCCAAGCTGGAAAATATTTGAGTATCAGGGCCTAGAGTCTTTGCTAGCAGGACAGGAAAGGGTTAAAGGGACAGTAAGAACCTTGTAATTACAAGACATTTCTGTTGTGTTGCTACAGAAAAAATGTTTTTAAAACAAATTAACACCCTTTTTCTGCAATTATTTTTCATTAGCCAAACTCCACCCACAATTTGCCTTATTTCGAGGAGCCAATCTTGGCTTTAATCTGCAGAGAACAAGGCTAGCCATGGTCATAAACAGCTAGATTACAAGTTTTCCGCGCTATAGGGAAATTAACGACCGCCACAAAAGCGGCGTTATTTCACTTCCCTTTAGCGCTGCTATTACAGGTTTACAAAAAGCAGGCTTGTGCAGGCGATATGGTGGCGTTGAGCTCCATACCGCACCGAAATACAAGCGCTGCCTTGACGT
Organism: Bombina bombina; assembly: GCF_027579735.1. NCBI lineage: Eukaryota > Metazoa > Chordata > Amphibia > Anura > Bombinatoridae > Bombina > Bombina bombina. Next base: position 512,324,893 of record NC_069501.1, on the reverse strand, counting down.
GCTCGTGCACGATTTCCCCATAGACATCAATGGGGAGAGCCGGCAAAAAAAAAAGCCTAACACCTACGATTGCGGAAACAAAAGCTCCGTAACTCAGCCCTATTGATGTTTAAACCTAACACCCTAACATAAAATCCACGTCTAAACACCCCTAATCTGCTGCCCCCGACATCGCTGCAACCTACATAAATGTTATTAACCCCTAATCTGCCGCCCTTAACATCGCCGCCACCTAAATAAAAAAATTAACCCCTAATCTGCCGTCCCCAATGTTGCCGCCACTATACTAAAGTTTTTAACTCCTAAACCTCTGACCTCCCACATCACTAATTCTACATAAACCTAACCCTAAGCATAACCCTAACGTAACCCTAAGACTAACACCCCCTAACTTAAATATAATTAAAATAAAGCTAAATAAACCTTACAATTACTACCTAAATAATTCCTATTTAAAACTAAATAAATACTTACCTGCAAAAAAAACAACCTAAGCTAGCTACAATATAACTAATAGTTACATTGTAGCTAGCTTAGGTTCTATTTTTATTTCACAGGTAAGTTTGTATTTATTTTAACTAGGTAGACTAGATAGTAAATAGTGTTTAACTATTTAATAACTACCTAGTTAAAATAAATACAAAGTAACCTTAAAATAAAACCTAACCTGCCTTACACTAAAAACTAACATTACAATAAAAATAAATGAAATTATTAAAATACAATTTTCTAAATTACAAAAAAAAAAAACCCCCACTAAATTACAAACAATATTAGGGTTTAATAATCTTTAAATAGTGTTTGTGGAGGGCGGCGGTTTAGGGGTTAATAGGTTTATTATAGTGGCGACGATGTCAGGGAGCAGGGGAATAGGGGTTCATGTTTTTTTAGTGGCGACGATGTCCAGAGCGGCAGATTAGGGGTTAATAAACTTATTATAGAGTTTGCAATGCGGGAGGGCCTCGGTTTAGGGGTTAATAGGTAGTTTATGGGTGTTAGTGTACTTTTTAACACTTTAATTATGAGTTTTATGCTACAGCTTTGTAGCGTAAAACTCATAACTACTGAGTTTAGATGGCGGTACAGATCTTGTCGGTTATAGGGTGTACCGCTCACTTTTTGGCCTCTCAGGCAAACTCATAAATACCGGCGCTATGGAAGTCCCATTGAAAAAGGACTTTTTTAAAAGTGCGGTACTGACGTTGCGTGACGGCCAAAAAGGTGTGCGGTACTAGAGGCGTTAGGGAAAAAGCAGCGTTATGAAGCATAATAATGCTTTTTCACTCATAACGCAAAACTCATAATCTAGCTGAAAGTTAGTAAAAATACATTTATTTGCAGTTGTTATCTGATAAAGCCATTTTATATATAGCAGAGTTAGCCTTGAGCAGTCAGCATGGTTCATTTTAAGTCATAAAAAATAGGAATATCTAAATTTGCAGATCTAAATAACTTGAAATGGGGGCAAAATAAGTTTGATTGCACAAAACATTGTGCCATAATTGCTTAAAAGGACGGACTACTCAAACATTTTTATTGTTTAAAAAGATAGATAATCTCTTTATTACCCATTCCCCAGTTTCGCATAACTAACACGGTAATATTATTATACTTTTTACCTCTGTGATTACCATGTATGTAAGCCTCTGCAGACTGCCCCCTTATTTCAGTTCTTTTGACAGACTTGCATTTCAGCCAATGAACGCTGACTCATAAATAACCACATGGGAGTGAGCACAATGTTATATATATATGGCAAACATGAACTAGAGCTGTCAAAATTCACTTAGATTTATTCAAGGGCTTACAAATTAGCATATGAGCCTACCAACAAAGAATTCCAAGAGAACAAAGCATATTTGATGATAAAAGTAAATTGGAAAGTTGTTTAAAATTGCATGTCCTATCCTATAAATAATAAAAAATTTATTTTTACTATCATTTTAATATATATATATATATATATATATATATATATATATATATATATTGTAAACTGTTGGCAACATAAAACATCTCCATAGATGTTAATGGAGATACTTATTACCACCAGTTTACAACAGTAATGGAAACTAGGCCTAAATTTCCTACCAGTTTATTTATGATGCTGCAATTATTGTTTTACCTAGACATGCCTTTTGGTCTGTCATCATTGTCTCTAAAAGCAAGCTTATGACACTGCCCTTTCAAGGTAAGATCCTTTTTGGGCATTATCTGAATATATAGATATGCAAGGTTTCTGGTGGTAAGGGTGTCTTTTTCCAGATCGCTCAAGGCCCTTACACTTATTCAACCACATATCCCCAAGACTTCATAGAGGCCCAACTCATCCTGGTCTATAACCAAGCTGGCCAAAAAGTCTTCTGTGTCCCTCAATCAGGATTTACTTTCTTTGAAGGTCAGACTGCATCATTTTAGGGGGGGGGTGGGTGTTATGTGCATCTGATTCTCCTTGCAGTTCGGCATTAAGTTCTAGAATGGAAAATATGTTATTGCTCTGGCTTCCTTGGGTACCAATATTTAAGATGGAAACTATTTGCAGTATTCTCCCTTTAGTGCAAGAAGGTGAATTTGCTTTTCTAGACAGACATTTCCAGTTTGTAACTTTGCTTTTCAGCTTCACTACAGCTTCCATAGTTTTATCCAAAGTGCTCAGGGGCCTTGGTGATGATGGCTCATTATGTAAATGATATTCTGATGCAAGTTCCAGTTGCAAGTTGGTACCCTAATGCATGAGCCTTAAAGGGACACTGAGCCCAAATATTTTATTTTGTGATTCAGATAGAGCATGCAATTTTAAGCAACTTTCTAATTTACTCCTATTATCAATTTTTCTTGGTTCTTTTGCTTTCTATATTTGAAAAAGAAGACATCTAAGCTTTTTAAATAGTTCAGCACTCTGGACAGCACTTTTTTATTGGTGTAGGAATTTATCCACCAATCAGCAAGAACAACCCAGGTTGTTCACCAAAAATGGTCCGGCATCTAAACTTACATTCTTTCATTTCAAATAAAAATACCAAGTGAATTAAGAAAATTTGATAATAGGAGTAAAATAGAAAGTTGCTTAAAATGTCATGCTCTATCTGAATCACGAAAGAAAAAATTTGGGTTCAGTGTCCCTTTAAATTGCCCTTTAGGGTACCAAAGAGCTATCAAGTTCTCAACTTCTTGATATTCATGTGTGAGGCCCTGTGTTCTCCCTTTATTTCCCATATTTTGGACATTTCTTATTTTCTAGTTTTCCTACTTTGCTTTGCCATATATTAACCAGTTGCCAGTATTAACAGATGCATCTGTATCAACTACTCTCAGTTGAAGTGATGATAGATAGAATAGAACAGCCTTACACTTAAAGGGACACAAAACCCAATTTTTTTTCTTTCATGATCCAGATAGAGCATGCAATTTTAAGCAACTTTCTAAATTACTCCTATTATCAATTTGTCTTTGTTCTCTTGCTATCTTTATTTAAAAAGCAGGAATGTGATGCATAGGAGCCGACCCATTTTTGGTTGAGAACCAGGATTATGCTTGCTTATTGGTGGGTAAATGTAAGCCTCCAATAAGCAAGTGCCATCCATGCTGCTGAACCTAAAATAGGCTGGCTGCTAAGATTTACATTTCTGCTTTTAAAATAAAGATAGCAAGAGAACGAAGAAAAATTGATAATAGGAGTAACTTAGAAAGTTACTTAAAATGTCATGCTCTATCTGAATCATGAAAAAAAAAATTGGGTTCAGTGTCCCTTTAACCAGACAGTTAACTAGAGCTCTGAAGTCACGCTAATGCAACGCACGCTTCCCTCCTCCTGGTAGACAGGAAATACATTTTACATGAGATGATCTGTGGACACAGCAGCTATATTTTGCATTTTACTAAATACTGGACATTTCTGCTAGAGACCCTGGTCTTAGTTAAGCACATTGTGTTGTCAGGCCAGAAGCTACAGTGGGGCAAAAAAGTATTTAGTCAGCCACCAATTGTGCAGGTTCTCCCACTTAAGAAGATGAGAGAGGCCTGTAATTTTCATCATCACAAAATGTGGAAACAAATCCAGTCAATCACATTGTCTGATTTGGAAAGAATTTATTTGCAAAGTATGGTGGAAAATAAGTATTTGGTCAATATCAAAAGTTCATCTCAATACTTTGTTATATATCCTTTGTTGGCAATGACAGAGGTCAAATGTTTTATGTAAGTCTTCACAAGGTTGTAACACACTGTTGCTGGTATGTTGGCCCATTCCTGCATGCAGATCTCCTCTAGAGCAGTAATGTTTTGGGACTGTCGCTGGGCAACACGGACTTTCAACTCCCTCATAAGGTTTTCTATGGGGTTGAGATCTGGAGACTGGCTAGGACACTCCAGGACCTTGAAATGCTTCTTACGAAGCCACTCCTTCGTTGCCCGGGCGGTGTGTTTGGGATCATTGTCATGCTGAAAGACCCAGCCACGTTTCATCTTCAATGCCCTTGCTGATGGAAAGAGGTTTGCACTCAAAATCTCACGATACATGGCCCCATTCATTCTATCATGTACACGGATCAGTCGTCCTGTTCCCTTTGCAGAGAAACAGCCCCAAAGCATGATGTTGCCACCCCCATGCTTCACAGTAGGTATGGTGTTCTTTGGTTGCAACTCAGCATTCTCTCTCATCCAAACACGACGAGTTGTATTTCTACCAAACAGTTCTACTTTGGTTTCATCTGACCATATGACATTCTCCCAATCCACTTCTGGATCATTCAAATGCTCTCTAGCATACTTCAGATGGGCCCAGACATATACTGACTTAAGCAGGGGGACACGTCTGGCACTGCAGGATCTGAGTCCCTGGCGGTGTAGTGTGTTACTGATGGTAGCCTTTGTTACGTTGGTCCCAGCTCTCTGCAGGTCATTCACTAGGTCCCCCTGTGTGGTTCTGGGATGTTTGCTCACCGTTCTTGTGATCATTTTTAACCCACGGGGTGAGATCTTGCGTGGAGCCCCAGATCGAGGAAGATTATCAGCGGTCTTGTATGTCTTCCATTTTTTAATTATTGCTACCACAGTTGATTTCTTCACTCCAATCTGCTTGCCTATTGCAGATTCAGTCTTCCCAGCCTGGTGCAGGTCTACAATTTTGTTTCTGGTGTCCTTCAACAGCTCTTTGGTCTTCACCATAGTGGAGTTTGGAGTGTGACTGTTTGAGGTTGTGGACAGGTGTCTTTTATACTGATAACAAGTTCAAACAGGTGCCATTAATACAGGTAATGAGTGGAGGACAGAGGAGCCTCTTAAAGAAGAAGATACAGGTCTGTGAGAGCCAGAAATCTTGCTTGTTTGTATGTGACCAAATACTTATTTTCCACCATAATATGCAAATAAATTCTTTCCAAATCAGACAATGTGATTGTCTGGATTTGTTTCCACATTTTGTCTCTCATAGTTGAGGTATTACCTATGATGGAAATTACAGGCCTCTCTCATCTTCTTAAGTGGGAGAACTTGCACAATTGGTGGCTGACTAAATACTTTTTTGCCCCACTGTATGTACAAACTGATGTGCAATTGAGCTATGTAAGAAAACTATTTAAAACTAAGAATAGAACTAGTGTCAAGTGCAATATTTTCTGCTATTGCAGAATATGGAGTTAGCACAGTATATTAAGCGACTAAAAAGCTAAGAATATTACAAGATGTTTATTAAGTCTAAAACTAAAACAAGACATCAATACAGATGCAATGTTGACCTGTCTTAATATTTCTTTTTCTTACAGGGGGGTGATCAGCCCTTTAGGGAGTGCAAAAGGTACCCGGACTGCACCGTTACAATGTGTGGCTATAGCAGAAGGACACACAAAACCTGTTCTCTGTGTGGATGCTACAGAGGAACTGCTTTTTACTGGGTCTAAAGGTGAGATTTTCAGAGGATATAATGAAAAGCAATAGCTACAGAAGCACCTCTATGTGGTCAAGCACATGTGTATGTGTGTGTTTAGTATTTGTAGTAGGAGGTGAAGAAACTGCATTTGTAGAGGTTTTTGAGATGCAGACAATAGGCCTTTTTGTAGCTCATGCTCTAGAGTACATGAATTTGCAGATCAATTATAATAAATGGGGAAGGTAACACAGGATCTTACAATACAGACAACATTTAATAGCACAAAACAGTATTAAGAGTAAATAGGAGCTCTTGTACCAAGAGCCACCTCTTCCATCCTGCTAATGAAAGTCTCTTTATCCAAATTGTGGATCCCTTGTAATATAGTTTCACTTTTAGAGGTCAGCTTCTTCAATTTTCCTTAGGGTATGTGTGCACCTCAACAAGATAGAGGTAGATTCATAGAAGCTTATGAATCAGCAGAGGGCCTCTAATAAGATGATCATGTTCAAAATGTATTGAGGCTTACTTCACCTGTCTTAGTGCCTGATTATGAGTGGAGTGCTAACAGTTATGTGCTAGCGATAAAAAGTCTATCATGGGTGTTTGCGTTGGTCGGATTTACAGCTGGTATTAAGAGTTTAAAGTAAACGCAATTGCTTGAGTGCAATTGTGATTTACGCTAGAATGATTACCACGTCCTTAGACCTCTGGTTAACTGTTTTGTGAAAGAAAAAAGTTGCACAAAATATGCACGTAAAAAATAAATTACTAACAGCTAGATTACAAGTTTGTGCGTTCGTCTTTTAAAGCTGAAAATATGGTATTTTCAGCGTTAAAACAGCACCAAAGCCATTACAAGTCTTGCCGGTATAGGTGTACCGCAAGCCTTTTAGCCTGTAACGCAACGTCAGTACTGCACTCATAAAAATTACTTTTTTAATGGGATACTCATAGCGCTGGTATTACGAGTTTTGCAGTGAGGCTAAAAAGCGAGCGTTACAGCCTAAAACGACAAGATCTGTACCGCCATCTAAAGTCAGTAGTTATGAATGTTACGCTGCAAATCTGTAACATAAAACTCATAACTAAACTGCTACAAAGTACACAAAACACCCATAAACTACCTATTAACCCCTAAACCGCATCGAAATACTATAATAAAATGTATTAACCACTAATCTGCTGCTCCCAACATCGGCGCCACTAAAAAAAAATATTAAACCCTATTCTGCCGCTCCCCGACATCGTCACCACTATAGTAAACTTATTAACCCCTAAACTGCTGCCCTCCCGAATCGCAAACACTATTTAAATATAATTAACCCCTAATCTGCCGTCTGCCCACATCGCCCCCACTATACTAAAGTTATTAAGCCCTACACTGCCACCACTATAATAAACCTATTAACCCCTAAACCAAAAGCCCCCCATAAGGAAATATACTAAGGTAAACTATTAACCCCTAAACCGAAAGCCCCCACATCGCAATTAACTAATTTAAACTAGTAACCCCTAAACCTAACCCTCTTTATAATTAAATTAAATTTTTCCTATCTTAAATTAAATTTAAATTTACCTGTCAAATTAAAAAAAATAAGTTTAAACTAACATTAAACTAATATAATTATTAAACTAAAATTAAACTAACTACCAATTAAATAAACTAAACTACACATTAAAAAAATCCTAACACTACTCTAAAAATTACAAACTATCTAATTACAAAAAAAAAGACTAAATTACAAAATATAACAAAAACTAAATCACGGAAAATAACAAATGAAATTATCAAAAAATAAAAAAGAATTACACCTAATCTAATAGCCCTATCAAAATAAAAAAGCCCACTCAAAATAAAAAAAAAACCCCTAGCCTACAACTACAAAAGGCCCTTAAGAGGGACTTTTGTGGGGCATTGCCCAAAAGATATTAGCTCTTTTACCTGTAAAAAAAAAACACAAAGACCCCCCAACAGTAAAACTAATCACCCAACCATCCCCCCAAAATAAAAAACCTAAATCTTAAAAAAAAAAAACCTAAGCTACCCATTGCCCTGAAAAGGGCATTTGGATGGGCATTGCCCTTAAAAGGGCATCTAGCTCTTTTGCTGCCCAAACCCTAATCTAAAAATAAAACCCAACCAAAAAACCCTTAAAAAAACCTAACACTAACCCCCGACGATCCACTTACAGTTTTTGAAGTCCCTCTTGAACGATCTTCATCCTGGCGGAGAAGTCCTCATCCTGGCGGCCTCTTCAATCTTTATCCCGGCGGTGAAGTCCTCATCCAATCGGCGAGAAGTCTTCATCCGAGCGGCCTCTTTAATCTTCATTCAGGGGGCATCTTCTATCTTGATCCCGGCAGCGCGTAATGGGTCTATCCTGAAGACATCCGGCACGTAGCATCCTCTTCATATGGTCGCCGCCGTACACTGAATCTTCAATGCAAGGTACACGATTCAAGATAGCGTCCCTTGCATTCCTATTGGCTGAAAAAAATTGAATCAGGCAATAGAATGAGAGCTGCTAAAATCCTATTGGCTGTTCAAATCAGCCAATAGGATTTTAGCAGCTCTCATTCTATTGGCTGGTGAATTTGTAATGGTAGTTTTTTTATTTTTTGTAATTTTAGGTTTTAGTGTAAGGTAGCTTAGGTTTTATTTGACAGGTAAGTTTGTATTTATTTTAACTAGGTAGTTAGTAAATAGTTAATAACTATTTACTAACTAGTCTACCTAGTTAAAATAAATACAAACTTACCTGTCAAATAAAAATAAAAGCTAAGCTAGCTACAATATAACTATAAAAAGTCTACACACCCCTGTTAAAATGTCAGGTTTCTGTGATGTAAAAAAATGAGACAAAGATAAATCATTTCAGAACTTTTTCCACCTTTTAATATGACCTATAAACTGTGCAACTCAATTGAAAAACAAACTGAAATCTTTTAGGTAAAGGGAAATAAAAATAAAAAACTAAAATAATGTGGTTGCATAAGTGTGAACACCCTTTTATAACTGGGGATGTAGCTGTGTTCAGAATTAAGCAATCACATTCAAAATCATGTTAAATAGGAGTCAGTACACACCTGTCATCATTTAAATTTATAAAAAGACGAGAAGAAAACTGGTCTGGGAGGCTGCCAAGAGGCTTACAGCAACATTAAAGGAGCTGCAGAAATATCTGGCTGTGTGGTACATGTGACAACAATCGCCCGTATTCTTCATATGTCTGGCTATGGGGTAGAGTGGCAAGATGGAAGCCTTTTCTTACAAGAAAAAACATCCAAGCCCGGCTAAATTTTGCAAAAACACATCTGATGTTTCCCAAAAGCATGTTGCAAAAAGTGTTCTGGTCTGAGGAAACCAAGGTTGAACTTTTTGGCCATAATTCCAAAAGATATGTCCCGCATTCTGACAGATTTGGAGTGTTTTTGCAAAGAAGAGTGGGCAAATCTTGCCAAATCAAGATGTGCCATGCTGATAGACTCATACCCAAAAAGACTGAATGCTGTAATAAAATCAAAAGGTGCTTCAATAAAGTATTAGTTTAAGGGTGTTCACACGTATGCAACCATATTATTTTAGTTTTTTATTTTTATTTCCCTTTACCTAAAAGATTTCAGTTTGTTTTTCAATTTAGTTGTACAGTTTATAGGTCACATTAAAGGTGGAAAAAGTTCTGAAATGATTTATCTTTGTCTCATTTTTTTACATCACAGAAACCTAGCATTTTAACAGGGGTGTGTAGACTTTTTATATCCACTGGCTAGCTTAGGTTTTATTTTACAGGTAAGTATTTAGTTTTAAATAGGAATTATTTAGCTAATAATTCTAAGTATAATTTAGCTCTATTTTAATTATGTTAAAGTTAGGGGGTGTTAGGGTTACGTTAGGGGTAGGTGTAGGGGTTAATAGTTTAATTTAGGTTATTCAGATGTGGGGGGCTGGCAGTTTAGGGGTTAATAGTTTTATTTAGTGGTAGTGATGTGGGAGGCCAGAGGTTTAGGGGTTAATAACTTTATTTAGTTGTGGCGATGTCAGGGAGCGGCGGACTAGGGGGTTAATAACTTTAATATAGTGGCGGCAAAGTTGGGGTGCGGCGGAATAGGGGTTAATAACTTTAGTATAGTGGTGGCGATATCGGGAGCGGTAGATTAGGGGTTAATAACTTTATTTAGGTGGCGGCGATATTGGGAGCAGCAGATTAGGGGTTAATAACTGTAGGCAGGTGCCGGCGATGTCGGGGGTGTTTAGAAGTAGGGTTTATGTTAGGTTTAAACGGTAGTTTCTTTTTCCCCATAGACATCAATGGGGCTGCGTTAAGGAGCTTTTCTTTCCACAATCGCAGGTTTTTTTTTTCTAACCCGCTCTCCCCATTGATGTCTATGGGAAAAGAGTGCACAAGCACGTCAGAACAGCGCTTGTTTTTGGTGCGGTATAGAGCTTAAAAACCCCATATCACCAGCACAAGCCAGGTTTTATAAAACTTGTAATGGCAGCGCTATAGGGGATTAAATAATGGCACTTTTGTTGCATTCGTTAATTTCCCTATAGCGTTCAAACTCGTAATCTAGGCATATGTAACATAATAACAATATCTGATAAAAATTATTTTAACAAATATTGCACACAAAAAAGACAGGCATAGGGCTTTAACATATAGATGTATATGTACATATGTATTTATATGTGTATTTATGTATTTAAAGACATTAACACATAGAGACATATATTTAAGTGCATCACGTACTTGAAAACATGTAAAAGCAATTCATTTTATATTGTGTATTTACTGTAAATAGTTCACATTTCAAATAGTAGAATATGTTTTATGTATTTTAAAATAGATATTCCTATATAAATATATATATATATATATATATATATATACCTATACTGTATATAATCATGTGAAATAAAATACCATTAGATATATGTAGAAATCTGTATTTTGCTCTATTGACTTCTATGGGGGAATACGTGAACGCACACGTGATATTCTAACTTCGACTTTTGTGCTCATCGGATTAGCACGGGATTGAAGACAGTTTACTTTCAACTCATAATACGAGGTCAACCCGATAAGTGCAAAATGCTTATTTCTAGCACAGTTAACGCTCGAGCAGGAGTGTAAAATAGCCTTCATACTCGCCAGAAACAGCACTATTATGTGAGTGGAATATCTCTGCTATAAAATGTGTAAAACTATTGTATAAGAGTGTACAAAATGCGCAGATAAGAACCGCTAGAACTGGACAATATTGCACATTCCGGATTGCCATATATGCGAGTCATCATAGAGCCCTAATCACGTCTTTACCCAATCAAGATAGAATTGTGAGCTGTGATTAAATGTTGCAACGGGCTATAGGAGATAGTGAAATGTCAATCCAATCATGGATGGCACTGATTGGGGCGGGGCCTAGGTAATATACACCTGCAGATGCCGGCGTGCGTCACCTTTTGAAAAAGCCATAATTTACATGGTGAAACATGTCAGGGGAGGGTTGTTGAATGTCCAACACCTTATCTTTTTAAACTTAGCAATATGATTCGATGCTAACGATTATTTAATATAATTTTCTTAAAACCTGCACTAGGTGAACTTGTATGTCAAAATATTTCACTCTATTGACAAATACAATAATGGCAGTGACACTGCATTTAACCATTTAGAGGGGGAATCATACAAACAAGGTGGACTATACACGTTAATAGATGTTATCAGATAGCCAACAATATAGGCCTTTATGTTGTATTATATTAAGTAACAGTGGAATTAACTGACGTTAAGGACCAAATACTTGTAGGATTTCATTATATCAGTATGATTATTCAGGTGCAAGCCTGAATAATCTATGAGTTTGTGCTTGGTTATACACGCTCAGGCATTTTTAAGTTCAGACTTAACTATAAGAGATGCATTATATATATTACCGAAGCAACTTTAGATAAATCTATTTTACTCTATCGACTCTTGATAGATTGTCAATGTACACAGTGGGGCATATCAATAAAGTGCAATACTTACCTTTCAGAACCAGCACCTTTGGTGCTACAATCGAATAACATAAATCAAGGCATGCTATCAGTTTAAGAGCTAAACTGTATACTAACCAATGTCACTATACAGCTGAAGCAATTCAGTTGGTCACGCTACATTAAATCATCTAATAGTGAAACTAACTAACTCTTAGGGCTAACATTATATGTATACATATATTTTTATTGTGTAAATATAAGATAACCTGAAGAGTTAACGGGTTAGTGACATCTGATATAAAACGCAGACATTTATAATCATAGTATATCTGAAGAAACACATAATAGCAATACGGGAGCAACTATAGATTGCCTCATGTATTTATTCACTTCACTTGCTCCTGTTGCACTGTGAGTGTATACATTGTTGCATATCAACCTAGCATGACACTTATTATCCTTTTGTGTCCACACTTAATGGGTAACTATTTAATAAAAACACAATCATGATACACATGAGCCCTAAAGCTAGCTAACCAATATAAGTCTTCTGTTACATCAATACAAGTCCAATCTCTATGTAAACAGAATTGGAATTAAACCTAAGACATCTGGTAATACCTATGAAAATATACAACAACAACAGTGCAGTAATTTATAATTCAGGTATTCGGGCAACAGTTACGAATACTTGATATATATATATAGCTCTGCACATTAATTTATCACTAAATATACCAGGTTTGTCTTACGTGTGTGTAATATAATTTTATAATAATATCTACAAGATATTCCAATTACAATATTTAGACACCACAGGGTTATGGTACATAAGTACACATAGAAATCCTTCAACCATAGAATATAAAACTGAATGCCCAATTAGGACTAGTCCATTGTGGCAACCTGATTATTATACAACACTATCTTAAAGACAGAGTACAAATATTAAACTCTGGAAAGTCCTATGTTGACCAGCTAGTTGACTTGACTTTAGCAAATAATACTATATACCTGTTTATAGTTTACCACCAGACCACTAATAGTGCAGAAACATCATTTTTGATCATGCATCTTTGAATCCTGTTTGTGTTTTTAATTTTACACATTTTTGTTTTAACATGTAAATTTGTATTAAAAGTTATGTTTTAAATTAATTCCAAGCTCATTACCCCCAAGAATATGATTTCTTTAATATAAGGGGAGACAGAAGTGCTATCAAAGTGCATCCTTTTTTAGTCAATTCTTCCTTTTATTGACTTAAAGGGACAGTAAATTCAAAACTAAACTTTCATGATTCAGATAGAGCATGCAATTTTAAACAACTTTCCTATTTACTTTTATCATCAAATTTGCTTTGTTCCCTTGGTGGTATTTTTGGAAAGCTAAACCTAGCTAGGCTCAAACTGATTTCTAAACAGTTGAAAACCGCCTCCTAGCTCAGAGCATTTTGAAAGTTTTTCACAGTTAGACTGTGCTAGTTCACATGTGTCATATAGATAACATTGTGCTCACTCCCGTGAAGTTATTTAGGAGTCTTCACTGATTGACTACACTGCATGTCTGTCAAAGGCACTTAGATAAGGAGGCTGTCTGCAAAGGCTTAGATACAAGGTAATCACAGAGGTAAAAAGTATATTAATATAACTTTGTTGGTTATGCAAAAACGGGGAATGGGTAATAAAGGGATTATCTATCTTTTTAAATAAGAAAAATTTTGGTGTAGACTGTCCCTTTAACTCTGCTATGTTAGAAGCAATCAGTGTTGACGAGTTTCACTGCCTGCTTGTCTTTCTCACTCAAGTCCATGTCAGGAGCGATGCTACAAGAATGTCACAAAAGGCTGTGTTTCTCTTCTACAGCATGGATTCTGGTAAGATCGTTTACATTTTTACATATGTTGAAAACATTAGAAGACAGGGTCACAGTGTGGATCCTTTTATCTTAATAGAATCATGGGTTAATATCTCCTGAGGGGGATTATTGAACAGTGGGGTTTAATAAAATATGATGCTTTGATTTTATGCTGTTTTATGTGTAAGATTTTATTGGGCCCATAGACTGTTTGTTATAGGAAGGCACAGGTTTTTACTTTCACTTTGAGTGCTGCGCAGCTTGTATCTTGGCGCACTTTTTCTCATAGCAGAGGCGGTCCTGCCTTGTGCACCATGTGACCATTTCTCATTTTCATTTCCTCTTTTCCTGACCGAGCTGGCTGTCGTAGAAGACGCTATTTCTCTGTATTGTCTGGGTCTAGGAGGTGGTGAGTGCCCAACCATTGGGAGTATGAAGGTGCCGTTTTTTGAGAAAAAAAGACTGTTTAATTTCTGTGTCCTACTGTCATTAGCTTAAGCTATGGAGGATTCTGACATACTAGAGGGTACTCCCTCTATTCCAAATAGTAATACCTGTTTATATTGTGAGGAGGCCTTGGTATTCCTGCCCTCTCAACCATGTTCCACATGCCTTGACAATGTTATTAGGTCAAAGAAGGTTAACCCCTTTAGTACCACTGAGCCATTCACCTCTGAGGACTCGCCATCCCGTGAGTCATCTCCTTCTACACACGCAGCTTCCCATAGCATGATTGATCCTCTATCTGGAGGTGGCCTTCTACCATCAGATTTTACTGCACAATTAAAAACGGCAGTGTCTGAGGCCCTCAGTGCTTTACCTCGACCTGCTAAGAGCAAGTGGAAAGTTAAACATAGCTCTCCTGCCCAGGGGTCATCATGTAATGTATTGGATTTCTCTGCTTTGTCGCAGTTATCCGAGGATGATTCGCACTCTGAGGCTTCAGAGGGTGAACTTTCTGGGACAGAGTCTGCTTCCTCTAAGCCTCCTGCAGCGGAGGAACCAGCCTTTAGAATTAAGATTGAACACTTACATTTTCTTCTAAAGGAAGGCCTGTCTACATTAGAGGTTCCAGAGGCCAAGCTGCCTGATGAACCTTTGATTTCTAAATTAGAGTTTACAAGGACAGGGTAGTGCCTTTAACTTTTCCTGTGCCTGTGAAGATGGCAAACATTATTAAGAACGAATGGGAAAGAACTGGATCTTCCTTTTCCCCTTCGTCTTCTTTAAAAAATGATTAATTTGTGTTGTGGGGTGGGGTTCCGTCCCTAAGGTGGATGGCGCTATCTCCATGCTTGCCAAGCATACTACTATCATGCTTGAGGATAGCTCGTCATTCAGAGAGCTAATGGATAAGAAGATGGAAACTCTTCTAAGAAAGATGTTTCAACATATGGGATACTTATTTCAACCGGCAGCGGCTGTTGCCTCGGTTGCTGGAGCAGCTACCTACTGGTGGCACTCCTTATCGGAATTGATCGAGGGTCCCCTCAACTTTTCTGGACCTAAAGTGCTTAAACAAATTTCTAAACGTCCCATCGTTCAAGGTCTATCCTTCCCTTAGTTCAGGAAGGACAGTTCATGACCACTATAAATCTGAAGGCTGCTTAGCTAAGCGTTCCAATCTACAAAGATCACTTCCAGTTCCTAAGATTTGTGTTCCTGGATCAGCACTTTCAGTTCATTGCACATCCGTTTGGTCTAGCTACTGCTCCAAGAATTTTTACGAAGGTTCTAGGGGCTCTTCTAGCTGTTGCCAGAACCCAGGGTACAGCAGTAGCTCCCTACTTGGATGATATTCTGATGCAAGCACCATCTTTTCGTCTGGCGGAGGACCATTTGGAATCTCTTCTCTCTCATGAATGGTAGATAAATATAGAAAATAGTTCTTTTATTCCAAGCACCAGGGTAGAATTACTGTGTACTATAATAGAATCCATATCCATGAGGATATTTCTAACAGACCAGAGACGCTGCAAGCTTGCTTTAGCATATCTTGCCCTCCGCCCTCTGTGGCTCAGTGCAAGGCTCAAAAATTCCACTCACCAACTCACAATTGGCGAGTGAAATTTATGAAGTTGCGAGTAAGATTTAGTTCAGCAGGGAGCAGGGTCAAACTCATGCTGCAGATCTGGCTTACTAATTATCTAGCTCACTAATTAAAGTTGTTTCCCAGGCAGTGGCGGCTCTGAAGCAGCCGCCTAATTAGAGAGCCGCCACTGAGTCTGATAGTCTCTCCAAACCGTCTCCTACCCCCCGCCATCCTCACATCACCGCCATACTTGTTGATTGGTGCGGGCCGGGTCACGCCCTCTTCACTTTCAGATCAGGTCAGGATGCAGCGCTGAGCGCGCTCAATTCAAATTGGGAATTTGTAAATAGCTAGCTAGCGGGTAGAGTCTGGACCGGACCGGTGGCGGCTTCAATGTGGCAGTGAGTGTGACGAGGAGAGGGGTGTCGCTTCCAGGAGACTCAGCAACAGATGAGAAGAGCAGTTCCTGGCACCGGGCAGGTAGATTTTTCCCACTGTTAGCCCTGCTGCGGGCTAGCAGTGCACAGGACCCGGTCAGCAAGTCACAGACCGAGAGAGTTAACACGATATTGAAACAAATATGTCTTGGGCTGCAGTCTCATGTTATTATTACTGTAATAATAAAAGGAGACTGCAGCCCAAGACACATACGTTTCTTTTTTTAGCACGGCCACAAACGTTTTGTTTGACCTCCTGCCTGTCACCTGTGCACTGATATCCATTGGCCACCCGGATTAGTTGTCTTCCATCAAATCCATGGTCCTATTATTATGACTGGCTTTGGCTGCGGTTGGCGGGCACATTGGCTGCGTTCCTGACTGACTGCACATGTAGCAGTCAGTCAGTGTGAGAGACATAGGCCTCTAGTTATCAAGCTGTCAACTTACCTGCATTTGACGGCCCCAATACGCTCGCCTAAGTTCGCCTAACATTGCTGCCGCGGACCTGAATACGCTCTCCAAAATTATCAAAAAAGCTGTCAGAAAGCCTCGCACCAAGTACGGGGAGATGAGACTGTTGCTGCTATTCGGCTTTTTTACAGCTTTATTGCTACCCTGTCACTAAGCACCCACACTATACGATACTGTTTTACCCCCTATACCGCCACTCCCGGAGCCCCCCACAACTAAATAAAGTTATTAACCCCTAAACCACTGCTCCCAGAGCCCACCGTCACCTACATTATACATATTAACCCCTGATCTGCCGCCCCCTATACTGCCGCCACCTACATAAAGTTATTAACCCCTATCCTGCCGCTCCCGGACCCCGCCGCAACTAAACAAAGTGTTTAACCCCTAAACCGCCGCTCCCGGAGCCCACCGCCACCTACATTATATTTATTAACCCCTAATCTGCCACCCCTACACCGCCGCCACTATATTAAATTTATTAACCCCTAAATCTAAGTCTAACTCTAACCCTAACACCCCCTAACGTAAATATAATTTAAATAAATCTAAATAAATATTCCTATAATTAACTAAATTATTTCTATTTAAAACTAAATTACTTACCTATAAAATAAACCCTAAGCTAGCTACAATTTAACTAATAGTTACATTGTATCTAGCTTAGGGTTTATTTTTATTTTACAGGCAAGTTTGTATTTATTTTAACTAGGTACAATAGTTATTAAATAGTTATTAACTATTTAATAACTACCTAGCTAAAATAAAGACAAATGTACCTGTAAAATAAAACCTAACCTAAGTTACACTGACACCTAACACTACACTACAATTAAATTAATTAAATAAATTAACTACAATTAACTACAACTAAATAAAATTAACTAAAGTACAAAAAACCCACTAAATTACAGAAAATAATAAAATAATTACAAGAATTTTAAACTAATTACACCTAATCTAATCCCCCTAATAAAATAAAAAAGCCCCCCAAAATAATAAAAAGCCCTACCCTATACTAAATTACAAATAGCCCTTAAAAGGGCCTTTTGCGGGGCATTGCCCCAAAGTAATCAGCTCTTTTACCTGAAAAAAAATTACAATAATCCCCCAACATTAAAACCCACCACCCACACACCCAAACCTACTCTAAAACCCACCCAAACCCCCCTTAAAAAAACCTAACACTAACCCCTTGAAGATCACCCTACCTTGAGACGTCTTCACCCAACCGGGCCTAAGTCCTCAACAAAGCTGAGCGAAATGGTCCTCCAGACGGGCAGAAGTCTTCATCCAATCCGGGCAGAAGAGGTCCTCCAGACGGGCAGAAGTCTTTATCCAATCCGGGCAGAAGAGGTCCTCCAGACGGGCAGAAGTCTTCATCCAGGCGGCATTTTCTATCTTCATCCATCCGACGAGGAGCGGCTCCATCTTGAAGACATCCGACGCGGAGCATCCATCCTGGCCGACGTCTACCCGACGAATGACGGTTCCTTTAAATGACGTCATCCAAGATGGCGTCCCTTGAATTCCGATTGGCTGATAGAATTCTATCAGCCAATCGGAATTAAGGTAGGAAAAATCCTATTGGCTGATGCAATCAGCCAATAGGATTGAAGTTCAATCCTATTGGCTGATCCAATCAGCCAATAGGATTGAGCTTGCATTCTATTGGCTGTTTGGAACAGCCAATAGAATGCAAGCTTAATAATATTGGCTGATTGCATCAGCCAATAGGATTTTTCCTACCTTAATCGCGGTTGACAGGTAGATAGACATTGCGCATGCGTTAGGTGTTAGGTTTTATTTAGCAGATTGCGGGTGACAGCTAGATAGACATTGTGCATGCGTTAGGTGTTAGGTTTTATTTAGCAGATCGCGGGTGACAGCTAGATAGACATTGCGCATGCGTTAGGTGTTTTAGGATTTATTTTGTAGATAGTTTAGGGAGTTACGGGGCTCCAATGGACAGCGTAAGGCTTTCTACGGCTGCTTTTTGTGGCGAGGTGAAAATGGAGTAAGATTTCTTAAGTCCTTACGCTGTATATTGGATACCAAACTGCGCTTGTTTGGTATACCTGCCTATGGCCCAAAAAACTACGGGCGACTGCAGAAATATACGGGCGTAACTTCTAGGTTACGCCGTATATAGGATACCAAACCAGCGCAAAATTCAGCGTCGGCGGCATTTGCGGGCAACGCTGCATATCGGATCGGGCCCTTGATATCTGCAGCATATTGTATATTTATTTATTTTATAAAAGAACAACATTATTTTTAACCTCTTGTAATACAGCATTTTAATCCTTTAATGAAGTTCTTTAAATCTGCTGCACAGTAATATTCATTGTTTTGCCTTGTGCTGCAAACAGAAATGCACAACATATCTTTTGAATAAATATGTGAAAAGATCACTAGAGGGCGCTATGGTACAACTTATAAATGTATCAGTAGTATATAATACCCACTGTTAGATGAGCTGTATACAAATTATCACAATATAACCCCTACCTAGCAATTGTATATATGCTTGGAGCTGAATGTAACAATATAATACACAGTGTAAATAAAATTATACTAGAAAAACATATATAATAAAAGAAAGCTGCACCTCCCAAAACATATACTAAAAAAGCTATGTAAAATAAAAATCCAAAAAGGTGCAAAAGAGACACCAGAGGGCGCTAATGAGACTTAAAATGACCATATGATATATAACATATAAAATGCTTAAAAAAAATAAGAATGAATAATAGCACCTCATTAAGGCCTAGATTTAGAGTTCGGCGGTAGCCGTCAAAACCAGCGTTAGAGGCTCCTAACGCTGGTTTTGGCCGCCCGCTGGTATTTGGAGTCAGTGATTAAAGGGTCTAACGCTCACTTTTCAGCCGCGACTTTTCCATACCGCAGATCCCCCTACGCCATTTGCGTAGCCTATCTTTTCAATGGGATCTTTCTAACGCTGGTATTTAGAGTCGTTTCTGCAGTGAGCGTTAGAGCTCTAACGACAAGATTCCAGCCGCCTGAAAAAAGCAGGAGTTAAGAGCTTTCTGGCTAACGCCGGTTCATAAAGCTCTTAACTACTGTACCCTAAACTACACTAACACCCATAAACTACCTATGTACCCCTAAACCGAGGTCCCCCCACATCGCCGCCACTCGCTTAAAATTTTTAACCCCTAATCTGCCGACCGCCACCTACGTTATACTTATGTACCCCTAATCTGCTGCCCCTAACCCCGCCGACCCCTATATTATATTTATTAACCCCTAACTTGCCCCACACAACGTCGCCGCAAGCTACTTAAAATAATTAACCCCTAATCTTCCGACCGCAAATCGCCGCCACCTACGTTATCCCTATGTACCCCTAATCTTCTGCCCCTAACATCGCCGACCCCTATGTTATATTTATTAACCCC
This sequence comes from Bombina bombina, assembly GCF_027579735.1. Classification (NCBI taxonomy): domain Eukaryota; kingdom Metazoa; phylum Chordata; class Amphibia; order Anura; family Bombinatoridae; genus Bombina; species Bombina bombina. Next base: position 512,304,822 of record NC_069501.1, on the reverse strand, counting down.
TAATCTGCCCCCCACAACGTCGCCGACACCTACCTACACTTATTAACCCCTAATCTGCCGAGCGGACCTGAGCGCTACTATAATAAAGTTATTAACCCCTAATCCGCCTCACTAACCCTATCATAAATAGTATTAACCCCTAATCTGCCCTCCCTAACATCGCCGACACCTACCTTCAATTATTAACCCCTAATCTGCCGACCGGAGCTCACCGCTATTCTAATAAATGTATTAACCCCTAAAGCTAAGTCTAACCCTAACACTAACACCCCCCTAAGTTAAATATAATTTTTATCTAACGAAATAAATTAACTCTTATTAAATAAATGATTCCTATTTAAAGCTAAATACTTACCTGTAAAATAAATCCTAATATAGCTACAATATAAATTACATTTATATTATAGCTATTTTAGGATTAATATTTATTTTACAGGTAACTTTGTATTTATTTTAACCAGGTACAATAGCTATTAAATAGTTAAGAACTATTTAATAGTTACCTAGTTAAAATAATAACAAATTTACCTGTAAAATAAATCCTAACCTAAGTTATAATTAAACCTAACACTACCCTATCAATAAAATAATTAAATAAACTACCTACAATTACCTACAATTAACCTAACACTACACTATCAATAAATTAATTAAACACAATTGCTACAAATAAATACAATTAAATAAACTATCTAAAGTACAAAAATTAAAAAAGAACTAAGTTACAGAAAATAAAAAAATATTTACAAACATAAGAAAAATATTACAACAATTTTAAACTAATTACACCTACTCTAAGCCCCCTAATAAAATAACAAAGACCCCCAAAATAAAAAATTCCCTACCCTATTCTAAATTTAAAAAGTTACAAGCTCTTTTACCTTACCAGCCCTGAACAGGGCCCTTTGCGGGGCATGCCCCAAGAAGTTCAGCTCTTTTGCCTGTAAAAGAAAACATACAATACCCCCCCCCCCCAACATTACAACCCACCACCCACATACCCCTAATCTAACCCAAACCCCCCTTAAATAAACCTAACACTAAGCCCCTGATGATCTTCCTACCTTGTCTTCACCATGCCAGGTTCACCGATCCGTCCTGGCTCCAAGATCTTCATCCAACCCAAGCGGGGGTTGGCGATCCATAATCCGGTGCTCCAAAGTCTTCCTCCTATCCGGCAAGAAGAGGACATCCGGACCGGCAAACATCTTCTCCAAGCGGCATCTTCTATGTTCTTCCATCCGATGACGACCGGCTCCATCTTGAAGACCTCCAGCGCGGATCCATCCTCTTCTTCCGACGACTAGACGACGAATGACGGTTCCTTTAAGGGACGTCATCCAAGATGGCGTCCCTCGAATTCCGATTGGCTGATAGGATTCTATCAGCCAATCGGAATTAAGGTAGGAATTTTCTGATTGGCTGATGGAATCAGCCAATCAGAATCAAGTTCAATCCGATTGGCTGATCCAATCAGCCAATCAGATTGAGCTCGCATTCTATTGGCTGATCGGAACAGCCAATAGAATGCGAGCTCAATCTGATTGGCTGATTGGATCAGCCAATCGGATTGAACTTGATTCTGATTGGCTGATTCCATCAGCCAATCAGAAAATTCCTACCTTAATTCCGATTGGCTGATAGAATCCTATCAGCCAATCGGAATTCGAGGGACGCCATCTTGGATGACGTCCCTTAAAGGAACCGTCATTCGTCGTCTAGTCGTCGGAAGAAGAGGATGGATCCGCGCTGGAGGTCTTCAAGATGGAGCCGGTCGTCATCGGATGGAAGAACATAGAAGATGCCGCTTGGAGAAGATGTTTGCCGGTCCGGATGTCCTCTTCTTGCCGGATAGGAGGAAGACTTTGGAGCACCAGATTATGGATCGCCAACCCCCGCTTGGGTTGGATGAAGATCTTGGAGCCAGGACGGATCGGTGAACCTGGCATGGTGAAGACAAGGTAGGAAGATCATCAGGGGCTTAGTGTTAGGTTTATTTAAGGGGGGTTTGGGTTAGATTAGGGGTATGTGGGTGGTGGGTTGTAATGTTGGGGGGGGGGTATTGTATGTTTTCTTTTACAGGCAAAAGAGCTGAACTTCTTGGGGCATGCCCCGCAAAGGGCCCTGTTCAGGGCTGGTAAGGTAAAAGAGCTTGTAACTTTTTAAATTTAGAATAGGGTAGGGAATTTTTTATTTTGGGGGTCTTTGTTATTTTATTAGGGGGCTTAGAGTAGGTGTAATTAGTTTAAAATTGTTGTAATATTTTTCTTATGTTTGTAAATATTTTTTTATTTTCTGTAACTTAGTTCTTTTTTAATTTTTGTACTTTAGATAGTTTATTTAATTGTATTTATTTGTAGCAATTGTGTTTAATTAATTTATTGATAGTGTAGTGTTAGGTTAATTGTAGGTAATTGTAGGTAGTTTATTTAATTATTTTATTGATAGGGTAGTGTTAGGTTTAATTATAACTTAGGTTAGGATTTATTTTACAGGTAAATTTGTTATTATTTTAACTAGGTAACTATTAAATAGTTCTTAACTATTTAATAGCTATTGTACCTGGTTAAAATAAATACAAAGTTACCTGTAAAATAAATATTAATCCTAAAATAGCTATAATATAAATGTAATTTATATTGTAGCTATATTAGGATTTATTTTACAGGTAAGTATTTAGCTTTAAATAGGAATCATTTATTTAATAAGAGTTAATTTATTTCGTTAGATAAAAATTATATTTAACTTAGGGGGGTGTTAGTGTTAGGGTTAGACTTAGCTTTAGGGGTTAATACATTTATTAGAATAGCGGTGAGCTCCGGTCGGCAGATTAGGGGTTAATAATTGAAGGTAGGTGTCGGCGATGTTAGGGAGGGCAGATTAGGGGTTAATACTATTTATGATAGGGTTAGTGAGGCGGATTAGGGGTTAATAACTTTATTATAGTAGCGCTCAGGTCCGCTCGGCAGATTAGGGGTTAATAAGTGTAGGTAGGTGTCGGCGACGTTGTGGGGGGCAGATTAGGGGTTAATAAATATAACATAGGGGTCGGCGATGTTAGGGCAGCAGATTAGGGGTACATAGGGATAACGTAGGTGGCGGCGGTTTACGGAGCGGCAGATTAGGGGTTAAAAGTGTAATGCAGGGGTCAGCGATAGCGGGGGCGGCAGATTAGGGGTTAATAAGTGTAAGGCTAGGGGTGTTTAGACTCGGGGTACATGTTAGAGTGTTAGGTGCAGACGTAGGAAGTGTTTCCCCATAGGAAACAATGGGGCTGCTTTAGGAGCTGAACGCTGCTTTTTTGCAGGTGTTAGGTTTTTTTTCAGCTCAAACAGCCCCATTGTTTCCTATGGGAGAATCGTGCACGAGCACGTTTTTGAGGCCGGCCGCGTCCGTAAGCAACTCTGGTATCGAGAGTTGCATTTGCGGTAAAAATGCTCTACGCTCCTTTTTTGGAGCCTAACGCAGCATTTGTTTGAACTCTCGATACCAGAGTTAAATTTATGGTGCGGCCAGAAAAAAACCCGCGGAGCGTTAACAGCCCTTTTACCGCCAAACTCCAAATCTAGCCGTAAATGTTAAGTGTCACAATATAAAAGTCCACTTTGTGTGAGCTAGAACAAACAGTCTGTTGATTCAATCATATAGTTCAATACACTTTCAGCCGACAACAGTAGGCTCTCACTGGTCGCAAAATTGACTCCCTTCTTCTCACGGCAACAGGCCCTTGTTTGTTTTTAACCTACACAGATTGGCCTGTTGCCGTGAGAAGAAGGGAGTCGATTTGAAGTAGACTGCCTATAGTGAGATAGCCCCTGGCTTACAGGCCCTGAATTGATTGCTCATACCTAGCAGTTTGGGGACCCCGGTGGCTGCCCTGGCCTGAAATCTCCAATTGCTTATACTCCCTACCTTGCTTAGGGCACTGCCTGGACCTCTAAAAAGTTTGTGGGCTCAGAGATCTGCAGCTACACTCTACACCACTCCGGTCACCCCTGACCTGTTATAATTTGAAAGTTAAGACCCTTATCAGCTCTCCAGAAAGGCACAGCTCCATAGTGTCTCTCCTCTTTCTTTCCCGCTCTGCAACCCAGAGCGGGTCATAACCTACATCCCTTTCCCGGCTGAGCCCAGTGGTGGCATTTTCCCCTGAGGAGAGACATGCCCTGACAAGGATTACTGCTCTCAAGAGCCATTTGACCCCTATCCTCCTGCCTGCTTGTCCTGTAGTCAACTGCTGAGGCAACCTTGTAAAAGGGACTTTTTCTAATTATTTGGCATAATTAACATAGCCATGATGTGCTAAGTCCTGCGGCACCCCTCCCCACCGGTGCAAATCAGCTGTACCTGCCAGGTTTCCCATATGAGACCCCTCTTCTACAAGCAATCTCCAACGCACCACCTACTTACTGCTACAGTCCCTGTTATACAATGTCACAGCAAGCCAAGAGGAAGTCGAAGGGACCTCATCCTTCAAAACATACAGTCCGGGACCATTTCCAACCTATCAGAGACCCACTACCGGACATCTCGGACGATCTATCTCTCCTCCCCTATGAGAGGGAAGGGCTAGTGTGAGGAGCTCACCACCCTCCCGCATACAGACCGAAACGATCACCATCGACTCCATAAAATTGTTATTGGATCAACAGACCCAGTCCTTCACGAAACAATTTGATAAACTAGAGAGGTCTTTTGATGATCTCAGAAAGGACATTGTCACAGTTAATGAGCAAACAGACATTATAGAACGCAAGCAGGAAGACCTACTAGTGGACCATACGAACTGGGTCAGTTATACACAAAATCTGGCTGATCAGGTGTCCTCGCTGGAAGCGAAATTAGCAGATCTAGAGGACCGTTCCAGACGGAACAACATTAGAATTCGGGGAATCCCGGAGTCTGTGGGCCCTCAGGAGTTAGAAAAATTTGCCCAAGCATCATTTCGAGCTATTATAGGTCCGTCAGGGGAACATGATGCGAGAATTGATAGAATACATAGGGCTGCTAGGCCGCAAAACCTCCCTATGGATAAGCCCAGAGACACCATAGCCAGGTTGCATTACTATTCCTTCAAAGATAGACTCTTGAAAGTAACTCTGAGGCAACCCCAACTCCCGGAACAATTCAAGGACATTTCATTGTATCCAGACCTGTCCTCATTCACACTCCAGCAAAGAAGAAGCTTCAGCGAATCCACCAGAGTTCTGAGAACCCACCAAATTCGATACAGATGGGGATTTCCCACTAAGCTGATCATCACCAAAGACGGCGCTCAACACACTACCCTTACCCCGCGGCAGGCTCAGGACCTGCTGAGAGTTTGGAATTTACCAACTGGAAATGGAAATGATGACCCTCCCCGCCCACAGAGAGTGGGGCCTCTGCTGAGAGCAGGGACTCTGGCCTGGAACCCAGGCAGACAAGATCCACTTCGGCAAGATCCAGGTCGGTGACCCAACTTACTACATCATCTGCAGGGGTCTAACAACTACCTACGCATCCCTTCTGGGGGCGGTGTGTGGGCTACCTCTTATTGACCAGCTCTCTAGGACTGAGACAGTTTCTGGTGCCATAGCGGTGCCGAAGTCCTGGTAATGTACCAAAGTTTGTCCCTCCTGCTTACTACTTATTGTTCAATGTTCTTTTTTTCTCACAAGTTGTTTGAGTACTGTCAGTTCTGTTTACACACCTTCAGAACATTGGGATGTGGTCTACCTCCAGTAGACCACCTCTCTATGAGGACTGAGACTGTTCCCGGGACCTTGATGTTGCCAGAGACTTGGTAACGTACAAAAGAAAGATCCTTTGGTTCATGTTAATTGGTTAATGTCCATATGAGTTTAATTGAATACTGTTAGTTATGTATAATGTTCTATCTACGATACCGAATTAATATCTAACATAGTGGTGCCCCTGATGATTATTTTCTCTTCACCCCATATCTCCTCATCTCCACCATCTCCCCTACAGCTGTCTCTCTCTCTCTCTGCACATCACTCCTCCCTCTGACTCCCTCTGCCCTAGTCCCTTTCCCCCTTCACCCTTTAACCCCTCCCCCCTTCCCCCCCTTTATTTCCCCTCTACCTGGAGTACTACTACCCTCCTACCCCCCCACCCTTCTTCTCCCACCTTCCTGTCCTTCCGTCCTTCCCTAATCCTGCCACCTTTCTCCCCCTGCCCACTTTGCTCTTCTTCGTTCCCCCCTTCTTTTTTCCTTCCTCCCTTCTCTCTACCCTCGGCCCTCTCTCCGCCTCTCCCCTCCTGCCTCCCCACTAACGTTCCCTTTGCCCATATTCTTCCCCCCCTCTTCTACCCACTAGTTTCCTCACCTTGCTCTCATACTAACCCTCTCCCCTCTTTGCCTATGTCCCTGGACCAGGCCCTCTACCCTCCCTGCGAGTGTGCAAAAGAAGGGGAACGGTCTTGGTAATCTCTATCCCCTTGGGGATACCTCCTCTAACAGGTTGTGAATATACTTGAGGAGAGGCTTCCCTGATGGGGAGAGCTGAGGGAGAAGGTTGTTAATATGTAATGTCAATTGTTGAGAATATATTGTTATCCTGATGTGTCTTTAATTTATTATACCATGCACTTCTCTTCATGTACCATAATCCTGGTAATGTTATTAAATAGGGCTATGCCTTCGTTGGACGCCTTTCTCTCCCTTCTTTCTCTTTTAATTCTCCTGATTGCCTCTCCCTTCCCCCCCCCTTTTTTTTTTTTTCTTTTCTTTTTATTTTTCCACTTCCTTCTCCCCTCTCCCCACCTATCCCCCCTTTCCCTGGTCTCTTCCTCTTGCCTTCACCCTCAGAGTTTGCATCCCTTTCCCTCTTTCCCCACTAGGCACTCTCACTCCACGCCCACCTTGGGTACACCCCTTACCTACTACTTTTACGGTGTTGTTATTGTTATTTATTACTATTTGCAGATGTCTATATGAATGCTTGTATTTGTATTTGCCTGCTTCCTATGACCTACATGTGCCACCTGATGCCTGTCATTGCCCCTTAGAAGTCTTTGGATCTTCCGCCTCCCCTACTTACCGGGGTGCGAAAGTATAGTATAGGTCCATTTACTCCCTTCCCACCTGCCCTAGTACCCTTTGTCTCTCTCCCCTCTTCTCCCCCTCCTCCACTGCCCTTTCCCTCTTGCCCTTTCCTTCCCATCAGCCCTTTAGGTTAACTGGCCGCAGCACCTTATGTGAGAAGTTTAGTGTTTCTACAATATGCATCGGTGGTGGAGGGGAATCTTCTCCTCCACTCCCTCCTTTTCCCCCCCGGGGGTTGTTAATTTTGGTGCGGTTAGGGATTGTTTTTTCTATCCTCCGCACTCTCTATTGGCAGAGTGTAGTAGCCTCTGCCCAGCCCGAAGAACCTAATAAATTCCAGTTTGTACCTCTCCCCCAATTCTCTCTATCTTGAACTGTTCCCCCCCCCCCTTTTTTTTCTTTTTTCTTTTTTTTCTCTCACCCTACAATGAGAATCGGCACGCTAAAAGTTAGGGGTCTTAATTCCCCTACTAAGAGAAGCCTACTTCTTAAATTCCTGAAACCCAATGTCTTGATGTTGCATATATACAGGAGACCCACTGGACGGAGTCTCGGGCCACCATGTTTCACCCCAGAGATTTCCCGGTTCACTTGTCCTCTACCTTCCATAAAAAGGCCAGAGGAGTTACTGTCTTAATTGGTAGGCATGTCTCCTACGAGCCTATCTATCTTGAATCTGATCCTTCCGGCCGATATATAATATGCGTCTGTCGGCTGGACAACATTCTGGTCACTCTGGTGGCTCTGTATTCCCCTAATGTTAACCAGACCCGCTTCCTCAGCAACCTACTAAGTAAGGTGAGCCGACTTAAACAAGGGCATGTTATTATAGGCGGAGATTGCAACCTGGTGTGGGACCCAAGCAGAGATAGAAAGTCACAAAGAAGGAGCCCTCCACATCGGGGGGAAGAGCATTACTCTCACCTCTTTAGAAATGTTGTCTCACAGCACTCTTACCATGACGCCTGGAGGGCCCTGCACCCTGACGTTGATTACTACACCTGTTACTCATCCCCCTCCCAGTCTTTTTCACAGCTCAATTATTTTTTCTGTCAGTCGTGGAAGTTGCAGACGGTGGCGGCGGCTAGGATCATACCCTGTGTATGGTCGGATCACGACGCAGTGGTTGTAGATATTACTTTCTCCCCCTCGGGGGAGGGTGGACACTCTTGGCGCCTACCAGAGTACCTCCTCGCGGACTCTCAGATCCCTCTCTGGATGCGGGAAATAGAGGGGTTTCTCAGTATAAATGACACGGGATCCACACCTGCTTTAACTTTGTGGGCGATGCTTAAGGCCTATCTCTGCGGACTCTTTATGCAAAAGTCTTCGGAGACTAGAAGGCTCAAAGGGGCTAGCTTAGCCCAACTCTATCATGATTATCTCCAGGAGTCAGCTTAGAGGGGCTAGATTGGACTCCCTGATAAGGAAAGTCCAAGCTCTTAAAAAACAGATCGAGGCTTGTGAGCTGGAGAGGGTGCAGAGAGGGCTCTATCTTCTGAAACAGAGATATTACCACAAGGGGGACAGAGCGGATAGGCTTCTGGCCCACAAGCTTCAACAGAGAACCTTACTAAATAAGATAGCTTTTATCACAAGAGATAATAGGAAATTCTACTCCCCTAGTGACATAGGAGATGTTTTTGCTGACTATTACAGCGGTTTATATCAGATATCTGATGACCCTTGTTCAGCTATTCCTGAGTTCCTCAACAAACTCCAACTGCCGCAGGTTCCTGAAGACCTGAAAGAACTTCTCGCGGCCCCTATCTCACCGGAGGAGATTGAGATGATGGTTAAGAGCCTCAAGGCACACAAATCTCCAGGGCCAGACGAATTTGATGCCATGTTCTACAAAAAATTTGTGGCTCAACTGTGTCCCATCCTTACCCGTGTGTTTGGTGAGGCCATGGTCGCTGGTAGGTTCCCTCAAGATTTCTTGGAGGCATCAATTATAACTATACCCAAACCCGGGAAGAACCCTGAGTTCTGTGAGAGCTACCGCCCAATATCTCTCATAAATGGCGATGTAAAATTATACGCAAAAATTCTGGCCTCGAGGCTAAATAAAATCCTTCCGGTCTTGATCCACCCAGATCAGGTGGGATTCACCCCGGGACACCAGGGCTCAGACAACACCAGGCGTCTACTGAATATCTTTTTTCAGACAGCCGCACTCGGAATCCCACTGGTTACCCTGTCGTTAGATGCTGAGAAAGCATTCGACAGGGTCCGGTGGGAGTACATGATCGAGGTCTTACGTTATTTTGGGTTTCATCACGGCGGTAATGGCCCTGTACTCGGGCCCATCTGCTAGAGTGAGAGGATTGGGGTTTGCATCTAGAGCTTTTAAGATCAAGAATGGCACGAGACAGGGGTGTCCTCTGTCGCGACTTCTTTTTGCCCTGATGATGGAGCCTCTGGCGGCCAGGCTCCGGGCGACCCCTTCTATCCAACCCTTAGTGCTTCACGATATCCCGCTATTTGCGGATGACTTGACGATATTCCTAGCAGACCCGGAAGAGTCGCTCCCTGAACTATTCAAAATATTGGCCGAGTTTGCTAACCTATTATAAACTCAACTATACTAAGACTGAGGCCTACGCTATTGGCTTATCCGAAACCACACTGGAGACCCTGAGAGGATCTTACCCATTCAAATGGTCCATTGAAGGACTAAAGCACTTGGGGGTGATGCTCTCTCATGACCCCAAACCAATAGTGACCGCAAATTATGGCTCCCTTCTCAGAGAGTTTCAGCAGACGGTTACTAGCTGGAAGGTCTCAGAGGTCTCTTGGACGGGCAGGGTCGCGGCTGTGAAGATGCTCCTACTCCCAAAGCTGATTTATTTCTTTAGGTGCCTCCCGGTTCCTGTCCCGGCATATCTCCTCAACCACTTTCAGTCTGTCTTTACGAAATACGTATGGAAGGGGCACCACGTAAGGCTACCATTGACCCAATTACAAAAACCAAAAAGGTGTGGAGGTATGTCTATGCCAAATATCACATTATACTACAAAGCTGCTATGCTCTCGCATATAGCTGCTTGGGGGGTGAGGGACTGCTCCTCTGGGTGGTTCCAAATAGAGCAGGGATCGCTGCCCGCCGGAATAGACTTGGCCGATCTTATTTGGATCCAGGACCATGCAGAGGTGCTGAGCGGAATACATTGCCCCATAATCAAGACCTGCCTGAAACTATGGAGGGAGCTGAGGTCTCTCGACTCGGTTGCCCCGCACCCCTCCCCAATACACTCTATTAAGGCTTTGCTGTATTGCCTCCCTGACTCCCACCCCAAGAAATGGGAGACCTTAGAGATCAGACTACTGTCGGATCTATATAGAGGAGACGTCTTAGCCATCCCGCCCCACGCTTATCCGACGGACAATTTCCCTACAGAATTACAGTTCGAATACCTTCGCCTGGTTTCACTCCTTCTATCTTGGGGATTTCAGAAATCGAACATGCGAGATCTCACCAAATGGGAGAGGAGATGGCTGACGGGCAGACCTTTGCTAGGCTCCCTGTCGTTCCATTACAGAACTCTCCTTAACTCCCCTCATTTCATAAAAACTCAGTCTACAGAGGATTGGGAGCGGGACTTGGGGGTGGTGGCTCCAGATGGGAAGTGGCAGCGTGCTCTCGAGGATGTCAATGCAGCGGTTCGATGCTCTAACTTGTTTGAATTATATCTTAAAATCCTACTTAGGTGGCATTGGGTCCCGACCAGGCTGCATAGAATATATCCTTCCCGGTCAACGGACTGCTGGAGAGCCTGCGCACAGCGCGGTACACACCTACACATCTGGTGGGAATGCCCCAGATTGAGACACCTTTGGACCCAGGTAGCGGAACTACTCCAGAGGTTGGGTCTCACTGATAATCTCACTGGAGATATGGCGCTCTTTCATCTCGGACTACAGACCTCCCAAAATCATCCCGACTACTAGGTTTTATTATCCTCCTGACGGCAAAACTTGTTATACCCAGACAGTGGGCGAAACATACCCTTGTCACGCTGACCCCAGTCCTAGAGTCCCTAGATTACATTAAAAAAATGGAAGAATATGCGCTGAGGGTTGAAGGTCGCTACGATTTCTACTGTTCTATCTGATTAGTATGGGAGGAGTATAGGAGGGCGAGCAATATCAGTAGTTCGACGGGAGGCCAGGTCTATGCGTAGTCCCTAAGACTGAACCGAAATGTTGGTGGCCCGACCACTCCTCCAAACCTTCTGGAACCTCCCCATCCCACTTTTTTTTTTTCTCTTCTTTCTCTCTCACTCCCTCTCTCCCTTTCTTTCCCCTCCCTTTTGCCCCATCCCCCAACAGCAGTTCTTCGGGTTTTCCACCCCCCATTACCACGAAGTGTTCATTAGATGTTTCACGATTTAAAGTTTAAGAATTTTCATCCTGTATATCTTGCACGATTACATCCATGTAGCATTTGATTTCTGTCTTATATGACCCATATTGAGAATCTTTGAGTTCGAGAACTATGTCTCCTGATAAATACCAGTTTCCAGATCCCGTGAGTGGATCTACTTTGCATTGTTGACGTTTGCATGCTCTGTTATTTAACAAAACAAATGAGGCATCACTAAGGTCAATACCATGTTCCCATTACTGTTCAGTGTATTTATGTTTGAAATAAGGAATTACTGTCATGTACTATTGTCTGAGATATTGTCCTTTGTACCGTGATTGTACTCTGACTTCTTTTATTGCCTCAATAAAAATATTTATAAAAAAAAAAAATGGAAAGATGGTTTTATGCCTCCTTTTAAAAGGGAAACTTTGGTATGGCATGAAAAAAGTCAAAGGCACAGAGATAATATTGCAAAAAATAAGGCTAAAACTGCACCTGAACAAAGTCCCATGGCACTGTGTGTGAAGAAAATGGATTCAACTATTTTCAAACACATGACACATAGTTTTAACATTGCTTATTATGTAGCCAAATTTGAAAAGCCATTTAGAGATTTCCCTGATTTACTATCCTTGGCAGCTAAGCTTGAAATTCCCATTCTCCACAAGTATGGAAGTTATGTGCAATGTAGACAATTTATTCATTTCATTGCCAAAATAATCAGGGAAGATCTTTTGGCCAATGTTAAAAAATCTGCTTTCATAGTCTGACGTGATTCACCAAGATATGAGGGCCTGTTATGGAACATTCTTTGGGCTGCAGGTACATGGGCTTAAGGATACCCAGAGACTGCATAGAAATGTGGAATTTTATATGCTGGACACCCCATGTACGTTCATAACTCTGTCTTATGTCCATGTCACCCTGTATCCATAAATACAGGATGGGTACAGGGTGTGAGTGCACCTTTTGGGAGCAATTGTGACTCTATAAACCAAGTGGGCATAAAGGACTTTATAGCTAATAAGAACTGTTCTTATATTCTGTAATAAGATGTATTTCTCCAACATAGGTGTGTCCGGTCCACGGCGTCATCCTTACTTGTGGGATATTCTCTTCCCCAACAGGAAATGGCAAAGAGCCCAGCAAAGCTGGTCACATGATCCCTCCTAGGCTCTGCCTTCCCCAGTCATTCTCTTTGCCGTTGTACAGGCAACATCTCCACGGAGATGGCTTAGAGTTTTTTGGTGTTTAAATGTAGTTTTTATTCTTCAATCAAGAGTTTGTTATTTTAAAATAGTGCTGGTATGTACTATTTACTCTGAAACAGAAAAGAGATGAAGATTTCTGTTTGTAAGAGGAAAATGATTTTAGCAACCGTTACTAAAATCGATGGCTGTTTCCACACAGGACTGTTGAGAGGAATTAACTTCAGTTGGGGGAAACAGTGAGCAGACTTTTGCTGCTTGAGGTATGACACATTTCTAACAAGACTTGGTAATGCTGGAAGCTGTCATTTTCCCTATGGGATCCGGTAAGCCATTTTTATTAAATAAGAATAAAGGGCTTCACAAGGGCTTTAAAGACTGGTAGACATTTTTCTGGGCTAAAACGATTGATTTATAAGCATTTTTAATAGTTTATAGCTTTGAGGAGTTATTTTATTCTTGGGAATTATGTTAAATAACCGGCAGGCACTGTATTGGACACCTTTTTCACTGAGGGCCTTCTCTAATCATAGGCAGAGCCTCATTTTCGCGCCTCTATTGCGCAGTTGTTTTTGGGAAGCAAGGCATGCAGATGCATGTGTGAGGAGCTCAGATACATAGAAAAAGCTTACTGAAGGCGTCATTTGGTATCGTATTCCCCTCTGGGCTTGGTTGGGTCTCAGCAAAGCAGATACCAGGGACTGTATAGGGGTTAAATATAAAAACGGCTCCGGTTCCGTTATTTTAAGAGTTAAAGCTTTCAAATTTGGTGTGCAATACTTTTAAGGCTTTAAGACACTGTGGTGAAATTTTGGTAAATTTTGAACAATTCCTTCATACTTTTTCACATTTTCAGTAATAAAGTGTGTTCAGTTTAAAATTTAAAGTGACAGTAACGGTTTTATTTTAAAACGTTTTTTGTACTTTGTTATCAAGTTTATGCCTGTTTAACATGTCTGAACTATCAGATAGACTATGTTCTGTATGTGAGGAAGCCAAGGTTCCTTCTCATTTAAATAGATATGATGTATGTGACACAAAATTTAGAGAAAATGATGCCCAAGATGATTCCTCAAGTGAGGGGAGTAAGCATGGTACTGCATCATCCCCTCCTTCGTCTATGCCAGTCTTGCCCACACAGGAGGCCCCTAGTACATCTAGTGCGCCAATACTCCTTACTATGCAACAATTAACGGCTGTAATGGATAATTCTATCAAAAACATTTTAGCCAAAATGCCCACTTATCAGCGAAAGCGCGACTGCTCTGTTTTAGAAAATACCGAAGAGCATGAGGACGCTGATGATAATGGTTCTGAAATGCCCCTACACCAGTCTGAGGGGGCCAGGGAGGTTTTGTCTGAGGGAGAAATTTCAGATTCAGGGAAAATTTCTCAACAAGCTGAACCTGATGTGATTACATTCAAATTTAAATTGGAACATCTCCGCGCTCTGCTTAAGGAGGTGTTATCTACTCTGGATGATTGTGACAATTTGGTCATTCCAGAGAAATTATGTAAGATGGACAAGTTCCTAGAGGTCCCGGGGCCCCCCGAAGCTTTTCCTATACCCAAGCGGGTGGCGGACATTGTAAACAAAGAATGGGAAAGGCCCGGCATACCTTTTGTCCCTCCCCCTATATTTAAGAAATTGTTTCCTATGGTCGACCCCAGAAAGGACTTATGGCAGACAGTCCCCAAGGTCGAGGGGGCGGTTTCTACTCTAAACAAATGCACTACTATCCCTATAGAAGATAGTTGTGCTTTCAAAGATCCTATGGATAAAAAATTAGAGGGTTTGCTTAAAAAGATGTTTGTTCAGCAAGGTTACCTTCTACAACCAATTTCATGCATTGTTCCTGTCACTACAGCAGCGTGTTTCTGGTTCGATGAACTAGAAAAGTCGCTCAATAAATATTCTTCTTATGAGGAGATTATGGACAGAATTCATGCTCTTAAATTGGCTAACTCTTTTACTTTAGACGCCACTTTGCAATTGGCTAGATTAGCGGCAAAAAATTCGGGGTTTGCTATTGTGGCGCGCAGAGCGCTTTGGCTAAAATCTTGGTCAGCGGATGCGTCTTCCAAGAACAAATTGCTTAACATACCTTTCAAGGGGAAAACGCTGTTTGGCCCTGACTTGAAAGAGATTATTTCAGATATCACTGGGGGTAAGGGCCACGCCCTTCCTCAGGATAGGTCTTTCAAGGCTAAAAATAAACCAAATTTTCGTCCCTTTCGCAGAAACGGACCAGCCCCAAGTTCTACATCCTCTAAGCAAGAGGGTAATACTTCTCAAACCAAGCCAGCCTGGAGGCCAATGCAAGGCTGGAACAAAGGTAAGCAGGCCAAGAAACCTGCCACTGCTACCAAGACAGCATGAGATGTTGGCCCCCGATCTGGGACCGGATCTGGTGGGGGGCAGACTTTCTCTCTTCGCTCAGGCTTGGGCAAGAGATGTTCTGGATCCTTGGGCGCTAGAAATAGTCTCCCAAGGTTATCTTCTGGAATTCAAGGAGCTACCCCCAAGGGGGAGGTTCCACAGGTCTCAATTGTCTTCAGACCACATAAAAAGACAGGCATTCTTACATTGTGTAGAAGACCTGTTAAAAATGGGAGTGATTCATCCTGTTCCATTAGGAGAACAAGGGATGGGATTCTACTCCAATCTGTTCATAGTTCCCAAAAAAGAGGGAACATTCAGACCAATCTTAGATCTCAAGATCCTAAACAAATTTCTCAAGGTTCCATCGTTCAAAATGGAAACCATTCGGACAATTCTTCCTACCATCCAGGAAGGTCAATTCATGACCACGGTGGATTTAAAGGATGCGTATCTACATATTCCTATCCACAAGGAACATCATCGGTTCCTAAGGTTCGCCTTTCTGGACAAGCATTACCAGTTTGTGGCACTTCCATTCGGATTAGCCACTGCTCCAAGAATTTTCACAAAGGTACTAGGGTCCCTTCTAGCGGTGCTAAGACCAAGGGGCATTGCAGTAGTACCTTACTTGGACGACATACTGATTCAAGCGTCGTCTCTACCACAAGCAAAGGCTCATACGGACATTGTCCTGGCCTTTCTCAGATCTCACGGGTGGAAAGTGAACGTAGAAAAAAGTTCTCTATCTCCGTCAACAAGAGTTCCCTTCTTGGGAACAATAATAGACTCCTTAGAAATGAGGATTTTTCTGACAGAGGCCAGAAAATCAAAACTTCTAAGCTCTTGTCAAGTACTTCATTCTGTTCTTCTTCCTTCCATAGCGCAGTGCATGGAAGTAATAGGTTTGATGGTCGCGGCAATGGACATAGTTCCTTTTGCGCGAATTCATCTAAGACCATTACAACTGTGCATGCTCAGTCAGTGGAATGGGGATTATACAGACTTGTCTCCGACGATACAAGTAGATCAGAGGACCAGAGATTCACTCCGTTGGTGGCTGACCCTGGACAACCTGTCACAAGGGATGAGCTTCCGCAGACCAGAGTGGGTCATTGTCACGACCGACGCCAGTCTGGTGGGCTGGGGCGCGGTCTGGGAACCCCTGAAAGCTCAGGGTCTTTGGTCTCGGGAAGAATCTCTTCTCCCGATAAATATTCTGGAACTGAGAGCGATATTCAATGCTCTCAAGGCTTGGCCTCAGCTAGCAAAGGCCAAATTCATACGGTTTCAATCAGACAACATGACGACTGTTGCGTATATCAACCATCAGGGGGGAACAAGGAGTTCCCTGGCGATGGAAGAAGTGACCAAAATAATTCAATGGGCGGAGACTCACTCCTGCCACTTGTCTGCAATCCACATCCCAGGAGTGGAAAATTGGGAAGCGGATTTTCTGAGTCGTCAGACATTTCATCCGGGGGAGTGGGAACTCCATCCGGAAATCTTTGCCCAAATAATTCAATTGTGGGGCATTCCAGACATGGATCTGATGGCGTCTCGTCAGAACTTCAAGGTTCCTTGCTACGGGTCCAGATCCAGGGATCCCAAGGCGACTCTAGTGGATGCACTAGTAGCACCTTGGAGCTTCAACCTAGCTTATGTGTTCCCACCGTTTCCTCTCATTCCCAGGCTGGTAGCCAGGATCAAACAGGAGAGGGTATCGGTGATCTTGATAGCTCCTGCGTGGCCACGCAGGACTTGGTATGCAGATCTGGTGAATATGTCATCGGCTCCACCATGGAGGCTACCTTTGAGACAGGACCTTCTTGTTCAAGGTCCGTTCGAACATCCGAATCTGGCCTCACTCCAACTGACTGCTTGGAGATTGAACGCTTGATTTTATCAAAGCGAGGGTTCTCAGATTTTGTCATTGATACTCTTGTTCAGGCCAGAAAGCATGTAACTAGAAAAATCTACCATAAAATATGGAAAAAATATATCTGTTGGTGTGAATCTAAAGGATTCCCATGGAACAAGATAAAAATTCCTAAGATTCTATCCTTTCTTCAAGAAGGTTTGGAGAAAGGATTATCTGCAAGTTCTTTGAAGGGACAGATTTCTGCTTTATCTGTTTTACTTCACAAAAAGCTGGCAGCTGTGCCAGATGTTCAAGCTTTTGTTCAGGCTCTGGTTAGAATCAAGCCTGTTTACAAACCTTTGACTCCTCCTTGGAGTCTTAATTTAGTTCTTTCAGTTCTTCAGGGGGTTCCGTTTGAACCCCTACATTCCGTTGATATCAAGTTATTATCTTGGAAAGTTTTGTTTTTGGTTGCAATTTCTTCTGCTAGAAGAGTTTCAGAGTTATCTGCTCTGCAGTGTTCTCCTCCTTATCTGGTGTTCCATGCAGATAAGGTGGTTTTGCGTACTAAACCTGGTTTTCTTCCGAAAGTTGTTTCTAACAAAAATATTAACCAGGAGATAGTCGTGCCTTCTTTGTGTCCGAATCCAGTTTCAAAGAAGGAACGTTTGTTGCACAATTTGGATGTAGTTCGTGCTCTAAAATTCTATTTAGAGGCTACAAAGGATTTCAGACAAACATCTTCCTTGTTTGTTGTTTATTCTGGTAAAAGGAGAGGTCAAAAAGCAACTTCTACCTCTCTCTCTTTTTGGCTTAAAAGCATCATCAGATTGGCTTATGAGACTGCCGGACGACAGCCTCCTGAAAGAATCACAGCTCATTCCACTAGGGCCGTGGCTTCCACATGGGCCTTCAAGAACGAGGCTTCTGTTGATCAGATATGTAAGGCAGCGACTTGGTCTTCACTGCACACTTTTACTAAATTTTACAAATTTGATACTTTTGCTTCTTCTGAGGCTATTTTTGGGAGAAAGGTTTTGCAAGCCGTGGTGCCTTCCATCTAGGTGACCTGATTTGCTCCCTCCCATCATCCGTGTCCTAAAGCTTTGGTATTGGTTCCCACAAGTAAGGATGACGCCGTGGACCGGACACACCTATGTTGGAGAAAACAGAATTTATGTTTACCTGATAAATTACTTTCTCCAACGGTGTGTCCGGTCCACGGCCCGCCCTGGTTTTTTAATCAGGTCTGATGATTTATTTTCTCTAACTACAGTCACCACGGTATCATATGATTTCTCCTATGCAAATATTCCTCCTTTACGTCGGTCGAATGACTGGGGAAGGCGGAGCCTAGGAGGGATCATGTGACCAGCTTTGCTGGGCTCTTTGCCATTTCCTGTTGGGGAAGAGAATATCCCACAAGTAAGGATGACGCCGTGGACCGGACACACCGTTGGAGAAAGTAATTTATCAGGTAAACATAAATTCTGTTTTTATTTATGTTTCAGATCTGATTGTGTCTCAGGAATCTGTCTGGGTAAACTGATTGTGTTTTTGTGTGATTATGTTAACTAGACTGGCCAACATCAGATTGTCTGAGTAAACTTTCTTCCCCAGTTAATTAATTTGATATGCTAATCTGTTTTACCTATGAATAGACAATTGTTAGAGGTTTGATGTATTGTTCATATGTTTGCTTTACTGTTTAACCAATGCCCTCTGTAACTTGAAGCCATGGTGTATAAATATGTGTGCTGCTTCTAAATAAAGTATTCATTTTTGTGTTCAGAAAGAGATTTTTCTGTTTTACCCTCAAGACGGAGCTTGGTCTCGTCCTTGGGGGGATTTACTGTATGCTGTTAGAGACTGATTGCCAGGAGGGTAAGCCGCTGATGTGCTTTCGCTGTTCAGCTGCTAGCAGCTATTCGTGAGGTTCCGGTTCAGGAGTTTGGTGTTCTGCGGTAGCTACCTGTGCCTCTGTAAGGGAAGATCTACTAAATGGCGGTTTAACCCTTTTATGCTTGGGGGTGCCGTAACAATTGGTGGCAAGTGGCGGGATCGTTCCCACAGCCAGAAGGACTACAGGAGACACCATTCATTGGATTTACAAGTTGGAGGCAACACATGTCCCAGTACAGCGCCCCTAAAAGCAACAGAATGGAACCAGCAGGGTTATACAAGGAGGAGGACCTGGATGGCCGGGATGCATTAATAAAAGGCATCTGGTACCAGGCCCTGGATAATGTACAATACCAGCGGGGTGAGAGTCTTCCCAGTGAAGAGCAGCGGTTGCAGAAGCAAGTGGCCCTGCGGATGCCCTTCCTGGGAGAGCAGCCCCTGGAGGAATGGGTGAAGGAACTAGAGCACCGGGTATGGCAGGAGCTATGGCTGGAGGATGCCTACCAGGCGCTCTGGTGGTATATTGCACAGTATATACCCTGGACAGCCGAGCATGACAAACCAGAGGGAGAGGAGTTTGATGGTCCTGGCTTGTTATGGGAGTCCTTTGCAGAGCCTGACTTCGGGAGCCCTGCGCAGACCAGACTTCAGGACATTTTCCACGAGAGGGAGGCTAGGCATAACGGGGATGACCCCCATGAGGTAGAGCAAGACCTGGCTCACCTAGCAATCCTGGAGTGGGAACTGGAGCAGGACTACCGAGATCTCTTCCACTCCATTGGGAAGGCTCAGCAGGACAGCCAGGTGACAGACCCAGATCCAGACCCGTTCAGCTGGGAAGATATTGTGGAGATTTACTGGGAAGGACCCCAGATGGCCAGTGGAGATGGAACCGAGGTCTCGCCACTGGTCCTGCAGGGAATTTTGAGCCCAGTCTCCATTCACCAGCAGCAGGCTGAGTTACAGGGGGCAGAGACAGTCGGTTCAGCCCCCATCAGCGGTGTGATATGCAGGGAATTGAGAGCCCAGTCTCCATTCCCCAGCGGCAGGCTGAGTTACAGGGGGCAGAGACAGTCGGTTCTGCCCCCATCAGCATAGTGATATGCAGGGAATTGGGAGCCCAGTCTCCATTCCCCAGCGGCAGGCTGAGTTACAGGGGGCAGAGACAGTCAGTTCAGCCCCCCATCAGTGGAGTGATATGCAGGGAATTGGGAGCCCAGTCCCTATTCCTCAGCGGCTGGAAGTATGTATGGGAAGGGAGGTTGTTACCCCCTCTCCCCAGCAGCGGCTTGACGCACCAGGGGGAGACAGTAAGCCCCACAACCGTGCAGATGGGACCGTGGTCTCTGCACTTATAGCACAGGGGGTAGGGACAGTCGGCTCCCACCAGGCTACTTTCCTGGTAGTGCTGGCACCCGGGCAGATTACAGCTGGTCTCTGCCCACCTCGCAACCCACCAATTCAGCATACCAGTCCCCCACACAACTGTGGTGAGGCACCTGGGCATGGACAAGTTTTCCCCGTACTCAGGTGTAGTAACCATTTATTGTGGGTGGGCTGTACTACTAATTGTGTTTTATGGGTGGGTTGCTGGACTAACCAGGGCACTGACCGGCAGGAGGTCAGATACCCTGTTAGTCTGTTTGGAAAAGGGGAGAGATGTGACGTGAGTCACCAAGATATGAGGGCCTGTTATGGAACATTCTTTGGGCTGGAGGTACATGGGCTTAAGGATACCCAGAGACTGCATGGAAATGTGGAATTTTATATGCTGGGCACCCCATGTACGTTCATAACTCTGTCTTATGTCCATGTCACCCTATATCCATAAATACAGGATGGGTACATTGTGTGAGTGCACCTTGTGGGAGCAATTGTGACTCTATAAACCAAGTGGGCATAAAGGACTTTATAGCTAATAAGAACTGTTCTTATATTCTGTAATAAGATGTATTTTATTTACGTTTCAGATCTGATTGTGTCTCAGGAGTCTGTCTGGGTAAACTGATTGTGTTTTTGTGTGATTATGTTAACTAGACTGGCCAACATCAGATTGTCTGAGTAAACTTTCTTCCCCAGTTAATTAACTTGATATGCTAATCTGTTTTACCTATGAATAGACCATTGTTAGAAGTTTGATGTATTGTTCATATGTTTGCTTTACTGTTTAACCAATGCCCTCTGTAACCTGAAGCCAGGGTGTATAAATATGTGTGCTGCTTCTAAATAAAGTATTCATTTTTGTGTTCAGAAAGAGATTTTTCTGTTTTACCCTCAAGACAGAGCTTGGTCTTGTCCTTGGGTGGGGGATTTACTGTATGCTGTTAGAGACTGATTGCCAGGAGGGTAAGCTGCTGGGGTGCTTTCGCCGTTCAGCTGCTAGCAGCTATTCGTGAGGTTCCGGTTCTGGAGTTTGGTGTTCTGCGGTAGCTACCTGTGCCTCTGTAAGGGAAGATCTACTAAATGTCGGTTTAACCATTTTATGCTTGGGGGTGCCATAACACATAGGCATTATGATTGATGGGTCTATAGACCGCACCTCCACAGAACATGCAAATATTTATGTTAGGTATGTTTTTGAAAGAGAAATAAAAGAAGATTTTTTGGACACAATTGCACTTGAAAGTACTGCAGCCTTAGATTATTTCAAAGGATTGACTGCATTTCTGGATGCAATGCATTTAGAGTACAGAGGTACATCCTGGATTGCTGGCTTAGGAACAGATGGTGCTGCAAGCATGGTAGGCCATAAGTCTGGGTTGGCCATTCAGATGAGACATCTGCCCAAAGATCATTAGTATCCACTGTGTGGCTCATCGACTGCAGCTTGTTATTTTGGATGTCTGCAAAGAGGTGCCTTATTTAAAATCATTTGACAAAGTTGTCCGGATAGTTTTTAAATATTACCATGGCTCCGCCAAACGCCTACACCAGGTGCAAGAAACTGCAACTTCTTAAACTTAAAGATATTCACACAGTTCGCTGGCTATGTTGCAAAGTTGATGCTTTACGTGCTTTACAGCAGAATTGAAAAACTGTGGTTACACATTTTGAGCATATTTCAGCTGAAAGATCTCTAGATTCTGCAAGAGTAAAGGGTATATTGAAAGAACTAAAGCAACTGAAGTTTGTGATACTGCTACATTTCTTGCTTGATTTTTATGGGAAACATAAACCTCTGTGTGAGGGCCTTCAGAAGAAAGAACTCATGATCTGCCACATAAAATTAAAGATAGAACATTCAATTGACATTATTCAAAGTTTGTGAGAAGAAACGGGAAAGTGTGAGCTTGTTCTATTAACTAAACTTACAGCTGAAGGAAAACTACATTAGGTGCAAGTGACAAAACCTAGAATGTGGCGAAAAAGAATTTCAGGACATACGCCTTTCTGTTTTGGTAAAAGCAGAAACATATTTATTTAAAAGACTTTCCTCAGTTTCCTCAGATGTAGTTCAGTCTTTAACTATATTTGACAGCTTATCCTGGCCAGAGAAGGCACAGATCCTCAAATATGGAGTGAAGGAGTTACACATAGTTGGGAAGCACCTCTATAATGACTTTGATGACAAGATGGACATTTTAGAAACTGAGTGGGCTACAATGAAGCTTTCTGTTCAAGAAAGAAACTTTGAAAAAAATTAACCAGCAGAAAGAGAAGTTTCCTACACTACTCCCCCTGATAAACTTCTATGCTGTATTACCACCTACAACTGCTTCATGTGAACATGGCTTCAGTTTCCAGAACCGCATAAAGACTGTGTACCGAACTTCAATGACTATAGAGACTCTGGATGACCTATTAATGATTGCTGTCAATGGCCCATCAATTAATTATTTTAATCCAAGCTGAGCCATTTATAAGTGGTATTTCACTTCAGATAAAGTTCGCTACACAGGGCTTGCGTCTACAACACAATAGCCAATAACTGCTGTTAAATCTTGTTTCATCATGCTGCCATACCAGTTCAAAGTTAAATTGTCTTTAAGTTTTGTGTTAAATCTTGTTTCTTCTTCATGATGCCATAACAGCTCAAAGTGAAAATCTCTAGGTTTTGTGTTAAATCTTGTTCTTTCTTCATGCTAAGTTTTGTAAGTTTAATTGTGAGCAGATAAACTTCTTTTTTGAATACTTAATTTAATAGCTGCCTTTTTTCATCTAGCTGTTGTCTTCCTCAGAAACCAAAGTTGACGTTACTGTTATTTTTTTCTTTTGTTAATGTATTATTCTATGTATGTAATTTTTTGTTAAGTTATCAAATAATATAAAAGTAAAGTTACTGCACTGGCTAAACATATGAAAGGAAGGGTTGAAGTAGTGGGCGTGATGTGGGTATGCAGTGGGCGGGTGAGTGGGCATGGCCTGGGTATGCAGTGGGCAGGTGATGGGTGGGATCAGAAGTGGCGAGTAACATTTTGTGCCTGGCTAGTATCTTAGGACCTGAAATTTTGAGCCCTGGCTCAGTGTATGGAGGTAATTGGTCTCATGATGTCCAGGATATCATTTCCTTTGCCAGGTTCCAATCATTCGGATCTGTCTCAACAGATCTCTCTGGACAGCCGGTCGAGAGAATCGCTCTCTTGGTGGCTCTGTCCAGATCATCTGTCCCGAGGGACATCCTTCTTAAGACCATCCTGGGAGATTGTGACTACGGACGCAAGTCTATCTGGATGGGGAGCTGTTTTGTGGTGCCAGGAAGGCACAGGGCCTGTGGTCTCAGGAGGAACGCTCCCTCCCTATCAACATTCTAGAACTTAGAGCAATCTTCAATGCTCTGAAGGCTTGGCCCCTTCTAGGTTCGTCCCAGTTTATCAGATTCCAATCAGACAATATAACCTTGGTGGCTTACATCAACCATCAGGGGGGAACGAGAAGCTCCCTAGCAATGAGGGAGGTATCTCAAATTCTAGAGTGGGCAGAGGTCCACGGCTGTTCACTGTCAGTGATCCACATTCCGGGTGTGGACAACTGGGAGCGCACTTTCTCAGCAGACAATCCTTTCATCCGGGGGAATGGTCTCTTCATCCCAAAGTGTTTGCGGAGATTGGCATCAAGTGGGGGATGCCAGAGATAGATCTCATGGCGTCTCGTCTCAATACCAAGCACCCAGATATGGGTCGAGGTCCAGGGATCCTCAGGTGGAGCTGATAGATGCATTAACATTGCCTTGGAGGTTCAGTCTAATTTACCTTTTTCCGCCGTTACCACTTCTTCCTTGTGTAGTGGCCCGCATCAAACAGGAGCAGGCATCAGTGCTTACTGATTGCTCCATCATGGCCGCAAAGGATGTGGTCGTGGATCTGGTGAGGATGTCATAATCTTCTCCGTGGAAGTTACCTTGTCGCAGGGATCTGCTGGAACAAAGTCCCTTTGTTCATCAAAATCTAGATTATCTGAGGCTGGAGATCGAATGCTTAGTCATAGCCAAGAGAGGTTTTTCTGAGAGAGTGAGTGATACTCTCATTCAAGCTCGTAAGCCGGTTACTTGTCGCATCTATTATAAGGTGTGGAGAACCTACTTATTCTGGTGTGAAGAGCGTGGATTTTCCTGGCATAAAGTTAAGGTTGCTAGGATCCTATCGTTTCTCCAGGATGGACTGGAGAAGGGCCTTTCTGCCAGTTCTCTGAGGGAACAGATTTCGGCCCTATCTGTTTTACTGCACAAGAGGCTCTCCGTGCTTCCTGATGTACAGTCCTTTGTTAAGGCTCTGATTAGGATCAGACCTGTTTTTAGATCTAAGGCTCCTCCTTGGAGTCTAAATCTTGTTCTTAAGGTTTTGCAATGGGCTCCATTTGAGCCTATGCATGAGATTGACATTAAATTGTTGTCCTGGAAGGTTCTTTTTTTCTACTGGCTATTGCTTCTGCACGCAGAGTATCTGAGATTGCTGCGTTGCAATGTGAGCCTCCTTATCTGGTGTTCCATTCGGATAAGGCTGTCCTACATACTAAGTTAGGGTTCCTGCCTAAAGTCATGTCAGACCGCAACATCAATCAAGAGATTGTGGTTCCTTCCTTGTGTCCAAATGCTTCTTCTGCGAAGGAACGTCTGCTTCATAATCTGGATGTGGTTCGCACCTTGAAGTTCTACCTTCAGGCTACTAAGGATTTTAGACAGACTTCATTCTTGTTCATTATCTATTCCGGGAAGCGTAAGGGACAGAAGGTCTCTTCAACTTCCTTAACTTTTTTGTTAAGGAGTGTTATCCGCTTGGCTTATGAGACAGTGAGACATAAACCTCCTCAGAGGATTACAACTCATTCTACTAGAGCAGTGGCTTCCTCTTGGGCCTTTAAGAACGATGCCTCTATGGATCAGATTTGTAAGGCAGCTACCTGGTCCTCCTTACATACTTTTTCTAAATTTTACAAGTGCGATGTTTTTGCTTCGGCTGAAGCATCTTTCGGGAGAAAGGTTTTGCAGGCTGTGGTGCCATCAGATTAGGGTCCACCATTCTTTTTGTCCCTCCCGTTATCATTCAGTGTCCTCTAGAGCTTGGGTATAAGTTTCCCAACAGTAAGGAATGATGCAGTGGACTCTCCTTATATTAAGAAGGAAAACATAAATTATGCATACCAGATATTTTTATTTCCTTCTGTATAAGGAGAGTCCACGGCCCCCGCCCGTATTCTCCGATGGGCGGCCCTCTAAATTATATTTTTCTTCTGGCACCATTTATAAATATTTAATTTTGATATTTCTCCTACTGTTCCTTGTTCCCTCGGCAGAATGACTGGGGGATGGGGGAAGTGGGAGAGGTATTTAAGCCTTTGGCTGGGGTGTCTTTGCCTCCTCCTGGTGGCCAGGTTCAGTATTTCCCAACAGTAAAGAATGATGCCGTGGACGCGACTTATACAGAAGGAAATGAAATTATCTGGTAAGCATAATTTATGTTTTTTGACACTACTATTTTTCTGGGTGCTAGCTTTTGTTTAAGAGTGGGGGCTCTTCTAAATACTACTCTCGGGTTCTTTGATAAATTGCCCTTAAGGTAGGTATCTTTTAGAATGATAGGCTAATGTTTGTGTAATATTTGTCTAATTAGTTTATGCTCAGAATTAAATTGTGTGATGAACGAAGGGTGGTATGTTTTCTCATCTTCCAGTTTAGAATCAGACTTCTGAGTATTTTTTAAAATCCTGTCTCTATCTAAATCTCTAGCTTTCATATAGCTATCATTACTGAGGTTGCATGGATAATCTTTCTCCCTGAATCTATAAGTGGTTGCTAGAAAAGTGTAAGAAATTATTACAATCCACACTCTTAAAATAGGTGGAAGACAACACATTACCTCTGGCCTCCCACTCTAAAATGACATCCAAAAACTCAATTCTCTAGGACTGTATATTGTGTGTGAAAGATAGACCTATCTCATTATGATTCAAACTGCTAACAAACTGTATGGCTGTGTCCATAGGACCGCACCAAATAAATACAACGGCCATAAAATATCAGGTTGTCCCTCCAGTCTGGCTGATAAATATATTTCTCTTCAAAAACACCCATGAAGAGATTAGCAAATCTTGACCTGTAATTAAAACTCGTCCAAGTATTGAAAATAATTGTGGGACAAAATAAATGTGATAAGTTTCAGATGGCAGTTATATATGAATAAAGTAAATTGACCACATATTTTTATAAATGAAGATCTTTATATTCAAACAATCTATCAGTTAGACTATTAATACCTGTGAATATGGGCCTTCCTGGGGGTTTCATGCGATCCTTATGGATCTTGGGGAAATGGTAATAAAACAGGACGTTCGGATGATCTGGGAACAAGTTTAATTTTTCTTTTTTGTTTAAAATCCCTTTGAGGCAACCTTGTTCTATAATTCCTTTCAGGGATTTACTGAAGATCTCAGTGGGGTCTCCCCTAAGCTTTTTGTAATATTTATGATCTTGGGGGATTCTATTAGCTTCCCCTACATAGTCCTCATAGTTTTGTAACACTATTCCTCCTCCCTTATCCGCCTGGCGAATTACCAGTCTAGGGTTATTGGTCAGATTGTTTAGAGCTCTTTTCTCATTAGGCCATAGAGTGCTATGTTGACTTTTGTTATGATCCTCCAATACAAATTGCTGGAAAACATCTATGGATGAGGGGAGTGCCAAAGGAGTATGTATTATTTCTTCAAATAGATAATTAAATATGTCGTTCACATCAGTATAAATAACCTGTTCCAAATTTCTAGTATGGGCGACCCTTCCAATTTATATTTCTTTAACTGTTTAGCCACAAAAAATCTCTATAGAGATAATTTTCTTGTGAAAGCAATAAAATCCACATATAAATTAAATAGGTTGGGTTGATTATGGGGACAGTAAGACAAACCTCTAACCAAAAGACAAAATATGCAAAGAAAAATTAAAAATCCCCTCTTTTAGTTTCTGTAATTTTGTGTTTGGAGGGTTTTTCCTCTCCGTCTTCTTCTTCGTTTGGGAAGGATCTTTTTTTGTTGTTTTTTGGGGGGGTTGTATCTGGTCCAGAGAGGGGCCAGAGGTCTGTCTCCTAAAAAAAAAAAGGTTTGCTCTGGGGGGCAATGTTTGCTCTGGGGGGGAAGCCGTGATTGGAGGAAGCCGGATTCGTCATTGCTGACGTATGAAGAGGCTTGCGACGGGCAGGGGAAGCACTGGAGCGGCTTTCAAGAATTAAAGGTAAGTATTTTAACAAAACGAGTGAAATGTAAAGTTTGATGAATGAAAGTGCCCCTGTTTTTAATAGGATTTTTGAAAACCGGGCACACATTCGTCAAACTTTACATTCACTTTAAACTGGATCTCTCAAAAAGTCCTAATTCTCTGAAATTCACAATCATAGAGACAATACAAAACAAAACTAGGGGTCAGAGCAGGGAAGCCAGATTAGCACTCAGAGAAGTATTCTGGATCCACAGACTCAAAACGAGAATGCCACAGGGACTCAACTCGGAGTTTGACGTTATCAATCATTGGCAGCATTAAGTGAATGAAATGCTAGCCCCTTTGTACAGGGAGTGCAGAATTATTAGGCAAATGAGTATTTTGACCACATCATCCTCTTTATGCATGTTGTCTTACTCCAAGCTGTATAGGCTTGAAAGCCTACTACCAATTAAGCATATTAGGTGATGTGCATCTCTGTAATGAGAAGAGGTGTGGTCTAATGACATCAACACCCTATATCAGGTGTGCATAATTATTAGGCAACTTCCTTTCCTTTGGCAAAATGGGTCAAAAGAAGGACTTGACAGGCTCAGAAAAGTCAAAAATAGTGAGATATCTTGCAGAGGGATGAGGCACTCTTAAAATTGCAAAGCTTCTGAAGCGTGATCCTCGAACATTCAAGCGTTTCATTCAAAATAGTCAACAGGGTCGCAAGAAGCGTGTGGAAAAACCAAGGCGCAAAATAACTGCCCATGAACTGAGAAAAGTCAAGCGTGCAGCTGCCAAGATGCCACTTGCCACCAGTTTGGCCATATTTCAGAGCTGCAACATCACTGGAGTGCCCAAAAGCACAAGGTGTGCAATACTCAGAGACATGGCCAAGGTAAGAAAGGCTGAAAGACGACCACCACTGAACAAGACACACAAGCTGAAACGTCAAGACTGGGCCAAGAAATATCTCAAGACTGATTTTTCTAAGGTTTTATGGACTGATGAAATGAGAGTGAGTCTTGATGGGCCGGATAGATGGGCCCGTGGCTGGATTGGTAAAGGGCAGAGAGCTCCAGTCCGACTCAGACGCCAGCAAGGTGGAGGTGGAGTACTGGTTTGGGCTGGTATCATCAAAGATGAGCTTGTGGGGCCTTTTCAGGTTGAGGATGGAGTCAAGCTCAACTCCCAGTCCTACTGCCAGTTTCTGGAAGACACCTTCTTCAAGCAGTGGTACAGGAAGAAGTCTGCATCCTTCAAGAAAAACATGATTTTCATGCAGGACAATGCTCCATCACAACCGTCCAAGTACTCCACAGCGTGGCTGGCAAGAAAGGGTATAAAAGAAGAAAATCTAATGACATGGCCTCCTTGTTCACCTGATCTGAACCCCATTGAGAACCTGTGGTCCATCATCAAATGTGAGATTTACAAGGAGGGAAAACAGTACACCTCTCTGAACAGTGTCTGGGAGGCTGTGGTTGCTGCTGCACGCAATGTTGATGGTGAACAGATCAAAACACTGACAGAATCCATGGATGGCAGGCTTTTGAGTGTCCTTGCAAAGAAAGGTGGCTATATTGGTCACTGATTTGTTTTTGTTTTGTTTTTGAATGTCAGAAATGTATATTTGTGAATGTTGAGATGTTATATTGGTTTCACTGGTAAAAATAAATAATTGAAATGGATATATATTTGTTTTTTGTTAAGTTGCCTAATAAGTATGCACAGTAATAGTCACCTGCACACACAGTTATCCCCCTAAAATAGCTATAACTAAAAACAAACTAAAAAGTACTTCCAAAACTATTCAGCTTTGATATTAACGAGTTTTTTGGGTTCATTGAGAACATGGTTGTTGTTCAATAATAAAATTAATCCTCAAAAATACAACTTGCCTAATAATTCTGCACTCCCTGTATGTGTAGGATCTCAGTACTTAGTGCTTTTCCCTCTTTTGTAACAATTTGCAACAATCAGCAACAAAGTAAATTTGTTCATTTTATAATCTGTATATAATCATTAGTATTCAGATTGACATCTCTGTAACAATAACTCTCTTTTTAAACCAGTATAATGATCACTTTGACACAGACATATCCATTAATCCACAAATTTAGAGCGTTCAAGGAGCACAAAAAATGTCATACTATGAATTTAAAGTTGTAACAGATGAAATTCCACCTAAGAGTCTTAGGCTGAATTTGAGCTCAGTGAGTTAGATTAGTACTCAAATGGAAACACATAAGGAAATAAAAACGCTAATTGAGAGTAATCAGCAAATAGACAGTGTTTTTCCTTAAGATTATGTTTTTCTTTAATATTGTGTTTCTTTTTAACATTGTATGTCACACAATCACAGTTTTTTTCAAATATGTCTTCCAGCTCTATGTAAGTTTAGATTATCACACGCAAATGGAGAAGGATGACGGTATACTACATATATTGAATCAACCCATTAACACACTAGGTCAATCTAGAGTGTAGAAAAGGTGATACAGTAAGAGCTAATTATTTTTGGCATATATGCTAGATACTAGATATTAGATTAACATTACAGTAGAAAAGGTGATACAGTAAGAGCTAATTATTTTTGGCATATATGCTAGATACTAGATATTAGATTAACATTACAGTAGAAAAGGTGATACAGTAAGAGCTAATTATTTTCGGCATATATGCTAGATACTAGATAATGAGATCACCCCACTCACACGGATCTCAGTGTGACATACAGAGTAGGGGTGTCTTGTATAGGAGTGTATAGGTAATAAAACTTGCAGAATATGATAGCAAATCAAAATGGGAGTTTAAAGTTATTTTATTCAATTAGAATACAATTGGTATTTTAAATACTCTTGGGCTATGGCAGAACCCTAAACTATGATTACGGCTAATGCCGAAATGCGTTAGATGGATCTGCCATATACCCTCACAATTTTGGCATATTTACTTTTCTGTTTTTAATGTTGTGGTTTTTTTTTTTAAATAAACTGAATTTTTAACTTCGGACCAAGCCTGGTGCTCCTGCTTGCTGTCGCTGTTTCTCAATATTAACTTAGGGGGTGTTAGGTAAGGGGGCTTAGGGATTAGATTAGTTATTTGCATTGTGGGAGTATGGTGGTTTATGGGTTAATTAGGTAGAATATGTTGTGGGGGTTGGCAGTTTAGGGGTTAATAGTATTAATAGGTAGATTGCGTTGTGGGGGTTGGCAAATTAGGGGTTAATTGGGTAATTAGATACTTTGCGATGCGGGGGGATGGCGGATTAGGGGTTAATCACTTTATTAGGTACTTTGCATT
Source organism: Bombina bombina (assembly GCF_027579735.1). Lineage (NCBI taxonomy): Eukaryota > Metazoa > Chordata > Amphibia > Anura > Bombinatoridae > Bombina > Bombina bombina. The sequence continues at coordinate 512,274,113 of NC_069501.1, read as the reverse complement.
GTGGAGGGATGGCGGATTAGGGGTAAATACATTTATTAGGTACTTTGCAATGTGGGGATTGGCGGATTAGGGGTTAATCACTTTTATTATTAGTTGAATGTGGGGGATGGCGGCTATAGGGGTTTTGATATATCAGATTTATTTTTGGGAGGCGGTGTGGGGGGATGGCGGCTATAGGGGTTTTGATATATCAGATTTATTTTTGGGAGGCGGTGTGGGGGGATGGCGGATATAGGGGTTTTGATGTATCAGGTCTATTTTTGGGAGGCGGTTTAGACTTTTACAGGCGATTTAAACTTTTTTTGTTTTTTACTTATGTGCCGGCAGTTCATATACTGCTGTAAGTCACTGGCGACTCCAGAAATGTGTATTTTCACAGATTTCTGAACATCGCCAGTTTATCCGACTTACGGCAATATATGATCTGCCGGCGCCATATATGTTATTCACCCGATGTGCAAGGTGAACTTACGAGCAGCGTAGGTTTCAGCAGTTGCGCTTAAACCTACGCCGCATATGTAATCTCGCCCTTCATTTTTTGTTCAAGGCATTTCTTTTGATTAATTGATTACTGTTTTTTTTTATTTACCCAATTCAAGTGTAAGAAAACCTTATTTTCATTTTACATATAATTTGAGTGTTTTTACTAATAATGACTGATAAATAAAGTTTTCACATTGTAAAATCGAATCATTTGGAAATAGTCTTATTGGGATAAGGAGAACATAGAAAAAATTGTAAGTAGTTGTGTAGAGTACAATTTGCAGGGCGGTATTGGGTATAGCAAAAGCAAACTGAAATGTTAGATATTAGAGTAGGAAATTATGCAATACGGGAAAGTGAGAGCATTATGTATGATCACAAGTAAAGTGCATAGCTTTCTCTTTTTGTCTCCCATATGTTGTATTAGATCGCACCTGCAAGCTGTGGAATCTGGTAACAGGTCAGGAAATTGGGTCTCTGCGTGGACATCCCCATAATGTTGTGTCATTGAAGCACTGTTCCCAATCTGGTCTAGTGCTGTCTGCATCAGCGTCTTTTGTGCGTGTCTGGGACATCAGGGATCCTGCCCGCTGTGTGCGCACACTACTGTGAGTGCTGAACATATGGATTCATTCATTTATTGCAAAGACTTGTATGACTGCATCACTGATAAATTATGCTGTTTTTTATCTTTTAGGTCATCTGGTCAGGTAGTGTCTGGCGATGCTTGTTCTGGAATGGGTCTACGTGGCACGAGCACTACACAAGGAGAGCTGCAAATTAATCAGATTGCTCTAAACCCTGAAGGCACAATCTTGTATACAGCTGCTGGCAATGCAGTAAGAGCTTGGGAGCTAAGCAGGTTTGTAATTTAAATAAGTAGTTGTAGTAAGAAACAATTAGTCAAATTATATGAAAAATATAATCTGACTATAAATAAAATTTGAGAGCATAATAACTATTAGACTTGTGCGCGGCAGAAAAATTTGTTTCAGTTCGTTTCGGACCGATTCGGATTTGTTAAAATTTCTTTTTCGGATCGATTCAAATTCGGATCGATTCGAATGTATTCGTTTCGGATTCATTCGAATTCAAATAAATTTGGATGTATTCAGTTCGGATTCGATTTGTAAATTTGGAAGTTCGTTATGTGTTAGGTGGAATGTGCTGTGTATTAGACTAGTATGATGTGTAACCCATCAGATTAGGTGTAACCCATCTGAATCAAAATAAGTACCAACCTCACAGGTACCAGCTACACAATATGCACAGAGCTAGCAGAGGTATATAACCCAATATACAGTACATAATACTAGTGTAATACACAGCACATCCCACCTAAGTACCAACCTTACAGGTTCCAGCTACACAACATGCACAGAGCTAGCAGAGGTATATAACCTAATATACAGTACATAATACTAGTGTAATACACAGCACATCCCACCTAAATACCAACCTCACAGGTACCAGCTACACAACATGCACAGAGCTAGCAGAGGTATATAACCTAATATACAGTACATAATACTAGTGTAATACACAGCACATGCCACCTAAATACCAACCTCACAGGTACCAGCTACACAACATGCACAGAGCTAGCAGAGGTATATAACCTAATATACAGTACATAATACTAGTGTAATACACAGCACATCCCACCTAAGTACCAACCTTACAGATACCAGCTACATAATGTGCCCTGCTCAGAGCTAGCAGAGGGATATAACCTAATATACTGTACAATACTAGTGTAATTGTGATTAGTCCATGGCCATACGAATGTAACAAATAAATCCGAACTTATTCGGATTTATTCCTTACAAATGCATTCGGATTAGTTTAGTTTCGTTGCTAGGGTAATTCGGAAATTCAAATCGATCCGAAGCTCTGAATTTTACAAATTTGTCCGAATTTTGATTCGTAACAAAACGAAACGGACATGTCTAATAACTATGTTCCATAGGAAATAGTTATTTCATAAAGATAGATTAAAAGGGTTATCTTGGGCATTCAGTAGTAATGTTAGATAAAAAATAATTATCTGCATACTCTAGTAGCACCATTGAAATCTTACTTTTAAAAGAGAGCAGAAAGAAAACCAAAATACACAATTATTCACTCCTTTGGCTTTAGATCCTCTACATAGACTTTGTCCAGTTTGTGGAAAGCATATTTGGAGGGTCATAACCTCCCTTCAAATACTGTGCTGCTTTACTTTTTTTCAAATTTTAGTTTTTTAATTTTAGTTTTACAATTTAAGTTTGTCACCATTTAGGGTTGCACATACCGTGTGTATAAAGACAAACAAGGCATTGCATAGAACATTGCTGTACAAAACAGGATAACGTATAAAAACATCATATGAGATAAAAGGGCATTTGGAGCACTTTAAAAAAATTAACCTTAACCTGTCCGCTAAAAGGTGGCGGACAGGTTAAAGGGACAGTAAACACCAGAATTTTTGTTGTTTAACCCCTTAATGACAACTGACGTACCAGGTACGTCATGCATTAACAAGCAGTTAATGACAATGGACGTACCTGGTACGTCAGTTGTCTAACAGAGTGCTGGAAGCGATCACAAATGCTTCCAGCAGCTCTGAGGGTATTGCAGTGATGCCTCGATATGGAGGCATCCTGAAATACCATTTTACAAGCCCCCGATGCAGAGAGAGCCACTCTGTGGCCCTCTCTGCACCGGTAGCGATAGTGCCGGGTGTGAGGGTGCGCGTGCACGATGCGCGCGCGTGCACGATGCGCGCGTGTGCACGTGAGCATACATGTGCGCGTGCACGCGCGTGCACGTGCGTACGTGCGCACGCGTGCACGTGCACCCATTAGCCACACTGACACCAATGAATGAGGGCAGAAAGGGGGAAAAAAGGGATTTTTTTTTTTTTAAATATAAAAGGATCTGGGAGGGGGTGGGGGTGGGGGTATTGTGGGGGGCTGCTACACTACAGAAATAGTTTTTTTAAGTAAAAATAAAATAAAAATACTTTTTGGGGCCAAACTGGGTACTGGCAGAAAGCTGCCAGTACCCAAGATGGTGGTAATTAGGGAGGGGAGAGGGTTAGAGAGCTGGAGGGGGGGTCAGGGAGGTTGGGGCTAAGGCAGGGGTCCATCACAGCTAAAATACTTTATTATTTTTATTTAAAAAAAAAAACAACCTCTTTTATTTAGTACTGGCAGACTTTCTGCCAGTACTTAAGATGGCGGGAACAATTGTGGGGTGGGGGAGGGAAGAGAGCTGTTTGGGAGGGATCAGGGGGTGGGATGTGTCAGGTGGGAGGCTGATCTCTAAAATTAACCCTGCAAGCTCCCTACAAGCTACCTAATTTAACCCCTTCACTGCTGGGCATAATTAACGTGTGGTGCGCAGCAGCATTTAGCGGCCTTCTAATTACCAAAAAGCAACGCCAAAGCCATATAAGTCTGCTATTTCTGAACAAAGGGGATCCCAGAGAAGCTTTTACAACAATTTCTGCCATAATTGCACAAGCTGTTTGTAAATAATTTCAGTGAGAAACCTAAAATTGTGAAAAATGTTAAGTTTTTTTTTTTATTTGCTCGCATTTGGCGGTGAAATGGTAGCATAAAATATACCAAAATGGGCCTAGATCAATACTTGGGGTTGTCTACTACACTACACTAAAGCTAAAATTAACCCTACAAGCTCCCTACAAGCTCCCTAATTAACCCCTTCACTCCTGGGCATAAAACACGTGTGGGGCGCAGCAGCATTTAGCGGCCTTCTAATTACCAAAAAGCAACCCAAAAGCCATATAAGTCTGCTATTTCTGAAAAAAGGGGATCCCAGAGAAGCATTTACAACCATTTGTGCCATAATTGCACAAGCTGTTTGTAAATAATTTCAGTGGGAAACCTAAAGTTTGTGACAAATTTTGTGAAAAAGTGAACTTTTTTTTTTTTTATCGCATTTGGCGGTGAAATGGTGGCATGAAATATACCAAAATGGGCCTAGATCAATACTTTGGGTTGTCTTCTAAAAAAAAATATATACATGTCAAGGGATATTCAGGTATTCCTGACAGATATCAGGGTTCCAATGTAACTAGCGCTAATTTTGAAAAAAAGTGGTTTGGAAATAGCGAAGTGCTACTTGTATTTATTGCCCCATAAATTGCAAAAAAAGCAAAGAACATGTAAACATTGGGTATTTCTAAACTCAGGACAAAATTTAGAAACTATTTAGCATGGGTGTTTCTTGGTGATTGTAGATGTGTAACATATTTTGGGGGTCAAAGTTAGAAAAAGTGTGTTTTTTTCCATTTTTTCCTCATATTTTATTATTTTTTTTTTAGTAAATTATAAGACATGATGAAAATAATGGTATCTTTAGAAAGTCCATTTAATGGCGAGAAAAACGGTATATAATATGTGTGGGTACAGTAAATGAGTAAGAGGGAAATTACAGCTAAACACAAACACTGCAGAAATGTAAAAATAGCCATTGTCATTAAGGGTAAGAAAATTGAAAAATGGTCCGGTCATTAAGGGGTTAAAAAGGTAGATAATCCCTTTATTACCCATTCCCCAATTTTGCATAACCAACACACTTATAATAATATACCTTTTACCTCTGTGATTACATTGTATCTATGCCTATGCAAACTGCCCCCTTATTTCAGTTGTTTTGACAGACTTGCATTTTTAGCCAATCAGTGCTGACTCCTAGGAGCTTCACGTGCCTGAGCTCAATGTTATCTATATGAAACACATGAACTAACGCCCTCTAGTGGTGAAAAACTGTCAAAATGCTTTCAGATTAGAGGCAGTCTTCAAGGTCTAAGAAATTAACACATGAACCTCCTAGATTTAGCTTTCAATTAAGAATACCAAAAGAGCAAAGCAAAAATGGTAATAAAAGTAAATTGGAAAGTTGTTTAAAATTAGAAGCCCTATTTAAATCATGAAAGATTTTTTTTCACTTTACTGTCCCTTTAAGAAGCAGCGGTCTTACGACTGCTCCTTCTTAAACGAAAGGCGTCTGAAGCAGCATCCGCTGCTTAATAAATACTGAACTCACGGTCATGAATGTCAGTTTAAATTATGGGAAAAGTGGGTAGAATAAATAATGAATGTATACTGCACAATAAAAAAAAATCTAAATTTTTAAATACTTAAAGGGACAGTAAAGTAAAAAAAATATTTCATGATGTAAATAGGGCATGCAATTTTAAACAACTTTCCAATTTACTTTTATTACCAATTTTGCTTTGTTCTCTTGGTATTCTTAATTGAAAGCTAAATCTAGGAGGTTCATGTGTTAATTTCTTAGACCTTGAAGACTGCCTCTAACCTGAAAGCATTTTGACAGTTTTTCACCACTAGAGGGCGTTAGTTCATGTGTTTCATATAGATAACATTGAGCTCAGGCACGTGAAGCTCCTAGGAGTCAGCACTGATTGGCTAAAAATGCAAGTCTGTCAAAAGAACTGAAATAAGGGGGCAGTGTGCAGAGGCATAGATACAAGGTAATCACAGAGGTAAAAAGTATATTATTATAACTGTGTTGGCTATGCAAAATTGGGGAATGGGTAATAAAGGGATTATCTACCTTTTTAAACAACAAAAATTCTGGTGTTTACTGTCCCTTTAATGACTAATTAATTTATTTTGACTAGACTATCCCTTTAAGTAGTACAATCTGTTATATTCAGGCTTTACAAATACAAGTCACCATTAAACTTAAAAATGTCCCTGTTGCTTAGTAAATGTCCCTAAGGTTTATTGGGAAATTTATAGGAATTTATAGGGAATGTTGTGCTATCCTTCTTTCTCTCTTCCTATTTGCTGCATGCACCAGTGTAGCCAGTTGTAATTTCCCTCTAGCTCCCTTCCTTTTGCTTTAGATTCCTGCAGGTATAGCTGTCACAGGAAGACTGTACACAGATCACATGCTGGTTATGAAGCAGTTAAGGGGGTAATCATGGGGTTAAATGACTGCTGCAAGCATTTTATGAAATATACACAAAAGAGAGGCGCACAAATGTGTGTATCGGATTGATTGATGTCAGCAACACTACTGATGTTTTGTACACAGGGTACTCACACTTTGGCGAAGCACACCAATGTGCTTGTGGAAGCAGGCTGGCAATCAGAGCTGACCAGCTGGCTCTCTCTGGCTCTCTTCGATATACAGCGGCCCTCCAGGAGGTAAACTGTTTGGTAGTGGTTTGCTTGTATTAATTCTCCAGGCTCAAGTTTTGCTTAAAACAAACTTAAAACTTTTATTGCATAATTTCACAAGCAAAATAGTTGTACAGGTTTAAAATTGCTACGCGTTTCTCGGCTCTCCCGGCCGTTTCATCAGGCATATTAAAATACATTTAAAACCGGCTTTTTATTGCCGCCACTACCAAACAATTGAAAGTGCACACCCCTAGCTCAGGTGGTGTGTTGATAGACCAATCACATAGTTTTATTTCGGATGGGTAAGTACACACCTCTGTTTGTTACGTGTGTTAAACATTACAATAACCAATATCTGTTTATGCCTAAAGCTCTCCTATACTCAACAAGGGCATATACATTATAGGTAATATGATAGTAATATTATTGATAACACAGGATAACCACCTATATCAAAAGAACTCACAAATATAACTCCGAGGGTGTGTTGATAGACCAATCACATGACTGTATTTCAATGGAATAAGCACACACCTCCATTTTTTCCGTGTGTTAGACACAAATCTGTCTATAACAATAGTACTCCTATATCAAATCAGGGGGTGTGTGATATCAGTACCATGATGGTCATTTTATATAAGCATTTTATACTGCTTTCTGATAACCATTGATTATGCAAACCTTCGGCTAGATTACGAGTTTTGTGGTAAGCTGAAAAAGCAGCGTTAACAGGTCCTAACGCTGCTTTTTCACTACCGCTGGTATTACGAGTCTTGAAGGTTTAGGGGCACCGCACACTTTTTTGGCCTTACCGCAAAATGACTTATGTAAACTTCGTAAAGTCTTTTTTCTATGGGACTTCCATAGCGTCGGTATTACGAGTCTGTCCTGGGAGGCCAAAAAGTGAGCGGTACAACCTACCCCGTCAAGAGTCCTACCGCATTTAAAAGTCAGTAGTTAAGAGTTTTATCGTACAACGCCGTAACATAAAACTCATAACTAAAGTGCAAAAAAGTAAACTAACACCCATAAACTACCTATTAACCCCTAAACCAAGGCCCACCCGCATCGCAAACCCTAAAATAATTTTTTTTAACCCCTAATCTGCTGCTCCGGACACCCCCACCACCTACATTATATTTATGAACCCCTAATCTGCTGCCCCCAACATCGCCAACAACTACATTATATTTATTAACCCCTAATCTGCCGCCCCAACGTCACCGCCACTATACTAAATGTATTAGCCCCTAAACCTAAGTCTAACCCTAACACCCCCTAACTTAAATATAATTACAATAAATCTAAATAAATATTAATAGTATTACCTAAATAATTCCTATTTAAAACGAAATAGTTACCTATAAAATAAACCCTAAGCTAGCTACAGTATAAATAATAGTTACAATGTAGCTAGCTTAGGGTTTATTTTTATTTTACAGCCAAGTTTGTATTTATTTTAATTAGGTAGAACAGTTACTAAATAGTTATTAACTATTTGATAACTACCTAGCTAAAAAAAATACAAAAGTACCTGTAAAATAAAACCTAACCTAAGTTACAATAACACCTAACACTACACTATAATTAAATAAATTAACTAAATTAACAACTATTAAATACATTTAATTAAATTAGCTAAAGTACAAAAAAGGAAACACTAAATTACAGAAAATAATAAACAAATTACAAGATATTAAAACTAATTACACCTAATCTAATAGCCCTATCAAAATAAAAAAAAGTCCCCCCAAAATTAAAAAAAACCCTAGCCTAAATTAAACAATCAATAGCCCTTAAAGGGGCCTTTTGCGGGGCATTGCTCCAAAGTAATCAGCTCTTTTACCTGTAAAAAAATACAAACAACCCCCCAACAGTAAAACCCACCACCCACACAAACAACCCCCCAAATAAAATACTATCTAAAAAAAACTAAACTCCCCATTGCCCTGAAAAGGGCATTTGGATGGGCATTGCCCTTAAAAGGGCAGTTAGCTCTTTTGCGGCCCAAACCCTAACCTAAAAATAAAAACCACCCAATACACCCTTAAAAAAACCTAACAGTAACCCCCTGAAGATCGACTTACAGTTCTGAAGAACGGACATCCATCCTCAAGGAAGCAGCAGAAGTCTTTATCCAAAGGGGCCGAAGTCCTCAACAAAGCCGGGAGAAGTCTTCATCCAAGCCGGGCGAAGTGGTCCTCCAGACGGGCAGAAGTCTTCATCCAGACGGCATCTTCTATCTTCATCCATCCGACGCGGAGCGGCTCCATCTTCAAGACATCCGACGCAGAGCATCCTCTTCTTCTGACGACTACCCGACGAATGAAGGTTCCTTTAAGTGACGTCATCCAAGATGGCGTCCCTTAGATTCCAATTGGCTGATAGAATTCTATCAGCCAATCGGAATTAAGGTAGAAAAAATCCTATTGGCTGATGCAATCAGCCAATAGGATTGAAGTTCAATCCTATTGGCTGATCCAATCAGCCAATAGGATTGAGCTCGCATTCTTTTGGCTGATTGGAACAGCCAATAAAAAAATACAAAATCATACAAAATCGATAAATTTAGCTTTCAGAATTACCTATAGATTTGAATAATTTTATTATATGATGGTGACATTTGGGAGATTCTTGTACATAATTTTGGTAAAAGTTAATAAAGAAACGGAATCATGCTGCGGTTACGGAATCATTGTGCATGTTCATAAATGAGTGTATTTTTGTAACTCTTCCTACTGGCTTAACATAATGGGCCAGATTACAAGTGGATCGCTAAATATCGCTTTCAAGATATGTGCGCTGGTGTTACAAGTTATTGCTAGGAAGTATTGTGCTCACGAGAGCACGCTAGGAAGCATTGTGCTCAGAGACGGCATCAGAACCTCACACAGCGAAGGGGGTAAGTAGCACAGTGATGGCAGCAGTTTGTAAATATATATGCATATATTTGTTTGTAAATTAATATGTACATATTTATTTACTGGGAACACACAGTTTGCATAGACAGCAATGTAAAGGCACTTTTCAGTGTTGTTTTTTTCTCACACCAAACTCTAACTTTAGCCCCAGAATACTGCCTAGTGCAATTGTTTTAAAAAAAAATTTAAAATGCTACTTTGTTGTTTTTAAATTTAAAACGATAATGCCCTCTATTTTGAGGGCATTTGGGGCACTGTAAAAAAATTAACCAGAGATCGGATCTCTGGTTAATTTTTGGAGTGCTAATTGCTCCCCCGAGCTCGTAAGTGATTTTGTAATAGCTAGTTAATTATCGCGTGATAATTTAGCGCTCCACTTGTAATCTAGCCCAATATGTTTTATGGCAGGTGGGCACCTGAAAGGGAGAAAAAAATGTGTCATGAAGAGAGCAGGTTAAAGGGACAGTCTACACCAGAATTGCTATTGTTTAAAAGATAGATAATCCCTTTATGTCATGCCACTCTAGCCGTTGCTAGGGGTGCGGCGTCTCCTTCCCTGCTCGTTGTCAGAGGTTGTGTTGGGTCTGGATGCGTGCGGCGCTGACGTCATCGCTGCACGCTCCTGATGCCAGTCGGACTTCTGTGGCATGAATCCTGCGCCTATGTAAGTTTGACTACAAATATCTGTCACTGCCCAAGTATAGTGTTACTTTGTGTGCTCCTGGGTGTGACAGATCGTTGTATTTATTTGTCTATTATGTGTACGATCCCTGCCCGTCTGACTACTCTGCCTGCTATACCCCTTAATGACTGGATTGATATACTGCTGCTGAACCCTGCCTGTCTGACTACTCTTTTTATTAACCCCTGTTGTTCTGGATTGCCTCTTTGTTGCCGAACCCTCCCTGCCTGATCATTCTAGTGGTGTGCCCTTGGACTGCTTTACTGTTGCCAAATCCTGCCTGCCTGACCATTCTAGTGGTTTATCCTTGGACTGCTCTGCCAAAGCCGCTGGGGACTGTCCTGCCTGTGGTGAGTGCCGCCTTCCTCATCTTACTAACTTTCTCTGCTGTGGGATATTCCCTATCATTCCGGCTCGACGCCGGGATAACAAGACTACTGTCCGAGTTCGGTCTGATAGAGGAGTATCCCACAAGCATTACATTATACTTGGGCAATGGAGGCCCGAGGAGGTGGCACAAACTGTTTATCTTCAGGGACAGATGTTGGGAACCCGTACCACACAGTTGCAGAATATGGATTCCAAGCTATAGGCTATTACCGCTCAACTCTCCTTGCTAGTTATAGCAAGGAAAACCGCTCCTGTTGTTTCACCACCAGTCCCTACTCCTAGTACTGTGACTTCTTCCACTGCTTCTGGAAGTATACCCCGGATACCTTTGCCTGACAAGTACAACTGATTGCAGGGGCTTTATTAACCAATGCAGGCTGCACTTCTGCAATGATCCTTACACCTTTTAGTCTCACCAGTCAAGGGTCACCGTTATCATTTCCTTACTGAAAGACAAGGCCCTAGCCTGGGTCTCTCCCCTTTTGGAACAGAATGCTCCACTTCTGCATGATGCTGATGATTTAATTTCTGCTTTATCGTTTGTGTTTGGGACTTCTGGCCGTACCTATGCTGCTGAATATTCTCTCCTGGATCTCCGTCAGGGCAATAGAACTGTGGCACAATTCGCCATCGAGTTTCGCACCTTGGCACTTGAAACCACTTGGGATGGCAGTGCTCTCAAGGCAGCCTTTAGGAGGGGTCTGCATGAACGCATCAAAGATGAACTCACTTATTGTGATATTCCTTCTTCTTTGGATGACTTTATAACGCTTTGTATCAGTCTGGACTCTCACTTTTAGGAGAGACAAGCCGAGAGAGACAGAACAAGGAGGGTCCTTCCCTCCCGTCCTCCTGTTCATCCGGTTTTGGCAGTATCCTCTACCCCTTCAGCAGCTCCAGTTACCTCAGTGGAAGAACGCATGGATCTCTCCTTCTTCAAACCTTCAGAGACTGAAAGACAGAAAAGAAGGAGACTGAGACTATGCTTTTATTGTGGATCTAACTCCCACCAACTAAAGGACTGTGACATTCGGCCGTGAAAAGCCAATGCTTAGGGGATAACATAGGGGTACCTCTAAGCATGATCTCTACTAAATCCCCTCACTCCTCTCAGATCCTGGTACCTGTTACCCTTACCTTACTTCAGAATACTGTCCACACTCAAGCCTTCATTGATTCAGGGGCAGCTGGAAACTTCCTTGATCACCGTTTCATGATTTAAGCTGGCTTGCCTCTTTTGCAGAAAAGACATTGTCTGGATGGCACCCCCCTTGGTTCAGGCTTGATCCATTTTGAGTCAGCACCCCTGACCCTGACTGTGGGAGTTCACAGCTGCAGTTCGAGGCCGTTCATTCCCCAGCACAGCCTGTCATCCTTGGTCTTCCTTGGCTTCGGGTACACAATCCACATTTCGACTGGGCTTAGGGACAACTGGCCTTCTGGGGTACCTCCTGTTTCCACTCCTGCCTTGCTAAAGTTACTCCTCTGCTCCGCATTCCCATAGCCAGTATACAGGCTTCTTCAAACATTCCTTCAGTATACGTGGACTTTACGGATGTGTTTGAAAAAAAAGCAGCCAATGTGCTGCCACCCCACCCTCCTTATGACTAAAAGATCGACCTCTTTCCCAGAGCCCCACTTCCTAAAGGGAGGACTTATCCACTCTCCAAGGCTGAAACCAAATCCATGGAGGAGTAAATCCAAGAGAACCTAGCTAAAGGTTTCATTCACCCTTCCTCCTCTCCTGCTGGGGCCGGCTTCTTTTTTGTCAGTAAAAAGGATGGTGGGTTCAGATCCTGCATCGTCTACAGGGCCTTGAACAACATAACCATCAAGAATAGCTATCCCATACCATTGATAACTGAACTGTATGACTCACTCCAGGATGCTTGCTTTTTCACCATATTGGACTTACGTGGGGCATACAATCTGATTTGAATCTTTCCAGGCCACGAATGGAAGACCGCCTTCAACACAAGATCTGGGCATTACGAATACCTTGTAATGCCATTTGGGCTGTGTAACGCCCCTGCAGTCTTCTAGGCATTTAGCCAATCAGAGCTGGCTCACCTGAACTCCACGTGCGTGAGCACAGTATTATCTATATGACACACATGAGCTAACACCCTCTAGTGGTGAAAAACTGTCAAAATGCCCTGAGAGAAGAGGCGGCCTTCAAGGGCTTATAAATTAGCATATGGACCTCCTATGTTTAGCTTTAAACTAAGAATACAAAGAGAACAAAGCAAAATTGGTGATAAAAGTAAATTGGAAAATTGTTTAAAATGACATTCTCTATCTGAATCATAAAAGTTTATTTTGGACTAGACTGTGCCTTTAAGTTCCCTGGTTATGCTGTACCTGTGTCAGAGTACCTACAAATAGCCTCTAGGCTGTGTGTGTGCTGTGTAAAGTCACTTACCTTATGCAGCACCCCTCCACTGGCTTACCAGGCATGTCACGGCCATGTCCATGCAGCTGCAACAGTATCCAGTAGAGAGCATATTTTTATTTAGCCACAGTCACCAAGGAAATGACTTATGTATGAAATTTCACCTTATAATCATTATGCTGACCCTTATTTTTAAGTAGAAAATGTTAATTTTGTCAAAGATGCATATTTTCATTGCATTATATGTAAATTAATAAAAACCATAATATTATTTATCTTTTTTTATCTTAGTGAAACCTAATAGTTTCAAGTCCCATGATGTGATTAACAATACAGAAATCATAATTATTTTCTAAAAATATAGCACCTCAACTGACAAACAAACCCAAAATCAGCTATCTGGGATCATTTTTAAATTGTAGGCCCCATGTCCATGATTTCATGGAATTGCCCAGCTGTTGATTTGTTCCAGTGAGTGATAAAAGATGCTTGAAAGTGGTGACATCTTGTGAGTCCTTTGCAGTCTAAAGTCACAAGATTAAGTTTTTTCTGCAGTAATTCAGACTTGTTCTGTCCTTTAGGACATTGTTTACATCTTTTGGTTTTGGAGACATATGATATAGATGTTGCGAGAGTAAGTTAGTTTATAGATAATACAATAAAGTTGTTAAAGTGAAGATAAAGCCTTTCCTATCTTTAAACCCTTATGAATTATTCATAGTTTAAATAATAAAATTGCTAACTTTATTTCTACAATGCATTAAATATGTATATAATAATCTACTTTTATATTTCCCTACCGTTATGTTCCTGACTCCTCCCAACAGCCATTTCCTGATCTTAGAGAGAGTGTCTCCAAAGTGCGTTCACGAGGATCCAATGAACTGCGCATGCACATAGCGTTGACTACTGTGCAATGCGCATGCAGTAATCTGTTAGTTGTTTTACAATGCGCAGGCGTCATTCTTCTCAGTGGTAAATCAATAACAATAGCAATAGGCATGTGCAAACAGAAGCGCACTTGTCTTACAAAGCCAAAAAATATTTCTAAACGCATGCGCAGATCATCCCGGAGGTGAATGATGTAGATTGAAGGCTGCCTAACGGCCAGAATTTCGATAGGCTGATAAAAAAAATGTGACCCGCCATTACATTTTTTTTAATAATGACGGTTTGAATTTACGGATCTTAAAAACGTAAGTATAAACAGCGAAAACTCAGTTTATGCTTAGAATAAAAAAAATTATGAATGAAAGTACTATTCATTTAGGGGAACATGTATAATTAGATAATGAGATCAAGCAGACTTTACCTTCACTTTAAGGGGCATGAAAGTTAAAATTAAACTTTTCATTAGGGATGGACACTAGGATCATTCGTTAGATCTTCTTGTAGTAAATGTTCAAAACACTAAGATCTGTGCAAATTAGGGTTGCCTCCTCTACCATGTTTTCCTGGACACTTATGAGTTACACATGCTGCAGGGTAAGCAGGGTGGAACATGGATTTAAGCTTCAGGACATGATGAACAGCACAAAACATTTTCCGCCCTGCTTACCCTACAGTGGGCAAGATTACAAGTTGTACGGTATGAGTTTTCCGCACACTATTGTTATGACGCCAGGTTTCCTTGACGTCGGTTTGCTATGATGCCGGGTTACTATGACTCTGAGCTACCTAGTCGCATCAGTTATGACGCTGTATATCTCGCGTCATACTTGACGCCACACTCTGGTTTCACTCCTTGCTCCATTTTTGATGCATCGTTCTCGTGTCATCTTTGGCGCCCTTTTTCCTTTAAATGCCATTCAGATTCTCTTTCTCATTTCCCTAGTATTGAGTTTAATTTGTGGGTGTGCCTTATACTAATATATTGGATATCGTTTTGGCTTGTGACTCAGACCTCATTTGACCATTCTTTTGCCTGCTGATTTCACTCTAATTGTTGCTCGATTGGTTTTGACCTTGGATTTCCTTGACTAAGCTTTTGGACTCTGATTCTGTTTCCTGTAACCGTTTGGTTTGACCTCTGGCCAGTCAACTCTGCCTTGACCTTTCTGGTCATTTCGTGGTTAATCGCTCCTGGCTTTCCTCCTTGTGCTCAGCATATCCCCTCCTGGGTCCTAATGCTACTATCCCAGAGATTTTTCGTTATCACTCAACTTGACGTCGGGATAACAAGACTACCGGCCAGGATTGGTTTGATAGCAAAATATCTGAAGGATCCTAACAACTATATGTTTTTTTTGCAATCAATTTCCTTTGCGCAGATATAAATCTTGAAAAATTGCGATTGTGCTCACAAACGCCTAGTATGCAACAATCCTTTCCGTGTTCGAAGAGCTGTAGTTAACAGTTTCCCACAACATAAAAGTTTCACGAAACACTTCAAAAATGCATTACGAAGTACAGTTACACTCATATTAACACTGTCTAATAATAATTTTTTTTAAAACAAAATATTGCACATAAAAGTTATAAGGGCTCAAAGATAGGAGATCTCGGGTGTTAGGGAAAAAAAGCAGACAAATGGAATTTATATTGACATACATACACATACATAGAGAAACATGGATTTATAGGGATACATGGATATATATTTTTAACTATAGAGATAATGAAAAATTTTTGCATTACAATCTTAAGCACATTAAACAATATCTCAGAGGCATTTTCAAAGAGATATTCGAATATATAGATCTCGAGATATCTAGACATATATATATTCATCCACTTATACAAATGCGGATATAAAAGGAGTTAAAAACACCATACAAAAGTTGCACCCTACTACATGTGACTTAGACCCTGCTCTAACTCAGCTCATATCTGGATGCATTGAAACACTCACCCCAGCCCTCACAAAAAATAGTGCAGTGTTCACTAAAAACAGGAGACTTCCCAGATCCTCTAAAAGACGCTGTGGTAAAACCACTCCTAAAGAAACCTTTATTACACCCAGACTGCATGACTAATTACAGACCAGTATCCAACCTCCCATTTCTGGGGAAAATAATTGAAAAAGTAATGGCAATTCAACTGGTAGCCCATCTATCACGCCTGAACATATTCAATCCTTTCCAGTCAGGCTTTAGCACTGAAACAGCGCTAGTCCGAGTGCTAAATGATATTCTCATGGCAAGAGACAAAGGTGATTACTCCATTCTAATCCTCCTGGATCTTTCAGCTGCATTTGACACCATTGACCATAGGATTCTAATAGAGCGCTTGCAGCACATCTGTGGTATAGGAGGCACAGTCCTTAATTGGTTTAAATCTTTCTTCACTGGTAGATCACAAAGAGTAATATCAGGATCAAGCTCATCAGTGTCAACAGAACTGTCCTGTGGAGTTCCACAAGGATCCATCCTGTCTCCCATGCTATTCGCAATTTACCTACTACCACTGAGGGACATCATTAACCAACATGGCCTAAGGTATCATTGTTACGCTGATGACACACAACTCTTCTTCTCCTTTGCTCCAGATACTACAGACTCAGCATGCCGCATAAACAGTTGCTTAACAGACCTCATAGAATGGATGAATGCTATCTGTCTCAAAGTGAACCCGGACAAAACAGAGTTACTCTTGGTGAAGGGACCCTGATCACCCAACTGACCTGGAGCTTGGAGGCTCTGAACTTGTTATTTCAGCAAAGGTACAAAACCTTGGAGTGCTGATTGACGCTGGGCTATCTTTTAAACAGCAGATTTCCTATGTAATAAAATCTGCCTACTTTCATCTGAAAAACATAGCCAGGATACAACACTTAATTCCACCGGATGATATGCCAACATTACTCCATGCATTTGTACCCTCTAGGCTAGATTACTGCAATGCACTTTACTTGGGCCTCCCAAAAAAAGAACTCCATCGCCTTCAGACGGTACAAAACGCAGCAGCCAGACTACTGACCAATCAAATTCGCTCCTGCCACATAACACCTGTTCTCCACTCCCTGCATTGGCTTCCAATTAAATGGCAAACATTTTTTAAAATTGCTGTTTCTTGGTAGTTTAGTTTAGGCTAGGTTTTTTTTTATTTTGGGTGTTTTTTTTATTTTGATAAGGCTATTAGATTAGGTGTAATTAGTTTAAAGATCTGTAATTTGCTTTTTATTTTCTGTAATTTAGTCTTTGTTTGTTTTTTTGTGATTTAGCTAATTTAAATTATTTTTTTTAATTGTATTTAATCTAGGGAAATAATTTAATTGTAGTGTAGTGTTAGGTGTTATTGTAACATAGGTTAGCTTTTATTTCACAGGTAATTTGTATTTATTTTAGCTAGGTAGTTATTAAATAGTTAATAACTATTTAGTAACTATTCTACCTAGTTAAAATAAATACAAACTTGCCTGTAAAATAAAAATAAACCCTAAGCTAGCTACAATGTAACTATTAGTTATATTGTAGCTATCTTAGGGTTTATTTTATAGGTAAGTATTTAGTTTTAAATAGGAATAATTTAGTTAATGATAGTAATTTTATTTAGATTTATTTAAATTATATTTGTTAGGGGGTTTTGGGGTTAGGGTTAGACTTAGATTTAGGGGTTAATACATTTAATATAGTGGCGGTGACGTTGGGGGCGGCAGATTAGAGGTTAATAAATGTAGGTAGGTGGCGGTGATGTTGGGGGCAGCAAATTAGGGGTCATGTCCGGAGCGGAAGATTAGGGGTTAATAAGTATAATGTAGGTGGCGGGAATGTTAGGGGCAGCAGATTAGGGGTTAATAATATTTAACTATTGTTTGCGAGGCGGGAGTGCGGCGGTTTAGGGGTTAATATGTTTATTATAGTGGTGGCGATGTCGGGAGCGGCAGATTAGTGTTTAATAATTTTTTTTTAGTGTTTGCGATGCGGGAGGGCCTCAGTTTAGGGGTTAATAGGTAGTTTATGGGTGTTAGTGTACTTTTTAGCACTTTAGTTATGAGTTTTATGCTACAGCGTTGTACCCTAAAACTCTTAACTACTGATTTTAAAATGCGTTAGGAATCTTAACTGGATAGGCTGTACCGCTCACTTTTTGGCCTCCCAGGACAAACTCGTAATACCGGCGCTATGGAAGTCCCATAGAAAAAAGGGTTTACGAACTTTACATAAGTCGGTTTGCAGTAAGGCCAAAAAAGTGTTCGGTGCCCCTATACCTGCAAGACTCGTAATACCAGTGGGCGTAAAAAAGCAGCGTTAGGACCTGTTAACGCTGCTTTTTCACCATACCGCAAAACTCGTAATATAGGCGTAAGTTATTTTGCAACTTGTAATACCTGCACTACACCAAATGTGAAAAAGCAATCATGTGTGCGGTGTTTTCGCAACTACGAAAAACAGATTTACCATGCGACTTGTAATAAGTGTCCAGGAAAACATGACCGAGGTGGCAACCCTAGTGCAAATCCATATCTTAAAGGGACATAAAACACTTTTTTTTTCATGATTTAGAGAGAACATGCAATTTTAAACAACTTTCCAATTTACATCTATTATATAATTTGTTTTGTTACTAACAAGCTTACCCTAGGTAGGCTCAGGAACTTCTGATTGGTGGCTGCACTTGTGAAAATGCAGTTTCATTAACAAAGGATATGAAGAGAATGAAGCAAATAATAGAAGTAAATTTGAAAGTTGTTTAAAATTGTATTCTCAGTTGAAGCGTAGGTTCAGGAGCATGCATGTGTCTTGAGCACAATATGGCAACAGTGTTTGCAACAATATTACACATTTTTGTTAATGCTGCTGCCATATGGTGCTATAGACATATACACCTGCCTGTTTAGATGTACTGTGTAAATGGTATAGTGAAATTATCGAACTTCAAAGTTTCATCACACCTCATTCACTTGGAGATGTTGTTTGTTTAGTTGGCGGAGTATATATGTGTGTGTATATATATATATATATATATTTAAAACACTGATAAACACACAAAATAACTAATTAAACATTGCACAATGTACAATTATCAATATAAAAGAAAAAAAAAGAGAAAAAAAATCATATTTTCTTCCTAAATGGAAAGAGTCCACAGCTGCATTCATTACTTGTGGGAATACAGAACCTGGCCACCAGGAGGAGGCAAAGACACCCCAGCCAAAGGCTTAAATACTCATCCCACTTCCCTCATCCCCCAGTCATTCTTTGCCTTTCGTCCCAGAAGGTTGGCAGAGAAGTGTTGTTTTGTCTCTTATGGAGGGTAGTACTCTTCGACATGGGACGGGAGTTTTAAGTAATCCTATCAGTCTCTCAGTGAGAGCTTGGATGAAAGTTAGAGTCCGGAGAAGCGGAGAGAGTCTTTCTGCGAAACCATCCCTACTCATATTAAAAGCTCCTCATGCAATCAGCATTGTCGAACTTCACTTCGCTGCCTGCCTTTTTCTCTCAAGTCCATGGCGGAGGCACTGCTACTATTCGTCACACTTGAAGGGCCGTGTTCCTGTTCCACGGTGTAGATTCCGGTAAGGTCACTTCATTTTACTTCATCAGAATGTATTGTAACTTATTAATGTTTCCCGTAAGGAACTTTCTTGCGGGACTTATTAAGTATATTTATAGGACCTCAATGAGGCTCCTTTGGTATCTTGGAATCGAGGGTTAATATCTCCCAAGGGGGATTATTGAACAGGGGGGTTTAATCATGTTTGTTATGTGATTCAATCTGCTTATGTGTAGTGTTATCTGGACTCTTGCCTTTGGAAGTGACGCAATCTTATGGTTGGGCGATCTTTTTTTGTACTGTACGGTTCACCTTGTGACTAAACGTGTTTACGTTCTGGTCTTCCATTTCCGCAATCCTGACCGTGTGGCGACTGGAAAATTAGAGTCTGCTTGTGTCGGGTTCTAGGAGGTGGTGAGTGCCCCAGCCATTGTGGGTGTCAGGTGCCATTTAAGTTTTTTTTAGTCCATATTAGTATATTCTCTATCTAGTTATGGAGGATTCTGATGCTGAGACTGTTCAAATTTCAGATTTAGATTCTTCGACTTGTGAAGAATGCGAATTGGCCCCGTTGACACAGGTCAATCAGTTATGTTCAATATGCCGTAATAGAGCGCCTTGTTCCCCCCGGAGGTTGCAGCTCGTTTTCGCTTTCACATATTTTTGGCGATTATGCATCTGCAAAGTCCAGGCGTTTATTTGCATTTGTGCTTGTGCCCGTTTGCCCTAGGTCTACCGACCTTAGGTGGGCCTGTACAGTTCCCTGCGGGTGTAGCTGTCCCTGAGTGTTGTGCCTTTCGTTACAGAATAGCGTTTTCGCGTTTATACTCAATTTTTTTTCGTTTTTGAGTTATTGGAGGATCCTATCTTTAACGGATATAGGAATCTGAAGTATTCTACTTCGAATGGCTCACCTCATTAGACATGAGGGGATGACGTAATTTCCAAATTGTCTGCTTATTGAGATCTTTCCCAGTTTTTTGTTGGAAGATCAGGGTTCCCTTTGGCTGGTCTGGTATACCTGTTTTCTTCCTGGGCATTAACCCACGGGTTGACTTATATTTTCTTTTATCTGGTTAGGATATCATTTTATTTCGATTATGTGTTTCCTTCGGGAACTTCTGGGATCAATTCTCTCTGGTTGCTTCTTCGGAAGCTTGTTATGGGACACGTTAGACCCTTTTATCGGAAGAACAGAAAATGATCAGGTAAGCATAATTTATGTTTTTTTCTTTGCATAAATGTTTTGAAGATGATCCACTTATATAGCCCACCTGGGAGTGTTTTTTAAATAACATTCAGCTAGATTACAAGTTTTGTATGGCATTTTCAGCGTTAAAACAGCACCGCAGCTATTACAAGTGTTGTCGGTATAGCTGTACCGCACAACTTTTAGACTGTACCGCAACGTCAGTCCCACACTCATAAAAATTATGTTTTTTCATGGGATTCCCATAGCGCCAGTATTACGAGTTTACGAGTTTTGCAGTGAGGCTAAAAAGTGAGTGTTACAGCCTAAAACAACAAGATCCGTACCGCCATCTAAAGTCAGTAGTTATGAGTTTTACGCTACAAAGCTGTAGCATAAGACTCATAACTAAAGTGTTACAAAGTACACTAACACCCATAAACTACCTATTAACCCCTAAACCGAGGCCCTCCCGCATCGCAAACACTATAATAAATTTATTAACCCCTAATTTGCATCTCCCGACATCGGTGCCACTAAATAAATGTATTAACCCCTATTCCCCCACAATGAAATATACTAAAATAAACTATTAACCCCTAAACCAAAAGCCCCCCAAAACGAAATAAACTAATTTTAACTAGTAACCCCTAAACCTAACGACCCCCTAACTTTATATTAAAATTACAATTTCCCTAGCATAAATTAAATTAAAACTTACCTGTCAAATAAAAAAAAAAATTTAAACTAACAATTAAACTATTATAATTAGTAAACTAAAATTAAACTAACTACCAATTAAATAAAACTAAACTACCAATAAAGAAATCCTAACACTACTCTAAAAATGACAAAAAGTATGTAATTACAAAAATAAAAACTAACACTAAATTACGAAAAATAACAAAAAATTATCAAAAATATAAAAGAATTACACCTAATCTTATCAAAATAAAAAAGCCCCCCCCCCCCTAAAAAAAACCTAGCCTACAATAAACTACCAATGGCCCTTAAAAGGGCCTTTTGTGGGGCATTGCCCCAAAGATATCAGCTCTTTTAGCTGTAAAAAAATACAAACACCCCTCCAACAGTAAAACCCACTACCCAACCAACCCCCCAAATAAAAACACTATCTAAAATAACCTAAGCTAACCATTACCCTGAAAAGGGCATTTGTATGGGCACTAATCCCTGACAATCCACTTACAGTTGTTGAAGTCCTGCTTGAAGGATCTTAATCTAGCCGGCGAAGTCATCATCCAAGCGGCAAGAAGTCTTCATCCAGACGGCCTCTTCTATCTTCATCCAGCCGGTGAAGTCCTCATCCAGGCGACATGAAGTCTTCATCCAGGCGGCCTCTTCAATCTTCATCCAGCCGGCGCGGAGCGGGTCAATCCTGAAGACATCCGACACGGAGCATCCTCTTCATATGGTCGCCGCCGTACACTGAATCTTCAATGCAAGGGACGCGATTCAAGATGGCGTCCCTTGCATTCCTATTGGCTGAAAAATTTGAATCAGCCAATAGGAATTAGGGCTGCAAAAATCCTATTGGCTATTCAAAATAGCCAATAGGATTTAAGCAGCTCTCATTCTATTGGCTAATTCGAGCTGCTTAAATCCTATCGGGAACGGCAGATTAGGGGTTAATAATTTTATTTAGGTAGCGGCGATATCGGGAGCAGCAGATTAGGGGTTAATAACTGTAGGCAGGCATCAGCGATGTTGGCAGCAGATTAGGGGTGTTTTGACGTAGGGTTTATGTTAGGGTGTTAGGTTTAAATTGTATTTTTATTTCCCCATAGACATCAATGGGGCTGCGTTACAGAACTTTTTATTCCGCGATCGCAGGTGTTAGGTTTTTTTTTGCCGGCTCTCCCCATTGATGTCTATGGGGAAATCGTGCACGAGCACGTCTCAGCAGCTCTCTGATTGTGTGCGGTATGGAGCTCAACGCAACCATATCGCACGCAAAAGGTGTATGTTTGAAAACTTGTAATGGCAGCGCTATAGAAAATTAAATAACGTAACTTTTTTCTCTATAGCGCTCAAAACTCATAATCTAGCTGATTGTGCTGATTTTCAGACTCCTAACCAAGCCCCACATTATAAGATGTAGACCCAGGTCTACAGATTCCTGCTGCTCCTGTTTGTCTAAAAAAAAAATCTCATTTGCATTCTCTGATTTATCTTAGACCAAATGTATATGTCATGGATACCAGGCCGCAAGGGTTAAACCTCCACCCCCTACTACCTAGCACCCTCTTGTTTCTCAGGGAATTAGTTTTTTTTTTAGAGCAACCACAATCTCCCAGACCTTTGATTTGCTTTGTTTTATGGTTTACACATCGTCATGAAAGAGCTGGATCTTGACCGCCTAGTCCCTCTCTGGCTGGCTGTTCCCCTGGAACTGCCGGCCGGCCACATCGTCCCGCATCCTCAGTGTCCCTTGCCATGTGTCGCTCCAGCGGCCCCTTGTCCCAGAGCTCCGCTCTTTTGGGGATTGGTACCCCTTGGGGAGGGCAAGAGGTGGGGTGATTGCCGGAAGGTAGCTCCCTTGGGAACCGGGGGTTCCGTACCCACCTCTACAACCCCCACGATTGGTGACCCGAAACAGCAGATCAAGCAGTCATCCTGGCGGATGCCTGGTGTCAGGTCTGCCCTGAGCCACAACCAGTGCCTTGCTCTGCTCCAGCCTCTGCCCACCCTCCGGTGGCTCCTTGGCAGCCACCGACACGACCAGCCCTGCCTGGCCCAGTGCACCCCGGCGATGCTACGGGTGCAGGCAGGCGGGCCACTTCATAAAGGACTGTCCGGCGCAGATGTCAAGGAACCCCCTTCTGGCTTAGTGGGCAAGAGCTCCTGTCTGGAACTATCAAGCTGCTGCCCACTGTCTGTATGCAGAGGACCCTACCAATTACGCCGACTGGGCAGAAGAAGAAGACCGGGTCCTGCATGAGGTGGACCCCGTGACTGGTGACAACTGCTGGCACCATCACCAGGACGTCTGGGTCAATGGGCAGTCGGATGGGGACTAAGAGACACTGGAGTACAGACACCCTGGTCCAACCCCATGTGGCCCCCACCTCAGACCACACAGGGATGTCACTTGCCATTCGGCTGGCTGGGGGTGCCGTACTAAGCATCCCCACAGCATGAGTGTATCTGGATTCGGGTGTCGGCTCCCGTGCTGTGGAAGTGGGAGTCATAAGCCATCTCCCGCCGAGGTCTTGTTGGGAAACAACATCGGCCACCTTGCCTCGGCCTCGAGCAGTTACCGCCAGCAAGCCAGACGCCAAGCCACCGCACCTGATCTGGGGACCCAGGTAAGACATCCCGCCCCGACTCCTACCCTACCCCCAACCAAATCTACTGGGTGTCCCCCTCTGACTTCGCCCAGGAGACTCTGAGCGACCCGACCCTAGCCCCTTACCGTGACCGAGTAGGCACTGAACCTCAGGGCCCTGGGGAGGAATGTTTTCAGTGGGAGAAAGGGCTCCTGTACCGAATCTCCGAGAGGAGAAAAGGGTCGGTGCCCAAGCGCCAGATGGTGGTACTGAAGAAATATTTGTATGACCTGCTGCAGGTAGGGCATGATATCCCCCTAGCAGAACATCTAGGAAAGTCCAGAACCCATCACCGACTAACCCAGACCTTCTTTTGGCCAGGGATTACAGTTCATATTAAGCAATACTGTCAGACTTGCGAAGTGTGCCAGAAACTTGGGAAGACAGGAGACCATTCCAAAGCCTCCTTACACCCCGTCCCCATCATTGATGAACCCTTCAGCAGGATATTGTTGGTCCCTTGGCCCGACCCAGCCCCACAGGAAAGAAATATATACTCAGTGGTAGCTTATGCCACTAGATACCCAGAGGCAATCCCTTTGGCTAATATCCAGGTGGAGACTGTGGCAGATGCAATGCTCCGGATATTCACCAGGGTAGACTTTCCCCGGGAAGTGATCTCTACGACCAGGGAACCCAGTTCACTGTGGAGATCACCTGACAGTTATGGAAACTGTGTGGGACCAAACCCCTGCACAGTACCCCCTATCACCCCCAGACCAATGGGACCCTGAAGCAGTTCCTTAGGACATTCTCAGCCTCTCACAGGGACTGGTAAAGATACCTGCCGCACCTCCTATTTGCATACAGAGAGGTGCCCCAGGAATCCACAGGATTCTCCCCATTTGAGCTGGAAAATAAGGCGACCCCTAGACCTGTTAAGAGCCCACTGGGAAGGTTTCACATAAGAGGAGAGACACTCTGTTGTGGAGAAGGCTCTTGAATTCAGGGACCAACAGAAGGATCTCGCCAAAAGGGTACGAGAGAACCTTCAGGTCGCTCAAAGCAGACAGAATCGGTGGTAGGACCGGAATGCTCGTAACCGGACCCTAGCAGTGGGGCAGAAGGTCCTAGCCTTGAAGCCTGTCAAAACAGACACGCTAGACGCCCTCTTGTAGAGCAACTGAACGACACCACATATCTGGTAGCTAAATGTTCAGATGACCAAGTCCGCTGGACCTTTCATGTGAACATGCTGAAAGCATACCTAGAAAAGACCAGGGACGTGGCCGCCATTTGTGCTCCGGCTGTGCAGGACTCCGAGAGTCTTCCCATGCTGGAGCTCCCTGGACGAGATGAGGTTCCCCCAGGCATTGCAGACATACAGCTGGACGAGAGGCTAGGGACTAGACAGAAGGAGCAAGTCTGGCAAATGCTAGAGGATAGGCAAGACATGTTCTCTACTACTCCTGGGTCCACCACAGCGGCAATGCACCAAGTGGAGACCCCTGGGCAGGCGCCTTTGCGACAGGCAGCGTACCGGGTCCCCGAGGCAATCAAAGACTGTATGCACCGAGAGCTCAAGGAAATGCTTTACCTAGGTGTTATTGATCCATCCAACAGTCCCTGGGCCTCCCCGGTGGTGCTGGTACCCAAGCGGGATGGGACCACCAGGTTCTGCATAGACTACTGTAGCCTCAATGACAGAACCACGACTGACGCCCTGGGTTGATGACCTACTAGACCGGATCACCCATGGCCATTTCCTAACCACCCTAGACCTCTGCAAGGGATACTGGCAGATCTCCTTGAACCCCGGGTCCATCCCCAAGATGGCATTCATCACCCCTATGGCCTCTACCAGTTCAAGGTCATGCCGTTTGGAATGAAGAATGCTCCAGCAACCTTCCAGAGAATGGTAGATCACCTCCTGGATGGTCTCCAGGACTATGCCTGTGCATACCTGAATGACGTGATCTACAGCGACACCTGGGAGGACCATTTGGTCCACCTAGGTGTCGTTCTAGACCACATCAGGGCCACCCTGAAGCCCGACAAGTGTTCAATCGGAGGTCCAGTACTGTCACATTTGTCACAATTATTCCCTTAGTAAGTAGTTAAGCTGTAGATCGCAACTGCAGACTCTTATTAATTAGTATACTTTAAGTATGTGTATCACTTATCAACTCTGAAACTACTATGACTTGAGTAGTTTTATGTACGAGTAAGTGAGTTTGCTTCAGAAAAATATTAACTGCCGAACTCGTTAAGTGTAAGTTGACAGCAGTGAATGTGGAAATATCTGGTTTTACAGGAAGATGTTTATGCGTCAGCTGCGTAACAAGTAACAGTCTCTGTTTTAGTTATTGATTGAAGACTAGAGGGATATTGTTTAGCTCATTGAGAGCGAGAGCGAACACAGGCGTAACAATGTATCTGCCTTGGATTGACTGACAGGTGACGTCAGCGAGGTTCAGCTGTTCAACCAACTTCCATGTTCCAGGGCAGACTGCCAAGAGGAAAAAATAAACAGCTATGCGAAACTCGGAAGGGAATGTCAAAGTCTCCCCATATTCCAAGCCAGTGCAGCAAATTTCCCTGCATCTAATATCAGAGCAGCCGATTCAGGTATGGGTTTTACGGGTTGGACAGGATGTGCTTGTTTAGCTCAGCTGAGAGCGATGCCATTTGCGGTCTTTGGCAAAATATTGAATCTCTTGTCTTAAGTAGAGTTCTAATGTATTTGCCTCCCGGACCAAGTCGAAGGGAACGGATTTCAGTCAGGATGTGACCCAAGTGAAGGGTATATGATCGAGTAGCGTAACAGTGTTACAGGAGCTTAAAATTCCGTCTTGTTTGCTTGGCAACTAACAAAATACTAAGCATTAAGTTGAGGGTGTTCCAGAGTCTTAAAGGCAACATGGAGGAGTTTGGACAGGATGGGTGACGGAGGAACCAGGAACCCTGACAAGTACTTTGGACACCGGGTGGGCTGGGGAAGTAGTGGCCAGAGCCAGCCAAGATTGAGGCAAACTGGCCCACCCCCAAGACCAAAACCCAAGTCCTAGCTTTCCTAGGGCCCACAGGGTACTACCGTAAATTTGTCCCCAATTACAGTGCCCTAGCCAAACCACTGACCGACCGAACCCATAAACAACTATCCCGACAGGTCCTGTGATCCCCAGAACGTGAAACTGCTTTCCAGAACCTTAAGACTGTATTGATCTCCACCCTGTCCTGGCCGCTCCTAACCCAGTCAAACATTTTTGTGTCCACACAGATTCCTCAATGTTCGGGTTGGGAGCAGTACTAAGCCAGGTGGACGAGGAAGGGCAAGGCAACCCCATAGCCTACATCACCCGGAAGCTGTTACCTAGGGAGGTAGGTTATGCGGCGGTGGAATAGTAGTGCCTTGCCCTGGTAAATTAAGAATCTTCAACCGTTCCTCTATGCAAGGCCCTTCACCATCCTCACAGACCACAACCCCCTAGTCTGGCTCAACAGAGTTTCTGGGGACAATGGACGATTGCTGTGGTGGAGTTTAGCCTTGCAGCCCTTCAACTTTGACATACAGTACAGGCTGGGGAAAAGCAATGTAAACGCTGATGGACTTTCCTGGCAAACTGAAGTGGAATAGCTCATCGGGCAGCCCCCGGCTGACCAGTGTGTGGATCTAGCCAGGTCTGCCGAACTGGAAGGGGGGAGCTGTCACGGATACCAGGCTCCAAGGGTTAAACCTCCACCACCTACTACCTAGCCCCCTCTTGTTTCTCAGCAGATTTGGGGGTTTTAGAGCAACCGCGATCTCCCAGACCTTTGATTTGCTTTGTTTTATGATTTACACATTATCATGATAGAGCTGGTCCTTGACCGCCTAGTCCCTCCTGCTGGCCGGGCCCCTGAAACTGCCAGCCGGCCACATTGTCCTGCATCCCCGGTGTCCTTTGCCCCAGGTCACTTCAGCAGCCCCTTGTCCCAGAGCTCCACTCTTTTGGGAATTGGTACCCCTTGGGGAGGTCAAGAGGTGGCGTGATTGCCAGAAGGGAGCTCCCTTGGGAACCGGCGGTTCTGGTGTACGTTTAATCACCCATAGCTCCAGCCCCCAGCCATGGATCATGTCGCTTTTAGGACTGTAGCAGCTGGGGACCAAGGGTTTTCCAACGTCACCCTGGAAGTGCCGCCGCTCCCCCGGGATCACCCCGGAACCACCATCACTATACTGCTGGACACTATTGGACAATGGACTCTATGGAAGGCACTGGTCTGTCGGGAAGGGCGGGAGATTTGGGGGACTGATAAGGCTCTTATCTTGATTTGATTGTGTATAAAAACAGTGTGTTTTCCCAATAAAGGGGTACTTCGTGTTTTCACCTGAATGCTAGTTTGTCTAGTTATTTGGGTGGGATTGCCTAAAATCACTTTCTCCGCTACATAGCAGCAGATTCCAGATACAGGAAGGATCCTTTGGTGGGGATACCCAGTCGGAGTAGCCAGAGTCCATCACAGTATACATATATTTTTAAATTATTTTTGATCATTTAAATGTCTTTATCTGCAGCTATATCTAAAATGATGCATTGGGTTAACTCTCATTTGGTATAGCAGAGCTGCCCAAATTTTCAAAATTGACGCCCGAAACTATATATATATATATATATATATATATATATATATATATATATATATTTAAAGTAGACAACCCAAGGTAGTGATCTAGGTATATTTCATGTCACCATTTGACTACCAAATGTGATCATATAAAAAAATTGTCAACATTTGTTTTACTGCAGATATAAGACAAATGGTTATAGAGGCTTCTCTGATATCCCCTTTGTTGAGAAATGGTAGACATGCATGGGTAATGAGAAGACTACTAATTTCAGCTGTGCACAACACACTTCTGAAATCATTTAGCTGTTAAGGGTAATATTTGCTGTAGTGTAGGAATCCCACCCCCTAACCCATCTCAAATAACTCTCTTCTTCTTGTCCTGCACCACTATAAGTGTTATTGTCAGTCTGTCAGTATGCTGTGTGGAGAGTTGTGTTTTATTTATTTAACATTTTATTATATTTTTTTCTAACCTCCCCATCCAAGCAATCAAGCCTTTTTTTTTATTTTTCTGTAGTGCACCTCCCCCGCTCCAAACATTCACCATACTTCCCTCTCCCCTCCCAAGGTCATTTCTGTAGCATAGGGACAGCCCAATCCTCCCACACCACCTACCTGCACCACTGCACAGATAAACGCAGTAACACTGTCTGTGTCACTGTCAGTATTGGACCTGCCTTTATATGGTAATGGAGCACAATGATTACTCTGTTTATGAAGGCAGATTCCTTGTGTCAAAACTAATAGCGGGGACTGCAACATGCGTCAACACAGTATGATGGCAAAGTACTGTGCAAAGTACCATGTGACATAGTCCCTACGTTCTTTGGCGCAAGGGGTTAAGTAGCCAAAAAATGTTTACATTCAAGAGTTGTAAGGACCAAAAGTCAAAGGCTGCATTTTTATAGTTGCTGGTGTGAAAGGTAAAAATATTGCTTCACAATTCTGATTTCAAATTAAAATGTTCCTAAATCAGGAAACAATATTTTCTCAATAAATGAAAAAAAATTAAAAGAAAAGTAATTGAGAGAAAATTCCAGTATACCCATCGTGCCAATAGATTGTTAACACTTAACAGGATGGTTTATTTTACCCATACAAATGATTAGTTTCCTTAGTCACTGTACAAAGGTATCAATCCAAATGCCACAATGTTTGTACCTTAACATCTCCTTTTGCAAAAGTGGGGCAGTAAACATGGTGCAAATTATCATTTATCAATTCTGTTGATTTCAATGGGAGTCAATAATAGTAAACTGATATTTAGGAAGTGCTAAACAAGGGGAAAAAATCATTAAAAAGGAAAAATGAATGCTTAAATGGCCACTGATAATCCATTATCGGAAACTATGTAAAAAGCCAAAGTCAGTAATGAATAAATAAAATTAAGCTTTTAGAATGAATACCTTATTCTTCAATGTAAGAATTTGCTATGTGACTTCCCTAAACTATTCCTCCCCGATCCTAATTTTATAGCAGTCACTGACAACTAATTGCAGCTCATTAGAGATATATGTATATCAAATGGAGCCAATCATGATTTTAAATGTATGTGCAATTTCAATATCTGGTGAAAACTTTATTCACTGTAATCACTTTTCACTCAATGTCACTACATCAATGTATGCAGTCTGTGCTCGCTCCCGCTGCATTCTGTAATTGGCTTTGTATAATGAGGCCCACAGAAGACCGAAATGATCGTCTGGGGTTCTCATGTTCACAGGGCCCACAAAAAGATGTAACAATTGTCTGAGGTTGTCATGTTCACAAGGCCCACAGAAGGCTGAAACGATTGTCTGGGGTTGTCATGTTCCTTGTTCAGAGGAGAATTGCCTGGTATTATGGGGCTGGATTGACCTTTACTTGGCGGGATCAGACTGATATACTTCAGGAAAGTTTTCCTTTGTGAAAAGCACAACTGGACTGAATGAGGCTGCTCCTAGGTGGTACAAGCTCAGTAGCAGTGAATATGTACACATATATAAACATATATATGTTCCAGGAGTGAACAACAACTATTGTTCGTTCCTGGTAAACATATATATGTTTATATATGTGTACATATATATTAATGTATTTATATGTGTATATATTTACAGTTATATAAACACATATAAAAACATTAATATATATGTACACATATATAAATATATATAAGTGCATTATATTAATTTGCCATTAAGCAGATAAAAACATGATATATATACATACAAATACATCTTTAACAATGTATATGTATGTGTCTCAATTTTTTTCTTACACCCGATATCTCCAATCTTTGAATGCTTATAACATTTTTGTGCAATATATTTTTAAAATATTTTTTATTAGACAGTGTTAATCTGAGTGTAACTGAGCGCGGAAAGGATTGTTAATTAAAATGTACTATTTTTCAAGACCTGTAATATCAGGGCAATGAAAATTTATCTCGAAAAGACCATATCACACGTGGAAAAGACATACTGCACACTTGTAATCTTGCCCTTTATGCTTTTCTTTTTTATTAATAAGCCACATGGAGGGAGTCTAAGCAATCCTTACAAACTGATATTAATGATTTAAAAAATTACTTTTTATTTGAAACATATAATTCAGAGAAATAACATTTCTAAAATGTGTTTGCTGGTCCAGGAAGCAAAAGTCAAGAAGTATGATGATATAATTATCCTCATAAATGTATGTATCTAGATACATAGACAGCAGGTACAAATAAAATAAACACATCAACAGTTATATATAAATTGTTTCATTTATTATTTTTACTTTCTCAGTTTTGAATAAAGGAGTAGAGGTGAAGTAATATAAGCAGCTACTTGGACTTGGTTAGCTGCTACACGCTGATAAATCATAATCACTTATTGCAGGTTGCAGCCCATTGGGAAGTTGACAGGACATATGGCTCCAGTTATGTGTTTAACAGTGAGCAATACCCAGAGCGGAAGAGATCTTGTTATTACTGGATCCAAGGACCACTATATTAAGGTCTCAGCCTCTTTCTCATTCACTCTTCTAATTTTAATTACACTCCATCCTTTTTCTTTTCTCTATTTTTTCTGTTCTCTAATTTTTCTTCTCCACAACTTTTTCTTCTCCACAGTATTTTTCAATTCCTTTTCATCTACTTCCTGTCCCTTATAGATGTTCGAGCTCCCTTCTGGATGGGGCGGGAGTGTTTCGCCCACCTATAACCTGGAGCCTCCTCATTATGATGGGATTGAGTGCCTTGCTGTGCAGAGTGGGATACTTTTTAGTGGTTCAAGAGACAATGGCATTAAAAAGTGGCACCTACAGCAACATGAACTTATGCAGGTAAGAATTTAAATCAAAAGATTCCATATATGAAAATGTTTAAATAATAATTCTGTATTTGTAGCAATATATATTAGCATACCATTAAATACAAAACAGTCAATTCCAAGCAAATACTAAAAGAGAGTTTGCCATCCCTTTGCTCAGCAAAAAAACATATAAATAAAAATATTTAGTATTTTTATTAACCCATTTATCTAATGCTGTGTCAATGTTGACAGTGGTATTCCAATCAAAAAGGCACATTTCTGGCAGCTTGTGAAAGGAGTTTCAGACATTTTAAAAATAACAATGGCCAGATTACAAGTGGAGCACTTAAAATCGGTTTCATGAAAGCTATATTTGCACTCCAATTCACAAATGCACACAGTTCCCATAGACAGCAATGTAAAGGTACTCTTCAGTGCTGTTTTTTTTATTATAACCAACTCCCACCACCTGTAGACCCCAAAAACTGCCTAATGCAGTTGTTTTTAATTTTAAAAGAAAATGCTACATTTTTTTAAATAAAAACTATAATGCCCTTTATTTTGAGGGCATTTGATGCACTTTTAAAAAATTATCCAGAGATTGTACATTTTTGTTAATTTATGTTAATTTTTTGAGCTACTTGTAGCAATAACCAGCCACTTGTAATGGCTGGTTAATTATTGCACGTCCGCAAACGGGCAAATTTGCCCATTTGCGGGCATGCAATAAATTTGGCGCCCCAAATTGTATCTCTGGTTAATTATTTGAACGCCAATTGCTACCACAAGCTATTGGTAGCAATAACCAGCCACTTGTAATGGTTGGTTAATTATCGCACGCCTGCGAACGGGCAAATTTGCCCATTTGCGGGTGCAAGATAAATTTGGCGCCCCAAATTGGACCAGTAAAAAATACATTTTCCTTCTAATAGCAATTAGGGTCCATGAATTCATTCATTACCTATGGAAAATACATCACCTGGGCTTCAGGAGGAGGCAAAGACACCCCAATCAAAGGATTAAATATTTCTCCCACTTTCTCTATCCTCCCAGTAATTCTTTGCCTCGTCTACTAGGAGGATGAGAGATGCTCTGCTGAAGATTCATTTATTTGTTCCTTAATGGATTGTTGCTGGGAAGCTTCCCTTGCCTCCTTTCTTTTTGTGTTCTCAGGTCCCTGTCAGGATGAAGAGTGCTACTGTCAGAGACCCTCCACCCAGCATGGATTTAATCTGCAACACAGATGAAATTCATGCTGGGTGGAGGGTCTCTGACTAGATTTTTCAGAGCACTGAAGTCCTGTATCTCCCTTTCCCACTAATGTCATGTTGTCAATCTGTGGGGAACTGAGGACATTTACCTGAGTACCGATTTCAATCCACGGCATCTCCAGCATATCAAAGGCTAATGCTGTTTTTTAGTCCCTGTAATCATCAATGCCTATCCCTAGTAGTGGGGAAGGTGTGATAGTTTATGTCTGTATAAATAACTCCGGTGGAGGTTACACTAGATATAAATGACATATATAGGACGTATTTTAGTTGAACCTGGTGCACACAACACACAATGAACCTCAGTGGGGTTTCATGTACTGAACAGTCTCACACGGTAGCTCATGGGCTAGTAGCCTATTTTGGGGAATTGCACAGAATATTATTCCTGGTGGGGGCCATGGGTGTTAAATGAGCTGGTATGGCCCTGATTGCTCAGACTTTTTAGTACTCTGTTTATTATGGCAAAAGGGTGTGTTTTTTTATCCCTCTAAGGACTAGTCACCTTATAGGACTACTGTATCATCCCCTTCCTTCTGTAATGCCTTGTTGCTATCAGGGTTGTGAGAGACTCCTTATATCCTCTACAGGTTAGTTGCCTAATAGGTTTGCCTGCAGTCCGGTTAGTTTCTCTTTTATTGAGGCATGCTTGTTGAAATCGTTTCCTTACAAGGAAGGTTGGAGCGTATTATAATAATTGAGGATCGACATCCTTAAGCCTTAACGATACAAGCTAGTAGCTTGGGGTTTTCCAGGGATTATACATTGTATATTGTATGGCTCCTTTTCTTGAGAAGACAGCCTTTTTCACAAGTCTTCTCAACATGCTTGTTGAGCTAGTTTACTGGTTGGATTTGAGACTGGTGGCAGTGGGGTTAATATTCCTGTCATAGGTCTATTTTTGACGTGAATATAGTCTGCTCCATAATGGAGCCTTAGAGTGCGCCTGTGCACCGCATTACAGCACACGGCTTGTCTCTCCTCTCTAACGTGGGGAGATCGTCTGGGCAGTGGCACAGAGCTCTCGTTTTTCCTGGGGGTGTTTTCTGATAGTGCGGCCACACAGAGAACCTGCTCATGGTTTTCCCCCGCCTGGAGCTGCATGTATACAGACCGTTCTCTCTGGTAGTGGATTTGCTCCCCCTCCACTTGTGTAGCTTGTACTGTGCTGTGCTTGTCTACTTGTTTTAAACGGCTAGTAATAAACTTTTGGATTTTATGGACAATGGATTAAGAGTGCTGCTTCCTTCTACTCTTAGGTATATTTATTATCCGCCCTTATGAGACTGAGAGGGAGATTATACTATTAGCCGTTTAAGCTGTCCAAAAGGGGGGAGTTCTGTTTTATTGTTCTCAAGCAGTCACTCATTTGTATGCCATGTACTTATATATAGCATTTTCAAAGCTTACTCTTATTAGTTGGAAACTTTCTGTGTTTAGATTCCCTTATTTTTATATAGAATATAAACACTTTTGGTGGTTTGGTATCATCATCTGTGACTTTCAATATACTTATTTCTTATATTTCCTATGTAAGCTGCCATATTGTAATGTACGTTATATATATACATATATACTGTATATGTAGATGGATGACTATTGTAAGCTTGATACAGGCCCATTACATAGAACTCCTGCTTTTCTAACAAACCATGTTGTCTATAAGAACAAAGAAAAGAAAACGGAAAAAAAAATATTTGTTCAAATTGTAAAAATGTCACATCTGTATTCTCCTAAATTTGGAATCTCCAAATGGAATTACCTTAAACTTAGATGTGCACCTGGATTTCCGATGTGGGTGGATCCAGTCAGACACGTGGTTCTAGCGTTTTGAAGCTGCAGATCCTAGCCACCACTGCCCAGCATAAGACCAATGTTAGGAGCAGGTCAAGCATCTCCTTCTAATGGGGCAAAGTACAGCCGCTACTGCACAGAAGGGCCTTTTGATATTTAAGCTTCCATTTATAGTCAGCCTCCAAGGCAACATGGGACTCATTCATTTCAATCCAAGATAAACTGAATACTGATTGTTGGTCATAATGTCTCTGCTCATATCTTGTAAATTAAATATATTTAGCTATTTTGTATCCATATGCACTGAAGTCCTCATTTTTGGAACTACAATCACGCTGTTTTTTTAATCTTTATACTGGTACATGTATATGAAAATATTGTTTTTTGCCCTGGTTTTTTTTATCTTTATACTGTACATGTATATGAAAATATTGGTTTTTGCCCTGGTTTTTTTTATCTTTATACTGTACATGTATATGAACATATTGGTTTTTGCCCTGGTTTTTTTTATCTTTATACTGTACATGTATATGAACATATTGGTTTTTGCCCTGGTTTTTTTTATCTTTATACTGTACATGTATATGAACATATTGGTTTTTGCCCTGGTTTTTTTAATCTTTATACTGTACGTGTATATGAACATATTTCAATCAGCCGCTAGCAAGGGGTATCAATTATTCCGATCGTATCTGATCGGGATGATTGAAGTCTACCACATAAAGGTGGCGGACGAGTTAAGGAGCAGCAGTCTTAAGACCGCTGCTTCTTAAATCCTGTTTCCAGTGAGCCGGAAGGCTCGCGCAGAATAAGCAGCTTTCACTGCTTGATAAATGTACCCCATGGTTTTTACTTAGGCCCTAATTGTATGTAAGCTGTTCTATAGAGGTATGTTGGGATGAAAAATTTTCCAATATTTTTTTCAAATGTGGCTTTACTTTTAATTGACATAGTGAAATTACATTATCCAATTTAAGAATCTCTTTAAAGGGAAACTGAACCCAATTTTTTTCTTTCATGATTCAGATAGAGCATGCAATTTTAAGCAACTTTCAAATTTACTCCTATTATCAATTTTTCTTCATTCTCTTGCTATCTTTATTTGAAAAGCAAGAATGTAAGTTTAGAAGCCGGGCCCAATTTTGGTTCACAACCTGGGTTATCCAGGGTTCTGAACCAAAAATTAGCTCCATAGCTTAGATGCCTTCTTTTTTCAATTAAAGATAGCAAGAGAACGAAGAAACAATTATAATATGAGTAAATTAGAAAGTTGCTTAAAATGGCATGCTCTATCTGAATCATGAAAAAAAAAAATGGGTTTAGTGTCCCTTTAATGTCAGTTTTCATTTCAGAGCACAGTAAAATTTTACGCCAGTCCTTAGGTCGTTATTTAATAACTGGAAAGATAAAGAATGGCCGCACTCTACAATAAGGCATGTATATCTTATTGCTTGAAATGTGAGAACAGTCACAAAAATAATATAATAATATACCATAAGTAGAAAAGGGCTGTTGTGGATTTTTACAAAGCCAAAGTGTGACACAGATTGCACAAAAAAACTGTTTTATTTCTAATGCTGCGGTAAACAAATTCAGTGGAACTAACCACAGAAAAAAAGTTACTGTGTTGCATCAAACTGTACTTATGGGTATGCAAAGAAATACACTCATGCCTGTCTTAAATTACATACAAACATATTTCATAGGTGTTACACCTGAGAGAAAAGCTAACAATAGTCTCTGTTTAGAGAAGGGCTCTTAGTGCTGCTGCCGTATAAATCCACAATAGCCTTTTTCACCTCATGGTATATTATTATGTTATTTAATAACTACTATAGAAAAAATAATAAGTCATTATTATTGAGGATTGACATCCTTAAGCCTTAACGATACAGGCTAGTAGCTTGGGTTTTTCCAGGAATTATACAATGTATGTCTTTACACAATCTAATGTGGTTTTAATATTAAAAAAAAAGACAAGGACGCCGAATTAATGGACTCATATCGCTCTATTTCTCTGCTCAATTGCGACTATAAAATACTTGCATCCATTATAGCTAATCATCTTTAAAAGGTTCTAGGTCCGCTCACACACCCAGATCAGTCTGGATTAATGAAAGGGAGAACAGCAATGAAACATATTAGGACAGTTTTAAGCCTGATAGAATGTCATTGGACTAAAATCTATGCTCGATTACCTAAAACGCAGAAACCATCAGATTTTTTTAAAGGGAGGTAAATAAATGATCCCATGATATTGAATCAAAAGCTTTCTCGGCATCTAGCGATCATTTATTTACTTCCCTTGAAAAATTTGGACTGACCAGACACTTTTTAAATTTCATTAAATTAATTTATAAGAAATGAGCTAGATGGCGTTTATAACCTGAAAAGGAGCTATAGATTTTAGTCCAATGATATTCTATCAGGGTTAAAACTGTCCTAATATTTTTCATTGCTGTTCTCCTTTGCCTGAAAAGGAGCTATAAGGTTTTATAAATATCAAGTCACTTTGGTATTGATTCCTTTGTATTTCTCATATAAATTATATGCGGATGACATTTTACTTTATATGAGAAATACAAAGGAATCAATGCCAAAGTGACTTGATATTTATAAAACCTATAGCTCCTTTTCAGGTTATAAAATGAATTCTAACAAATCAGAGATACTATGAAGTATCAAGCATAAAGACAGCCTGATAGACAACCCTTTCTCGTTGGCAAAAGAGAAAATAAAATATCTTGTAATAGTGCTCTCTAAAAATCCAAATCATTCACATTGTTTGAGTTTCCTATGGGGAAAACGTAAACCTTGCATCTCCATACAAAAGGCTTTCGCGATTAAAAAAAGATGGAGGTATGGCATTACCAGACATTAAAATATATAATTGGTCAAGTATGGCTAAAATTGCCTTGGATTGACTTACTGGTTCTAATTACATCTCAAACTATCAAGCAGAAGAGAGTCGCCATACTCACTTAGAGCATTATTACATATTCCTAAAATTGAAAACGTAAGTATTTAGTTTTAAATAGGAATACTTTAGTTAATAAGAGTTAATTTATTTAATTAAATTTAAATTATATTTAACTTAGGGGGGTTTTAGGGTTAGGGTTAGACTTAGCTTTAGGGGTTAATACATTTATTATAATAGCGGCGAGGTCCGGTCGGCAGATTAGGGATTAATACTTGTAGTTAGGTGGCGGCAACGTTGGGGGGGGGCCGATTAGGGGTTAATTAATATTATGTAGGTGTCGGCGATGTTAGGGGCAGCAGATTAGGGGTTCATAGGGATAATGTAGGTGGCGGCGGTGTCCGGAGCGGCAGATTAGGGGTTAATAGTGTAATGCAGGTGTCAGCGATAGCGGGGGCAGCAGATTAGGGGTTAATAAGTGTAAGGTTAGGGGTGTTTAGACTCGGGGTTCATGTTAGGGTGTTAGGTGCAGACTTAGAAAGTGTTTCCCCATAGGAAACAATGGGGCTGCGTTGGGACCTTAACACTGCTTTTTTGCAGGTGTTAGGTTTTTTCCCAGCCCAAACTGCCCCATTGTATCCTATGGGGGAATCGTGCACGAGCACGTTTTGACAGCTTACCGCTACCATAAGCAACGCTGGTATTGAGGATGTTAATAGGTCTTGAAATTCATTTGTTTCAGGGAGACCAACCAGCCTAATATTATTGCGACAAGAGCGGTCCTCCAAATCTTCCTCTCTCATCTGTAATGCTTCATTTTTTTTTTATTGGTCAATATAAATTTTTCTTGGGTATTAACCCTGTCCTCAACATCTGAGACCCTTGCCTCGACCTTGTCAATTCTTGCTGCAAATTGCCTGACTTCATTGGTTAAACTAATCATTTCTTGTCTTCCATAAGTATAATAAGTATAATGTAGGTGTCGGCGATGACGGGGCTGGCAGATTAATAAGTATAATGTAGGTGTTGGCGAAGTCAGGAGCAGCAGATTAGGGGTTAATAAGTATAATGTAGGTGTTGGCAATGTCAGGGGCAGCAGATTAGGGGTGTTTAGACTCGGGGTTCATTTTAGGGTGTTGGGTGTAAACATAACTTTTGTTTCCCCATAGGAATCAGTGGGGCTGCGTTACAGAGCTTTACGCTGCTTTATTGCAGGTGTTATGCTTTTTTTCAGCCGTCTCTCCCCATTGATGTCTAAGGGGAAATCGTGCACGAGCACGTAAAACCAGCTTACTGCAGCTCACTGCAGCGTTGGTATTGGAGTGCGGTATGAAGCTTAATTTTGCTCTACACTCACTTCTTGCCTGCTAACGCCGAGTTTTTGTAAACCTGTAATACCAGCGCTGTAGGTAAGTGAGCGGTGACAATAACTTGCAAGTTTGTACCGAGCAGCTCTTACCGCAAAACTCGTAATCTAGCCGCATGTTAGTTACCATGGTTTTACTGCTCAACTGATTACTTCACCTTTGCACTGGTTCCGCTATAATAAAAACCTAGCCTGTTTGTGGTACTTGAGGACCACGTTGAGAAACACTACACTAAAGCACCAGCTCATCTGCAATATGTCAATTACCTGCAGAATAAAGCATTTTTTTTAAAGTTGACTAATATTGCATCAGCTGAAAATTGTATAGATTATGATAAAAAACAGACTTTTTTATTTTTAAAGATCAATTTATTTATAATAATTTTTTAAATAAAGTTCTTTAATAAATAACAT
The DNA here is from genome assembly GCF_027579735.1 of Bombina bombina. Classification (NCBI taxonomy): domain Eukaryota; kingdom Metazoa; phylum Chordata; class Amphibia; order Anura; family Bombinatoridae; genus Bombina; species Bombina bombina. The sequence goes on along the minus strand of NC_069501.1, from coordinate 512,234,522 downwards.
GAATTTAACAAATTCTAACATGTGGGGTGTATTAAACTTGGAAAGGCAAACTTGATATTTTTGCGCTGCAGACAGAAAGACAGGCATGCTGTAGTTTCACTTGAGTTAGACCTACAGTTTCATTTATAAATTAAGTCCATTCTGTGGTCTTTCACAACAAAGTTGTCAATGATTTTGTTGTAAAACTGCTTTGAATTTGTTTCTCTTAATTTTAAAAGTCTTGGCGTCTCTATGGACAAGAGTGCCAGTGATGACAGTGTGCCTTGGTCCGTACGGTTCCTGCTATGTGTTTTAATCTGATTTAATGCAGAAAACGATCGTTCAACAGAGGCTGTTGTAGCTGGAATTGTGAGCACCAGCTTAAATAATTTTACAGCCTCTGGAAGACCCCTCAGCAGATCATTTGTGGCCACAAAGTTGAGGCGTTCTAATGGTGATTTGCATTCATTCCTCACTCTTTGCGTGCTGTATAAACCCACCAGATCACACTTGATACTAAGGAAGTCATAGTGCTTTCCATATTTTGAATGGGTTTGCAGTTTGGTGTCATCAAAATTTTCTGACATGTGTTTCATTTTTGTGCAGTCCACCAAACTCAGTAATGCAAGGTCATCAAAGTGTTCAAACCGAGCTTTCATCTGAACACTGACATTGTCCAGAATATTAAAATATAACCTCCTCCTAGTATCTTTAATAGGAGCCTTGCTTCTCTGGTCTTCTTTGAGGTCCAGTCTGACACGTTTTTCCTCAAATTGTTCAAAGAACGCATCAAAGTCTTCTCTCCGGCGTTGCAGAAATGACATTGTGTCACAAATTTGATCACAGCAGAATGCAATATCAATGACTCTATTCTGAAGTATATGAAAGAGTATATCAGTTTTTAAAAATATATCCTCATATGCCATTAGAAGGAAGCATGTTGATGCTTTACTCAGCCATGTATCAAATCCATCAGCCATCACTGTGGTGTCAGAATCCCATGCTCTTTCATTTTCGCTTATAATATCGAACATAGCACACAGATCTGTTTGGTACATGTTGACCGTCTGCACTAGTTTTGAATTTGTACTCCATCTGGTGGGTGCTACTCTTGGCAAACGTTTCTTTACAACATCGTCCAGTAGGTGGGTGCGCTTGGTAGATTGATTGAAAAAGGAGGTACGTTTTTCAAGTTTTCCAAAAAAACTGTACACTCAGGTATACTTTTTGCTGAATTTGAGAGCACCAGGTTCAATTTGTGGGCATAACAATGTATAAACATGGCTCCGGGAATTTTTTCTTTGATCTTGGCTTGCACCCCATTAAGATCTGATGCCATCACAGCAGATCCATCGTAAGTCTGAGCTACCAGCTCTTCCATACAATTGTATTTCTCCAATACTCCAAATACATAATTAGCAATAGATGGTGCTTGTCTGTCAATCACTTCATCAAATCCTAAGAACGCTTCCTTCACCTCAAAAGTCCCCTCACTGCGCATCACATAACGGAAAATTACAGAGTTCTGGCATTTGTTTGTGACATCTGTTGTCTCGTCTACTTCAACAGCAACAAATGTGGCTGCATCAATCTCCATTTTTATGTCATCTCTAATGACATCAGCGACTGCTTCAATCAAATCGTTTTGTATTCTGTTTGATAAACCAGAAAAAACTGTGGATGTCTTCAAATGATTTGCTAACTTTTCATTACCCTCTGCTCGAAAATATACAGTCTCCACATAGTTGCCACGATTGTAAGAGTTTGCCTCTTCATCGTTCCCACGAAATGCTAATTCCAGTTTTGCTAGGTGTATGGTTGTATCAATAAGGTGTTTTAAAATTTCACGGTTTTCTTTAACTTTAGCCGCTGTTCGCTTAAAGCTGCATCTATTCTTGCAGTTCCAAACATTTTCAAAGAAATTAGGTTCTGGATGTGAATGAGTGATTGCTCATGTTTATTGAGGCCCCTGGATAAATTTTTCAAATCTGCGTATCCTGTTTTTGTCCAAATGTTGTCGGTAGTGGACAACAGAAGGCATGGAAAGCAGTAAAGGCGATTATTTGTAGAACAGCCACACAGCCTTTCTTTTCTCTGGTACCACTCTGAAAAGATCTTGTTAGATTCTTTTGTTGCTGAAGTAGGCCCCTCAGCTCAGGCATTGGTCTTCCATTATTTATCACTTGCATTTTATCTTGAAAGTTAAGTCTGGAAAAATTCATGAACTTCTCCATATATGAAAAGGCTTCAAACTATACACCTGGAAAGAGAGAAAAAGATAAAAATTAGAGGGAGAGAACAATAGAAAAACAAAAGTAAAAAAAGTAAAAATAAACAGATTGTATTAAAACAGCAAAAAACTTACTTTTTGTATAATGAGCACTTAGAAATTCTCAGTGACTGTACCCATGTCCTTAGTGTAATATGAGAGCTCAGCTGACATCTTCAAACTGAAGTGGGATTCTTCTGAAACCCAAACTTTATGCTCAGGATTCAGACTGAGCATGCAATGATACAGAAATGTATAATTTATTTAATAAAATGTGCTGCATTCTGTTAGTATCCTTTGTTGAGGGAACAGAAATGCACTACTGGCTGCTAGCTGAACACATCAGGTAAAACAATGACAATAATAGGTATTTAAGTATAAAGATTTTAGCTGCTGTTATCCACTAATAAGGACAGATATGTGTCTGGTTAAGCCTTGAGAACTCAGCATGGTGCATTCCATGTTCTGTAAATTACAAATAGCTAAAATGTCTGTAATAATTTACATGAGAAAGGGGACAAAAGAAATAATGAACATATATTGCAAAGTTGTTTCATTATTCATAACTATGAAGGAATGCTATTATGTAGCTCTTTCTGAAGAATGTCAGAAAAAAAAAATCTGACTTTGACCTGTCATGGATTGGGACTTCAGAATCTACAAATTTGTAAATGTGTGCAGTACTGATTTCCAGCCTGTTGTAGTTTAAGAAAAGGAAAGCTTGATTTCAACTCCAGCTGTTATCCTATTTTCTGTGAATAGTTTTGTATTAGTTAATTTCATGCCACTAGATTGTGCTAGCTAACAAGAACAGAAGTTGCACTATAGCTAGTTTAAATTTATAGGAAAATACACAAAATGAGCATAAAAATCCAAATTCATAACATTTTAATGTTGTTACGCCTAATAAACATAAATGCACCATTGAATAATAAATAATTACATTCTGTGTTTTTTTACCCAGGACTTGTTAGTAGACATAAATTATCATATTCGTAAGGCTAAGGCTAAAACACAAAAAAATAAAGTCTCAGTGCAATAAAAATCAGTTATCAGTAATATTCTACAGGAATCCACAACTTTCAGAGTTCAATCTAATTCAGTATTGTTCCTTAAAGGGACAGTCAACACCAGAATTTTTGTTGTTTAAAAAGAAAGATAATCCCTTTATTACCCATTCCCCAGTTTTGCATAACCAACACAGTTATAATAATACACATTTTACCTCTGTAATTATCTTGTATCTAAGCTTCTGCTGACTGCCCCCTTATTTCAGTTCTTTTGACAGACATGCAGTTTAGCCAATCAGTGCTCACTCCTAGGTCACTTTACGTTCATGAGCTCAATGTTACCTATATGAAACATGTGAACTAATGCCCTCTAGTGGTCAAAATGTATTCAGATTAGAGGCAGTCTTCAAGGTCTAAGAAATTAGCATATGAACCTCCTAGTTTTAGCTTTCAACTAAGAATACCAAGAGAACGAAGCAAAATTGGTGATAAAAGTAAATTGGGAAGTTGTTTAAAATTGCATGCCCTATTTAAAACATGCTTCTCAGTGAAATAATACTGATTTATATTACACTAAAAAGGTTGCTGATTTAATATATTGTGTCAACCCACTTAAACTGTCAGATACAAACATTTAAGAAGGCGTAAGGGTTAATCAATAAAAGAATAAAACAAAAAGAAGGGATAAATAAATACAACAGAATCTGCCAAAAGGTTCAGTTGCCAAATTTATCCAGTCACTAGCAAAAAAAGTATGTACAGTACTTAAAATAGCATTGAACTATCTCCAGAGTGCAGAAATGGCATCTGACTGTCATCTGTCACTGTCAGCCAATTTTTTATTTCTTTTTACCATCAATACACACACACGACACACACAACAAGTCACACAAAGATTTATGTCATTTAACCTCTCTAAACAGCTAATAAAATATAGTTAAAGCTTTGTTAGAATCATGCAAGTTGAATTTTGACTTTACTATACCTTTAAAGGAATATGAAACCCAACTTTTCTTTCATGATTTAGATAGAGCAGCCATTTTTATCAACTTTCTATTGTACTCCTATCATCATATTTTTTTTTGGAGGGCATTAGAAAGTTGCTTAAAATTGCTGCTCTGTCTAAATGATGAAATATTTTTTTTTCTAAAGTTTTCTATCCCTTTAAAGGGACAGTTTACCCCACAATTTTCTCTCTTTTAATTTGTTCCCAATTATCCATTTTACCTGCTAGAGTTTACCCTAGTTTTGGCATTTGAAAAAGTTGTTTTAGCCTGTGGAAACCCCATATACTGAAAGTTTCTGATCTTAAGTCCAGCCTATTGACAGGAAATGTAAACACAGTCAGCAGAAGAAATTATACTCCTGGTTGGGTGTTGAGGAGATAACTAATGAAATGACAATTTTCCATTGTTCTCTCTAAGTATTGGGCTTTGGTTTACAAATAGATATAAGATAAGGAAGCAAGTGTGTGTGCACAAATTGATAATATAAGGAGATCTGATTTTACCTGCAAGCTCAACCCATTGTAATAGGTTGTGGTTTAAAAGCACAAAACCAACTACTTTAGCTTATTCTGCACCAAAAACAAGATATATAAATAAACCTTTAAATTGATTAAGTTCATATAAACAATCTTAATAAAAAGCGTCAACCCTCCGTTTTGAAAATGACACTATTAGACTGTCAGCTCAGCCCTGTCAACAAAGTGCACATTATTCATGGCATTAGACATCTGACATACAATGGACATATTACGTGGCATATACTCAACACATTAAATATAATTATTAAAATCTAATACTATCTATTCTGTACACTAAGTGGCATAAAATAGAGAATGTTAAATTGATGAGGCAATTTTGATTTAATTTGAGTAGCCATCACTTTAATCCTCTGTGTCAGCCAAAGAGTTAACGCTTGTTTGCAATGAAGATGGTCAGGAGGTAAGGGGTTTCTGGGTTGGCAGTGTGATTGGGGTGGCTGGATCAGTAAATGAGGAGACCTCTCAGAGCACCACTTCAAATAACAGAATTGCAGCGCCAGCAATTAACATATAATTAGAGATCATTATATATTTTGTTACGCTATATAATAAATATTTGGCCCCCTATGTGATATCTGATTCTGTATGTTATATGTGCAAGTCCATATTTCCTGATTCACAGGTGCACATGTAGTTCAGTTGACAAACTTTACAGGAAAATAAATTCCATATTTTGTACAGTAGAGACACTCCTGCCCTATAAAATTAATTATAGGTAAATATTTAATATGTTGTTCTAAGACTACTATATTATATATTTTTTTTAAATCTCCTAAAAATATTCAAATGATTAAAATAAAGATAGCATAAATCAACAGAACACTTTTTTTTCCTGCACTGCTTGCACCAAGTGATGAAGATTTTTGTTTAAACAAAACTTTCCCTTATCACTTTGGGTTTAATAGGCAGGGCCGGACTGGGACCAAAAATAGGCCTGGGCATTTTAAGGCAAAGCAGCCCCCCCCCCATTTCTTATTTAACGGTATACTTTTGTGAATAGGTTGGTATGAAAAAAAAGGAAAATATAAAAAACAATATAAAGTGATCATTTGTAAACACAAGACATAGTAAATAATCTAACCATTTCAAGCTCAGAGACTTGGCGGTGGTGTGTGTTATGTCTGTATAGGCTTAATAAGTGTCAGAGACCATACTGACTCTCTGAGATGGTGTGGGGTTTAAAAATTGGTTGACAGGCCCTCAAAACATATGTGCGTATGCTGCCAAAGACCAGTAATAACTTTTTGCAAAATGCTGCTATTTAAAATTGAAATGCACCTGTGCACATATAAATTTTGACCTTTCTATCCCTTTAAGGCAAGGATGGGGAACCTTGGCCCTCCAGATGTTTCAGAACTACATTTCCCACTATGCTCAACTGGACTTCAGAGTGCCTAAACATCATGGGTAATGTAGTTCTGAAACATCAGGAGTTCCAAGTTCCCAATCCCTGCTTTAAGGCAAATTTGGATAAAGCAGTTACTTTTCTATCATGATTATTGCATACAATAAAGTGCAGGCACTGCAGGCTTCCATCTATATATAAGGTAGAAACAGTTACCTTTAAAAAAAAAAAAAAAAGCCAAAGAGTAAAATCACACCTTTTCATGTGGGTGAAATAATCATTCCTGTCACACTTAAAGCGACAGTCTACACCAGATTTTTTTATTGGTTAAAGAGATAGATTATCCCTTTATTACCCATTCCCCAGTTTTGCATAACCAACAGTTATATTAAAGGGACAGTCAAGTTCTATAATAAACTTTCATGATTCAAACAGGGCATGTAATTTTAAACAACTTTCCAATTTACTTTTATCACCAATTGTGCTTTGTTCTTTTTGTATTCTTAGTTGAAAGTTAAACCTAGGTAGGCTCATATGCAAATTTCTTAAAAGACATTCTGTGAAAATTCTCAAAACATGGCTGTCTGTAAATTGCAAACAATTAACCCAATTTTACAGGTTACAATGCAAAATAGGACTGAAATGTCTAAGCAGTTAACTGCAACACATGCAGATTTCTTCTCAAAAACCATTTCAGCTTTGCTAACATTTAAATATGGGATATCACCAAATCCTCCCAAAAGCCAGATGCTACATAACATATCCCATTGGCAAATCAGTCTTAAAGCCTACACTAGTGCAGATATTATAAAAACTATACACTGGTTAATGCAGAAACCATTTAAACTTTAGTGTTTAGTGATATTCCTGTATGTATTTATTATACTTTTTAAATAGTAAAAAGGACATATTGGTGCTGCTGTGGCAATTTACATCCCAATTTTACATCCCCAGCCCTAAGAGAACATACAGACAATTATAAAAACCAAAAATCCAAATTCTGAATAAAACATCAAAATGATATTTCATTCACTGGCCATTAAAATAAAAGAGGGGAAATATGCAATGGATGCACTAAATTTGATGTTTTCTTGTTTGTTTGTTTTTTGTTCTATTGATCACATGATACACTAGTATAAAACATTTACTTCACATAGCGAGAGAGACATGGAGGGAGAATAAAAAATAGGGGAAATGGACAGTCAAGGGGAAAGAGATAGGGATTATAAATAGCAATATTGCATACTATGCTTTTTAAATGTACCTTGACTTTGCTGTCCTTTCTGGGGGGGGGGGGGGTTGGCAGCCAAGAGGTTAAATCCAATAAGAGCAGAAGGGGAAGGGAAGTTGGGGCTTCACCTCAGAAGCTAAATAACAATTTAAGTTTGTTTGAAGTTATACTCATTGCTAATTAGGGGAGGGGAATCTTTCCTTCACAGACAGCAACATGTGCTGCACCAGCCAGACCTGCAGGAAAAGGGATGCCAGGAACCTCCATTCACATAATTTAGCCAACTTACCAGACAGTGCAGCAGAAGGGAAGCCTTTCCACATGTGCTGCAGGACACAACATGAGCTCCAGTAACACGGAGCTGCCTGAGGTTGGGGGCGGGTCCCAGTGCTCCACTATCAGAAGCCAGCAGAATGCAGATCTCTTGCAGAGAGAGCGCAGGGGCTGTTCAGGCAGACAGTGCCACATGATACTTCTGCCTGTACTGTGCTCAGGCTATGCTTAAATAAATACAATGATACATTTAGAGACTTTTCCTCACTTGGTTGATAATCACTGCTCCCATGGTCCAGTAATAACTTCTAACCAATTTCAAACTGCACATAACAGCCTAGAACCCCATGTCATACAATGTCATTTACCTGGCTCCAGCCCAGACGCCCCTGCAGTACTCTTCCATCTCTCGTAAAAGTACCTCAGTTCCCTCATCCAGCATCTCCTCTGTAAGGTCTGAGAAAGCCAGGGAGGTACTGAGCTGCATGATGCTGGAGGCTGCGGACACCCCTCCCTCCCTCCTGCAAGCAGCCGGTACTGATTGTTTCTTGGTCCCGGGAGCGACCTGCAGGGCACCGGGGGAAACCCTGGCAAGGAAGCTGGTGATGATATGCAGGTATTACACCACCTGCTCAGATCCTTTGGCAGGGGGTGGAGCCTGGTTTAATTTGTCAACTCACCGGGCCTTCTCAACTTCATCACTTAGTTTCTTGGTGCACTGGTCTCCAGGTGCACAGTAGTTGAGATCAATGAGCCTGTTAATGTCTCTGCTACACTACTGGAGCCCTGAAAAGCAATCAATGCCGATACAGTTGGCAACTATGCCTCCTCCCGCCGCTCTAGGTAATAATAAAAAATAAATTAAAAAAATAACGGTTTTACAATGGATTCATTTTTTTAAATTAGGAGCCCTCTACTGTGTTAAAAGCACTGCCTTGACAAACAAATAACGTTATTTATAATCTTGCTACATAAATTAGCATTCTGTTAAATTTACAGAATGCTAACTTCTGTAGCCAGATTATAAATAACGTTCTTACTGCAGGTATGTTCCTCCTGAAATAATACACAATAGGAGGTGACACTAAATTTTACTTATACTATGTTAGGGTAAACGGTAAAGTGTGTGTGTGTAAAGGGTGTGTGTGTGTGTGTGTAATTTAGTACTTACCATAGAGGGAAGCAGGGGCCAGGCAGCAGCTGATTGAAGATAGCAGCAAGTGAAGGCAACTCCGGTCCGGATGACAGGTCACTCACAGGAGGCAGCAATCTCTTCTTTCCGCCAGTGCCGCGCTGTCAATGCTGCTCCCTTGCGCATGCGCAGGAAGCCAATCAAGCTGGTCATGTTCTCCTTGTGCTGTCAATCACCAGGAGAACTTGACCATCTCTGATTGGCTCCCTTGCTAGGAGGCTTCAAGAGGGGTGCCTCCTATTGGTCCCAATTTTTGCTGTCAATATATTGAAAGAACACAGGTGGCACTGCAGCACAACTTTTCCTTTAACCCATGTACTGCAATGGAGAGAAGCGTTCCTGTACCGGCCTCTCCTATGAGTGCATGTCCCAAATTTGCTGATATCCAGCATAACCTTAAATCAGGGGGCTTGCAGACAATGTATAGAAAGCCCAACCGAAAGACATAAATGGTAGATTTCAGAACCATAAGCATGCTGCAGTTCTGTGCTGCCCTTCTATACAGAGTACAGAACTGGTGCACCCTCCCTGCGATTAATTGTATTCTGTCAATGTGCCCTTTGCTGATTATAAATACAGAGAGAGAAAAAAAAGAAAGAATAAAATGAATTTCCTTAAACTTCCTACCTAGCTGATCTAGGACACCCATTGAAACAGTGTGAAATGTAGCTAATTCCTGAGAACCTACATTTGACAGAGGTCAATTGTAGGTTCTAAGGAATTAGCTAAATTTCACACTGTTTGAGGCCTATTTATCAAGCCGTCAACTGCAAATATGCTGGAATTCCGCAGCGTAATTGTGGTGAGCTTGATTCCCCTTATTTATCAAACCCTACAGACCGGCAAAAGTAGAAATCTGTGAGGTAACATACGATCCGCTGGTCTCAGTCCGACACAGATCGATGCTTACGTCATTACAGATGTTCCGAATGCAAATTCGGCACTATCTGACTACTTTTGCTAGTTATCAAATTTCTACCCGTTACGCTCACCACTATTCCGGCCCAGCGTACCTGGTTTTCAAACCGCCGCCCTGGAGGCGGCGGATGCAATAGGAATCATTGGGAGTCTGAAAGCAGAGAAAGCTCATGTTCGCTGCTGCCCAATATCCCATTGATTCCTATGGGAGAAAAAAAATAATGTTTACACCGAACACTAGGGTTGCCACCTCGGCCATGTTTTCCTGGACACTTATGAGTTACACATGCTGCAGGGTGTGCAGGGAGGAACATGTATTGTGTTTCTGGACAGCACTATTCATATTCCTCGCTGCACACCCTGCAGCATGTATAACTTATAAGTGTTCTGTATTTTAAGGGACGGGTGGCAACCCTACCTAACACCTAACATGTTCCCCGAGTCTAAACACCCCTAATCTGCTGCCCCAACACAGCCGCCACCTACGTTATACTTATTAATCCTTAATCTGCCGCCCCGACACCGCCGACACCTACATTATACTTATTTTTTTTTATTTATTTTTTTTAAATAATTTTTATTGAGGTTCATAAATAGGTTTACAAACAATTATCATTTGAAACAAGATACAAATCATAGTACTACAACATTTTACAATACGTATCCAAACTAAACATATAAGAGTTGCATCTATTTCCATAGAGTCAAGCGCTTAGTACAGGAGCATATCAAATATCTTAACATATGTTTACAATCCAATTTGTTGTTGTAGCCTAGTATCTAACAATCAAAAGAAAAAGAAAAAAAAAGAAGGAACCTCAGATTTTCACTTTTTTCCATTCCTTTAGAAATAATTCCCTTAATGAGCCTTTAGGACCTCCCGGGCCCAATTCTTTACATAAGTGTTGCATAGGGAAAAGCAGTAACATAATAAACAACAGTGAACATTAAACATAAACAACCTGCTGATATGAGGACGAAAAAAAAAACATCACAGGGATGTTACAATTATTGAATAACTGGTCAGGTTGCTGCCTGAATGAATATAAGTAATATTATACTAAAACTGTGTGAAGGGATATTTTCCCGCAGTGAAAAGAAGAATAACATATAAATCTTTTATAGCGGGGGAAGATAGATATTGAAGTAAAAGTAGAACTATCGTGTGGAATATGATTATATTTGCGGTATTTATCAAGGAAACCGCATTAAAACACGTCAAGCATATTTACGGATGCCTGAGTGTATTGGTTGCAGGGGGGAGCTATATATATATAAATAAAACAAACAGGAGTAGGAATTAGTTATGAAAACAACAGAAATATCAAGTAAGACCTCTGGGGCGCACGGTTGACACACAGTGACATGGTAGGAGTGACAACTAAGTATGGTCTAGGCATTATAGCTAGTTGTATCAACCTTGATTAAAAATTATCTCTAAGCTGGAGTAATGTAATTATATTTATGGCGTATATTGGCACACAAAAGGTCGCCGGAAGTTACCTTAAATGGTCAAACCATGGTGGGGTGGAAAACGGCAAAAATATATGCAAAACTTAAATTTGTGGATTAGGGGGGGGAGTGAAGGGTGGCAACATAAGTAATTGGCTTGGGACGTTAGACAGGTGACTGATATGGGTCACTATGGGGGATATAAATATCATTACTATAACATAGGTATACTGCTGAAACAAGCAATCTTAGGGAAAGCGGTGTTGGAAGTAATATATATAACTTCCTCAAGTCTATATAGGTTATAACAAGTGATGTTAAAAGTGTGTGAAAATTATTCATTAACTAGCTATGTTGAGCTTAAGCACAGATATTAGGAGGCCAAGCAAGTATTCCCAGAGTATGTACATTGTATTCATATTATTGAAGATTTAGTTTTAGAGATCATGTACTATACCACCCCACCGCGTGGGCATGGGCCCTATGCCCCACAGCAAGGCAAAGTACAGTTTTAGGCAGATATGCATATAGGTGATATGTATAATAATAAGCTAGACAAACATGTATCAGAGCAATTTCCATCGTAAGGATTTGAGATATTTTATGAGACACTTAGATGTCTTAAATATGGATATTATGGTCCCAAAAGCAAGGAACGGGGGTACAAGGAGTATTAAGCACAAAGCATTGTGGTGAACAAAATTATAATGGAACATGACTCCCCTCTAGCGGTGGAAATAGCTATTACATACCATACCTAGAGATTTCATTTGAAAACCAAATTCTGCACTATAACTTGCTTTAAAATATGTGGTTCAAACAATATAGTTCTATATGACCTAGGAAAATCAGCATGGTGAAACATACAAACAGAATATCAGGCACTATCAAACTGGTACATTCATATGCGTCCCATGGGTATTAATTATGAGGATGGTGACTATATATGATTAAACCCACAGTGAAAATATATTTAGTATACCAGTTGAGAAATCTAATCTCCGGGTCATTGCAAATTAAGCTATGAGTTAGAGTAGCAGACACACAGATCATAGATATATAAACCTATGTACCAATAATGTTAGAACAGAGACCCACATAGCTAGTAAGGTATAGATGAGCGTCTGTAATTATAAGGTATAGGAGAGTCCTAGATAACCTAAACAGTTATCCCCCGCTCCCTGCAGGGTCCCCAGTTACTTTAACCAACTCCAACTGTAATTCTAAGTCCCAGGGGAGGTTGAACTTCATTTCTCTGTTGTGAAGCGGCTGCCACTAAAAAAGTTGCGAGTCCTCCTGTTTCCCATACCGGTCCACGGCCCGGTCTAAAGACTCTGAGAATGCTGCTTGATGTGCTTTCAAAAGAGGGCTGGATATTAACACTTGATCCGCTAAGCGTAAAAGTCTGTGCTGTACTCGCATGCATCTGAGGTCTATTTCTAATGCTGCTACCGTTCAAAAGATAGGCTGCTTTCCCAGGTATGTGACTGGGCTGTGTGTACCCTCCTATACTGCTCCCGTATAGCGGAGCACTGGCTTGAGACTGAGCTGGGGTATTATAAGTGGCCAGCATCAGCATAGGCAGCATGTCATCCTGCACGGTGAGGGCTTCTCTGTGCACTATCGCGTCAGTCTCTATATCCGTCAGCTTAGTCAGTTCAGGGTGAGAGTCTAGCTCTCGCCTCGGCACATGATATCTTGAGGGTGAAGTAAGTGTGCTAGAGGGTATATCTGTTACCTTCTGTAGTCTGGGCTCGGACGCCGCACAAGACCTGCTATGTGTGACAAAATCAGTGTCTGCTACTTGCTGTTCCGGTGGTAGTAAAAAGGCAGAGGCTAGAAGCATTAAGTCCTCTTTCATGCTCTGGAAGCAGAGTTTTAGAAGATGTTGGGTGCGCTGTTCCCATAGGTCTAAGGCCTCCATAGCAGCCATGTGGTTAGGAGTGGGTAGCTCCTGAGGAGCCCGCGTCGTGTAGCCTAGGGAGCTGGATCCGTCTCAGATTCACTGATTAACTCCTTTTTAGATTTATAAGAAGCCTAATAAACGGCATTTATTTGCTGAGATCTCAAAAGAGAGATTTGGGTCCCTTATGAATAAGTTAAATCATGAAATTACATCTAAAAGCTAGGAGCTTCAGAAGAACACGTCTGGCTGCCTCTGTAGCTGGCTCCGCCCCCTACATTATACTTATTAACCCCTAATCTGTTGCCCCGACACCGCCGACACCTACATTATACTTATTAACCCCTATTCTGCCATCCCGACACTGCCGACACCTACATAAAGTTATTAACCCCTATCCCGCCGCTCCCGGAGCCCACCGCAACTAAATAAATGTATTAACCCCTAAACCCCTGGCCTCCCACATCACTAGCACTTACTAAACCTATTAACCCCTAAACCGCCAGCCCCCCACATCGCCATAAACTAAATTAAACTATTAACCTCTAAACCTAGCAACCCGCTAACTTTATATGAAATATTAACTCATCCCTATCTTATAATAAATTTAAACTTACCTTTAGATTTAAATTAAACTATATTAACCTATTAATTACCTACCCTAACTGTTATTCTAAAATTACATTAAACTATATTAAACTATTAATTAACCTACCCTAACTATTATACTAAAATTACATTAAACTATTTTAAACTAATAATGAATCTACCCTAACTGTTAGACTATATTACATTAAACTACAAATTAAATTAACTATATTATATATTTAAACACCTAACCCTACTCAAATAATTTAAATCTACACTAAAAATTACTAAGTTACAAAAAACTAACAACTAAGTTACAAAAAATAACAAACTAAGTTAAAAAAATAAATAAACACTAAGTTACGCAAAATAAAAAATAAATTATCAAAGATTTAAACTAATTACACCTAATCTAAGAGCCCTATGAAAATAAAAAAGCCTCCCAAAAAATAAAAAAAACCCTAGTCTACAATAAACTACAAATAGCCCTTAAAAGGGCCTTTTGCGGGGCATTGCCCCAAAGAAATCAGCTCTTTTACCTGTAAATAAAAAATACAAATACCCCCCCAACAGTAAAACCCACCACTCACACAACCAACCCCCCCAAATAAAAACCTAACTAAAAAAACCTGAAAAGGGCATTTGGATGGGCATTGTCCTTAAAAGGACATTTAGCTCTATTGCAGCCCAAACCCCTAATCTAAAAATAAAACCCACCCAATAAACCCTTAAAAAATCCTAACACTAACCCCTGAAGATCCACTTACAGTTTTGAAGATCGGACATCCATCCTCCAAGAAGCCGGCAGAAGTCTTCATCCAAGCCCGCAGAAGTCTTCACCCAGACGGCATCCCTTAGATTCTGATTGGCTGATAGAATTCTATCAGCCAATCGGAATTAAGGTTGAAAAAATCATATTGGCTGTTGCAATCAGCCAATAGGATTGAGCTTTCATCCTATTGGCAGATCCAATCAGCCAATAGGATTGAGCTTGCATTCTATTGGCTGATTGCAACAGCCAATAGGATTTGTTCAACCTTAATTCCGATTGCCTGATAGAATTCTATCAGCCAATCAGAATCTAAGGGACGCCATCTTGGATGACATAATTTAAAGCAACATTCATTCAGGAAGAAGACGTCAAATGAAGAGGATGCTCCGTGTCAGATTTCTTGAAGATGGAGCCGCTCCGCGCCAGATGGATGAAGATAGAAGATGCCGTCTGGGTAAAGACTTCTGCGGGCTTAGATGAAGACTTTGGCCGCTTGGATGAGGACTTCTGCCGGCTTCTTGGAGGATGGATGTCAGATCTTCAAAACTGTAAGTGGATCTTTAGGGGTTTAGTGTTAGGATTTTTTAAGGGTTTATTGAGTGGGTTTTATTTTTAGATTAGGGGTTTGGGCTGCAATAGAGCTAAATGCCCTTTTAAGGGTAATGCCCATCCAAATACCCTTTTCAGGGCAGCAGGGAGCTTAGGTTTTTTTAGTAAGGTTTTTATTTTGGGGGGGTTGGTTGTGTGGGTGGTGGGTTTTACTGTTGGGGGGTATTTGTATCTTTTATTTACAGGTAAAAGAGCTGATTTCTTTGGGTCAATGCCCGCAAAAGGCCCTTTTAAGGGCTATTTGTAGTTTATTGTAGGCTAGGGTTTTTTTTTAATTTGGGGGGGGGGCTTTTTTATTTTCATGAAGCCCTTAGATTAGGCGTAATTAGTTTAAATCTTTGATAAAAATTTTTATTTTGTGTAACAGTGTTTATTTTTTTTGTAACTTAGTGTTTGTTATTTTTTGTATCTTAGTTGTTAGTTTTTTGTAACTTAGTAATTTTTTAGTGTAGATTTAAATTATTTGAGTAGTGTTAGGTTTTTAAATATATAATATAGTTAATTTAATTTGTAGTTTAATGTAATTTTAGTATAACAGTTAGGGTAGATTAATTATTAATTTAATATAGTTTAATGTAATTTTAGTATAACAGTTAGGGTAGGTTAATTATTAGTTTAATATAGTTTAATGTAATTTTAGTATAATAGTTAGGGTAGATTAATTAATAGTTTAATATAGTTTGATGTAATTTTAGTATAATAGTTAGGGTAGATTAATTAATAGTTTAATATAGTTTAATGTAATTGTAGTATAATAGGGTAGATTAGATAATAGTTTAATATAGTTTAATTTAAATCTAAAGGTAAGTTTAAATTTATTATAAGATAGGGATAAGTTAATATTCAATGTACAGTTAGCGGGTTGTTAGGTTTAGGGGTTAATAGGTTCATTTAGTTTATGGCGATGTGGGGGGCAGGCGGTTTAGGGGTTAATAACTTTATTTAGTTGTGGTGGGCTCCTTGAGCGGCAGGATAGGGGTTAATAACATAATGTAGGTGGCGGCTGTGTAGGGGGCGGCAGATTAGGGGTTAAGAACATAATGTAGGTGGCGGCGGGGTCCGGGAGCAGCAGGATAGAGGTTAATATGTTTATTAGAGTTGCGGTGGGCTCCGGGAGCAGTGGGATAGTTGTTAATAAGTTTATTAGAGTTGCGGTGGGCTCCGGGAGCAGCGGGATAGGGGTTAATAAGTTTATTAGAGTTGTGGTGGGCTCCGGGAGCGGTGATTTAGGGGTTAATAATTTTAGTTGCTGCAGGGTCAGGGAGCGGTGGGATAGGGGTTAAACATTTTAGTATAAAGGCAGTGTTTAGTGACAGGGTATAAATAAAGCTGTGAAAAAGCTGAATAGCAGCGAGATCGATGACTGTAAGTTAACAACAGTCTGCTGCTCATCACCCTGTACTTGGTGCGCTGCGTATTCAGGTCCGCGGCCGCGATGTTAGGCGATGTCAGGTGAGCGTATTGGTGCAGGCGAGTGCAGCACAGTTGACGGCTTGATAAATAGGCCTCTTTGAATTTCTTGGATACACATTTCTGTCTGGGAAAAAGTTTGTTAAAGTGAATGTAAATTTTGATGCTTAAGTGCCCGGTTTTTAAAAATTCGATTAAAAACAGGGGCACTTTAATTCATCAAAATTTAAATTTCACTCCTGTTGTGAATAAAAAACTTACCTTTTAAACTTGACAGCAGATCCAGCTTCCTCCACCCGTCGCAAAGCCTCTTCCTGGGTCTAAAATGAGGAATCCAGCTTCCTCCAATCACGGCATTGAATCAGACACTGATTCCCCCGGGGGGGAAGCCGTAATTGACATCAGAAATGACTTGTGACGACCGGGGGAAGCTGGAAGGTAAGTTTTTTTTCACAACAGGAGTGAAATATAAATTTTGATGAATTAAAGTGCCCCTGTTTTGAATCAAATTTTTAAAAACCGGGCACTTTAGCATCAAAATTTACATTCACTTTAACTCATAAAAGCATATAAAATCGTGATTTTAAAGTTTTAATTGCTTATGTAACATTCATATAGTATTAACCATACTGTATAAATGTATAAATAGTACTGTATAAAAGTACCAATATATATATGTCTAGGAAAAATATCTAATGCCTAGCACATGTACTAACCATAGTTTATAATGTGTGACAAATTGTGTTTAGAATAAGTTACATACCAATGTATAGAAGTTCTGAAATAACTCTAAAATACATCCCTTCAGATATGACCTAAATTAGGAATTCTTTGTAAACATACATTAAATATATATATGTGTATTATATGTATATATGATCAGATATACAATTATACACATGTCTAACATTATATATAGATATATATATATATATAGATATATATATATATGTATACACACACATACATTCAGTTCAAGTAAATAGTCCATATAACTATGACTTAATGTTCTACTGAGACTGTAATATCATAAAAGTGTGAATATCCACTTTATATATATGTTTTTTGAAATTATACTGATATATTTAGAAATATAAAGTTATTTTTTTTTTAGAAAAATAAAACTCCTCATACAAGGTCCTGCGCCCCCCAATAGCTGAACCTGAGTAATGCAGCCAGAGGTATTTAACTTTGAGGAAAATGTACCTTACCAAGTGGGCAAAGCTAGTGGCCTATGAGAGTGTCAGGGTACCAGGAATCACACAGAGATGTGAAATGCTAAAATAATCACACCTTTATTAAATAATAACAAAAAAACAAATGACAAGCCAGGAGTCAAAGCCAGAGCGGGGTCAGGAGCCAAAGTTAGTAGTCAGACGAGCCGGGGTCAAGAACACAAAGATCAGCAGAGTCAGGAACAAGCCAGCAATCAGGAACCAGAAGGGACTCAAAGAAGCCAGGTTATACACAGGAACAGGAACTCGCAAAGAAGTCTGAGACAATGCAAGGACAAAGGCAGACTGAACTCAGGCACTTAAATAGACAATAATGACATCATAATTCTGGGGCTGCAACATGTCTCCCACTGATGATGTTCTCCAGTTCGGCCATAAGAGGTGTAGTGATCAGCATTACACACTCTGCAGCAGGTGAAGAGAGAGACAGGTGAGTAAAAATGGCAGCCAGCAGCAAATAACAAACAAAAGCAGGGTGAAACCCTGACAGTACCCTCCCTTTAATGACCCCTCCCCCACGGGAGGACAAAGGGCTTTTTGGGGAAACAGGCATGGAAGGCATGGAGAAGGGCAGGAACCCATGAATGCTCCCCTGGACTGTAACCCTTCCAATGAACCAAATACTGTACGCGACCCCTGGACATATGAGATTCAATAATGCTGCTGACCTCATATTCTTCATGGTTGTCAACAGAAATAGGATGGGGACTAGCTAACACAGGGGTAAACCGATTACAAAACAATGGTTTCCAGGGTGAGATGTGAAAAACATTGGAGATGCGCATTGCAGGAGGAAGGTCAAGAGCATAGGCAACAGAATTGACCCGTTGGAGTATTCGAAAAGGACCAACATAATGGGGAGCCAGTTTATTGTAAGGCACATGAAGGTTCAAGTTGTGGGAGGACAGCCAAACCCTCTCCCCAACCGGGTATGCCTTCAATCAGCCTGGAACTTTTGGCACTGCATAGACCGACAAAGGCAATCCTGAATTTGAACCCAAATGGAACGAAGTTGCCTGAGATGCTGCTCCGCAGCCGGAATACCCTGAGACATGACCAAATCGGGCAACAAGGATGGTTGAAACCCATAGTTCGCCATGAACAGGGTCAACTGGGAGGAAGCATTGATAGCACTATTACGAGCGAACTCTGCCCAAGGTAACAGGTCAGACCAATTATTGTGATGATCGGAGACATAGCAACGGAGGAACTGTTCCAGAGCATGGTTAGACCATTCCGCCACCCCATTGGATTGAGGGTGATAGGCTGAGGAAAAGGAAAGCAGGATCACCATTTGGCCACAAAAGGAGAGCCAAAATCTGGAGACAAACTGGCTACCCTGGTCCAAAACTATCTCCTTTGGGTAAACTAATAATGATGTCCTATGAGATATGTTGCAACAGTATGTTGTGATGTACTTAGACGACATCCTAATTCACTCACACACACTTGAGGCTCACCGTTCTAATGTCACATGGGAATTTCAGAGACTACGTGAGAATGGGCAGTTTTGCAAACTCGAGAAATGTGAGTTCCATTAAACTCAAGTAACCTTCCTTAGTTATGTAATTTCCATTGCAGGGTTCTCCATGGATCCTCACACGTTATCTGCAGTTCTGCAGTGGCCTTGCCCAGTTGGTCTTTGGTCTATTTAATGTTTTTTTTTGGGCTTTGCCAATTACTGGTCAAACCTGTCACGGACAAGACCTGTAAGGAGAGGGATACACTCCATTGGTTACCTACTGCAATTAAGGCCTGAGAGTCTTAAAACCCGCCTTTGCTGTGAATCCCAACTGCATAGGCTCAATAGTACCTGATGTCTCGGGACCAGGAGGCATGGGAGGAGAGGGAGGCATTGGTGGGAATGAAAACGTAGTAAACAACTGGACAGGAGACTTTTGCTAGCGCTCCTTGAAAGAGGGCCTCTCTCTGAGTATGATGTTAATTAGGATTAAAAAAGACATCAAGGCCTCGAGATCCTCTGGTAAATCTCTGGCAGCAACTTTGTCTTTAATTCGCATCAGAAAGCCCATGAAAGAAGGTGGCTACAAGGGCTTCATTGCTCCAACCTACCTCTGCTGCAAGTGTACGGAACTCAATCACATATTGGGCTACAGATCTCTTACCTTGCTGAATGGACATGAGTCATTGGCAGTAGAGGAGGAGCGAACATCAAAAACCCTTCGAAAGGAGGCCACAAATTCAGGGTAATTAGATATCACAGGTTTATTAGCCCAAGCAAGAGCCGTGTCAGAAAGTAATGAGATGAGAAACCCCACCTCAGCTCTGTGAGAGGGAAATGTCTTAGGTAACATCTCAAAGTAAATGCTCACCTGGTTCAAAATCCCTCTGCACTGATTAGGATCGCCTCTATATCGCTGAGCTAGAGGTGCAGAACTGGATATACTCCTCCTAGGACTAGGTGCAGCATCAGACAGTCTAATTCAAATGTGGGACACTCTAATCGAAATGTGCAGGTGGGAAAAGGTGGATTATTAGCACTGTCAGGATACATGGCGTAATGTCAGGGTTCCAGTAATCAGACAGAGATGTGAAATTATAAAATGATCACACATTTATTAAATAATAACAAAAAAAAATAGAGTCCAAAAGCCAGGAATCAAAGCCAGAGCTGGTAGTCAGATGAGCCGGGGTCAGGAAAACAAAGATCAGCAGAGGATCAGGAACACAAAGATCAGCAGGGATCAGGAACCAGAAGGGACGTCAAATTAGCCAGGTTATACACAGGAATAGGAACTCACAAAGAAGTATGAGACAACGCAAGGGAAAAGGCAGACTGAACTCAGGCACTTAAATAGGGAATGATGACATCATAATTCTGGTACTGCAACATGCCTCTCACTGATAATGTTCTCCAGTTTGGCCATAAGAGGGCACCTAGGTATAGTGAGCAGTGTTACACACAGGCGAAGAAAAAGACAGGTGAGTAAAAATGGCAGCCAGCAGAAAATAACAAATGAAATTAGGATGAACCCTGACAGAGAGCTGTATTTCTCCAACATAGGTGTGTCCGGTCCACGGCGTCATCCTTACTTGTGGGATATTCTCTTCCCCAACAGGAAATGGCAAAGAGCCAGCAAAGCTGGTCACATGATCCCTCCTAGGCTCCGCCTACCCCAGTCATTCTCTTTGCCGTTGTACAGGCAACATCTCCACGGAGATGGCTTAGAGTTTTTTAGTGTTTAACTGTAGTTTTTATTATTCAATCAAGAGTTTGTTATTTTAAAATAGTGCTGGTATGTACTATTTACTCTGAAACAGAAAAGAGATGAAGATTTCTGTTTGTATGAGGAAAATGATTTTAGCAACCGTTACTAAAATCCATGGCTGTTCCACACAGGACTGTTGAGAGGAATTAACTTCAGTTGGGGGAACAGTGAGCAGTCTTTTGCTGCTTGAGGTATGACACATTCTAACAAGACGATGTAATGCTGGAAGCTGTCATTTTCCCTATGGGATCCGGTAAGCCATTTTTATTCAGACAGTAAATAAGGGCTTCACAAGGGTTTATTAAGACTGTAGACATTTTCTGGGCTAAATCGATCATATTTACACATATTTAGCCTTGAGGAATCATTTAATCTGGGTATTTTTTGTAAAATAATATCGGCAGGCACTGTTTTAGACACTTTATTCTATAGGGGCTTTCCCTAATCATAGTCAGAGCCTCATTTTCGCGCCGGTATGGCGCACTTGTTTTTGAGAACAGCATGGCATGCAGCTGCATGTGTGTGGAGCTCTGATACATAGAAAAGTCTTTCTGAAGGCATCATTTGGTATCGTATTCCCCTTTGGGCTTGGTTGGGTCTCAGCAAAGCAGATTCCAGGGACTGTAAAGGGGTTAAATATAAAAACGGCTCCGGTTCCGTTATTTTAAGGGTTAAAGCTTCCAAATTTGGTGTGCAATACTTTTAAGGCTTTAAGACACTGTGGTGAAATTTTGGTGAATTTTGAACAATTCCTTCATACTTTTTCGCAATTGCAGTAATAAAGTGTGTTCAGTTTAAAATTTAAAGTGACAGTAACGGTTTTATTTTAAAACATTTTTTGTGCTTTGTTATCAAGTTTATGCCTGTTTAACATGTCTGAACTACCAGATAGATTGTGTTCTGACTGTGGGGAAGCCAAGGTTCCTTCTCATTTAAATAGATGTGATTTATGTCATAAAAAATTTAGTAAAAATGATGCCCAAGATGATTCCTCAAGTGAGGGGAGTAAGCATGGTACTGCATCATCCCCTCCTTCGTCTACACCAGTCTTGCCCATACAGGAGGCCCCTAGTACATCTAGCGCGCCAATACTCCTTACTATGCAACAATTAACGGCTGTAATGGATAATTCTATCAAAAACATTTTAGCCAATATGCCCACTTATCAGCGAAAGCGCGACTGCTCTGTTTTAGAAAATACTGAAGAGCATGAGGACGCTGATGATATTGTTTCTGAAGGGCCCCTACACCAGTCTGAGGGGGCCAGGGAGGTTTTGTCTGAGGGAGAAATTTCAGATTCAGGAAAAATTTCTCAACAAGCTGAACCTGATGTGTTTACTTTTAAATTTAAGTTGGAACATCTCCGCGCTCTGCTTAAGGAGGTGTTATCCAATTTGGATGATTGTGATTATCTGGTCATTCCAGAAACACTATATAAAATGGACAAGTTCCTAGAGGCCCCGGGGCCCCCCGAAGCTTTTCCTATATCCAAGCGGGTGGCGTACATTGTTAATAAAGAATGGGACAGGCCCGGTATACCTTTCGTACCTCCCCCCATATTTAAAAAATTGTTTCCTATAGTCGACCCCAGAAAGGACTTATGGCAGACAGTCCCCAAGGTCGAGGGGGCGGTTTCTACTCTAAACAAGCGCGCCACTATACCCATAGAAGATAGTTGTGCTTTCCAAGATCCTATGGATAAAAAATTAGAAGGTTTGCTAAAAAAGATGTTTGTTCAGCAAGGTTACCTTCTACAACCAATTGCATGCATTGTCCCTGTCACTACAGCCGCGTGTTTCTGGTTCGATGAGCTAGAAAAGGCGATTATTAGTAATTCTTCTTCTTATGAGGAGATTATGGACAGAATTCGTGCTCTTAAATTGGCTAATTCTTTCACCCTAGACGCCACCTTGCAATTGGCTAGGTTAGCGGCGAAAAATTCTGGGTTTGCTATTGTGGCGCGCAGAGCGCTTTGGTTAAAATCTTGGTCAGCGGATGCGTCTTCCTAGAACAAATTGCTTGACATTCCTTTCAAGGGGAAAACACTGTTTGGCCCTGACTTGAAAGAGATTATCTCTGATATCACTGGGGGCAAGGGCCACGCCCTTCCTCAGGATAGGTCTTTCAAGGCCAAAAATAAACCTAATTTTCGTCCCTTTCGCAGAAACGGACCAGCCCCAAGTGCTACGTCCTCTAAGCAGGAGGGTAATACTTCTCAAGCCAATCCAGCCTGGAGACCTATGCAAGGCTGGAACAAAGGAAAGCAGGCCAAGAAACCTGCCACTGCTCCCAAGACAGCATGAGATGCGGGCCCCCGATCCGGGACCGGATTTGGTGGGGGGCAGACTCTCTCTCTTCACTCAGGCTTGGGCAAGAGATGTTTGGATCCTTGGGCGCTAGAAATAGTCTCCCAAGGTTATCTTCTGGAAGTGATTCATCCTGTTCCATTAAGAGAACGAGGGATGGGGTTCTACTCCAATCTGTTCGTAGTTCCCAAAAAAGAGGGAACGTTCAGACCAATCTTAGATCTCAAGATCCTAAACAAGTTTCTCAAGGTTCCATCGTCCAAAATGGAAACCATTCGAACAATCCTTCCATCCAGGAAGGTCAATTCTTGACCACGGTGGATTTAAAGGATGCGTATCTACATATTCCTGTCCACAAGGAACATCATCGGTTCCTAAGGTTCGCATTCCTGGACAAGCTTTACCAGTTCGTGGCGCTTCCTTTCGGATTAGCCACTGCTCCAAGGATTTTCTCAAAGGTACTAGGGTCCCTTCTGGCGGTGCTAAGACCAAGGGGCATTGCTGTAGTACCTTACTTGGACGACATTCTGATTCAAGCGTCGTCCCTTCCTCAAGCAAAGGCTCACACGGACATAGTCCTGGCCTTTCTCAGATCTCACGGATGGAAAGTGAACGTGGAAAAGAGTTCTCTATCTCCGTCGACAAGAGTTCCCTTCTTGGGAACAATAATAGACTCCTTAGAAATGAGGATTTTTCTGACAGAGACCAGAAAAACAAAACTTCTAAACTCTTGTCGGATACTTCATTCCGTTCCTCTTCCTTCCATAGCGCAGTACATGGAAGTGATAGGTTTGATGGTAGCGGCAATGGACATAGTTCCTTTTGCGCGCATTCATCTAAGACCATTACAACTGTGTATGCTCAGTCAGTGGAATGGGGACTATACAGACTTGTCTCCGAAGATACAAGTAAATCAGAGGACCAGAGACTCACTCCGTTGGTGGCTGTCCCTGGACAACCTGTCACAAGGGGTGACCTCCCGCAGACCAGAGTGGGTCATTGTCACGACCGACGCCAGTCTGATGGGCTGGGGCGCGGTCTGGGGATCCCTGAAAGCTCAGGGTCTTTGGTCTCGGGAAGAATCTCTTCTACCGATAAATATTCTGGAACTGAGAGCGATATTCAATGCTCTCAAGGCTTGGCCTCAGCTAGCGAGGGCCAAGTTCATACGGTTTCAATCAGACAACATGACGACTGTTGCGTACATCAACCATCAGGGGGGAACAAGGAGTTCCCTGGCGATGGAAGAAGTGACCAGAATCATTCAATGGGCGGAGACTCGCTCCTGCCACCTGTCTGCAATCCACATCCCAGGAGTGGAAAATTGGGAAGCGGATTTTCTGAGTCGTCAGACATTGCATCCGGGGGAGTGGGAACTCCATCCGGAAATCTTTGCCCAAATCACTCAACTGTGGGGCATTCCAGACATGGATCTGATGGCCTCTCGTCAGAACTTCAAGGTTCCTTGCTACGGGTCCAGATCCAGGGATCCCAAGGCGACTCTAGTAGATGCACTAGTAGCACCTTGGACCTTCAAACTAGCCTATGTATTCCCGCCGTTTCCTCTCATCCCCAGGCTGGTAGCCAGGATCAATCAGGAGAGGGCGTCGGTGATCTTGATAGCTCCTGCGTGGCCACGCAGGACTTGGTATGCAGATCTGGTGAATATGTCATCGGCTCCACCATGGAAGCTACCTTTGAGACGAGACCTTCTTGTTCAAGGTCCGTTCGAACATCCGAATCTGGTCCCACTCCAGCTGACTGCTTGGAGATTGAACGCTTGATCTTATCAAAGCGAGGGTTCTCAGATTCTGTTATTGATACTCTTGTTCAGGCCAGAAAGCCTGTAACTGGAAAAATTTACCACAAAATTTGGAAAAAATATATCTGTTGGTGTGAATCTAAAGGATTCCCTTGGGACAAGGTTAAGATTCCTAAGAGTCTATCCTTCCTTCGAGAAGGATTGGAAAAAGGGATTATCTGCAAGTTCCTTGATGGGACAGATTTCTGCCTTGTCTGTGTTATTTCACAAAAAGCTGGCAGCTGTGCCAGATGTTCAAGCCTTTGTTCAGGCTCTGGTTAGAATCAAGCCTGTTTACAAACCTTTGACTCCTCCTTGGAGTCTCAACTTAGTTCTTTCAGTTCTTCAGGGGGTTCCGTTTGAACCCTTACATTCCGTTGATATTAAGTTATTATCTTGGAAAGTTTTGTTTTTGGTTGCAATTTCTTCTGCTAGAAGAGTTTCAGAATTATCTGCTCTGCAGTGTTCTCCTCCTTATCTGGTGTTCCATGCAGATAAGGTGGTTTTACGTACTAACCTGGTTTTCTTCCAAAAGTTGTTTCTAACAAAAACATTAACCAGGAGATAGTCGTGCCTTCTCTGTGTCCGAAACCAGTTTCGAAGAAGGAACGTTTGTTGCACAATTTGGATGTTGTTCGCGCTCTAAAATTCTATTTAGATGCTACAAAGGATTTTAGACAAACATCTTCCTTGTTTGTTGTTTATTCTGGTAAAAGGAGAGGTCAAAAAGCAACTTCTACCTCTCTCTCTTTTTGGATTAAAAGCATCATCAGATTGGCTTACGAGACTGCCGGACGGCAGCCTCCTGAAAGGATCACAGCTCCTTCCACTAGGGCTGTGGCTTCCACATGGGCCTTCAAGAACGAGGCTTCTGTTGATCAGATATGTAGGGCAGCGACTTGGTCTTCACTGCACACTTTTACCAAATTTTACAAGTTTGCTTTTGCTTCTTCTGAGGCTATTTTTGGGAGAAAGGTTTTGCAAGCCGTGGTGCCTTCCATTTAGGTGACCTGATTTGCTCCCTCCCTTCATCCGTGTCCTAAAGCTTTGGTATTGGTTCCCACAAGTAAGGATGACGCCGTGGACCGGACACACCTATGTTGGAGAAAACAGAATTTATGTTTACCTGATAAATTACTTTCTCCAACGGTGTGTCCGGTCCACGGCCCGCCCTGGTTTTTTAATCAGGTCTGATAATTTATTTTCTTTAACTACAGTCACCACGGTATCATATGGTTTCTCCTATGCAAATATTCCTCCTTAACGTCGGTCGAATGACTGGGGTAGGCGGAGCCTAGGAGGTATCATGTGACCAGCTTTGCTGGCTCTTTGCCATTTCCTGTTGGGGAAGAGAATATCCCACAAGTAAGGATGACGCCGTGGACCGGACACACCGTTGGAGAAAGTAATTTATCAGGTAAACATAAATTCTGTTTTTTACTGGGTGATTAAGAATGGAGGAGGAACTAAGTGAAGACACAAAAAAGCTCTACACATTGGTGGACACAGTCTTTTTAAGACAACCTTTTTAGGGATACTCTCTTTGTGGAATGAGAGATAAAACGTATGATTACCTGCTACTTTTCTTCTATAGAGTGAATATCCTCTTATATGACAGTGTAACACTCTGGCTGCTGAAATCTCAAACGTTGCTATCTTTCTAACTGGTAACATATAATAGGAATTCAATATTTGAATAGTTAAAAATAATAATAATAATAAAAATAGCTAAGGTTCCATTATAGAGTAGCATAATATCTAAAACTGTGATTTAAAGGTGTATCTTATATTTATAATTTAGTATTTCATAGATCAGTGTATTCTATATAATAATTATATTAGCATTAAGTGAATTATTGAGAAAAAGGGGGTTTTGTATTTAATACTCATAAATTGGTTTTAAGTTACTTTAATTGTGTCAATTTTAGAAATTGTATTTATAGTTGGCTAGATTAATATATTGCGGCTAGATTTAGAGTTTTGTAACGACCCGCGTAGCTAACGCTGGCTTTTTTTTCCCCGCACCTTTTAAATACCGCTGGTATTTAGAGTTCACAGAAGGGCTGCGTTAGGCTCCAAAAAGGGAGCGTATAGCATAATTTACCGCCACTGCAACTCTCAATACCAGCGGTGCTTACGGACGCGGACAGCTTAAAAAACGTGCTCGTGCACGATTCCCCCATAGGAAACAATGGGGCAGTTTGAGCTGAAAAAAACCTAACACCTGCAAAAAAAGCAGCGTTCAGCTCCTAACGCAGCCCCATTGTTTCCTATGGGGAAACACTTCCTAAGTCTGCACCTAACACCCTAACATGTACCCAGAGTCTAAACACCCCTAACCTTACACTTATTAACCCCTGTCTGCTATCGCTGACACCTGCATATTTTTTTAACCCCTAATCTGCCGCTCCGTACACCGCCGCAACCTACATTATACCTATGTACCCCTAATCTGCTGCCCCTAACACCGCCGACCCCTATATTATATTTATTAACCCCTAATCTGCCGCCCCCAACGCCGCCGCCACCTACCTACACTTATTAACCCCTAATCTGCCGACCGGACCTCACCGCTACTCTAATAAATGTATTAACCCCTAAAGCTAAGTCTAACCCTAACACCCCCCTAAGTTAAATATAATTTTATTCTAACGAAATAAATTAACTCTTATTAAATAAATTATTCCTATTTAAAGCTAAATACTTACCTGTAAAATAAATCCTAATATAGCTACAATATAAATAATAATTATATTGTAGCTATTTTAGGAATAATATTTATTTTACAGGCAACTTTGTATTTATTTTAACCAGGTACAATAGCTATTAAATAGTTAATAACTATTTAATAGCTACCTAGTTAAAATAATTACAAAATTACCTGTAAAATAAATCCTAACCTAAGTTACAATTAAACCTAACACTACACTATCAATAAATTAAATACAATACCTACAAATAAATACAATTAAATAAACTAACTAAAGTACAAAAAATAAAAAAGAACTAAGTTACAAAAAATAAAAAAATATTTACAAACATTAGAAAAATATTACAACAATTTTAAACTAATTACACCTACTCTAAGCCCCCTAATAAAATAACAAAGCCCCCCAAAATAAAAAAAAATGCCCTACCCTATTCTTAAATTAAAATAGAAAAGCTCTTTTACCTTACCAGCCCTTCAATGGGCCTTTTGCGGGGCATGCCCCAAAGAATTCAGCTCTTTTGCCTGGAAAAAAAAAAACATACAATACCCCCCCCAACATTACAACCCACCACCCACATACCCCTAATCTAACCCAAACCCCCCTTAAATAAACCTAACACTAAGCCCCTGAAGATCTTCCTACCTTATCTTCACCACGCCGGGTATCACCGATCCGTCCAGGCTCCGATGTCTTGATCCAAGCCCAAGCAGGGGCTGAAGACGTTCATCCTCCGGCTGAAGTCTTGATTCAAGCGGCGGCTGAAGAAGTTCATCTTCGGGCAGAAGTCTTCATCCTATCCGGGCAGAAGAGGAGATCCGGACCGGTAGACATCTTCATCCAAGCGGCATCTTCTATCTTCTTCCATCCGATGACGAGCGGCTCCATCTTCATGACCTCCGGCGCGGATCCATCCTCTTCTTCCGACGTCCTAAAACAGAATGAAGGTTCCTTTAAGGGACGTCATCTAAGATGGCGTCCCTCTAATTCCGATTGGCTAATAGGTATCACCGATCGCTCCAGGGTCCGAAATCTTCATCCAAGCCCAAGCGGGGGCTGGAGATCCATCATCCGGCTGAAGTCTTCTATCAAGCGACGGCTGAAGAGGTCCAGAAGAGGCTCCAAAGTCTTCATGCTATCCGGGCAGAAGAGTAGATCCGGACCGGAAACCATCTTCTTCCAAGCGGCTCCATGTTGAAGACCTCTGGCACGGATCCATCCTCTTCTTGCGACGTCCTAAGTCTGAATGAAGGTTCCTTTAAATGACGTCATCCAAGATGGCGTCCCTCGAATTCAGGTAGGAAAATTCTGATTGGCTGATGAAATCAGCCAATCAGATTCAAGTTCAATCCGATTTTTTTCCTACCTTAATTCCGATTGGCTGATAGAATCCTATCAGCCAATCGGAATTCGAGGGACGCCATCTTGGATGACGTCCCTTAAAGGAACCTTCATTCTGTTTTAGGACGTCGGAAGAAGAGGATGGATCCGCGCCGGAGGTCTTGAAGATGGAGCCGCTCGTCATCGGATGGAAGAAGATAGAAGATGCCGCTTGGATGAAGATGTCTACCGGTCCAGATCTCCTCTTCTGCCCGGATAGGATAAAGACTTCTGCCCGAAGATGGATGTCTTCAGCCCCCGCTTGGGCTTGGATCAAGACATCGGAGCCTGGACGGATCGGTGATACCTGGCGTGGTGAAGATAAGGTAGGAAGATCTTCAGGGGCTTAGTGTTAGGTTTATTTAAGGGGGGTTTGGGTTAGATTAGGGGTATGTGGGTGGTGGGTTGTAATGTTGGGGGGGTATTGTGTTTTTTTTTCCAGGCAAAAGAGCTGAATTCTTTGGGGCATGCCCCGCAAAATGCCCTTTTAAGGGCTGGTAAGGCAAAAGAGCTTTTCTATTTTAATTTTAGAATAGGGTAGGGCATTTTTTTTATTTTGGGGGGCTTTGTTATTTTATTAGGGGGCGTAGAGTAGGTGTAATTAGTTTAAAATTGTTGTAATATTTTTCTAATGTTTGTAAATATTTTTTTATTTTTTGTAACTTAGTTCTTTTTTATTTTTTGTACTTTAGTTAGTTTATTTAATTGTATTTATTTGTAGGTATTGTATTTAATTAATTTATTGATAGTGTAGTGTTAGGTTTAATTGTAGATAATTGTAGGTATTTTATTTAATTAATTTATTGATAGTGTAGTGTTAGGTTTAATTGTAACTTAGGTTAGGATTTATTTTACAGGTAATTTTGTAATTATTTTAACTAGGTAGCTATTAAATAGTTATTAACTATTTAATAGCTATTGTATCTGGTTAAAATAAATACAAAGTTGTCTGTAAAATAAATATTAATCCTAAAATAGCTACAATATAATTATTATTTATATTGTAGCTATATTAGGGTTTATTTTACAGGTAAGTATTTAGCTTTAAATAGGAATAATTTATTTAATAAGAGTTAATTTATTTCGTTAGATTTAAATTATATTTAACTTAGGGGGGTGTTAGGGTTAGGGTTAGACTTAGCTTTAGGGGTTAAAACATTTATTAGAGTAGCGGTGAGGTACGGTCGGCAGATTAGGGGTTAATAATTGTAGGTAGGTGGAGGCGATGTTGGGGGCGGCAGATTAGGGGTTAATAAATATAATATCGGGGTCGGCGGTGTTAGGGGCAGCAGATTAGGGGTACATAGGGATAATGTAGGTGGCGGCGGTGTGCGGTCGGCAGATTAGGGGTTAAAAAAATTTAATAGAGTGGCGGCGATGTGGGGGGACCTCGGTTTAGGGGTACATAGGTAGTTTATGGGTGTTAGTGTACTTTAGAGCACAGTAGTTAAGAGCTTTATGACCGGCGTTAGCCCAGAAAGCTCTTAACTCCTGGCTTTTTGCTGCGGCTGGAGTTTTGTCGTTAGATTTCTAACGCTCACTTCAGCCAAGACTCTAAATACCAGCGTTAGAAAGATCCCATTGAAAAGATAGGATACGCAAATGGCGTAAGGGGATCTGCGGTATGGAAAAGTCGCGGCTGGAAAGTGAGCGTTAGACCCTTTCCTGACTGACTCTAAATATCAGCAGTAGCCCAAAACCAGCGTTAGGAGCCTCTAACACTGGTTTTGACGGCTAACGCCAAACTCTTAATCTAGGCGTTGGTTTGCTAATACTGTATAAATATCTCTGGTTGATTAATTGAATTTATATAAGACTATTTTTGGGTTATATAGTTAAATTATACTCCTTGAGAGTTCTATTAATTTGTTGGGTTTAAGCTTAAGACTTTAATTGTAATATCTGGCCTATGTTTGCTAACCAAGCATTGTTAAGTAGGTCATATTGATGTTACTGGCTAATTATAAATTGTTTCAGAAAATTTCAATTGTGATATTTGATATTTAATTTATTTTTGGGTTAAGGTTAATTTCTAAATAATATTGTGTCTATATACAGGGTAACAGACTAATTAAATTAATATAAATTAAAGGGACAGTTAACACCAGAATTTTTGTTGTTAAAAAAGAAAGATAATCCCTTTAATACCCATTCCCCTGTTTTGCATAACCAACACAGTTATAATAATACACTTTTTACCTCTGTGATTAGCTTGTATCTAAGCATCAGCAGACTGCCCCCTTATTTCAGTTCTTTTGACAGACTTGTATTTTAGCCAATCAGTGCTCACTCCTAAGTCACTTCACGTGCATGAGCTCAATGTTATGTATATGAAACACAAGAACTAATGCCCTCTAGTGGTCAAAATGCATTCAGATTAGAGGCAGTATTCAAGGTCTAAGAAATTAGCATATGAACCTCCTAGTTTTAGATTTCAACTAAGAATATCAAGGGAACAAAGCAAAATTGGTGATAAAAGTAAATTGGAAAGTTGTTTAAAATTGCATGCCCTATTTAAATCATGCAAGTTTTTTTGAGACTTGACTGTCCCTTTAATCAAGATATTTCTATAGCTGGTTTTATATTTTAATATGGTTATAATCAGAAATATATATATATATATATATATATATATATATATATATATATGGTCATAATTGGTACCCTGTTTACTGCATAAATATAATCGCTGTGTCTATAATCTTCACCAATCAGAATTTAGTAAATTATTTTAATTTGGGATTAAATATTAATATTTAATAATAATTTTATTGTCATTAATTACTGAACATCCCTATCTTGGAGTGCACTGCAGAGATTATATAACATTTTACTGGAGTGCACTGCTGTGATCCTACTATATTATTTGGAGGTATTGCTGCCGAAAATTTTATTATTATTACTAATTACTAGACATGTGCAATTTGTTTCGGGCAAATTTCATTTTCGGACTAATTTTGACTGATTCGGAGATTTGAATGCACCTAAATTTCTGAATCGGCACCATAACTTAAATCCAGAAAAATTCTGAAAATAAATACATCAGTTACCAAATTTTCGGATCCATTATTCATATTCTGAATTTTTCATTGTTCTAATCTAAACTGCAGTTCCCCGACATCGCCAACACCAACTAAATCACTAAATAAAGCTATGAACCCCTAAACTGCTATTCCCCGACATCGCTGACTAAATCTATTAACCCCTAAACTGCCGTTCCCAAACACCA
This sequence comes from Bombina bombina, assembly GCF_027579735.1. Taxonomy (NCBI): domain Eukaryota; kingdom Metazoa; phylum Chordata; class Amphibia; order Anura; family Bombinatoridae; genus Bombina; species Bombina bombina. Next base: position 512,202,136 of record NC_069501.1, on the reverse strand, counting down.
CCAACACTAACTAAACCTATTAACCCCGAAACCGCAGTTTCCTAACATCGCCGACACTAACTAAACCTATTAACCCCTAAACCGCCGGCCCCCACATCGCAACAACCTAAATTAAACTATTAACCCCTAAACCTAACACCCCCTAACTTTAACATAATTAAAATAGACCTAAATTAAAGTTACAATTATTAACTAACTACCTATTAAAAAATAAATACAAACTTACCTGTGAAATAAAAATAAAACCTAAGCTGGGACTTCCGGTGGGCGGCACTAACGGCTGGCAGCAGGGAAGCAGAGCTCCGTAACCTTACAACATTTAAACTTATTTTAATTGCTGCCAGCCGTTTTCCCACGATTAAGTCTTGCTGGATAGTTACCCCCAGCCGACTGACTACCGTGAAGGGCCTGAAATCGCCCTTGCCCAAGGAAGGACAGCTTAAAAAGCGCCGCTGCGCAAAGCCTTCTAGCTGCAGGCGCCATCTTGCAGGGTTCCCTGTGCAGCGCGGTTGCCACCAGACTCTGTAGGAGCCGAACGGAAGACCACCTCTGAAGTCGGAGCCAACAGAGGGATAAACTGAGCCCCCGAGACCTGCACACAAACCCAGACGCAGCAAATAACAACCAGGGGCCGGTGAGCGACACTGTGGGCGCCATCTTGAAAGAATCCCCCCTCACACCACCGCCGCCACCGGGCCCTGAAGGAGCTATAAAAAGTGCCGCATTTGAGGCTGGTGTCAACAGAGGGGTAGCTTGTGCCCTCAAAAACCCACGCACCGCTCCGGACGTAGCACACAGTAAAAGGCCGGTAAGCCTGCTGAGGGTTCGCCCACTCTGCTCATTATCATAAGGGATATTACTGCATATAACATACAAGCACTGAGACTCTCTCTGGGACATTTGCTGTTTACCTCTTAAATTCAGGCTCATAGTTTCTTCTTTGACCTGTTAGATCTATACGTCTGTAAGGAGCGCCCCTATCACATGCTGGACTGTTAATACTACAATCTAACTACTATACATTTATACCAGGGGGACTTGCTACACTTGGAAAATTTCTGTGGCCCCCACACCGTGCAACATAATAAAGAGAGGCCTTAGCATTTGGATAAAAAACACTGCCTGACTGCAAAATAGCTGATTGCTGTGCAACTATAGTCGTACAGCACCATCTGGAGGTCACTGAACAACATTACATCTGACTTTCCTTGTTATTAAACAGCATTATTATAGTGCTTTGTATGAAGTTGGATCAGTACTTCCCCTCCGTCCCCAATTCACTAGCTGGGAAAATGTCCTCCAGAAACAAGCAGCTAGACAAAAGAAAGGCCACTGTTGAAATACACGCAGACCCCTTGACCCCTCCTAGGGCTTCAGATACCCCTATCATGGACCCCACGGGTCTCCTACAAGAGCTCAAATCCTTTTTCTTGCCAAAAATGGAGTCTCTCCAGGCGGGTGTGGATACACTTACCAGCGAGGTCCGTCAATTTTCTACGAGACTTACGCAGGCAGAGCAGCGTATCTCTGATGTGGAGGACCGACAAGAATCTACCACCACATCTGTGCGACAACTCCTACGCCAAAACCAAGCTCTACAAGAAAAAGTGGAGGACTTGGAAAACCGCAGTCGGAGAAATAACCTCAGAATAGTGGGATTACCTGAATCTGTGAAAGGTAAAGATCTCCTAGAATTTACAGCAATGACTCTTCCTAAAATACTCAGGATAAACCCAGACCACCTTCCTTTTGATATAGAAAGAGCACACCGAATAGGCCCAGACAACGGCCTGGAAACTTCCAACTCCAAACCCCGCCAAACAATCTTCAAGTGCCTCAACTACCAGGAAAAGCTTGCACTCCTGCGAGCTTACCGTGCCCACAAAGGAGACCTAACGTTTGAAGGCAAAAAACTCTTGATCTTTCAGGACTTTTCCACAGAAGTAACCAAATTACGCAAGGATTTCGCCCCTCTCTGCTCCCGCCTCTATAAGGAAGGAAGACAGGCCTCCTTGTTATACCCTGCCAAGTTGAGGCTGCAGACGTCGGCCGGACCTAGGTTCTTTCGCACCCCTAAAGAACTGCAGGTGTATCTGGATGCAGAGGAACAGAGTGCTGTTCGCTGACCAAGCACAACTATCTCCTAACCCTCCTTTGTCTTACTATGGACAATCTCATACTACAAATGCTCTCCCATGGAAGGAGAGACTCCTGGATAATCTCCAGAACAGAAAGAGTACCATGGGGGTGCACTCATACCCGGAGCCATATTCTGGCATCTATTTTACAAGAAGTTATGCCCTTCACCGCTCCCCCATACAACTGGGGAGTGGAATGGACTGAAAAATTTATACCTCTAAAGTTAATGTGGTTTATTACCGTTACTGCACTACTTGCCACAGCTGTTTATATTATACTGTTATGTCACATTATTATGTTCACCTTATGTTTTGTTTTGCCCACTATACAGTCGCCCCTTATGCTCCCAGCCTTTGCTATCCTCATAAACGCATGGTCCCTTCTGGACTACATGCCTATAACACGATACAATGAATATATGGCCCTGCATTGCCTATCATCATTGGGCGACTTCTGGCACACACAGTGTCAGATTTGTTTCTGGTTTTATGCTACTACTGCACTACTTGCCATATCTGTTTACACTATGCTACTATACCATGTCATTATGTTACCCTTATGTTCTGTTCTGCCTACGATGTGGCCACCTCTTATGCCCCCAACTTCCAATATCCTTGCGGGTATGTGGTCCCCTATGGACTACATGCCTATAACGGAAAATAACGCATATATGACCCTGCATACCCTTCTCCCTATTGGGCGGCATTTGATACGCATAATGCCAAATCTGTTTACAAATCTACCTACCTTGCTGCTAGTTGAGGGGACTGTAAATTTCGTGTCTAACTGCCCCCCTATGTCCATCACACTATATCTGACCCCTCAGGATACTGCTCAGATACCTAAGAGAGATACTCCCCCCATAAATGCCCCCCCTCTCCTTGTACCGCTTATAACGGCTGGACCCCATATGCCATATGCGGAGGGGATAAAGTTGACCAAAGAGTAAGAATGTTCTCGTTTTTCGGCTCTAATACCTCCTGTACCACGGCCCAACCTGTGGGACGCGGGAGATATGGCTTGTACTGTACTGATAACCTGCCATCATGTATGCCTTGTGAAATGTTGCTAATTACTGTTCCTCCTTTCTCTCTCAGATTAAACCCGGGGTACCTACGGACTCGTCAGCCGCTGGCAGTTACAAGGTCCAACATCCACAGTGAGTTTTATTACCCGCACCCACCTCATACACATACAATCATCCACAATAGACAACTTTATGGAGCCCCCCAATTGGTGGCTAGCATGTCCCATATCATCAATACTCCATTATGGCAATAAATTATAAGATTACCTCTTGGAATGTGGGAGGGATAACTTCCCCAGCGAAGAGGAGCATGATACTCCAACACCTCAACACACTTAGGTCTGACATAGCATTGATTCAGGAAACTAGACTGTCTGCCAGTGAACATGAGAAACTTAAATCTAGATGGGTGGGTCAAATTCTCTACACACCAACAGAGGGTAGGAAAAGAGGAGTGGCGGTCCTGGTTAGGAAGGGGCTACCGATCTCCTTCACAGATACGGAGGTTGACAGTGGAGGCAGATACCTAATTACAACAATGCGTATTCAAACTGCTACCTATATTTTGTGTAATGTCTATGGCCCTAATGCATATAGCCCTACATTCTGGACAAGCTTACTAGCGAAACTAGCTACTTACAACACCTCACCTCTAATAATTGGAGGAGATTTCAACCTAGCACAAACACTCCCACTGGATAGATTTAGGGATCCCTCTCTAGGGGCTACAACCAATAAAGACATATCCAGATATAAAAGGGAGACCCGACTAATGCACACATTCAAGGAAACACTAGGCCTGACAGACGTATGGAGAATACACAATCCAGACCAGAGAGACTATACCTGCATTTCTAAGTCACACGGTACCTTATCACGCATTGATTTCTTCCTGACCTCGGCTGCTTTGTCACCCCAAATTCATTCCCCCACAATAAGTCAAGTCACGATATCAGATCATGCCCCAATACATATAAAATTGCAACCGGTAAAGCATAACCAATCAAGTAAATCATGGAGATTCCCCTCCCACCTGTATAATAATATAGGCTTCCGTCAGTGTCTTACACAGGCATGGACGCACTATCTCTCAGATAATAACCAACATTTAGATAACCTAGATCTCTTATGGCATACCTCTAAGGCAGTTCTGAGGGGCCATATTACTGCCTTTGTGGCGCATACTAATAAACTTTCCAGACAGACGGACAGTGACCTCTTGACGCGACTAACAGAAGCATACAACCACTATCTTTCTAAACCTTCCCATATAACGAGACAAACATATTATGATCTAAAGAGAATCAGAGACACCTTTTTAGAGCTACAAGACCATAGACACACTATCTACAGACAAGGACACTTCTACAGACATGGTAACAAAGCGGGCAAATTGCTAGCCAACTTAGTCAAAGCCCACAATCCTAAGTCATTCATTACTACTATTCGGACAGCATCGGGACTGACAACACAGACTGAAGAGATACTGATTGAATTTGTCAAATATTATCAAACTTTATACTCCCGACAAAACATAGATGTTGGAAGAAAAACTGCGTTCTGGAGAGACCTTGTAGTTCCCTCCCTCACAGATGAACAGAGAGAAAATTTAAATGCCCCAATATCCCAACAGGAAGTTTCTAGGGGGATTAAACGACTCAAACTACACAAAGCGGCAGGCCCTGATGGGCTGCCAGCAGAGTATTATAAGATTCTAGAAAAGGAGGTTAGCCCCATATTAGCATCCCTATACACAGAATACCTACTGCATGACACTCGCCCCAACTGTCGCTTTACTGAAGCTAATATATGTATTATCCCTAAGCCAGACAGGGACCCCACACTCACCCCTTCCTACAGACCCATCTCGTTGCTTAACAGCGACTATAAATTACTAACGACCATACTAGCTAACAGACTGGCTACTGTCCTACCCTCGTTGGTGCATCCAGACCAAACGGGATTCATTACTGGACGCTCCTCTGTAGTAAATCTTAGAAAGACCTTGGCGGTGTCCGCCCATTACTGGTACGGTACCCATTCAGACACAGACTCTACCTTGCCTGATGCTTGCCTTTTGACGTTAGACGCCGAAAAGGCTTTTGATAGAATTGAGTGGGACCATTTATACTCCTCCATGACACAGTTTGGTGTCACGGGCGCCTTTTTTACCCTTATCCAAAAGCTATACTCAGCCCCCAAAGCCTCACTGATTATCAATGGTGGATTATCTCCCTCCTTTGCCCTACAGAGGGGAACCCGACAGGGATGCCCCCTGTCACCCCTCCTCTTCGACTTGGCCATAGAACCCTTGGCTTGCTACATTCGACAGCACAGTGAGGGACTAGAGATTAACGGAATTAAACAACATCTTTCGCTTTACGCTGACGATCTCCTCTTGTTTATAGGCAACCCAGAGGTCAATATACCCAAACTTATTGAAATTATTGACAGCTTCGGATCATTCTCCGGTTATAAAATTAATAGGGATAAATCAGAGTTAACTTGGCTTAAAAACACTACACATAACATACTACTAAACAGTGGACTCAAAGTGACAGAGGGCACGTTTAAATACCTGGGTATACAAGTACACGTTGACCCCTCCAAACTATATCCCCTAAACATAGGTAAGATGATTCAGACTGTTAGAGACTCACTGCAGGGATGGAGCGGACTTCCACTGTCATTAACTGGCAGAATACATCTTTTTAAAATGATAGCTCTACCCAAGATACTCTACCCCCTACAAATGCTACCCTTATTGCTAACTCATAAAGACACTAAAACACTTCAATCTGCACTGGGTCAATTCGTCTGGCAAGGTAAGAAACAGAGAATAAATAGAATGACCTTAGCCATGCCATATGAGAAGGGAGGATTACGCCTTCCAAACATTGCCTGGTATAACTGGGCGACCCTCACTAAAGTAGTACTAGACTGGCTGACAGGGAATGGACAATTTACGACCCCTACCTTAGAGTCTAGCATAATATACCCAATGCACCTAGCCTTCCTACCACACGCCAGGCCTAACTCTTTACCCTTAAAAATCCAACAACATATTTTATTCAGAGACCCATTGAGAGTATGGGCCAAGCTGGGCAAATTATGGGGTATACAATTTACTGCTAGCAAATTCCTCCCAATTCAGGGCAATCTCTCCTTCTTGCCTGGATACACCACTGAAGTGTTCCGGATGTGGCAGGAAAAGGGTCTTACCAAAATCGGGCAACTATTTAACCCCCTAACTCTTGCGATCCACTCCTTTCAAGATTTAAAAAATACATACTCGCTCCCAAACACACATAGATTTGCATACTTACAGTGTAGGCACTATGTCACACAATTAAAAACTGAGGGTCTCCTACACACAGAAAACAATAACCTGACTGCACTATGCTCACTGGCTAAACAGGGTTCCTACGGGTTGGCAAACACATATAACCTAGTACTAAGACACTTTGACACCCTAACCACCCAAAAACTAGCATCAAAATGGTCCAGATGTAGAAACATACAAATTGATGATGAAGGGCTCCTAAACAGTTTAACAAAAGTTAGATCTATTACCTTATCAGCAAACCTAAGAGAGACACATACCAAAATTTTGCAACAAGCCTACATTACTCCAGCTCTCAGGGCCAAATGGATCCCAGGAGCACAAGATGTATGTGTTAAGTGTAACCATGCGAATCCTGACTGGATTCACCTATTCTGGGACTGCCCTAAGCTACAGTGGTTCTGGGGTAAACTAACCTACTGGCTTTCTAAAGTCACCAAAACTCGAGTCCCCCTTTCGGCACAAAGAGTCCTGTTTCTGCTTCCAGAACACGCTGTCAACCCCTATGACACTTTTGTCTCTGTATCTATCTTGACTGCAAAGCAAATGATCTTACAACACTGGGCAGATAATCTTTCTCCACCCTTCCAAAAGCTACTTACCAAGATACACACCCAGATGCTCATAGAACAAGCGGATGTTAGGGGAAACGTCGAACAAAGGATAGCTAAGTATATAAAGAAATGGGAACCATATCTACTACACCTACCAGATGCTGTCAGGGAGCGTGTCCTATACCCGTTTAGAAGCAGTGATTTCATCTTGAGGGAGAACCTTAAGGGGAAGTGGTGTTTTTCTAACATAACCACACAATAGACAGGTACATTCCAACATAATCTGCCCCTCATACCTACTACCTCAATACATCAAGATACGGCTGGCGGTCCAAGGGAGCTCCGGGTAAGTAAGGGATGCCACAATCTCTGGTGGCACTCCCCCCCCCCCTCTCCCCTTATTTTCTTATTTATTTCTTTGATTGTTGATTTTGTTTGATTTTGTTTTCTTTCTCTTGTTTATTGTTGTTGTTTATTGAAAATATTTAAAGGAAAAGAGGAAAAAGGTGAGGAGAGGAGGCATGAACTTTGACTTTTAAGACGCCCTGATGCAGGGCTATTGAGCCACACTTAAAGGAACTTCTTTATATGATACCGGGGCCTAAGCCCTGTATGGGTTGTGATGTGCTTACTTTCTTTGTATGTACTGCATCTCAATGCTGTTATTGTTTTTCCATTTTTTATGCCTACTTCTCCCTCATGTGGTATAAATAAAAGTTTAAAAAAAAATAAAAATAAAACCTAAGCTAGCTACATTATAACTATTTACTAAATTAGTAAAACACAGGAATGAAGTTATATATTCGATCCTATAGACCAAACAGTCACCGCCAAAAAATAACACAGAGTCAGTCTATTCATACAATGTAACAAATAGTTACCGACCTCCCATGAAGTACGCTGTTTCCAGCTTTTCGTCGCTTGAGGATACACCCGATCGGTGGTTATGCACATCCACTGTAATCACTGCTCCGGAGACTTACTCACCAGGGGAACCAGATTAGAGAGCATCCGCTCCTCTTAACCCCACTCTGCTTGCCGTGGTCGGATCCGGGACCTTCAAGACTCACACTGGGTTGCATCAGTAGACTCCTCCTATTCCACTCGGCGATAGTGTCCACTGAAACTGCCACAGTCAGGATAAGGTCCTTGGGTATTAATGGATTCCTCACTTCATGAGAGTACAATATGAAAAAAGGACGATGGGACCAAAAGTATCCATAAAAAGTTATATCTTTATTAATCCATCAGAGGCTGTAAAAACAATAACAGCAAACCACCCCGTAGTAAAAAGATGGGCTCAGAAAGCGATCTTACACCTATTTAAAAAAGAATCTGTGCTTGCTTGTTATTGGTTAAAATTTAAACACACCCATTATTACATTGTTTACCTTATTTACAACAGCTAATAGTACAATATTTTAAGAATTTTAAATAACACATTATTAAGTTACGAAATATGGATACCAGGGTTATAGCACAAGTTATATCATATCCTCAGTATAGAAACTTACATTTATAATAGTTGGAGATTCACATCTCTATAGTGCAGATATACTATATGGAGACTATATCATCTCCTATACTGATTGAAATATATCTAATACATGTACATCCATGAATATCAGTTAGTAAAGTAATAAATTTACCATTTCAAGTTGTTTAAATTCTTATAAATAAATATATTTACTAATATAGTGCCTAAAGTGGAACTAAATACTATTTATAGCGCAACCTAATATATACATATCATTTTCTATAGACTTAGATAGAGCAGGAATTAAAACAGTGGATTTATTCCTTTAGGAATATTTCATTTCCAATATTTCATAATATCCATATCTGAATTATAACCTTTTGGTATTTGGGTTTGTAATTTATGAATCCAATATACCTCTTGTTTGCAGAGGGTACGAAATTTATTCCCTCCTCTTGGGATATTTTTTACTATAGCTGACCAGGAGAATGAATTCACATTTTGGAGGTGCACATCAATAAAATGTTTGGAAAGTGCTGAACATCTTACTTTATTTGTGATATATAATAGATGCTCTCTTATCCGGGTACGTATGTCCCTAGTGGTCATTCCTATGTATTGACCCTTACAAATGGAGCATTCTATTAAATATATCACAAATTTGGAGGTACAATTTATGCACCCTCTAGTTTAAAAAATTTCCCCTGTGGAATGTGACATAAAAACATCAGTGACATTAATATAGTCGCATGCTTTACATCTTTTATTCCCACACTTATATGTTCCTTTGTGACTGAGCCAAGAACTCACAGGTGAAGGGGATCTTAGCATGCTGGGTGAAAGGATACTTTGTAAGCTTGGACCTTTGGAGTATACAAATCTACATCCTTTGTCCACCATATCCTTCAATACATCGTCTCCATACGCTTGAGGAAGATATTTTTTTAATGATTTTACAAATATCATGATATTGATTGGAATATTGTGTAGTGAAGATTGGATGTGTGTCCCTCTCTTTGTTGTTTTTTTCTCCTAGCAATGACTTCCTATCCATATGTGATACTTCTCTTTCTGCTCTAGCAATAATACCTTTTTGATAACCTCTGGCAGATAGCCTATTTTTTAGTTGGATACTTTCCTCATTACACGTCTTATCACTGGAACAGTTCCTTTTCACCCTCATGAGTTGACCCTTCACGATACCACCAAACACGTGCTTTGGATGGTTACTAGTGGCATGTAAGATGGTATTGCCCGATATGGGCTTACGGTATAAAGAGGTCTCAACTTTACATGTTTCAGTATTGCCTTTTAGGGTTATATCCAAGAAGTTCACCCTGTTCTTATTCCATTCGAATGTAAAAGAGATTCCACAATCCGATCTGTTCAGATGGTTAACAAATAATTCAGCATCAAGTGCACTTCCATCCCATATAAAAACCAGATTGTCAATGAATCTCTTAAATAGACGAATATTGCTCGTATAGAGATTACCATCCCCATAGACCAACGTTCTCTCCCACCAACCTTAAAAAAAGATTGGCGTATGAGGGGGCAAAACGTGCCCCCATCGCGGTACCAAGTTTCTGGAGGTAGTATTCTCCATCGAACATAAAAAAATTATGTTCAAGTAGGGACTGGATGACATCAAGGATATATTCAGTCATCTCATCAGAGAAATTTGTACTTTCTTCAAGAAAATATTTAACTGCTTTCAAACCAAACTGATGTGGAATGGTGGAATAAAGTGAAACAACGTCCACTGTTAGCCAACTATATTCTTTCAACCATTTACATTTCTCTACAATGTTGATCATGTCTGTGGTGTCTCTGATATAGCTAGGGAGTCTGCGTACTATAGGTTGTAGGATATCATCAAGCCATTCACCTAATGGCTCTAAGAGAGAACCATTTCCTGACACTATAGGGCGCCCTTTTATATCTTCCAAACCCTTATGTGTTTTAGGGAGATGGTACAAAATTGGGGTTCGAGGGTGTTCAACCAATAAATAGTCAAATGTGTTTTTATCTATGTAACCATTCTCTAAACCTACATCAAGAATATGAGAAAGTTTGTTTTTGAAGACGTGGCTAGGATTTCTATTTAAGTGTACATAAGTGTTAGTGTCCAAAATTTGGCATTTGGCCTCTGCCACATACCAGTCCTTATCACACACCACAACACTACCTCCCTTATCCGACCTTTTTATCACAAGATCATTGTTGTTTTGTAAATTGGCCAGAGCTTCTCTTTCTTTGAATGAGAGATTGGGTCTCATAGATACATGTTCATCTTTCAATTTTACTAAATCTTCAACTACTCTTTTATGGAAGAGCTCAAGGGATTTACCCCTGGTCTGTAGTGGGTAAAATTCTGATTTGCATTTGTAGCCTATATGGCTGTTACAACCCTCATCCGTTTCTTGTCTCAGGCTCTCTTGTTCTAGAGTTTCAAGCACTGTCATAGTTTTAATATCATCAAAGCTCATTCCATATTCTAATTCATTACATGGACCCTCCTGGGAAGAAACAGACCTGTCATTGTCTTTAAAATGTTTTCTTAAAGTATGACCTCTTACAAATTTGTTAAGATCTAGGATAGTTCTAAACATATTAAAATTGTTGGAAGGGCAATAACTTAAACCATAGCTAAGTACTCTGATCTCAGTATTAGATAAAGGGTATTTAGATATATTGATAACTATGATCTCCATCTATCTCATTTTTATTCTTAGTTATGTTCCCCTTTTTGAATCCCTCAGTAGGTACCTGCTATGTTTCTGTCCTTTTTGTGTATGGCTTTTCTCTGTTTTCTCTTTCTCTTTTTTCAATAGGCCCCCTCCCTTTAGTTGTTGTGTGGCCTCGTGAAAAAACTTTCTCATCTGCTTTTGCATTACTGGAAACAGAAACTATGGATGTATGCTTAGGGCGTGCACCCAAGGACATAGTCATTAACCCTTCCTTCTGTGATGATGTATTCTAATCCCTATTAACAGTAGCATTACTTTCTTGTATAACTTGTATAACCTCTAATTCATCACCTGATTGGTCATTATCTAGCGTCTGTTGTATCAAAATCGGTGTCACTGAATGTGACTTTTTTATTTTTATTTTTATTTTTTTTGCTGATTTTTATTATAATATTGCTTGTTCCTATTAAAGTTTTTCCCTGACTTGTTTTGTTTGCCTTTTGTATTGAAGGATATGGTGGACAAAGGATGTAGATTTGTATACTCCAAAAGTCCAAGCTTACAAAGTATCCTTTCACCCAGCATGCTAAGAACCGCTTCATCTGCGAGTTCTTGGCTCAGTCACAAAGGAACATATAAGTGTGGGAATAGAAGATGTAAAGCATGCGACTATATTAATGTCACTGATGTCTTTATGTCACATTCCACAGGGGAAATTTTTGAAACTAGAAGGTGCATAAATTGTACCTCCAAATTTGTGATATATTTAATAGAATGCTCCATTTGTAAGGGTCAATACATAGGAATGACCACTAGGGACATACGTACCCGGATTAGAAAGCATCTATCATATATCACAAATAAAATAAGATGTTCAGCACTTTCCAAACATTTTATTGATGTGCACCTCCAAAATGTGAATTCATTCTTCTGGTCAGCTATAGAACAAGTGAAAAATACCCCAAGAGGAGGAAATACATTTCGTACCCTCTGCAAACAAGAGGTATATTGGATTCATAAATTACAAACCCAAATACCAAAAGGTTATAATTCAGATATGGATATTATGAATTATTGGGAATTAAATATTCCTAAAGGAATAAATCCACTGTTTTAATTCCTGCTCTATCTATGTCTATAGAAAATTATATGTATATATTAGGTTGCGCTATAAATAGTATTTAGTTCCACTTTAGGCACTATTGCCTAGCTTTAGAGTTTGGCAGTAGCCGTCAAAACCAGCGTTAGAGGCTCCTAACGCTGGTTTTTACCGCCCGCTGGTATTTGGAGTCAGTCAGGAAAGGGTCTAACGCTCACTTTCCAGCCGCGACTTTTCCATACCGCAGATCCCCTTGCGTCAATTGCGTATCCTATCTTTTCAATGGGATCTTTCTAACGCCGGTATTTAGAGTCGTGGCTGAAGTGAGCGTTAGAAATCTAACGACAAAACTCCAGCCGCAGAAAAAAGTCAGGAGTTAAGAGCTTTCTGGGCTAACGCCGGTTCATAAAGCTCTTAACTACTGTGCTCTAAAGTACACTAACACCCATAAACTACCTATGTACCCCTAAACCGAGGCCCCCCCACATCGCCGCCACTCTATTAAAATTTTTTAACCCCTAATCTGCCGACCGCACAACGCCGCCACCTACGTTATCCCTATGTACCCCTAATCTGCTGCCCCTAATACCGCCGACACCTACATAATATTTATTAACCCCTAATCTGCCACCCCCAACGTCGCCTCCACCTACCTACACTTATTAACCCCTAATCTGCCGACCGGACCTCACCGCTACTATAATAAATGTATTAACCCCTAATCCGCCTCACTCCCGCCTCAATAACCCTATAATAAATAGTATTAACCCCTAATCTGCCCTCCCTAACATCGCCGACACCTAACTTCAATTTTTAACCCCTAATCTGCCGACCGGACCTCACCGCTACTCTAATAAATTTATTAACCCCTAAAGCTAAGTCTAACCCTAACCCTAACACCCCCCTAAGTTAAATATAATTTAAATCTAACAAAATAAATTAACTCTTATTAAATAAATTATTCCTATTTAAAGCTAAATACTTACCTGTAAAATAAACCCTAATATAGCTACAATATAAATTATAATTATATTGTAGCTATTTTAGGGTTTATATTTATTTTACAGGTAACTTTGTATTTATTTTAACCAGGTACAATAGCTATTAAATAGTTAATAACTATTTAATAGCTACCTAGTTAAAATAATTACAAAATTACCTGTAAAATAAATCCTAACCTAAGTTACAATTAAACCTAACTCTACACTATCAATAAATTAATTAAATAAAATACCTACAATTATCTACAATTAAACCTAACACTACACTATCAATAAATAAATTAAATAAAATACCTACAAATAAATACAATTAAATAAACTAACTAAAGTACAAAAAATAAAAAAAGCTGTTACAAAAAATAAAAAAATTATTTACAAACATAATAAAAATATTACAACAATTTTAAGCTAATTACACCTACTCTAAGCCCCCTAATAAAATAACAAAGCCCCTCAAAATAAAAAAAAGCCCTACCCTATTCTAAAATTAAAATAGAATAGCTCTTTTACCTTACCAGCCCTTAAAAGGGCCTTTTGCGGGGCATACCCCAAATAATTCAGCTCTTTTGCCTGTAAAAAAAACATACAATACCCCCCCCAACATTACAACCCACCACCCACATACCCCTAATCTAACCCAAACCCCCCTTAAATAAACCTAACACTAAGCCCCTGAAGATCTTCCTACCTTGTCTTCACCATTCCAGGTATCACCGATCGCTCCAGGCTCCGAAATCTTCATCCAAGCCCAAGCGGGGGCTGGAGATCCATCATCCAGCTGAAGTCTTCTATTAAGCGACGCTGAAGAGGTCCAGAAGAGGCTCCAAAGTCTTCATGCTATCCGGGCAGAAGAGTAGATCCGGACCGGCAACGATCTTCTTCCAAGCGGTGACAAGCGGCTCCATGTTGAAGACCTCCGGCGCGGATCCATCCTCTTCTTGCAATGTCCTAAGTCCAAATGAAGGTTCCTTTAAATGACGTCATCCAAGATGGCGTCCCTCGAATTCCAATTGGCTGATAGGATTCTATCAGCCAATCGGAATTAAGGTAGGGAAAATCTGATTGGATGATTGAATCAGCCAATCAGATTGAGCTCGCATCCTATTGGCTGTTCCGATCAGCCAATAGAATGCAAGCTCAATCTGATTGGCTGATTGGATCAGCCAATCGGATTGAACATGAATCTGATTGGCTGATTCCATCAGCCAATCAGATTTTTCCTACCTTAATTCCGATTGGCTGATAGAATCCTATCAGCCAATCGGAATTCGAGGGACGCCATCTTGGATGACGTCATTTAAAGGAACCTTCATTCGGACTTAGGACATCGCAAGAAGAGGATGGATCCGCGCCGGAGGTCTTCAACATGGAGCCGCTTGGAAGAAGATGGTTGCCGGTCCGGATCTACTCTTCTGCCCGGATAGCATGAAGACTTTGGAGCCTCTTCTGGACCTCTTCAGCCGTCGCTTGATAGAAGACTTCAGCCGGATGATGGATCTCCAGCCCCTGCTTGGGCTTGGATGAAGATTTCGGAGCCTGGAGCGATCGGTGATACCTGGCATGGTGAAGACAAGGTAGGAAGATCTTCAGGGGCTTAGTGTTAGGTTTATTTAAGGGGGGTTTGGGTTAGATTAGGGGTTTGTGGGTGGTGGGTTGTAATGTTGGGGGGGTATTGTATGTTTTTTTTTTTTAAGGCAAAAGAGCTGAATTCTTTGGGGTATGCCCCGCAAAAGGCCCTTTAAAGGGCTGGTAAGGTAAAAGAGCTTTTCTATTTTAATTTTAGAATAGGGTAGGGCATTTTTTTATTTTGGGGGGCTTTGTTATTTTATTAGGGGGCTTAGAGTAGGTGTAATTAGCTTAAAATTGTTGTAATATTTTTATTATGTTTGTAATTTTTTTTTTTTTTTTTTTGTAACAGCTTTTTAATTTTTTGTACTTTAGTTAGTTTATTTAATTGTATTTATTTGTAGGTATTTTATTTAATTTATTTATTGATAGTGTAGTGTTAGGTTTAATTGTAGATACTTGTAGGTATTTTATTTAATTAATTTATTGATAGTGTAGTGTTAGGTTTAATTGTAACTTAGGTTAGGATTTATTTTACAGGTAATTTTGTAATTATTTTAACTAGGTAGCTATTAAATAGTTCTTAACTATTTAATAGCTATTGTACCTGGTTAAAATAAATACAAAGTTGCCTGTAAAATAAATATAAATCCTAAAATAGCTACAATATAATTATTATTTATATTGTAGCTACATTAGAGTTTATTTTACAGGTAAGTATTTAGCTTTAAATAGGAATAATTTATTTAATAAGAGTTCATTTATTTCATTAGATTTAAATTATATTTAACTTAGGGGGGTGTTAGGTTTTAGAGTTAGACTTAGCTTTAGGGGTTTAGGTAGGTGGAGGCGACGTTGTGGGGGGCAGATTAGGGGTTAATAAATATAATATAGGGGTCGGCGGTGTTATGGGCAGCAGATTAGGGGTACATAGTGATAATGTAGGATGCGGCGGTGTACGGAGCGGCAGATTAGGGGTTAATAATAATATGCAGGGGTCAGCGATAGCGGGGGTGGCAGATTAGGGGTTAATAAGTGTAAGGTTAGGGGTGTAAACAATGTAATAATGGGTGTGTTTAAATTTTAACCAATAACAAGCAAGCACAGATTCTTTTTTAAATAGGTGTGTTGTACACAGGTGCTTTAAGATCTATGAATAAGGCTCACGCCGAAACGCGTAAGATCGCTTTCTGAGCCCATCTTTTTACTACGGGGTGGTTTGCTGTTATTGTTTTTACAGCCTCTGATGGATTAATAAAGATATAACTTTTTATGGATACTTTTGGTCCCATCGTCCTTTTTTCATATTGAACTATTTACTAACTACCTAAATTTAAAGGGCCACTAAAACCTAAATGTTTCTTTCATGATTCAGATAGAGAATACCATTTTAAACAACATTCCAATTTACTTCTATTATCTAATTTGCTGCAATCTTTAGATATCCATTGTTAAAGAAATAGCAATGCACATTGGTGAGCAAATCACATGAGGCATCTATGTGCAGCCACCAAGCAGAAGCTACTGAGCATATCTAGATATGCTTTTCAGGAAAGAATATCAAGAGAATGAAGCAAATTAGATAATATAAGTAAATTAGAAAGTTGTTTAAAATGGTATTCTCTATCTGAATCATGAAAGAAAAAAATTGGGTTTAATGTCCCTTTAACTAAGTGTTTCATTTTTATTTCACAAGTAAGTTAGTATTTATTTTAATAAATACTAACTTACCTGTGAAATAAAAATAAAAGCTAAGCTTACACTAATAAAACCTAACATTACTAAAAATAAAAAACCTAACATTACTAAAAAATTCAAATTACAATTACAAAAAAATAATAAACACTAAGGCCTAGATTTAGAGTTCGGCGGTAGCCGTCAAAACCAGCGTTAGAGGCTCCTAACGCTGGTTTTGGCCGCCCGCTGGTATTTGGAGTCAGTGATTAAAGGGTCTAACGCTCACTTTACAGCCGCGACTTTTCCATACCGCAGATCCCCCTACGCCATTTGCGTAGCCTATCTTTTCAATGGGATCTTCCTAACGCTGGTATTTAGAGTCGTTTCTGCAGTGAGCGTTAGAGCTCTAACGACAAGATTCCAGCCGCCTGAAAATAGCAGGAGTTAAGAGCTTTCTGGCTAACGCCGGTTTATAAAGCTCTTAACTACTGTACCCTAAAGTACACTAACACCCATAAACTACCTATGTACCCCTAAACCGAGGTCCCCCCACATCGCCGCCACTCGATTAAAATTTTTAACCCCTAATCTGCCGACCGCCACCTACGTTATACTTATGTACCCCTAATCTGCTGCCCCTAACACCGCCGACCCCTGTATTATATCTATTAACCCCTAACTTGCCCCCCACAACGTCGCCGCAAGCTACTTAAAATAATTAACCCCTAATCTTCCGACCGCAAATCGCCGCCACCTACGTTATCCCTATGTACCCCTAATCTGCTACCCCTAACATCGCCGACCCCTATGTTATATTTATTAACCCCTAATCTGCCCCCCTCAACGTCGCCGACACCTACCTACACTTATTAACCCCTAATCTGCCGAGCGGACCTGAGCGCTACTATAATAAAGTTATTAACCCCTAATCCGCCTCACTAACCCTATCATAAATAGTATTAACCCCTAATCTGCCCTCCCTAACATCGCCGACACCTACCTTCAATTATTAACCCCTAATCTGCCGACCGGAGCTCACCGCTATTCTAATAAATGTATTAACCCCTAAAGATAAGTCTAACCCTAACACTAACACCCCCCTAAGTTAAATATAATTTTTATCTAACGAAATAAATTAACTCTTATTAAATAAATAATTCCTATTTAAAGCTAAATACTTACCTGTAAAATACATCCTAATATAGCTACAATATAAATTATAATTATATTATAGCTATTTTAGGATTAATATTTATTTTACAGGCAACTTTGTAATTATTTTAACCAGGTACAATAGCTATTAAATAGTTAAGAACTATTTAATAGTTACCTAGTTAAAATAATAACAAATTTACCTGTAAAATAAATCCTAACCTAAGATATAATTAAACCTAACACTACCCTATCAATAAAATAATTAAATAAACTACCTACAATTAACCTAACACTACACTATCAATAAATTAATTAAACACAATTGCTACAAATAAATACAATTAAATAAACTATCTAAAGTACAAAAAATAAAAAAGAACTAAGTTACAGAAAATAATAAAATATTTACAAACATAAGAAAAATATTACAACAATTTTAAACTAATTACACCTACTCTAAGCCCCCTAATAAAATAACAAAGCCCCCCAAAATAAAAAATTCCCTACCCTATTCTAAAATACAAATATTACAAGCTCTTTTACCTTACCAGCCCTGAACAGGGCCCTTTGCGGGGCATGCCCCAAGAATTTCAGCTCTTTTGCCTGTAAAAAAAAACATACAATACCCCCCCCCCCCAACATTACAACCCACCACCCACATACCCCTAATCTAACCCAAACCCCCCTTAAATAAACCTAACACTACCCCCCTGATGATCTTCCTACCTTGTCTTCACCATGCCAGGTTCACCGATCCGTCCTGGCTCCAAGATCTTCATCCAACCCAAGCGGGGGCTAGACATCCACTGAAGAAGTCCAGAAGAGGGTCCAAAGTCTTCCTCCTATCCGGCAAGAAGAGGACATCCGGACCGGCAAACATCTTCTCCAAGCGGCATCTTCTATCTTCTTCCATCCGATGACGACCGGCTCCATCTTGAAGACCTCCAGCGCGGATCCATCCTCTTCTTCCGACGACTAGACGACGAATGACGGTTCCTTTAAGGGACGTCATCCAAGATGGCGTCCCTCGAATTCCGATTGGCTGATAGGATTCTATCAGCCAATCGGAATTAAGGTAGGAATTTTCTGATTGGCTGATGGAATCAGCCAATCAGAATATAGTTCAATCCGATTGGCTGATCCAATCAGCCAATCAGATTGAGCTCGCATTCTATTGGCTGATCGGAACAGCCAATAGAATGCGAGCTCAATCTGATTGGCTGATTGGATCAGCCAATCGGATTGAACTATATTCTGATTGGCTGATTCCATCAGCCAATCAGAAAATTCCTACCTTAATTCCGATTGGCTGATAGAATCCTATCAGCCAATCGGAATTCGAGGGACGCCATCTTGGATGACGTCCCTTAAAGGAACCGTCATTCGTCGTCTAGTCGTCGGAAGAAGAGGATGGATCCGCGCTGGAGGTCTTCAAGATGGAGCCGGTCGTCATCGGATGGAAGAAGATAGAAGATGCCGCTTGGAGAAGATGTTTGCCGGTCCGGATGTCCTCTTCTTGCCGGATAGGAGGAAGACTTTGGACCCTCTTCTGGACTTCTTCAGTGGATGTCTAGCCCCCGCTTGGGTTGGATGAAGATCTTGGAGCCAGGACGGATCGGTGAACCTGGCATGGTGAAGACAAGGTAGGAAGATCATCAGGGGGGTAGTGTTAGGTTTATTTAAGGGGGGTTTGGGTTAGATTAGGGGTATGTGGGTGGTGGGTTGTAATGTTGGGGGGGGGGTATTGTATGTTTTTTTTTACAGGCAAAAGAGCTGAAATTCTTGGGGCATGCCCCGCAAAGGGCCCTGTTCAGGGCTGGTAAGGTAAAAGAGCTTGTAATATTTGTATTTTAGAATAGGGTAGGGAATTTTTTATTTTGGGGGGCTTTGTTATTTTATTAGGGGGCTTAGAGTAGGTGTAATTAGTTTAAAATTGTTGTAATATTTTTCTTATGTTTGTAAATATTTTATTATTTTCTGTAACTTAGTTCTTTTTTATTTTTTGTACTTTAGATAGTTTATTTAATTTTATTTATTTGTAGCAATTGTGTTTAATTAATTTATTGATAGTGTAGTGTTAGGTTAATTGTAGGTAATTGTAGGTAGTTTATTTAATTTATTTATTGATAGGGTAGTGTTAGGTTTAATTATATCTTAGGTTAGGATTTATTTTACAGGTAAATTTGTTATTATTTTAACTAGGTAACTATTAAATAGTTCTTAACTATTTAATAGCTATTGTACCTGGTTAAAATAATTACAAAGTTGCCTGTAAAATAAATATTAATCCTAAAATAGCTATAATATAATTATAATTTATATTGTAGCTATATTAGGATTTATTTTACAGGTAAGTATTTAGCTTTAAATAGGAATCATTTATTTAATAAGAGTTAATTTATTTCGTTAGATAAAAATTATATTTAACTTAGGGGGGTGTTAGTGTTAGGGTTAGACTTAGCTTTAGGGGTTAATACATTTATTAGAATAGCGGTGAGCTCCGGTCGGCAGATTAGGGGTTAATAATTGAAGGTAGGTGTCGGCGATGTTAGGGAGGGCAGATTAGGGGTTAATACTATTTATGATAGGGTTAGTGAGGCGGATTAGGGGTTAACTTTATTATAGTAGCGCTCAGGTCCGCTCGGCAGATTAGGGGTTAATAAGTGTAGGCAGGTGTCGGCGACGTTGTGGGGGGCAGATTAGGGGTTAATAAATATAATATAGGGGTCGGCGATGTTAGGGCAGCAGATTAGGGGTACATAGGGATAACGTAGGTGGCGGCGGTTTACGGAGCGGCAGATTAGGGGTTAAAAGTGTAATGCAGGGGTCAGCGATAGCGGGGGCGGCAGATTAGGGGTTAATAAGTGTAAGGTTAGGGGTGTTTAGACTCGGGGTACATGTTAGAGTGTTAGGTGCAGACGTAGGAAGTGTTTCCCCATAGGAAACAATGGGGCTGCGTTAAGAGCTGAACGCTGCTTTTTTGCAGGTGTTAGGTTTTTTTTCAGCTCAAACAGCCCCATTGTTTCCTATGGGAGAATCGTGCACGAGCACGTTTTTGATGCCGGCCGCGTCCGTAAGCAACTCTGGTATCGAGAGTTGCATTTGCGGTAAATATGCTCTACGCTCCTTTTTTGGAGCCTAACGCAGCATTTGTTTGAACTCTCGATACCAGAGTTAAATTTATGGTGCGGCCAGAAAAAAACCCGCGGAGCGTTAACAGCCCTTTTACCGCCGAACTCCAAATCTAGGCCTAAAATTAGAAAAAAATAAAAAACACTACCATTACAAAAAAATAAATGAAATTATCCAAAATAATAAAAATGATTCCTATTCTAATACCCCGTTAAAAAAAAAAAAAAAAAAACACCCCAAAATAAAAGAACGCCGTTACCAAACATCGCCAACACTAACTAAACCTATTAACCCCTAAACCACAGTTTCCTGACATTGCCAACACTAACTAAACCTATTAACCCCTAAACCACCATTCCCAAACATCGGCAACACTAACTAAACCAATTAACCCTGAAACCGCTGTTACCAAACATTGCCAACACTAACTAAACCTATTAACCCCTAAACCGCCGGCCCCCACATCGCAACAACCTAAATTAAACTATTAACCCCTAAACCTAACACCCCATAACTTTAACATAATTAAAATAGACCTAATTTAATGTTACAATTATTAACTAACTACCTAGTTAAAATAAATAGAAACTTACCTGTGAAATAAAAATAAAAGCTAAGCTTACACTAATAAAACCTAACATTACTAAAAATAAAAAATCTAGTAACATCACTAAAAAATTCAAACTACAATTACAAAAAATAATAAACACTAGAAAAACTACAATTACAAAAAATTAACAAACGAAATTATCCAAAATAATAAAAATAATTCCTATTCTAATACCCTGTTAAAAAAAAAAAAACACCCCAAAAAAAACAACCTAATCTATAATAAACTGCCAAGGGCCTTTTGTAGGGCATTGCCCTAAAGTTAACACCAACCCACAAAACAAAAAAAACCCTAACTAAAAAAACATTACCCATTGCCCTGAAAAGGGCATTTGTATGGGCATTATCCTTAAAAGGGCATTCAGCTCCTTTACTGCCCTTAAAAGGGCATTCAGCTCTTTTACTGCCCTTAAAAGGGCATTCAGCTCTTTTTCGGCCATTAAAATAAAAAAAAGCCCTAATCTAAAAAAAAAAAAAACACCCAAAAAACACAAAACAAATACCTAACACTAACCCCAAAATCAGTACTCACAGTTGCTGAAGTCCGGCGGCAAATCATCTTCATCCAGGTGGCTCCATCTGTATCCATCGTGGGACCAGCATCTTCTATCTTCATCCCAGCGGAGGCGGAGTAGTCGGTGGATGCGTGGAGGTCCAGGCGGAAATCTGACCTGGAGGTCCTCTTAATGCGATCGTCTGCCGTACACTGAGGATTCAATGCAAGGTACCCCTTTTATATTGGGGTACCATTGCATTCCTATTGAATGAAAATTTTAAATCAGCCAATAGGAATGAAAACTGCTTAAATCCTATTGGCTGATTTAAATCAGCTAGCTTGGGTTTTATTTTTATTTACAGGTAAGTTTGTATTTATTTTTAAATAGGTAGTTAGTTAATAATTGTAACTTTAATTTAAGTCTATTTTAATTATGTTAAAGTTAGGGGGTGTTAGGTTTAGGGGTTAATATAGTTTAATTTAGGTTGTTGCGATGTGGGGACTGGTGGTTTAGGGGTTAATAGGTTTAGTTAGTGTTGGCCTTGTGGGTGTACAGCAGTTAAACGGTTAATAGGTTTAGTTAGTGTTTTAGTTAGTGTTGGCGACGTTTGTGAAACGGCGGTTATGGCGTTAATAGGTTTAGTTTGTGTCGGTGATGTCGGGAAACTGCGGTTTAAGGGTTAATAGTTTTAGTTAGTGTCGGCGATGTCAGGGGAACTGCAGTTTAGTGGTTAATATGTTTAGTTAGTGTCAGCGATGTTTGGGAACGGCAGTTCCCACACATCGCCGACACTAACTAAAGGTTTCATTAGTGTCGTCCTTTAGTTTGGATTAGTTAGTGCCGGCAATGTTTGGGAACTGCCGTTTTCAAACATCGCCAACACTAACTAAACATATTAACCCCTAAACCGCAGTTCCCCCAATATCACCGACACTAACTAAACCTATTAACCCTTAAACTGCAGTTCCCTGACATCGCTGACACTAACTAAACCCCTAATAGGTTTAGTTAGTGTCGGCGATGTCGGGGAACTGCGGTTTAGGGTTTAATAGGTTTATTTAGTGATTTAGTTAGTGTCAGCAATGTCAGGGAACTGGAGTTTAGGGGTTATTCGGTTTAGGTAGTGTTGGCGATGTGGGGGCGGCGATTTAGGGGTTAATAGGTTTAGTTAGTGTCAACTATGTGGGGGGACAGTGGTTTAGGAGTTAATAGTTTTATTAAGTGCCGGCAATGTGGGTGGCCGCAGCGGTTTTAGATAACTTTGTTTTAGTTATGTTTAGTTAAATCATTTTTTTGGATCCTTTCGTTTTTTCAGATCCATTCTTTATTCATATGCATTATCTATTCTAAACTTCAGAATAGAATAATGCATATGAATAAAAAATGGATCCCAAAAAACGAAAGGATCCCAAAAAAAACGATTTAACTTAACATAACTAATTTGCCGATACAATTTCTCTTGCAAGATGTACCGAGTCCACGGTTTCATCCATTACTTGTGGGATATTCTCCTTCCCAACAGGAAATGGCAAAGAGAGCACCCACAGCAGAGCTGTCTATATAGCTCCTCCTTTAACTCCACCCCCCAGTCATTCTCTTTGCCGGCTCTAAGCAAGAGGAAGGGTAAAGTGATTGAGGTGATAAAAAGTTAGTTTTATTTTCTTCAAGCTAGAGTTTATTATTTTTAAATGGTACCGGTGTGTACTATTTACTCTCAAGCAGAAAATGGATGAAGATTTCTGCCTGGAGAATGATGATCTTAGCATTTGTAACTAAGATCCACTGCTGTTCCCACAGAGGCTGAGGAGTACAGGAAAACTTCAGTTTGAGGAACGGTTTGCATGCTATGCAGCAATGAGGTATGTTCAGTCATTTTTTTTTCTGGAAAAACTGTGATATTTCAGAAAGGGCTGACAGTATCCCCATGAGGGGAAGGGTAAGCTGTAATCATAGACTTATAGTGGCATTACTAGCTTGCATAAGGGCTAAGTAAATTTCTGGTTTACACTTATTTTTTATAAAAAGGGCAAACATTTTTATTATTCTGAGAGTACTATGGAAAACGTTTTTGAGGGACTTTGTTTTGAGGGTTCACTTGGCTTATATTAGGGTTTTAGAACCCACATGGCTAGTTGAAACACTTTAGTGTGTTTCTTTAAGGCCCCAGAAACATCAAGTGAGGTGGGAGGGGCCTAATTTCATGCCTCAGATTCTCAGTTGTTTTACATTGCAAAGTAGCAAGCTGCAACACCGGAGGGTCCTGGTACAACTTTTGGGCCAAAACGAAGCTTTTATCCCACAAATCCAGTCCCTAAGGGCAGGTAGGTGCAACAGCAGAGCTGTGGCAGGGTGCTGACAGTGTTTGTTCCAGTTTTTGGCACTTTGCCATCCGATTTCTCTGTTAAGGGGTTAAATGTTTCATTTGCTTGTGGGGCAAACTTACTAAAGCTTGTTGAATCTGCTGTAAACATTTGGAAAGTTTGGTGCATTTTTAAGCAGTTTTGCAGATCGTGTATGCTTTTTTTCTCTTAAAGGCGCAGTAACCTTTTTTAAAAAATTTTTTGTTTTTTCTTTGAATAAAGTGTTTTCCAAGCTTGCTTGTCTCATTACTAGCCTGTTCAACATGTCTGAAATTGAGGAAACTCCTTGTTCAATATGTTTAGAAGCCATGGTTGAACCCCCTCTTAGAATGTGTCCCACATGTACTGATATGTCTATAAATTGCAAAAAGCATATTTTGACTTATAAAAGTGAGGCTCTAGGTGATTCCCAAACAGAAAGAAATGAGGTTATGCCATTTAGTTCTCCCCAATTGTCAAAACCAGTAACGCCCGCACAAGTGACGCCAAGTACCTCTAGTGTGTCTACTTCATTTACCTTGCAAGACATGGCCGCAGTTATGAATTCTACCCTCACAAAGGTTTTATCTAAACTGCCTAGTTTACAAGGGAAGCGCAGTAGCTCTGGGTTAAGAACAAATGCTGAGCCTTCTGATGCTTTAGTAGCCGTATCCGATGTACCCTCACAATGTACTGAAGTAGGGGTGAGGGATTTGCTGTCTGAGGGAGAGATTTCTGACTCAGGAAAGTCGTTCCCTCAGATAGACTCTGACATGACGGCCTTTAAATTTAAGCTAGAAAACCTCCGCTTGTTGCTCAGGGAGGTGTTAGCGACTCTGGATGATTGTGACCCTATTGTTGTTCCAGAGAAATTGTGTAAAATTGACAAATACCTAGAGGTTCCTGTTTACACTGATGTTTTTCCGGTCCCTTAGAGGATTGCGGGCATTGTTACCAAGGAGTGGGATAGACCAGGAATTCCGTTCGCTCCCCCTCCTACCTTTAAGAAAATGTTTCCCATCTCTGACACCATGCGGGACTCGTGGCAGACGGTCCCTAAGGTGGAGGGAGCTATTTCTACTCTGGCTAAGCATACAGCTATACCTATTGAAGACAGTTGTGCTTTCAAAGATCCTATGGATAAAAAATTAGAAGGTCTCCTAAAGAAAATTTTTCTTCATCAAGGTTTTCTTCTCCAACCTTAAGGTGGAGACCCCATTAGATGATATTCTGGATAGAATTAAGGCGCTTAAGCTAGCTAATTCTTTAATTACAGATGCCGCTTTTCAACTGGCTAAATTAGCGGCAAATAATTCAGGTTTTGCCATTTTAGCTCGTCAAGCTTTATGGCTTAAGTCCTGGTCAGCTGATGTGTCATCAAAATCTAAGCTTTTGAACATCCCTTTCAAAGGAAAGACCCTATTTGGGCCTGAACTGAAGGAGATTATTTCAGACATCATTGATGGGAAAGGCCATACCCTCCCTCAGGATAAAACAAATAAAATGAGGACCAAACAAAATAATTTTCGTTCTTTTTGAAACTTCAAGGGTGGTCCTGCTTCCTCTTCCCCTGCTGCAAAGCAAGAGGGGAACTTTGCTCAATCCAAGTCAGTCTGGAGACCTAACCAGGCTTGGAACAAGGGTAAACAGGCTAAGAAGCCTGCTGCTGCCACCAAGACAGTATGAAGGGGTAGCCCCCGATCCGGGACCAGATCTAGTAGGGGGCAGACTCTCTCTCTCTTTGCTTAGGCTTGGGCAAGAGATGTTCAGGATTCCTGGGTTTTAGAAATTGTTTCCCAGGGATACCTTCTAGACTTCAAAGATTCCCCCCCCCAAGGGAGAGATTTCACCTTTCTCAATTGTCTGCAAACCAGACAAAAAGAGAGGCGTTCTTATGCTGTGTAGAAGACCTACATACCATGGGAGTGATTTTCCCAGTTCCAAAAGCAAGGGCAAGGGTTTTACTCCAGCCTATTTGTGGTTCCCAAAAAAGAGGGAACTTTCAGACCAATCTTGGATCTCAAGATCCTAAACAAATTCCTCAGAGTTCCATCCTTCAAGATGGAGACCATTCGGACTATTTTGCCACTGATCCAGGAGGGTCAATATATGACCACCGTGGAATTAAAGGATGCGTATCTGCACATTCCTCTCCACAGAGATCATCACCAATTTCTCAGGTTTGCCTTTTTGGACAGGCATTACCAGATCGTGGCCCTTCCTTTCGGTTTGGCCACGACTCCCAGAATTTTCACAAAGGTGCTAGGGTCCCTTCTGGTGGTTCTAAGGGGCATAGCAGTGGCGCCTTATCTAGACGACATCTTAATTCAAGCGTCGACTTTCCAACTAGCCAAGTCTCACACGGACATAGTGTTGGCTTTTCTGAGATCTCATGGGTGGAAGGTGAACATAAAAAGGAGTTCTCTCTCCCCCTCACAAGAGTTTCCTTCCTAGGGACTCTGATAGACTCTGTAGAAATGAAAATATTTCTGACGGAGGTCAGGAAATCAAAAATTGTAACCACCTGCCGAGCTCTTCATTCCATTCCTCGGCCGTCAGTGGCTCAGTGTATAGAGGTAATCGGACTAATGGTAGCGGCAATGGATATAGTTCTGTTTGCTCGCTTACACCTCAGACCACTGCAACTATGCATGCTCAATCAGTGGAATGGGGATTATGCAGATTTATCTCCTCAGATAGATCTGGATCAGGAGACCAGAGATTCTCTTTTCTGGTGGTTGTCTCAAGTTCACCTGTCCCGGGGAATGTGTTTCCGCAGGCCGGAGTGGGTCATAGTAACGACAGATGCCAGCCTACTGGGCTGGGGTGTAGTCTGGAATTCCCTGAAAGCACAGGGTTTGTGGACTCAGGAGGAGGCCCTCCTCCCGATAAACATTCTAGAACTGAGAGCGATATTCAATGCTCTTCAGGCGTGGCCTCAACTGACCAAATTCATCAGATTTCAGTCTGAAAACATAACGACTGTAGCTTATATCAATCATCAGGGGGGAACAAGGAGTTCCCTAGCGATGATAGAAGTTTCCAAAATAATCCGATGGAATATAGATGGGATATGGATTTCCATCTATCAGCAATCCATATCCCAGGGGTAAAGAACTGGGAGGTGGATTTTCTAAGTTGTCAGACCTTTCATCCGGGGGAGTGGGAACTCCACCCGGAGGTGTTTGCCCAACTGATTCGGCTATGGGGCACACCAGAAATGGATCTGATGGCATCTCATCAGAACGCCAAGCTTCCTTGTTACGGGTCCAGCTCAAGGGATCCCCAGGCAGTACTGATAGATGCTCTAGCAGTACCCTGGTCGTTCAACCTGGCTTATGTGTTTCCACCATTCCCTCTCCTTCCTCGTCTGATTGCCAGAATCAAACAGGAGAGAGCTTCGGTGGTTTTGATAGCACCTGCGTGGCCACGCAGGACTTGGTATGCAGATCTGGTGGACATGTCATCCTTTCCACCATGGACTCTGCCGCTAAGACAGGACCTTCTGATTCAGGGTCCATTCAAGCATCCAAATCTAGTTTCTCTGCGACTGACTGCTTGGAGATTGAACGCTTGATTTTATCAAAGCGAGGTTTCTCTGAGTCGGTCATAGATACCTTGATTCAGGCTCGAAAGCCTGTCACCAGGAAAATCTATCATAAGATATGGCGTAAATATCTTTATTGGTGCGAATCCAAGGGTTACTCATGGAGTAAGATCAGGATTCCTAGGATATTATCCTTTCTCCAAGAAGGATTGGAGAAGGGATTATGAGCTAGTTCCTTAAAGGGACATATTTCTGCTTTGTCCATTCTAATGTACAAGCGTCTGGCAGATGTCCCAGACGTTCAGGCGTTCTGTCAGGCTTTAGTTAGAATCAAGCCTGTGTTTAAACCTGTTGCTCCGCCATGGAGTTTAAATTTAGTTCTTAAGGTTCTTCAAGGGGTTCCGTTTGAACCCATGCATTCCATAGAAATTAAGCTTATATCTTGGAAAGTTCTGTTTTTAGTAGCTATCTCTTCAGCTCAAAGAGTTTCTGAATTATCTGCTTTACAGTGCGACTCACCTTATCTTGTTTTTCATGCTGATAAGGTGGTTTTGCGTACCAAACCTGGATTCCTTCCTATGGTTGTTTCTAATAGGAATATCAATCAGGAAATTGTTGTTCCTTCTCTGTGTCCTCTTCTAAGAAGGAACGTCTGTTGCACAACCTAGACGTGGTTCGTGCTTTGAAGTTTTATTTGCAAGCAACTAAAGATTTCCGTCAAACATCTTCATTGTTTGTTGTCTATTCTGGAAGGTGGAGAGGTCAAAAAGCTACGGCAACCTCTCTTTCCTTTTGGCTGAAAAGCATCATCCGCTTGGCTTAAGAGACTGCTGGCCAGCAGCTTCCTGAAAGAATTACAGCTCACTCTACTAGAGCTGTAGCTTCCACATGGGCTTTTAAAAATGAGGCTTCTGTTGAACAGATTTGTAAGGCGGCGACTTGGTCTTCGCTTCATACTTTTTCCAAATTTTACAAATTTGATACTCTTGCTTCTTCAGAGGCTATTTTTGGGAGAAAGGTTCTACAAGCAGTGGTGCCTTCCATTTAGGTACCTGTCTTGTCCCACCCTTCATCCATGTCCTAAAGCTTTGGTATTGGTATCCCACAAGTAATGGATGAAACCGTGGACTCGGTACATCTTGCAAGAGAAAACAAAATTTATGCTTACCTGATAAATTTCTTTCTATTGCGATGTACCGAGTCCATGGCCGCCCTGTCTATTCAAGACAGGTAGTATATTTTATTAAAACTTCAGTCTACTCTGCACCCTATGGTTTCTCCTTTTTCTTCCTGGCCTTCGGTTGAATGACTGGGGGGTGGAGTTAAGAGAGGAGCTATATAGACAGCTCTGCTGTGAGTGCTCTCTTTGCCACTTCCTGTTGGGAAGGAGAATATCCCACAAGTAATGGATGAAACCGTGGACTCGGTACATCGCAAGAGAAAGAAATTTATCAGGTAAGCATAAATTTATTTATTTATTTATTTTTTAAACTAAACTAATTTGCAAAAACAAAATTATTTATTTAACTAATGAAAATGAAACAAAACTAAACAAATTTTCAGATAATTATATATATTATTCAGATATTATCCCTAATAATTATTGAAATGCACAGCTGAGATATTCTAATAACTACTAATAAGATCCTTTTTAAAATGTAATCTTCCAAAACTAGGCTTTCCAAACTTTGGAGGTGGATAGATTAGGAACTGGCAAGTGGGTAACTGCTAAAGATGCTCAGTACACTATGTGAGGCCTAAACATGTTTGTGTATTCTTTACAACCATTTCTGCCATTCCTATGCTGCCCTGGGTGCATGGACTACTGCCCACTTCTGCTGCAGCTCAATCTTTTGCAAATGTAAATCTCATGGTTCCTAGGTGACCCAACTGCCCACTTGTCTTCTGAATATTTTTACTTCTGCTGTAAGTAAACACATGCTACCATGTACCATTGCTCCTTTGCTGCCCTGGGTGTATGGCCATCCTGCCTACTTGTGCTGTTCTTCAACCTTTACTCTATATACACCATCATGTGCCATGGTTCCTTGCTGCTCTGAGAGCCGCACAGAAGTCCACTTGTGTTTTTGCTATAAGTTATGAAAATATACTCTCTGTATGTACCATGGCTCATGTACTGCACTAGGTGCCCTTTAACTCACTTAACTGGTTTTATCTAGAGACTGAGCTCAGAAGAGATTAAGTCATTTTCCAATAGAATAGGACTATCCTTGAGAAGCCCAAAACAATTAATCTACCCTTTTCGAGGCTCTGAGTATCTATATGGAGCAATTGAGAGAGGGGAGTATCCAAATTTCAAAGAATATTAAGGGAACAATATAGTATGTTGGAGGAGAGAGAGAGTGGTTTTTTTTTGTTGTTGTTGTTTTTTACTTTCTTAACTCAGAGTATGGATATAAGTTTACCTTTTTGGATAATTATGCTCTGAATGGTGAACTATCGTAGGCTTTTGCAAACCTCTTTAATATGTCTATTCACTCAGAATTATTTTTTGTTTTTCTTTCTCAACATAGAGAAATTTAAGTACAAGCCGTCTAAGTTAGGCAGTAAATATATTGTAATTTAAATGTATGAATGTTTAGTCCAGGGTTGATTCTGTCAAGAAGATTGATTTTCCTTGCTAGATGAGGTTATAGTAATTTTATGTTTCTACGAGCTATAATGTGGTTTCTGTATGTATTTTGTAAAAAGATAAAATCTCAGTAGTGTGTTATAAAATTACATATACTCGCCTTTTTGTTTTTCATTGTTATAATGTAAATATTTTTATTGTTTTCTTTGTATAACTATTGAAATATCAGCATTGTTTAGCCTTTCTAAGGCAATTATTTGTATTGTGGATACACTGCCGATGCCAAAATAAATATATAAAAAAAAAGAATAGTACAGTTACTCTCAGTATTATGCTATGTTTTCTTGTTTTTCTTGTTTTTTTCTTAAATATATTGGACTGGTTTAAAAGAAGGAATTGGGATATTTCTTATACCAGAAGAAAACTATTCTGGATATCCCCTCAGTATATTGTTTGTTTTATAAAATACATTACAGAGCCGAGGAGCAGGTCTCTAAATACCCATCCTCTGGGGGTATCTTATGTTACATCCAGAGACTACTTTCAAAACAAACATGCAAATATTATACAATTACAAACATTTATGTAAACCATTTTTCAAGTATCTCTAATATACACATAAGAGAGAGTGTGCTGCCCTAGTGCATTACTAAGTAGAATATGAGAAAATGAGGATTAAAAATGGAAACACACAAATTTAAAAACACAAATACTATTCAGGTTCAGATTACTAGTGAAGCGCTATTGATAGTGCTGGACAAATATTAATTAATAGAAAGGTTATACAGGCAGCTTTTCTCTTTACCCATGCTTTCATATTGATTGCTTTGGACAAACCAACCAGTAACATGACAGAAAGATTACTGATAAAATGGAGTCCAGAACATATGTGTGAACTTTCTACTTACTCTAAGTCGCACAAAGATACCACTTTGAGGATGAAGACATTGATTTATCAGTGTGAATAATTTGATTTATTAATATGTATTCTTTTTAGACTGGTCAGAAATGTAATGCTGCCAAGTCAATTGTTACTTTGGTTCATAATGTCTTACGGTTTATGTCATCAATCTAAACCATTTTTACTCTTTCGTAATATTGCTTCTGTATTGGTAAAGTCTGATAAAATATTTTTTAGAATCACTTACCCAAAGTTTTATTAACAAAATTGGTGTATGATCTTGAGCATTTTTTGTAGTTGCTTTAATGTTACATTAGTTGGTAGAATGCAGTGAGCTTTTTGATCCATTTAAAACCTGTCATTTTGTTTGACCCATATACAGCAAGTTCCCAATGCACACCGGGACTGGGTATGTGCGCTGGGCTTTGTGCCAGGCCGTCCTCTAATGCTCAGTGGTTGCAGAGGAGGTGCCCTTAAAGTCTGGAATATGGAAAACTTTACTCCCATTGGGGAAGTCAGAGGTCATGAGAGTCCTATCAATGCCATGTGTTCTAACAGTCGCCATATTTTCACAGCATCCAGGTGAGTATACATGTATTAGGCACAAAGAGAGATGGCCTGTCAAAGCATCTTGGTATGTAGATCTTAGTCTTATTTTTTGTGTGTATTTTTTTCCTCTTATTTGCCTTCTCTTCTTCTGTATAACATCTAAATCTTTACTACAATCCTCCTTTTCTCTGTGTATTTTTCACCTTTTGATTGTCCCCAAACTATACCCAATTTATTTGCCCTTTTTCCTCCTAAATTCCTCTTTCCTGTGTCTATATTTTCTATCCCTTCCTTCCACTCTTCTCTCAGTGACTGCCGGGTCAAGCTGTGGCTATATGTTCCTGGTCTCACTCCGTGTCTTCCACGACGGGTTCTGGCGATCAAAGGCCGTGCCACTAGTCTTCCGTAAATGGCCCTCCATCTCTCACTACCCCTTTCTTTCACCAATTATCCCCTTTAAAATCAACGCCCTCCCCCCTCCATTGAAGGTATGAAGGTATATAGAGATGCTATCATGTTATGATGTTATCTTTCACAGTTGCAGAAAATCAAAACTAAAACATTTTCCTTGTTTTTTATGCATGTAGTGACCATACAGTGAAGATGTGGAGTGGAAAAAGACGCCTCATCCAGATCACATAATACAGGACTTCTTACCTAACCAGTGCTCAAACCTTGGGGACACTAGTTCAAAGACATTTCACTCAGATAAAACGTCTGTTCCTTTTTAAGTGTCATTTCTCATCTCTTATTCTGTCTCCAGGAATCTTAGCACTGGTCTCAAATGTAAGGATGGAGGAATTGACAGGCTTATTTCTGCAACAGAAAGGTCACAAGGAAAGTGGAAACAGGCACAAAGAAAAATGATGGATGAAGAGGGAGCAGAATTTAAATAACCTCTTTTCCTCTTCATTTTTTAATATCACCTTTCTAATACCTCCCAGTATTAGACTTTTCCTCCATGAAGTTGTCATGCACTGCCATAGACTACTGTAATTTTACTTGCATCACATTCTTTTTTAAGCTGCTTCAAGTGTGCCCCCTTCCTAACGCCAAGCACCTTATAAAAGCGTTGATGCATCAAGTATGACTAAACTTCTCCATACAAACTGACAGCTACAGACTACACAAATTGTTTTATGTTCAGAGAGGAAGTTAGCATACAGACCTCAAATTTATACCCCTGATAAAGCTACCTCTAAGACTTGGCAAAAAATAAAAAAACAAAAACAGAAAAACCATATGTTGCTCACACTTCAGGTCTTTGGAGGAATTAATGGGGAGAAAGGGGTTTTGTCATTCAGACATGAAATATGATGGGGGTTCTTTTTCTGTAAAAAGTGTTAAATAACTTTATTTAAAGCACAATTTATACATTTGTGTTGCAAATGAAAACTGTTATTTGTGTCAATAAAGTTGAAATTCAAAAGATTAACAACTGCAGTTTGGGGGGTGGGCTCTGTAAGTGAAGAGTTTGATGCATAAGGAGGTTGCAAACTTTCGGCTAGATTACGAGTTTTGTGGTAAGAGTGGCTCGGTACTAACTTGCAAGTTATTGCTCACCTCCCTATAGCGCCGCTATTACAGGTTTGCAAAAACCTGGCGTTAGCAGGCGATATGTGAGCGTTGAGCAAAATTGAGCTCCATACCGCACACAAATACCAGCGTTGCTTTGAGCTGGATTTACGTGCTTGTGCACAATTTCCTCATAGACATCAATGGGGAGAGACGGCTAAAAAAAAGCCTAACACCTGCAATAAAGGAACGTAAAGCTCCGTAACGCAGCCTCATTGATTCCTATGGGGAAACAAAAGTTATGTTTACACCTAACACCCTAACATAAACCCAGAGTCTAAACACCCCTAATCTGCCGCCCCCGACATCGCCGACACCTACATTACGCTTATTAACCCCTAATCTGCCACCCCTGACATCGCCGCCACCTACCTACACTTATTAACCCCTAATCTGCCGCCCCCAATGTTGCCGCCACCTACCTACACTTATTCACCCCTAATCTGCCGCCCCCAACATCGCCGCCACTATACTAAAGTTATAAACCCCTAAACCTAACCCTAAGTCTAACCCTAACACCCACTATCTTTAACATAATTAAAATAAATCTAAATAAAAATTACAATTAATACCTAAATAATTCCTATTTAAAACTAAATACCTACCTATAAAATAAACCCTAAACTAGCTACAAAATAACTAATAGTTACATTGTATCTATCTTAGATTTTATTTTTATTTCACAGGCAAGTTTGTATTTATTTTAACTAGGTAGACTAGTTAGTAAATAGTTATTAACTATTTACTAGCTACCTAGTTAAAATAAATACAAAGTTAACTGTAAAATAAAAATAAAACCTAACCTGAGTTACATTAACACCTAACCAAAGAAATCAGCTCTTTTACCTGTAAAAAAAAAAATACAAACAAACCCCCAACAATAAAACCCACCACCCACACAACCAACCCCCTAAATAAAAACCTATCTAAAAAACCTAAGCTCCCCATTGCCCTGAAAAGGCCATTTGGATGGACATTGCCCTTAAAAGGGCATTTAGCTCTTTTTCATTGCCCAAACCCTAAGCTAAAAATAAAACCCACCCAATAAACCCTTAAAAAAACACTAACCCCCGAAGATCCACTTACAGTTTTTGAAGACCAGACATCCATCCTCAACGAAGCGGCAGAAGTCTTCATCCAAATGGGCCGAAGTCTTCACCCAAGCAGGCCAAAGTCTTCATCCAAGCCGGCAGAAGTCTTCATCCAGACGGTATCTTCTATTTTCATCCATCCGGCGCGGAGCATCGTCTTCTGACAATGGCTAACGAAGAATGAAGGTTCCTTTAAGGGACGTCATCCAAGATGGCGTCCCTTGAATTCCGATTGGGTGATTGAATTCTATCAACCAATCGGAATTAAAGGTGAAAAAATCCTATTGGCTGATGCAATCAGCCAATAGGATTGAGCTTCAATCCTATTGGCTGAAGCAATCAGCCAATAGGATTGAGCTCGCATTCCGATCAGCCAATAGAATGCGAGCTCAATCCTATTGGCTGATTGGATCCGCCAATAGGATTAAAGCTCAATCCTATTGGCTGATTGCATCAGCCAAAAGGATTTTTTCACCTTTAATTCCAATTGGCTAATAGAATTCTATCAGATAATCAGAATTCAAGGGACGCCATCTTGGATGACGTCCCTTAAAGGAACCTTCATTCTTCGTTAGCCGCCGTCAGAAGAGGATGCTCCGCGCCGGATGTCTTGAAGATGGAGCTGCTCTGCGCCGGATTGATGAAGATAGAAGATGACGTCTGGATGAAGACTTCTGCCCGCTTGGATGAAGATTTCGGCCCGCTTGGATGAAGACTTCTGCCGGCTTCGCTGAGGACTTCTGCTGCTTCTTTGAGGATGGATGTCCGGTCTTCAAAAACTGTAAGTGGATCTTCGGGGGTAAGTGTTAGGCTTTTTTAAGGGTTTATTGGCTGGGTTTTATTTTTAGCTTAGGGTCTTTGGGCAGAAAAAGAGCTAAATGCCCTTTTAAGTA
Source organism: Bombina bombina (assembly GCF_027579735.1). Lineage (NCBI taxonomy): Eukaryota > Metazoa > Chordata > Amphibia > Anura > Bombinatoridae > Bombina > Bombina bombina. The sequence continues at coordinate 512,166,682 of NC_069501.1, read as the reverse complement.
GCTTAGGTTTTTTAGATAGGTTTTAATTTGGGGGGTTGGTTGTGTGGGTGGTGGGTTTTACTGTTGGGGGGTTGTTTGTATTTTTTTTTTTACAGGTAAAAGAGCTTATTTCTTTGGGGCAATGCCCCGCAAAAGGCCCTTTTAAGGGCTTTTGGCAGTTTAGTTTAGGCTAGGGTTTTTTTTATTTTGGGGGGGCTTTTTTATTTTGATAGGGCTATTAGATTAGGTGTAATTAGTTTAAATATTTGATAATTTATTTTTTATTTTGTGTAATTTAGTGTTTTTGTTTTTTTGTAATTTAGTTAATTGTATTTAATTAATGTAATTTAATTGTAGTGTAAGGTTAGGTGTTAGTGTAATACAGGTTAGGTTTTATTTTACAGGTAAATTTGTATTTATTTTAGCTAGGTAGCTAGTAAATAGTTAATAACTTAATAGTTGCCTGTGAAATAAAAATAAAACCTTAGCTAGCTACAATGTAACTATTAGTTATATTGTAGCTAGCTTAGGTTTTATTTCACAGGTAAGTATTTAGTTTTAAATAGGAATTATTTAGTTATTAATAGTAATTTTTATTTAGATTTATTTTAGAGGTGAATAACTTTAGTATAGTGGTGGCGATGTTAGGGACAGCAGATTAGGGGTTAATAACAGTAATGTAGGTTGCGGCGATGTTAGGGACAGTAGATTAGGGTTAATAATATTTAACTAGTGTTTACGATGCGGGAGTGCGGCGATTTAGGGGTTAATGTTTATTATACAGGGAGTGCAGAATTATTAGGCAAATGAGTATTTTGACCACATCATCCTCTTTATGCATGTTGTCTTACTTCAAGCTGTATAGGCTTGAAAGCCTACTACCAATTAAGCATATTAGGTGATGTGCATCTCTGTAATAAGAAGGGGTGTTGTCTAATGACATCAACACCCTATATCAGGTGTGCATAATTATTAGGCAACTTCCTTTCCTTTGGCAAAATGGGTCAAAAGAAGGACTTGACAGGCTCAGAAAAGTCAAAAATAGTGAGATATCTTGCAGAGGGATGCAGCACTCTTAAAATTGCAAAGCTTCTGAAGCGTGATCATCGAACAATCAAGCGTTTCATTCAAAATAGTCAACAGGGTCGCAAGAAGCGTGTGGAAAAACCAAGGCGCAAAATAACTGCCCATGAACTGAGAAAAGTCAAGCGTGCAGCTGCCAAGATGCCACTTGCCACCAGTTTGGCCATATTTCAGAGCTGCAACATCACTGGAGTGCCCAAAAGCACAAGGTGTGCAATACTCAGAGACATGGCCAAGGTAAGAAAGGCTGAAAGACGACCACCACTGAACAAGACACACAAGCTGAAACGTCAAGACTGGGCCAAGAAATATCTCAAGACTGATTTTTCTAAGGTTTTATGGACTGATGAAATGAGAGTGAGTCTTGATGGGCCAGATGGATGGGCCCGTGGCTAGATTGGTAAAGGGCAGAGAGCTCCAGTCCGACTCAGACGCCAGCAAGGTGGAGGTGGAGTACTGGTTTGGGCTGGTATCATCAAAGATGAGCTTGTGGGGCCTTTTCGGGTTGAGGATGGAGTCAAGCTCAACTCCCAGTCCTACTGCCAGTTTCTGGAAGACACCTTCTTCAAGCAGTGGTACAGGAAGAAGTCTGCATCCTTCAAGAAAAACATGATTTTCATGCAGGACAATGCTCCATCACACGCGTCCAAGTACTCCACAGCGTGGCTGGCAAGAAAAGGTATAAAAGAAGAAAATCTAATGACATGGCCTCCTTGTTCACCTGATCTGAACCCCATTGAGAACCTGTGGTCCATCATCAAATGTGAGATTTACAAGGAGGGAAAACAGTACACCTCTCTGAACAGTGTCTGGGAGGCTGTGGTTGCTGCTGCACGCAATGTTGATGGTGAACAGATCAAAACACTGACAGAATCCATGGATGGCAGGCTTTTGAGTGTCCTTGCAAAGAAAGGTGGCTATATTGGTCACTGATTTGTTTTTGTTTTGTTTTTGAATGTCAGAAATGTATATTTGTGAATGTTGAGATGTTATATTGGTTTCACTGGTAAAAATAAATAATTGAAATGGGTATATATTTGTTTTTTGTTAAGTTGCCTAATAATTATGCACAGTAATATTCACCTGCACACACAGATATCCCCCTAAAATAGCTATAACTAAAAACAAACTAAAAACTACTTCCAAAACTATTCAGCTTTGATATTAATGAGTTTTTTGGGTTCATTGAGAACATGGTTGTTGTTCAATAATAAAATTAATCCTCAAAAATACAACTTGCCTAATAATTCTGCACTCCCTGTAGTGGCTGTGGAAGTCACATTGAAAAAGGACTTTTTGAAAGCTGCGGTAGTTACGTTGCGTTACGGCCAAAAAAGTGTGCGGTACAGCTGTACCTGCAAAACTCGTAATACCAGCGGTAGTGAAAAAGAGCTATAACGATGCTTTTTCACTCATACCGCAAAACTCGTAATCTAGTCGTTTATATTTAACTGTTTTTTTATACTTGTATTTTGAACTGATTCCTGTTTGTTTTTTTCTCTAATACCTTTATACATTGTGGATTGGGTATTTCACATTGGCAAGTGGCCCACTAAATAATCTTTTCATTCGCAAACTAACGTTGCTATAAACAAAAAATTACCAAATGTGTGTTAGCGCGCATATTACAAGTTGAAAGTAAAAAGTAAGCAAAGACCAAAGCGTGATCACTTCAGAACTTTGGATAGCGCGAGTGTGCTGACTTCTTCCTATTGACTTCTTAAAAAAAAAAACACTTATCGATCATGCTCTAGCCTGACACTACATTAGATCAACAGCACTATACCCAAAGGTAGTTATGAATACTTTGCATTCCAATGTTCTACACAAATGTTCCTTTTATTTTTAAAAATGTATATATATACTTGAAAACAAGAGGAATCTCAATGTATCCTTCCTGGTAAAATATTTTATAAATAAATAAATATATAGATATATACAGTATATATATATATATATATATATATATATATATATATATATATATATATATATATATATATATATATATAGTATATACATACACATAGAGTACTGTGCAAAAGTCTTAAGCCACCATTAGATTTGTTGTTTTAATGACCATCCATATTTATTTTTCTGTCTCTTTATTAAGATACAAACAGAAAATACAGGAAATATGTACACAAAATATAAAAAAACACAATCTTCAGAACAAAATGGCTTATTCATGTCAGTATTTAGTGGGACCTCCCTTGGCACTGAGCACATCTTGAACTCTTTTGGGGAGACTTTTCTGAAGTAATCTTTTGGTATATTATACCAGGCTTCATTCAGCACTTCTAGAGTTCTTTAGATTTTGGTTGTCTTTTATTTATTTCTCTCTCCAGGTGATCCCAAACTGCCTCTATAATATTCAGGTATGGACTCTGTGGAGGCCAGTCCATCACTGTCAGTGTTTTATCAGCTGTTTTTCTCTCCAATTATGATTTCTCTGCATTAACAATGTGCTTGGGATGATTATCATGCTGAAAAATAAAACCATTCCCAATCAGGCGCTTTCCATAAGGTCTGATATAATGAATTAAAACCTGTCTGTACTTTTCAGCATTTATGATCCCATCAATTCAGACAATATCACCAACACCACTGGCTGAATTGCAGCCCCAAACTAGGTCAGACCCTCCACCATGTTTCACTGAAGGCTCTCTCTAGCTCTTCTTCTCACATACTGTCGAGGATTTGACCCAAAAATGTGAAACTTGGATTTGTCGCTCCATAATACTCTATTCCACTGATCTTCATTCTAATCTTTGTGATCTTTTCACCCTGTTCCCCTTCGGAAAAGTGGTTTCTTGGATGCTACCCTTCCACAAAGACCATTCCTGATCAAGCTTCTTCGGACTGTAGAAGAGTCAACTTGGCATCCCGATGAAGCTGTGAAAAAAAGGGGATAGGGAGAAGCGCTCCTAAGAGAAGAGCTGGTTATCATAAAAAGGCAAAAGTTACAGATCTGTCAAAAAACACTATTTAATAAAAAGTATTATGTTACAGGAATACATATAAAAAATGTATGTATAAGAAGAAAACAGTCTATACTTATAGGCTAATTCAAGATAAATAATAATAATAAAAATAAGATACCGGCATCAGACTAATGAGCATAAAAACATATGTAAAAACATACACTATAAATATATGTCTAGCTGTATATAACAATTAAATTATAAGAACAAAGGCAATATAAGAAAAATGAGAGAGCTGGTTAACAGGTAATACAAATTATATAAAAGTCCAGCGCCTTCAAAGTGTATTGCACCGATTATGAAATGGCTACAGTGTACATCAAGAAAACACTAAGTAGCGTGTAAGATAGGAGATGAGCAATGCTATTGCAGAAAGTGAGAGGTTTCTTCTGCTGTGCACAGCGAAGACAGAAAAGTACCTTAACCTCTTATGCTGATGAAAAGTGCAGCTCCGACTGAGTGCTCCATCTTCTAGTGACTTACGGTCACGTGACTTGGATGTAGCCAACCAGAATGGCTTATTCACGGACTTACTCTGAGTGCAATCTATGGTTTTGTTGATGGAAACTATGTTTCAGCGGTAGGGACCACAGTCCTGCAAAAAAGGTGAGCGCCACAACAAGCTATTCCTCAGAGTAATATCTAACGTCCAGCCCACTGGATTATCCAAGGTGTAAAAGTAAAAAACAAGTGCTAGTAGGTATAGGAATATGTGGAGCGCCACAACAGAAATTAAGCTAAAATTAAACACTTGCTGTATACAAAGTGAACAAAAGCACCTGTTCAGCTCCTATGTTTCCACCATGTGCACCTGAATAAATGAATAAGTAAGAAATAAGGTCTACGCATTTCGGCAGTGTTACCTGCCTTTATCAAGATGCTTACTGACTAAAATAGAGCTCCTTATATAGGGTGTTGTCTATTCTGGAGGTATTTGATTGATGGATCACTTGTCCAATAGGAGAGTTCTGTGTTTTTTCTCTTCTTTTAATAGCCAGGAGTTTTGAATCAGCTACTTAGTGAGTCTTCACAATTTAACTATTCTTAATAACACCTTTGATGTCTATGGGGAAAAAAAGTTGCATTTAAACCCGAATCAGCCAATAGAAATGAGAGCTTAAATCCTATTGGCTGATTTGAACAGCCAATAGGATTTTAGCAGCCCTAATTCCTATTTGCTGATTTAAATTTTTCAGCCAATAGGAATGCAATGGTACCCCCAGTATAAAAGGGGTACCTTGCATTTCAATCCTCAGTGTGTGGCAGACGATCGCATGAAGAGGACCTCCATGTCAGATACACTTCTGCCTGGACCTCCGCCTTGGACCTACTCTTGGACCTCCGCCTCCGCACATTGACCGCTCTGCCTCCGCAGGAATGAAGAAGATGCCGGTCCCGCGATAGATGAAGTTGGAGCCGCCGGGATGAAGATCGTTCAAGTGGGACTTCAGCAACTGTGAGTACCTAAAGAGTGTTAGGTTTTTTTTTTTTTTTGTTTTTTTTTTTCTCTCTTATTGGAAATAAAAAATAGAATGTTACACACATTGTCAAACTGAAGCTCACCAAGTCAAATGATTTACATTATTCCTCCCGTCGTCCGTAGCTGTATTAATGTCCATTTCAGTATTATAGTCTGTTATGTGTTTTCAAATGCGATTCAAGATTTCAATGGAGAGTCTAACTTTGTAAATAAAGCTTTGTAAACAATTTAAAGTTGATATATACAGCATGTCGATATTATACGTGATACATGTTCCTCTACTTTCTTACCTACATGGTGTTTGTTTGTAGGGCCTCTGTCAGTCAATGGGGAGGGAAGTGGGGGGGGGGGGGAGTGTGGAGGGGGGGAAAGGGTGCAGCAGGGGCTGCTATGACGGTTTGTTATTTTCCCAGGCGTTTAACATTAACTCATGTATTTCGACCCCACCGGTTTTAATGTAATAGTATCGTTCTAGTTGTAGAAGCTGATCTACCTGTGCAATCTAATCTTTCAGAGATGGGACCATAGAGGATTTCCAATGTCTAGGAATCAGGATTTTTGCACTGCTGATCATTGTGAGCATCAGCTTGTGTTTGCCTATACTTTTTAACTTAGGGAGAGTGGTAAATAAATGGATCTTTGTAACTCTTGGTATTATAGTTTCTAGTGTATGGCACATATGTCTTAACACTTCCGTCCAAAACTCTTGGAGTCTTTGGCAGTCCCACCAAATGTGTTGTATAGTTCCTACATCGGAGCAGCCTCTCCAACACCTACCCGTAGTAGTGGGGTATATTACCGTTACAAGGAACTTGTAGTTTGTAGTAGTGGGGTATATTACAAAGAACTTGTGGTTTGTTTCCTGTACTTGTGCTGAAATAGAAGCTGTTTTGGTGTTAATAAATATTTTATTCCATGCTTGTTGTGTAAGTTCTGTTTCTAATTCTTTCCCCCATGCTTTAGTGTAATTAGGGCGGTTGCTTCCTTCCTGAGTAAGTAGCAGTTTATATAGAATGGAGATCAAATGACTTGGGGTTATTTTCTTCAAGCATAACCTTTCAAAGTTTGTTGTTGATCTAAGGAGTAAGTCTTTGTGTTTATGAGAAGTGATGAAATGTTTTATTTGCGCCTATGTTAACCTTGACAGAGATGTGTCGATATTGGAGGTAGAAATTCTGGTGTCCTGCCCTTAAATAATCTTTCTCTTGTAAGATGTATCGAGTCCACGGATTCATCCATACTTGTGGGATATTCTCCTTCCCAACAGGAAGTGGCAGAGAGAGCACCCACAGCAGAGCTGTCTATATAGCTCCTCCCTTAGCTTCAACCCCCAGTCATTCTCTCTGCCTGCTTAACTGCTAGGAAGGGCAAAGTGAGTGTGGTGACAAAAATGTTAAGTTTTTATTTTCTCAAGCAAAAGTTTGTTATTTTAAATGATACCGGTGTGTACTATTTACTCTCTGGCAGAAAAGGCGCCACGCAGGACTTGGTATGCAGACCTGGTGGACATGTCATCTGTTCCACCGTGGACTCTGCCAATGAGGCAGGACCTTCTAATCCAAGGTCCGTTCAAGCATCCAAATCTAATTTCTCTGTGTCTGACTGCTTGGAGATTGAACGCCTGATTCTATCAAAGCGTGGTTTCTCTGAGTCGGTCATTGATACACTGATTCAGGCTAGAAAGCCTGTTACCAGGAAAATCTATCATAAGATTTGGCGCAAATATCTTTGTTGGTGTGAATCCAAGGGTTACTCATGGAGTAAGATTAGGATTCCTAGAATTTTGTCCTTTCTCCAAGAAGGATTGGAGAAAGGATTATCAGCTAGTTCCTTAAAGGGACAAATATCTGCTCTGTCTATTCTTTTGCAGAAACGTCTGGCAGATGTTCCAGACGTTCAAGCATTTAGTCAGGCCTTGGTCAGGATCAAGCCTGTATTTAAACCTGTTGCTCCGCCATGGAGCCTAAACTTGGTTCTTAAAGTTCTTCAAGGGGTTCCGTTTGAACCTATGCATTCCATAGATATTAAGCTTCTATCTTGGAAAGTTTTGTTTTTAGTAGCTATCTCTTCGGCTCGAAGAGTTTCTAAGTTATCTGCTTTACAGTGTGACTCACCTTATCTTGTTTTCCATGCAGATAAGGTGGTTTTACGTACCAAACCTGGATTCCTTCCTAAGGTTGTTTCTAATAGGAATATCAATCAGGAAATTGTTGTTCCTTTGCTGTGTCCTAATCCTTCTTCAAAGAAGGAACATCTGTTGCACAATCTTGATGTGGTTCGTGCTTTCAAGTTCTACTTACAAGCAACCAAAGATTTCTGTCAAACATCTTCATTGTTTGTTGTCTATTCTGGTAAGCGGAGAGGTCAAAAGGCTGCGGCTACCTCTCTTTCTTTTTGGCTGAAAAGCATCATCCGTTTGGCTTATGAGACTGCTGGCCAGCAGCCTCCTGAAAGAATTACTACTCATTCTACTAGAGCAGTGGCTTCCACATGGGCTTTTAAAAATGAGGCTTCTGTTGAACAGATTTGTAAGGCGGCGACTTGGTCTTCGCTTCATAAATTTTACAAATTCAATACTTTTGCTTCTTTGGAGGCTATTTTTTGGGAGAAAGGTTCTACAAGCAGTGGTGCCTTCCATTTAAGGTACCTGTCTTGTCCCTCCCTTCATCCGTGTCCTAAAGCTTTGGTATTGGTATCCCACAAGTATGGATGAATCTGTGGACTCGATACATCTTACAAGAGAAAACAGAATTTATGCTTACCTGATAAATTTCTTTCTCTTGTGATGTATCGAGTCCACGGCCCGCCCTGTCTATTTAAGACAGGTAGTATATTTTTATTTTAAAAATTCAGTCACCACTGCACCCTATAGTTTCTCCTTTTTCTTCCTAGCCTTCGGTCGAATGACTGGGGGGTGGAGCTAAGGGAGGAGCTATATAGACAGCTCTGCTGTGGGTGCTCTCTCTGCCACTTTCTGTTGGGAAGGAGAATATCCCACAAGTACGGATGAATCCGTGGACACTATACATCACAAGAGAAAGAAATTTATCAGGTAAGCATAAATTCTGTTTTTTTTATTTTTAACGGTAAGGCCGGGTTATATTTGTAAGGCGTTAATGGGGTCGTCGTTGTAGAAATGTGGGAGGAAGTATCTTATTCCATACCTCAAAGAACTCCTTTAGTATGGGGTATTTATTTATTATAGTCGGCCTATCTTTTGTTAATGTCCATGCCAGAGAGCCAGGGTTGTTGGTTGTCAAAATTGATCTGTCTATTTGTATCCAATGCTTTTTTGGATCATTTATACACCAATCTACCAGTTTTTGTGTGATTATAGCCTGTCTGTATAAGGCTACGTTAGGTAGCCCTAGTCCACCTTTATCTTTGGGTAGGTATAGTGTTTTCTTGTGTGTCCTGGGTTTAATCCCGTTCCAGATAAATGTTTCTACGATTTTCTGTAGTTTCCCTAGGTAGTCATGTGGTAGTGGTAATGGGAGGGTCTGCAAAATGTACAATATATGGGGGAGGACGTTCATCTTTATCACACTAAATTCTGCCTGGCCATGAGTGGCTTTTGTTTTTCCAGTTCGAAAGATCACTTATCAGCGAGCCCTCAAGGTGTTTGTAAATAGCTAGGAATAAAGTATCTTGATCAGTTGCAAGATATACTCCCAGGTATTTAATTTTATCTTTCTGTGGTTGTAATGGGCAGTCTATCATTGTCTGTGTCGCTATGTCTAGGTGCATTGTTATGTTCAGAAATTCAGATTTGTTTACATTTAAGGAAAAGTTAGAGAATTTTCCATATTCACTAAAAAATGTAATGTCCTTGGCAAGGAGGTCTCTGTGTTTGTAAGTGTTAGCAGTATGTCGTCTGCATACATGGCTATTTTGTGCTCTGTATTGCCTATGAATATTCCTGAGATTCCTGCGTCTTTTCTAATTTTTATGGCTAGGATTTCAATGGTTATTGCGAATAAAATCGGAGAGAGTGGGCAGCCTTGCCTGGTGACATTTGTGATGGAAAAGCTGTTTGAGAGAAGGCCATTGAGCTTCACCTTTGCGGATTGTGAAGTGTACAAAGCGAATATCATTTCAATGAATTTACTACTAAAGTTCATCCTTGCCAGGGCAACCCTGAAAAAGTCTGTTGAAGTGGGCGATGCTGGGATGTCATTGTTTTGTATGTATGAGATAAGCAGGAGTACCTTAATAATAATCCTTGGCCTCTCTACCCGGGATAAATTCTACCTGGTCCAGATTTATAAGCTTGGGGAGAATCTTATTCATGTGGGTGGCTAATATTTTGGCCTATATTTTGATGTCCGAATTTAGTAGGGATATGGGGCGAAAGTTTTCTAATTTGTTTAGTGGTTTTCCCGGCTTTGGGAGTACCGTTATGTGTACTTCTAACATGTGTTTTGAGAAACCTCCTTCTAGTATAAGTTGGTTAAATACTTCAACCAAATGGGGAATTATAATTGTATAGAATACTTTGTAGTAAACTATGCTGAACCCGTCCTTGCCTGGGCTTTTACCATTTGTCATGTCCTTAATGGCTGTTATAATTTCCTCATATGTTATAGGGGAGTCCAATCTCTCTGCTTCTTCTATATCTAATGTTGTTATTTCTATATTTGAGAGGAATTCTTCTATTTACCATGTCTTCTTAGCTATGTCATATTCAGTCAGGTTTGGCGTGTCAGGCGACCCTAAATTGTATAAGGTGGAATAATATCATCTGAAGGTTTCAGCTATGTTGTTACTGTCTTTGTGAAGTGTGCCTGCCTTGTCCATTATGTATATATGTTTTGAATTGTTGTCTTTTAAGGGCCTTGGCCAACAGGGATCCCTATTTATTCCCATGCTTAAAATAGTGTTGTTTAAGGCGTAAAGCTTTAAGTTGAGTTTCTTTGAGTAAATGTGTTTGTAGTTCACCTCTCAACTTTGTCAAGTAGCTTAGTATGTTAGCTGAGGTCGGTGTCCTTTTTTGTTCTTTTTCCCAATAGGAGATTTACACCCTAAGAGAGTTGTAATGTTGCCTATATTGTTTGCGTTTTTGGGTGTTAATCTTGATGAGGTTTCTAAGCAAAAGAACAAAAAGAGTAAGCACTGCACAGGGATACCAATAATATAAAAAGTCCACGTTTAATGGGTATAAATGTTAAAAAAATAACAGCAACAAAAACGCTGTAAACACATAGAAAAAGCCAAGTGTGGGCAGGCAGACAAACAAACACAGTCGTCTAACACCTGTTTGGGGCAAAGAATCTAGACCGCTAATCCACGGAGGCCGTGTGTCACACTTTATATTATAGGAGCTGCGGCCTCCATTCCCTCTGATGACTGCTGCACTTTGGGGGCTTATTGCAGAGCTACTTTTTCTCACAGCGGCTCAAATTTGGCACCCTTTGTCTTTGTGAGTATTCCAGCTGCACTTTCAGCTGTTTGGACCCTTGCAGGGATACTGGAGGCACCGGATCGGGGTATTAGGGCATCAGAGCTTCTCTAGCAGACGGCCATCTCCTGCGCGGCCAAGCTCCGCCTCCTAGTGTTAGTTTTTTTTAAGGTTTTTTGGGGTGGGTTTTTTTTTAGATTAGGGTTTGGGCAGTTCTTAAAAGAGCTGAATGCCCTTTTAAGGCCAATGCCCATACAAATTCCCTTTTCAGGGCAATGGGTACATTATGTTTATTTAGATAGTTTTTTTTATTTTGTGGGTTTGGGGGGTTGGGTTTATAATGTTAATGGGTCTTTGTATTTTTGTTTAGAAAAAAAGCTGATTTCTTTAGGGCAATGCCCTACAAAAGGCCCTTTAAAGGTAGGTAGTTTATTATAGATTAGGTTTCTTTTATTTTGGGGTGTTTTTTTTGGGGGGGGTATTAGAATTGGATTAATTGCTATTATTTTGGTTAATTCATTCGTTATTTTGGGGTGTGTTTTTTTTTTAGAATAGACATTTTTTATTTTTAATGGGCAGCAAAAGAGCTGCATGCCCTTTTAAGGGCAATGTCCATACAAATACCCTTTTCAGGGCAATGGGTAGATTACGTTTTTTTAGATAGTTTTTTTTATTTTGTGGGTTTGGGGGGGTAGGGGTTTGTAATGTTAATGGGTATTTGTATTTTTGTTTAGAAAAGGAGCTGATTTCTTTAGGGCAATGCCCTACAAAAGGCCCTTTAAAGGTAGGTAGTTTATTATAGATTAGGTTTCTTTTATGGTGTTTTGCAATGCCCATACAAATGCCCTTTTCAGGGCAATGGGTAGATTAGGTTTTACTTTATTTTTATTTTGTTAGTTTGGGGGGTGGGGGTTTGTATACTGTTAGGGGGTGTATGTTTTTCTTTTGTAGAAAAAGAACTGATTTATTTAGGGCAATGCCCTAAAAAAGGCCCTTTTAATGGCCCTTGGTAGTTTATTATAGATTAGGGTTTTTTATTTTGGGGTGTTTAAACAGGGTATATGAATAGGAATCATTTTTATTGTTTTGTATAATTTTGTTTGTTATTTTTTGTAATTTTAGTGTTTTTTATTTTCTGTAATGGTAGTTTTTTAATTTTTGTTATGTTAGGTTTTAGTGTAAGGCAGCTTAGGTTTTATTTCACAGGTAAGTTTGTATTTATTTTAACTAGGTAGTTAGTAAATCGTTAATAACTAATCTAATCTACCTAGTTAATAACTAGTCTACCTAGTTAAAATAAATACAAACTATTAGTTATATTGTAGCTAGCTTAGGTTTCATTTTACAGGTAATTATGTATTTAGATTTAAATAGGTATTATTTAGTTAATAATTGTAACTTTAATGTAGCTCTATTTTAATTATGTTAAAGTTTGGGGGTGTTAGGGTTAGGTTTAAGGTTAGGTTTAGGGGTTAATAGTTTATTTTAGGCTGTTGCGATGTGGGGGGCTGGCGGTTTAGGGGTTAATAGGTTTATATAGTGGTAGTGATGTGGGAGGCCAGAGGTTTAGCGGTTAATAGCTTTATTTAGTGGCGGCGATATCGGGGAGCAGTGGAATAGGGGTTAATAACTTTAGTATAGTGGCGACGATGTCGGGGAGCGGTAGAATAGGGGTTAATAAATTTTTATTAGTGGCGGCGATGTCGGGAGCAGCAGATTAGGGGTTAATAACTTTAGTGTTTGCGATGTGGGAGGGCCTCAGTTTAAGGGTTAATAGGTAGTTTATGGGTGTTAGTGTACTTTGTAACACTTTAGTTATGAGTTTTATGTAACAGTTTTGTTGCGTAAAACTCATAACTACTGCTCTCAGATGGAGGTGCAGAACTTGACGTTATAAGGTGTAACACAAGCTTTTTAGCCTCACCGCAAAACTCATAATAGCAGCGCATGATAAAACGTAATTTTTTTGAGTGCGGGACTGACGTTGCGTTACAGGCTAAAAGGCTTGCAGTACAACTATACTGACAAGACTTGTAATGGCTGCGTTGCTGTTTTAACGCTGAAATTACCATTTTTTCAGAGTTAAAACACGAACGCACAACTCGTAATCTACCTGATAGTGAATAAAGGAATAAACAATATAGATATGAATGAGAATAAAGGTAGTGTAAAATGATATTAATAATGATATTAATAAATAGGGAACAGTGTGACTTGTGTATACAGTGGGGCAAAAAAGTATTTAGTCAGCCACCAATTGTGCAGGTTCTCCCACTTAAGAAGATGAGAGAGCCCTGTAATTTTCATCATAGGTATACCTCAACTATAAGAGACAAAATGTGGAAACAAATCCAGTCAATCACATTGTCTGATTTGGAAAGAATTTATTTGCAAAGTATGGTGGAAAATAAGTATTTGGTCAATATCAAAAGTTCATCTCAATACTTTGTTATATATCCTTTGTTGGCAATGACAGAGGTCAAATGTTTTATGTAAGTCTTCACAAGGTTGTCACACACTGTTGCTGGTATGTTGGTCCATTCCTGCATGCAGATCTCCTCTAGAGCAGTAATGTTTTGGGACTGTCGCTGGGCAACACAGACTTTCAACTCCCTCATAAGGTTTTCTATGGGGTTGAGATCTGGAGACTGGCTAGGATACTCCAGGACCTTGAAATGCTTCTTACGAAGCCACTCCTTTGTTGCTCGGGCGGTGTGTTTGGGATCATTGTCATGCTGAAAGACCCAGCCACGTTTCATCTTCAATGCCCTTGCTGATGGAAAGAGGTTTGCACTCAAAATCTCACGATACATGGCCCCATTCATTCTTTCATGTACACGGATCAGTCGTCCTGTTCCCTTTGCAGAGAAACAGCCCCAAAGCATGATGTTGCCACCCCCATGCTTCACAGTAGGTATGGTGTTCTTTGGTTGCAACTCAGCATTCTCTCTCCTCCAAACACGACGAGTTGTATTTCTACCAAACAGTTCTACTTTGGTTTCATCTGACCATATGACATTCTCCCAATCCACTTCTGGATCATTCAAATGCTCTCTAGCATACTTCAGATGGGCCCAGACATATACTGACTTAAGCAGGGGGACACGTCTGGCACTGCAGGATCTGAGTCCCTGGCGGTGTAGTGTGTTACTGATGGTAGCCTTTGTTACATTGGTCCCAGCTCTCTGCAGTTCATTCACTAGGTCCCCCCGTGTGGTTCTGGGATGTTTGCTCACCGTTCTTGTGATCATTTTTAACCCACTGGGTGAGATCTTGCGTGGAGCCCCAGATCGAGGAAGATTATCAGCGGTCTTGTATGTCTTCCATTTTTTAATTATTGCTACCACAGTTGATTTCTTCACTCCAAGCTGCTTGCCTATTGCAGATTCAGTCTTCCCAGCCTGGTGCAGGTCTACAATTTTGTTTCTGGTGTCCTTCAACAGCTCTTTGGTCTTCACCATAGTGGAGTTTGGAGTGTGACTGTTTGAGGTTGTGGACAGGTGTCTTTTATACTGATAACAAGTTCAAACACATGCCATTAATACAGGTAATGAGTGGAGGACAGAGGAGCCTCTTAAAGAAGAAGATACAGGTCTGTGAGAGCCAGAAATCTTGCTTGTTTGTATGTGACCAAATACTTATTTTCCACCATAATATACAAATAAATTCTTTCCAAATCAGACAATGTGATTGTCTGGATTTGTTTCCACATTTTGTCTCTCATAGTTGAGATATACCTATGATGGAAATTACAAGCCTCTCTCATCTTCTTAAGTGGGAGAACTTGCACAATTGGTGGCTGACTAAATACTTTTTTGCCCCACTGTATATATATATGGGAACAAAAAACATATATATATATATATATATATATATATATATATATATATATATATATATATATATATTTATATAAATAGTAAAGTTCACTGTTACTCTCCATAAATTCACTCAAATACTGGTATTGTAAAACAAAGTTCAAATTCCAGAGGATAAATGTCCTTAAGCGAACAAACAAAATTATATGAAATAAAACAATGATGGGTGAAATAAATGTTATTAGAATTGTGTCCTGCAGATGCCCCCTATACACGCCTCACAATAACCTTCTGTGTGGATGCAGTTCACTTCAGGGCTCGTGAAATTGCCAGAGAAAAGTCACAAATCACAGTCACTACCAGTATAGGTATAACAAACAGTTGCCGTTAGCATTCAGACCACACAGACGGAGGATGAGAATCAAGGGAAGCCGTGTTCCCAAAAGGCACTAACGCCTCAACTCACCACCTCAAAGGTGCATCGATCATCCCTTCTTCTTGTGGCTCCTCATTGAAGTCCTGTATAGGCAAAGGCAATTTCTCGGAGCCCGCTTGGCGAACACTGCAACGTCTCTGTGAAGCGTCCCACTATGCGGGAGGGGGTGTGTTCCAGCCGTCTCTCAACACGTGGTATTCGTGGACCAATCCGGAACGGGTATTAGCACTAGCATAGAAATCCTCTAGGAAACTTTGGAGCTGACGTCCTGAAACCGCTGCTGCAGCCCAGAAAAATAAGCAGCAAAGAAGAGATATTGCAGACAGCGGTTTGTGGTAGTAAAAACACAGTCTTTATTAGAACAAGGTTAAAACACTTCAGAGGTCAGCACAGGTACATCACAAAGAATAGTCCGCTAACATGTTTCTGCCTCAGGCCGTAATCATAGCTAAAGGACAATGCACTTGAGCCACTTAAAAAGGCACCAGGATCACCCTGATTGGGTAAAATAAAAAAACACGTTGTGAGAAAGATTAACCCTATGGGTACTTACATAAATTATACAGCCTATTGTCAATTTTAAAGAAATATACACTTATATTAGATGACAGATCAAAAAATTATATTTATACCAGGCAGATTATTATTATGGTTAAACCTATAAACTTAACAGCTAATTACTGTGTTATTAGTGGCAATAGAATGTTACATTAAAGAGCAAAGTTCCAAAGCTCAATTATTAGCTGTTATATTGGAACTAAAAAACAGAATTTATGCTTACCTGATAAATTACTTTCTCCAACGGTGTGTCCGGTCCACGGCGTCATCCATTACTTGTGGGAATTGTTCTCCCCCACAGGGAAAGGCAAGGAGAGCACACAGCAAGAGCTGTCCATATAGCTCCCCCTTTGGCTCCGCCCCCCAGTCATTCGACCGACGGTTAGGAGAAAAAGGAGAAACTATAGGGTGCCGTGGTGACTGTAGTGTATAAAGAAAAAAAAAATTCAACCTGATTAAAAAAACCAGGGCGGGCCGTGGGCTGGACACACCGTTGGAGAAAGTAATTTATCAGGTAAGCATAAATTCTGTTTTCTCCAACATTGGTGTGTCCGGTCCACGGCGTCATCCATTACTTGTGGGAACCAATACCAAAGCTTTAGGACACGGATGAAGGGAGGGAGCAAATCAGGTTACCTAAACAGAAGGCACCACAGCTTGCAAAACCTTTCTCCCAAAAACAGCCTCCGAAGAAGCAAAAATATCAAATTTGTAGAATTTGGCAAAAGTGTGCAGAGAAGACCAAGTCGCTGCCTTACATATCTGGTCAACAGAAGCCTCGTTCTTATAGGCCCATGTGGAAGCCACAGCCCTAGTAGAGTGAGCTGTGATACAGTCAGGAGGCTGCCGTCCGGCAGTCTCATAAGCCAAGCGGATAATGCTTTTCAGCCAGAAAGAGAGAGAGGTAGCAGTAGCTTTTTGACCTCTCCTTTTACCAGAGTAAACGACAAACAAGGATGAGGTTTGTCTAAAATCTTTTGTTGCTTCTAAATAGAACTTTAAAGCACGAACAACATCTAAATTGTGTAATAAACGTTCCTTCTTTGAAACTGGATTCGGACACAAAGAAGGAACAACTATTTCCTGGTTGATGTTCTCGTTGGAAACAACTTTTGGAAGAAAACCAGGCTTAGTACGCAAAACAACCTTATCTGAATGGAACACCAGATAGGGTGGATCACACTGCATAGCAGATAATTCAGAAACTCTTCTAGCAGAAGAAATAGCAACCAAAAACACAACTTTCCAAGATAGTAACTTAATATCTATGGAATGTAAAGGTTCAAATGGAACCCCTGGAAGAACTGAAAGAACTAAATTTAGACTCCAAGGAGGAGTCATGGGTCTGTAAACAGGCTTGATTCTAACCAAAGCCTGAACAAAAGCTTGTACATCTGGCAAAGCTGCCAGTCGTTTGTGCAACAAGACGGATAATGCAGAAATCTGCCCTTTTAGAGAACTAGCTGACAATCCTTTATCCAAACCTTCTTGGAGAAAGGAGAGAATCTTTGGAATTTTAATCTTACTCCAGGAGAATCCTTTGGATTCACACCAACAGATATATTTTTCCATATTTTATGGTAAATCCTAGTCACAGGTTTTCTGGCTTGGACCAGAGTATCAATCACAGAATTTGAAAACCCACGCTTGGATAAAATCAAGCGTTCAATTTCCAAGCAGTCAGCTGCAGAGAAACTAGATTGGGATGTTCGAATGGACCTTGTACTAGAACAGAGCTTTCCAAACTTTTCATGTTGGTGACACACTTTTTAGACCTATATAATTTCGCGACACAGTAATTCAGTTGTACTAGCAAACAGGAGGTTAAACTAACTTGTTTTAAGAGATACGGACACATACATAAATTATATAATAACAAAATGTATTTACAAGTAACAGTATGTGCAAGAATTAAAAAAAAAAAAAGTTTAATAACACCAATAGCTACTTACTGGGATGGGATGAACACAGTTTTTGAATATTTGGTGGAATATTAGATAAAGACACTCGCATTTCATCATCAAGCAGCTGTCCCACTCACTGACTACACATGCAGTCACGAGCCTATTGAGGAGACTACAGGGCAGATGTATCAAGGTCTGGCGGACCTGATCCGACACTGCGGATCAGGTCCGCCAGACCTCACTGAATATGGCGAGCAATACAAGAGCTGCTGGTGCAAAGCCGCCCCCTGCAGACTCGCGGCCAATAGGCCGCCAGCAGGGGGTGTCAATCAACCCGATCGTACTTGATCGGGTTGAATTGCGGCGATATCTGCAGGCTCGCCAGAAACACGGGGCATCAAGCTCCATTCGGAACTTGATACATATGCCCCTACATGTGCAGTCAGGAGCTAATGTGCTATCAAAGTCGCCAATGGGAATAGTTTCAGTTCCCACTGAGCTGCGCCAATAGGTTAAGATGATCTGTGACCCACTAGGTATACGTAGCAGGCATTCGGAAAGTCGGGAAGCCAAAAAATTTTTACAAAAAAATGTATGCTGAAGCAGGGACACACCTACACACTGCCGCCGACACACTAATGTGTCACGACACACAGTTTGGAAAGCACTGTACTAGAAGGTCCTGTCTCAAAGGTAGCTTCCATGGTGGAGCCGATGACATATTCACCAAGTCTGCATACCAAGTCCTGCGTGGCCACGAAGGAGCTATCAGAATCACTGAGGCCTTCTCCTGTTTGATCCTGGCTATGAGCCTGGGGAGGAGAGGAAACGGTGGAAACGCATATGCTAGGTTGAATGACCAAGGCGCCACTAATGCATCCACTAGAGTCGCCTTGGGATCCCTGGATCTGGACCCGTAGCAAGGAATCTTGAAGTTCTGACGGGACGCCATTAGATCCATGTCTGGAATGCCCCATAATTGGGTTAACTGAGCAAAGACCTCCGGATGGGGTTCCCACTCCCCCGGATGGAAAGTCTGACGAATCAAATAGTCCGCCTCCCAGTTGTCTACTCCTGGGATGTGAATAGCAGATAGATGGCAGGAGTGATTCTCTGCCCATTGGATTATCTTGGTTACTTCCTTCATCGCTAGGGAACTCTTTGTTCCCCCCTGATGATTGATGTACGCAACAGTCGTTATGTTGTCCGACTGAAATCTTATGAACCTGGCTTCCGCTAGCTGAGGCCAAGCCAGGAGCGCATTGAATATAGCTCTTAGTTCCAAAATGTTTATCGGGAGGACTCTTCCCGCAACCCTGAGCTTTCAGAGAGTCCCAGACTGCGCCCCACCCCAAGAGGCTGGCGTCGGTCGTGACGATGACCCACTCCGGTCTGCGGAAACTCATTCCCTGAGACAGGTGATCCTGGGTCAACCACCAGAGAAGTGAGTCCCTGGTTACCTGGTCTACTTGAATTTAGGGAGACAAGTCTGTATAGTCCCCATTCCACTGATTGAGCATGCACAGCCGCAATGGTCTTAGATAAATTTAAGCAAAAGGAACCACATCCATTGCTGCGACCATTAGTCCTATTACATGCATTGAGCTATGGAGGGTTGAGGAATAGAGTGAAGAACTCGACAAGCTTTTAGAAGCTTTGTCTTTCTGACGTCTGTGAGAAAGATCTTAATTTCCACAGAATCTATTATTGTTCCCAGAAAAGGAACCCTTGTGGACGGTGACAGTGAACTTTTTTCTATGTTCACTTTCCACCCGTGAGATCTCAGAAAAGCCAACACAATGTCTGTATGAGCCCTCGCTTTGGAAAGAGACGACGCTTGGATTAGGATGTCATCTAGATAAGGTGCTACAGCGATGCCCCTCGGTCTTAGGACCGCTAGAAGGGACCCTAGCACCTTTGTGAAAATTCTGGGAGCGGTGGCTAAACCGAATGGAAGAGCCACAAACTGGTAATGTTTGTCCAGAAAGGCGAAACTCAGGAACTGATGATGAGATTTGTGGATTGGGATATGCAGATACGCATCCTTCAGATCCACGGTAGTCAAAAATTGACCCTGCTGGATTGTTGGTAAGATTGTCCAAATGGTTTCCATCTTGAAGGATGGAACTCTGAGGAACTTGTTTAATATCTTTAAATCCAGAATTGGCCTGAAAGTTCCCTCTTTTTTGGGAACCACAAACAGGTTTGAGTAAAACCCTAGACCTTGTTCCCCGGAGGGGACTGGGTTTATCACTCCCATCTTTGATAGGTCTCTTACACAATGTAAGAATGCCTGTTTCTTTATCTGGTCTGAAGATAAGCGAGACAGGTGGAACCTTCCCTTTGGAAGAAGTCCCTTGAATTCTAACAGGTATCCCTTGGAAACTATCTCTAGTGCCCAGGGATCCAGAACATCTCTTGCCCAAGCCTGAGCGAAGAGAGATAGTCTGCCCCCTACCAGATCCGGTCCCAGATCGGGGGCTACCCCTTCATGCTGTCTTGGTAGCAGCAGCAGGTTTCTTGGTTTGTTTACCCTTGTTCCAGCCTTGCATGGGCTTCCAAGTGGGTTTGGGCTGGGCCGCGTTACCTTCTTGTCTAGCGGCAGTGGAGTTATTAGCCGGTCCGTTCCTGAAATTGCGAAAGGAACGAAAATTAGACTTGTTCTTAGCCTTAAAAGGCCTATCCTGCGGGAGGGCATGGCCCTTACCCCCAGTGATGTCTGAAATAATTTCCTTCAATTCCGGCCCAAAATGGGTCTTACCCTTGAAAGGAATATTCAGTAACTTAGTCTTGGACGACACGTCTGCCAACCAGGATTTTAGCCAAAGCGCCCTCCGCGCTACTATAGCAAAACCTGAGTTTTTCGCCGCCAATTTCGTTATTTGAAAGGCGGCATCCAATATAAAGGAATTAGCTAACTTTAATGCATGAATTCTGTCCATGACTTCTTCATAGGAAGTCTCTTTCTGGAGCGACCTTTCTAGTTCTTCGAACCAAAAGGACGCCGCTGAAGTGACAGTAATAACACACGTAGCTGGTTGAAGGATGAACCCTTGCTGAACAAAAATCTTTTTAAGCAATCCTTCCAATTTTTTATCCATAGGATCTTTGAAAGCGGAGCTGTCCTCTATAGGAATAGTTGTGCGCTTTGCTAGTGTTGAAACAGCTCCCTCAACCTTCGGGACCGTTTGCCATGCGTCCCTTCTAGGGTCTACTATGGGAAACATTTTCTTAAATATAGGAGGTGGGGCAAAGGGTACACCTGGCTTCTCCCACTCCTTTTCCACTATGTTCGCTACCCTCTTAGGTATTGGAAAAGCGTCGTCGTGCACTGGGACCTCTAAAAATTTGTCCAATTTGCACAACTTCTCTGGTACTACCATGGAATCACAGTCATCCAGAGTAGCTAATACCTCCTTAAGCAAAGCGCAGAGATGTTCTAGCTTAAACTTAAATGCCACTAGATCAGGTTCTGCCTGTTGAGAAATTTATCCTGAGTCTGAAATTTCACCCTCAGACAGCCCTTCCCTCACAGCCAATTCCGATTGATGTGAGGGTAAAATAGATAAGGCATCGTCAGCGTCTGATTGTTCATCCTTTTTATCTGTATTTAAAGCTGAACAATCACGCTTTCTCTGAAACACTGGCAGTTTGGATAAAAGATTTGCTATAGAATTATCCACTATTGCTGATAATTGTTGCATAGAAATAAGCACTGGCGCGCTAGGTGTCGCCTGCGTGGGCAAAGCTGGTGTAGACACAGAAGGAGAGGATGTAGAGCTATCCCCACTACCTTCATTAGATAAATCATCTTGGGCAACATTATGAAAAATAACAGAGCTGTCCTGATTTTGTTTGGACGCTATGGCGCAATTATCACAAACACTCGAAGGGGGAACCACATTTGTCTCTATACACACAGAATATAGGTTATCTGATGGAACAGACATGTTAAACAGATTTAAGCAGGCAAACAATGCAATAAAAACGATTTTAAACAAAAAATGAATGTTCAAAAAACTATGAAGGCAATATCCGATTTTTCTGAAATTTAGACCCCAGTGTCTTAATGCTTAGAAAGTATTGCACAGCAAATATGGAGACTCTAGCTCTTAAAACAAGCAAACCGGAGCTAATTGTTGGATTTAACCGTTTTACACACCACAATCCCAGCTACAGCCTTGCTGCAGCTCTTTACCTTCCTTAGGGGTCACCATTCACAGAAAAAAGCCTTTTGGAGTCACTTTCTGAACCACAGGACCCTCTCACATGAATCTGCATGCACTGCCTTGAAATTCAACTGCACAGCTGAAGTGCCAAAATGAGGCTTCCTCCCTCAGCACACTAGAGTGAAGGGGCCTTCCTGACTAGATTTAGGTGTCTAAAACAAGCCAGATCAATAAAAAACGTTCCCAAGTGTATGTGAGCTTATAAAATATTTCAAATGGTATAATATTGTAATAAAAACCAATCGATTTAGCCCCTAACAGTGTCTACCAGCATAAAAAACAAAAAGGGGAAGCCTGTTATCTTTTTTGCTGAGGTGAAAGAAAAATGGCTTACCGTTTCCCCTGAGGGGAAAAATGACTGTCATCTAGCATTAGCCTGTGTTGTTAGAAGGAGACTAGTCATACCTGAAGCAGATGAGTCTGCAAACTGTTACCCCCAACTGAAGTTCTCTTGTTTCAACAGTCCTGCGTGGTAACAGTAATGGATTTTAGTTACTTGTGCTAAAATCATAGCCCTCTTAAACAGAAACTTTTCTGTTATAGAGTAAATAGTACATAGTACAAGCCAGCACTATTTTAAAAATAACAAACTCTTGATAGAAGAATAAAAAACTACAACTAACACCACAAACTCCTCGCCATCCCCGTGGTAGATGCTACTTGTTCAGAGCGGCAAGGAGAATGACTGGGAGGTGGAGCCAGAGGGGGAGCTATATGGACAGCTCTTGCTGTGTTCTCTCCTTGCCTTTCCCTGTGGGGGAGAACATTTCCCACAAGTAATGGATGACGCCGTGGACCGGACACACCAATGTTGGAGAAACTAACATTATAAGCCGACATAAAAGGTACATAAACACTGTCATATTATGCTTAAAATTAGCTAAAGATGAAGAATGGAGAGAAAAATACTGACATTTCATTAATGTAATGATGGATGGAACATTGCATATATATATATTGAGACTTAATTTTTAGAGACTTCAAAAATAGAAGAAATATCATTATTATTATTGGTTGTCAACTATAACAACAACAACAATAATAATAGAGGGTATAACGAGTATAAACAAGGGACAGGTTAAGTGCAAAGTCAAGACAGGCCACTGCAGAAGAAGAATAATTGACCCAAGGCAATAGAGATATCTACTGCCAATAGTTTATTAAGTCATATTCTGAATTTAAACCTGTAGGTACACGAGTTTGTAATTTAAAAATCCAGAACATTTCCCTCTTCTGCAGCAGCCTGTCTCTATCGCCCCCTGTTGGGGGGCAAAGCACTCTTTCAATAGACTGCCACCTAAGCGAGTCTACACTTTTCTGATGACACTTCGCAAAGTGTTGCACCAATGGTGTAGAAGCTGTGCCAGCTTGTATCGTGGAGAGATGATTGCGAATGCGCACCTTTACCTCAGTAGTCGTGAGTCCAACGTACTGTAAATGGCACGTAATGCAGCTCAATACATACACAACATACAGAGAAGTGCATTTGAGACAGGACTGTAACTTCAGACTTGATACTGCCAGAGGGTAAAACAAATTCACACACCCTGCATTTGTTTCGGCACTTAAAAATGCCTCTGTGTGTAAGCCAAGAGCTCTGCTTTTGATTATCCAAGACACTAAATATGTCATCTGTACACTTGAGCATCTGAAATGGCAACACAATAGTCACAAGTGGGCCACAATTTATGTGGTCGCACTATACTCCTCCATTCCACACGAGGAGGGTCTAGTAGCGGTCAATTTCTTTTTGGAATTTTATTCAGATTTATCTGTTGAATTCAGACGTTTCATTCTTAGAGTTCTTAAATTTTTGCTTACGCACAATTATTTTTCTTTTGAGGATGGTTTCTATCTCCAGAGACGTGGGACAGCCATGGGGGCTAAATTTGCCCCCTCCTATGCTAACCTATTTATGGGTTGGTGGGAGCTGTCCCACGTCTATGGAGATGGGAACCCCTTCAGAGAATTTATTTACTTTTATGGCCACTATATAGATGACCTGCTCCTCATGTGGAATGGGAGTGAGTCACAGTTCATGTCTTTCATTGCATATTTAAACTCCAATAATATTGGAATAAAGTTTACTAGTGAGCTACAGGGAAGTGTGATTAATTTTCTGGATATTACGATTACAGGCATGGAGGATGGAAGAGTAGAGACAGAGATTTACAGGAAGCCCATAGCTGGGAATACCCTCCTACATGCACAGAGTTGCCATCCTAGGCACGTACCCTTTACTGTGGCCAAGGGACAATTTATTCGGGTCAAACGTAACTGCTCTTTACCGAATAAATGTGCTGAACAGTCACAAGATTTGACTAACAGGCTAAAACATAGAGGGTACAGTGCTCAGTGCTAAGATCATTAAGGAGGCCAGGAAACAGGTAGATGGCCTAGATAGGTCAAAGGTTTTGGGTTTTACAAGTGCAATTGATAAGCACAAAACCACCAATGAACATAAAGGAGTAACTTTTGTCACAGAATTTAGTCAGGAATATACAGATATCTGCAAAATAGTTAAAAAAAAACATTTTTCATTTCTAGCGGCTGATGATAAGCTTGAGCATTGTATTGCCCAAGGTTTACGCTACTCCTACAGGAAAACAACCACATTGGGTAATTTATTTAATCTCTTTCTGTGCTACCTAAGACTAATCAAAAGCAGAGCTCTTGGCTTACACACAGAGGCATTTTTAAGTGCCGAAACAAATGCAGGGTGTGTGAATTTGTTTTACCCTCTGACAGTATTAAGTCTGAAATCACAGGGGAGACTTTTGCTATACAGTCCTGTCTCAAATGCACTTCTCTGTATGTTGTGTATGTGTTGAGCAACATTACGTGCCATTTTACAGTACGTTGGACTCACGACTACTGAGGTAAAGGTGCACATTCGCAATCATCTCTCCACGATACAGGCTGGCGCAGCTTCCACACCATTGGTGCAACACTTTGCGAAGTGTCATCAGAAAAGTGTAGACTCGCTTAGGTGGCAGGCTATTGAAAGAGTGCTTTGCCCCCCAAGAGGGGGCGATAGAGACAGGCTGCTGCAGAAGAGGGAAATGTTCTGGATTTTTAAATTACAAACTCGTGTACCTACAGGTTTAAATTCAGAATATGACTTAATAAACTATTGGCAGTAGATATCTCTATTGCCTTAGGTCAATTATTCCCTCTTGTGCAGCGGCCTGTCCTGACTTTGCACTTAACCTGTCCCTTGTTTATACTCTTTATACCCTCTATTATTATTGTTGTTGTTGTTATAGTTGACAACCAATAATAATAATGATATTTCTTCCATTTTTTAAGTCTCTAAATATTAAGGGGGGTAGTTATCAAGCCATCAACCTCAAATACGCTGGAATTCCGCAGCGTATTTGTGGCGAGGCTGATTCGCCTTAGTTATCAAAGGCTCGAGACCGGCAAAAGTAGAATTTTGTGACGTAAGCATCGATCCGCCGGACTCAGTCCGACACAGATCGATTCTTATGTCACTCCAGATGTTCCGCACACAAGTGCGGCACAATCTCACTACTTTTGCTAGCTATCAGAAAACTAGCAGGTACGCTCGGCACTTTTACGGCCCAGCGTACCTGGTTTTCAATCCGCCACCCCTGGAGGCGGCGGATCCCATAGGAATCAATGGGAGTCTGACCATAGCGAAAGTACAAGTTAGCTGCTGACAGACATCCCATTGATTTCTATGGGAGCTGTCTACACCTAACACCCTAACATGTACCCCGAGTCTAAACACCACTAATCTGACCCCCCCTACACCGCCGCAACTAAATAAAGTTATTACCCCCTAAACCGCCGCTCCCGGAGCCCACCGCAAGCTACTCTATACATATTAACCCCTAAACCGCCGCTCCCGGAGCCCGCCGCAACTATAATAAATGTATTAACCCCTAAACCGCCGCTCCCTGAACCTGCCGCAACCTATATTAAATGTATTAACCCCTATCCTGCCCCCCCCTACACCGTCGCCACCTATAATACATTTATTAACCCCTATCCTGCCCCCCACTACGCCACCGCCGCCACTGTCATAAAATTATTAACCCCTAAACCTGAGTCTAACCCTAACGCCCCCCTAACTTAAATATTAATTAAATAAATCTAAATAAATTAACTCTTATTAAGTAAATGAATCCTATTTAAAACTAAATACTTACCTTTAAAATAAACCCTAATATAGCTACAATATAAATAATAATTATATTCTAGCTATCTTAGGATTTATTTTTATTTTACAGGTACCTTTCAATTTATTTTAACCATGTACAATAACTATTAAATAGTTATTAACTATTTAATAGCTTACCTAGCTAAAATAAAGAGAAATGTACCTGTGAAATAAATCCTAACCTAAGTTACAATTACACCTAACACTACACTATACTTTAATAAATTATTCCTATTTAAAAATAAATACCTACCTGTAAAATAAACCCTAAGATAGCTACAATATAATTAATAATTATATTATAGCTATTTTAGGATTTATATTTATTTTACAGGTAACTTTGTATTTATTTTAGCTAGTTAGAATAGTTATTAAATAGTTATTAACTATTTAATAACTACATAGCTAAAAGAAATACAAAATTACCTGTAAAATAAATCCTAACTTAAGTTACAATTAAACCTAATACTACACTATCATTAAATTAATTAAATAAACTACCTACAAATAACTACAATTAAATACAATTACATAAACTAACTAAAGTACAAAAAATAAAAAAATAAGTTACAAACATGTTACAAATATTACAACAATTTTAAGCTACTTACACCTAATCTAAGCCCCCTAATAAAATAACAAACCCCCCCAAAATAAAAAAATGCCCTACCCTATTCTAAATTAAATACATTTCAAAGCTCTTTTACCTTACCAGCCCTTAAAAGGGCCATTTGTGGGGGCATGCCCCAAAGAAAACAGCTCTTTTGCCTGTAAAAGAAAAATACAACCCCCCCCCCAACATTAAAACCCACCACCCACATACCCCTAATCTAACCCAAACCCCCCTTACAAAAACCTAACACTAATCCCCTGAAGATCATCCTACCTTGAGTCGTCTTCACTCAGCCGAGCCACCGATGGAACTGAAGAGGACATCCGGAGCGGAAGAAGTTAATCCTCCAAGCGGCGCTGAAGAAATCTTCCATCCGATGAAGTCATCTTCCAAGCCGGGTCTTGAATCTTCCTTCCGCCAACGCGGAACCACCTTCTTCACCGACGGACTACGACGAATGACGGCTCCTTTAAGGGACGTCATCCAAGATGGCGTCCCCTCAATTCCGATTGGCTGATAGGATTCTATCAGCCAATCGGAATTAAGGTAGGAAAAATCTGATTGGCTGATGGAATCAGCCAATCAGATTGAGCTCGCATTCTATTGGCTGTTCCGATCAGCCAATAGAATGCGAGCTCAATCTGATTGGCTGATTGCATCAGCCAATCGGATTGAACTTGAATCTGATTGGCTGATTCCATATGTGGGTGGTGGGTTTTAATGTTGGGGGGGGGGGGTTGTATTGTTCTTTTACAGGCAAAAGAGCTGTTTTCTTTGGGGCATGCCCCCACAAATGGCCCTTTTAAGGGCTGGTAAGGTAAAAGAGCTTTGAAATTTATTTAATTTAGAATAGGGTAGGGCATTTTTTTATTTTGGGGGGGTTTGTTATTTTATTAGGGGGCTTAGATTAGGTGTAAGTAGCTTAAAATTGTTGTAATATTTGTAACATGTTTGTAACTTATTTTTTGTACTTTAGTTAGTTTATGTAATTGTATTTAATTGTAGTTATTTGTAGGTAGTTTATTTAATTAATTTAATGATAGTGTAGTATTAGGTTTAATTGTAACTTAAGTTAGGATTTATTTTACAGGTAATTTTGTATTTCTTTTAGCTATGTAGTTATTAAATAGTTAATAACTATTTAATAACTATTCTAACTAGCTAAAATAAATACAAAGTTACCTGTAAAATAAATCCTTATTATTAATTATATTGTAGCTATCTTAGGGTTTATTTTACAGGTAAGTATTTATTTTTAAATAGGAATAATTTATTAAAGTATAGTGTAGTGTTAGGTGTAATTGTAACTTAGGTTAGGATTTATTTCACAGGTACATTTCTCTTTATTTTATCTAGGTAAGCTATTAAATAGTTAATAACTATTTAATAGCTATTGTACCTAGTTAAAATAAATTGAAAGTTGCCTGTAAAATTAAAAAAAATCCTAAAATAGCTAGAATATAATTATTATTTATATTGTAGCTATATTAGGGTTTATTTTAAAGGTAAGTATTTAGTTTTAAATAGGATTCATTTACTTAATAAGAGTTAATTTATTTAGATTTATTTAATTAATATTTAAGTAAGGGGGGCGTTAGGGTTAGACTTAGGTTTAGGGGTTAATAATTTTATTACAGTGGCGGCGGCGTAGTGGGGGGCAGGATAGGGGTTAATAAATTTATTATAGGTGGCGACGGTGTAGGGGGGGCAGATTAGGGGTTAATAAATTTATTATAGGTGGCGACGGTGTAGGGGGGGCAGGATAGGGGTTAATAGGTTTAATATAGGTTGCGGCGGGTTCATGGAGCGGCGGTTTAGGGGTTAAACTATTTATTTAGTTGCGGAGAGGTGCGGGATCAGCAGGATAGGGGTTAATAATTTTATTATAGAGGGCGACGGTATAGGGGGGGCAGGATAGGGGTTACTAGGTATACTGTAGGTGGCAGCGGTGTCCGGGAGCGGCGGTTTAGGGGTTAATACATTTATAAGACTTGCGGCAGGGTTTAGGAGCGGCGGTTTAGGGGTTAATACATTTATAAGACTTGCGGCAGGGTCTAGGAGCGGCGGTTTAGGGGTTAGTAACTTTATTGAGTTGCGGGAGGCTCCGGGGGCGCCGGTATAGGGGGTAGAACAGTGTAGTTTAGTGTGAGTGCTTAGTGACAGGCTAGCAATAAAGCTGGGAAAAAGCCGAAGGGCAGCGAGATCGGATGAGTGATAACTGTCACAGTCCGCTGCTCATCGCCCCGCGGCTTTTTGACAGCTTTATTTGATAACTTAGGCGTATTTTTTCAGGTCCGCGGCGGCAAAGGTAGGCGAGCTTAGGCGGGCGTATTGGGCCGGCGAAGCCAGAAAAGTAGACAGCTTGATAACTACCCCCCTATGTCTCAATATATATATATTCAATGTTCCATCCATCATTACATTAATGAAATGTCAGTATTTTTCTCTCCATTCTTCATCTTTAGCTAATTTTAAGCATAATATGACAGTGTTTATGTACCTTTTATGTCGGCTTATAATGTTAGTTTTTAGTTCCAATATAACAGCTAATAATTGAGCTTTGGAACTTTGCTCTTTAATGTAACATTCTATTGCCACTAATAACACAGTAATTAGCTGTTAAGTTTATAGGTTTAACTATAATAATAATCTGCCTGGTATAAATATAACTTTTTGATCTGTCGTCTAATATAAGTGCATATTTCTTTAAAATTGACAATAGGCTGTATAATTTATGTAAGTACCCATAGGGTTAATCTTTCTCACAACGTGTTTTTTATTTTACCCAATCAGGGTGATCCTGGTGCTTTTTTAAGTGGCTCAGGTGCATTGTCCTTTAGCTATGATTACGGTCTGAGGCCGAAACATGTTAGCGGACTATTCATTGTGATGTACCTGTGCTGACCTCTGGAGTGTTTTAACCTTGTTCTAATAAAGACTGTGTTTTTACTACCACAAACCGCTGTCTGCAATATCTCTTCTTTGCTGCCTATATATATATATATATATATATATATATATATATATATATATATATATATATATATATATATATATATATATATATATATATATATATATTGGATATAAAAAGTCTACACACCCCTGTTAAAATGTCAGGTTTCTGTGATGTAAAAAAATTAGACAAAGATAAATCATTTCAGAACTTTTTCCACCTTTAAAGTAACCTATAAACTGTATAACTCAATTGAAAAACAAACTGAAAGCTTTTAGGGGGAGGGAAGAAAACAAAAAAACTTAAATAATGTGGTTGCATAAGTGTGCATGTATAACTGGGGATGTAGCTGTGTTCAGAATTAAGCAATCACATTCAAAATCATGTTAAATAGGAGTCAGCAAACACCTGCCATCATTTAAAGAGCCTCTGATTAACCCCAAATAAAGTTCAGCTGCTCTAGTTGGTCTTTCCTGAAATTTTCTTAGACGCATCCCACAGCAAAAGCCATGGTTCACAGAGAGCTTCCAAAACATCAGAGGGATCTCATTGTTAAAAGGTATCAGTCAGGAGAAGGGTACAAAAGAATTTCGAAGGAATTAGATAAACCATGGCACACAGTGAAGACAGTCATCATCAAGTGGAGAAAATATGGCACAACAGTGACATTACCAAGAACTGGACGTCCCTCCAAACTTGATGAAAAGACAAGAAGAAAACTGGTCTGGGAGGCTACCAAGAGGCTGCAGGAATATCTGGCAAATACTGGCTGTGTGGTACATGTGACAACAATCTCCCGTATTCTTCATATGTCTGGGCTATGGGGTAGAGTGGCAAGATGAAAGCCTTTCCTTACGAAGAAAAACATCCAAGCCAGGCTACATTTTGCAAAAACACATCTGAAGTCTCCCAAAAGCATGTGGGAAAAGGTGTTATGGTCTGATGAAACCAAGGTTGAACTTTTTGGCCATAATTCCAAAAGATATGTTTGGGGCAAAAACAACACTGCACATCACCAAAAGAACACCATACCCACAGTGAAGCATGGTGGTGGCAGCATCATGCTTTGGTGCTGTTTTTCTTCAGCTGGAACTGGGGCCTTAGTTAAGCTAGAGGTAATTAATAAAAGTTCCAAATACCAGTCAATTTTGGCACAAAACCATTAATGTTAACAGGTCATCGACTGATGATTGCCATTCGTCTAGAGTTGGAGTGTCTGTTGACTTCCATTTTTTTTTTAATTAATTTTTTCACTCCAGTAAGCATTATTAAAAGGAGGGACTGAATATGTATTTCTTTGAGTTTTGGAAGGTGTAAGAAAAGTATTGTTTCTGGAGTGCAGGGGATTTCTGCATGTAGACTTTCTGATATAAATCTGATCACTTCAGACCAGAATCCCAAAAGTCTCAGGCACAACCACCAAATATGCAAGAGTGTACCAGTCTTGCCGCATCCTCTCCAGAACAAGGGGCTAGCTGAGGGATAAAGGTTCTGGAGTCTTGCTGGGGTGAGATACCACCTGCTTAATTATTTATGTTAGATTTCTTGTACATTGGCCGATATTGAGGAGCGTTTTACTAAGGTAAATGATTTGAGCCATGCCTCTTTATCAATGTCATTGTTGTGGTCTTTGTTCCAAGCGCTAGTGTATGTAGGAAGAGGGCTATCAGGTGCCACCAGCAGAAGTTTATAAATTAGGGAGATTAGTCGTCTTTGTGGTTTACTCGCTATGCACAGGTGTTTAAATGAGGTGAGGTCTCTGCCTAATTTGTCTTTATAAGCGTGGTTTGACAAGCAATGTATTAATTGGTTGTATCTCAGCCATGAGGAGAAAATATCATCATCTATTTCTGTCATTTGCTGTTGTGTTTGGAATCTCCCATTCTCTATCATATTGTATAAGCAGCCTGTTTTGAGATTATAAGGTTTGTTTAGCCATGTTCCCAGTTTTTAATATGGTAGTTCAGGGTTCTCTATAATAGGTAATAAAGGTGAAAATCTAGATGAGATATGCATGTTAGTGGCCACCAATTTATCCCATTTGTGTAGTGTTTCTAGTGTCATTTGAAATTTGCTTAGGATTTTAAAACATAGTGTTGGGGGAGTCCATGCCAATGTGCCAACATTATTAAGTTTTAAAATGTGTCCGTCTAGTTGAACCCAGGCTTTGTGTGTGGTATTATGGGACCATTCTATTATGTGTTGTAGTAATATGGCTCGCCTATATGCCGTCAAGCCTGGGAAACCCAGGCCCCCCTATCCCGCGGGAGGTACATTGGTTTTCTAGGCACCCTTGGCTTCACGCCTGTCCACACAAACTGTTCCAGTAACCTTTGTAAATGAGGCAAATAGTCTCTCAGGAGAGAGATTGTATTGGTCTGCATGATATATAGTATACGTGGTAGGATATTCATTTTAATCACTCCAATCTTGCCCAACCACGAAAGAGGGTTATTTTTTCATGACAATAGGTCACTTGCTATCTCTTCCTTTAGTCTTAGATAATTATCTTTGTACAGATCTTGTGATTTAGTTGAAAGGTATATACCTAAATATCGTAATTGTGTGGTACTCACAAAAACCCCACCGTTCGTTTGTAGGTAACGTAGATACGTTACCTACAAACGAACGTGACGTTGGGGTTTTTGTGACTACCACACAATTACAATATTTATTACAGATGTTCAGGAGGGGCACTAATGTTTAAAAGTTCAGATTTCGCTAAATGAAGAAGGAAGTTGGAGAGCGCTCTGTATGTATTTATCTCTTTAAGGAGTTCACGTACTGATGTGTCTATATTTGTGAGAGTATTCAGTATATTGTCTGCATATAGCGCTTGCTTGTACTCTGCTCCTCCCACTACATCCCCTGTAATCTTAGTATTATACTTTATACTTATTAAGAGGTTTTTCTAAGAGAGAGTCGTCCAATCTCCAAATATATGTAGTAGGAGGAATGTCAGGCCATTGGATTGTACATGTGTCTGGGGCATGGACAGACAATGTTATTGGGCCTATGTCGCATGTGTTAACCATATCAAACCCTATAGTTTCTGTGAGAAAATAATCAATATGTGAATATTTATTATGTGGAGAAGAGTAAAATGTAAAATCTTTGCTAGTTGGATGGAGGATTCTCATTGAGCCCTATTTCTGAGATGTTTGTCGGACATGGTCCGACAGATATCGCTGAATGCGGAGAGCAATACTGCAATGCCGCCCTATGCAGACTCCAGCCGCCAGCAGGGGGGTGTCAATCAACCCAATCGTACTCGATCGGGTTGAATTCCGGCGATGTCTGTCTGGCTGCTCAGAGCAGGCGGACAGGGTTATGGAGCAGCAGTCTTTAAACTGCTGCTTCATAACTGATGTTTCTGGTGAGCTTGCAGACTCGCCAGAAACACGGGCCCTCAAGCTCCATCCTGAAGGTTCTAAGGGAAGGTTGAGGTCTCTGGCCATGAATACCGGTCCTTTTGCATGATCCAGTATTATTTTAGAGACTTGTAGACAAGTCTCTAAAATAAACAAGTCTAAATAAACAAGTCTTACTTTTGTGTAACTCTTAACCTTTCTCTTTCCCTTCACCTTCCCCTTTTTCCACTCTTTTTTTTTTTCCTTCCAGAATGGATTACCAAAAAAGAAGATACCGAACACATTGTCTTACATTTACTACCATCAACGCTAAGGGTAAGAGATCTATAGCCTTTAAAGAGTATTATTTTAGAGACTTGTTTATTTTAGAGACTTGTTTACAAGTCTCTAAAATAATACTGGATCATGCAAAAGGACCGGTATTCATGGCCGGAGACCTCAACCTTCCCTTAGAAATACAAGTTGACACATCCGCTGGCACTTCCAGTGTGCCTAATAGAACAACCAAAATTGTAAAAACTACCCTTTCGGAATTGCTGCTTCACGATATATGGGGGCCTATCTATCAAGCTTAGGATGGAGCTTGAGGGCCTGTGTTTCTGGCGAGTCTGCAGGCTCACCAGAAACACTAGTTATGACCCTGTCTTCCTGCTCTGAGCAGGCGGACAGACATCGCCGGAATTCAACCCGATCGAGTTCGAACTGATGTTATGTTTGGTGCGTATACAGTTACAAGTGTAATAGGGTGGTCGTAAAGTGTACCTAACACCAGGTATCGTCCCTCAGAGTCTTTCTCAATATGTGTTATTTGAGCAGGACTGTGTGGTGTATCAAAATTCCTACTCCACATTTTTTTGAGGGCCCAGATGAGAAATAGGCTGTTGGATATGTGGTGTTGAACCATTTTGGTTCACTCCCTTTGCGAAAGTGTGTCTCTTGCACGAAAATTATATGACTGTGCAGATTCTTAAGATTTCTTTAAAGGCTATAGATCTCTTACCCTTAGCGTTGATGGTAGTAAATGTAAGACAATGTGTTCGGTATCTTCTTTTTCGGTAATCCATTCTGGAAGGAAAAAAAAAAAGAGTGGAAAAAGGGGAAGGGGAAGGGAAAGTGTAATGTTATGTGTTGTATGTCAGAACAAGTAATGGAGAAGTTCTGGTACCTAGTATCCTCTATTGTAGGACCACTCAGCCTCACACCAAACCTTGGATTCACACAGATCTAACTTATAGGAATCTTGTTATACTCATCAAACTGAGGGTCACTACTGTAGGGTACAGAGTGAAAACGGAGCTGTCACGCAACCAGATACTTATGATAGATAGGTATCAACAGATAAATATGATAGATAGGTATCAACAGATAAATAAGATAGATATTCCTCCAAGGTGGAATATATATATATATAGCACAAGAGTCACACAAGCACAGCAGGCAGATAAAATATTTACAGTAATCACACACACTCACACACGCAAACTGCCTAAATATAGCGTTGAAGGCAGAGATTACAACCCCCAGTGCAATTTGTATAGCACACTAAATTAGCAGAGGTTTGAAATGAGTGTGAGTAAAGACAATGTAATTGTACTAAAGCACAAGCCACAATATGTGTTAGTTGAGGCAGCATAGCAGAACCATGTCCTGAAATTGTTGTAGTATGAATTACTGTAGGTATAGGCAGCAGCTGAGGTGTTAAAGACAGGTTGAAATGGTTATGCTGGGATATGCAGGTAATTGATGAGATGGCAAACCATAGTATAATAAGCAATGAGTATGGCTGACAAGGTAACTTAACAGGTGAGGATATCAAAACAGTCACTTAAGGTAGCGGTATTCAAATAGCAAGTGTAACAGTGTCATGCAGTTATCTGGCAGAGGTAAGTAAAGTATACAGACCAAATCTTTTAAGTAATGCAGGGACAGCGTGTCAGTAGTTGCTGGTGAGTTTGTTACCCATGAAGGAGAGAGAGCGCGGTACACGCGCTGCGAGAATGCTGAGATGCCGGGTGTGACATCACACACACCCAGAGTAGTGCAAGGAAGGAACTTTGACTGAATCTTTGGTTCCGGTAAAGCTGCAGTTAGCTGTTGGAGGAAAATTGGCACAGAGGAGCTGAGGACAGCAGTACTCAGCAGAAATTAAGAAGCTCAGGTAGATAATCCCAATTAGACAGAAGGATAGGGCTAGGTTTCTTCGGCAGGAATCACTTGAACAACTGAATCAAATTACCAAGCAGGGAGTAGAGAGAGGAGGGGCCTTAAGTAGGGTAAAATGGGTTGAGATTTAAAGTGACAGCACTTGATATGCCAAAATCCCTGACAGAAAGGGAAAGGTTAAGAGTTACACAAAAGGAAGAGAAAGTGTTAGCTGAAATACGTAAAGGAAAATTGTAACAAAGACGGTACACTTATAGTTTGTGCCCACAAAAGGCAGTAAAAAGAACAATTATTGCTGGTTTTTCTGCAAGTAAAACTATGCAAGATATTGTACAAAAATTGTAAAACCCATATAACAATACCTGTCTTCAGGTATAACTAAATTAAAACAAAACCTTCTCCCTGGGTGCTAGTTGGCATCCCAGAGTATTAGATTATTTATGGCATAGCATAGGGGGGGTGTTAGGGTGTGAGAGGGCACAGAGAATGAAGGTGCTTATTGTGACTTGTAATGTTCCTAAGTTCAGACTTGTATGGATAATTATGCCTGACTATTGTCCTTTCTTTATTGAGTGGGGGGGGGGGGATAGAACACATTTACATTTGTCAATGAAGGGCAGCTATTTCCCTACTATGTGAGCACGTCAAGGTACAGACTGTTCTTTTAGTAAGTAATGTGCTATAAATTTTCACCCATACATGCTGGACAGATAGCTCAGCATGCTAAGGCACTGTTGCTGAGCTCTGTAGCATCCCAAGGGTTTGCTGGTTTGATCCCCGGCGAGGTCCACTCAGTCTTTCATCTTTCCGAGGTTGATAAAATGAGTAACGCCTTGAGACCCTTACTTGAATAGCGCCTTGAGAACCGTGCTTTACAAGTACCCAATACATACGATACATTATCAGATTATGTTAATGAGGAGCTGTGACATTGTGAGGACCTCTCAAAGAAATAGGCAGTCATTTGAGAGTGCTTGTGATTATCATAAAGAACAGAATAGGCTCTTGGATATGTATATGGAGAATGGTACATTTGAGAGCATAAGACCTGGCTGATGTTTTCCATAACATACCATGTCTAAATGGTGATATGTAAAAGGATACAAAGTCATTTTGTAGGGGAAGTAAGTGTTCATCTTTCTCTCTCTGCGCCAAACTTGCTGATCTGGATTAGCTCGGCGTCACAGGGGGTCAATTAGCCAGATTCTGACAAAACAGAGTTTTCAGCATTCGCAAAACTTGTAGGGAGACTGTTATCCACTGCAATTGACAGATCTGAGGATCCGATCCAGGCCTTAATACCGCAGTCTTTTTATTATCAGCTAGATTACAAGTTTGTTCGTCCGACTTTTAATGCTGAATATATGGTATTTTCAGCGTTAAAACAGCACCGCAGCCATTACAAGTCTTGTCGGTATATGTGTACCGCAAGCATTTTAGCCTGTAACGGAACGTCAGTACTGCACTCGTAAAAATGACGTTTTTTCATGGGATTCCCATAGCGCAGCCATTATGAGTTTTGCGGTGAGGCTGAAAAGCGAGCGTTACACTCTAAAACTACAAGATCCGTAACGCCATTTAATGTCAGTAGTTATGAGTTTTACGCTACAAAGCCGTAACATAAAACTCATAACTAATGTGTTAAAAAGTACACTAACACCCATAAACTACCTATTAACCCCTAAACCGAGGCCCTCTCACATTGCACACACTAAATTAAATGTATTAACCCCTACTCTGCTGCTCTTGATATCGCCGCCACTAATAAAATTTATTAACCCCTATTCTGCCGCTCCCCGACATCGTCACCACTATACTAAAGTTATTAACCCCTAAACCGCCGCCATCCCGCATCACAAACAATATTTAAATATAATTAACCCCTAATCTGCCGTCCGCCCACATCGCCCCACTATACTAAAGTTATTAAGCCCCCCACAATGAAATATAATAAATTAAACTAGTAACCCCTAAACCTAACCCTAACATAACCATAACGTAACCCTTACACCCACTAACTTTAACATAAATAAAATATAGCTAAATTAAACTTACAATTATTAACTAAATAAACCTATTAACCCCTAAACCACCAGCCCCCACAACAACAACATAAATTAAACTATTAACCCCTAACCCTAACGTAACCCTAACACCCCCTAACTTTAACATTATTAAAATAGAGCTAAATTAAACTTACAATTATTAACTAAATAATACCTATTTAAAACTAAATACATACCTGTGAAATAAAACCTAAACTAGCTACAATATAACTAATAGTTATATTGTAGCTAGCTTAGGTTTTATTTCACAGGTAAGTTTGTATTTATTTTAACTAGGTAGACTAGTTAGTAAATAGTTATTAACTATTTAATAACTACCTAGTTAAAATAAATACAAAATTACCTGTCAAATAAAACCTAAGCTACCTTACACTGAAATCTAAAATTACAAAAAATAAAAAAACCTACCATTACAAAAAAATAAAAAAAACCTACCATTACAAAAAAATAAACACGAAATTATCCAAAAAAATAAAAATTATTCCTATTCTAATACCCTTTAAAAAAAAAAAAAGCCTAATCTAAAATAAACTACCAAGGGCCCTTAAAGGGCCTTTTAGGGGCCCTTAAAAAGGTCTTTTGAACAGCCAATAGGATTTATGCAGCTCTTATTCTATTGGCTGATTTATCATCCAATAGAATGAGAGCTGCTTAAACCCTATTGGCTGATTTGAACAGTCAATAGGATTTTAGCAGTTCTAATTCCTATTGGCTGATTCAAATTTTTCAGCCAATAGGAATGCAAGGGACGCCATCTTGAATCGCGTACCTTGCATTGAAGATTCAGTGTATGGTGGTGACCGTATTAAGAGGATGCTCCGCGCCGGATGTCTTCAGGATGGACCCGCTCCACGCCGCCGGGATCCAGATAGAAGATGCCACCTGTATGAAGATTGAAGAGGCCGCCTGGATGAAGAATTCTCGCTGCTTGGATGAGGACTTCGCCACCGGGATAAAGATTAAAGAGGCCACCTGGATGAGGACTTCTCCGCCGGGATAAAGATCGTTCAAGCGGGACTTCAAAAACTGTAAGTGGATCATCTTGGGGTTAGTGTTAGGTTTTTTGGGTGGGTTTTATTTTTAGATTAGGGTTTTGGCAATAAACAAGCTAAATGCCCTTTTAAGGGCAATGCCCATCCAAATGCCCTTTTCAGGGCAATGGGTAGCTTGGTTTTTTTTAGATAGTTTTTTTTTATTTTGTGGGTTGGGGGGGGTGGGGGTTTGTAATGTTAGTGGGGGTCTGTAATTTTTTTCATAAACAGAGCTGATTTCTTTAGGATAATGGTAGTTTATTCTAGATTATATTTTTTTTTGTTTGTTTTTTTTTTAATGGGTATTAGAATAGGAATAATATTTATTATTTTTGATAATTTGTTATTTTGTGTAATATATTTGTTTAGGGGGTGTTTGTTTTTCTTTTGTAGGAAAAGAGCTATTATCTTTAGGGCCAAGGGCACTTGGTAGTTTGGGGGGTGGGGGTTTGTATACTGTTAGGGGGTGTTTGTTTTTTTGTAGCAAAAGAGCTGTTTAACTTAGTGTAATGCCCTACAAAAGGCCCTTTTAAGGGCCCTTGGTAGTTTGGGGGGTGGGGGGTTGTATACTGTTAGAGGGTGTTTGTTTTTGTAGCAAAAGAGCTGTTTAACTTTAAAAAAGCAATTTTAAGGACCCCCAAAAGGCCCTTTTAAGGGCCCTTGGTAGTTTATTTTAGATAACGTTTTTTTATTTTGGGTTTTTTTTTTTTTTTTTAAACGGTATTAGAATAAGAATAATTTTTTTGGGATATTTTTTTATTTGTAATGGTAGTTTTTTTTTTATTTTTTGTAATGGTAGATTTTTTATTTTTTGTAATTTTAGGTTTTAGTGTAAGGTAGCTTAGGTTTTATTTGACAGTTAATTTTGCATTTATTTTAACTAGGTAGTTATTAAATAGTTAATACCTATTTACTACCTAGTTAAAATAAATACAAACTTACCTGTGAAATAAAAATAAAACCTAAGCTAGCTACAATGTAACTATTAGTTATATTGTAGCTACCTTAGGTTTTTTTTTCCCACAGGTATTTAGTTTTAATTAGGTATTGTTTAGTTAAAAACTATAACTTTAATTTAGCTATATTTTAATTATGTTAAAGTTAGGAGGTGTTAGGGTTAGTGCTATGTTAGGGTTGGGTTAATATAGTTTAATTTAGGTTGTTGCGATGTGGGGGGCTGGTGGTTTAGGGGTTAATAGGTTTATTTAGTTAATAATTGTAAGTTTAATTTAGCTCTATTTTAATTATGTTAAAGTTAGGGGGTGTTAGGGTCATGGTTACGTTATGGTTAGGGTTACGTTAGGGTTAGTGGTTAATAGTTTAATTTAGGTTGTTGCGATGTGGGGGGCTGGCAGTTTAGGGGTTAATAGCTTTATTTAGTTGTGGCGATGTCGGGGAGCATTGGAATAGGGGTTAATATATTTATTATTGTGTGGGCGATGTTGGGGTGTGGCAGGAATAGGGGTTAAAAACTTTAGTATAGTGGCGGCGATATCGGGAGCGGCAGATTAGGGGTTTAAAACTTTATTTAGGTGGTGGCGATATCGGGAGCGGCAGATTAGGAGTTAATAACTGTAGGCAGGCATCAGCGTTGTTGGGGGCAGCAGATTGGGGGTGTTTAGATGTAGGGTTTATGTTAGGGTGTTAGGTTTAAACCATATTTTCTTTTTCCCTGTAGACATCAATGGGGCTGCGTTACGGAGCTTTTCTTTCCACGGTCGCAGGTGTTAGGTTTTTTTCTGACCCGCTCTACCATTGATGTCTATGGGGAAAGCACGCACGAGCGCATCAAAACAAAGCTTGTTGTTGGTGCGGTATGGAGCTTAAAACCCCCATATTGCCCGCACAAGCCTGTTTTTTTAAAACTTGTAATGGCAGCGCTATAGGGGATTAAATAACGCCACTTTTGTTGCGTTCGTTAATTTCCCTATAGCGCTCAAAACTCGTAATCTAGGTGCATGTGAGGCAATCAGTGATACAGGAAATCCCCAATGGTATGGTATCTTGTTTGCCCTCAAGGTTGCAGTCATGTGACCAAGTTCTCTTCTTTTTTTAAATGTAACTGGTGAGATATCTGAGAACAGCTGAATCTCTTCTCCTGCATGATGTACTGGGTGCTTAGCTCTCGCACATCTAAGGAGTTCTTCTTTATCTTTAAAATTCAAGAACTTTACTATGATATCCCTGGGTGGACCCTTAGGTGGTGGTTTAGGCCTCAGGGCTCTGTGTACACGTTCCATTATGATTTCAGGTGACAAGGGTATTCCTTTGATGGTACGGAAGAGATTTTGTAGAGAGCCTACTATTGCTGGCGGGTGAATAGTTTCAGGAACACTTCTAATTCTGATATTGTTCCTGTGACAGCGAGGAAGATCTTCTAATTTGTCTGAGAGGACCTGTATAGAATCACTTTGGTGCTGAAGTTTCAAACTATTCTGTTGAGCGGTGGTGGTGGAAGAGGTCTGAGCTACCTCAACCTGTGTCACTCTTGTCTGCAAGGTGTTAATGTCCTTTCTTAGGTCATTGAAAAGACTGTGCATTTCTTGCATTGCACATTTTATATCTTCCTTTGAGGAGAGGTATTGCAAATCTTCCTTTGTGAGGGGTTGGGATTGTATGTTAGCCTGATGTATTTGTGCTGATGTGGTTTGCTGGCAGGTAGCCATGTCATCTGATAATGGACT
The DNA here is from genome assembly GCF_027579735.1 of Bombina bombina. Taxonomy (NCBI): domain Eukaryota; kingdom Metazoa; phylum Chordata; class Amphibia; order Anura; family Bombinatoridae; genus Bombina; species Bombina bombina. The sequence continues at coordinate 512,125,743 of NC_069501.1, read as the reverse complement.
TTTGGTGGAGTCTATTTGTCTGAGGTATTTGCTCAGGGGTCTAGCAGGGGTGCTCTTCTCTGTCCTGATATATTTTTTATTAGGCATTACACGGTATATCTTCCTAGAAAAAACAGGAAAGCGCGTTTAGTGAAATTGCAGACTTGGGCTGTATCCTTTATGTGTAGTGGTAGACTTGATTTATATCGACGTAGCTATTAAAGATGTCAAATCTGTTTGTATTCAGAGAGGCCCAAGCTTATTACACTGCTTTTACAATGGTTACAGTGTTATTCTCTCAGTATAGTAGATTGTGCTCTAGGCTTATATCTTGACAGGAGCTGTCAATGTAATAGCTGCAATCCCTGGAGCATACCCCGCCAAATGCAGAAAAGAAGAGGAAAAAAAATGTCTATTTGTATGCCTCTTTTAAAACAGGGTTTTATAGCTTGAGAGTGGCAGATCCCTATTCCCAAAAAGTATGGGTTTATAGTTGAGCTGTAGGGAATAATGTGGCCAGTTAAAGAAGCAGGGGTATGTAGAGACCTGATTGTTGAATAGCACAGAGACTTGAACAGCACCCAGCGCCATTTTTTTCCCTCAAGTTGTTGCTCAGTAACTATTATGCAAGTGAAGTGGAGATGCAGGGAAAGTTTTTCTGCAAAACAATCCAGACTGTCTAAAAGTGCCTGGGCAATCAGTGTTTGCCTCTCCACACTCAGGTCCCTGTCAGAACACTACGGCAATGCTGTCACACTTGAGAGGCTGTATCTGTTCCACAGAATAGATCCTGGATGGTAAGTCAGCTGTCTGGGTCTAGGAGGTGGTGAGGGCCACAGCCATTGGGGTTATAAAGGTCTTGCACAAACCTGGTGTAATAGACCTTTTTCACAGCAGTCATTTTGACATGAAATAATAGGACAAATACAGGTGTTAGCAATGACATTAATTAATTAAGGTTCAATTCCATTTAGGTTTACGATAGCCAGGTTCCTGCTATTGCTCAAGTGTAAATACTTGGCACAGCTATGGAAGCTGTTTTTATGATTTTTTTTTTCAGTTTTTTTAATACTACATGCAAATATCCTGTATTTTCTGGCTGTATTCTAATAAAGAGAAATAATTATATATGGTCATTATATAATTGCCAAAACAACAAATCTAATGGTGTCTTAAGGGGTCCATTTATCATTGTGCGGACGGACATTATCCGCTATAGCGAACCATGTCCGCCGCACATCGCCAGCAGGGGGTGTCAATCAACCCAATCGTATTGGATCGTGTTGATTTTTGGTGATGTCTTTCAGAGCAGGCAGCAGTCCATTTAGACCACTGCTTCATAACTTGTGTTTCTGGCGAGCCTGAAGGCTCACCAGAAACACGTGGCATCAAGCTCCATTTGGAGCTTGATAAATAGACCCCTAAGACTTTTGCACGAAATATACATTATATATATATATATATATATATATACTCCCTCTTGTAGTAAATCCGGCCTCCTGAGTCACCTGCCTGGGTGCTAATATATGCCAAATATCTCCTATAGAAGAAAGCAATCACAGGACTTCTTAATAGTGGGTTAATTAGCCAAAAAGGCTAATAACTTTTTATTGACGTTTCAGGGTTCACACAGACCCCTTCCTCAGAATAACAAAAGTGACAAAAATCAGAATATTTTAAATATATAAAAGGCGCTTTATGGAGCTGAGGGAAAAAAGGTTTGTTTTTTATATAAAAAATTTGATAAATGAAGTATTAGCTACCATGTATCGATATATAAGACCCCTATGGGTATAAGAGGCAATGTGTATAAGAAATCACACTATTTTTGTTGAAATAATAAATAGAATTTAATCAATACAAATATACAAATATTCAATAAAAAGTATGTTGTGGCCACAACTGTTATAAAATCTTATATTAATAACATATCTATGTTCACACTGTACTGTTCTAATGGACCTGATATATTCAGAGTTAAATCTAATAGTGGCTGTTTTATAAAAAACAATGTAGTTCAATTCAAATATTGCAAAATAATGCCAACAACATTGTGAGAATACAGATAGATTAACACTAATAGTGAAGAGATGCAGATAGAATAACACTAATAGTGAAGAAATTAAAATTCTCTTAAAACAAGTGTCCGTATAGTTTTTATAATTGATGTAAATGTATCAATACATTGTGAGTGTCTTTGAACACTGATACAAATTTAAATGGCATCCAATATGGCTGTTTGCCAATACTTTAATGTGACGGCAATGTTAAAGTGCAGTTGATCTCCAGAGATTGTTTTAACACATTCCAAAATTGTGTGAGTAGTTAAATCAGTGCAGATATTTTTATCCATGTTTTCATGTGAGTAAAATGTCAGTTATTCGTGCAGCTTATAGCTACGTTAAAAGTAGTTGCTGTATTTAGAAATAGTACAATTCGGTGTAAGTGAGAATTATCTTTGTAGCTCCTTATGCACTTTTTATTTTGTATAAAACTTTTGGCTTAATGACAGACTTACCTGGCTGCGCTCCCTGGCCGGCGTTATCCTTGCACGGCGGAAGTACTCACAGCCGCTTCACTGTCCGTTGTAGCCCGGTCTTTTCCTTGCTTTCTTAGTATAGCTTGTCGGTTAGCGGAACAAACCGCTATTTCAAGGGAATCCTCCTGTAGTCTATTAGTAGTTTTTGTAGGTAGGTGATGAGTGCAATAAATCCACAGGATACTTCTACGCGTTTCAGCACTTAGCGTGCCTTTATCAAGATAGTTTCTGTGGATTAGGTTTTACCTTTTTGAATGTTTCTAATGCCAGTTTGTAGGACCCGTATGTAGGTTATGGGTCATAAAGGTAGTTGGCTATCATCTATATTTACTATATGATTATAATTAGACGAGAATTTAAATTATTTGTAGCATAAAAGGTCTCCAATATTAAAACACCATAAAAACAAATGTTCAGAACTATAAGATAGTGATATACTATTGTAGAATATACATCTAAATAGTAACATCTATTATACAAATTGCCAATTTTAGTTCCGTGATACATTGATAACTATTAGCCCATTCTACTCAATTTTTTGGAGATTGTAATTATGAAAGCTTACTATATACAACTTAAGTGGGCTGTAAATTTAAAGAATATTTTAATGAAATTTATGAAGAGGATTAAACTGTATCGTTTGCTGATCGCATACTTTATATATATTGCTACATATCTGTTTGTATAGTTAACTTCATCTGGGGAAAGGGTTAACTCTATATCGAGAGAAAAGTATTATTCCTACATGAATCTACATAATAAATCAATCTTGTGAACAAAAATAATATTTAGTATATATATTAAAAAGGTTTGTTTGCTTCTATAAGAAATAGTGGATATTGAAAAAATAAAATAACATAAAAGATAAAAAAAAGGACAAATAATTGAGAGTTTTTAAGAATGTAAATAACAGTGTTAATTTCGTCGACTAAAACTAGACTAAAATGACTATAAAACTAAAGAAATTCTGATGACTAAAATATGACTAAAACTAAAATGACATTTTAGTCAAAAGACTATGACTAAAACTAAATCAAAATTACATTTTAGTCAAAAGACTATGACTAAAACTAAATCAAAATTTGCTGACAAAAACATTTTATGCAAGTTGTTATAATCAATCCATATCCAAGTACTGCTCTTTTGTAAAATTTACTAAACTTAATTTTATTAAATTTTAAGCTAAATAAAGACATGTTATATACCACAACTGTTAAATCTGTTAAATCTGTATTGCATGTTCAAACCTTAATACCATAAATAAAATCAGGTTAATAAACCTTTACTCCAGGAGTATATAATGAGTTTGGAAGTTCTAGAGCAGTTCTAATATCGTTGCCGACATTTTTTCGAATCTGTGAACAATTAATTGATTCTTCCTATAGAAATAAGAATAACCCACGAGTATCGGATTAAGTTATGCTGTGCCTGTGCTAGCTGCAGAAACTTTTTGTTGTGTTGTTACTTGATACTTGTTTTAATTATTAACAGAGAACTGTTAAAGTTTTTATATTGGGTAATATGTGCAATACAGCCAATATAGTTTACAGTTTTGTTTTTTATATTTTAAAGTTTAATAAAGATGTTACATATCACAACGTCTAAATCTGTTTCTGTATTGCATGTTTAAACCTTAATACCATTAATAATAACAGGTGTTATGTTTACTCCTGAAGTATATAATCAGTTTGCAAATTATAGAGAAATGCTTAAATAATGCATAACACTTTAACTAAACCCCTTAGATTTTAGTCGACTAAAATCTACTGGAGATTTAGTTGACTAAAATCTACTGGAGATTTAGTTGACTAAAATCTACTGGAGATTCAGTCGACTAAAACTAGACTAAAACTAAAACAATTCAGATGACTAAAATACGACTAAAACTTAAATAGCATTTTAGTCAAAAGACTAAAACTAAGACTAAATTGAAATTTGCCGTCAAAATTAACACTGGTAAATAATGGATCTAGATTTTTATGATCTAAACTATACTAGAAATTATGATATATTCTATAGGAAGGGATTTAGATCTAATTCTGCATTAAGCCCTCCGGGGATCAGAGAGGAAAAATTTACAATAAGTTCAGCTTCCGTCTGTAATAATTTAGGTGTTATGTTACCCCCTCTTTTTGAGGATATCTTTCTAAGTCCCCAATACAGTAATCTTTTAGTGTCTTGATTATGCTCTTTCTTAAAATGAAGAGATAATTGGTGGTCCTCAAAACCTCTTTCAATATTGTTTAAATGTTGACTTATTCTATCTTTGAGGGGTTGTCCCGTTTGACCTAAGTATTGTCTCTTGCATGGACATTGAATAAGATAGACCACATCAGTACATTTGATAGTCTCTTTAATTTTTAGTTTGAATTCTGAATTGGTTGATTCGACTAGTTTACTTCTCTTACTGAATATGCATGCCTTGCATTTGTAACAAGGATAATAGCCTTCAAGGGTATTTCCTAGTACGTCTCTGTTTTGTTTTCCCTTGTTATATTCGCTTGGGGCTAGTATAGATTTAAGATTTTTTGATTTTCTATAAATAATTTTTGGCTTAGATTGTGTAATTTCACTTAATAATGGATCTTTTTGAATATAATGCCAATGTTTGTACAGAATTTTTTTTAACAATTCTAAAATCAGAATTATATTGAGTTATAAATGCTGTTTCATAAGATGTATGTTGTCCTGGGGAAATTTTTTTCTCTTTTGTTAATAGACCCTCTCTGTTTACTGATAATGCAACATTCTGTGATTTTTTTATCAGTTCTGTATCGTAGCCCCTTTCAATTAATTTATTTTCTAGCACCACTGATTGTATTTTATAATCCTCTACATCAGAACAATTTTTTCTGAGCCTCATAAACTGATTGTATTCGTATGTGAAAGAAAGGCCCCAACTATTGTGGTTTAGATCTTCCATAAACATATTTAATAAGTCTATGCCACCAGTCCAAATGAAAAAGAGATCATCTATATATCTCTTGTACGAGGTTTGCGCTCCAGGGGGTATCTATAATATTTGCTTGTTCAAATAGTCCCATAAACAAATTTGCGTAACTGGGCGCAAACCTTGTACCCATCGCTGGTCCTTTTTTTTGTAAAAAATAATGTCCATTAAAATTAAAATAATTGTTATTTAATATAAAATCTATACATTTTAGGATAAAATCTGCTTGTGGGATGGGTATATTATCATCATTATGTAGGAAATATTTGATAGCATTAAGTCCTAAATTATGTTGAATATTAGTGTAAAGAGAACTTACATCGCAAGTTACAAGAAGTAAGTTCTCATTCCAATCTATATCTTTCAGAATATTCAGAAAATCTGTAGAGTCTTTTAAATGGGTAGAAAGTTTTTTTACATAGGGTTGTGAAAACCTGTCAACGTATTGGGAAAGGTTGGATGTAAGTGAATTGATACCTGAAATTATGGGTCTGCCAGGGGGTTTGGTGAGGGATTTGTGAATTTTTGGTAGATAATAAAATATTGGAGTAACTGTAGTGGTCTGTTTTAAAAATTGTAATTCTTTCTCATTCAGTATATTTTCTTTTTTAGCTTCAAATAATATCTCATCTAAATTTGACATCATATCTTTAACTGGATTAAATTCTAATTTGGTATATGTTTCTTTGTTATTTAGAAGTCTGTAAGCTTCCTCTAAGTAATCTGAGGTATCCAAAAGTACTACTACTACCCCTTTGTCGGCCAACTTTATTATAATGTCTGGATTTTTTTTTAATTCTGTTATCACCTCATTTTCTTTTCTGGTAAGGTTATATTTGGTTCGGGTTTTGGCAGTGTGTTTGTAAATATCATCTTTCACTGCTTTTTCAAATAATTCTATGTATTTCCCTTTTTCTTGGGTTGGATAAAAGTTTGATTTTGTTTTTAATTCTGTATGTGTATAAATTTCTCTTATTGAATTAGTTGCCATACTACTCAATCTATTTGCATTCTGATTTTCTATGGGTTTTTTTATGAAATATCTTTTGAGAGTAAGTTTTCTTACATATTGGTGAATATTGATGAGTGTATTGAATTTGTTTAATTTGCTGATGGGTGCGAATGAAAGTCCTTTACTTAGAACTGTTTCTTGTTCTTTGTTTAAGGTTCATTTACTAAGGTTAAAAATCCCTACAGTATTCACTATTTCCACCTTTTTTCCATTCTGTTTTCCTCGCCCTCTCTTTCCTCTAGTCTTCTTTTGCCTTTTTGGACCCAATCTTTTTCTGTAAATTGATCTATTTTTGTGCCCCATTTTTGTATTTCCAAATTCTTCATTATTATCTTCAAATAATTTGTATCTATTTTCTAATTCCACTGGTGGAGGGGGGATATGTTGTTTAGTCTTAACATTAGTTAACTCTATAGTGGATTTATTGGGATTTCTATAATCATATGTATTCTCCCTTGTGTTGTACTGTTGTCGTCTGAATGGGGCAATGTTGTCATGTGGTTTCCAACTCTGGTTCTGGTGTTTTCTATCATTGTAGTTATTCCTTGTCCAATTTCTTTCAGAATTTCTATAGTCGTTTCTATAGTCAGTTCTATAGTCAGAATTCCTATAGTCATTTCTATAGTCATTATAGTGTGTTCTATCTTCTCTGAAGTCATTATTATGATAGACTGGTTTATTATAGGACCTATCATATCTAAATTTTCTATAATTTCTATGATGATAATTGCTTTTATTTGTATGATTATAATTATCATGGTTAAAGTTATCATAGGATCTTATATGTGGTGGATTCCTTTGGTATCTCCAATTTGAATTATCAGGAGTATTTTGTTTTGACATGTGCATGGCGAAAAAATTCGGTTCGGTTCGGATCGATTTGGAATTTTTCAAAGTTCGGGACGATTCGAATTCGGAAAATTTCGAATCGATTCGTTTCGGATTCGTTTCAGATTCATTCGGATTCGAAGAAATATGTCTGGATTCAGTTCGATTCGGTTCGGGAATTCGACTTTTCGGTAAGTGTTAGGTGGGATTAGACTAGTATTATACAGTATATTAGGTGTTAACCTAACATACTGTTCAATACTAGTGTAATCCAATGGCCATCCGAATTTATGAATCGATTCGGTTCGATTCGGAAAATTCGGCAAAATTTTAATTCGGAAATTCGCCTCAATTCAAATCGCTGAATTTTCCGAATTTTCAGAATTTCCGAATCGAACCGAATCGCACATATCTAATTTTGTTCAGAGGCCCTCGTGTTAACTTTATTGGCTTTCTTAAATAAGTTTTCTATTATAGTGTTCTCAGTGGTTTTCCTATTATTTTCAGTATTGTTATATGTAGTATTTTGTACAGTAGGTTCTGAATAATCCTGTTCATCTCTTTTGAATTTTTTCCATTTGGTCTCTAAAATATTATTCCTCACATTTGTAATATTAGTTATTATTTCTTTTTGTCTTTCTTTAATTCTTTGGTCTTCCATGTGGTTTATCAATTTATCTTTATACTCATTAATGCTCTTCCCTATATTTTCTAGGGCTCTGTATCTGGATTTAATCAGTATTTTAAGCAGATCTAATGATGCTTTCTCTAATGTCTCATACCATTCTTTATTCAGATCTTCTTCTAGAGAGAAAGTGCAATTCATTTTAATCTTAAGACTCTAGGCACCATATCTTTATCAATGTACTTCTGTGTGAATGTCAATTCTGCTTTAAGCTTAATCTCATTTACCAGAGATTTTTTTTTTATCATACTTTTTTTTTTTTTTTTTATCATCTTAGATCTTGTATAAACGTTTGTTGAAAATATCTCTTACAATCTTATATAATTAATCAAATTTTAACAAAGCTTGACAAAGGCTGAAGTAATTTCAGCGGAAACGCGTTGCGGATCTCCTAGTGTGCATCAAGAGGAAGAAAAGAAAGGATCAGCTGGAGAGCCGGCACCCCACAGCTCAAACCAGACACTCCCATAATACTAAGCTAATCAGCGCCCTAACCGGTATAGGCGAGAACTGAGCAAGAGACAGAAGTGTTTGTAGCTGGGGTTTACAGCGCGGCTTCAAGATCAGCAAAAACAGTTTCACTGCTTGTCTTATTTTGGAGGCATTTTCTTCTAAAAGGTGACATCGGACAAAGAAGACAGCTCATTCCATTCTAAGAGCTGAACTTAAAAGGATCACTTAAACAGGTACCTGTAGTTTCTAGTGGATCCATTAGAGCACTAAAAAACACTGTGCTACACTGAAGGAATTACGGATACCAGTAAATCATTCATTCATCTGCACCTTTGTGGACATTTTACTGATATGCTGACTTAGCCATATTTAACGGAAGCTATTTGGTTTATGCACTTAGCGCACATACTCTTAGATTATCAGTAGATAATTTGATGATAGATATTGTGTTACAAATTGCTTGATATTCTAATACATACAGTTCTAGTTGCTTACATTAGTAACCTACAATATATGTGTAATTTTCCTTGTGTAAATGCTTTTATAGATTACTCACATTTTAATAGAGATTGGCCAATCACATATTTTATTGTCTGAATTCTTGTATAAGGTTTAATTTATACCTAGGAGATTTTCATCTCATGTTATACATATTTTTATTTTTAGGTTCTTTTTGTGACATTTGTTGAAGAATAAATTATTTTTTATATAAACACTAAATTGCATGCTCTCTTTTTCTTGGGTATATTTTGCCTGTACTGGCGCTTTAGATTTTAATTGTTCTCTGTTGTACTTATCGCATCCACCCGACTTTTCATATATCATTGATCAAACCCTGTAATACCTCTCATCTTCTGCCTCTTCCTGCTCTGGTGTCCCCGACCCCGGATCCCGAATATGAAGTACATTCGGTTTTGGACTCTCGTCGATGCAATGGACAACTGCAGTACCTTGTCCATTGGGCTGAGTTTGATTCCTCTGAAGATTCTTGGGAGCCTGCAGCCAACCTATCGGCTCCCCAGCTGGTGTCTCTCTTTCATAGGCGCCATCCCGATCGTCCCGCACCCTGATCCCTTCTTGATGGATCTTTGGGGGGGGGATGTGTCATGATCCTCCTATTCCACCTTAAATGTGTCAAGCAAATACTATATACCACCTTTACATCTTGTTAACTTCCTACCTGAACCCAATATAAACCTGCTTCCTCCCATGGTCCTTTGCTGGTTTATTGAAGTGTAATAGCTACAGTTCCAGTCCTTACCTTTTCTACAGCATAACAGGATTTAAACTGTGTATTTACTTCCTTTTCTATCAGCATACCTCTACTTCAGCCGGAGCTGACATTACATATCTGCAGCAGGACTTCACTCCACACCTCCCCCATCCAGGGTCTGCTTGTGAGTATTCCTAACAACCTGGCGTGACACGCCACACAGCAAACAGGAAATGCAGGGACCACAGCATTCACACTGCTCACCAAGCTCATTGGGACCGGATCTCTGTGCTGCACACATCGCACTCACAGCAGCTGCTGTTTGCTTAAAGGGGAAATCTCATTCAGCGACTTCAGGACAGGTGCTGTATAAACTTTCATAAACACACTGTGCAACTCTCTTCTGAAGTGAACTTAAACATACTACAAGTGTAAGATTTTGTATAGTGAAGCTGCTTGCATTTAACCGTGAACTCTCTCTACTAACTGCATCCTGAAGTACAATTAACCTCTGCACTACTGTTTGTAGACTGAAGCTGCTTGCATTTAACCCTGATCTCTCTCTACTAACTGCATCCTGATGTATATTTAACCTCTACACTACTGTTTATCTCTGTATATCCATTGCTATGAATACCTGCCAAAGTCAACTCCCACTAATAGACACTCCAGTTACTGGGAGCTAGCTGTCCGGCAAAATTAACAACAAGTGTTATACAGTTCACTAAAAGCATATAGTGTACTGTCATCCTCAACTCTTGTAACACATCCTCAATTTTACATGATATCTAGGTAATTACAATTACAAGTGAGTTGATTGTTACAGCTTGAGAACATCCTTGAGGATGTGAAGGATACAGAACCCACTATGGAGAAGGGAAAAGAGGGCGACCCTAGGTTACCCCTAATCATGAGTACTACATTAGCCCCAAATAACAAAAGGGTGGGCAGTATATTGAATAAACACTGGACTATCCTATCAACAGATAACAAATTACCCTTTACTCAAAATGTTAGACCTATGGTGGGTTGCAGAAGGAGTACGAATCTGAGACATCTATTGGTGAAAACAGATCCTAAAGTTTGTTACAAAGCTAGACAGAAAACCAGAAATAAGGGCTGTTTTAGGTGCCTGGGGTGCATCACTTGTAATACCATGATTACTACGAAATCATCACTCACATAAAAACAAGATCTACAGCATACGACACTCAATCACGTGTACCACTACCCATATTGTGTACCTGTTGGTGTGCCCCTGCTCCTCGTTCTATGTGGGAAAGACCCAGGGCACCATGAGAGAGAGAGGATGGCAAACCATTGTTTGGCCATCAGACAGGCCCTGGACACAGGACATTCCAAACAACCAGTGGCACACCATTGTCTTGTTGAAGCACACCCCGTGTCATCCATTAGGATCATATTAATTGATCATATTCCGAAATTAGAAAGAGGAGGCAATAGGAAAAACTGCTACTGTGAAGCAGAGTGGATCTATCGCCTTGGAACCATTTACCCAGGGGGACTGAACTCAGCTCCGAATTTTATGGCCATAATCTAGGTGATGGCACCAGAAACATACTAGAGTGTGTGAGCTGGTTAGGGTTGTGTTCATGCGGCTTGAGGGCTGCCATACACCATTGGGTGGAGGCATCCCTCTTGGACTGTATGGTTTTGGTGAGATGAACAGGGTACCTGTCAGGGTACCATCCTCCCTCTCCATTTATCTGCAACTATGTCTCTTTAGGACCCAGTAAGCAGCACACTTTACCTTTATAAGCTTCACCTGCACTTCAATCATTGCTTAGTATTGGTCTTTCCAACCACAGAACAGCCTCTCTCTTGATCAGCTGCAATACTGCTCAAACCTAACTCACTTTATAGTGACTCCTGTGAACGCTGTTCACAAAACTTTAACCTCCAGCTTCATTTATTCAGCTATAACCCCTGCATGGCTGTAGGATCATTGAATCTACTTTACCTCTCTGTGTAAGAACCGGAGCTGTCCTGCAAACCCTCCACCTTCCCTGAACCAGGTGAGCGGTGACGTCACACGCCTACATCACTCCACGCACGCTGTCCTCGGAATACAGCGCTACAGCCTACTCCTCCTGAACGGCCGCAACTAAAGTCTCTCTACATACCGGTGAGCTCTTACTCTTATCAAACCTTATTGTCACACGGACTGCCAGCATAAAGTCTCTTTCTATACTGTTAGCCTCCTAATCATCTGGGTATTCACTAACTCTGCTATTTCACCAATTGCTTATCTCAATCCATTTCTCACAAAGCATGCTGCAGTCTGCAAGTAGCTTTAGACTGACTTGTATACGTATCTAATCGTTAAGCATATCATCTAGCTTACTATAGGATATCAATGTTTACTCACTTCTTATACTTACATGTTATACACCTGCTGCAGATATATACATTTGCATTGTTAGGTTAAATCTCCTGCCACATTACTTCCAGTGCACTCCGTACACATGCAGTGGCAATAGGAACCTTTAACCAACTTAGACATATAATAAATTCTGCTGAATGGTTACATGGTACAACCAGCTGCCTGGGATTATAATGTTGTAACCATACACCTCTTCAGCTACATATACATATTTTGTTAACCTGAATTCCAGCAGTTGTGTTCCACATTTATAACTAAGCTCAACCATTCTAATTCTTTTAGATAAAAAATAAGTTGAGCCTGACAGTACCACAGGAGTGGACCTGGTTCATGTCCCTACCCCTATTCCAAGGCGGGTCACTCTTAGCTTCGGTGCCCCCTGGTAGCCCTGGTAACTCTAATACCACTAAGGTTCCTCTAAGGACGGTATCATGGGTTCTCTAAGCTTTGCAGATGCACTATCTTCGACAATGCCCTAAAATCCCATTTTTTTCTAAATGTACATTCTTTCTAATTAAGGTCTTTGCACATTCTATCTAATTAAGGTCTTTGCACAGGAATCTGATTCCAGTGGGAATAGAGATGATGTTCTAAATATGCAAGTTGTACTATGCATTGTATTGTTTTTATGTTTTAGGTTTTTTTCCTAGGTGTGGATAATACTGTACAGAGTACAGTATTTAAACGCATGCAGGTGTATTTATGGCTAGTTGTATATGCCATTAGGATTCCATATGTAGTATCTATTTTTCTCATTCGTATATTTTTAATTTTTATTCTTTATTTTAAGTGGTCATGTTCTGGATTTTTGTTCTATAATGGTAACCAACAGTAAACCTTTGGGTTTGAGATTTGAGCTGCTTTGTTCGATATTAGAGAGAGCAGGCAAGGAAGCTCTGTATTTGGGGACATATATGAATTAATATACCTTATTTTCAGATATTTTTAGAGATTACAACCATGTAACCCCAGGGTATACATTGTCACACATGGTGGTAGTCACATAACATATTATGTCAGTTAGGTATATTGCATTCAGCACACAGTTTAAGCAATCAATGTTAAATCACTCGTAGCAGCAACAAGGGATTGGTTAAAGAAAATGTCAATCAGGAGTGATGACATCACTTCCGGCATTGCGAAGTTTGCAGTGACGCTTACAATATCTTTTTTAGGATCTAGGGTGGTCATTAAGTTATGTTGTACACACATAAGCATTGAACACAGTTTTTTTAAAGTGTTAATAGGTTTAACACATAATATTCACGATTCGTCAAACCGGAAGTGAGGTAACTTCCGGTCTATTTGAACACAGAAGCGTTCCACACTCGTACATAGGGGATGTACAAGGCCACATAAGAAAGTACTTTATTCCACTGTGGGTAATTTGTTGTGATTTATAGACTTTGCACAATTTGGTTTAAACTTAAAAGGATTCACTTATAAATTAGATGAATTATGTTAACAAAGTTAGCAATAACGTTTGATAAGACATACCCGAAAATGAATTGACTTACGGTTTATTGACATGCATGGTGTGCGTTCCACTTACACACTGACGGCTAGATTTAGAGTTCTGCGGCCAAAGGGGTGCGTTAGCTACGCATGCTTTTTTTCCCCCGCACCTTTTAAATACTGCTGGTATTTAAAGTTCACAGAAGGGCTGCGTTAGGCTCCAAAAAAGGGAGCGTAGAGCATATTTACCGCCACTGCAACTCTAAATACCAGCGTTGCTTACGGACGCGGCCAGCTTCAGAAACAATGGGGCTGTTTGAGCTGAAAAAAAAAACTAACACCTGCAATAAAGCAGCGTTAAGCTCCTAACGCAGCCCCATTGTTTCCTATGGGGAAACACTTCCTAAGTCTGCACCTAACACCCTAACATGAACCCCGAGTCTAAACACCCCTAACCTTACACTTATTAACCTCTAATCTGCCGCCACCGCTATCGCTGACCCCTGCATATTATTATTAACCCCTAATCTGCCGCTCCGTACACCGCCGCAACCTACGTTATCCCTATGTACCCCTAATCTGCTGCCCCTAACACCGCCGAACCCTATATTATATTTATTAACCCCTAATCTGCCGCCCCCGCTATCGCTGACCCCTGCATATTATTATTAACCCCTAATTTGCCGCTCCATAGACCGCCGCAACCTACGTTATCCCTATGTACCCCTAATCTGCTGCCCCTAACACCACCGACCCCTATATTATATGTATTAACCCCTAATCTGCCGCCCCCTACATCGCCTCCACCTACCTACAATAATTAACCCCTAATCTGCCGACCGGATCTCACCGCTACTCTAATAAATGTATTAACCCCTAAAGCTAAGTCTAACCCTAACCCTAACACCCCCCTAAGTTAAATATAATTTAAATTTAACTAAATAAATTAACTCTTATTAAATAAATTATTCCTATTTAAAGCTAAATACTTACCTGTAAAATAAACCCTAATATAGCTACAATATAAATTATAATTATATTGTAGCTATTTTAGGATTAATATTTATTTTACAGGCAACTTTGTAATTATTTTAACCAGGTACAATAGCTATTAAATAGTTAATAACTATTTAATAGTTACCTAGTTAAAATAATTACAAAATTACCTGTAAAATAAATCCTAACCTAAGTTACAATTAAACCTAACACTACACTATAAATAAATAAATTAAATAAAATACCTACAATTATCTACAATTAAACCTAACACTACACTATCAATAAATGAATTAAATACAATACCTACAAATAAATACAATTAAATAAACTAACTAAAGTACAAAAAAAGAACTAAGTTACAAAAAATAAAAAATATTTACAAACATTAGAAAAATATTACAAGAATTTTAAACTAATTACACCTACTCTAAGCCCCCTAATAAAATAAGAAAGACCCCCAAAATAAAAAAAATGCCCTACCCTATTCTAAAATTAAAATTAAAAAGCTCTTTTACCTTACCAGCCCTGAAAAGGGCCCTTTGCAGGGCATGCCCCAAAGAATTCAGCTCTTTTGCCTGTAAAAAAAAACATACAATACCCCCCCCAACATTACAACCCACCACCCACATACCCCTAATCTAACCCAAACCCCCCTTAAATAAACCTAACACTAAGCCCCTGAAGATCTTCCTACCTTATCTTCACCACCCCGGGTTCACCGATCGATCCAGAAGAGCTCCTCCGATGTCTTGATCCAAGCCCAAGCGGGGGCTGAAGAGGTCCATGATCCGGCTGAAGTCTTCTATCAAGCGGCATCTTCAATCTTCTTTCTTCCGGATCCATGTTCATCCCGCCGACGCGGAACATCCATCTTCACCGACGACTTCCCAACGAATGACGGTTCCTTTAAGGGACGTCATCCAAGATGGCGTCCCTCGAATTCCGATTGGCTGATAGGATTCTATCAGCCAATCGGAATTAAGGTAGGAAAATTGGCTGTTCCGATCAGCCAATAGAATGCGAGCTCAATCTGATTGGCTGATCGGATCAGCCAATCGGATTGAACTTGATTCTGATTGGCTGATTCCATCAGCCAATCAGAATTTTCTTACCTTAATTCCGATTGGCTGATAGAATCCTATCAGCCATTCGGGAAATCGAGGGACGCCATCTTGGATGACGTCCCTTAAAGGAACCGTCATTCTTCGGGAAGTCGTCGGTGAAGATGGATGTTCCGCGTCGGCGGGATGAACATGGATCCGGAAGAAAGAAGATTGAAGATGCCGCTTGATAGAAGACTTCAGCCGGATCATGGACCTCTTCAGCTCCCGCTTGGATGAAGACTTCAGCCCGATCATGGACCTCTTCAGCTCCCGCTTGGATGAAGACTTCAGTCGGATCATGGACATCTTCAGCCCCCCGCTTGGGCTTGGATCAAGACATCGGAGGAGCTCTTCTGGATCGATCAGTGAACCCGGTGGGGTGAAGACAAGGTAGGGAGATCTTCAGGGGTAGGGCATTTTTTTTATTTTGGGGGTCTTTGTTATTTTATTAGGGGGCTTAGAGTAGGTGTAATTCGTTTAAAATTGTTGTAATATTTTTCTAATGTTTGTAAATATTTTTTTATTTTTTGTAACTTAGTTCTTTTTTATTTTTTGTACTTTAGTTAGTTTATTTAATTGTATTTATTTGTAGGTATTGTATTTAATTAATTTATTGATAGTGTAGTGTTAGGTTTAATTGTAACTTAGGTTAGGATTTATTTTACAGGTAATTTTGTAATTATTTTAACTAGGTAGCTATTAAATAGTTATTAACTATTTAATAGCTATTGTACCTGGTAAAAATAAATACAAAGTTGCCTGTAAAATAAATATTAATCCTAAAATAGCTACAATATAATTATTATTTATATTGTAGCTATATTAGGGTTTATTTTACAGGTAAGTATTTAGCTTTAAATAGGAATAATTTATTTAATAAGAGTTAATTTATTTCGTTAGATAAAAATTATATTTAATTTAGGGGGGTGTTAGGGTTAGGGTTAGAATTAGCTTTAGGGGTTAAAAAATTTATTAGAGTAGCGGTGAGCTCCGGTCGGCAGATTAGGGGTTAATGCTTGAAGTTAGGTGTCGGCGATGTTAGGGAGGGCAGATTAGGGGTTAATACTATTATAGGGTTATTGAGGCGGGAGTGAGGCGGATTAGGGGCTAATACATTTATTATAGTAGCGGCGCGGTCCGGTTGGCAGATTAGGGGTTAATAAGTGTAGGTAGGTGGCGGCGACGTTGGGGGCGGCAGATTAGGGGTTAATAAATATTATGTAGGTGTTGGTGGTATTAGGGGCAGCAGATTAGGGGTACATAGGGATAACGTAGGTGGCGGCGGTGTACGGATCGGCAGATTAGGGGTTAAAAAATTTTAATAGAGTGGCGGCGATGTGGGGGGGCCTTGGTTTAGGGGTACATAGGTAGTTTATGGGTGTTAGTGTACTTTAGAGCACAGTAGTTAAGAGCTTTATAAACCGGCGTTAGCCCAGAAAGCTCTTAACTACTGACTTTTTTCTGCGGCTGGAGTTTTGTCGTTAGATTTCTAACGCTCACTTCAGCCAAGACTCTAAATACCGGCGTTAGAAAGATCCCATTGAAAAGATAGGATACGCAAATGGCGTAGGGGGATCTGCGGTATGGAAAAGTCACGGCTGCAAAGTGAGCGTTAGACCCTTTCCTGACTGACTCCAAATACCAGCGGGCGGTAAAAACCAGCGTTAGGAGCCTCTAACGCTGGTTTTGACGGCTACCGCCAAACTCTAAATCTAGGCCTTAGAGATTACACTATAGGACACAGGTGTGATTTGTGAGTATTTGTTTGATTATTGTTCACACTATATATGTTTGTGAATTTGCCACTTTTGTTATTCTGAGGAAGGGGTCTGTGTGAACCCTGAAATGTCAATAAAAAGTTATTAGCCTTTTTGGTTAACCCACTATTAAGAAGTCCTGTGAGTGCTTTCTTCTATAGGATATATATATATATATATATATATATATATATATATATATATATATATATATATATATATATATACAGATATATATAGATATTGTATATACAGATTTCACTGCATTAGCAATGTGCTTGGGATCATTATAATGCTGAAAACTAAAATCATTCTAAATCAGGCGCTTTCCAGAAGTACCTGTCTGTACTTTTCAGCATTCATGATCCCATAAATTCGGACAATATCACCAACACCACTGGCAGAAATGCAGCCCCAAACTAGGTCAGACCCTCCACTATGTTTCACTGAAGGCTGCAAGCGCTTATTTTCGATCTCTCTCTAACTCTTCTTCTCACATATTGTCGACGATTGGACCCAAAAATGTGAAACTTGGATTTGTTGCTCCATAATACTCTTTTCCACTGATCTTCATTCCAATCTTTGTGATCTTTTCACCCTGTTCCCCATCTGAAAAAGTGGTTTCTTGGATGCTACCCTTCCACAAAGACTATCCTGATCAAAGCTTCTTCGGACTGTAGAAGGGTCAACTTGGCATCCAGATGAAGCTGCCAGATGCTGAGCTAGGCTGGACTTCTTCCGGTTTCTCAAAGAAGAAACTCTGAGAAACTTCTCATCAGATTTTGAAGGTTTTCTTGTGCTTCCAGTCCTTTTTTTGTCCTTGACAGCTTGTATACCACATATTGAGTATCCAGCTTGTTTGCTGATTTCCATATGAGAGTGGCCTTGCTGATCTATACAATATATATTCTAAAAGTATGATTTTTATGTCTTTCAAATTCTGTGATCTTTGGCATTTTGAATGGAATGATGTGATAGAAAGTTGGTCTTATTAGCAAGCTTCCAATGAATTAAACTCATACCATATATAATGTCAGGCTGGACTTCTTCCGGTCTCTCAAAGAAGAAACTCAGAGGTTTGTCTTGCACAAACCTGGTGTAATAGACCTTTTACACAGCAGTCATTTTGACACGAAATAGAAATTCCATTTAGGTTTATGATAGCCAGGTTCCTGCTATTGGTCAAGTGTAAATACTTGCCACAGCTATGGAAGCTGTTTTTCTGATTTTATTTTCTGTTTTTTAATACTGTATACAAACATCCTGTATTTTCTGGCTGTATTCTAATAAAGATAAATAATTATATATGGTCATTATACCATTGCCAAAACAACAAATCTAATGGTGACCTAAGACGTTTGCATGAAATATACATTATATATACAACAACAAAAAGTGTGGGAACTCACCAAGATTTCCACCCCCAGCTCATAATTAATATTGTTTCATACACACATGCTCTCTCTGTATTTATATGTTTATAATCCAAATTTGACCTGAACCTTCAAAATACTGGACATTTCAGTAAAATACCAGCTGTGTGGCAACCCTACAGCCGTTCCCATGCTGGACTTAACCCCTGCGTAACTCTCCTCCAACATACAGCATCTTTCCCTTATTCATATATAGATAGGATAGTTTCTTAATATTTATTCTCAAGTTTATAAATATATATATATATATATATATATATATATATATACATATATATATATATAGAGAGAGAGTATATATATATATAGATAGATTGATAGATAGATAGATAGATAGATAGATAGATAGATATTGTATATACAGATATACTGTATATAGAAATATAAATTGTAAAATAAAAGGACATTTTTTTCT
Organism: Bombina bombina; assembly: GCF_027579735.1. Lineage (NCBI taxonomy): Eukaryota > Metazoa > Chordata > Amphibia > Anura > Bombinatoridae > Bombina > Bombina bombina. The sequence continues at coordinate 512,106,518 of NC_069501.1, read as the reverse complement.
ATATATATACTGTATATATATATATATATATATATATATATATATATATATATATATATATATATATAGTATATTTTTATATAAAATATAATCCTTATCAGACAATATAGGGTCAATATAGGTATAGAATCCACATCATGTGTAGTTAAACACTGCAACACATGAAAAATGGTAACAGACCCACTTACAAACACAAAATATACAAGAATAAGTGCATAAATCAAAAAATCAAAAACATATGGACAAGCAATATAAAGTCTATACACAAAAAACAAGTGACACTGACAACACTGGCATCGATAAAAGTGAGAGTAAAAGAAGCTGAAGATGTAAAGCATTAAATACTAGAACACAGGTGATATCAACTACACCCCATCTGAAACCTGGACCCCCAATAAATCACCAAGAACAGATAATGTCAGGGGAAGATATCAAACTCTGGTCATAGTAACAGGAAATACTATGTATAAATACACGACGGTAATATAGTGATATGACAAGTGAGTGGTGAAACTAAGTACACTACACACCTACTAGCCCTAGGACCCCCTTGTAACAACCAAATGGGCTATACCTGGGTAGTATATACTAATTTATCAATATATGTCTCAGTAATTTCTCACTATATGAGAACTTGTAATAGGAAAAATTACAGACACTTTAAAAATGCATGTTATACATACTGTAATTGCTGGTAACAACATGTTGCATAATTATCCTTCGAATCCACCAGGATTACATTCAATAAATCCACTTGGGATATGCTGCGGATAATATCATCTACGCTGTATAATACTTGTAATAACCCCTAGTGTCACCTCACTACACCCTTGTACACTATTCACTTTTTACCAACAATCCCAGGTAAATATTGTATGTGTAGTTCTACAGAAATATAGCCACTATACTGTACTTATAGTAATTCCAGGCTAAATGATTTTCCAGACACTCAGTTCTAGATCCAAACATATTGTAAGGACTCACATTACTGTTGCTTTAAATCCTCACTTTCTCCTTATTGGATACCTCCCCTTATTTAACTTTGGTGCACTTCTCACACAGTGCTTAGTATTTTGGAAGTGAACACTTCGTTATTGCTTAAGCCTTGGATTTACAAATAACCAGAGTGTTGTTTTGCTCTATTTCATAGGATACAACCTTCTCCCCGCGATAATTACAGTCACTTGCTGTGTGAATATTGTGACAAGTTATCGTTACATTTGCTAACACCTTATTGGATACAGGGTTTCACTGACTACCGAAGCTGCCGTACCCTGTGTGTATTCACAGACGCCGCAGACTGGGATTCACCTTCGCTGACGTCACTTCCGGTAGCTACCGAAGACGGCTGTCAGCGTTCACACGGAGAGGACTATCGGCTCACAGAAGCTGCTGAATTAGCTCATCAGGTAAAATTACCTTACACTCGGCTAGATTTAGAGTTCGGCGGTAGATGGGCTGTTAACGCCACGCGTGTTTTATGTCTAACGCACGTCATTGTTTGACTCCGGTATTTAGAGTTAATATAAGACCATCTAACGATGCTCCTAACGCGTGTATGTCACACGCGTAATCCTGCCCGCGTTAGACAGTCTCCCATAGAGATCAATGGGAAAGTCAAAAAATAGCTTTTTTTACCTAACACTCGATCTCGCGAGAATACGCACAGCTCGGTCATATGACGCATACCACATCATGCACAACAATAACACGCCGCAAATGTCACAACATCAATCAATCAACAAAGCACACAAGCATTACACATTCACAAGCGGGGGAAGTTTTAATACTATTTATACGGGGAATACGCATATACTTTAAGATGCGGAAAATCGCACAATAACAACAAGGATTAAAAAATATATACATACACTAAAAAAAAAATCGCATTCAATATCATTATATATTATGAAAAACATACATATACAACACTTCACGAAGAACACACCATCGCAAATTCACATTTAAAAAGAATACTATTGGACAATGTTAGAGAAAACGACCACTATGACATCATCGCATTCTACACATTCCACAAATACCAACTCAAAATGAGCATGCGCAAATTAACACACCTAATACACATTGCAATAATATTAATTGCTAATAAAGCACACCTGAACACTAATTACAATGGAAATTGGGACATCATTAAACATTTACACAGGGTATATAAGCACCACACAAGCAGGGCTTCTTTGACTGTGTTGCTGGTGGGTCTTTGGAGATTTAAGAATAGAGATTTTGCGAATTTTTGAGAGTGAGTTAGTGTTAGTGTGAGAGAGTCAGTTGGTAGTGTTAGCGTGAGAGAGTCAGTTGGTAGTGTTAGCGTGAGATAGTCAGTTGGTAGTGTTAGCGTGAGATAGTCAGTTGGTAGTGTTAGCGTGAGAGAGTGAGTGAGTTAGTGGGAGTTAGCGGGAGTGGGAGAGAGTCTGTTAGTGGGAGCGTGAGTGAGTTAGTGGGAGTTATTAGTGATAGTTGTTAGTGTGAGCGTCAGTTAGTGGTAGTTAGTGAGCGTTAGTGGGAGTGTTTGTTATTGAGAATTAGAAGTAGTGTTAGTTAGCGAGCGAGTGATTTATCTGTACACTTAACACATTTACACGCAAACACATTCAATACATACATACACTTATCAATAACACTACATACACTCCATACCCCCTACCCCCTCATACTACACTCCATACCCCATTCCTTGTAGTCCCATTCCCTTTCATCCCATTTACTCTTATCCCATACCCCATACCCATCCCATACCCATCCCCTAGTTACATTTAGTTTACATATCCTCCTTTTAGTCTTATTCTTTTCGTTTATTTAAATACTCCTTACCCTCTTTTTTTTTTTACATCCCTCACACTTTAAGCACCTTTTTTGTCTTTTTAGTTCTTTATTTTGACCCCCTTTCATTTCATCACACACTTTTTTTTTATTATTTGGGGTTTAGTTTAGGGAGGAGATGGAGGCCAGGCAGGGGACAGGTAGAGGGGGGAGTAGAGGGAGGGGGAGAGGAACAGGGCAGGAAGGGGGGCAGGAAGGGGGGCAGGAAGCGGGGGTGGAAGCGGTGGGTGGACCCAGCCACTTGGTTCAAGATGACCAAGTGGCTGGGCCCAGTGGCGGTCAGAGTAGGGCTTCACAGTCCGGGAAACAGAGGGCATCGTCACAGGGGAAGGCCAAGGCGACTAGGGAGGCGAGGTTTACGATGGAGGAGAAGGAGGCCCTCGTAGAGGCCTATATGGCCAGGTATAGGATGCTGCAGCACCAGAAGACTACCCCGACTGACAGGAGGAGGCTCTGGAACGAGATTCGGAATGCAGTCAATGCAGTGGGTGGCCGGAACCGGGATATGGATTCCATCAAACATCGGTACCGGGACTGTAAACTTGAACTTAAAAAAAAGTTAAGCCTGGAGGCCCGACATGCCGCAGGGACCGGTGGCGGCCCTGCCCTTGAAATGGAGTACTGCAGATGGGAGGAAATGTTGCGGCCCAGCATCTCCGAGGTGGAAGTAGTCGGTATCGGAGGAATCGATACCGGGAACCTGCCACTCTCATCTGACGGTAAGCTCATTGAACAATAATTTCACATACGAATGTATTTCAATGGACACTATACGCAAACATTTACTTTCATGATTGAGGTAGCGAATACAATTTGACAAAACATTCAAATGTACTTATATTACATAATTTGATTCATTCTTGAGATATATTTTAATGAAGAAATAGCCATGCACACGGTGAAACAATCACAGGAGGCAGCTATATTCAGCTAACAATCAGAATCTTATAAACATATTTAGATATGCTTTTCAGCAAAGAATATCCAGAGAATGAAGCTAATTAGATAACAAAAGTACATTCGAAAGTTGATACTAAATGTATGCTTATAAATCATGAAAGATAAAACATTGGGTTTCATGTGTTAAGGATCAGATTAATGCTATTACGCTGTTTACACGCATTCTATTACTTAGCGGTTACATCAGTATCTAGGCTATAGGTTAGGTGTGCATTTAAACAGACTGAAAACAAACGCAAAAACATTCACATTGACCAGATATCACAAACACTGTTTAGAAAAAGCGGAAATAGAATTGATTGTTTGTTAGATTTCAAAGTGGATTAATGATTCTGCATTTGTAATTGTATCGTAAGCTAAGTCATTTAAACCTTTATTTGCAAATATGCTAATATATACATTTCTTTTTTTCTTTTTTTTTTAATATACAGAGTCTGGGGACGAGGCAGCACAGCCTCCTGCATCTCCCCGGGATGAGAGTGGTGGTGAGGAATTCCCACTTCGGAGGGAAGAGGCCCCCCGTGACGAACAGCGCACGGGAGATGATCAAGAGGCCCCGGAAGCACAGGAGGATCCCGCTGAACCCGCGGAACCCGAGGTCCCTCAAAGACCCGCACTCCGCCGTGCACGGGCACCCCGCCGTGCACGGGTTCAACAGGCACAACAAGAAGAAATAGCGGAGGTGCGGGTTCTACTGGAGTACATAGACCAGATGCGTACCTCCCGGATAGAAAACATAGAAGGACGACGCAGAATACTTGATGGGCAGAATCAAATAATTCAAGGCCAAAATGAAATAATCAGTATACTGAATACAATACAAGAAGGACAAACAAGAATGTTCAATCTTCATCAGGAAATGTTCACATTTTTCCGGGAGGCGCATGCTGGTCTACCTCCTGTTGCTGGGCCTCTTGTTGCTGGGCCTCTTGCTGCTGGGCCATCTCCTCCTGCCGGCCCATCTCATCCTCCTCCTCAGCCATCTACTCCTCCTCCTCCTCAGCCATCTACTCCTCCTCCTCCTCAGCCATCTTCTCCTCCTCATCCATCTTCTCCTCCTCCTCCTCAGCCATCTACTCCTCACCTTGGTCGTCCCAGTACTCTTCCTTCCACTCCTCCCACAACAGCTCCAAGGAGGACTCTTCGGAGTCGGCAGTTGCCTCTCCCAGAGCCTCAGCCCCGTGGGAAGAGGGGAAGGAAGAGGAAGTAAGTATTTTTTTCCATCTTAAATTTTTTTTTTTGGGTAATGGATAGGTATGTGATGATGTGGTTTTCATACACTTGTGGACCACACTCTGTATATAATCGACTTCTATGGGACCGGGTCCATGGAGGAAGATTCTTTGCAGAGTGTGGGTTATAAGTGTGTGAAAACCACATCATCACATACCTATCCTTGTTCATGATATTGATTGGTTTCTGTGATGTGATGTCCAAACTGTTTCCCGAATCGCTAACTAAATTACCATAACAATTATCCATGATGGCATATTACTGTTTGAATGCCAATAACACAGCTTAAAGGGACAGTCAGAAAATTATTGATTACAAAGAAAACACTGTATTACGCATTATAAAGTTTGAAACAACAAAACATGGAGAAATACATGTGTGACTTATGTGCTTACCCTTGTATCTATGACTATGAAAAATGACCACTTATTTGTTGTTCTGACATAACAACATTTTAGATATCAATGATCAATACATGGTCAATAATATGCTGTATGAGCACAAGATTTTACATATACAAATGCTATCCAAATGCCCTCTAGTGCTCAAATTGTATAATGATTACAAGCACTCTTCAAGATTTAAGAAATGAGCACACCAACCTCATAGGTTTAGATAGCAAATTTAGATAGCAAATGTTCAATTGTTGAGAAACATTTGATATCCTTGTTATTACAGAATTGACTTTTCGAATAATGTTAAAAAAATTTTTTTCGAAACTGTCCCTTTAACAACATTACATATGCTAACACATTTTAAGCTTGTTGCTATATCTACATGTACTTTGTCAAAAAAAAAATTTGAAAATCACATTTATATTGACGTGTTAAATAAAGTCTATTTTCTTTAAGAGACATTATTGTGTTAATATTTTATTGTAACTATTTTTATTTTAACAATGAATATGGTTTAAAGTCCTTTTAGGAGTGGGGGGGTGAAATATGCTAACAAAAATATATTTGAAGATTAAACTATGTGGATCTCATACATGATACAAAAAAACAACATTTGCATTCAAGGGACAGTATCCTATATTTTTTACATAACTGTATGTAATAGACACTACTACAAACAACAAGATTAACATATACTGATAGCAATATTAAAAAGCTTCAAACACTTGCAAATAAAATAGGGTTAGCTATATTTTAAATATAGATGAACCACCATTACAACCGTAAAACACAATACCCCATCATTAACATATGAAAAGAACCTTTACACAAACTGGACAAAGCTGGAGATGGTACTCACATGAAACTCATTGGCTTTGCGAGGAGTAAGAAAATTACTTACATTTTCTTACAACACAAGACAAAATAAACCTATTGGTTAAACAATGGACTATCTAACTAGAGACAAAATCAAATATTTTTATTTATAATGTGAGTGTCTAATGAACCTTTCATAAAATATACAACGAAATTACATTTAGAAGAAGTCGGCATCATATATTTAGCATATGATAAATGCATATTGATTACTTTATTCAAACACAATAGCGCATATTTATTAATTAGATATGTTCAACATTAAACACAACATTAATTTTTAAGAAAAAGGAACATTGTTGACAAACATATTAAACATGGACTGTAGAGATTTGCACTTGCCTAGAAATATCCTATGCATGAAAACATTTTGCTTTCGTTCGTTGATTCAACCAGACATCCAGCAAAAGAGAATGTGTTGGTCTTTATCAGCTACGGGTCAACAATGTAACATGATGCAAATAATACATATTCGCAAGCTTTTTAAAATTGCATGCAGTCACAAACGTTTTTAACGTGCACAAATATTGCGGGACTACGCAATCCAATCACACGTTTTTTTAACTTTACATGTGCCGTCTTAACATGGCGCTTCCTTGATCACGTAAGAACGCCATCCAATGAAAGGCACATTATTGATCACGTAAGAACGCCCAAAAAAAAAAGGCGCATCCTTGATCGCGTCAAAACGCAATCCAATAAAAGGCATATTCCTGATCACGTAAGAACGTCAGTCAATACAAGGAATCATTGGACAGCCTGGCAGGTGACGTCTTAAGCAACATGGCGCATCCGAGATCGCTGAAAAACCGCAGACAATACAAGGACTCAGTGACATCTTGGCATATCATTAAGAAACGTATTTATATTTTAGGAACTAGTATGTGTGTAGATTGCTATCTAGGAATGTCACCAAATCATGAATCATCTTTTCGGACTTGACTGTCCCTTGAACTATAGCTATGGTGTATATCTTTAACATTTAAAAGATACACATGAGAAATACATATGCCATTGATGTTTTAAGATATGTTTGGATTGTTGTTGAATAACAATAGTTATACATGTATTGATTAAACGTGTCATTTATTCAAGTTTAATTATGGTCAGCCTACCTATAGCCATATATGGGAGGAGATGTATTTTGTTAACATATTAGTTAACTAATATTCATCATCTACATTATTTGTATTACACACAGAGATTGATTTGGTTACACTTTGACAATAATATAGATTTGAAAATGAAATACAGGTGCTGTCAACATTACAATAAGATTGTTTATTAATAAAATTATATGTCCTTGTTCTTGTAAAAAGGACAAAAACGCTTTACAAATGGAAATACATTCATTTACAATAGTGATCAACATCACTTAAAGGGACATTATTTTGTTTTTAAAAAGAGCATACACATAGTCAATACTATTTAAATAAAATGAACACTTTACAGGGATTATATCATTGTATCAATACTCAGATCATTTGGTAAAGGTGCATCAATTCATGCAGAGTTTATAAATACACACATGGATATGAACATTTAAATATACATATATACACAAATACAAAAATATATATACATATATAAAGAAATTACTCTGCTAATCATAATCAGGCAATGATAGAGCTAAGAGAAAATAATATAAACACAAATAATAAGATTACATTGGAGATGTTAATCTTAAAGTCATTTACTATTGTCTTACATATATGATTTCATTATAACAAATAGATTTGTTAGGTCCCTTTAAGGATAAACAACATAAACTAGAGCTTGCAAAAAATAACAGGAAGAATGAGGACAAAGATTTGTGAAATAAAATTTATTTTATTAGTATGTAAGAAAACATACACAACGTTTATAAATAATCTTGTAAAAATAAGGAATATATGAGCCATATGACAAGGTAACACAGTGCATCACAGTCCATGAAGAGAGTTGCCAAGGGCCAGCATAGCCTCATTGGAGACACATGACAAGGTAACACAGTGCATCACAGTCCATGAAGAGAGTTGCCAAGGGCCAGCATAGCCCCATTGGAGACACATGGCAAGGTAACACAGTGCATCACAGTCCATGAAGAGAGTTGCCAAGGGCCAGCATAGCCTCATTGGAGACACATGGCAAGGTAACACAGTGCATCACAGTCCATGAAGAGAGTTGCCAAGGGCCAGCATAGCCTCATTGGAGACACATGACAAGGTAACACAGTGCATCACAGTCCATGAAGAGAGTTGCCAAGGGCCAGCATAGCCTCATTGGAGACACATGACAAGGTAACACAGTGCATCACAGTCCATGAAGAGAGTTGCCAAGGGCCAGCATAGCCCCATTGGAGACACATGGCAAGGTAACACAGTGCATCACAGTCCATGAAGAGAGTTGCCAAGGGCCAGCATAGCCTCATTGGAGACACATGGCAAGGTAACACAGTGCATCACAGTCCATGAAGAGAGTTGCCAAGGGCCAGCATAGCCTCATTGGAGACACATGACAAGGTAACACAGTGCATCACAGTCCATGAAGAGAGTTGCCAAGGGCCAGCATAGCCTCATTGGAGACACATGACAAGGTAACACAGTGCATCACAGTCCATGAAGAGAGTTGCCAAGGGCCAGCATAGCCCCATTGGAGACACATGACAAGGTAACACAGTGCATCACAGTCCATGAAGAGAGTTGCCAAGGGCCAGCATAGCCTCATTGGAGACACATGACAAGGTAAAAGAGTGCAACAGGCACAACAAAAAACTGATAAAAAGGCCAAATGGCAACAATATAAATACAAATTCAACATGTGGACGGAGGATTATTATCTGCCACCATGGAGCATATCCAGATCCTCCACTTACTGGTCATCCTCTTCATTGTCCTGTGCATGTCCAGCTCCAGATTCAGGCCTTGAACGTAATTGCATAATTTCACGCAGAGTCAAGTCCTGAACCCGGAGCTGGGCCTGCATGGTGTCGTTCATCCCTCTCAGGACAGCTGCGTTCCTCAACACGGCCTGCTCTACTCTTGCTATCCCTTCTAGCATGAGCCATGCTGAGTCACAGCCTAAAATAAAATAAAAATTAATATTAAGGATAATTACACAACAGAATAAAAGATTTTAATACATACATTGTCATCATAAAGACAAATAATTATTTACATCAATTATTTTTCATATATTCTTTACACATGAATTAGGTTATTCAGACAGACAGAAATCATTAAAGGCTCATGTTACTCAAACATGTTGAACCCTTTAATTGGTTTTAGATGATCCACTTATACAGCTTGAGTGTATCAAATCTTGTTAAAGGATTTACATTGTACTTACATCAGCAATTTAAAAATTCAATTTAGACTGTGGTAGGCACACCTATCCTTAAACATTTTGGCATTGAGGACAAGCTGTGTAAACATAGCAACCAGAAGAAATTACATTCCCACTGGGTTAGACAAGAGATAATGTATCCACATTTGGACATAAAATTTTGGATCCAAGTAGTGGTGTTTGGTATATGTAGTGATATCCAATTAAAGGGACACTGAACCTAAATATTTAATGGACTGATTCAGATAGAGCATGACATGACAAATCTTTAGAAATTACACATATTCATTATATGTTTTAATTGTCAAGCTATATTTTGAATGCAAGAATGTTGGTTTTTATGGAAGCCAATATTTGTTGATGAACCTTGTTTGTGCATGCTGGTTGATGGATACATTCATCCAACAATAAAGAAATGATGGCCACATTTATTTTATTGTTTAAACTAATTATAGGAATAAGTTGTTTTCAATAAATATATCAAGAGAATGACGAATAATTCATAAGAGTATTCTATTATACATTGGCTTAACATTGCATGCTGGATTTGAATCACAATTTAACCAATTTAACTTCACTGTACCTTTAAGTATCTTATAAAGTGTATTTAGAATGATACTTACAGCTGTGCCTGGGAAGGACAATCTGACACCCAGGACAATGAAGGTTTAAACAGGGGGGAGGGATGGGATTGGCTCGGGGAGGGATGGGAATGGCTTGGGGAGTGGTGAGCTGCTGCTCCAGGGTAGGCCGTACAGCTGGGGAGTGGGGAGTTTGGGTCTGGGCAGCTGTACGGGCCAGAATACGGGGAGAGCGGCGAAGGGGGGTGTATGGGCGTTTTTTGGGAGGGACAGGATATGAAATATGGGAAGGGCTGGCAGTGGTCGGGGCATGGTCATGGGTTTGGTGATGGGAAGGGCTCTGGGTGTGTGCAGAGGTGTGGCCATGGTCAGGGGTGTGTGCACGGGGAGGGGTCTGTGACTGGGCAGGGGCGGAATCCAGATGACCAGAAGTGGTGGATCCATCTGAAAATGTAAAAGAAATATATTAACATCTCATACATCCTGACATCAAATCAACGCATTTAAAATTGATTATGTTTTCAATATACCTCGAAGTGTGTTTGAATCTGTAAACTATTCTGAAATGAGGATATGGTATCTATATAGGCACTCAGATGAATCTCAATGACTGTCTGTACAATGTGAAACTTATTATTGTGTTTTGGCATGGAATATGCATGTGACATAATGATGGCATGAATTATATATTCTTAAAAAAATATATACAAGCAGATTTTCATGCTGCCTGATATAGAAAGGGGGCAGTAGTGTATTTGAACAGACAAATAATATTCCTTTTTAAAGGGAAAAAGCTGTAGACTTTGAATGTCTTCAATAAAATGATTTCAAAAAAAGAAACATGTTGGAAACATGATAGATATATTTCACATACCATCAGACTCCAAGGCAGCCTCTTCCTCCTCCATCCCACATGTGACATCAATCTCTGTAAAACATAACATGTTGTGTACACCTTAAGATCAGATATTATAACATATGTTACTGTTGCTCAAATACGCACATCAATGTTGCATTAAAGATATACACACACAAAGTTATGATTTACATCATTTTGATGGAGCATACAAATGACAATAGATTTGTTATTGTCAATAAATCAGAATATTAATGTATTGTTTGTCTTAATGTTAAATTCATAAAAGCATAGTACATAGAACATTTAAGATTTCTCATGTGTGTATCACTTGATGACTGTTGTTAAAAAAAAAAAAAAATGAAAAAAACATATGTTAGACATCTTATGAATAACAAATGTGTAGAATAATAAAGTAGAAATTATTAATCGCTCAATATAAAAAATAAATATATAATCAGAAGATAAATTCTATGATTTTTTATAATGTTATGCTTCATCGGAATCATGATCATAATATTGATTAGCAATACACCTTCAATTACATATAAATGAGTCAATGGACTTACCAGGAGACCGCAAAGGCGGCTCTATGTCACTGCTGGATTCCTGTGGGCTCCCCACACCAACTCTCTCTATGAATGATATAGATATATATTATTAAACACATTTTGGATATCACTAAATCACATCTGTCTAGAATTTTAACATTAATCAACTTTAAAATGTGAAGAATAGAGCAGTCATTACACCAGAAAATGCTTGATTGAATCAAGGGGATTCTGTAAACATATCTGTATTCAACATATGTTTAATGTCAGACTACATTAGACATCAAATTCATCTCAGATGCTGCTATTGCATATCTAAATATACCCAATGATCAATGTTCTTAACCCTTTAAGGACACAGCTTTCACTTAGCTCAATTGTTTTATGACGGAATAATTCCGTCATATGTCCTTAAGAAGTTACAAGAATACACACAAACCACATATTGAGGAGCATCTGTTGACAAATCTAAACAAACATGTGTCACATCGAGCCATTTTTTCAATGTACAGTAATCTTGTTTAGGACACAACACATATTTATCACAATACATAACAAACTTTATTATTACAAATATGTAATCATGGTGCTGTTAGAGTATGCAGATATATATAAAGTAACTCCAACAGATAATTAGATTTATATATCAATAGTTTTTAATAAAAATAATGTAATGATGAATGAATCTATTTTGTCTTAAAGGGACACTGACATGATTAATTTAAATAATTGATTTCTATGTTCAAACTGTAAAAAATGATTTAACATTGACTCCTATTATAATTCGAATGTTGTTCGATATTAATCTTAAAGGCAGATAAGGAATATTGGATTCAATAAATATTGTTTGTTGAAGGTATCCACCAATCATCAATATAAACCCAGGTTGGTCAACAAATATTTAGATGCACATAAACGTACTTTCTTTATTTTAAAATACATTTAGCAATAGAATATGTCACATATGATGATAGTATTATATTTTATGTTTATTAATATTGCATACTGTATGTGAAAGACAATATTAATAATTGTAGTTCAGTATCCCTTTAATCTAAAATTAAATAGATTCCACAATGTTGTTGTTTGTTAATGAATTATCTACTCCATATGTTGATGTAATGAATGGTATTGAGCATGCAATTAAAATCAAATATGTTATTTAAGTATATCCGAATAATTATATAATTTTCATCTATTAAATAGACATTACATATAAATATAGAACAATGTGTATTTAGTATGTAATGTTCATTCCATGTTTCTAAGACAAATGTCAATTAAAATGAGACATACCATACTGTGACAAGCCCTGGCTTGAGGATCCAGCAGCCACATCCATATCTGTAATATATTAAATGAGGATTGCATATCATTAATACTAATCATGCCATGTTTAAAATATTTACATTAATAACAAATCAATAGAAAAATATTAATCCTTTGGTAGTCCCATGAGTTAATAGTTTCCGCAATTAAATGAATGATAAATATATCCTGGACTCTTATTTTCAATCAGTTGTGTTGTTTACTGTATCTTTAAGAATATATGCTTGTTATTACATAATCATCAATTGATGGCCATATGTTATAATTTATTAGTATTATTCGTTTTTTATTAGATATAATATTTAAAATAAGAATACTGTATTCTTCACTAATCTAAGATTTTCCATTTAATTTTTAACAACATGTATAAAGCAATGCCACTTTCCGCAAACCCATGTTAATGTGGATGAGAAATGCCATTTTCGCGATCATTGCGCAATGATTCCAAGCGGAATTACGCATCCGTCATTTGACCAACATGTATAAAGCAATGCCACTTTCCGCAAACCCATGTTAACGTGGATGCGAAATTACATTTCCGCTCTGTGACGCATATTCTGTAGAGCGCAAGAAACATCATTCCAATTTCATGTATCACTAATGTAAAATCAGATATCTAAACATCATATGTAGTGTATGTTGTGAGATCTGTATAGGTTTAGTATCTGACTAAATACACATTTTGGATTTTTAACATTATAAATATTATATGAAGTTGGATAATTACCTGGTTCAGATTCTCTATCGGGTCCTCCCAGGCCACCGGACGGAGAAGCATCTGCCCTGTCCCCCGCGTCAGGACTTTCAGATCCCGCAGCTGGGAGGGAAGAAGAGGAGGCCGAGGATGGCGAGGATCTAAATCTTTTGGGGACCCGGAGATTGAGGAGCTCGCATAAAGTCACCTCATAAGGGAGTAGGTACAGTTTCCGCGGGGCCTTTCTTTGGCCCCCTCTTTTACGGGCTTGTACCCAGTCCCTTATGAGGTTGACTTTTTTCGATAAACGCAACCTCATATCTCCGAATCTCCTCATGATCTGATCCTGGGTCCTCTGGACGTCACACACCAATCTAACCGCATTGGTGATAGACTCCCAGAGGGCCTTCTTAACAGGCGCATCTGTCGAGCTCCTCTTGTTCCCAAACAGCTGGGGATAAAAGTCCTTGACGGCGTGGACCAGTGCAGCGCTCTCCTCCTTGGTGAACCTGGGAACTGACATGCCTGCTGGGTTGTCTTCTCAAATATATATATATATATAAAAATATATCTAGTACGCCTGCAGGCATTAGAGAACTGACAAAGATGGCAACGTGTAATGGACTTTTATATGGTGAAGTAAACATGAGATGCACCATGGGACAATTTATCTGTACATCTGATTGGATAAAAGTTTGAAATATTGTTATAATGTCTGTGAGACCATCCTGACTCAAGTTGTGTTTGTGTGATGAACTCTGATTGGCCGTTCCTTAATGTTTCATATCTTAGTAACTTCCTTACACATACCGCTTGGTGGTGCTGTAACTTCATTTTTCATGTAGACTTATTTGTAACTCATGGGCCTGTCATGCGGATATGTGTGACGCAGATTTAATATCCGTGATCCGTGAAATATTAATGATTAAATACTCTTTAAAATCTAATCCTGTCACATTATTAATGTTGTAGACATTTCTCGGTTTAATAACGGTCTGTTTCTTTAATACAAATACACATTTAATATTGTATGTCTTTATTGTTCTTTAAATAAATTTATTGTGAAGTATTGACATTGCTCTATTAAATGTATTTATAATGCACATTGATTGTGTGCTATTGCGTGACATTACACTAATGTTTAAATATGCTAATCTGGTGTTTGAAGATGCGTTTCCCACGCAATATTTATTAATGTTAAAATTCCGGGAAGAATGTCAGTAACTTTGATAATCTGTTTATAAATGTTAAACTACAGCTTTGTTATTCGCAAATAAACCTCGAGCTTGTATTTCTCTGAAGTGCTCATATATGTTATTGTGCAATGGCGTCTTTAGTTTTAAAGAGACATTACAAACAATTGTATCAAATGATCTGTAGAGATAGAAGATTGTTTAGACTTTAAAATGTAAATCATTTTCTCTTAGTATTTATATATCCTCAACATAAGAAATTTAAATGCACATGGTTGAGCCAATCACATAAGGCATCTCTGTGCATCCACCAATCTTCATCTACTGAGCCTATCTCGATATGCTTTTCAAGCAAAGTATGTCAAGATAGGAAGAGAAGTAAATACACTATTTCAAGCTCTTAAAGGGACACTGTCCAAACAAATTTACCATTGGTGATTGAGCATGAAATGTTAATCAACTTTATTATTTAATACGATTATCAAATGTTAAGTTATCTTGTTATGTTTCTTTGAAAATCAATAATGATATTTTATATTACGGACAATTGTTTAATAAAAACCTGGGTTGTCCTTGACGATTGTTGCATCAATTATTCCAAACAATCAAGTTCTGTCCAGAGTACTGAAGCAAATAAATTAGCTATTTACTGCCTTATTTCTAAAGTAATGATAGCAACATCACAATGAGCATTCATAATATGAGACAAGTTTTAAAGTTGATTAAAATAGAATACTCATTCAGAATGTATAAATCATTGTTTTTTTAAATGGCTACCTTTAAGTATATTTTGAGTTCATGTCCCTTTAAATAAACATTTCACAATAATGCTTAATATATCATAAACCTAGGCACCTTCCTTTTGCTAAATGAGTCTAACATATGAGTAAAGCAAATTTAGATTAACTTCTAGATTGTTTTACACACTGACTGAAATATATTTATTAAATGAGGTCTTTTTTAGCCTTCAGCGTAGAGGGACATTAAGCTATATGTTATGTATGCATTTTGTATCATAATCTTATATTTGACCAACTTAATATGTTTTGTTATTCAATCATTATATTGTAATTATATATATTCGTGGATTAAATACATCTCTACATAGGCTATTTTGATGCTGATTGTTGTTTGCATATAGATGCCTTATATCATTGACTAAGATATGTGCATTTATTTTTATTTTAACAAGTATATTTAAAGACTGAATGTAATTCTATAGTACATTCTAAATATGTTTAAATTCTTGTATGATATTTGTAACAATGTATACAAAATATACATTTTGAATGACCCCTTTAAGGACCCAAACATATTGTATTTTGATTTAACATTGACAAAATAAACTAAAGGGGAAATTACATTCTATATAGATATTTGATGTCTAACCCAAGAGGTAAGATTGTAATAAATACATAATATTACTAAGTATAGTTAAATGACTCCACTAGAAAATTACATAGATTAACCTGGCATCCAATAACTAATTATTAAAAATTATAAAGTTAAATGACCTACCATTTATAAATGTAATAATTGTAAAATATTTTCTAATAATGTTTTGAGATACCTAAGGAAGATACATGATCTTATACAATTCTTTTTACATTCAACAACACTGTCACTTTCATGTAATTGAACCACTTCACCTTATTAAATGTTAAAACAATCATAATATTAATACATATCCTAAATATTTTTAATATATACTTTTTCAATATAAAAGCATTGAAGAATATGACTCCCCAATTAATGTTAAAATATATCTTTTAATATTCTCTGAAGAATTTTATTTTCTACTATTAATGCATTATTTTCTCTTATGCATGTGCTTGTCAAATAGCCAACTACCAGTCATGGGAGTCCAAGTTTTATTTATTTACAGATTATATTGATATATATTAGAATCTGCTAAAAAAAAATATATATTTAATAGAAAATAATTAAATATTCCATGAAGTCATCAGATGCCAATCTGAAATGACAAATAATAAAAATGGAACAAAGTTAATACACACATTGTAAAATATTCATAAAATACATTTAAAATCATATGGTGTCTATGCTCTAACTTTGATCAACATTTTTTAAAGATAATCATTACATTCATTTTAAATTAATGAAATACATACACCATTATATTGTTGATTAAAAATAATATTTAAATTTCAAAAATTAAATTTATACATAATAATGTATATCACATGTAAACAATATATGTATGCTGAACATAAATGTAATATTTCATGTCCATTCAAATACCTCTATATCAACTATAATATGTATTCCTTTTTCTGATTGTGATCCCTAAATATCTAATTAAGAACTAAATATGACTAATGTATGTAAGCTACTAATATTCTACAGTCTTCACTAGCATGCATTGGTACACCAACCTGGACAATGCATGGTCTTTGAAAGTCAATTCAGGGGTAAACAGTTGATCTTCAATAGGTGTCTTATTCATCAGTTCATTAAATAGAGGACTGGGAAATACCATCTAAAAAAGTAAAATCATCTAAGTGTCTGATTGTGATCCCTAAATATCTAATTAAGAACTAAATATGACTAATGTATGTAAGCTACTAATATTCTACAGTCTTCACTAGCATGCATTGGTACACCAACCTGGACAATGCATGGTCTTTGAAAGTCAATTCAGGGGTAAACAGTTGATCTTCAATAGGTGTCTTATTCATCAGTTCATTAAATAGAGGACTGGGAAATACCATCTAAAAAAGTAAAATCATCTAAGTGTCTGATTGTGATCCCTAAATATCTAATTAAGAACTAAATATGACTAATGTATGTAAGCTACTAATATTCTACAGTCTTCACTAGCATGCATTGGTACACCAACCTGGACAATGCATGGTCTTTGAATGTCAATTCAGGGGTAAACAGTTGATCTTCAATAGGTGTCTTATTCATCAGTTCATTAAATAGAGGACTGGGAAATACCATCTAAAAAGGAAAATCATCTAAGTGTCTGATTGTGATCCCTAAATATCTAATTAAGAACTAAATATGACTAATGTATGTAAGCTACTAATATTCTACAGTCTTCACTAGCATGCATTGGTACACCAACCTGGACAATGCATGGTCTTTGAATGTCAATTCAGGGGTAAACAGTTGATCTTCAATAGGTGTCTTATTCATCAGTTCATTAAATAGAGGACTGGGAAATACCATCTAAAAAGGAAAATCATCTAAGTGTCTGATTGTGATCCCTAAATATCTAATTAAGAACTAAATATGACTAATGTATGTAAGCTACTAATATTCTACAGTCTTCACTAGCATGCATTGGTACACCAACCTGGACAATGCATGGTCTTTGAATGTCAATTCAGGGGTAAACAGTTGATCTTCAATAGGTGTCTTATTCATCAGTTCATTAAATAGAGGACTGGGAAATACCATCTAAAAAGGAAAATCATCTAAGTGTCTGATTGTGATCCCTAAATATCTAATTAAGAACTAAATATGACTAATGTATGTAAGCTACTAATATTCTACAGTCTTCACTAGCATGCATTGGTACACCAACCTGGACAATGCATGGTCTTTGAATGTCAATTCAGGGGTAAACAGTTGATCTTCAATAGGTGTCTTATTCATCAGTTCATTAAATAGAGGACTGGGAAATACCATCTAAAAAGGAAAATCATCTAAGTGTCTGATTGTGATCCCTAAATATCTAATTAAGAACTAAATATGACTAATGTATGTAAGCTACTAATATTCTACAGTCTTCACTAGCATGCATTGGTACACCAACCTGGACAATGCATGGTCTTTGAATGTCAATTCAGGGGTAAACAGTTGATCTTCAATAGGTGTCTTATTCATCAGTTCATTAAATAGAGGACTGGGAAATACCATCTACAAAATAGAAAATCATCTAAGTGTCTCCAATAGGATGTCTCCACAGCCTTATTCTATCAAATAGTTTGCACTTACCATGTGAACATGTCTTTGTATGGTTTTCAAGGTCAGCAGAATTTAAATATGCCAGACATGATCCCATTGGTATACTTCAATTTCAATCTTGGCTTTTTCCCCACTGTCAGTCTTGGAAATCTTCACTGTCAGGCTTCAAATTGTTCCCTTTCAGTCTTTATATTAAGTCATCTCCCTAATGTAAGAAATTATATATAAAGATTTCATACAAGTGTGTGAATCAGTTCTGTACCCCTCTCCCACCCCCCATTTCATAATAAATATCTATCACTAGCTTACTAAGCC
This sequence comes from Bombina bombina, assembly GCF_027579735.1. Taxonomy (NCBI): domain Eukaryota; kingdom Metazoa; phylum Chordata; class Amphibia; order Anura; family Bombinatoridae; genus Bombina; species Bombina bombina. Next base: position 512,087,434 of record NC_069501.1, on the reverse strand, counting down.
TGTGTATGAACCTGTGTTATTTTCTATCAAGTGTGAAGATGAGTCATATTGAGCAGAACAAACCTCTGTGTGACATTGAACCATAGTCATTCTAGAGTATCCCTTTCTGATTATGTACATAAGTAATGTGTAAACAAAGTTATATTTTTAAAAATGTATGCCATATTATGTATTTGTGTACAAATCATGCCAGCAACAGTCCATACATTTCTACTTACCATCTGATGTCCTCTATAAAAACCAGGTGGCAAAGACTCGCTATAGGACCCAATGCCCAGAGCATCACCTATATTATGAGAAATAAATATTATTATAACATTTGATCAATACTAACATGTTTGCACAATTCTCTACTTGTCATTTCCCTAGAGTTCACATCTATTGAAAATACTCCAGTGTAACTTCTATTATTTACCGTCTAAAGTGGCGGTTGATGACGTCTGCTCTGACATCAAGTCCCTCGTCCTGGAATTCCCCCTCTAGAACAGGATCATCCTCCTCATCTCTGAGGAGGTCTCTGTCCACCGGGACGGCCTGCAGCATCCCAGCCCGCTGTGCAATATTATGCAGGACGCTACAGGCTACAACGATCTTAGCCACCTTCTTTGGGTTGTACTGGAGTGCTCCTCCAGAACGGTCCAGGCACCTGAATCTCATCTTCAGGAGCCCGAACATCCTTTCAACCACCGCCCTGGTTCTCTTATGAGCCCTATTGTAGCGCTCCTCAGACACATCAGTTGGGCTACGCAAGGGGGTAATGAGCCAAGGCCGGCTCATGTACCCAGAATCACCTATAAATTTAGAACAGAACATAATTCAAACAGAATACTTAAACTAGTATATTGTTGTATAAATATATTTTTTAAAAACCATAATCCATATTAAAAGTTGTCAGAAACATAAAAAAAATAAAAAAAATTATATATAAATCTGTATCTAGCCATTTCATCTAAGACATGCTACATATGCGTATTTCTCCTAAACCAAACCTTGTGTAAAATGCTAACTACATGTTTACATTGCATTCTCTATCTGAACACTTAAGGTAAGACATGCTACATATCTGCATTTCAATAAAACTAGACATTAGCAGAAATAGACAATGACAGGGTTAAATTGCATGAGATAATATCTTGCTATTTCATCTAAGACATGCTACATATGCGTATTTCTCCTAAACCAAACCTTGTGTAAAATGCTAACTACATGTTTACATTGCATTCTCTATATGAACACTTAAGGTAAGACATGCTACATATCTGCATTTCAATAAAACTAGACATTAGCAGAAAAAGACAATGACAGGGTTAAATTGCATGAGATAATATCTTGCCATTTCATCTAAGACATGCTACATATGCGTATTTCTCCTAAACCAAACCTTGTGTAAAATGCTAACTACATGTTTACATTGCATTCTCTATATGAACACTTAAGGTAAGACATGCTACATATCTGCATTTCAATAAAAATAGACATTAGCAGAAAAAGACAATGACAGGGTTAAATTGCATGAGATAATATCTTGCCATTTCATCTAAGACATGCTACATATGCGTATTTCTCCTAAAACAAACCTTGTGTAAAATGCTAACTACATGTTTACATTGCATTCTCTATCTGAACACTTAAGGTAAGACATGCTACATATCTGCATTTCAATAAAAATAGACATTAGCGTCGGTAAATAACAAATGGTTAAATTTAATCCTATAGCTGAACATGACGCTAACAGTTAAAAAATACAGGGGCAATTGTCAAAATAATTAACCATGTTGTGCACAAATACTCACCAACGAGATAACCAGGGGGCATTTGTCTTTCCTCAAACTGTCTCCACAGGGACGACAGAGAGAGGATGCGGGCATCATGACAAGCACCTCCAAAATTCGCATACACATGCATAATCCTCATCCGTGCGTCACAAACATACTGCACGTTGAGGCTATGAAAATGTTTGCGATTTCTGAAGGGCAAGTCATCAATTGGAGCACGCAGCGCAATGTGGGTACAATCAATGGCTCCCAAGACATTGGGCAATTGAGCAATATCAAAGAATTCCCGCTTCAGGCGCCTCCAATCACCATCATTCTGTGGGAATCCTATGTATTGCTTACTGATACGTACCATGGCGTTCAGAAAGTTATCAAACACCCCAGAGAATGTACCTTGAGCCAGGCCATGCATGTACAGTTCTCCGGATTGAAAACTCCCGGAGGCCAGGACGTATAGACAGCTTAGCATCTTACTCATGGGGGGAACAGCAGTCCTTATTTGTATACGTGGCTCCAAATGAGGTTTAAGAAGATCGTAAAGGCCAATGAGCTGTTCGCGATCGAGCCGATACTTATCAAAAACCTCAAAGTCACTCATGTTTTCCAAGGTGGGTCTCACCCTGTAGACACGAGGACCTCGAACCAGACGACCCCTTCGTCTCGGTCTGAGCCGCCGAGGCTGCCTGATTCGACCAACAGCTAGTTCGCCAATAGCACCACCAGCAGCGTCTACCATGTCATCGTCATCCATCTTTCAAAACAGCGTAACAAGGTATGCACTTGATCTGATGTGGATCACAAGTGATGCATTGGCCATGTTGTTTGGGGGATTTATAGTACAATTAGTCCAATGGTAGTGAGTTTGTAATGATTGCTGATTGTATTCACCTGTTTGTATGTGAGCGGCGCGAATGCTTTCACAGTGGGCGTTTATTTGTTGTTTGCTGAAATGTTAGTTTCAAACAATGATTCTCAATGTGAAAGTGTCAAATATCACACATACAGTGCATGTTTGTAATGTTTGATCATATGCGTAATCAATATTTCCTAAACGCGATGTTATAGTAACAAGCACACGTCCAGGCTAACATGAATGAAAGTGCATAGTTGTGTATAATGTGCATCGAATGTGATCGATCAATGTTGCTGCAATATTGTTTGTAAATGATAAAGTAACATCTGTAGTATTGTATATATAAGTGATTTCAGAGCTGTCAATATTGTATGCGTCCCTTTAAAATCGCAATAATAATTCAGAACTTCCCGTCTGTCATCTGTAGTATTATATATATAAGTGATTGCCGAGCTGTCAATATTGTACGCGTCCCTTTAAAATCGCAATAATAATTCCGAACTTCCCGTCTGCCATCTGTAGTATTGTATATATAAGTGATTGCCGAGATGTCAATATTGTATGCGTCCCATTAAAATCGCAATAATAATTCCGAACTTCCCGTCTGCCATCTGTAGTATTGTATATATAAGTGATTGCCGAGCTGTCAATATTGTACGCGTCCCTTTCAAATCGCAATAATAATTCCGAAATTCCCGTCTGCCATCTGTAGTATTGTATATATAAGTGATTGCCGAGCTGTCAATATTGTATGCGTCCCTTTCAAATCGCACTAATACTGAATAACTTCCCGTCTGCCATCTGTAGTATTGTGTATATATAAGTGATTGCTGAGATGTCAATATTGTATGCGTCCCTGTAAAATCGCAATAATACTGAAGAACTTCCGGCTGTCATCTGTAGTATTGTATATATAAGTGATTTCCGAGCAGTCAATATTGTATGCGTCCCTTTCAAATCGCACTAATACTGAATAACTTCCGGCTGTCATCTGTAGTATTGTATATATAAGTGATTGCCGAGATGTGAATATTGTACGCGTCCCTTTCAAATCGCACTAATACTGAATAACTTCCGGCTGTCATCTGTAGTATTATATATATAACTGATTTTCGATCTGACGATATTGTATGCGTCCCATAAAAATTGCACGAATACTGAATAACTTCCGGCTGTCATCTGTAGTATTATATATATAATTGATGTGCGATCTGACAATATTTCTGAATTGTCCCATTGAAATCTCCATAATAATGCTGTTCAAAAGTGTGTTTTACGTATATGTTGTATTGTAGTATTGAGTGTTAAAGTTCCTAAAGGGGCGGTACAGTGGTGAATCTGTGATGTGTATGGTTGAATCTTCTAATGACGTCATGATATTATTAACCTGCCTATGTAGTTGTGAAATCCTCATTGTGTTGTTGTATTGTGCTACATTGTTATTGTGTGCTGAATAAAATCTAAATGTGTGCTTTGTGGTTGCGTGATGGGTGATGCGTGTTATGTACATGTACGTATATATTGTGATTGTGTCCCACATATGCTGACTTCTATATAGCGGTCTGGCATTGTTGTTCCTTCCCATAAAGTGACATCTGTAATCTGGTGTAATGATGTTCTTGTTGTACGTAATTCCTAATGGTTTCTGGTGATGGAATCATGATGTTAAAAGTACAGTAAAATCCATATGTTGTGTTTTGTGATTCCTCGAGAGAATGTAATGTGTTTTTCCCCCATCATTTGAATGCACATGTATGATTGAATGTTAAAAGTAATGTATGTGCATCCATGAGTGATCATGTGTTAAGCCTATGTAGATATGCAGTTGCTGCAAGCATATGAGTTGAATAACAGAAATGCAATAATAAAGGTAAATGAGAGATGTTTCCCATTGTGTAGTGTTTGTGAATCCAGAAATGTGTATTGAATTTTATTTTAATTGTAAATGTAATTTTATTGAAATAATAATGTGTTACTAGTGATGGGGATTTGTAGTTGATGTAATCTAAAAGTGTTAAAAATATTTATGGTGTGGTGAATATTTAATATTAAAAAACATAAGTCCACCATAGGGAAATAGTCATTTCTTGATCTATTTATCATAGCTGGGTCTAACGCATGAAATCATGTATTTTCTAGCGCTGGTATTTGGAGTTTTTCAGTCTACGCTATTTGCGTGCGTTAGGGAAATGAGGGTTTCGCGTGCACGAGCACGTCTTCCCAATAGAAGTCAATGGAGGCTCCAAAGATTTCTATATTTTTTTTTCTAAGACTGGTTTTCCTCGTAAAGTGAGTGACGTCATGAGCTTGTGTGAAAAAGTAACTAAATCGTGTTCTTTTTGTAATAAATAAATATTTTGTGTATGTAATGTGGTGTATATTGTTTGTATGCATCGATGAGTGTATGTTTGTGATAATGTTATTCGTTAGATGTAGGTATATGAGGGTCTTTTCCCGTATGTCCATGTAAGTCAATGGGAAAATGGATTTGTGTGGATTTTTTTCAAACACCCGAGATCTCGCAACTTTAATCCTTTGTATTTTAAAGAAAAAATAAAAAATACGAAAAATAAAGATAGTGTTGTGTTTGTATGAGTGTAAGTGTACTTTGTGTAATATTTGTTTTGTGATTCGTGGATGTTTTTTTGTGCGGTATATGTTTACTACTGGGTCTGAGGTGGCGGTAGAAAGTTGAGCGTTAGGTGTATTTTGAGTCGCGGTAAATAAACTCTAAATACCGGAGTGCGTAAAAAACCCGCGTTAGGAGCCTCTAACGCTGGTTTTGACGGCTACCGCCGAACTCTAAATCTAGGCCACTGTTATTCTGGCCGTATCGAGACTGCTACAACACAGTACAAGATTTGTATATAGCTTCTAAGTTTTCACATGTTGACTTTTATAGACTCTGCCTGATTTGAACTGTGGCCATATTTAAATCACAGTCTCAGCAGTACAATTACCTTGGCTCATTTTCCTCACGCACATACTGTGATAGTACGTCTAAGAATTGTATATGTAATACAAAATTCTTATTTGCTCAACTTTTACTAATCATCACTAATTAATAGGAGTTCATCTCACTATATGGACTACTTACAACTTGGTGAAACAAAACCATTATTCTTATTAAAAGTCTGCAATTGTGTTCCAGTTAATTCATTCACAGTATTACCTGAGAGACACCTCCTCATTTGACTTGTTAGAGACAGGATCTGACATAATACTAAGCCCTCAGAAATGGAACCAGCAGACATTTCACAAGTTGTGTACAACCTTTCCCAAAAGGTTGATCAATTAGCTCAAAGATTACATGAAGTGGAAATAGAAAACAGAGCCTTAAAATCCGTGATCAGGGATTCCATTGCTGTAAAGTCTAATCAGTTAGAGATGACTTTGGAACCACAAGTTCCCCTACCTGATGTATTTTCTGGTAATAGGAAAAATTACAGACACTTTAAAAATGCATGTCAGTTAATCTTCACTATGAAACCGCGAACATATCCCACTGAAAGACTTAAAGTATTAACAGCCATTTCACTTTTAAGAGGAGAACCTCAAAACTGGGCTGATAACTTACTGGAAACTGATGATCCCATACTTGGATCCCTAGAATCTTTTTTTTCAGCTATGGATGAAATGTTCCAAGATTCAGATGTGCAATTAACAGCAGAGACATCCATGAGATCCCTTAAACAAGGGAAACGTCCCGTCGAGGACTACATCAGCGAATTCAAACAGCTTGCCAATGATTCTCTCTGGAATCCTATTGCTTTGCGCAATCAATTTAGATTGGGACTTTCTGAATCCCTCAAAGACGAGTTTGCTAGAGTAGAGATACCCAAAACTTTGGAAGGAGTTATGAAACTGGCAATTAAGATTGACCGGAGGCTCAGAGAGAGAAAGGCAGAGAGGTCTTGGACTGAAACTAAACCTAAACCTTTGTTCCCTACCTCTACTCCAATGTTTCATTCATCTTCTAAACCAACAGCTGAAGCCATGGAGATTGGTGTTATAAAGGGACCTCTTAGTCCAGAAGAGAAGTTACGCAGGAAGGTGAAAAACCTGTGTATGTACTGCGCAAATCCAGGACATGTTGTACAAGACTGTCCTGTTCTTCTTAAAAACAAACGAAGTAAGTTGCAACCTCATATCTCTTCTTTGCAAAATGTAACCCATCCTTCCTATTGTTTAATCAATCTCTCATTACAGTGGGACCAAAGCCAGGTGACGACTGATGCCATTATCGATTCAGGGGCATGTGGAAACTTCATTGATCAAGAGTATTGTTTAAGAAATAACATACCCCTTGTGTGTAAAAAAGTTCCTGTAACCATTAGAGTAATAGATGGTTCCACTATCAGTTCTGGCCCTATCAGCAAACAGACTGTTCCCCTTACTGTGACTATATCAGGTCATATTGAGTTAATGGTATTCGATGTATTACCTTCCCCTCACTTCAATGTTATTTTGGGTTTAAAATGGTTACAGGTGCATAACCCTTCCATTGATTGGTTACCTTTCCGAATAAATTTTCTTTCACCATATTGCAAAACAACTTGTCTACGTGATTCCTTTTTATTACAAACTACTGAACCTCTGATTGATATTCCTATGGAATACAAAGATTTTAGTGATGTCTTTAGTAAGACTGAATCCAAAAATCTTCCTCCCCACCGGGTATATGATTGCCCTATTCAACTACTTCCCGGTGCTAATATACCTGTTGGCCACTTATACATTCTAAGCCAACCTGAATTAGAACATCTTAAGGGGTATCTAGAAGAGAATTTAAAAAAAGGCTTCATTCGTCCCTCAACCTCCCCAGCTGGGGCGGGTATGTTTTTTGTACGCAATAAAGACGAGTCATTGAGGCCCATAATAGATTATCGTGAATTGAATAAACTCACGATAAAAAATCGCTACCCCTTACCTTTGATCCCAGAAATGATTGAGAGGCTGTCCGAAGCTACCATCTTGTGGTATTGTGAGCTTTGTAATTCAGGAAACAAGTATTTATGGCAATAGTTATAAAGGTTAGCCCTAAAATTAGAGCTTGTTGCTCTTTTTTGTACTAATCAGAAAACAACTTCTATGTAGCCTGATTAAACAATATGAGACTTTTAATATATGATGAATTTTAGTATTAACTACAAACTTAGGTGTTAATAAAGATAAGGATATAATAATGAGATACATATCATATGTTCAATATATATCTAAAGGAAGCCACAGAAGGAGTAGATATACTGACATGGTCTGAATCAGTAATGATAGTAACAAAATAGAACTCCTTTACTTCACGCAATCACACACATCCTAAAATATTTACAAGTTCAGACACTCCGCAGACACACATTGTTTGTTTGTAATGGATATTGCAGATAATAGGATTTGCCCAATAATTCAGAATGGACAACAACATGCAGGTAAGAAGCTTAAAGGCTTTAGTTTGGTTCGTGTACGTTACCACCTTAAGGACCGTGAGTGTTCCGTTACCGCATTGGGAGATCCGTGTCTGGGACAGGCAGCGTGTGTGAATGCGGCTTACTTCCGGGTAGCGGTAAAAAAGTAGATCCGGCCGTTCAGTGATCCAGACTCGGTAATAACAAAGTTGCGACAAAAACATATGAGATTCAAAAAGGTAACTAAAGTAAATATTGGAACGATACTTTGCACAGGATACAAGCGATAGGAGACCTGAAATAGGAATAGCTACATCAGAGTAGGTATGACTTCAATAATCAGGCAGTAAATGAATGCAACAGGTAGTCCTTAAATAGGAAGGAGATCACATAGGAGGAGTTAGAGTTAAAGGTATATCACATCTCCCCCCCTTCAAGGAAGCACCCCAGGAGATTCCAAACTAGGTTTCTCAGGATAGCGGCGATGAAAATTCCGCAGAAGACGGGGAGTGCGAAGATCAGAATGAAGTTGCCAAGAGTTATCCTCCGAACCATAACCCTTCCATTTCACAAGGTACTCCAACCTCCGTCTATGGATCCTAGAATCCAACACAGCTTCAACCTCATACTCCTCTCGATCATCAATGACTATCGGAGGTGGTCTAGACAAGGAGAGGGACTGAGGTGAAGGAAGATATGGCTTCAGCAAAGAGACGTGGAAAGAGGGGTGAATTTTAAAATCCTGAGGAAGCTCCAATCTCACAGCATTGGGGTTGATTATTTTAGACACCTTAAAAGGACCCAAGTATTGATTAGCTAGCTTTTTGCTAGGAACGGAAAGTTTAAGATTCTTTGTTGATAGCAGAACTAAATCTCCAATTTGATAGGTAGGACTTGCTGTATGATGGGTATCATACAACCTTTTCTGATATTCTTTGGCTTCTGAAAGATGTTTTTTCAGGATGTCCAGCCTTTCATGTAAATTAGTCGCAAAATCCAATGCAGAGGGTGAGTTCACTTGTTGAGAACTCAAAGAGATGGTGGTAGGATGATATCCGTAAGTAACAAAGAATGGGGATAGTTTAGTTGATGAAGAAGTGGTATTATTATAACAGAACTCTGCCAAAGGTAGATAAGATGACCAATCATCCTGAAGATGAGATATGTAGCAGCGAAGATATTGCTCAAGGGTTTGGTTAAGTCGTTCCGTGAGACCATTTGTCTGGGGGTGAAATGCAGTCGAGTATCGTGAATCAATCTGGATTAGCTTGCATAAAGATTTCCAAAAATTAGAGGTAAACTGAGTACCACGGTCAGTTATAATAACTTTAGGCAATCCATGCAAGCGAACTATATTGTCTAAGAAAACATGAGCTGTTGTGAAAGCTGTAGGAAGACCTTTTAATGGAATGTAATGAGCCAGTCTTGTTAAATGGTCAATGACAACTAAGATAGTATTGTATTGATGGGATTCAAGAAATTCAACAATAAAGTCCATTGATATGGTACTCCAGGGTTTGTCAGGAATAGGCAGAGGAGACAAAAGACCTGATGGTCTTTTGTGAACTAACTTATTTCTGGCGCAGGTATCACAATGTTTTACATAATTTGTTATATAAGTATCCATGAGTGGCCACCAATAATTTCTCCTAGTTAGGTCAATAGTTTTAGTAATACCTGGATGACCCGCAAGTGTCCCATCATGGGTTTGTTTAAGGATGGAAGATCTCATTTGTTGAGGGATGTAAAGTTTAGATTTATGGTAAAAAAGACCAGTATTGGAATCTTTCTGACAGTCTATTCCATGTGGTGGTTCATGCTTTAATTCTTTTAATATATCTTCTTCCAAAGGTGTTAGTAAACCTATAATTTTTTCTTTTGGAATGATTTGGTTGATTTGATCTTGAGTGTCTTGATCATGTTGTCTAGAGCAGTGATTTTTTTTTTTTTAAATATATTTTTATTGAGGAGAATAGATAACATAACATACAAGATACATTTCAGACAATATAAAAGTAATGATCCAATATAATTTACAGTCGTCAATGATAACTCGCTATGACATTGCCTTTAGCTTTTTCTTTCCCTTCTCTTCTCCTCATTTTAATTTTTAATAAACATAATGAGACAAAACAAAACAGTGCAAAAATTAGTCACCTCTTCGTCTTCAGCTTCTCAGTGGCCATTGTGCTTTATTGCAAGGTCTGAGTGTAATGTACGTGGTGTGGATGAGAGAAGGGAAAAAAAAAAAAAAAAAAAAGGGTCTCCACCGCCCCCCACCCCCTCACTGGTATAAGAATCCCCACTCCCCTCTCAGTGAAGCAGTCAGCATATACTCAGTTTGAGCAAATGGCTTCAGAATCTGCTTTTGCTGATCAATATTCAACGTGCTAATGTATTCCCGCCATTTATTCAGAAAATGTTTGAGTCGTCTGTTCGTGTCTAATTTGGTGTCTAGCTGTTCTACCATTAGCTGATGGTGTATGCATCGTTTGAACACTATAAATGATGGAGCCTCTGTCAGGGTCCATACTTTCAGAATGACTTTCCTAGCCACCAGAATTATTGTAGTGAGTAGCGGCCTCAGCCTGGGCCTTAATTCTTCCCAGTCGAGTAAGCAAATTTGTTTGATTCCAATATCAGTTCTGACTGCTAGGGCGTTGTTTATCCAGAAGACCACCCTGCCCCAGAACTGTCTCACTCGGGGGCAATTAAAAAAATAGTGAAGGAAGTCGGGGTCTCCCAATCTGCATTTGCTGCATTCATTTGCTATGTCAGTGTGCCACTTGGTCAGTCTGCGAGGCGTCAGATAGTCTCTATGCAACATTCTGACCTGGGATTCTCTAAACTTCATAGACAGTGTCGCCCTTCGTACTGTTTCTAAGCTGCCCTGAATCATGGTTGTTAAATCTTCTACATCTACATCCTTACTCCATATGTTTACTAGGGTCTCTAAATTTTTAGTTTCGGTCTTCCCAATTAATGATTTGTATATACCTGAGATTGTAAATCTGCCTAACCGAAAGGAGACCACGGAGGGGTTGAGAGCATGGGATTCCCAAAAGTGAGGGTCTATGGATATTAGTTGATTGACATAGTGCCTCATCTGTAAATAGGCATAGAAATGAGTTTTGGGTATTTGAAATTGGTTCTGTAGGTCGGTAAACGATTTAATGCTCTTTGCATTCAGATCCAAGGAGTCTCCTACTGAGCGCAGGCCCACCGCCTCCCATAACGCAAAGGGAGAGGTGTCTATCCCCGGGGGGAAGTCCGCGTTCCGCCTCAGCGGGATCATTCTGGATGACATATAGGTCCGGTCCATATGGCGCAGCGTTAGCTGCCAAGCCTTTAGCGTGTCTCTATAAAGAAAGTTGCCTTTTATTTCCAGTGGAATCTTGCTGAGTTGAGCATGTGTTAGGTAGGTTAGACTGTGGTCACCTGTGGCAGACTCCTCTAGTGCAGTGTCATAAAAATGACAAGTGTTCAGTTGCCAATCTAACACTAGGCGGTCCAAGGCCGCCCAATTATATAGTCTAAGGTTGGGTAGTCCCAGTCCTCCCTGAGACGGGGATGCGTATAATTTTGCGATGGCTATTCTTGGTTTGCCCCCTTTCCAAAGAAAACTCGTGACAGCTTTAGTATATATAGCCAGGTCCTGCTTTGTTAATAGGAAGGGTAACATCAGGATGGGGTATAAGATTCGTGGTAGAATCACCATCTTGATCAGGCCCACTCGTCCCGATAGGGAAACAGGTAGCCGTTTCCATCCTTCTAGCGTTTGTTGGATGTCCTTACAAACCCGGGAGAAGTTACTATGATATAAGGTATCAATGTCTGTCGATAAATGTATCCCCAGATAGGTCATATTGGGGGTGGCATCTTTAAATGGGTAGGCAGTAGTCTGCACAGGATGCTTTCGTAACCATAAAATCTCTGACTTGCCTTCATTTATTCGGTACCCCGAAAAAGATCCAAAGGCGTCTATTGTTGCTAAGATTTTCGGAATATGTTTTGCCGGGTGCTCTACAAACAGAAGCATATCATCCGCATAGATAGCTGAATGCAGGTTTGCTTCGCCTATGGCGATGCCAGGAAATACAGTTCGCAATTTGATAGCCAGAGGCTCCAAAGCCAGATTGAAGAGGAGGGGAGAGAGGGGACATCCCTGACGAGTACCTCTCTGTAAAACAATGCGAGGAGAGAATAGCCCATTTGCCATGACATGAATCCAGGGTGTCTCATAGACATTGCAGATAAATCTTAAAAAAGAGCCCGAGAAGCCAAAGCGCCGTAATGAGTCGAACAGGTGGCTCCAAACCACTCTGTCAAAGGCCTTCTCTGCGTCAAGTGACAGCAGGAAGGCCTCTGATTCATCCTGTATTCTCTCCGTTATCGACCCACCCTTGAAATGTGCAATCGCATGTAAAACACGCCTGACATTGGTTACCGAGGATCTATTGCACATGAACCCAGTCTGATCGGGGTGTATGATCTCTGTAAGAATAAATTTTAGCCGGTCCGTCAAGATTTTCATCAGAATCTTGTAGTCGGAGTCGAGCAGGGAAATGGGGCGATAAGATTCAGGTAGTTCCAGGTTTTTCCCAGGTTTCGGTATCAGGGATACATGCGCCATGGTGAATAATTTTGAGGGGGGAGTCAACTCTTTGTAGTATGAGTTATACAGTTTAGTCAGAATAGGGGTGACTTGAGTTTTCAGCGTCTTATAAAATTCTATGGGCAGCCCATCTGGGCCTGCCGCTTTACCATTAGATAAGGAGGAGATTGTTTTCAGTATCTCCTCAGGAGAGATGGCTGCATTTAAAGCCTCTAAGTGTTCCTGACTAATCTGCGGTAAGTTTAGGCCCTCCCAGAAGGAAGAGATAAACTCCTCGGAAGGAACCCTCTGAGAAGAATATACATCGGTGAAGTATTTAGCCAGGACATCCACGATTGCTTGAGGAGACTTATGAATTTTATTGCCGTATTTAAGAGCTGCAATAGGCTTGCGCGTTTCCCGTTGAGATGTCAGGGAGGCCAGTAGTTTGCCCGATCTGTCACCTCCTCGGTAATACTTGGCGTTAGTTTTGAGAAGCTGTGTCACTGCTTGATGGTGCAAAAATGCATCCAATTCCCCTTTACAAGTGAGATATTTGTCTTTTGTTGAGGGATTAGGATCCCTGCAATAGGTCTGGTAGGACCCCGTCAAGTTCTCTTGTAAGCTTTGTAGCTTAGCCTGAAGTTTCCTACGTAATGTGGCAACATAGGAAATGATGTTTCCCGTTAACACCGCTTTGGCTGTATTCCAAAACAATTCGGGTGTATCCAAATGGTTCTGATTATCTGTATAGTAATCGTTCCATGCATGGACCAAATATTTGATGAAGGCATCTGAGGTGCAGAGATAACCCGGAAATCTAAGCGTGTTCTTGTTCGTGATAGTAGGGCCCACAGAGAATTCCAATTCGACTGGGGCGTGATCTGAGATCACCACGCTATGTATTTTGGTTCTAGTGACCTTCGGAATTATGTTGGGGGAGATCATAAAGAGGTCAATGCGAGAAAGTGTTGGGGTCGCTCTGGATATGCAAGTAAAATCCTTGCTTTCCGAGTTTCTCAACCTCCAAATGTCTACCAGTTGTAAGGAGTCAGTGAGTCTGGAAAACACTTTCTTTTCAAAGGTTCCCTTGCCGTTAGGCCTCTTCCCTGCCCTAGGGCGATCCGGGTCTTGCATTCTGTCGCATAAAGGGTTTGGGGCCAGATTGAAGTCCCCCCCTAATACCACATCCATGCCTACATATGGGGTCAAGTCCTGGACAAGTTTGGTCCAAAATGCGGCTGACTTGCAATTTGGTGCATAGATATTGCAAAGTACCAATATTCTTTGGTGAATTTTCACCTGCACTATCAAGTATCGCCCCTCCGGGTCCTTGTGGGTAGTCAGTATCTCAGTCTGGCTTCTTTTTCCCAGTAAGATTGCTACGCCTCTGCTAGCTCTAGTGTGTGATACATATTCCACCGAGCCCACCCAATCTCTTTTCAATCTCTCGTGTTCCTCCTCGGAGAGGTGGGTCTCCTGTAGGAACGCAATATCCGTTCCTAAGCGTCTCAAATGTGTCAGGATCATGCTCCTTTTAGTGGGGGAGTTAATCCCCCCCACGTTCCAGGACATAAGTCTTACCGTCATTTAGTGGTCAGGGAGTGGCCCTAGGTCTCCGACTTCCTCCATGTCCTGATCTGAGGGATAGAGGGCGGGGAGAAGGGGGACAAGAAAAAAAAAAAAAAAAAAAAAAAAAAAAATTTCTCCATCTCTTCCACAAACACAAAAAAGTACTCCACATCAACCAATCTAGTTACACACAGCCCAGCTTCAGGAGCTAGTAGGGTATAACACTCTTTAGAATGGGGATTTTGTATCACATCTCTACTGTCATGTGCATTTAAACTAATGTATTCCGGACACGCCACATCCGGCTGATGATTCAGTGTACCATTCCTTGAGGTATAATGGACTAACATGTCTATTTGAAAACTGGACAATGAGTTCCAGACAATTTTATAGGTATAAGTGGGTATGTAACAGTTGAATAAATATGATTGATATAAAGTAGGATTCTGTTGTTCCCTTAGTTGTAACAGTAGGGAAAAAATACTCTTAAGCTGAATATAATGCAACCCTAGGTTAAACAACTGGGAGTCAGTCCCTTCAAAGTGTAGAGCAAACAATTCAATCTCACAGAGGCTAATAGTTGAATGAGTGACCATATCACCAGTGACCAACATAACATAAAATAAAAACATAACATGATAAACAATCTTAGCTGCATAATTAAACATATTGGTGCAATACATAGATATGGTTAGTTTGGCTCAAAGTTCACCCTTTTCAGGGTCCTTGCAGTATTTGTGTTCCAAACTCCCTCCCCTGCCCTTAGCATTTCACTACATCGTATACCAGAAATCTGAAGCCTCATACTTGAGTACATTATAGTATACAGCTCTTTGGAGTGGGGGTTTCTTTTTCTACCTATATTATCATAAATATTTAAGCTGTTAGGTTCCAGGTACGCCACATCTGGGCATTGAGCTATAGTGCCACCCCTTAAAGTGTCCTTAATTAGTTTAGCTGTGATACAAAAAGTAGGTGATGGGTTGCAGCCAACTCTACAGGCGTAGAAAGGTAAGCAGCAGCCATATGGGTGTGGTTGACGCAGGAGCTGTTCCTGCTGTTCTATTGATAAACAAAGAAAAAGTAAACTCTGGGGTACCCCATAAGGAGGTTTTGAGCTCGGGGTCGGAATTCTAATTTTGTTAGGGAGCCTGTCCAAGAATCTTTCTTTTGAAGAACACTTAAAGGGAGGGGTCATTATTCTGAGTGCAACCAGCACTATACACAGAAAAATAGCAAAATAATCAAACTTATCTGTAAAAGTATACATAACAATATAACATTTAGAACCAGTGATTAGATTTAGGGCTAACCCCCCTTAGGGTGTAAGCTGTGATATTACTCTAGGTATTCACTCTTGATTTTCATCCCGGATCTGAGCGGGGTGATCTAGGTGAGTTTGCTCCCTCTCCCTCCCTGTTGACTCTTAGGTACTCTGTGGCTTCTCTCGGGGAATCAAAGAACTTGGGGCCAGAGGAGGTCAAAAGCTTTAGTCTAGCTGGATACAAGAGGTACACCTTCCTACCTTTCCTGTTTAGCTCTGTGCAGATTGGGGAGAATTCCTTGCGTTTCCTCATAAGCTCAGAGGAATAATCCTGAAAAATCAGGAGTCTAGTGCCTTCAAACAAAACTGGGGAGGTCTTTCTGTATGCACGCAGTAACTCTATTTTAAGCTGAAAGTGTAACAGTTTAACCATAACCTGCCTAGGTTGTGTGTTTCCCCTCTCTTGTTGCCTTTCTGGGCCCACCCTGTGCGCCCGTTCCACACTACCCTTAAATATTGCTGGGGTCAGTTTGAGAAGCCTAGGCAGAGTGTCTTCCACAAAGCATATGAGGTCTTTAGGCTTAACGTTTTCAGGTATACCTACAATGCGCAGATTATTGCGGCGTGACCTATTCTCTAGATCCTCCAACCTCTGGTGTAAATTTATGTTTTGTTTCAACAAGGCGTCTAGCTGGGTGTCATGAGTTACTGAAGTGTCCTCTAGCCCTGACACTCTATCCTCCATTTCTGTGAATCTAACTGAGAACTGCTTCATTTCCCCTGTCAGATGGTCCAGCCCTTTTTGCAAACTCTCTATTTTTGGAAGGAAGATGGAGGAGAGCTGCTGAACCACCACATGCGTGTCTATAGAACTTGTGTTGGGCTCCAGCACACTAGAAGGTGCTTCCTGTAGGTGGTCAGCAGCTCCCCTGCCCTTGCCCACATTTTTGTTTTTGCCCGACATTCTGCCACTAGACAGAAACCTATCCATGTACTGGTACAAAACAACTCACTTTGTATTAGTAGCAGACAATTAGGGCAATGAGCAAGAGAAAAACAATAAACACAAAGAAATAAAAAGGAAAGTAACTGGACAAAGCGCAGAAATACAATTCACTGTTCACAAATTTCACAATTATTTGGTTTAGTTCTCCACCCTTTTGGGAGCTCTTGTACAAAGTCCCAATCCTAACTGTTTCTCCGTGCCAAATCCTGGGCTGTTAAGGGCATCAGGGTAAAACGTTAGTGTGACTTGGGCCTGGTGTATGGCCTTATCCCCAAGAAGCAACTAGACTATCAAAGTCACTCTCAGGCCGGAGCCAGTGTACTGTTCCTGTGCCCTTTCACGCACCCAGTGTCCAGTATTCCCCTTAAAGCACAAATTGGCTGAGGTTCCTCGCTGTGCTGTATTATCACTGAGAGAAAGCTATGATTCCCTGGCCCAGTGTCAGACAAATAAAAAGTTTTATAACTGCGTGTGAGGGGCTCATGTGTGGGAGCGTGAGTGTTACGTTACCCTGCCTTCTCAGTTTGATGTCAGGAAGAAATCCTCTTGTGTGGGAATTTGTTAGAGAAGCATTCGGTTGTAATCCTTCAGAGACTCCCTATGCGCATCAGGTAATCCGCAGCTTGTGGGGAGGGAGAGCACTCTGCTGGCTGATGCCCGTCCGTTAAGATGGCGACCGGGCTTTTCGCGCCACTAATTTGCGCTTGGTGTGGTCGTTAGAGATGACTCCATTCGTCTCTCCCGGTCCCCCAGACTTGCCACTCTCCTCGAGGCTTCTCCGGTAAGTGTAGTCGGAGGCCGCAGGCTGTTCCGTTTAGTGCAGGCAGTCAAAGGGGCAATCCCATCGGTACCAATGGCCAGTGATTACCGGACAGACAGGCCTTAGTCGTGTTATTCTGATTTCGCCCCACGTATTGGGGATCCGATCCTCAGTGTCCTAGTCGCCTCCAGGGGTCAGTTCGGTTGTCTCCGCTGTTTTCCAAGACACCGCAAAGATATTTACAAATGCACTTCACTGTGCTGTCACGCTTGCGGTGGGGGCAGATGTGATTTACCCGCATCAAAAACGCCAGGCACCAGATGTACCAAGGCTAGTATGCAATTGGGCTTGTAAAGGAGCAGCAATGTCACTTATTTAGTTATATTTTTAATGGCAATGCCACTTTTAAAAGAACTCCAGCTCCGGAGCTCTTTCTCTAGGCTGCTCACTCTTCAGCCCGCCCACCGGAACGATCTAGAGCAGTGATTTTTAACCTTTTTTTTTGCCGTGGCACACTTTTTTACATTAAAAAATCCTGTGGCACACCACCATCCCAAAATTTTAAAAAAATCATACATTGTAGCCTAATACAGCATATATATATACACATACACACAAACACACACATACTGTATGTATTGTGCTGTTATGCCATGCCTCCTACAAACTACCCCTGCACTGGGAGTAAAAAACAAGCAATGTTTAAAAAATATGTCACACTGTTGTCAGTCTGCCGTGGCACACCTGAGGATCTCTCACGGCACACTAGTGTGCCATGGCACACTGGTTGAAAAACACTGGTCTAGAGAGAGCATCGGCTTTGGTATTCAAGTGTCCCGGTCTGTATGTTAGAAGAAAATTAAAACGATCAAAAAATATCGACCATCTTGCTTGGCGTGCAGACAAAGTCTTACTTGTCTTTAGGAATTCAAGATTTTTATGGTCGGTAAAAATCTTAAAAGGCAGTTTGGAACCTTCTAATAAATGTCTCCAGTGTTCTAGGGCACGTTTTATAGCTAGAAGTTCTTTATCTCCTATGCTATAGTTTTTCTCAGCGCTAGTCAACATCTTCGAATAAAAAGCAATAGGATGAATCTCAGTCATGTTTTTATCCTGTTGTGATAATACTGCACCGATACCTGAGTCAGATGCATCTACTTCAAGAATAAATTCCAAATCAAAGTCTGGCATAGCTAGGATGGGTGCTGTGGTAAAATATTCTTTCAACTTGTTGAAAGCTTGACTTGCGGATTCTGTCCATTTAAATCTTTGTTTTTCACTAGTAAGTGCTGTTAATGGTTTAACGATTGAAGAGAAATTTTTAATAAACTTTCTATAAAAATTCGCAAAACCAATGAATCGTTGTACAGATTTTGTTGAAGTGGGAGTAGGCCAATTCAAAATTGCTGATACATTCTCCGGATCCATTTGTATTTTGTTGGGACTGATGATGTAACCCAAGAATTTTATTTCTGTAACATGAAAAGAACATTTTTCCAGTTTAGCATATAATTTGTGTTCTTTTAAACGAGTTAATACCCAGCGTACATGTTTTTCATGTTCCTGTGGTGTTCTAGAATAAATTAGGATGTCATCAAGGTATATTATGACACAAACGTCAATCAGGTCTCGGAATATCTCGTTTATAAAAAACTGAAAAGCTGCTGGGGCATTACTCAGACCGAAAGGCATTACATTATACTGAAAGGCCATATCTAGTCCGGAATGCCGTTTTCCATTCGTGACCTTCTTTGATTCTAATCAAATTATAAGCCCCCTTTAAATCTAGTTTGGTGTAAATAGTGGCACCAGTTAGACGCTCCAAAAGTTCTGGTATTAAAGGTAAAGGGTATCTGTTTTTTATTGTGATGTTATTCAATGCCCTATAATCAATAATAGGTCTTATGGTACCATCCTTGTTTCTTACTAGAAACATTCCTGCAGCTGCAGGGGATGTGGAGTGTGAAATAAATCCCTTACGTAAATTTTCGTCTAGGTAATTTCTAATATATTGAAGTTCCTCTTGAGAGAGAGGATAGATCTTACCATGAGGGATTTTAGAACCAGGTATTATATCGATAGGGCAGTCAAAATCCCTATGGGGTGGAAGGTTTTCTGCCTCTTTTAAATTGAATACTTCTGCCAAATCCTGATAACACGAGGGTAAACCATTATCAAGTGACGCTATGGTTTGATGTGGGTAACAAGTCTTTGAGCAAAAGGCAGAATCTAATGTTACCTTATTTGAAACCCAATTTATGTTTGGGTTGTGTTTCTTCAACCAAGGATACCCTAAGATGAGAGTATGCTGATGTATGGATATGAGATCAAAGGATAAATATTCAGTGTGTCCTTGGGATGATGTTACAAGCAGGGGAACAGTATGATGTGTGATAGGTCCTTGTTCTATGAATGAACCATCTATTAACTTAATGGAGACAGGGTTTTGTTTGCATATAACTGGTATTTTATTTTTATATACATAGGTGGAATCAATGTAATTGCCAGATGCTCCTGAATCAATTAATGCCTTGGTTTGGATATTTTTCTGGTCCCACTGTAAAGAAATGGACAAAGTCATATGGGTATCATTTGCAATGCTGTAAATAAAGTCACTGGTTATTGTCTTACCATTCTTTTGTTTTTTTAACATAGGACAAGTGGATACTGAATGTTCCTTTTGAGCACAGTATAAACAGAGGTTTTCCAACCTCCTTCTAATTTTTTCCTCTGGTGGCAGAGGTCCTCTAAGAACTCCAATCTCCATGGGGGTAGCACTGCCATGAGCTCTGTCATGGCTTGTGGTGACTTGGTAAGGTTTCCTGGATGGGGTATCATAAGAGGCCCTCTCTGCTCTCCTTTCTCTCAAACGTCGATCCAAAGAGGTGCTTAATTTGATAAGCCCCTCAAGAGTATCAGGGATCTCAAGACGTGAAAGTTCATCTTTGAGTGATTCAGACAACCCCAGACGATATTGATTCTTTTAACTGATTTCATTCCACTGAGAGTCCTCTGTCCACATCTGAAACTCAGTGGTATAATCTTCCACATTTCTCTTACCCTGTTTTAAAGACCTTAATCTCGTTTCAGCATTTATTTGAGTATTTGAGTCTTGATATAGACTAGTCAAAGCAGAAAAAAAATCCTGTAATGAATCTAGGATAGGGTTATTGTTTTCAAAAAACCTATTAGCCCAAGTCCTAGGTTCACCTTGTAAAAAAGATATTGTGGTACATACTTTAATCCGCTCAGTGTGATAAGTCTTAGGTCTAAGGGAGAATAATAAGTTACAGGCATTCTTAAATTCCCTGAACTCAGAACGTTTCCCTGAGAAAGGTTGTGGATAATTAATATGAGGTTCAGGTGGATCATGAGGTTTTTGTGAAACATAATCTTTAACTATAGTTTTAAGTGCAGCATTTTCAGTTTGCACTTCAGTTACTGCTCTTGCCAAATAATCAAGTTTGAGATAGACATTATTAAACTCCTTCTTTATTTCATTAGGATCCATAATAGTAAATATTCCAATCAAAAAAGATTTTGATTGTCTTTTAGGCCTGATTATTTTGTGGTATTGTGAGCTTTGTAATTCAGAAAACAAGTATTTATGGCAATAGTTATAAAGGTTAGCCCTAAAATTAGAGCTTGTTGCTCTTTTTTGTACTAATCAGAAAACAACTTCTATGTAGCCTGATTAAACAATATGAGACTTTTAATATATGATGAATTTTAGTATTAACTACAAACTTAGGTGTTAATAAAGATAAGGATATAATAATGAGATACATATCATTTGTTCAATATATATCTAAAGGAAGCCACAGAAGGAGTAGATATACTGACATGGTCTGAATCAGTAATGATAGTAACAAAATAGAACTCCTTTACTTCACGCAATCACACACATCCTAAAATATTTACAAGTTCAGACACTCCGCAGACACACATTGTTTGTTTGTAATGGATATTGCAGATAATAGGATTTGCCCAATAATTCAGAATGGTGACAACAACATGCAGGTAAGAAGCTTAAAGGCTTTAGTTTTGTTCGTGTACGTTACCACCTTAAGGACCGTGAGTGTTCCGTTACCGCATTGGGAGATCCGTGTCTGGGACAGGCAGCGTGTGTGAATGCGGCTTACTTTCGGGTAGCGGTAAAAAAGTAGATCCGGCCGTTCAGTGATCCAGACTCGGTAATAACAAAGTTGCGACAAAAACATATGAGATTCAAAAAGGTAACTAAAGTAAATATTGGAACGATACTTTGCACAGGATACAAGCGATAGGAGACCTGAAATAGGAATAGCTACATCAGAGTAGGTATGACTTCAATAATCAGGCAGTAAATGAATGCAACAGGTAGTCCTTAAATAGGAAGGAGATCACATAGGAGGAGTTAGAGTTAAAGGTATATCACACATCTTTACTAAACTGGACTTAAGAGGCGCCTACAATCTTATTAGAATAAAAGAAGGTCACGAATGGCTAACTGCATTCCGTACTAGATACGGTCTTTTCGAATACCTTGTAATGCCGTTTGGCCTTTGCAACGCGCCCGCCACATTTCAACACTTCATTAATGATGTGTTCAGGGATCTACTAGATGTTTGCGTTGTTGTCTACTTAGACGACATTCTAATTTATTCCAAAACCAAAACAGAACATGTGAAACATGTCAGATGGATTCTCTCCCGACTCAGAACTCACAAACTATATGCAAAACCAGAGAAATGCATGTTCCACACTGATAATGTCTCTTTCTTAGGTTATAACATCTCACCTAAAGGTATTCAAATGCAACCCGAAAAAGTCGATGCAGTCACTAACTGGCCAGTGCCAAAAACCAAGAAACAACTACAACGTTTCCTTGGGTTCTCAAATTACTATAGAAAGTTTATTAAGAATTTTTCCAAAATTGTGAAACCACTCACTTGTCTTACAGGAGATAAAACTCCTTACCGTTGGTCCCCCGCTGCAAACGAAGCCTTTCTTTATCTCAAAGAAAGATTCACTAGTGCCCCAATTTTACAATTTCCTATTCCTTCCTACCCATATACACTAGAAGTTGATTCCTCGGATTTCGCTATCGGGGCAATCCTCTCTCAGCAAAAATCATTAAACGATCCTTTACACCCAGTATCCTTCTACTCCAAGGTTATGACTCCAGCAGAACGAAATTACTCCATCGGAGATAAAGAATTGCTTGCCATCAGATCATCTTTGGAACATTGGAGGCACCTTCTCGAAGGAACAAGGGTACCCATTACTATACTGACTGACCACAAAAACTTGCAATACTTGCAGAACAATAAGACATTATCCGCAAGACAAGTGAGATGAAGTCTCTATTTTGATAGGTTTAATTTCCAAATCATATATAGACCCGCTGCTAAAAATGGGAAAGCTGATGCTTTATCTCGCCAGATTGAAAAACCTCAACCTGAAGACTTACATAGGTCTATCATATCACCTGAACGTTTCATTGGTCTCACAACACCTCTTGTTACACAATTATAGGCATATACAGAAAATCAGCAAGACCCACCTCATCCAAGTCTCCAGAGGTATGATGGTATATATTATCATGGTACAAAGGTTTTTATACCCCCCTCTCTTAGGTCAGATATGATAAAAACACATCATGACTCACCTCTTGCCGGACATCCAGGTGTAAACAGAACATTAGAACAACTGACCAGACACTTTTGGTGGCCAAAAATGAAGTCTGACGTAATTGACTACATTCAATCCTGTATCACTTGCACCACATGTAAGTCAGAAAGAAGACCACCATATGGACTTTTAATGCCTTTACCTGTACCCGAAATGCCTTGGCAACATGTTTCTATGGACTTCATAGTTGATCTTCCTTTGTCCAATAACCAAAATACCATTTTCGTTGTGGTTGATATTTTCACAAAAATGGCACACTTTATACCATTCCATAAGCTTCCCACCGCAAGTGAAACAGCACATTTATTCCTTGAAAACATTGTAAAATTACATGGCATACCACCCATATTGACCACTGACAGGGGAAGTCAATTCACCTCCCGGTTTTGGTCAAAACTATGTCAAGCAGCTCAGATAGATCACAGATTACATGGGGGGTCATGTAAGGACTCACATTACTGTTGCTTTAAATCCTCACTTTCTCCTTATTGGATACCTCCCCTTATTTAACTTTGGCGCACTTCTCACACAGTGCTTAGTATTTTGGAAGTGAACACTTCGTTATTGCTTAAGCCTTGGATTTACAAATAACCAGAGTGTTGTTTTGCTCTATTTAATAGGATACAACCTTCTCCCTGCGATAATTACAGTCACTTGCTGTGTGAATATTGTGACAAGTTATCGTTACATTTGCTAACACCTTATTGGATACAGGGTTTCACTGACTACCTAAGCTGCCTTACCCTGTGTGTATTCACAGACGCTGCAGACTGGGATTCACCTTCGCTGACGTCACTTCTGGTAGCTACCGAAGATGGCTGTCAGCGTTCACACGGAGAGGACTATCGGCTCACAGAAGCTGCTGAATTAGCTCATCAGGTAAAATTACCTTACACTGTTATTCTGGCCGTATCGAGACTGCTACAACACAGTACAAGATTTGTATATAGCTTCTAAGTTTTCACATGTTGACTTTTATAGACTCTGCCTGATTTGAACTGTGGCCATATTTAAATCACAGTCTCAGCAGTACAATTACCTTGGCTCATTTTCCTCACGCACATACTGTGATAGTACGTCTAAGAATTGTATATGTAATACAAAATTCTTATTTGCTCAACTTTTACTAATCATCACTAATTAATAGGAGTTCATCTCACTATATGGACTACTTACAACTTGGTGAAACAAAACCATTATTCTTATTAAAAGTCTGCAATTGTGTTCCAGTTAATTCATTCACAGTATTACCTGAGAGACACCTCCTCATTTGACTTGTTAGAGACAGGATCTGACACATATAGATGGGGTAATGAAGGTGTACCAGGACACCAAATGACAGTGCAGTTACAATGACTCAGGCAAATAAGTACTGCCCCCCATCGTATTATCCAGGGGACAAGTCCTACAAAAAAAAGTGTAGGAACTCACCAAGATTTCCACCCCAGCTCATAATTAATATTGTTTCATACACACACGCACTCTCTGTATTTATATGTTTATAATCAAAATTTGACCTGAACCTTAAAAATACTGGATATTTCAGTAAAATACCAGCTGGGTGGCAACCCTACCGCCCTTCCCATGCTTACCCACTGGACTCAACCCCTGCGTATTTAGCGTCTCTCCCTTATTCATATATAGGATAGTTTCTTAATATTTATTCTCAAGTTTATAGTGTATCTTTCGTTCACCATATATTTATATACTAAATTTGGGTTTTATGTCTTTTAATCTCAGTCACCTACTAAATGGACATATAATCTCTATTACCCCTCTCCTTCCCTGACATTTATTTCAAACATCACAACTCTATTGAGTGAGGTATGAACAGCTTGACGCCAAATAAAAACATATATAGTATACTTGATGTAATAATACCTTCTCTATTATTTGTCACAGTTGCTACAGCCAGCACAGTGTTGAGTCTAATTGTATGTAAATTGTACATAATAGGAGTAATAGCATCATTTCACTAAAGCATAGTCAATAGATGTTTTCTGATGGGCTATGTGTGTGTTCATGCATGTGTTTATATATTGTGTTTTATATATACACACACACATACACACATATACACATACACACACACATACAGTGGGGCAAAAAAGTATTTAGTCAGCCACCAATTGTGCAAGTTCTCCCACTTAAGAAGATGAGAGAGGCCTGTAATTTTCATCATAGGTATACCTCAACTATGAGAGACAAAATGTGGAAACAAATCCAGACAATCACATTGTCTGATTTGGAAAGAATTTATTTGCAAATTATGGTGGAAAATAAGTATTTGGTCACCTTCAAACAAGCAATATTTCTGGCTCTCACAGACCTGTATCTTCTTCTTTAAGAGGCTCCTCTGTCCTCCACTCATTACTTGTATTAATGGCACCTGTTTGAACTTGTTATCAGTATAAAAGACATCTGTCCACAACCTCAAACAGTCACACTCCAAACTCCACTATGGTGAAGACCAAAGAGCTGTCGAAGGACACCAGAAACAAAATTGTAGACGTGCACCAGGCTGGGAAGACTGAATCTGCAATAGGCAAGCAGCTTGGTGTCAAGAAATCAACTGTGGGAGAAATAATTAGAAAATGGAAGACATATAAGACCACTGATAATCTCCCTCGATCTGGGGCTACACGCAAGATCTCACCCCGTGGGGTCAAAATGATCACAAGAACAGTGCGCACACTCAGGTCCTGCAGTGCCAGACGTGTCCCCCTGCTTAAGCCAGTACATGTCCGGGCCCGTCTGAAGTATGCTAGAGAGCATTTGGATGAACCAGAAGTGGATTGGGAGAATATCATATGGTCAGATGAAACCAAAGTAGAACTGTTTGGTAGAAACACAACTTGTCGTGTTTGGAAGAGAGAGAACACCATACCTACTGTGAAGCATGGTACAAAAGGAAAAGCGAGGACTCAGGAACTTGAAGCCAGGTGACTTTATTGGATATACAAGGTGAGTAGCACTAACACAGGTGTGCAAGGGGTGCTAGAACTGACGCGTTTCGCGCATGCTCACATGCGCTTCATCAGAGAAGCATGGGGGTGGCAACATCATGCTTTGGGGCTTTTTCTCTGCAAAGGGAACAGGAAGACTGATCCATGTACATGAAAGAATGAATGGGGCCATGTATCGTGAGATTTTGAGTGCAAACCTCCTTCCATCAGCAAGGGCATTGAAGATGAAATGTGGCTGGTCTTTCAGCATGACAATGATCGCAAACACACCGCCCGGGCAACAAAGGAGTGGCTTCGTAAGAAGCATTTCAAGGTCCTGGAGTGGCCTAGCCAGTCTCCAGATCTCAACCCCATAGAAAACCTTTGGAGGGAGTTGAAAGTCCGTGTTGCCCAACGACAGCCCCAAAACATCACTGCTCTAGAGGAGATCTGCATGCAGGAATGGGCCAACATACCAGCAACAGTGTGTGACAACCTTGTGAAGACTTACAGAAAATGTTTGACCTCTGTCATTGCCAACAAAGGATATATAACAAAGTATTGAGATGAACTTTTGATATTGACCAAATACTTATTTTCCACCATAATTTGCAAATAAATTCTTTCCAAATCAGACATAGTGATTGTCTGGATTTTTTTCCACATTTTGTCTCTCATAGTTGAGGTATACCTATGATGAAAATTACAGGCCTCTCTCATCTTCTTAAGTGGGAGAACTTGCACAATTGGTGGCTGACTAAATACTTTTTCCCCCCACTGTGTGTATATATATATATATATATATATATATATATATATATATATATATATATATATACATACACACACATATATACATACACATACAGGGCCGGCCCTTAGTGTTCAGGCACCCTGTGCGGGCTACTTCTGTGGTGCCCCCCCACACATACATGTTCACTGAAACATCAACAAAAAGTATACTGCAAAGTTGTTTTGCTATATATAATATGGAACTGCATAGTACAATCTCTTTAAGGAGACTAGAAAATAATTAAATAACATTTTCTTTATATTAATAAATATGGGTTTTTGCAAAAGGTGTAAAAAATAAATGTAAAAATATAGGTTACCTGAGGTACATAAAGTGTTATTCATTTATAAACATGAAAGTGAACATTGTGGGTGCTTATCCAAACCATTTTATTTTAACTGAAATAAAGAGTTTTCACAATCAGCAACGCTCTATTCTGATGCATGGGTTTTGTTAAACACATCATTTTGTAATTCTCTGTGGTAAATCTCTATCTTAACCACAAATTTATCTGTATTCATAAACTACTGTACACTCTCTGTACTATATTCACTCTATAAAATGAGACCTGCAACTCAAAACCACTAAACATCTATTTTCAGTTGATGTCTCTCCCATTCATTAACATGTTTTATCAATACCCGCCACGTTATTGGGAATGTAAAATTAAATATTTTCTTATACAAATTGAAACTATTGTTTTACTCTGGCCTAGGAGTCGGTCAGAATAGATCGGTACAGTTAGTAACTACTACTTATTCTTCTCTTGCAGACAAATACGTAAATGTGAGGACTGATTAGCATATGTTATGTGTTATGTTGTGCCAACTTGTTTATGAGCATATTTGCTAGTACATATGTCTACATTACTAATAATATTACAAAAAACAATTTAAGGGCAGCCTTACTTACTTGGGCTTGCTCGGTATAACGTGCACTTCCTGTTTCCTTCTCCTCACCCAGTTACTTAAACTGTAAACTACAACCAATCGAGTACAAAATTCACGCGAATGGTTTCCCTCACAGTAAAGCCACGTGGCGGCCATCTTTCTATGTAGCAAAGGAACTGTTTGCCAATTGACTACAATGGAATAGCAAACTGTTTGTTAATTGGTTGGTCGGCCAGGGTCTGTGTTGGATATTGAGCTTTAGGGGCCTATTTATGAATGGCCTGTCGGACATGATCCGACATTGCGTTTCATGTCCGACAGACCTCACTGAATGCGGAGAGCAATATGCTCTCCACATTCAGCACTGCACCAACAGCCAATCGGTCACTATTGTCAAACAACCCGATCATATTCAATCGGGTTGAATTGCGGCAATGTCTGTCCGCCTCCTCAGAGCAGGTGAACAGGTTATGGAGCAGCGGTCTTTAGACCGCTGCTTTATATTTGGTGTTTCTGGCGAGCGTGAAGGCTCGCCAGAAACACGGGCCCTCAAGCTCCATACGGAGCTTGATAGAAAGGCCCCTTAAAGTGAAGGTCAATTTTCATGTGAAAGTGCCCGGTTTTTAAAAAAACTATTTAAAACAGGGGCACTTTCATTCATGAAAATTGATATAGCACTGTATTTTAAAAATACTTACCTTTTTCTTCTGAAACTCTGGATCGCCGTTCTGGTTTACTTAAAATGACGAAACCGGCTTCCTCCGATCACGGCATTGCCTCAGGCAATGATTACCCCAGGGGGGAAGCCGTGATTGGAGGATGCCGGAATTGTCATTGCTGACGTATGAAGAGGCTTGCAACGGACTGGTGAAGCACTGGAGCGGCTTCAAGAAGAAAAGGTAATTATATTTAAAAAATGGATGAAATGTCAATTTTCTGTTATATAGTTTTTTACAAACCGGGCACATTCACATGAAAATTGACCTTCACTTTAACAAGAAGAGGGGAGCAGAGGTTGGGAGAAAACAGTGAAAGTGAGGGCATCCCCATGAAATTAAGCAGAGGGTATAAATGTTGGGATAATATGGTGGAATACAAATTTTGGATCAGCCCTGAGCGCCGTGGAACCAAAAAAGGGCGGCACTATTAATAACATAAAATCAGTGGGAAGAGATAACACATTTTAAATCAAATTATACTGGAGTTACAAAAATCTTAAGGCTCGCTGGAAACAGAAGTTATGAAGCAGGGGTCTAAAGAACGCTGCTCCATAACCTGTCAGCCTGCTCTGAGGCGGCGGACAGAAATCAACCTGATCGAATACGATCGGGTTGATTGACACCCCCTGCTAGCGGCCAATTGACCACGAATCTGCAGGGGGCGGTATTGCACCAGCAGTTAACAAGAACTGCTGGTGCAATAATAAATGCCAACAGTGTATGCTGTCAGCATTTATCGATGTGCAGCGGGCATGATCCACAATATCGGTTCCTGTCCGTTCGCACATTAATAAATAAGCCCCTTAGTCTTAGCCAGGAGAGAATTCTCTGATAGCGTCATAGACACTTTGATTCAAGCTCATAAGCCGGTTACTCAGCGCATCTACCATAAGGTATGGCGAACTTACCTGTACTGGTGTGAGGAGCGTGTTTTTTCTTGGCATAAGATAAAAGTTGCCAGAATTTTATCTTTTCTCCAGAATGGTTTGGAGAAGGGTCTATCTTCCAGTTCTCTGAAGGGACAGATATTGGCCCTGTCTGTGTTGCTGTACAAAACATTAGCTGTGCTTCGGGATGTGCAGTCCTTTGTTAAGGCTCTGACTAGGGTCAGTCCTGTGTTTAGACCTGTGACTCCACCTTGGAGTCTCAATCTTGTTCGTGTTTTACAGCAGGCTCTGTTTCCCATGCTTACTGTTGACATTAAACTGTTATCTTGGAAAGTTTTGTTTCTATTAGCCATTGCCATGAGTCTCTGAGATCTCAGCTTTACAGTGACCCACCTTACCTTGTTTTTCATCCCGATAAGGCAGTTTTAAGTATTAGGTTAGGTTTCCTACCTAAGGTGGAGTCAGATCATATCATCAATAAAGAGATTGTTGTTCCTTCCTTGTGTACCAATCCTTCTTCAGCAAAGGAATGTTTGCTTCACAATCTGGATGTGGTTCGTGCTTTGAAGTTTTACCTTCAGGCTACTAAGGAATTCAGACAATCTTCATCTTTGTTTGTCATTTATACGGGTAGATGTAGGGGGCAGAAGGCAACTACATCTTCCTTGTCTTTCTGGTTGAGGAGTGTCATCCGCTTAGCTTACAAGAAAGTGGGACAGCAGCCTCCTTAAAGGATTATGGCTCATTCCACTAGAGCAGTTGCTTCTTCCTGGGCTTTTAAGAATGGATCAGATTTGTAAGGCAGCTACCTTGTCCTCCTTGCATACTTTTTCTAAATTTTACAAATTTGATGTGTTTGCTTCAGCTGAAGCAGCTTTTGGGAGAAAGGTGTTGCAGGCTGTGGTGCCCTCAGATTAAGGTCCGCCTTTTTCTTTATTCCCTCCCGTTATTTCTTCAGTGTCCTCTGGAGCTTGGGTATTGTTTTCCCAACAGTAAGGAATAGCGTTGTGGACTCTCCCTGCCTTATGGAAAGAAAAAATATATGCTTACCAGATAAATTACTTTCTTTCCTGGCAGGGAGAGTCCACAACTCCGCCCGTTAGAATTTTTTGGGTGGCTCTATTTTCTCCTACTTTACTCGTTCCCTCGGGCCAAATGACCGATGGAGGAAGTGGGAGGATGGAGGAAGTGGGAGGGACATTTAAGCTTTTGGCTGGGATGTCTTTACCTCCTTCTGGTGGACAGGTGTTGTATTTCCCAACAGTAAGGAATATTGTCATGGGCTCTTTCTGCCAGGAAAGAAAGGAATTTATCTGGTTAGCATAAATTTAGGTTTTTTTTTTAAAAAAAGGAATAAAGTGGAAAAGAGAAGATTATAATATCGTTGCCATTGTACATTCTTCCAGGTGTTCCATCTTATAATTATGGCTGATATAAATTTCAAAGACAATTGAATATTAAAGAACTTTTTAAAAGAACCAAAGAAGCACCCAAGGAACACAGATTCAAAACCTCTTTCTAGGTTTGATCCACAGACAACCAATCCTTCCATTAAGAGTTTTCCATGACTTTGAGGAATGACTGTGAAGTGAATTTGACAACATGCACATTTTGTAATATGTCAGTTAATGAATTTAAGGCATTAGAAACAATTTATGAATAGCATCATCATAAGCCTGGCCGATAAGGGTGGGTTATCGTAGGATTTTAAGTCCTACGGCAGTTATCCGACCAATTCACCTTACCCCACTATGGTATTTAAAATACAGATTGATCAAAGCTTGTCTTTTGCTTTGCAACTTAATATAATTTCAAAAGCAGGAATTTAGTTCTTGACAACCGAGTACCCAAAAATCCCAAAAGTTTAACAAATCCCCCCGGCAGACATATGGGGGTAGATTTAACAAAGGTCATGCGGACATGATTCGCTGTAGCGAATCATGTCTGCTCGACCTTGCTAAATGGTGAAATGCTTGTGCAATGCCGCCCCCTGCTCACTGACAGCCAATCGGCCGCTAGCAGAGGCCATCAATCATCCCGATCAGAAGTAAAGGAGCAGCGGTCTAATGACCTGAAATGATGGTGCTCCGAAGCAGCATCTGCTGCTTAATAAATAGACTCCATAGTGTCTGCCAGGGAATCTATTTTTTCAGGGATTGTGGAATATCACATGGAAATAGTGTGGTAAATTTTATAATATTTTGGTGTGAATCCATCTGGGCCTGGTGATTTCCCTGCAGGGAGGTTTTTGATAGCAGTTTTAACCTCTTCTGCAGTGATAGGGAAGTCAATATTATCTGCCTCCTCTTTAGTTAAAGAAGGGAGAGTCATATTGTTAAAATATGACCGTAGGAGTGATTGCCTGTGGTCAGGTGAATCTATAGAATTTGCTTCAGAGTTTTTATTATGGATATTATAAAGTGAGTTTTAATAGTCACGG
The DNA here is from genome assembly GCF_027579735.1 of Bombina bombina. Classification (NCBI taxonomy): domain Eukaryota; kingdom Metazoa; phylum Chordata; class Amphibia; order Anura; family Bombinatoridae; genus Bombina; species Bombina bombina. The sequence goes on along the minus strand of NC_069501.1, from coordinate 512,055,861 downwards.
AACATGTTAGCTATTTGTTTGCTGTCTTTCAGTGGTAAATTGTTATCAGTGGAGATAGTGTGACTTTTGGTTCTCAGTTGTTTCTTGCGTAATCATTCTGGCAAGTAGCTTGTCTGGTTTGTTACCCTCTGAATAATATTGCTGTTTCAGATACAGGACCTGTCTTAAGTGTTTCTCTGTCAGGTGTTGGCGCAAAATGCAATGGAATGGAATTTAGGGAATGCAATGTGTCTTAGTTCTTGGGGTGCTGTTTATGTTGTGTTTCCAACTGCTGGAGCTTTTGCATTGATGTGTTGTATTTTTCACTGTATTCTCTGTTTAGTTTAGAGGAGTTAAGAGGAGTATTAATTGTAAAATATTCTTATAATGTATTTTGGATCTCTAGTTTGATTAGGGGGTGGTCTAGGAGTGTGTTATCTAGCCTTCAGTTTTATGCCAATCGAGGTATATCTGGCCAGGTGATTGAGCATTTCACCGATGTGTGGTCAGACCTAGCTATGTTACCGATGTTGCAAGAGGGGATCAGCGACAGTCTGATTGAGTCAGTGAATATGTAGTCTAGTCTGGTGTATTTATTGTGGGGTGCTGAGTAATATGTATAGTCTTTGGTCAGCGAGTGGCAGGTTTTCCAGATGTCATGCAGTTTCAGTCTGGTGAAGGTGGATTTGATATTTTTAAGTGTATGGTTAATATATAGTCTATATTAGATTCACCATTGGACATGTCAATGCAGAGGTTCAGTGATACATTAAAGTCTCCTACCCGTACTGGTAGTATTCTCCAAGATAGCGTTTGCTATTGTCTTGAAAAACTGGTGTTGGTCAGCATTGGGGGCATAAACATCCGTCCCTATTTACACCTAATCTAATTTACACCTAATTACACCTAATCTAAGCCCCCTAATAAAATTAAAAAAAACAAAATAATAAAAGTCCCTACCCTATTCTATATTACAAAGTAATCATCTCTTTTACCAGCCCTTAAAAGGGCTTTTTGCGGGGCATAGCCCCAAAGTAATCATCTCTTTTACCTGTAAAAAAAAATACAACCCCCCCAACATTACAACCCACCACCCACATACCCCTACTCTAACCCACCGAAACCCCCCTTAAAAAAAACTAACACTAACCCCCTGAAGATCTCCCTACCTTTAGCCGTGTTCACCTACCTGGGCCAAAGTCTTCATCCAAGAGGAGCTGAAGAAGTCCTTCATCCGATAGAAGACTTCATCCAGGCGACGTCTTCAATCTTCATCCATCCAGGGCAGAGCGGAGCCATCTTCAAAGGTGCCGACGCGTAGCCATCCTCTTCAACCGACGACTTCCTGACGAATGAAGGTTCCTTTAAGTGATGTCATCCAAGATGGCGTCCCTTCAGTTCCGATTGGCTGATAGGATTCTATCAGCCAATCGGAATTAAGGTAAGAAAAATCTGATTGGCTGATTCAATCAGCCAATCAGATTGAAGTTCAATCCGATTGGCTGATCCAATCAGCCAATCAGATTGAGCTCGCATTCTATTGGCTGATCGGAACAGGGGGTTAGTGTTAGGTTTTTTTAAGGGGGGTTTGGGTGGGTTAGAGTAGGGGTATGTGGGTGGTGGGTTGTAATGTTGGGTGGGTTGTATTTTTTTTTTACAGGTAAAAGAGCTGATTACTTTGGGGCAATGCCCCGCAAAAAGCCATTTTAACGGCTGGTAAAAGAGCTGATTACTTTGTATTGTAGAATAGGGTAGGGACTTTTATTTTTTTTTTTTTTTTTTATTTTATTAGGGGGCTTAGATTCAGTGTAATTAGTTTAAACTTCTTGTAATATTTTTTTATTTTCTGTAATTTAGTGGGGGGGTTTTGTAATTTAGTTTAGTTTATGTAATTGTATTTAATTGTGTATTTCTTTTAGCTAGGTAGTTATTAAATACTAAATAGATACTGATTATGACTCAGATGACAGAAGAACAGAATCTAAAAAAGATGCTGGCATGCTCCAAGAGGCAAGAAGCAGTGAGAATTCAGAATCCATTCATATTGAGAATACACCTAATAATTCTGTAGATGGTAATCATTATAAATCTGCACTCATATTACCAGAGAGAAATACAAGTGAATTTCTAATTCAAGAACAGGGAGCTAGCTCTCAACTGTCTCTTACTAATACAGGTACACAGAGATAGGATAATAGAATAGGACACAATCAGGTTTTTCAGAGGGGCAGACAAAACCCAAGAGGAGGAGGCCACATAAGAGGGGGGGGGTACGAAGGAAAAAATCAATACTCCCTGAGAACAAACACACAGCCGAAAAACAAATACAAGATATAACAGTACTTAATGTATCCAATGTGGAGTTAAAGGATATTGATATTCAAGTTCTCAAATATGGCTTAGGTTTTGTTCCCTCCAATAACTTTAATTTGTTCGAAACTATAGTTGATCTGAACAAATTTGTAAGAAATTTGACTTTGAAAAAATATTTTAGGACTAGCCCTGATGCTTCAGTACAAGGGGAGGAAAAAGGAATGATTGCTGAGAGAGATATTCCATTTGAGGAAGCAGCAGATTATCTTACCCTTTTAAGCCTTGAGACTGAAGCATCTGGGCTAGAAGCAGTTGATCTCAAATTTAAACCTAAAAGTATTTTCTATCCAACTAGGATTAGGGGTAATTTCCTTGAATCCTTTCATAAGAGAGTTGAATTAGAATTGCAAGAACTACAAAGCTCCCTTTCTAGTTACAGATATAAAAATAATCTCAGTAAGATAGAAAAAGAAGCAATAGCAGCGTTAGCCGAAAATGAAAACATTGTTATAAGGCGGAGTTATAAGGGTGGGAATATTGTGGTCCTTAATAAAAGTGACTACATAAAAGAGGCTTATAGGCAGCTAGAAGAAAAAATTAGGTTTTGATCCAACTACCTCCTATAAGAGGATCTTAAGCCTTATCTTAGATGAAGAAAAGGACATTGGAATTATAGACGAAGATACATATAAATATCTTTTTGTAGCCAATCCTAAAGTCCCTATCTTTCACCACCTCCCAAAGACTCATAAATCCCTTTCTGACATACAAGGGAGGCCTATTGTATCAGGCATAGGATCATTGCTTGAGCCTTTGGGAGAGTGGATTGAAAGAATATTGCAACCCTTAGTAAAGATGCTGCCATCTTATTTAAGAGATACTAAACAACTCCTAGGTATTTTGGATGGAATGGAGTGGAAATCCAATTATTTGTGGATAACGGTAGAAGTAGTGAGTCTATATTCTAGCATTCCTCAACACCTAGGAGTAGAAGCAGTAAGGTTTTTTTCTTGATACATTTACTTGTTATAACTCTGAACACAAAAGTTATATACTTAGGGTGTTAACATTTCTATTGTCTCACAATTATTTTTCGTTTGGGGAGCAGTTCTTCCTCCAGAGAAGAGGCACGGCCATGGGTGCAACATTTGCACCAGCCTTTGCAAATATCTACATGGGCTGGTGGGAGTTAAAGTACATATGGGGGGAAAGCTGCTCCCACAGAGGGAATATTAAAACATATGTGAGATATATAGATGACCTGCTATTTATTTGGGAGGGGTGTGAAAATGATTGTGATGATTTTCTGATTAAATTAAATGAAAACGACAAAGAGTTAAAATTTACGTATACTAAGAATGAGTCTGAGATAGACTATCTGGATCTCACATTGAAAGGTGATATTGAGACACATAATGTTGTCACCAGGCTACACAGAAAAGAAATAGCAGGCAATAGTCTTTTGCATTCGAAGAGTATGCATCCCAGGCATACTAAGTATGGGATTCTGAAAGGAGAATTCATGAGATATAAGAGAAATTGTTCTGCAGAAGAGATTTATAGCAGAGAAGTTAAAGCTCTGAAGGAAAGGTTCTTACAAAGGGGTTATCCTAACTATCTAATTGATAAGGCAGAGAGAGATGTAGGTAAAATTGACAGGAAATTTATGTTACAAGAAAAGAATAAGGCTCAGTCTGAGAAAGAATTACCGATTTTTGACACGAGTTACAGTAACCAGTTTGAACAAATTGCTGATATTGTTAAAAGAAACCTTTCTATTTTAAAAGGAGATGAAGCTCTTTTCCCTTTTGTAAAAAATGGTTGTAGATGTGTCTCTAAAAGAAATAAGACGCTGGGTAATGTTCTATTTCCCAGTGAGATTAAGATAAAAAAAGATAAGTAAGGCAGTAGTTGGCTAAGTTGCAAGGGCCACTACAAATGTGGCAAATGGGACTGTAAAGCATGTGAATATTCCTTAACAGGGAAGCAATTTCAATCTAAAGTAACGCAGAATGTTTTTGACATGAATAACTGTACAAATTGTCACACTTCTTATGTGATTTATTTAATAACATGTCATCAGTGTAATTTACAATATGTTGGCCTCACTTCTAGAGAGGCCAGAGACAGGATAAAAGAGCATCTATATGAAATCAAGACAGATAACCCTAAATCACAGGTGGCTTGTCACTTTAAATATGTACACCATGAATGTCCTGAAGGCCTAAAGTGGCAGATTATAGAGCATGTACATGTTCCCAGGAGAGGTGGCAACAGAGATAAGTTGCTTCAAAAAAGAGAAGCTTTTTGGATATTTAAATTAAAGACGAGAGCCCCAGGAGGTCTTAACATTCAGACTGACTTCATTAATTTTTGGGAATAGAGATGTACAGTAATTGATTATTTTTAACTGTGCATCATTATTATTTGTAACCATGCTATGTCATATGTATCTCTTCTTTCATAGAGGTTCATAACATATAACATCATTATAGTATCCTTTAATTTGCGATATTTTGAACCTACTTTTGTAGTCTGTCATTTCAGAATAGGGATTATGAAAAGATGATATTATATTTTGGTATAGAATAACAGCGTGCTCTCATATTTATATTCATATAAGATTATAATTTCTGAATAGTATATGCACAGCTGCTAGTAAGATATATATTCTTTTTAGAGCAATGTTTCTAATATGACCTAGACTGTTAATATTGATAGAGCAATAATTGCCTTATATAGGTAGAAAGCAAAATATAACTTAATTAGGAATACATATAAGAGTTTCCTATGTTTTTCTCTCTTTTTACTCTGATATATGTTTTGAGCCCTAAGATATATAGGCAAACTGCTTCTGTTATAAATATATAATTGTTTTTTTGTGTCTATGTTCTCTTTTATCATTTGTTAAACAGCGATTTCAACTCTGTGATACTAAAACATTGCCTAAGGGAAGTACATCTTTAATTGATATATGTTTTGAGCCCTAAGATATATAGGTAAACTGCTTCTGTTATAAATATATCATTGTTTTTTTGGTTTTTTTTTGGTGTCTATGTTCTCTTTTATCGTTTGTTAAACAGAGATTTCAACTCTGTGATACTAAAACATTGCCTAAGGGAAGTATATCTTTAATTGATATATGTTTTGAGCCCTAAGATATATAGGTAAACTGCTTCTGTTATAAATATATTATTGTTTTTTTTTTTTTGGTGTCTATGTTCTTTTTTATCGTTTGTTAAACAGCGATTTCAATTCTGTGATACTAAAACATTGCCTAAGGGAAGTAAATGTTCAATTGTTAAAGGGTTAATTATTTCTATGTATATGACATCAGTGTTCCTCATGTGTATTTAATTAGGCTGTTAAGGTTAGTGCAGCACAGTCTATGAGGAAGGCGTAATGCTGAAACATGTAAGACTGGTGTTGCACTAGCCTCAGGACACTTAGATGTTTATTTTTATTATTTTCCAATAAAAGTTATATTTTAACTTTTACACTGGCTGACTTGCTTACAAGTTTTTTCTTCATACCTGACAAGTGGATTGGGAATCCCCCCTGCGGTTTGCAGCACAGTGTTTTCTTTGATACTAGTAGGAGAGCGGACGGAGCAAATTTCAGTGTGAGACACTGACTGAATAGTGTGCAGCAGTTTGGAGCTCAGAAGTGCCTATGTACCCTATCAAGCAGGAGACCAGCGACTATCAATTTGTGACCTGGATGCCAAGGAGTGACTAGTAAGTCTTTTATACCGGCAGGTCTATGAATAGTTGTGAGCTGACTCTGTGGCATTTTTGGATTAGATATATGGAGTGTCAGTGCGCTTTTTAAAGGGATATTGCTTTGTTGTGGATAGTTATTAAATAGTTAATAGCTATTTAATAACTATTGTACCTAGTTAAAATAAATACAAAGTTACCTGTAAAATAAAAATAAATCCTAAAATAGCTACAATGTAATTATTAATTACATTGTAGCTATCTTAGGGTTTCTTTTACAGGTAAGTATTTAGATTTAAATAGGAATAATTTATTTAATGATAGTGTAGTGTTAGGTGTAATTGTAACTTAGGTTAGTTTTTATTTTACAGGTAAATTTGTCTTTATTTTAACTAGGTAGCTATTAAATAGTTAATAACTATTTAATAACTATTCTACCTAGTTAAAATAAATTAAAATTTGCCTGTAAAATAAAAATAAATCCTAAAATAGCTGCAATGTAACTATTAGTTATATTGTAGCTATATTATGGTTTATTTTATAGGTAAGTATTTAGTTTTAAATAGGAATAATTTAGTTAATAAGAGTAATATTATTTAGATTTATTTAATTAATATTTAAGTTAGGGGAGGTTTAGGGTTAGGGTTAGACTTAGGTTTAGGGGTTAATAATTTTATTATAGTGGCGGCGGTGTAGGGGGGGGCAGGATAGGGGTTAATAGGTATTATGTAGGTGGCGACGAGGTCCGGGAGCGGCAATTTAGGGGTTAACATATTTATTATAGTTGCGGCGGGGTCCGGGAGCGGCGGTTTAGGGGTTAATATATTTATTATAGTTGCGGCGGGGTCTGGGAGCGGCGGTTTATGGGTTAACATGTTTAATGTAGATGGCGGCGGTGTAGGGGGGCAGATTAGGGGTGTTTAGACTTGGGGTACATGTTAGGGTGTTAGGTGCAGACATCTCCCATAGGAATCAATGGGATCTCGGGCAGCAGTGAACATGAACTTTTGCTATGGTCAGACTCCCATTGATTCCGATGGGATCCGCCACCTCCAGGGCGGCGGATTGAAAACCAGGTACGCTGGTCCGGAAAAGTGCCGAGCGTACCTGCTAGTTATTTGATAACTAGCAAAAGTAGTCAGATTGTGCCGAACTTGCGTTCGGAACATCTGTAGTGACGTAAGAATCGATCTGTGTCGGACTGAGTCCGGCAGATCGTAGCTTACGTCACTAGATTCTACTTTTGCTGGTGTGTAGGGCATGATAACTAGGTCGAATCAGCCTCGCCACAAATACTCTGCGGAATTCCAGCGTATTTGAAGTTGACGGCTTGATACATATCCCCCTTTATCTTTAACTGTGTCTGTTATTTTGAGGGGGAGTAGCTTGTGGATTAATATTCCTACCCCATTCTTTTTTCTGGGACCCGAGGCAAATATGTATGTAGGATGCATTGTTCCAGTGAGGTTCCTTGCCTCTCTGGTAGTGGGTCTCTTGCAAGTACAGGATGTGACTGCCTATTGTTTTTTTTTTTTTTACAGTATTTTTACTGAGGTTGAAAATAAAAACAGTACAGGATTGCCTCATGTAAAGCCAAAGTGAAACAACTTATAGCAATTAACAAGATCGTTATTATACACAATATTATAAGATACATGTTTCTAGGACATATATTATAAAACAAATTGGCATTTAGATATATCAGTGATATAATGTTGTCATTAGTGATGTCGCAAACTGTTCGCCGGAGAACAGTTCCCGGCGATCTTAGCTTGTTCGCGTTCGCCGCGGCAGGCGAACATATGCAATGTTCGATTTGCCCCCTATTCTTCATCATTGAGGAAACTTTGACCCTGTATCTCACAGTCTGCAGACACATTTGAGACAATCAGCAGCAGACACTCCCTCCCAGACCCTCCCAGCTCCTGGGCAGCAGCCATTTTAGATTCATTACGATCCTGCATTCTTAGGCCTAGATTTAGAGTTTGGCGGTAGCCGTGAAAACCAGCGTTAGAGGCTCCTAACGCTGGTTTTAGGCTACCGCCGGTATTTGGAGTCAGTCAGGAAAGGGTCTAACGCTCACTTTGCAGCCGCGACTTTTCCATACCGCAGATCCCCTTACGTCAATTGCGTATCCTATCTTTTCAGTGGGATCTTTCTAACTCCGGTATTTAGAGTCGTGTCTGAAGTGAGCGTTAGAATTCTAACGACAAAACTCCAGCCGCAGAAAAAAGTCAGTAGTTAAGAGCTTTATGGGCTAACGCCGGTTTATAAAGCTCTTAACTACTGTGCTCTAAAGTACACTAACACCCATAAACTACCTATGTACCCCTAAACCGAGGTCCCCCCACATCGCCGCCACTCGATTAAAAATTTTTAACCCCTAATCTGCCGACCGCCACCTACGTTATACTTATGTACCCCTAATCTGCTGCCCCTAACACCGCCGACCCCTATATTATATTTATTAACCCCTAACCTGCCCCCCACAATGTCGCCGCCAGCTACCTACAATAATTAACCCCTAATCTGCCGACCGCCACCTACATTATACTTATGTACCCCTAATCTGCTGCCCCTAACACCGCTGACCCCTATATTATATTTATTAACCCCTAACCTGCCCCCCACAATGTCGCCGCCAGCTACCTACAATAATTAACCCCTAATCTGCCGACCGCCACCTACGTTATCCTTATGTACCCCTAATCTGCTGCCCCTATATTATATTTATTAACCCCTAATCTGCCCCCCTCAACGTCGCCTCCACCTGCCTACACTTATTAACCCCTAATCTGCCTCACTCCCGCCTCAATAACCCTATAATAAATAGTATTAACCCCTAATCTGCCCTCCCTAACATCGCCGACACCTAACTTCAAGTATTAACCGCTAATCTGCCGACTGGAGCTCACCGCTATTCTAATAAATGTATTAACCCCTAAAGCTAAGTCTAACCCTAACACTAACACCCCCCTAAGTTAAATATAATTTAAATCTAACGAAATAAATGAACTCTTATTAAATAAATTATTCCTATTTAAAGCTAAATACTTACCTGTAAAATAAATCCTAATATAGCTACAATATAAATTATAATTATATTATAGCTATTTTAGGATTTATATTTATTTTACAGGTAACTTTGTATTTATTTTAACCAGGTACAATAGCTATTAAATAGTTAAGAACTATTTAATAGCTAAAATAGTTAAAATAATTACAAAATTACCTGTAAAATAAATCCTAACCTAAGTTACAATTAAACCTAACACTACACTATTAATAAATTAATTAAATAAAATACCTACAATTATCTACAATTAAACCTAACACTACACTATCAATAAATTAATTAAATACAATTCCTACAAATAAATACAATTAAATAAACTAACTAAAGTACAAAAAATAAAAAAAGAACTAAGTTACAAAAGATAAAAAAATATTTACAAACATTAGAAAAAAATTACAACAATTTTAAACTAATTACACCTACTCTAAGCCCCCTAATAAAATAACAAAGACCCCCAAAATAAAAAAATGCCCTACCCTATTCTAAATTACAAAAGTTCAAAGCTCTTTTACCTTACCAGCCCTTAAAAGGGCCATTTGTGGGGCATGTCCCAAAGAATTAAGCTCTTTTGCCTGTAAAAGATAAATACAACCCCCCAACATTAAAACCCACCACCCACATACCCCTAATCTAACCCAAACCCCCCTTAAATAAACCTAACACTAAGCCCCTGAAGATCTTCCTACCTTATCTTCACCTCGCCGGGTATCACACCGATCGGTCCTGGCTCCAAAATCTTCATCCAACCCAAGAGGGGGCTAGACATCCATCATCCGGCGGCTGAAGAGGTCCAGAAGAGGCTCCAAAATCTTCATCCTATCCGGGAAGAAGAGGCGATCCAGACCGGCAACCATCTTGATCCAAGCGGCATCTTCTATCTTCATCCGATGAGGACCGGCTCCATCGTTAAGACCTCCAGCGCGGATCAATCTTCTTCCGACGTCCAACTGAAGAATGACGGTTCCTTTAAGGGACGTCATCCAAGATGGCGTCCCTCGAATTCCGATTGGCTGATAGGATTCTATCGGCCAATCGGAATTAAGGTAGGAAAATTCTGATTGGCTGATGGAATCAGCCAATCAGATTCAAGTTCAATCCGATTGGCTGATTGGAACAGCCAATAGAATGCGAGCTCAATCTGATTGGCTGATTGGATCAGCCAATCGGATTGAACTTGAATCTGATTGGCTGATTCCATCAGCCAATCAGAATTTTCCTACCTTAATTCCGATTGGCCGATAGAATCCTATCAGCCAATCAGAATTCGAGGGACGCCATCTTGGATGACGTCCCTTAAAGGAACCGTCATTCTTCAGTTGGACGTCGTCGGAAGAAGATTGATCCGCACTGGAGGTCTTCACGATGGAGCCGGTCCTCATCGGATGAAGATAGAAGATGCCGCTTGGATCAAGATGGTTGCCGGTCTGGATTGCCTCTTCTTCCCGGATAGGTTGAAGATTTTGGAGCCTCTTCTGGACCTCTTCAGCCGCCGGATGATGGATGTCTAGCCCCCGCTTGGGTTGGATGAAGATATCGGAGCCAGGACTGATCGGTGAACCTGGTATGGTGAAGATAAGGTAGGAAGATCTTCAGGGGCTTAGTGTTAGGTTTATTTAAGGGGGGTTTGGGTTAGATTAGGGGTATGTGGGTGGTGGGTTGTAATGTTGGTGGGGGGGGGTATTGTATGTGTTTTTTTACAGGCAAAAGAGCTGAATTCTTTGGGGCATGCCCCGCAAAGGGCCCTGTTCAGGGCTGGTAAGGTAAAAGAGCTTTTAGCTTTGAGTAGCGGTGAGCTCCTTTCGGCAGATTAGGGGTTAATACTTGAAGTTAGGTGTCGGCAATGTTAGGGAGGGCAGATTAGGGGTTAATACTATTTATTATAGGGTTATTGAGGCGGGAGTGAGGCAGATTAGGGGTTAATACATTTATTATAGTAGCGCTCAGGTCCGGTCGGTAGATTAGGGGTTAATAAGTGTAGTTAGGTGGAGGCGACGTTGGGGGTGGCAGATTAGGGATTAATAAATATAATATAGGGGTCGGCGATGTTAGGGCAGCAGATTAGGGGTACATAGGGATAATGTAGGTGGCGGGGGTGTATGGAGCGGCAGATTAGGGGTTAAAAATAATATGCAGGGGTCAGCGATAGTGGGGGCGGCAGATTAGGGGTTAATAAGTGTATGGTTAGGGGTGTTTAGACTCGGGGTACATGTTAGAGTGTTAGGTGCAGACGTAGGAATTGTTTCCCCATAGGAAACAATGGGGCTGCGTTAGGAGCTGAACGCGGCTTTTTTGCAGGTGTTAGGTTTTTTTTCAGCTCAAACAGCCCCATTGTTTTCTATGGGGGAATCGTGCACGAGCACGTTTTTGAAGCTGGTCGTGTCCGTAAGCAACTCTGGTATCGAGAGTTGCAGTGGCGGTAAATATGCATGTACGCTCCCTTTTTGGAGCCTAACGCAGCCATTCTGTGAACTCTCAATACCAGAGGTATTTAAAAGGTGCGTCCAGAAAAAAGCCAGCGTTAGCTACGCGGGTCGTTACCGACAAAACTCTAAATCTAGGCGTTAGTGAGGGGAGGTTTAGTGCTGCTACTGGTGATTTTATAGGGAAATAGATAGCTAGGCTAGTGTATTCAGTGTCCACAACAGTCCTGAAGGACTCATCTAATCTCTGCTGTAAGGACAGCACCCCAAAAAGCCCTTTTTAGGGCTAGAGCTTCAGCCCAAAAAAGCCCTTTTTAGGGATAGAACTTCAGTCTTTTTTTTTTTTTTTTTTAATTGCATTTGCCTGCCTGTCAGCCTGTGTGTGAGGCTCACAGCATATACTGTGATTTAATTGCTCTGTGCCACCACTGATATCTGGTTAACATTAGTGTAAATTTTTTTATATCATTTTGCTAGTGTAATCTAATTTCATTTTCCATCAGGCCTGTGTGTCAGGCCCACATCATATACTGTGACTAATAGCTCTGTTTTCCACCACTTATATCTGGTGTAACATTAGTGTAAATAAAAAAAAAAAAACACTTTTACATCAGTCTGCTATTGTTATTTAATTTTAGTTGCCAGGCCAGCGTGCCACTAGTGCCAGCCTGTGTAAGAGCCTAAGGGAACATTAGTGTAAATTTAAAAAAAAAAACCTTTTACATCAGTCTGCTATTGTTATTTAATTTTAGTTGCCAGGCCAGCGTGCCACTAGTGCCAGCCTCTGTAAGGGCCTAAGGGAACATTAGTGTAAATTTAAAAAAAAAACCTTTTACATCAGTCTGCTATTGTTATTTAATTTTAGTTGCCAGGCCAGCGTGCCACTAGTGCCAGCCTGTGTAAGGGCCTAAGGGAACATTAGTGTAAATTTAAAAAAAAAAACTTTTACATCAGTCTGCTATTGTTATTTAATTTTAGTTGCCAGGCCAGCGTGCCACTAGTGCCAGCCTGTGTAAGGGCCTAAGGGTACATTAGTGATAAATTTAAAAAAAAAATTTTTTTACATCAGTCTGCTATTGTTATTTAATTTTAGTTGCCAGGCCAGCGTGCCACTAGTGCCAGCCTGTGTAAGAGCCTAAGGGAAGATTAGTGTAAATTTAAAAAAAAAACTTTTACATCAGTCTGCTATTGTTATTTAATTTTAGTTGCCAGGCCAGCGTGCCACTAGTGCCAGCCTGTGTGTCAGGCTCCCAGCATATACTGTGCCTACTTCCATCATCAGTGCCACCACTCCTATCTGTTGTAACATTAGTGTATCTTTTTTAAAAAAAAACTTTTTCATAAGTCTTCTAGTGTTATTTAATTTTAGTTGCCAGGCCAGCCTGCCACTTGTGCCAGCCTGTGTGTCAGGCTCCCAGCATATACTGTGCCTACTTCCATCCTCAGTGCCACTACTCATATCTGGTGTAACATTAGTGTAACTTTTTAAAAAAAAAACTTTTACATCAGTCTGCTATTGTTATTTAATTTTAGTTGCCAGGCCAGCGTGCCACTAGTGCCAGCCTGTGTGTCAGGCTCCCAGCATATACTGTGCCTACTTCCATCCTCAGTGCCACCACTCCTATCTGTTGTAACATTAGTGTATCTTTTTTTTAAAAAAACTTTTACATCAGTCTGCTATTGTTATTTAATTTTAGTTGCCAGGCCAGCGTGCCACTAGTGCCAGCCTGTGTGTCAGGCTCCCAGCATATACTGTGCCTACTTCCATCCTCAGTGCCACTACTCATATCTGGTGTAACATTAGTGTAACTTTTTTTTTAAAAAACTTTTACATCAGTCTGCTATTGTTATTTAATTTTAGTTGCCAGGCCAGCGTGCCACTAGTGCCAGCCTGTGTGTCAGGCTCCCAGCATATACTGTGCCTACTTCCATCCTCAGTGCCACCACTCCTATCTGTTGTAACATTAGTGTATCTTTTTTTAAAAAAAACTTTTTCATAAGTCTTCTAGTGTTATTTAATTTTAGTTGCCAGGCCAGCCTGCCACTTGTGCCAGCCTGTGTGTCAGGCTCCCAGCATATACTGTTCCTACTTCCATCCTCAGTGCCACTACTCATATCTGGTGTAACATTAGTGTAACTTTTTTAAAAAAAAAACTTTTACATCAGTCTGATAGTGTTATTTAATTGCAGTTGCCTGTCTGCCAGTGTGTGTGCCAGGCCCACTTTCCAACTAGTGCCACGAATCATATTTGTTATAACAGTAGTGTAAATATTTTAAATAAAAACTTTTTGACTGTGAAACATCAGTCAGCTAGTGCAATCTAATTGCAGTTGCCTGCCTGCCAGCGTGTTTGCCAAGCCCACTTGCCAACTAGTGCCACCACTCATATTTGTTATAACAGTAGTGTAAATATTTAAAAAAAAAAACCTTTTTGACTGTGAAACATCAGTCTGCTATTGTAATCTAACTGAAGTGGCCTGCCTGCCAGCGTGTGTGCCAGGCCCACTTGCCAACTAGTGCCACCAATCAGTGTTGTTGTAACAGTAGTGTAAATATTAAAATAAAAACATTTTTGGACTGTGAAACATCAGTCTGCTATTGTAATCTTATTGCATTTGCCTGCCTGCCAGCGTGTGTGCCAGGCCCACTTGCCAAGTTAGTGGCACCACTCATATTTGTTGTAACAGTAGTGTAAATATTTAAAAAATAAACATTTTTGACTGTGAAACTTGCCCAGTGCCACCACTTATATCTTGTTTAATATTAGTGTAAGTGTACATTTAAAAAAAAAAACTTTTTGGATTGTGAAACATCAGTCTGCTTTTTTGTGTCAGGCTCACAGCGTATACTGTGCCCACTTGCCCAGTGCCACCACTCATATTTTGTTTAATAGTAGTGTAAGTGTACATTTAAAAAAAAAATGACAGGCAGAGGCAGGCCACCCCGCAGGTGCTGTTGTGGTCGTGGTGCTGTGATTCCCTTAGACCCTACAACTATGCACAGTGTTTAGAGGCCAACGTGCCATGAACGCGGAAAGTTCTGAGGAGGATCTAGTTGAATGGCTAACACAGGACACCCAATCTTCTACAGCTTCCGCTCCTAACCTTGACGCACCATCCACCTCCAGCTTAGCTGCGGGCACCTCTCAAGTGACCAGTGCCACTCGCCCGCCTGCCGCCACCACCATCACTAGCACCACAGCCGCTTGACTTGATCTGTCAGAGGAGTTATTGACACATCAGTTGGAAGAAATGAGTGATGCACAACCATCATTGACAGAGGATGTAGATAACAGTGATATGTCTCAGTCAGGCAGCATTACAGATATGGACGTACGGTGTGATGATGATGGTGATGTTGTACCCGCTGCTGCTTCCTTTGTTGATTTGTCAGATACAAGTGAAGCGGTTGATGATGATGCGTCCATGGATGTCACGTGGGTGCCCGCTAGAAGAGAAGAAGAAGAGGGGGAAAGTTCAGATGGGGAGACAGAGAGGAGGAGGAGGAGACGAGTTGGAAGCAGGGGGAGGTCGTCGCAAGGAGCTAGTGGCACAGTCAGACAGCATGCATCGGCACCCGGGGTCAGCCAGACAGCACGCCAATCAACACATGCTGTTGCCACCACCAGAGTGCCGTCATCGCAGAGCTCAGCAGTGTGGCTTTTTTTTGTGTGTCTGCCTCTGAAAACAGCGATGCCATTTGCAACCTGTGCCAAAAGAAACTGAGTCGTGGGAAGTCCAACACCCACCTAGGTACAACTGCTTTGCGCAGGCACATGGTCTCACATCACAAACGCCGATGGGATGAACACATGAGTACAAGCAGCATACAAACTCAAAGCCGCCATCCTCCTCCTGGTCCAGCATCTTCAGCCACGTCAACCACTGCTGTCCTCCTTGCCCCTCTCAACCATCCGCCACTCCGTCTCTCTTACGTAGCAGTTCCTGGTCATCTGCCCACAGTCAGGTGTCTGTCAAGGACATGTTTGTGTGTAAGAAGCCAATTTCCCAAAGTCACCCCCTTGCCCGGCGTCTGACAGCTGGCTTATCTGAACTCTTAGCCCGCCAGCTTTTACCATACAAGCTGGTGGAGTCTGAGGCATTCAAAAAATTTGTATCTATTGGGACACCACAGTGGAAGGTACCCGGCCGAAATTTCTTTTCCCAAAAGGCAATCCCCAACCTGTACTCGATTGTGTGAAAGGAAGTAATGGCATGTCTGGCACACAGTGTTGGGGCAAGGGTCCATCTGACCACTGATAGCTGGTCAGCAAAGCATGGTCAGGGCAGGTATATCACCTACACTGCGCATTGGGTAAACCTGCTGATGGCTGACAAGCATGGAATGCGTGGCTCTGCAGAGGAGTTGGTGACACCGCCACGACTTGCAGGCAGGCCTGCGGCTACCTCCTCTACTCCTCCTACTCCATCCTCTTCCATAACCTCTTCCTCGGCTGAGTCCTCTTCTGCTGCTGCGTCTTGCTCCACATCTACGGCAACCCCCCAGCTCCCCAGGTACTATTCAACATCCCGGATATGGCAGTGTCACGCTGTCTTGGGGTTGACTTGCCTGAAAGCCGAGAGTCACACCGCACCAGCACTCCTGTCCGCCCTGAACGCACAGGTGGATCAGTGGCTGATTCCGCACCAACTGGAGATTGGCAAAGTTGTTTCTGACAATGGAAGTAATTTGGTGGCGGCATTGAAATTGGGCAAGTTGACACATGTGCCGTGCATGGCACATGTGTGTAATCTGATTGTACAACGCTTTGTGCATAAGTACCCAGGCTTACAGGACATCCTGAAGCAGGCCAGGAAGGTGTGTGGCCATTTCAGGCGTACCTACACGGCCATGGCGCACTTGTCCGATATCCAGCGGCGAAACAACCTGCCAGTGAGGCGCTTGATTTGCGACAGCCCTACACGGTGGAATTCAACACTCCTAATATTCGACCGCCTGCTACAACAAGAAAAAGCTGTTAACGAGTATTTGTATGACCGGGGTGCTAGGACAGCCTCTGGGGAGCTGGTGATTTTTTTGCCACGTTACTGGACGCTCATGCGCAATGCCTGTAGGCTTATGCGTCCTTTTGAGGAGGTGACAAACCTAGTCAGTCACACTGAAGGCACCATCAGTGACATCATACCATTTGTTTTCTTCCTGGAGCGTGCCCTGCAAAGAGTGCTGGATCAGGCCATAGATGAGCGTGAAGAGGAAGAGTTGTGGTCTCCATCACCACCAGAAACAGCCTTATCAGTATCGCTTGCTGGACCAGCGGCAACGCAGGAAGAGGATTGTGAGGAAGAGGAGTCAGAGGAGGAATGTTGCTTTGAGGAGGAGGAAGACCAAGCACAACAGGCATCCCAGGGTGCTCGTTGTTGTCACCTATCTGGTACCCGTGGTGTTGTACGTGGCTGGGGGGTAGAAGATACCTTCAGTGAGATCAGTGAGAATGAGGAACTGGACATGATTAGCTCGACATCCAACCTTGTGCAAATGGTGTCTTTCATGCTTTCGTGCCTGTTGAGGGACCCTCGTATAAAAAAGCTGAAGGAGAACGACCTGTACTGGGTGTCCACGCTACTAGACCCCCGGTATAAGCATAAAGTTACTGAAATTCACACAAGTTGGAAAGGATGGAGCAGTTCCAAAATAAATTAAAAAGTGTGCTTCACACAGCGTATAAGGGTGATGTCACAGCACAACGGGAATCTAACAGGGGAAGAGATGAAAGTAATCCTCCTCCTCCTCTCACGACCACGCCGGCAAGGACAGGACGCTTTCCAGACGTATTGTTGATGGAGGACATGCGGACCTTTTTAACTCCTATGCATCGTCACAGCCCTTCAGGATCCAGCCTCAGAGAAAGACTCGACCGACAGGTAGCAGACTACCTAGCATTAACTGCAGATCTTTACACTCTGAGGAGCGATGGACCCCTTGACTACTGGGTGTGCAGGCTTGACCTGTGGCCTGAGCTATCCCAATTTGCAATCGAACTTCTGGCCTGCCCCGCTTCAAGTGTCCTGTCAGAAAAGAGCTTCAGTGCAGCAGGAGGTATTTTCACTGAGTAGAGAAGTCGCCTAAGTAAAAAAAGTCTTGATTATCTCACCTTTATTAAAATGAATGAGGGATGGATCCCGAAGGGACTGACATTGTGCGATTCATTAGAGTAAAAAAGGCTTGATGAGATGAGCTGCCTTGGGCTACAAATGGTACACACACTGCTGTATTTTATCTTCGAATGGCGGATGACTTGCGTGACTTACCCGCCAACAACTAGGGTTCAAGCCGCAATGTTTTAGTGCACTTTCTAACTGTCAAACAAACATCAATTTTTCTTGCCGCTGCTACAGCAGTGGCTGCAACAATACCTAATTTTTCAGGCATTTGTACATGCCTAATTTTTCTGGCCTCTGGTGCTGCACTGTGGCTACAAAACCCAAACCAAAAAAAAGGCACATAACAGTGATTAAACTGTTAAGAATAGTACTACTTAACACACCACTCATATCTGGTGGCACAGTAGATTGCACGCGCAGTGCCCCAAATTTGAAGTAGGCGGACCGACCAAGCATCTTTTTCCATCTCCCGGTTCCTAAAAATTATCTCTGGGTTCCTAAAATCGATGCCATACCTGTACTCTATTGTGCAAAAGTATGGCATATGTGGTGTTTCATGATGTTGTGCCTGTCGAGGGTCGGGGACCCTCGTATAAAAAGGCTGAAGGAGAACGACCTGTACTGGGTGTCCAAGCATCTTTTTACATCTCCCGGTTCCTAAAAATTATCTCCGGGTTCCTAAAATCGATGCCATACCTGTACTGGATTGTTCAAAAGGATGGCATATGTGGTGTTTCATGCTGTTGTTTCTGTTGAGGGTCGGGGACTCTCGTATAAAAAGGCTGAAGGAGAACGACCTGTACTGGGTGTCCAAGCATCTTTTTCCATCTCCCGGTTCCTAAAAATTATCTCCGGGTTCCTAAAATCGATGCCATACCTGTACTCTATTGTGCAAAAGGATGGCATATGTGGTATTTCATGCTGTTGTGCCTGTTGAGGGTCGGGGACCCAAGTATAAAAAGGCTGAAGGAGAACGACCTGTACTGGCTGTCCAAACATCTTTTTCCATCTCCCGGTTCCTAAAAATTATCTCCAGGTTCCTACAATTGATGCCATACCTGTACTCTATTTTGCAAAAGGATGGCATATGTGGTATTTCATGCTGTTGTGCCTGAGGGTCGGGGACCCAAGTATAAAAAGGCTGAAGGAGAACTACCTGTACTGGGTGTCCAAACATCTTTTTCCATCTCCCGGATGTAGCGGTACTCCACTAGGGGGTCTCCCTTACTCTGTCCAAACCCAAGGGTGGCCACCGGATAGTGGGACCAGAGATATAGTTGCTGAGACTGGGGTCAAGCCAGCGGGTGTATCTCTCCCAGCTGGGCTGGTCTCAGTGGACTCCCAGTCAGGTAGCATCCTCTCTGCCCTGCAGCTCTTTATTGGCAGGTATCGTCCCCTCTGCTTGTCTGCTTCTAGGCAGGAATAAATCCCCCTGCCAGACTGCTTCTTGGCAGGAATAGCTCCCTATGCCTCCAAATAGTGGGACCAGGGCTATCGTGGCTGAGACCAGGGTCAAGCCAGCGGCTGTATCTCCCCCAGCTGGGCTGGTCTCAGTGGGCTCCCAGGCAGGTAGCGTCCCCTCCCCTCTGCATGTCTGCTTCTAGGCAGGAATATATCCCTCTGCTTCACTGCACACTTCCAGCAGGTAGCGTGCCCTCTGGTTTCCTTTAGGCAGGAATTGATCCCTCTGCCTTGCTGCTCCTTTCAGGCAGGCCAGCTCTTTGCATACAGGCCCACAGACTCTGTAACAGAATGCAGCGTCAGAACCTCAAAACTGGTACACCTGAAAGAATCAGACAGCACAAAAAGGCAATCCCGGACCCCAACCTGTACTCGATTGTGCAAAAGGAAGTAACCTTACCATGGGTCCCAGGCCGCATATTTTATTGTTATACTCTGTCAGGGAAATTATATAACTATCAATCGTATCAATCAAATATATATTGCATCTATTGATCTCTGTAATTCGTATCGATCAAATGTATATTGCATCTTTTGATCCATGTAATTCGTATCTATCAAATGTATATTGCATCTATTGATCTCTGTTATTCATATCGATCAAATGTATATTGCATCTTTTGATCTATGTAATCTATGGATCTATCTATCAAATCTATCGATCTCGTGGCCAGACTGTTTTGTGACAGCAACATGTGTTTCGACCAAATTTGAAGTAGGAGGACAGACAAAGCATCTTCTTCCATCTCCCTGTTCCGAAAATCGAGGCCATATAGACCTCCCCCGATAGGGGGAGTAACAGGTATTAAACTGCTAAGAATAGTACTACTGAGTGCTTAACACACCACGGGTCCCAGACCGCATGTTTTATTGTTATACTCTGTCAGGGAAATTATATAACTATCAATCGTATCAATCAAATATATATTGCATCTATTGATCTCTGTAATTCGTATCGATCAAATGTATATTGCATCTTTTGATCTATGGTATTCGTACCTATCAAATGTATATTGCATCTTTTGATCCATGTAATTCGTATCTATCAAATGTATATTGCATTTTTTTTTTTTTTTTTTTTTTAAAACAATTTTTATTGAAGTTTCAAGGTAACATAACATACAGGGTTCGCCCCTTAAGATCAAGTACAACAAGGCACAATATACATTACTCTCATTTTTGAAGGGTATCCTATTGAGACATGTAAAATGCTGTGGCATCACATATTGAGTCCATATTCTATTATTGAAGAATACATAAATATTAACTAAAGGACTTGTGAGTATAGTAAGAAGAGCTACTCTTTATAGATAAAGATGAGAACATAGACTCTTAATATACAATTAGTTGACTATACATCATGTCCTGGGTAGATAGGATAGCAATGTTGGAGCTATATAAAGTGGAACTTCATTTTATTTTATATTAAGTAGAGAATGATCCCCACAACTATGAGAAGGGTACTCAGTAGCTTTCTATATAAATAGGAACTGGAAGTGGGGAGTTAGATACTGAACTGGCTACATCTAAGCCATATTATGTAAAGAAGAGAGAGAAAAGGCAGCGGGCAAGAGCCGCTCTAAGTATAGGGGAAAGAAGAAGAAAGGAGAAACAAAAGAGAGAAAGTGTGAGGACGGAGGAGGGGGGGGGAGGAGTGCCGCACCAACAGGGACATCACAATAGAGTAATCAAAGGAGGAGGGGGATAGGCAAACATCCCAAACGTGTATATGGGGAGTAGTTATTTCTGGTGTTTCAAGAGGCTATATATGAAAAACTGTAAAGTAAAACATCTAATACTGTGTATAAGTAATATACTAAACTCGTTACTGCATACTAGCTGTACTTGTATACTAGAGGGTACTATACTAGTTTTGTTTCTATATACAATCTGTCCCTTCGTACTACCTGTACTGTACTATGCTTGATTCTATATATAGGCTGTATCTATATAGCTGAAACTAAACATAGAGCTGTGTAGCTGTGTTTCAATATAACTGTTGGTTCTGGGTCTTGGTAGACAACTAACATTTATAAGCATATTTTATCTCATGTATATAAAGATCTAAAGACCATGTATCGCTAATAATGCCTGGTTCCCCATTATAGCTTGTAAGGTATTAATCCATGTGCTGTGTAACCCAGGAGCTCAGTGAACAAGTCAGCGCTATATGGAGAGCTGGATCCTATCAAGCACTACCCATGTATAACTCACAAGTGATATAAGGGCACGTTAAACAACAAGTGTCTACCTTCTACCCATACTGTAGCTCATGATGAACTACATAAAAAGGAAGTAGGGTTTAGAGGATAAAAAACAATACAGTAATAGCAACTGATAGCAGGAGTAAAACACATAACTCTCTAGTATAGTTCAACAATGGGTGATATAAGGAGTGAAATTGTACAGTTCTGGTGAGTACATTTTAAATAACAATTGCCTTTTAGAAACAGTTCTGGTGGGCTCTATACTAACAATGCCAGAGGAGGTGTGAAAGGCTGGAACGTTTGTCATGTATAAGTTAGTGTTCCCAAGGTAAACTACATGCCCTCGCAAATGTTATATTTGTCATGATAGGAGCTGTTTCTATGTGCAGTTCTACAGTAGAGCAGCAGTCTAGCCTACACCAGATTTCTGTATTTGTGTGGAGAAGCCTCTACCGCTCTGAAGGAATGGGTCTGTCAGGCTCAGCCGCAACACGTCCTCTTCCCTCACTGGGATTATTATAGTAATGTATGACATGTATAGCAGTGTTCTGGGTATAGCGTCATACTTGTTGCTTGCAAGCCAGGGACCACACCACATTTGAGCCGGCTCATCAGGTGGGGATTTTGTTATAAGTTGTGGTACCGATGGAAATTGTATTATCTCTGTCGTTGCGTTCCTCGGCTGTGTTAACTCTGCGCCCATATGCAGCTTACATCTTTGGCCCTCTGAATCGCGGCTGCGTCCGGCAGACCCCCCCAAGTGAGCATAGGATGCCCCAAATGGGTCTAGATCACCTGCTCCCGAAACCTGCTGGGCCATTAGTGTGAGTTGAACGGCATGCATGGGGTGGGTATGTGCACCATCTCCGGTAAAGACTAAGTCGGCTGTGATGGCTGGTGGTATCGGTATTAGCGAAGTCTCTGATGATATTCCCGTGCAGCTGCCGCCCATTGGCCTATCACTAGGGCTCTTTGTTTCTTGCTCCGCAATAGGCGGGTCGCTCTGGGCTTGTGATGTAAGTCCCGATGTATCGATACTGCTATTAAGTTGAGGGAGAGAAGCGTGTATGTGCTCTGATGCTTTAGCTTTCAACCCGGTTTCTGGATCCATGCTATATAGGGTATCGTTGGTTGCTCCTCGCATTGCCTGAGCCAATGTACTCGACAAATCTGAATAGCACTGGTTAAGTTGTCGATCAAAGTTCTGTAGGAGAATATGCAATATCCTATAATCCTCCTCCATATTGGTCAGTTGCAGCTTATTATGAGAATTGAAGTTAGTAGTTATATTCGGCACGCCGGGAGAGGGTGTCAGGGGTCTTGCGTATTAAGGCCTCAATAGGCAAGGCAGGATAAAGACGGAATAAGTATCGCCAAATTAGGTATTTTCTGAATCAGCAAGCATCCATGTAGATGAGTGAGCAATTTTCCGCCACCTAAACTGTTTATTTTTAGAAGTAAGTCCAAACTTTAGGATCCCAAGCTAGAGATCACTAAATTAGCGTCCTCTCCCGGCGCTGCCTAGCCACGCCCCCCTATATTGCATCTTTTGATCTCTGTAATTCGTATCGATCAAATGTATATTGCATCTTTTGATCTATGTAATTCGTACCTATCAAATGTATATTGCATCTATTGATCTATGGATCTATCTATCAAATCTATCGATCTCGTGGCCGGACTGTTTTGTGACAGCAACTTGTGTTTCAGCCAAATTTGAAGTAGGAGGACAGACAAAGCATCTTCTTCCATCTCCCTGTTCCAAAAATCAAGGCCATATAGACCTCCCCCCGATAGGGGGAGTAACAGGTATTAAACTGCTAAGAATAGTACTACTTAGTGCTTAACACACCACTGGTCCCAGACCGCATGTTTTATTGTTATACTCTGTCAGGGAAATTATATAACTATCAATCGTATCAATCAAATATATATTGCATCTATTGATCTCTGTAATTCGTATCGATCAAATGTATATTGCATCTTTTGATCTATGCAATTCGTACCTATCAAATGTATATTGCATCTTTTGATCAATGTAATTCGTATCTATCAAATGTATATTGCATCTTTTGATCTCTGTAATTCATATCGATCAAATGTATATTGCATCTTTTGATCTATGTTATTCGTACCTATCAAATGTATATTGCATCTATTGATCTATGTAATCTATGGATCTATCTATCAAATCTATCAATCTCGTGGCCGGACTGTTTTGTGACAGCAACTTGTGTTTCGGCCAAATTTGAAGTAGGAGGACAGACAAAGCATCTTCTTCCATCTTCCTGTTCCGAAAATCAAGGCCATATAGACCTCCCCCGATAGGGGGAGTAACAGGTATTAAACTGCTAAGAATAGTACTACTTAGTGCTTAACACACCATGGGTCCCAGACCGCATGTTTTATTGTTATACTCTGATAGTTATATAATTTCCCTGACAATCGTATCAATCAAATCAAATATTGCATCTATTGATCTCTGTAATTGGTATCGATCAAATGTATATTGCATCTTTTGATCCATGTAATTCGTATCTATCAAATGTATATTGCATCTTTTGATCTCTGTAATTCATATCGATCAAATGTATATTGCATCTATTGATCTATGTTATTCGTACCTATCAAATGTATATTGCATCTTTTGATCCATGTAATTCGTATCTATCAAATGTATATTGCATCTTTTGACCTCTGTAATTCATATCGATCAAATGTATATTGCATCTATTGATCTATGTTATTCGTACCTATCAAATGTATATTGCATCTTTTGATCCATGTAATTCGTATCTATCAAATGTATATTGCATCTTTTGATCTATGTTATTCGTACCTATCAAATGTATATTGCATCTTTTGATCTGCCTTGCTGCTCCTTTCAGGCAGGCCAGCTCTTTGCATAGAGGCCCACAGACTCTGTAACAGATCTCTCTTGCAGGGAGAGGTGCAGCCAGAATGCGGGGTCAGAACCTCTGCAACTGGTATACTCGATTGTGCAAAAGGAAGTAACCTTACCATGGGTCCCAGACTCTGTCAGGGAAATTATATAACTATCAATCGAATCAATCAAATATATATTGCATCTATTGATCTCTGTAATTCGTATCGATCAAATGTATATTGCATCTTTTGATCTATGCAATTCGTACCTATCAAATGTATATTGCATCTTTTGATCAATGTAATTCGTATCTATCAAATGTATATTGCATCTTTTGATCTCTGTAATTCATATCGATCAAATGTATATTGCATCTTTTGATCTATGTTATTCGTACCTATCAAATGTATATTGCATCTATTGATCTATGTAATCTATGGATCTATCTATCAAATCTATCAATCTCGTGGCCGGACTGTTTTGTGACAGCAACTTGTGTTTCGGCCAAATTTGAAGTAGGAGGACAGACAAAGCATCTTCTTCCATCTTCCTGTTCCGAAAATCAAGGCCATATAGACCTCCCCCGATAGGGGGAGTAACAGGTATTAAACTGCTAAGAATAGTACTACTTAGTGCTTAACACACCATGGGTCCCAGACCGCATGTTTTATTGTTATACTCTGATAGTTATATAATTTCCCTGACAATCGTATCAATCAAATCAAATATTGCATCTATTGATCTCTGTAATTGGTATCGATCAAATGTATATTGCATCTTTTGATCCATGTAATTCGTATCTATCAAATGTATATTGCATCTTTTGATCTCTGTAATTCATATCGATCAAATGTATATTGCATCTATTGATCTATGTTATTCGTACCTATCAAATGTATATTGCATCTTTTGATCCATGTAATTCGTATCTATCAAATGTATATTGCATCTTTTGACCTCTGTAATTCATATCGATCAAATGTATATTGCATCTATTGATCTATGTTATTCGTACCTATCAAATGTATATTGCATCTTTTGATCCATGTAATTCGTATCTATCAAATGTATATTGCATCTTTTGATCTATGTTATTCGTACCTATCAAATGTATATTGCATCTTTTGATCTGCCTTGCTGCTCCTTTCAGGCAGGCCAGCTCTTTGCATAGAGGCCCACAGACTCTGTAACAGATCTCTCTTGCAGGGAGAGGTGCAGCCAGAATGCGGGGTCAGAACCTCTGCAACTGGTATACTCGATTGTGCAAAAGGAAGTAACCTTACCATGGGTCCCAGACTCTGTTAGGGAAATTATATAACTATCAATCGAATCAATCAAATATATATTGCATCTATTGATCTCTGTAATTCGTATAGATCAAATGTATATCGCATCTTTTGATCTATGTTATTCGTACCTACCTATCAAATTTATATTGCATCTTTTGATCTGCCTTGCTGCTCCTTTCAGGCAGGCCAGCTCTTTGCATAGAGGCCCACAGACTCTGTAACAGATCTCTCTTGCAGGGAGAGGTGCAGCCAGAATGCAGGGTCAGAACCTCTGCAACTGGTATACTCGATTGTGCAAAAGGAAGTAACCTTACCATGGGTCCCAGAACGCACGTCTTTGTAATTCTCTGTCTGGGAAATTATATATCTTTCAAATAAGCTATTTATCTATCAAATCTATCTAACTATCAATCGTATCTATCAAATGTTTATTGCATCTAATGATCTATGCAATTCGTATCTATCAAATGTATATTGCATCTATTGATCTATGCAATTTGTATCTATCAATTGTATATTGCATCTATTGATCTATGGAATTTGTATCTATCAAATGTATATTTAATCTATTGATCTCTGTAATTCGTATCTATCAAATGTATATTGCATCTATTGATCTATGGAATTCATATCTATCAAATGTATATTGCATCTATTGATCTATGGAATTCGTATCTATCAAATGTATATTGCATCTTTTGATCTATGTAATTGGTATCTATCAAATGTATTTTGCATCTATTGATCTATGTAATCTATGTATCTATCTATCAAATCTATCAATCTCGTGGTTGTGCAAATGGTCTGTTTGCGGGGCGTTAAACGGGGAATTTGGTCCGTCACTGTGAAGCGGGCGTAACCCTTACACTACCTGATCGATACAACATCATACCTGATGTTTTAAAGCACGTTATTCCAAACAATTTAGGAATGTTAGGTGATTTATGCCCTTTATGGCTTAAAACCAGACTCTTTATCAACTATGTAATTTTCCATGGGAGTTTTGCCATGGATCCCCCTCCGGCATGCCACAGTCCAGGTGTTAGTCCCCTTGAAACAACTTTTCCATCACTATTGTGGCGGCCAGAAAGAGTCCCTGTGGGTTTTAAAATTTGCCTGTCCATTGAAGTCAATGGCGGATCGCCCGGTTCGCGAACATTTGCCGAAGTTCGCCGTTCGCAAACGCAAAATTTTAGGTTCGCAACATCACTAGTTATCATACTATAATGCTGTATATATGGCGAAATAGGACACAAAATAAAAATCAGTTTTTCTTTATATGTGAAAGTAAGTATCCCCTTCATAGATAACAATAAAGTATGGAATATAAACTCCCCTAAATATAAACATTGGCCTCTCTTGGACAAATAGGTATATAGATCAATTAATCGTGGGGAGATTTGGGGGAAGGGACAAAAAGGGTTGCTTATGGACCCTACTAAGTATTTTATTTTGAAAACTAATGTAAAACCTGGACCCAATATATAGTGTGAGAAAGAGGTCTCTGGGAGGCCATATAATTTATCCCCCGTTTTATATCTATTGAGAGGTGCTCAAGTGCATATACATAGGTTTTATTTAAAGATAGTGATTAACACTCTATTTATCCAACAAAGATCCCTGTTCTTATTAATATGTTTTATGGTAGATTGGGTATATAAAGCCTGGGCATGCTTGTAATGTTATAGTGAATGTAAATTTTGATGTAAAAGTGCCCGTTTTTTAAAAAATTCGATTAAAAACAGGGGCACTTTAATTCATCAAAACTTACATTTCACTCGTGTTGCGAAAAAAACTTACCTTTTAAAATTCAGAGCCGATCCTGCTTCCTCCACCTGTCGCAAAGCCTCTTCCTGGGTCTAAAATGAGGAATCCGGCTTCCTCCAATCACGACGTTGAATCAGACACTGATTCCCCAGTAGGGGGGGGGGATGTAAATTTTGATGAATTAAAGTGCCCCTGTTTTTAATAAAAAAAAAATTAAAAACGGGCACTTTTAGCTTGTTGCCAAGTATCAGCGAATCTCACAGTCCTTTAGCAATGCTAAGGGCACGCTATTTTAATTTTATAGGTAATCCAACAAGATACAGTGATCCAGAGGTTCTGGAGCTGACTGAAAATTGCCTAATGTTATATAAGAGCTGTTAAGCTTTACAATACACCACTAACTAAAATGCTAACATCTAGATCCATTCTCAGTCCTGCAAAAAACAGTTAAGGGCCACATTAAAGATGATTCAAACCAAAGTGTGAGGAGACCTTTTTGTCTATTTCTAGCATATAGAGAGAAATGATAGCCCATTGTTATAAAGAAAGATAATCTAGGAGAGATAGGCGCTTATTACTTCTTGTCTATAACACGTCTTTAAGTACATTACATGAAGCTAAGGCATATAACCATTCTCTATATGATTGTTCATTTTAGTTAGAAATATTTCTATAGTTTAAGCAGTTTAGTAAGCTAAGCCATTCAATCATTGGTAGGCCAAATTAATTAGTCTTTACATTTAGAGGTCTGCAACGCTTAAGCTGCATCACGTCTCTAGTACTTATCGGTATAGGAGTAAAATGAAAGTAATATATGTCTCAATAGTTATATAACATGATGTTAACAGTAAGCATTTTCCACGACTAGCTAAGCTGCAAAGTCTTGTAGCTATACATATGTGACACAGCATTCTTACAAGAAAAACAAAAACAGTTAGACTAGAGAACTAATAAATGGCTACGGAACTCTAACAGGGAGCCTTTTACACAGGTAGCTAAGCTGTAGAGACTAGTAGGCTATACATATGTGAAACAGCATCTATACAGGAAATAAAAACAGACCAAAGAACTAATAAATGGATATGGATCTAACATTAACAAGGATAACATTATTTTATGTAAATTCATGCATATCAATACAACTTAGTTCAAGTATCATACACATTTAATTAACTATTATACTGAACAGGAGTTAACATTAACAGTTCTGATGAGGTGTATCTAACCGATTCCTTGCATGTGTTCTCCGGAGTATGGATAAGATAAACAGTCCAGATTAGGGTTAAGACTGGGCCCAAACAGACCATCTCGTTTCTCCCAACTGATAGGCAAAGGTCCTGCATATTAGGTTCATCTCTCATAGACTTCTGCTTTAATGGTACAACATGCATGGGCTTCGTTTGCTGGGTATTGCGGTATACCACTTTATAGATAGTAAGCTCCGGATCCATTATAGCTATTCCTGATTTATTGAGGAGTAAGCCGGTCTCGTCCCGGGGGCACCTTCCCGTGTCGCGACCAATCGCATCTACTGGATCTTCTGATAGCGGCATAGCTGGGGTTCCAAAGGTCCTCTGAATCCACTTCCCCTTCTCGTCGTACCATTCCTTTTGAGTCCGGAGAGCAAAACTTTCAGTCATTTCAGTTATTACGTCTGTCACACAAATGCTTTCTGACTCCTCAAGATGGGCTTGATGCGTGAAGCCATGCAGCGATGAAAGTTAAACCGATAAAGTCTTCTGGATTATATAGATTCACGTGGCTTTTCTGAAGATCTTAGGCTAGGCTTGCAGTCGAATATCAGCTCTGCAATTCCACTGTTAGCATGTAGCTTATGACTATTTTCAAGTTAGCAGGTTTGAGGAGGTTACCAATAGGTATTTATATAGATTATTAGCCAAAAAACAAATCTTAAGTCAGGAGCTTCACAGAGACACGTCCTGCCGCTTCAGAAGTAGACTCCACCCCTGTGACTGCCTATTTTATTAAGCTCCCTCAAAACTATTGACCTCTTGCCTGGGCTGTTTAAGCTATCTACCAGATTCAACTGAGATGATTAAAACATTGAGAACATATCACTTCATGGATATGGATGTTGACAGCCGTTATCCCCCATGTGGGGGGTCTGCAGGCTGTCAGATCCATAGTGACACTGGCAATTATAGGACCCTCTTTTGAAATTGATGGAACATTGTTTAACTAAGAACTATTTCAGAGATTTTTACATTCAACTGTCAGGCACTGCTATGGGATCAAATATGGTCCCCAATATGTACATGCTTTGGTACAAATGAAACCACATTTACATCCAAAAAATACTCTACACTCGCTATAAAGACAATCTGTTTTTTGTTTGGACAGGGACATCTATTGAATTAATAGATTGGGTTCATATGCTGAATACACTTGACTCCCCTATAAGATTTAAATTGGAATATGATCAGGATATGGTTTATTTACTAGATCTTAATATATTTAAAGTGTGGGAAAATAATGACTATAGATTTGGCATTTCTTTGTATACTAAATTGACAGACAGGAATTCTCTGTTATTGACATCCAGTTACCATCCTAGACACCAGAAATTGGGAATTTTTTCCTCTCAGCTCACGTGAGTTGTGCGTAAAAACTCACAGCCTGAGCTCTTGAAACAACAATAAGATTACAATCTCTAGTAAAATGATACGATGATATGATGATATGTGAGAATCTTTGTGTACGTGGATACCAGATGATAGATATTGACTCTGCAAGAAAAGGATTGGAGAATAGCAAACAGGCCACTATACTATCAACTTGGAGAATAGCACACAGGCCACTATGTGATCATCCCAATTGAGAAAGCTGAATTTTGTACACTGTCCAATACATAGATCAATGAGGCGTCTTACATACGGGAGAACAAGACCCCCGAGGATGGTGTATCGAGGGCTAGGAACATCCATGACCTTTTGGTTAAGACAGATCTAAGTGAGTGCTACCAGAGAGATACCTGGTTGCTACAAATGTGTCACAACTTTTTAACATCCCCACAAGAACAAGATCTGGTATAGATTATCCTGGTCAACTTTCCCACTTAACATAATAAAACATATGTATGTGATCTATATTTTGATCTGTCCATGTTTCCTTTTTATATGAGAAAGATGACCACTACTTTCAAGGAAAGTATGGCAAAACATAGATATGCGATTAGAGAAGATATAAAAAATTATTTGATCAGCCCACTGGCATGTCATTTTATATCACACAAGCATAGTGTGTATAGTTTAAGAACCACAATCATTGACCATGGTCCTGCTCCAAAAATGGGAGGTGACTGTGGAAGGCTATTGCTCCAATTGTGCTGTATCTTTCTGTATTTTGTTTGCTCTGTTATTATTTCACACCTACCCCCTACCCAGCTAACCAGCCCGCCCACCTTCCTGCTGTATTTAATGGTGATTGCTGCACCACTAAAGTAAGTTCTCTCTCCCTTATCCCTATGTATTTGTGCTTTATCTTTCTGTATTTTGTTTGCTCATTTATTATTTCACACCTACCCCCTACCCAGCTAACCAGCCCGCCCACCTTCCTGCTGTATTTAATGGTGATCGCTGCACCACTAAAGTAAGTTCTCTCTCCCTTATCCCTATGTATTTGTGCTGTATCTTTCTGTATTTTGTTTGCTCTGTTATTATTTCACACCTACCCAGCTAACCAGCCTGCCCACCTTCCTGCTGTATTTAATGGTTATCGCTGCACCACTAAAGTAAGTTCTCTCTCCCTTATAGGGATAAGGGAGAGAGAACTTACTTTAGTGGTGCAGCGATCACCATTAAATACAGCAGGAAGGTGGGCGGGCTGTATCTTTCTGTATTTTGTTTGCTCAGTTATTATTTCACACCTACCCCCTACCCAGCTAACCAGCCCGCCCACATTCCTGCTGTATTTAATGGTGATCGCTGCGCGACCGTGCAGCGGGTGCGTCGCTGGGGCTCCGAAGGCGAGCCAAAGGCAAGCCCGTCAGCACCCGTCCGCGCCCTGATCGCATCCAACGCCACAAATCTTGGCTACAGAAACTGCCGCCACTACAACACCAGCACCCTCCACGCGCTCAACACTGGTAGATTGTCCGCCTGCTACCACGCATTCCCGTCCAACACCATCGGACCTTTCACCTGCCGCAACTGCTCCTTCCCCTCCCTCTGGACCACAACCAAACCAACTAACCCACCCAAAAACAACCGCAATTACCTCAACTGCATCCTCCTCAACACCCGCTCCATCCACAAGCACTCACTCGAAATCTGGAACCTGCTAGACTCCACCTCACCTGATGTCGCCTTCCTCACTGATACCTGGCTAAACCCTGCATCAACGCCAGACATCGCCACTGCAATACCCGACGACTATAAGATCTGCATCGCCATTATCCACAAACACACCATCCAAGTCACAACCAGCTCCGACGACCACTCACCAGGCCTAGAACACCTACACTTCAAGATCCAGATCAACCCCAACACCACCCTCCGTGGCACCCTCATCTACAGACCTCCCGGTCCTCGTCCCGCCTTCTGCGACTCTATCACTGACCACATCACACCCCATGCCCTCACCTCAATGGACTACATCCTCCTTGGTGACCTCAACTTCCATCTTGACAACCCCAACATTTACAACACCTCCACCCTCCTGGAAAACCTCAGAACTATTGGACTAAAGCAACTCATAAACTACCCAACCCACACAGCCGGCCACACCCTCGACCCAATCTTCTCCTCAGGCAACCACATCTCAGTCAATCACATCACCGAACTCCTCTGCAATGACCACCACTGCATACACTTCTCCTTCAACAAACCCACCACCCACCTCCAACAGTACCACCCACCCCGCAGAAACTGGAACAACATCACCCAAGTCCAACTACACCGCACCCTAAACAAATCCTCCTCACCTACCTCCACAGACACCAACTCCTCTGCCTGCAACCTCCACCGCTGGATTACAGACTGCTCCAACACACTTCCACCATAAGATCCTCGACATCTATGACAGTTTCACGCCTCATAACTCAACCTCCACCACCCACTCCCCTACACCCGACACCCCTGCCAAATTCACCCCCCCTCACAACACACAGCCTATTTGGAGCCCCGTCACCACAGATGACACCCTCAGAATCATGAAATCCATCCACTCCGGCACACCCTCGGACCCATGCCCCCATCACATATTCAACAAAGCCAGCAACATCATCACCCCTGAACTCCGCCACACCATCAACTGCTCCATCAAAACTGGCACCTTCCCGCATATCTGGAAGCACGCGGAACTGAAGCCCCTGCTGAAGAAACCCTCGGCAGACCCCACGGACCCGAATAACTACCGCCCCATCTCTCTACTCCCCTTCCCGGCCAAAGTCATGGAGAAGTCCATCAACTTGCAACTTATAGACCACATTGAGACCAACCACACCCTGGACCACTCCCAATCCGGTTTCAGAAGCAACCACAGCACCAAGACCGCCCTCCTCGCTGCCACAGATGACATCCATGCCATGCTCGACCAAGGAGAAACCGCCGACCTCATCCTCATAGACCTCTCAGCAGCTTTCAACACTGTCGACCACAACACTCTCTGCTCCCGTCTACATGATGCCAGCATCCGCAGCAAAGCCCTGGAATGGATAACCTCCTTCCTCACGGGCAGGACCCAGAAAGTCAGACTCCCGCCTTTCTCTTCCAAACCCACACCAGTCAACTGTGGTGTACCGCAAGGCTCTTTGCTGAGCCCCACCCTCTTCAACATCTACATGGCCCCTCTTGCCACCATCGTCCGACGCCACGACCTCAACATCGTCTCCTACGCCGACGACACCCAGTTAATCATCTCCCTCACCCGAGATCCCACCACCACCAAAAAGAACATCCATGAAGGCCTGACAGCAGTCGCCGCCTGGATGAAGGACAACCAGCTCAAACTGAACACAGACAAAACCGAAGTCCTCCTCGGACCCAATAAATCCACATGGGACAACTCCTGGTAGCCCACAGCCCTCGGTCACCCTCCAACCCCAACCGACCATGCACGAAATCTAGGCTTCATCCTGGACTCCTCACTCTCCATGGACTGACCAATCAATGTGATCACCTCAACATGCTTCCACATTCTCCACCTGCTGCCCATCAACAAGAGAATCACCTTCAAGCTCCTTACCAACACTTTCAAGGCCCTGCACAACATCGGACCTGAATACCTCAACCACCGCGTAAATTTCTACACCCCCGCCAGACAACTCCGATTGGCCGACCAAGCACTCGCAGTCATCCCCCGCATCAGAAAATCCACAGCGGGTGGAAGATCCTTCTCCCACATGGCGGCAAAGACATGGAACACCCTCCCGCTGCACCTCAGACAATCCACCTCCCTTACAAAGTTTAGAAAGGACCTCAAAACCTTGCTCTTCGACTGAATGCCCATCTCCTCCCCCCTCCCCCCCTTTCTCCTATCCCCTATCCCTTAGCGCCTTGAGACCCTTACGGGTGATTAGTTCGTGCTCTATAAGTACCCAATAGATAGATAGATAGATAGATAGATAGATAGATAGATAGATAGAATCGCCCGTACAAAGTATTAACAAAAAAAAACACCAAAGCGCCAGCAAGAAATATTAAAAAACACCTAATCCACCATCCTTCATCGCAAAATAATAAAGCAATTAACCCCTAAACTGCGAACCCCCCACATCACAATATACCTAATTAACCTATAACCCCAAAACCGCCAACCCCCCACATCACAATAAGCCTAATTAACCTATTAACCCCTAAACCACCAACCCCCCACATCGCAATAAACCTAATTAACCTGTTAACTCCTAAACCGCCAATCCCCCACAATGCAAATAACTAATTTAATTACTAAGCCCCCTAACCTAACACCCCCTAAATTAACCCCAATTACATAAAATAAAAAATACTAAATTACAATTAAAATAAAAAAACCTAACATTAAAATAAACCTAAATTTACAAAAAATAAAAAAGTCTAAAATTGCAGAAAAAAATAAACATTATCAAAAATAAAAAAATTAAACCTAATCCAATACCCCTATAAAAATAAAAAAGCCCCCCAAAATAAAAACACCCCCTAATCTAAACATAGGTACCAACAGCCCTTAAAATGGCTTTTTGTAGGGCATTGCCCTAAGTTAAACAGCTCTTTTACCTATAAAAATTACCAGTTACCCCCTAACAGTTAAACCCCCCACCCAAACATCCCCCCAAAATAAAAATACATAAGTATAAAAAGCCTAAGTTACCCGTTGCCCCTAAAGGGGCATTTGTATGGGCATTGCCCTTAAAAGGGCAATCAGCTCTTTTACAAACAGCTCTTTTGTAGCCATAAAAAAAATCCCTAATCTAAACCCCCCCCCCCCAAAAAAAACCCCCTAAGTCTAACCCCAAAATAGGTACTCACAGTTCCTGAAGTCCGGCGGCAAAGATCTTCTTCCAGGTGACAAAGGTCTTCATCCAGCGCGGAGACATATATCTTCATCCAGTGCAAAGGCCGGAGTGGAAGTGATCGCAGGGCGGAGGTGACCATGGATCAGGACCGGTGATCGCAGTAGGTTCCTCTTCATGCGGTTACCTCTGTACACTGAAGATGGGGTACCATGCAATCCTATTGGCTACATTTTTTAAATCAGCCAATAGGATGAGAGCTACTGAAATCCTATTGGCTGGTTTGAACAGCCAATATAATTTCAGTAGCTCTCATCCTATTGGCTGATTTAAAAATTTCAGCCAATAGGAATGCAAGGTACCTAAATGGGGTATCTTGCATTCAATATTCAGTATGCAGTGGGTGCAGCATGAAGAGGATCCTCCACGCCGGTCCTGCTCTGTGATCGCTGTCCTGCTCCACGGTCACCTCAGAGACACAACACCTTTGCTCCGGATGAAGATAGAAGATGTCCCCGTACTGGATGAAGACCTTTACCACCTGGAATAAGACCCTCGCCACCGGATTTCAGGAACTGTAAGTACCTATTTTGGGGTTAGACTTAGTTTTTTTTGTTTTTTTTTGGGGGGGTGAGGTTTTTTTTTTTAGATTAGGGATTTTTTTTATTTTTTATGGGCACAAAAGAGCTGTTTGCCCATACAAATGTCCCTTTAGCAATGGGTAGCTTAGGTTTTTTTACACTTAGGTTTTTTTTTATTTTGGGGGGTTGGTTGTGTGGGGGTTTTTACTGTTATGCGTTAATTGGTAATTATTTTAGTTAAAATAGCTGTTTAACTTAGGGCAATGCCCTACAAAAGGCCCCTTTAAGGGCTATTGATAGTTTAGATTAGGGGTTGTTTTTATTTGGGGAGTTTATTTTTATAGGGGTATTAGATTAGGTTTAATTTTTAATTTTTGATAATTTAATATATTTTTTTCAGTTATTTTAAATAGACTGCCCTCTGGGCAGGCGTATCGCCTAGTATATATATATATATATACACAGTATATATGCAGTATCTCACAAAAGTGAGTATACCCCTCACATTTTTGTACATATTTTATTATATCTTTTCATGTGACAACACTGAAGAAATGACACTTTGCTACAATGTAAAGTAGTGAGTGTACAGCCTGTATAACAGTGTAAATTTGCTGTCCCCTCAAAATAACTCAACACATAGCCATTAATGTCTAAACCATTGGCAACAAAAGTGAGTACACCCCTAAGTAGAAATGTCCAAATTGGGCCCAAAGTGACAATATTTTGTGTGGCCATCATTATTTTCCAGCACTGCCTTAACCCTCTTGGGCATAGAGTTCACCAGAGCTTCACAGGTTGTCACTGGAATCCTCTTCCACTCCTCCATGACAACATCATGAAGCTGGTGGATGTTAGAGACCTTGCGCTCCCCCACCTTACATTTGAGGATGCCCCACAGATGCTCAATAGGGGTTAGGTCTGGAAACATGCTCAGCTTCTTTAGCAAGTCAGTGGTCATCTTGGAGGTGTGTTTGGGGTCGTTATCATATTGGAATACTGCCCTGCGGTCCAGTCTCTGAAGGGAGGGGATCATGCTCTGCTTCAGTATGTCACAGTACATGTTGGCATTCATGGTTCCATCAATGAACTGTAGCTCCCCAGTGCCGGCAGTACTCATGCAGGCCCAACCATGACACTCCCACCACCTTGCTTGACTGTAGGCAAGACACACTTGTCTTTGTACTCCTCATCTGGTTGCCGTCACACACGCTTAACACCATCTGAACAAAATAAGTTTATTCTGGTCTCATCGGACCACAGGACATGGTTCCAGTAATCCATGTCCTTCGTCTGCTTGTCTTCAGCAAACTGTTTGCTGGTTTCTTATGTATCATCTTTAGAAGAGGCTTCCTTCTGGGACAACAGCCATGCAGACCAATGTGATTCAGTGTGAGGCGTATGGTCTGAACACTGACAGGCTGACCCCCCACCCCTTCAACCTCTGCAGCAATGCTGACAAGACTCATACATCTATTTCCCAAAGACAACCTCTGGATATGATGCTGAGCACGTGCACTCAACTTCTTTGGTCGACCATGGAGAGGCCTGTTCTGAGTGGAACCTGTCCTGTGAAACCGCTGTATGGTCTTGCCCACCGTGTTGCAGCTCAGTTTCAGGGTCTTGGCAATCTTCTTATAGTCTAGGCCATCTTTATGTAGAGTAACAATTTTTAGATCCTCAGAGTTCTTTGCCAAGAGGTGCCATGTTGAACCAGTATGAGAGAGTGTGAGAGCAATAACACCAAATTTTACTCACCTGCTCCCCATTCACACCTGAGACCTTGTAACACTAATGAGTCACATGACACCAGGGAGGGAAAATGGCTAATTGGGCCCAATATGGACATTTCCACTTTAGGGGTGTACTCACTTTTGTTGCCAACGGTTTAGACATTAATGGCTGTGTGTTGAGTTATTTTAAGGGGACAGCACATTTACACTGTTATACAGGCTGTACACTCATTGCATTACATTGTAGCAAAGTGTCATTTTTTCAGTGTTGTCACATGAAAAGATATAATAAAATATTTACAAAAATGTGAGGGGTGTAATCACTTTTGTGAGATACTATATATATATATATATATATATATATATATATATATATATATATATATATATATATATATATATATATTTGATATATTACAGAAACAAATGACACACACCAACCTTCCCACAGCAAATCCGTGTAAACCCAGACTCAGTCAGTGTCAAAAGAGGGAATACAAAGCAGGCAATCACAGGAATAGGACCGATAGCCTTTAATGCCAAAAATTAAATACAAAGAGGCACCAAGCCATAACGTTTTGGCTCTAATGTGAGCCTTTGTCAAATGAAGGCAAAACAGACATAATAATATAGCACAAAAAACACTATAAATACCCTCTCAAATCACCTGAATAAATAGATAAGTGAGCACAGCTGATCGTCGCCACTGCATCCTGGGTATAGCATGTGTCGGCACTCAGCCGGACACTCCATTGCCAAGCACCTATCTAACCATAGTAACCACATAAACACAGCTGTAGCAGTGTGATAGTGTGCAAGTAGCTGGGCTATTTAAATCTAATACATAATAATGTATGTACAGAAAACGGCATAAAGAAAAATTAAAAACAAATGTGAAAACTAAATACAAAAAATATATCCAACATAGGATAGCAATACCACATAAACACAGTAGGTGTTCTTTACACTCAGGTAACAGCATCCACTATAACTTATGTATAAAAAAATCAAAATCTATTTTTGCCACTTTCCTTCATGCCTAAATAACAACGTTACTTGAGGAATAGGTAGAAAAAAAGTTTATACAATGAGGAGGTGGATTCCCACACTATTTATTTTATTTTTTTCAAATGAGCTTTATATTAATACACCTAGATTACGAGTTGTGCGTTATGATTGCAAATTGTAGTGTTATGGCCCATAATGCATCATTTTCCCTAACGCAGTCATTACAAGTTTCAAAAAACCTCCAAAGCGCAACAAAAATTGCCATGTACGCTCAAATCCATAACGCTATCCAAGACCAGTAGTTATTGATATATCGCAACCAAAAACCTTCACAAATCACTTCAAAAATATTATACAAAGTACACTTATACTCATGTAAACACTGTTCAATAAATGATTTTATTTTTTTTAACACAAAAATATAACAGACAAAGATATGAGATATTGCGTGTTAGAATACAAATGCACACAAACCCATTTTACATTGACTTACATAGACGTACATGAACATACACTCATTTAGCTACATCTACGTACAAATATCATCACATACATACAGAATTTGCTGCATACAAACCATATACAGCAAATTACGTACACAAAACATTTTTTAAATATGAAATTATCACGATTTCAGGTACTTTTTCACAGAATGACATGACGTCACTCACTTTGCGCTCAACAGGAGTGTTGGAAGTTTTTTTCTTTCAATTTCTCTCCTCCATTGACTTCTATGGGGAATATATGCTCGTGCATGCAACCGGCATCTTTCCGTAATGCACACAATAATTTTCTCTTTTTAAACTCGTAATGGCAGCGTTATAGTTGTTGCGCTAATTTATTCATTCTTGCGTAGGTCCTGCAATGACAAATAGATCACATCACGATCAATTGTATCATCAAAAATATGAAATCAATTTCAAGAATTAACACATATTTAAACGGACAAAAAATACATTTTTAGATTTCATTATTCAAAAACAGTAGGCAATTTTAAACAGTTGTCTCATTTACGTCTATTATATCATTTGATTTATTCTCTTTATATGTTTTGATTAACAGCATATCTAGATAGGTTCAGCAGATGATGATTGGTGGCTGCACATAGATGCCTTCTGTGATTGCCTTATGTGATTGTCGAGATATCAATATTTTACATGTCCCATTGAAATCGCAATAATAATGAAGATCTTCCAAACCTCTCGTCTACGTATATGTAATATTGTGTGAGAAACTGATGAAAGGGGCAGTAAAGTCCTAAAATGATACAAAAGATAAATGTGTGCTTTGTTGTTGTGTGATGTGTGTTTTTTTTAATCTATATCGTTTGTTGAATAAATAGCAATGCACATGCTATTTATTCAACAAACAATATATATATATATATATATATATATATATATATATATAAATGAACAGATTTACATCATAGAAGTAAATTGGAAGGTTGTTTAAAATTGTATTCTCTGTTAGAATCATGAAAGAAAAATTATGGCTTTAGCGTCCCTTTTAAGATCAGGATTTTAACATAATATACCATTAGGAATTCCATATAATTATAATTTATCAATTAGAAAATGTTATAGTTGTCGCTATTTTGGAAACAACAACAATGCTATACTGTTTTATATAAATGAACATATGTTGGAGAGAATCACAATAATATGTACATAACACACATCACACAACAACAAAGCACACATTTATCTTTTTAATCATCACACAATAAGAATGTTGCAAACTAGAACAAGAGAACAAAGATTGGGAAACTAGACAGGCATGTTGCTAATATGATGACATCATTCTAAGCTTCAACCATACAGATTCGAGCATTAAGACTTTACTGCCCCTTTCATCAGTTTCTCACTCAATATTACATATACGTAGACGAGAGGTTTGGAAGATCTTCATTATTATTGCGATTTCAATGGGACATGTAAAATATTGAAATCTCGACAATCACATAAATATATAATATTATAGATGTCAGCCATTAATTTATCGTTTTCCAACAATATTGCAGCAACATTGATCAATCACATTTTATGCCATGTCTATGCACACATTATAGACAAGTATGCACTTTCAATCATGTTAACGTGGACATTTGGTTTTTAATATAACATCGCGTTTAATAAGTATTTGTTACGCATATGAAAAAACGAAGCTGAATTTTAAATGTATTAAAATATTATTTATTCCTGAACTTCAGTAGACTTCACATTACCTTGTTTTTATGTATCTATATTAAATATTGAAAAACTTATAGCACAGTCTTTAGACTCCATTTCTATTTGCATCTTAGGCATACTCCTAGATATCCATTTATCTCTTGCAACATTTAGAGACTCTACTAAGAATTGTCAATTTAAAAACATTATTGACACAACCAACTGCGTACCAACAGTGTACACATTCTTATAGAGAATCCAACATTATTATATCTTCATCACAATTTGTTTCTTAAGATCACTTGTAGATACTTATTCTTCTCTTGCAACATTTAGACACTATAAGAATTTTTACTTTGAAAACAACATTGATACAACCCATTACGATTCAGGAGAGTACACACACTTATAGAGATTCCAATATCTTAAATATCTCTATTAGACACCAGCATTTTAGGACAACAGTTTTTATAAGACAATAGTTTTTATAATACACAGTATATGCACGTTATAATTTATTAAAGGCACATCACATTTCTTTAATTAACAAATCACGTTGTCATTATTTCACACAGGATAGCACTGACATCACCCTAATCTAGTAGAAACATGTAAAATAGCATTTTGCTTATAATTTCTATTATCCATATGGATATTAATGTCGAGTACACAATAACATAAAATAATTACACATTGTATTGTCCCAACTACACGGATAGATATAATAATATCAAACATATTAAATTTTATTTTTAGAATTATCTTCACTAATTTTTTCTATTCTCAGCCCGTCACATGCCAAGCTGTAAAATGAGGATTGGATGCCGTTTTTACGTGATCTCAGATGCGCCTTTGATTGGCTGACGTTTTTACGCGATCTCGGATGCGCCATGTTTCTTAAGACGTCACATGCCAAGCTGTAAAATTAGTTCTTGGATTGGATGCCGTTTTTACACTATCTCGGATGCGCCTTGGATTGGCTGACGTTTTTACGTGATCTAGGATGCGCCATGTTGCTTAAGACATCACATGCCAAGGTGTTAAATCCGTCTGATTGGCTTACGTAGTCCTGCAATTTTTGATTTTGCACGTAACCCAGGTTTGTGAATGAGAAGCCAAGTTTAAAACCATGGCAAGTATGGATTGTGTCAATCATGTACATTGTTGAACCATAGCTGATAAAGAACACAAAAATCTCTTTGGATAGCTGTCTCGTTGAATAAACAAATGAAAGCAATATGTTTTCCTGCATAATATATTTTGAGGCAAGTGCAAATCCATGAATATACTCCATCTTGTTTAATATGTTTGTCAACAATATTTTCATGTTTATAAATAATGACTGTGTTGTGTTGAATTTTCTACATATCTAATTCCTAAAGATGCGCTATTCTATTATCCGTATAGTCCGTAATTTTTTTTAAATGTATAGTTTTGCTTATGTTTAAATACCATTGCTGTGATTTTCTGACTCCTAACCAAGCCTCAAAGTTTGATGTGAGTACCATCAGCTACCTTCTCCAGCTTGCTCCTGTTTGTGTAAAGGGTCTTTTCATATGCAAAGGAATGGGGATTGTGTTATTTTCCACTTGGAATGGGCATTCCAGCTAACTTTTCAACAAAGCTCAACTGAGAGTTTCTAAGTAAGTCTTTAAACCATTTTCTCATGGATTTTAAATCAGTATCTGGGCATCTTGTACTTTATAGTAGTGTCTATTACATGCAGTTCTCTGAAAATAAGTGTATACTGTCCCTTTAATGTCAGGGCTCAGTATTGTGTCATGTATGAGTTCCACATTGTTAATCTCCAAATATATTACTGTGAGCATATAATTCTAAAGTAACTCTTAAAAGGACATGAAACCATATTCCTTCTAAATGAAATGTCTTTCTTAAATAATTCAAACACTATAATGTATC
The DNA here is from genome assembly GCF_027579735.1 of Bombina bombina. Taxonomy (NCBI): domain Eukaryota; kingdom Metazoa; phylum Chordata; class Amphibia; order Anura; family Bombinatoridae; genus Bombina; species Bombina bombina. The sequence continues at coordinate 512,013,757 of NC_069501.1, read as the reverse complement.
TTTAAGAAAATAGACTTTATTTAACACATCAATAGAAATATGGCATACAGGCTTAGTATCCTATTGAAATATTTTCTTGTTTGAACAAGTACATGTAGATATACCAACAATCCATAAGGATTAGTATATGTTAGCATATGTTCTTGTTTAAAGGGAAAGTCAAGTCAAGCAAAACAGTAATGATTTTAATCTCCAAAAATGCAATTTTTCTAAAATATATCTCAAACGTTTATCACCAATTTATCTTAGTTCTCTTGGTATTCTTATTTGATAGCTAAACCTAGGAGATTCATCTGCTGATTTCTTAGAGCTTGAAAAAATGCATCTAATCTTTGTGCATTTTGACCACTAGACGGCATTATTTTTAGTGTTTCATATCGAAAACATTGAGCTCATGCAGCATAGTTACCCTGGATTGATCAGTGATTGGCTGAAATGCCTGTCTGTCCAAATAACAGAAATAAGTGGTCATTTTTCAGAGGCATAGATACAAGGTTAATCACAGAAGTAAAATGTGTATTTCTCTAAGTCTTGTTTTTCCCAACTTGATAATGCGTAATAAAGTGTTTTCTTTGTAACCAACAATAATTAATGTTATGACTGTCCCTTTAAGCTGTGTTGTTGGCATCCAAACAGTGATATGCCATCATTCTAACGGTCATTTTGTTTGAGATTAGGGAAACAGTTTGGACATCACATCACAGAAACCAAACAATGTAATCAACAAGGATAGGTATGTGATGATGTGGTCTCCACACACTTGTAAAACACACTCTGCAAACAATCTGCCTCCATGGACCTGGTCCCAATTGAAGCAGATTATATACAGAGTGTTCTCCACAAGTGTAAGAAGACCACATCATCACATACCTATCCATTACACATTAAATAAATAAAAATATATAAAAATAAATTACTTCCTCTTCCTTCCCCTCTTCCCATGAGACTGGGGCTCTGGGGGGGGGCAACTGCCCCTTCCGACAAGTTCTCATCGGAGATGTTTGGGGAAGAGAAGAAGGAGGAGTACTGGGATCACCCGGCTGAGGAGGAGATTGAGGAAGAGATGAAGGAGTACCAGGATCAGATGGCCCAGAATCAGATGGGCCAGCAGCAGATGGTGCATTATGCACCTCCCAGAGGACCTGCAATATATCTTTCAGAGTATGCAAGATCTCTCTTTGGTCTTGGCGAAGCTCTTTTTGGTCTTGTCGAATCTCATTAATTGCTTCCATCAGCTGGATTCTTCTTTCCGCATTTTCCCTCCGGGAGGCACGCATCTCTTCAAGAAAATCTCGTAATATCTGCAGGTCGGCTATCTCCTCCTGAGTAGCTGCTGGTGCACGGTGGGCTGCTGGTGCACGAGGGGCTGCTGGTGCAGGAGGGGCTGCTGCAGGAATCTCTTCTGCAGTGGGGGTTTCTTTAGAGGATGAGGATGAGGATAGAAGGATGTCTTCCATGTCTCCCTGAGGTGGCGAGTCATCTGCACCACTCTCATACCTGGGTGAAGGAGGAGCCTGTGGTTGCTGTGCTGCCTCCTCCCCGGGATCAGACTCTGTATATTGTAAAAAGAAAGAAATTGAGATATTAGCACAGTTCCAAATAAATATTTAAATGCTTTTGCTTACAATAGAATTACAAATGCAGCCTCATTAATACACTTTCAAATACAACAATCAATACGATTTCCGCATTTTCCAAACCATGTTTCTGATATCTATATGGTCAATCTGAATGTGTTTTTGCATTTATTTTCAGTCTGATTAAATGCACACCTAATCTGTAGACTAGATACTAATGTAATCGCAAGGTAATTTTTAATGTGTTTACGTAATAATGTCTAAAAAAGCGTAATTGCGTTAATTATATACTTAAATACATTCTTTATTTTTGATGTAAAGAGATTATTAAATGAGCTAACCGGCAGATGAGAGTGGCAGGTTCCCGGTATCAACTCCTCTGATCCCGACTATGGCCACCTCGGAGATGCTGGGACGCAACATTTCCTCCCATCGGGAATATTCCACGATCATTTCAGGACCGCCACCGATCCCTGTTAGGTATTGGTTCTCCCTCAAGAGCTTTCTTTTGAGTTCCATTTTGCAGTCCCGGTAGTGATGCTTTATAGACTCGACATCCCTGTTATGGACCCCCACTGCATTAATGGCATCCCTGATCTCCAGCCATAGCTTCCTCTTCTCCCTAGGGGTGGCCTTCTGAGCCTGCAGCCTCCTAGCCCTCTCCATATAAGCCTCTATGAGGGCCTCCTTCTCATCCATGGTATATCTCGCCTCCCTAGTCAGCTTGGCTTTCCCCTGTGATGTCAGCCTCTGTTTCCCGGACTGTGAAGCTCTATGCTGCCTGCCACTGGGCCCAGCCACTTGTTCATCTTGAACAAAGTGGCCGGGTCCACCCACCGCTTCCTCCCCCCCTTCCTGTCCCCCTTCCTGTCCTGTTCCTCTCTCTCCCCCTCCCTCTCTCCTGACTAACCTCCTGCCTGATCTCCTCTATAATATCTTCCCTAGACTGATTCCTGAGGAACTCTAATGGCTGCGGGCTAATCTGCCCCTATCCCCCCTCCCAACATACTCCAACCAAAAGTGAATGTGCCCAAATGAAAGGGTGTCAAAATAAATAACACAAATGCAAAAAAGGTGATCAAAGTGTGAAAGAGATATAAATAAAAGAGGGTAAGGAGTATTTAACAAACAAAAATGTATACAAAGACTAAAATGAGGATATGTAAACAAAATCTAACTATGGGATGGGTATGGGCTTAAAGGGAATGGGGTATGGGCTTAAAGGGAATGGGGTATGGGATGAAAGGGAATGGGGTAAGGGGTGAAAGGGAATGGGGTATGGAGTGTAGTATGAGAGGGGATGGGGTATGGAGTGTATGTAGTGTTATTGATAAGTGTATGTATGTATTGAATGTGTTTGCGTGTAAATTTGTTAAGTATTCAGAAAAAACACTCACACACTAACCCAAACAAACTCTCATTCACTACCGCTCTCTCACTATTTCACACTACCGCTCTCTCACTATCTCACACTACCACTAACTCACTATCTCACACTACCAACTAACTCACTATCTCACACTACCACTAACTAAGTCACTATCTCACACTACCACTAACTAACTCACTCACTAACACTAAATCTCACAATACCAGTAAATCTCTCTAATCTCCAAAAATCCTCCAGTAACACAGTCAAAGAAGCCATGTTTGTAGCGTGCTTATATACACTATGTAAATGTTTAATGATGTACCGGTTTGCAATGTAAAGTATGTTCAGGTGTGCTTTGTTAGTAATTAGTATGTGTGCAATGTGTATTAGTTGTGTGAATTTGCGCATGCTCATATTGAGTTAGTATTTGTGGAATGTGTATATGTATAATGTGATGATGTCATAGTGATCGTTTTGCATAACATTGTCCAAAAGTATTATATGTAAATGGTGATTTGTGATGGTGTCGTATTTGTGAAGTGTTGTAAATGTTTCTTTGTACTAATGTTCCGTAATCTTGAATGCAAATGTTTTGTTTGTGTATCAGTGTGCAACTGTTTTTTCGTGTTGTTTTGTTCCGTGTTGCAAGATCGTACGGTATTTATGCATTCCACGTTTAGTGTAAATTTTGTTTATTCTTTTTGTTTTCCGATTGTGAATGTGTAATGCGTATGTGCTATGTTGCGTGATTGTTGTTTGTACATTTGCTGTGTGTTTTTGTTGTGCATTTGTGGTATACGTAATATGACAGAGCAGTGTGTATTTCTCGCGAGATCGAGTGTTAGCTGAAAAGTCCTTGCTTCTTTCATTTATCATTAATCTCTATGCGAGAATGTTTAACACTGCCGTGATTACGCTTCAGAAATAAACACGGTAGTCATGTTACCGCAACGTGTTACGAGGTTGTAATACCGACGTTAAGAAAAGTGCACAAAGGAAATAAAGTACACGTAACTAACTCACCCCTCCTAACGCAAAACTCGTAAATCTAGGCAATAGTCATTATTGTGACTTTGTCTAAATATTTTATTTTAACAAGAATCCAGACTTTAAATAATGTTGAATCTTGATTTCTTTCAAGAGAATAATATATTTTCATATTATATATGTATATATTTTTTTTTATATATTTTAGATGGACCTTCCACATCTGGGCATCAGCCATAAGCCCCCCCCCCAGCCATAAGCCCCTCTACAGCCAGAAGCCCCTCTCGCCCCTTCCCAGCCAGAACCCGCTCCCGGCCATTCCCATTCTCACTCCTGTCCCTCCCAAAAAATGTTTCCTTGCCCCCACTCGCTGCTCTTCCCGTTTGGCCCTACTTAGATCTCCCCCACCGGCACAGCCACCAACTCCTCAGGCCCCTGACTCCCCAGCTGTGCAGGCTCCACCGGAGCGGCAACCCAGTCCCCCACCTCACCCCATCCCTCCCCCTATCCCTCCCCATCAAGACTTTTACCCCAGTCCCCACCTTCATTGTCCTGGTTGTTGGATTGTCCTTGGATTCGGATTGAATTGATGGCACCACTCAGGAATATTATATTGGGTCTTATACCGTTCTGTAATTAGGTCAATGGCCCTAGTATTAAACAGTTTAGTGTGGTTAGGTGCTAAATAAACTAACCACAAAAAGATACTACATAAGCACTCAAAAGACCCTCAATTGTATGGAGTTGGAAAAAGAAATCACACAAGTTAAAACATAAATCTTTATTAGAAATATTAAAGTATGGGTTAGATAAAATCAAAATGCTAGTCTGGAATTCCCAGTACCCTGACTGGATATTATCACTAGAACCTCTTATTGCATATTATCAAATGGCAGATAGGGAAGGCACTAACTAGATTTCTCTAGAAGTGATATAAAAAAGGTCAAAAAAGTGTTCTGTGTGGAATTATATAAGAGCAATAGTGTGTAGATAAATTATGCCACTTCAATTCATCAATGTCTTATTTAGACCATAGTTAGCATAAATGTGAGATTATCATCATAGTGATTATAAAGCACACTAAACCTGTGACAATCTATAAAAGAATAAGAAATTCCCTTTGGTAGGTGGATGGAGTAGTAAGTTACCTGCTTCAGCCTGACCAAACTTATGGGTTATAGAAGTGGTACCAACTGACCCTATATAGGGGGTTCAATATTGGGTAGCAGCTACCAATGACCGTATAAGAAAACTAACTGCACTTGGTATAATCCCTAAAGTGATTAACAGTATGTAAAGACAGTTGTACTGCCTATGTCCAATTGTTTAGGTGATTATACTGTATAAATAGTTAAATAAAATAATGTATTGAACAATACACATCCTACCAATGTATATTAAATTTATAACAAATAAAATAACTATTATTATAATTACCGCAATTAGTTAATCATAGTAAGTTAGCTGTAATAATATTAATACAGTTAGGCTGTTAACTCAGTCAGTTTTAACTAAAAGGTATCCATAATTAGAAATTGAATGTCAGGCGAAAAAGGTGTTTTAGGTGCTTAGTGTTAACTATTGCAGACGTGATGCTGCCTGATTTGACCCACTCTTTGAGCCTAGTTCAATAATAAATGAGATAGAGCGCAACATGTATAGCACGCTAATTTTATTATTCTTATAGGACTAACAAAAAGTCCAAATAGAAATTGTATATGAGCTATAGTTTGATGTTGCTATCTATAGTGCTATAAAACAATAGCACAGCCAGTGGCTGATATATTTTACATAATGCATTAACGACCTGGCAGCGTTTGTTAATTATGGACCCCTGCCAATTTTAACACTTCTAGATACTAAGTGTCAAAAACGGAGGTACCTAATATTTATCTTGCTGCTTGATAACAGTTGCAGATCCCTTGTTGAAACAGACTGTATTGGCAGAGAATCTGTTAGTATCCAGATTCCCTGCGAGTCTATTCAACATTAACATACTATGAGACACTGCCGGTATTAGCACTCATTGTGGAAATTGTCAATCACGTAGGACAAGTATTACTCTACTTAGCTGCTTACTTGCAGTCTGTATATAATTAATAGTAGGTTTAAATAACTACGTGAGCAGAGAGCCTTTCCATATTAGGGTTCACTGTGAGTACTGGTGATTGTGCAACGTTAATGCAATATAGATCACTGCCATTGGTGACACAGCACAATATAAATGTCTTGAGACGCAAACTACTGTGTCTGTTGCTTAAATTAAGTCTCAAGTCAGCTAAGTAAAGTTATAGTAGCAGTGTCACCACTTGGTAAATTAATCGTTAGTTAGAGGAGATTTCTAGTTGTATTATTGTACCAGCAAGCATTTACATTTAAAAAACACTACAACGAGCTCCCATGAGCTCCCCCTTCCTCCCTTGACATGTTTCGCCGGGTTTCCGGCTTTATCAAAAGGCAGGGCGTCGCGGAAAACGCGGCTATTTATGAGTCTCGCTCCTCTTCCATCATTCAAAGTGACCAATAGGAAACCTCCAATTTCGTGTTTGTATAGAGGAGGAATCATATGAAGACAGAGCTTCACATTTCATTGTAATTGTGGAGTTGTGTATGTTTCTCTCATATCAAAAGATGGAGAGTTGAATTACATTTAAAGATATCGTTCTCTTGACTCACCTATTTAATAAAGGAAATTTGTCTTACATGCAAATTATTTAATGTATTTGTTCACAGATGTTATATATGTTTAAAGGTATGTTCAATAAATATTCTAGGGCTGTTATTGGTATAAACAAAAAATTAAAATATTTTAAGCAGTTACTTAAAATTAAGTATTGGGCTATATCAAAAAATATAGCAATGATAATAGTGATGCTACTGTGACTATGAACAATGACAAATTATGATTCTTGTTCTGACAATTTCCATGCCAGATTATAGTAGCATCATATTATGTTAATGTTCTGCCTAAAATGTATCAGGCAATTATGTATTGCAAAAATGACTAATTAATTTATGTGACATTAATGTAACTAAAGTGCAAATGTGCATCTGGTGATTAATAACTAATTAATAAATGTACAGTGTTTAACTAATAAACATAATGCAGATAGTGCATCAAGTGATTGTATGCTGTTTTTATATATAACATTTTTTTATTATTAAACGTGCTGTCGCTGGTTACCATCATTGGTTCAAAATTCAAACTAATTTATTGTAAATTTTCTAGAGTGATGCTTGTGCTAATAATACAAAATAATAATAATAAAAACTCTAAGTGATAGAACAATTCGTAGTGAAAAATGTATTTATAATTCTAAAGAAAAATGTTGTTATTAGTGCTAAGTGAAAAAGAACACATTGTGTAGGGGCATAAAGTTCCAGATAATTGTAATCAGAATGTAATACCCAAATATCAGATTCCTTATCGATTTTATATATGTATGTGCTTTCCCATATATCGAAGCACTTTCATATCTTATTTTTAAGAAAAATTTGAACATTATCTATTACATCTTATTATAAATAGGTTAAAAAGTTATTTTCATTCAATCCATGGGGTTGTAAAGAATTGAGAAGATAAATCCAATGGCTCTCTGCTCGCAGAAGTTGTTGTTCAATGTCACCGCCTCTGATTCCAAGTTTTACTGTCTGTATCCCAAAGCATCGGAAATCAGAGGTCTTGGATTTGTGTTTTTTGTGAAAATGGGAAGCAACTGTTGTGATAATTTTCTTATCTTTTAAATCTTTGTCGGCATTTCTAATGTTGCTTAGATGTTCTACCATCCGAGTCCTGAATTTTCATGTAGTCATGCCAACATAGATTTTGTTGCAACTACAGGTAATTCCATAAATTTTAGATTCTGTTTTGCAATTGATGTGAGAATTGATGGTGTGGGTTTGATTAAATCTATCATTAATAGATTTGAGTGGTAGGAGATGTTGACAAATTGAACAATTTCTGCACTTGAAGTTTCCTAGTGAAATAGGATTTAATTTGCGTTTCCTTTTTTCAAAGTGGCTGGGATTTAGGAGGTCTTTAAGATTATTCGATCTTCTGTATCCTACCTGAATTCTGTCCCCCACTATATCGTTCAGTATCGGATCTGATTTAAGTATCCTCAAGTGCTTATTGAGGATATTAAATACCTCCTTTACTTGAGGTGAATAAGTTACAATGATTCTGGTGGTATCATCTTTAGCCTTTTTGTTTTTGTACAGAAGTTGTTTTCTATTGGTATTTTCAGCTCTCTGTCTAGCTTTTTTTATTGATCGATTACTGTACCCTCTTGCTTGTAGTTGAGTTTGTAATTCAATTGCTCTTTTTTTATATAGTTTTGGATCTGAGCAGTTTCTTTTCATTCGGAGAAATTCTCCAATTGGAAGAGATCTTACAGTATGGGGGCAGTGAGCACTATCCGAATGGAGAAGGCTGTTGGTAGCTGTTTCTTTTCGGTAAACATCTGTAATAATTTCTCCATCTTGATTTTTAATAATTTTTAGGTCTAAGAAAGTTATACTTTCTTTGCTGAGCTCCCACGTGAGTTTGATGTTAAGGGTATTAGTATTTAGTATATTAAGGAATTCATCTAATTTGCTTGGGGGGTCCTCCCAGATGTAGAACACATCGTCGATGTATCTTAACCATAGCGGTATGTGTTCAACAAATTAGGCATTCACATCTGCAAAGATGACATGTTGCTCCCACCAGCCTAGAAATAAATTGGCATAGGTGGGAGCACATGCCGTACCCATTGCTGTTCCCCTGATTTGCAGGTAAAACTGCTGATCAAATACAAAGTAATTATGATACAACACAAAATTAAGGAGTCTGATTATAAAATCATCATTATCTTTATCTTCGTCAGAGGATGTAGGCAAAAAACTCTGAACTGCCTTGACTCCCAGTTTGTGGTCGATACTTGTATACAGGGATTCTACGTCCGCTGTTATGAAAATAGTATCAGGGTTGAGTTTGAGATTGTCCAACTGCTGGAGTACATCCTTCACATAAGACGGCATACGTGTCACAAATTCACGAAGTCTGTAGTCAATATATTGACTTGCCTTTTCCGTAATGTTATTGATTCCCGACACAATAGGTCTTCCTGGTGGTGACGTTGCATTCTTGTGAATTTTAGGTATTATATAAAAGGTTGCCACCTTTGGATTTTCTACCCAAAGGAATTTCTTTTCTTTGGAGGTTATTACATTGTCATCCAGAGCCTCCAATATAATCCGGTTCTACTGATTTAGAAATTGTTCAGTTGGATTGGAGAATAGTTTTTTATAGCACTCCTGGTTTCTCAGTTGTTTATGTGCCTCTATGAGGTACATATCTTTGGGCCAGATGACCACGTTGCCTCCTTTGTCCGAATTCCTAATGATCACATCATCCCACTGAAATTGGAGGTTTCCTATTGGTCACTTTGAATGAAGGAGGAGGAGCGAGACTCATAAATAGCCACGTTTCCCGCGGCGCCCTGCCTTTTGATAAAGCTGGAAACCCGGCGAAACATGTCAAGGGAGGAAGGGGGAGCTCATGGGAGCTCGTTGTAGTGTTTTTTAAATGTAAATGCTTGCTGGTACAATAATACAACTAGAAATCTCCTCTAACTAACGATTAATTTACCAAGTGGTGACACTGCTACTATAACTTTACTTAGCTGACTTGAGACTTAATTTAAGCAACAGACACAGTAGTTTGCGTCTCGAGACATTTATATTGTGCGGTGTAGCGTGTCACCAATGGCAGTGATCTATATTGCATTAACGTTGCACAATCACCAGTACTCACAGTACTCACAGTGAACCTACTATTAATTATATACAGACTGCAAGTAAGCAGCTAAGTAGAGTAATACTTGTCCTACGTGATTGACAATTTCCACAATGAGTGCTAATACCGGCAGTGTCTCATAGTATGTTAATGTTGAATAGACTCGCAGGGAATCTGGATACTAACAGATTCTCTGCCAATACAGTCTGTTTCAACAAGGGATCTGCAACTGTTATCAAGCAGCAAGATAAATATTAGGCACCTCCGTTTTTGACACTTAGTATTTAGAAGTGTTAAAATTGGCAGGGGTCCATAATTAACAAATGCTGCCAGGTCGTTAATGCATTATGTAAAATATATCAGCCACTGGCTGTGCTATTGTTTTATAGCACTATAGATAGCAACATCAAACTATAGCTCATATACAATTTCTATTTGGACTTTTTGTTAGTCCTATAAGAATAATAAAATTAGCGTGCTATACATGTTGCGCTCTATCTCATTTATTATTGAACTAGGCTCAAAGAGTGGGTCAAATCAGGCAGCATCACGTCTGCAATAGTTAACACTAAGCACCTAAAACACCTTTTTCGCCTGACATTCAATTTCTAATTATGGATACCTTTTAGTTAAAACTGACTGAGTTAACAGCCTAACTGTATTAATATTATTACAGCTAACTTACTATGATTAACTAATTGCGGTAATTATAATAATAGTTATTTTATGTGATATAAATTTAATATACATTGGTAGGATGTGTATTGTTCAATACATTATTTTATTGAACTATTTATACAGTATAATCACCTAAACAATTGGACATAGGCAGTACAACTGTCTTTACATACTGTTAATCACTTTAGGGATTATACCAAGTGCAGTTAGTTTTCTTATACGGTCATTGGTAGCTGCTACCCAATATTGAACCCCCTATATAGGGTCAGTTGGTACCACTTCTATAACCCATAATTTTGGTCAGGCTGAAGCAGGTAACTTACTACTCCATCCACCTACCAAAGGGAATTTCTTATTCTTTTATAGATTGTCACAGGTTTAGTGTGCTTTATAATCACTATGATGATAATCTCACATTTATGCTAACTATGGTCTAAATAAGACATTGATGAATTGAAGTGGCATAATTTATCTACACACTATTGCTCCATAGCACTACTTTACCTATGCGTTTAATAGAGATACCAACTTATTAATTTCTCTTGTGATCTATTGTGTTATTTATGATATAATAGGAGTAAGTGTCAGCTGCTGCTGTAGTGATTATATAATTCCACACAGAACACTTTGTTGACCTTTTTTATATCACTTCTAGAGAAATCTAGTCAGTGCCTTCTCTATCTGCCATTTGATAATATGCAATAAGAGGTTCTAGTGATAATATCCAGTCAGGGTACTGGGAATTCCAGACTAGCATTTTGATTTTATCTAACCCATATTTTAATATTTCTAATAAAGATTTATGTTTTAACTTGTGTGATTTCTTTTTCCAACTCCATACAAATGTTGGATTGTCCTTCCCAGCCACCGATGTAAGTATCATTACAAATCAACATTATAACATACTTTATTACATTTTTAAATAAAATTCAATTTATGTATAATTAGATCAGTATAATGTCCCTACATTATACTGATCTAATTATACATAAATTGAATTTTATTTAAAAATGTTTTTGATAAACCTTTTCTTTATTTGATTAATGTAAATGTTTCAGATTTTCATTTTTTTTAAATCAACATTCACATTTTCTAATATCTAAATGATATTGCCTAGATATAATTATGTATATATGCCAATATTTTGGATTTGTTATCACTTTTCACAGTGTGTCATAAACCAAAGAAATATATTCTTCAAGATTGATAGGGTTTTGATTTGTCTTAATATCTTAATGGTTTATCTCTGAAGAACATATTTAATGTGTAAATCTTCTATATAGCATATTTAATTATAATAATGATTTTTATTTTAATTATTACAATGTCTCTTTGAAACAAACAAATACGGCGCTAAATGAGCTTGAGGGAATAACGATCAAGCTTACCTTATTCGTCAATAGCCTCTATGTAACTATTATAGGTATGTACAGGCACAAATTTACAAATGAAATACAGAATGTAAAATATTTAAACAGGTACACAAACTCTAATGGAATGTATATCTATCTCCCTCTCTTAAGCTCCCAACGGAGGAGTATATCTCAGTCCCAATGTCCTTTATAAAAGTCCAAACCACTTCGTAATTAATTGGACAGTCTCAAAATAGCCCCAAACAGTGTTATCCAAATTCTGTAAAATTGCACAATGTTCATATATTTATATGAGAGAACACTTAGCTGCAATCTTGCAAGAAGCTGTTAGGTTCCAATGATAGGAGCTGTGGTTCTGATAGAATCCTCGATGTAGTGAGGTAAGCTGAACGAACAGGCAGAGCAGCCGGTGATTCCCAGGACTCCCACTATGTATGTCCCAAAGCGATCAGCTATATAAGAGAAAAAAAGAGAACACAGCGCATCCGCTAATTCACAGCATCGTTTTATTCATAACACACAGCTCCATGTAAAATTGCACACTTACAAGATAAAGGATAAAAACTAGCACTTAGCCCACTGGCTGATGAGAAGACCGCCTGTAGTAGTTACCGGAAAGGATCACCTGGACGCCGGCCAGCAGCACCTGGAGTCACACTTCTCCTTGTCTCACAGAGCGGCAACAAATCAATTGCGTATAGCAGTCCCTTTACCAAACGCGTTTCCTCTGCTCACGGGCAGACTTTTTCAAGGGAATTTGTTCAACTGGAGTACTATACACTCCATATACTGACTGCTTTATAACGCTAAACTTCCTCTAGCTTAATTACATCAGATGTGTCCAGGTACCATAAGTGCTCTAATAGAATGGCAAATACCTAAATACTTATAAAAAACGGACACATAATATACACAATTGATAGAATAAATACATAGTTACAGCAATTGAGGATAACTATTTGATATACATAATATAAATAATACAAATAATTTCAATGTCTAATAGAATAGATACATCTTTCCAAAAGTTTAAATACATACTTCATCATCTAATTAATAACAGTGAACACTAAAAGTAATTTCCAAATTCTAATATGAATTTAAAATATATATATATATATATATATATATATATATATATATGTCCATAGAATTAACTTAATTAATTTCTGTAAAACACACACCATGATTAAAAAATTCCTAAGAGAAAATATATCAGAGTTTTAAATAAAATAGAATGGAACATACTCTTCTTAGTACTTCCTAAAACCACCACAGAAAGATTAGCTATAACAAATAGGACACTACCTACTGACTAAAAAACCCTCACATTTCCTTATTATGTTTCCTTATTACTTATCGGCTTGGGGGACATCTAATGAAATGACCATAGAGATGATGCTAAGAATTCTAACTACACTATATTAGTAATCCATAAAGGCCTGGAGGTCAATATCAATATTAAGGCCTTTGGGTTCCAAACAATCAAGACGGTGAATCCACTTGGTCTCACATTTCCTAAGTAATAAAAGCCTTCTATTCGCACATGGCCCTGGATTAATCTGTTCTAAAACTCTTATACGTAGGTCACTACAATCCCTTTTATGAAAAGTATCAAAATGACTAGAGACACTATGTTTATCATATCCATCTTTTATATTTTCCACATGTTCATACCACCTCCTCTTAATAGTTCTTTTTGTGCGACCTACATATATTAGTCCACATTTACATATTAATTGGTATACTACGTAAGTGGACTGACAATTTGCCCTACATTCTAATTTGAACGGTTTGCTTTTGTCATAGTTAGTGACTTCATTGCCCTTAATTATATGGTCACACATGATACATCCCTTCCTTTTACATTTATAAGTTCCTGTCGGTATAGATAACCAATTTGATAGGCTGTTTGTATTCCGGGTATTTGAACCCTTATTATTGCATTTTAATTTTGAGGGGGCTATTAGGCGCTTTAGATTCCTATTCTTTTTGAATATTGAAATTAATTATGGGGGCAAAAGAAAAGTGCTGCACTTTCCCTAGAGATGGGGGTATGGGCAGAAACAATAAGAACCAGGAGTACCAAAGTAATAGTGTCAATTTCATTACCACATACAATGAGGGAGCAAGAACAACGAAAAATATTCTTAAGAAACATTGGGAAATTCTCATGGGGGATCCCATTTTGAAGGACCAGATAGGTAGTCATCCTAAAATAATTTTAAAAAAGAATAGGATTCTAAAGAGCCTAATAGCCCCCTCAAAATTAAAATGCAATAATAAGGGTTCAAATACCCGGAATACAAACAGCCTATCAAATTGGTTATCTATACCGACAGGAACTTATAAATGTAAAAGGAAGGGATGTATCATGTGTGACCATATAATTAAGGGCAATGAAGTCACTAACTATGACAAAAGCAAACCGTTCAAATTAGAATGTAGGGCAAATTGTCAGTCCACTTACGTAGTATACCAATTAATATGTAAATGTGGACTAATATATGTAGGTCGCACAAAAAGAACTATTAAGAGGAGGTGGTATGAACATGTGGAAAATATAAAAGATGGATATGATAAACATAGTGTGTCTAGTCATTTTGATACTTTTCATAATAGGGATTGTAATGACCTACGTATAAGAGTTTTAGAACAGATTAATCCAGGGCCATGTGCGAATAGAAGGCTTTTATTACTTAGGAAATGTGAGAGCAAGTGGATTCACCGTCTTGATTGTTTGGAACCCAAAGGCCTTAATATTGATATTGACCTCCAGGCCTTTATGGATTACTAATATAGTGTAGTTAGAATTCTTAGCATCATCTCTATGGTCATTTCATTATATGTCCCCCAAGCCAATAAGTAATAAGGAAACATAATAAGGAAATATGAGGGTTTTTTAGTCAGTAGGTAGTGTCCTATTTGTTATAGCTAATCTTTCTGTGGTGGTTTTAGGAAGTACTAAGAAGAGTATGTTCCATTCTATTTTATTTAAAACTCTGATATATTTTCTCTTAGGAATTTTTTAATCATGGTGTGTGTTTTATAGAAATTAATTAAGTTAATTCAATGGACATATGTGTATATATATATATATATATATATATATATATATATATATATATATATATTTATTTTAAATTCATATTAGAATTTGGAAATTACTTTTAGTGTCCACTGTTATTAATTAGATGATGAAGTATGTATTTAAACTTTTGGAAAGATGTATCTATTCTATATTCTATTAGACATTGAAATTATTTGTATTATTTATATTATGTATATCAAATAGTTATCCTCAATTGCTGTAACTATGTATTTATTCTATCAATTGTGTATATTATGTGTCCGTTTTTTATAAGTATTTAGGTATTTGCCATTCTATTAGAGCACTTATGGTACCTGGACACATCTGATGTAATTAAGCTAGAGGAAGTTTAGCGTTATAAAGCAGTCAGTATATGGAGTGTATAGTACTCCAGTTGAACAAATTCCCTTGAAAAAGTCTGCCCGTGAGCAGAGGAAACGCGTTGGGTAAAGGGACTGCTATACGCAATTGATTTGTTACCGCTCTGTGAGACAAGGAGAAGTGTGACTCCAGGTGCTGCTGGCCGGCGTCCGGGTGATCCTTTCCGGTAACTACTACAGGCGGTCCTCTCATCAGCCAGTGGGCTAAGTGCTAGTTTTTATCCTTTATCTTGTAAGTGTGCCATTTTACGTGGAGCTGTGTGTTATGAATAAAATTATGCTGTGAATCATGGATGCGCTGTGTTCTCTTTTTTTCTCTTATACAATGTCTCTTTGCTCTCATTTTATTTTGTTTTGTAATTATTATTCATTTGTATTATTTATTTTGGTTTAGGTTGTGACTCAGCATGGTTAACTCTAGAGGCTCTAGCGTGTATTGAGCAGACCATGCTGAGTAACAGTCAGTTCCTGGGAAGGATGCAAGAGACCATGCATCTCAGGCTGTGGCTTCATCGCTTGACTCTAGAACGCATAATGCGGTTAGAGTGAATGCATAAAGCGGCAGATGGAAATGCACAGGACAATGAAGGTGATGCTGATGCCCCATAAGTGGAGGATCTGGAGATGGCCCGAGGGAGAACAAATAAATCCTCCATCCACATGTTGTGTTTTTTAGTTCTTAATATGTTGCCATTTGGCCGTTTTTTGGTTATATTGTTGTGCCTGTTGCTCTATGTCACCTTGTCAGATAACTCCCTCCAAGGACTGTGATGCACTATGTCACCTTGTCAGATGTCTCCAATCGGGCTGTTTTGGCCTTTGTTTGCACAGTCAACTCCCTCCAAGGACTGTGATGCACTATGTCACATTGTCAGATGGCTCCAATGGGGCTGTGTTGGCCTTTGTTTGCCCTTGTCAACTCCCTCCAAGGACTGTGATGCACTATGTCACCTTGTCAGATGGCTCCAATGGGGCTGTGTTGGCCTTTGTTTGCACTGTCAGCTCCCTCCAAGAACTGTGATGCACTATGTCACCTTGTCAGATGGTTCCAATGAGGCTGTGTTGGCCTTTGTTTGCCCTTGTCAACTCCCTCCAAGGACTGTGATGCACTATGTCACCTTGTCAGATGGCTCCAATGGGGCTGTGTTGGCCTTTGTTTGCCCTTGTCAACTCCCTTCAAGGACTGTGATGCACTATGTCACCTTTTCAGATTGCTCCAATGGGGCTGTGTTGGCCTTTGTTTGCACTGTCAACTCCCTCCAAGGACTGTGATGCACTATGTCACCTTGTCAGATGGCTCCAATGGGGCTGTGTTGGCCTTTGTTTGCCCTTGTCAACTCCCTCCAAGGACTGTGATGCACTATGTCACCTTGTCAGATGGCTCCAATGGGGCTGTGTTGGCCTTTGTTTGCACTGTCAACTCCCTCCAAGGACTGTGATGCACTATTTCACCTTGTCAGATGGCTCCAATGGCCTTTGTTTGCCCTTTGGACTGTGATGCACTATGTCACATTGTCAGATGGCTCCAATGGGGCTATGTTGGACTTTGTTTGCCCTTGTCAACTCCCTCCAAGGACTGTGATGCACTATGTCACCTTTTCAGATTGCTCCAATGGGGCTGTGTTGGCCTTTGTTTGCACTGTCAACTCCCTCCAAGGACTGTGATTCACTATGTCACCTTGTCAGATGGCTACAATGGGGCTGATTCATCAATATGAATTTTTTTAAAGTTATCTTATTTCTTTGTTTTTTGACATCATAATAAAAAAGTCAATATATTATTTTTCATCTTTATTCATGTAATTTATTTTAAAAATATATTTTATGGGGTTAATCCTTAAAGGGACAAGAAAACAAAAAATGGTCTTTCATGATTCAGATATATAATACAATTTGAAATAAATTCCATATTTACATCTATTATTTAATTTGCTTCATTTTCTTGATATACTTTCCTGAAAGGTTTATCTTTGCAAGATCATAAGTAGCAAAGAACCTAGGTTCTAGATGTTGATTTTTGGTTGCATATAGGTATATTGGTTGTTGTTGGCTCATCTATGTGTTCATTTAGAAACCATTAGTGAATTGATGCACCTTTAACAAATGATCCCAAGATTATTAAACTAATGAGATAATCGATGGACATTATGAAGTTGATGGAAATAGTATCCTCTCTGTCAATCCTGAACTTAATTGTTTGTATTTCATGTCCCTTTAAGTGATGCTGACCACAATTCTTAATTTATGGGTATGCATTTATAATGTATTTATTTACTTTTTACATCAACATAGACATATAATATGTTTAAAACCGACTATTATTTGAATGTTGACAGCACATGTATTCCAATTTCACGTATATCTTATTGTAGTAGTCTAACAAAAGAAATCACTGTGTGTAATGCACATATTTTAGATGATTAATATCTTTCTATTATTATTGATTCTCTTTAATTATGCAACGATATATTGCTATAGGCAGTCTGACAATATTTCCACTTGAATAAGTGACACATATGATATACATCTGTCATTATTCTTATTCCAAATAAATCTTTAAACAGATCTGAAAACATCCCTGACATATGTATTTCTCATGTGTCTCTTTTTAAAGCGGAAAGATGGACACCAGAGCTATAAGTAACATATAATGTCTGTTCTATTATATGCTTATTATGTTCATGTTGATGACATCTGGTGGTTTCATGTTGCAATTACAGCTTAGTTCCTCTCAAGAATAAAACAGGAAGTGTTAATAAAGTTTGTTAATAAAAAGTTTACTTTCAGTTTCTCAGCAGCCATCTTAGCTTCAAGAAGCATGGAAATCAGCTCTTAAACATTTGCCTCTAAACATACATATGCCTGTAAGTTATTTGTTTTTTGCTAAGAGTTCATTGTACATTTGAATTGCATTGCTATTTGCTGTAAGGATTAAATGTAAGCTCTCTGTGTTAGAAACATGTATTATTGTATGTATTGCAAGCACCACGTGTAACTACATATTGTAATTTCAACTTTTCTTATTGTATTGCAGTTTTAAAAAATAACTATTCAGAAGTAAAATCAGTTTGGAATAAACACAAAGCTATTTCTGTCTGGTTTGTTAACTAGCTGTCTAGTTATCAGTTAATGAGGACAGTACAGTAAAAAGGCATGCTATACCAAGGGAAGATACAGAACTGCATTGTATAGTAAAGGCAGGCTATATCAGGGGAAGATACAGAGCTGCATTGTAAAGTAAGAAGCATGCTATATCAAGGGAATATATAGGAGCTGCATTGAAAAGTGAGAAGCAATAACAAGCAAGATACAAAGGCTGCATTTTAAAGTAAAAAACAGTAAATAACAAGCAAACATACAAGACCTGCAATTTAAAGTGAAAGGCAGTAAAAATAATTTGCACAAGAACTGCATTTAAAATATTGCACTACTTTAACCTGATCACTATGAACCAAGATAAGAGTGTTGATATGATACAGCAAACTTTAGAGACCAGATCCTATGCCTCTGGCTCTAAATATTCAATGTGCTCCAGCAGATCATTAGCCAGTTCTGCAGGACTCGGAGCCCGTGCTAAAGCGCAAGCAGCCCAGGCACAAATTTCTTATGTTGAAAAAGAAGCAGACATGATAAAGCAGAAAGCAGCACTAGAAGCAGTGGCAGCAAGGCGCAAAACAGATATGGAAGCAGAGGCAGCAAGGCGCAAAGCAGATATAGAAGCAGAGACAGCAAGGCGCAAAGCAGATATGGAAGCTAATATGCATGTGCTAAAGATTCAAAGGGCAGCAGTTGCAGCATCTGCAGAAGCAGCAGTCTATGAAGCAGCAGTAGAACTAGAAGAGGAACCACTTCAAGATTTTGCAGAAATAACTACCCATGATTCAGTACAAAGGACTCGTGAGTATGTACAGAACCATGCTCTAGACCAAGATAAAACAGAGCATGCTCCTATCCAACATATGTCCAGCATAATGCCACAGTTTCCTGACTCAACATATTTACAGTCTACTCCAAGTATTCCTGAGTTGCACCCTCCTTCCCAGACTGACACTGCAAATGTCTCTACACCAAGAGTGTGCTTTCAAGAAAGCAGAGGTTACGCTGATCCACAATATCCATCACATTATATGGACTCTCACATATCCCCTCTCAGAAATGGTACATTAGGAACTTCAGAGACTACTGACCTAGCAAAGCACCTGATTTGTCGAGAGTTAGTGAGTACAGGGCTACTAACATTTGATGATCGACCAGAGAACTACTGGGCATAGAAGACATCATTCCAAGGTGTCATCAGAGATCTTAATCTTACAGCCAGAGAAGAGCTAGATCTTTTGACTAAGTGGCTTGGACCAGAGTCATCTCAACAGGCTAAGAGACTCAGGTCAGTGCATGTTCATAACCCAATTGATGGAGTTAAAATGGTATGGCAGAGACTAGAAGAATGTTATGGCAGCCCTGAAGCTATTGAGAATGCACTGTTAAAGAAGCTAGAAAACTTCCCCAAAATCTCAAACAAAGACAACATAAAGTTAAGAGAACTTGGTGACATGTTGTTGGAGGTGAATGCAGCTAAGGCAGGAGGCTTTTTGCCAGGACTGGCATACCTAGACACAGCTCGTGGCATCAAACCAATCATTGAAAAACTGCCATATAGCCTGCAAGAAAAGTGGATTTTTCAAGGTTCCAAGTACAAAGAAGACCATCATGTCTCCTTTCCACCATTCAGTTTCTTCACCAGATTTATTGTCAACCAAGCAAAGACCAGAAATGATCCAAGCTTCGTATTCTCAACATGCAGCAACCAAGTTCTAGCAAATACAGAGAAGACAGGAACAAGGTACAGTAACAGACCAACAGTGTCGGTAAGAAAGACAGAAGTGTCTGCTACTAATGCAGCTCCACAGGGGAAAAGCCCTTCATGGAAATCCATGGAATCAGACAGTCCATGTCCAATTCATAATAAACCACACCCACTGTCAAAGTGTCGTGGGTTCAGAAGCAAGCACATTCTAAGAACATGCTCAGGCATTACAGAGAAAACAGGGCGTAGGGTATCCAACTTCACTGTTCAGTCTATTGATGGGAAAACACACATAAAACTCCCCACACTCATTGAATGCGACATGATACCTGATGACAGGTCAGAAATTCCAACACCTGAGATTACACAGCATTTCCCTCATCTGAAATCCTTAACAGACAAGATCCCAGCACTTGACCCTAACACACAAATACTTCTCTTGTTAGGAACGAGACATTCTGAAGGTGCACAAAGTACGTGAGCAGATTAATGGGCCTCACAACAGTCCTTATGCACAACATTTAGACTTAGGTTGGGTCATAGTTGGGGAAGTATGCTTAGGAGGAGCTCATAGACCAGCAAATGTGAACTCTTTCAAGACAAATGTGTTGCCTAGTGGGCACACTTCTCTGTTCAGCCCATGCACTAGCTATATACAGGTAAAAGAGACTTTTAATGCTTGTAAACAACAGTCATACACCCCCTCATTGTGTTATTTAGGAACTGCAACTCACAATGTGGGCAGTTTAGATGATAATGTGTTTGTTACTACTCCAAACGATGACAAACCTGCTATGTCTATTCAAGATGGTATGTTCCTTGATGAAGTTGAAAAAGAGATGTTTATTGATGAAGCAAATTACTGGGTAGCACCCCTACCATTTCGCTCACCTCATCTTAGACTACCAAACAACTTAGAGCAAGCCCAGAAAAGACTACTTGCTCTACAGCGTTCCTTTGTGAAAAAACCTGAAATGAAAGAACATTTTGTTAACTTTATGCAAAAGATCTTTGACCATGACCAAGCAGAACCTGCCCCACCATTGGAAGCAGGTGAGGAGTGTTGGTACCTACCAATCTTTGGTGTCTATCACCCTCAGAAGCCAGGACAGATCAGAGTAGTTTTTGACTCAAGTGCTCAGTTTGAAGGCATCTCACTGAATGACACACTCCTCAGTGGGCCTGATTTAAATGATACACTACTAGGTGTCCTTTTATGTTTCCGCAAAGAGCAAGTTGCAATTACCACTGATGTACAACAAATGTTTTACTGTTTCATGGTTAGAGAAGATCACCGTAACTATGTAAGATTTCTTTGGTATTGTGACAATGCCCTTAACAAAGAAATTACAGAGTTCAGGATGAAGGTACATGTCTTTGGAAACAGCCCTTGTCCAGCCATAGCCATTTATGGTCTAAGACAAATAGCAAAGCAAGGAAAGAGTGAGTATGGCGAAGATGTAGAACAGTTTATCTTGAGGAATTTCTATGTAGATGATGGACTCGCATCTGTGCCTACTGAAGCTGAAGCAATCAGTCTTCTGCAGAGGGCTAAGGACATGCTCGCAGGATCGAATCTCAAGCTACACAAAGTGGCATCCAACAGAAGTCCAGTAATGGAAGCATTTCCTGCAGATGACAGAGCTAAAGATCTAAAGGACCTTGTTTTAGGTGTCGATCCCCTACCCCTCCAAAGGAGTTTAGGAGTAAGTTGGAACTTACAGACCGACAGTTTCACTTTTCAAGTGTCTAAAGAGGTAAAACCTTTCACACAGAGAGGTATCCTGGCTACAGTAAACAGTCTTTATGACCCACTTGGGTTTGCATCTCCAATCACTATGCAAGGTAAATCTTTAGTCAGAGAACTCTCAACAGACCAATGTGACTGGGATTCCCCACTCTTACCAGATAGAGAAGCTCAATGGAGAGCATGGACAGAAGACCTGATCCATCTTGAAGATCTCAGTATTCCCAGACCCTATGTGCCAGTGTCACTATCGTCCACAGTGAGAAAGGAGGTATGTGTTTTTTCTGATGCTTCTACTGTAGCGATAGCAGCTGTGGCATATCTCAGAGTCATAGACAGTAGTGGTCAATGTCATGTAGGCTTTATTATGGGCAAATCTAAACTAGCTCCAAGACCAGCCCATACAGTGCCACGTCTAGAATTATGTGCAGCTGTTTTGTCAGTTGAGCTAGCTGAACTTATTACTGAAGAAATGGACATTGAACTTTATGCAGTTAAATATTACACTGATAGCAAAATTGTGTTAGGTTATATTCACAATACTTGTAGAAGATTTCATGTATATGTCTCAAACAGAATAATTCGTATTAGAAAATCTACTAATCCAGATCAGTGGCATTATATTAACACCAGTCAGAATCCAGCAGATCATGGTACTAGACCAATTCAGGCAGCTCACCTAAAACATACCAACTGGTTCTCAGGCCCAAATTTCTTACATCAGGCAGATTCAGGTGATCAATCTGAAGCTGAAGTATTTGACCTCATTGAACCAGATTCTGACAGTGAGATCAGACCTGAAGTGACAGCTTTAATAACTGAAGTGTATGAATGCCAGTTAGACTCACATAGATTTCTCAGATTCTCAAAGTGGAAGTCCCTTGTGAGAGGTATAGCAACACTTATTCACATTGCTAAGTCATTTTCCAGCAGCACTCAAAAGGAGTCATGTACAGGCTGGCATTGCTGCAAAGGGTTATGCCATTCCTTAGATTTCTTGCAAGCTGAAACAGTGATTATCAAATGTATCCAACAAGAGGTGTTTTCGGTAGAGAAAAGGTCTTTATTAAAAGAAAAGAAAATCCCTGATCAAAGCCCAATCAAATGTTTGAATCCTATAATTGACAAAGACGGATTGATTAGAGTAGGAGGGTGTTTGCTTAATGCAGACATGACTGAAAATGAGAAACATCCTCTTATACTTCCTGCCAACCATCACATAGCTACACTCTTAGTTAAACATTATCATGAAAAGGTAGCACATCAAGGTCGTCATTTCACTGAAGGTGCTCTACGTTCAGCAGGCTTGTGGATCATTAGAGCCAAAAAACTAATTTCCAGTGTTGTTCACAAGTGTGTCACCTGTAAGAAGCTGAGAGGAAGGCTGCAGGAACAGAAAATGTCAGATCTCCCGACAGACAGACTTACTGTAGCTCCTCCATTTTTGCATGTAGGGCTTGATATTTTTGGTCCTTGGAATGTAGCATCTCGCTATACTAGAGGACACTCTGCAGAGAGTAAGAGATGGGCTGTGATGTTCACTTGTTTAAGCACTAGAGCAGTTCATTTGGAGCTGATTGAATCTATGTCATCTTCAAGCTTCATTAATGCTCTGAGAAGATTTCTCTCCCTTCGTGGACCAGTTAAGCAATTCCGATCTGACAAAGGGACAAACTTTGTAGGAGCCTGTAAGGAACTACAAATTAACTCAGATGATCCTGAGATTCAAAACTATCTACTGGATCAGGGATGCACCTGGACTTTCAATGCCCCCCACTCATCTCATATGGGAGGAGTGTGGGAGAGAATGATTGGTGTGGCTAGACGTATTCTAGACTCAATGTTGATGCAAAGCAAAAACACTCGACTGTCCCATGAAGTGCTTACTACATTGATGGCTGAAGTTACAGCTATAATGAACGCTAGACCATTGGTTTCTATTTCAACAGACCCTGAGAGACCTGAAATTCTTACACCAGCAATGCTCTTGACTCAAAAGGCTTGTGCAACATCAGCTCCACCTGGTGAGTTTACCTTGAAAGAAATTTACAAGTGCCAGTGGAAGCAAGTTCAGAATCTTGCTGAAACCTTTTGGAAACATTGGAGGCAAGAGTACCTGTCATCACTCCAAACAAGAAGAAAATGGAATGAGGAGAAACCAAATGTTCAAGAAGGAGATCTTGTATTGTTGAAAGACTCTCAAGTAAAGCACAATGAATGGCCAATGGGTCTTATTGTAAAAACCATTCCTAGTGGTGATGGTAAAATTCGCAAAGTAGAGGTCAAAATCATTAAACAAGGGACTGCTAAAGTATACCTTAGACCTGTGTCAGATTTGATTGTTCTTTTTCAAAGTAAAGAGTTATCTTGTTGAATTTAATAATAATTTATAGATCATGTAATAGTGGTATATGTTTATACCAGGCGGGGAGTGTTCTGTCTATTATATGCTTATTATGTTCATGTTGATGACATCTGGTGGTTTCATGTTGCAATTACAGCTTAGTTCCTCTCAAGAATAAAACAGGAAGTGTTAATAAAGTTTGTTAATAAAAAGTTTACTTTCAGTTTCTCAGCAGCCATCTTAGCTTCAAGAAGCATGGAAATCAGCTCTTAAACATTTGCCTCTAAACATACATACGCCTGTAAGTTATTTGTTTTTTGCTAAGAGTTCATTGTACATTTGAATTGCATTGCTATTTGCTGTAAGGATTAAATGTAAGCTCTCTGTGTTAGAAACATGTATTATTGTATGTATTGCAAGCACCACGTGTAACTACATATTGTAATTTCAACTTTTCTTATTGTATTGCAGTTTTAAAAAATAACTATTCAGAAGTAAAATCAGTTTGGAATAAACACAAAGCTATTTCTGTCTGGTTTGTTAACTAGCTGTCTAGTTATCAGTTAATGAGGACAGAACAATGTCTAACCAATCCACATTTTCATAATGTATCTAGTAGCATTATTTCTCAGTTAAAGGGACAGTCTAGGCCAAAATAAACTTTCATGATTCAGATAGAGCATGTAATTTTAAACAATTTTCCAATTTACTTTTATCACCAATTTTGCTTTGTTATCTTGGTATTCTTAGTTGAAAGCTTAACCTAGGAGGTTCATATGCTAATTTCTTAGACCTTGAAGCCCACCTCTTTCAGATTGCATTTTAACAGTTTTTCACTACTAGAGGGTGTTAGTTCACAAATTTCATATAAATAACACTGTGCTCGTGCACGTGAAGTTATCTGGGAGCCAGTACTAATTGGCTAGACTGCAAGTCTGTCAAAAGAACTGAATAAAGGGGCAGTTTGCAGAGGCTTAGATACAAGATAATCACAGAGGTTAAAAGTATATTATTATAAATGTGTTAGTTATGCAAAACTGGGAAATGGGTAATAAAGGGATTATCTATCTTTTAAAACAATAACAATTCTGGTGTAGACTGTCCCTTTAAAGGGACATAAAAACACAATAATGTATTTTATCATTTAGGTATAACATATTATTTTAAACAAAATTCAAATTTTTTAAAATTCTCAAATTTGATTCAGTCTCTTCGTATCATTTTTTTAAGGAGCAGCAGTGCACTAATGGTTTCTAAATGAACACATAGGTGAACTAATGACAATCGTTATATTTATATATATATGTAGCCACCAATCAGCAGTTAGAACATAGTTTTTTTGCTGGTCTTGAGATTACCTCAAAACACATTTCATCAAAAGATAACAAGAGAAAGAATCGAATTTAAATAATATCAGTAAAATTGAAAGGTAGTTAAAATTGCAATCTCGTACATAATCGTGTAACATAAAATGTGGGTTTCATGTCCATTTAAACTCTGCTGCTTCCTAAATAGTTCTGAACCCTCCTATTCTAATGAAATATATACAGGTAGCCCTTAGTTTACGCCGGGGTTAGGTTCCAGAAGGAATGGTTGTAAATCGAAACCGTTGTAAATTAAAACCCAGTTTATAATGTAAGTCAATGGAAAGTGAGGGAGATAGGTTCCAGGCCCCTCTCAAAATTGTCATAAGTAACACCTAAAACATTATTTTTAAAGCTTTAAAATGAGGACTTTAAATGCTAAACAGCATTATAAACCTAATAAAATAATTACACAACACATAATATATAATTAAACTAAGTTAAATGAAAAAAAACATTTGCTAAACAGCATTAAAAACCTAATAAAATAATCAAACAGTTCTTTCTATGCATTCCAATCTGGACTGATTTATAGACAGGAAGATCTTGTTCCTTTGAAATCTGCTCGATAGCTCAGGTCTGGTTAAACTGATTAATTTCAGCTTGCTTGGATTTGCTGCAACTCAAGCAGACAGCTCCACCTACTGGCTATTTTAATCAATGCACTGCTTTTCAATAGCAGTCACATGACTGGAAAAAAAGGTTGTTATTCTGAAACGGTGTAAATTGAACCGTTGTAAAACGAGGGCCACCTGTACTTATTACCAACAATGGATTATATTTCATATATCACAGTATTACGTTATCTAGTGTGACATTATGTGAAGCTATGCATTACATGAAACAAACACGCTTCATAGATAACAATATAGCACATACTAGTTTTTAAAATATAAATAGGTTTCTTATTGACATGCAAAGCTGTAAAATGTGTCCTTTGATTGGATGACGTTTTTACGTGATCTCGGATGCTGGCAGCCATTTTACTCACCTCTCTTGCTGACTCTGGTACATAGTGTGTGATGCTGCTCATTTCCTGCACACCCTTTTATGGCCAGACTGGTGTACATCATCCATGTGAGACATTGTGATGTCATCACTTATTATTTAAAGGGCCTGTTCAGTATGCTTTGCCCTTGCATTGTCTCAGACCTGTTTGTGAGAGTTCCAGTTCCTGTGTATTACCTGGCTGTCTGACGTCCCTCCTGGTTCCTGATCCCTGGCTTGTTCCTGACTCTGCTGTTCTCCTTGTTCCTGATTCCGGCTCATCTGACTACTCGCTTTGGCTCCTGACTCAGCTCGTCTGACTATTCGCTTTGGCTCCTGACTCGGCTCGTCTGACTACAAGCTCTGGTTTTGACTCCTGGCTTGTTATTAGACTTGTGGACTTTTTATTAATTCTTTGTTATTAATAAAGATGTGATTATTTTTGCACTTCTCGTCTCAGTTTGATTCCTGGCACCCTGACATTACGCATGGGCCATGAATCCTGATGGTGCTAATAATCCACCTTTACCTACCATCATTTCCAGGATAGATGAACAGGATCACTGCTTGGATCAATTTACACTAGCCCTGCAAACCCTGCTGACTCACACTGCACATTTGGACCAAAGTGTCCCGCAAGTTATGGCTGCTCCTGTTCCCGCTGCTGCACCTAGTCCTACCAGGAGCATGTCCGGTTCTGCACCTCTACCTCAGCGATATGGAGGTGATCATATTCAGTGCAGAGGGTTTTTGAACCAGGTGGGCATTTACTTTGAGATGTTACCTCAGGCGTTTCCCTCTGACAGAGCTAAGGTTGGATTTCTCATCTCGTTACTCTCTGACACAGCTCTTGTCTGGGCTAATCACTTGTGGAAGACTAATAAACCTGTGATTTCAAATTACCCTGAATTTGTGGCCTCCTTTCAAAGAGTATTTGATGTTCCGGCTCGCTCCTCCTCTGCTGCTAAACGACTCATGTCCATTCAGCAAGGTACAATATCTGTTGTTCAGTATGCCATTGAGTTCCGTACGCTTGCCGCAGAGGTAGGTTGGAACAATGAAGCCCTTGTTGCCGCCTTCTTTCATGGGCTCTCTGATGCCCAGAGATTTACCAGAGGATCTCGAGGCATTGGTGTCTTTTTTGATCCTAATTGACATCAGACTCAGAGAGAGGCCCTCTTTCAAGGAGCGCTTGCGGAAGCCTCCTGTTCTGTTGTCTCCTAAGTGTTCATTCCCACTCATGCCTCCCTCTCCTCCCATGTCTCCTGGTCCCGAGTCACCAGGTACTGCTGAGCCGATGTAGATGGGATACACGCGTCTCTCCGCGGTGGAGAGGGCCTTTAGGAGGAGGGAGGGGCTCTGCCTCTATTGTGGGTTACAGGGTCACCTTTTGAAGTCTTGTCCTACATGGCCGGAAAAACGCTCAAACCTATCACATACATGACCCATAAAGAGAATGATCCACTCCATTGGTCACCTACTGCCATTAAGGCCTTTGACAGTCTTAAGACTGCCGTGGGCAGACCTTGAGTGGTTTATCCTCATCCTCGGAACCGCTAAAGGAGAAACCTTTGGTCACGGTTGTCCTTTCCTGGGTGGACTCCTCCATAGTCACCCAGGCTCTTGTTGACTCCGGTGCTGTGGGCTATTTTATTGACAGTGCTTTTGTATCAAGGCACTCCATTCCTGTTTTGCTTCGGTCCATTCTGCTTGCTATTGAGGCCATTGATTACAGGCCCCTTCAGCCCACACTCGTTACTCACGAAACCGCTCTGTTATCCATGGCTGCTGGGGCTCTCCATTTTGAAACCCTCCAGTTCCAGGTGATAAATTCTCTGCATTTCCAGTTGTTCTGGGTTATCCCTGGCTCCAAAAGCACAAACTCAGTCTCGACTAGCGCAGGTCCAAAATTTTGTCGTGGTCTCTGCAATGTATTTCCACTTGTCTTTGGAAACCAGTTATAATCTTTTGCACTTCTTCGGTATCTCTATTGCCAGAGGAGTACTGAGAGTTCCTAGATGTTTTTGACAAGGTGCGTCCTCACTGGTCTTACGATTGTGCCATAGACCTGCAACATGGAGCCATTCCTCCTCGGGGCTGGGTTTACCCTCTGTCTGTTGCGGAGAATTGTGCTATGAAGGAGTATGTTGCTGATGCTCTGTCACGGGGGATCATCCGCAAATCCTGCTCTCCTGCAGGGGCTGGCTTCTTCTTTGTGAAGAAAAAGGGTGGTGAGTTAAGACCATGCATCGATTATAGGGGTCTTAATCGTCTTACCATTAAGAATGGTTACCCTATTCCGCTCATTACGGAACTCTTTGACTGCCTCAAGGGAGCTACGGTCTTTTCTAAACTTGATTTGAGAGGAGCGTACAATCTTGTTAGGATCCAGGAGGGCCACGAATGGAAAGCAGCATTTAACACCAGGAGTGGGCATTATGAGTATCTTGTAATGCCCTTTGGCCTATGTAATGCTCCTGCTGTTTTCCAGGAATTTATTAATGATGTCCTACAAGATATGTTGCAACAGTGTGTTGTGGTGTATTTAGACAACATCCTCATACACTCACCCACACTTGAGGCTCATCGTTCTGATGTTACACAGGTTCTTCAGAGACTACATGAGAACGGCCTGTTTTGTAAACTCAAGAAATGTGAGTTCCATCAGACTCAAGTAACCTTCTTAGGTTATGTTATCTCCGTTGCAGGGTTCTCCATGGATCCTGACAAGTTGTCTGCAGTTCTGCAGTGGCCTCGCCCAGTTGGTCTTCGGTCTATTCAACGTTTTTTGGGGTTCACCAATTACTATAGAAAGTTTATTAGAAATTTTCTTCCTTGGTCAAACCTATCACAGACATGACCCGTAAAGAGAATGATCCACTCCATTGGTCACCTACTGCCATTAAGGCCTTTGACAGTCTTAAGACTGCCTTTGCTGCCGCTCCAGTTCTGGCTCATCCTAACCCTGTCCTGCCTTTCTTCTTGAGGTCGATGCGCCTGAGACTGGAGTAAGTGCCCTCTTCTCTCAACGTCCTACGCCTGATGGTTTGTTTCATTCGTGCGGTTTCTTCTCTAAGAAATTGTCTCCAGCGGAGTGCAATTATGAAATTGGCGACAGGGAATTACTGGCCATAATTTTGACACTCAAGGAATGGAGGCATCTTCTCGAGGGTACTAGCGTACCAGTGCTCATTCTTACTGACCACAAGAATTCAACTTATCTATCTGAAGCAAAACGTTTGTCACCCTGACAGGCCAGATGGGCACTATTTTTGTCTCAGTTTAATTATGTGGTCTCTTACCTGCCTGGTAGTAAGAATGTTAGGGCTGATACCCTCTCTCGACAATTTTCGCCTCTGTCCAAGGAGGAGTCTGTACCTACTCCAGCTATACCTCCTGACTATATTTTGGCTACCATACGTATGGATTTGACTTCTCCCTTGGGGGAGGAGATCCTGGCTGCACAAACCAATGCACCTCCTGAGAAACCTAGTGGTAAGTGTTTTTTTCCTGAGAATCTTCGAACTAAACTTTTGCACACTTTCCACTATCCTAAAGCCGCAGGTCAGCCAGGCAAGAACCAAATGATTTGGTCTGTCACTCGACAATTCTGGTGGCCAGGTCTTCGTTCTGATGTTGCTGCGTATGTTGCCTCCTGCTCAGTTTGTGCACAGAATAAGACTCCTTGACCTCTTCCTGTGGGTCTTCTTCAACCTATTGCTAATGGTGAGCGTCCATGGAAACATCTTTCCATGGACTTCATTGTTGAGCTCCCTGTTTCCAATGGCAATACTGTTATCCTTATGGTGGTGTTTTTCTAAAATGTCACATTGCATTCCCTTGTAGAAGCTGCCTACCGCTCAGGAGCTTGCTTCAATTTTTGCCAGAGAGGTCTTCCGTTTACATGGGTTACCCAAGGAGATAGTGTCAGACTGGGGTAGCCAGTTTGTCTCCAGATTTGGGTGTTCCTTTTTTGCTCCAATGGGGATCCAGCTTTCCTTCTCCTCAGCATATCACCCTCAATCCAATTGGGCTGCAGAATGGTCTAATCAAGCTCTGGAACAGTTCCTCCGTTGCTATGTCTCAGATCACCACAATAATTGGTGTGAACTGTTACCTTGGGCAGAGTTTGCTCGTAATAGTGCTATTAATGCTTCCTCCAAGTTCTCCCCATTCATGGTGAATTATGGGTTTCAACCATCCTTGTTGCCCGATTCATTTATGTCTCAGGGTATTCCGGCTTTGGAGGAGCATCTCCGCCAACTCTGTTCCACGTAAGTGCAGATTCAGGATTGCTTTCATCGTTCTATGCAGTGCCAAAAGTTCCAGGCTGATTGTAGGCGTCTGCCCGCGCCTTACTACCAGGTTGGTGATGGGGTTTGGCTGTCCCCCCGCAACTTGAACCTTCGTGTGCCTTCCAATAAACTGGCTCCTCGTTATGTTGGTCTTTTTCGAATACTCCAACTGGTCAATCCTGTGGCCTACGTTTATGACCTTCCTCCTGCAATGCGCATCTCCAATGTTTTTCATGTCTCCCTCTTGAAACCATAGGTTTGTAATCATTTTACCACTGTGTTGCCTCATCCCTGTCCTGTCTTTGTTGACATCCATGAAGACTATGAGGTCAGCAGCATGACTGACTCTCGTGTGTCCAGGGGCCGCATACAGTATTTGGGTTACTGGAGGGGTTACGGTCTGGAGGAACGTTCATGGGTTCCCTCCTCTGATGTTCATGCTCCCACCCTCCTCCGTGCATTCCATGCCCATTTCTCCAATAAGCCTTTTGTCCTCCTGTGGGGGAGGGGTTGTTTAGGGGAGGGTACTGTCAGGGTTTGTTTCCCTGCTTTGTTTGCCATGTGCAGCTGGCAGCCATTTTACTCACCTCTCTTGCTGATTATGGTGCATAGTTTGTGATGCTGCTCATTTCCTGCACACCCTTTTATGGCTAGACTGGTGTACATCATCCATGTGAGACAGGTTGCAGTCTCAGAATTGTGATGTCATCACTTATTATTTAAAGGGCCTCTGTTCAGTATGCTTTGCCCTTGTGTTGTCTCAGACCTGTTTGTGAGAGTTCCAGTTCCTGTGTATTACCTGGCTGTCTGACGTCCCTCCTGGTTCCTGATACCTGGCTTGTTCCTGACTCTGCTGTTCTCCTTGTTCCTGATTCCGGCTCATCTGACTACTTGCTTTGGCTCCTGACTTGGCTCATCTGACTACCAGCTCTGGTTTTGACTACTGGCTTGTTATTAAACTTGTGGACTTTTTATTATTTCTTTGTTATTAATAAAGGTGTGATTATTTTTGCACTTCTCGTCTCAGTCTGATTCCTGACACCCTGACAGTCACATGCCAAGGTGTTAAATGAGTCCTTTGATTAGATGACGTTTTTACGTGATCTCGGATGTGCCATGTTGCTCAAGACGTCACATGCCAAGCTGTTAAATGAGTCCTTTGATTGGATGACGTTTTTACGCAATCTTGGATGCGCCATGTTGCTTGAGACGTCACATGCCAAGGTGTTAAATCCGTCTGATTGGAGTACGTTGTCCCGCAATATTTGATTTTTCACGTAACCCACGTTTGTGAATGAGAAAACAAGTTTAAAACCATGACTTTCTTGAATTATGGATTGTATCAATAATGTACATTTTTGAACCATAGCTGATAAAGAACAGAAACATCTCTTTTGATGGCTGTCTCATTGAAGAAACAAATGAAGGCAATATGTTTTTCATGCAGAATAAATTTTGAGGCAAGTGCAAATCCATGAATATACTCCATCTTGTTTAATATGTTTGTCAACAATAGACTGAGGCTCTGGGGGGGGGCAACTGCCCCCTCCAACGAGTTCTCATAGGAGATGTTTGGGGAAGATGGGGAGGAAGAGTAGTGTGAGTGGCTAAGGGATCACCAGGCTGAGGAGGAGATTGAGGCAGAGGAGAAGATGGAGGAGGCCCAGGATCAGATGGTGCAGGAGCAGATGGCCCAGGATCAGATGGTGCAGGAGCAGATGGCCCAGGATCTGATGGTGCAGGAGCAGATGTCCCAATAGCAGATGGTGCCTGCAACATATCTTTAACAGTATTCAAAATCTCTCCTTGGTCTTCACGAATATCATTCAGTACTCCCGTCAGGTACACTCTGCTTTCTACCTGTTCCCTCTGGGAGGCACGTAATCTCCTCAAGGAAATCAGTCAAGATCTGCACCTCTGCTATCTCTGGCGGTATGTTCTCCTGAGGAGCTGCTGCATGGTGGGCTGCTGGTGCACGACGGGCTGCTGTTGCACGAGGGGCTGCTGGTAGATGAGCGGCTGCTGCAGGGATCTCTTCTGCTGCAGGGGCTTCTTCTGCAGCGGTGGCTTCTTCAGGGGATGATGGTACAGGGATGTCTTTCATGTCTCCCCAAAGTGGTGATTCATCTGCACCACTCTCATGCCTGGGTAAAGGAGAATCCTGTGGGTGCTGTGCTGCCTCCTCCCTGGGCTCAGACTCTGTATATTGTAAGAAGAAAGAAATTGAGATATTAGCACAGTTCCAAATAAAGATGTAAATGTTCTATTTGAAAGTATATTAATGAGTCTGCCTTCGTAATTCTATTGTAAGCAAAAGCAATCAATACGATTTCAGCATTTGCAAACCCGTCTTTCAGTTATCTATATGGTCAATCTGAATGTCTTTTTGCGTTTGTCTTAAATCAGTTTTAATACACACCTAATCTGTATACTAGATACTAATGTGATAGCTTTCTTGAAATGCAACTTTCGCAAGGTAATTGTGAATGCTTTACGTAATAATGTATAAAAAAAGTGTAATTGCGTTAGTCATATCCTTAAATAATTTTTGTGTGTGAATGGATTATGAGGTGGATGTAAAGAGATTAGTAAATGAGCTTATCGGCAGATGAGAGGGGCAGGATCCCGGTATCAACTTCTCCAATACCGACTATGGCCACCTCGGAGATGTTGGAACGCAGCATTTCCTCCCAGTGGGAATATTCAAAGATTATTTCCGGACCGTCACGGGTCCCGGCTAGGTATTCCCTCTCCCTTGTGAGCTTTCTTTTCAGTTCAGCTCTGCAGTCCCAGTAACAATGCTGGATAGACTTCACATCCCTGTTATAGACCCCACTGCATTTACGGCATCCCTGATCTCGTTCCACCACTTCCTCTTATCCTTAGGGGTGGCCTTCTGTGCCTGCAGCCTCCTAATCCATATAAGCCTCTATAAGGGCCTCCTTATCATCCATGGTATATCTCTCCTCAATCTGCCTGGGCTTCCCATGCGATGTGAGCCTCTGTTCCCCAGACTGTGAAGCTCCCTGTCTACGCTGCACACCACTGGGCCAAGCCACATGTTCATCTTTAACAATGTGGCTGGGTCCACCCACCGCTTCCTCTCCCCCTTCTTCTACCCCTTCCTGTCCCATTCCTCTCCCCCTTCCTCTTCCCCTTCCTCTCTCCTGCCTAGCCTCCTCTACAAGCTCATCCCTGAACTCAGCCCTAGCCTCCTGTCTAATGAGCTCTAATAGCTCAGGGCTAATCTGCCCCCTATCCCCCCTCCCGACATACTCAAACAAAATGTGAAGGTGCCCAAATCAAAAGCGGTCAAAATAATGAACAAAAAGAAAAAAAAGTGCTTAAAGTGTGAATCGGATATAAATAAGAGGGTAAGGGGTATTAAACAGACAAACGTATATGTGTAAAAACACGAAATTGAGGATATGTAAACAATAAGTTTAATAAAACAAAAAGCTATGGGCTTAAAGGGAATGGGGTATGGGCTTAAAGGGAATGGGGTATAGAGTGTAGTATGAGAGGGAATGGGGTATGGAGTGTATGTAGTGTTAGTGATGGCGGATCGGAACAGCCAATAGAATGCGAGCTCAATCTGATTGGCTGATTGGATCAGCCAATCAGATTGAACTTTAATCTGATTGGCTGATTCAATCAGCCAATCAGATTTTTCCTACCTTAATTCTGATTGGCTGATAGGATTCTATCAGCCAATCGGAATTCGAGGGATGCCATCTTGGATGACGTCATTTAAAGGAACCGTCATTCATCGTCTAGTCGTCGGTGAAGAAGGATGTTCCGCGTCGGAGGTCTTGAAGATGGAGCCGCTCCTCGTCGGATGGATGAAGATAGAAGATGCCGCTTCGATGAAGATGTCTGCCGGTCCGGATGTCCTCTTCTGCCCGGATAGGATGAAGACTTCTGCCAGTCTGGATGTCCTCTTCTGCCCCATCGGATGAAGATTTTGGCCCGGTTGGGTGAAGATGACTCAAGGTAGGGAGATCTTCAGGGGGGTAGTGTTAGGTTTATTTAAGGGGGGTTTGGGTTAGAGTAGGGGTATGTGGGTGGTGGGTTGTAATGTTGGGGGCTGGTATTGTGTTTTTTTTACAGGCAAAAGAGCTGATTACTTTGGGGCATGCCCCGCAAAAAGCCCTTTTAAGGGCTGGTAAAAGAGCTGGTTACTTTTTAATTTAGAATAGGGTAGGGACCTTTATTATTTTGGGGGGCTTTTTTATTTTATTAGGGGGCTTAGAGTAGGTGTAATTAGCCTAATATTCTTGTAATCTTTTTTTATTTTTTGTAATTTAGTGGGGGTTTTTTTTGTAATTTAGTTTAGTTTATTTAATTGTATGTAATTGTAGGTAATTTATTTAATTTATTTAATGATAGTGTAGTGTTAGGTTTAATTGTAACTTAGGTTAGGATTTATTTTACAGGTAATTTTGTAATTATTTTAACTAGGTAGCTATTAAAAAGTAAATAACTATTTAATAGGTATTGTACCTAGTTAAAATAAATACAAAGTTGAATGTAAAATAAATATAAATCCTAAAATAGCTACAATATAATTATTCGTTATATTGTAGCTATATTAGGGTTTATTTTACAGGTAAGTATTTAGATTTAAATAGGAAGACTTTAGTTAATAAGAGTTAATTTGTTTCGTTAGATTAAAATTATATTTAACTTAGGGGGGTGTTAGGGTTAGACTTAGCTTTAGGGGTAAATACATTTATTAGAGTAGCAGCAAGGTCGAGTCGGCCGATTAGGGGTTAATACTTGAAGTTAGGTGGCGGCGATGTTAGGGAGGGCAGATTAGGGGTTAATACTATTTATTATAGGGTTTGCGAAGCGGGAGTGCGGTGGTTTAGGGGTTAATACATTTATTATAGTGGCGGCCAGGTCCGGTCGGCAGATTAGGGGTTAATAAGTGTAGGTAAGGTAGCGGCGACGTTGGGGGGGGCAGATTAGGGGTTAATAAATTATATGTAGGTGTCGTCGATGTTAGGGGCAGCAGATTAGGGGTTTATAGGGATAATGTAGGTGGCGGCGGTGTGTGGTCAGCAGATTAGGGGTTAAAAATTTTTATTATAGTGACGGCAATGTGGGGGGACCTTGGTTTAGGGGTACATAGGTAGTTTATGGGTGTTAGTGTACTTTAGAGCACTGTAGTTAAGAGCTTTATATACGTTAGCCCAGAAAGCTCTTAACTACAGCCTTTCCATGGGCGGTAGGAGTTTTGTCGGTAGAGGTCTAACGCTCACTTCAGCCAAGACTCTAAATACCAGCGTTAGGAAGATCCCATTGAAAAGATAGGATACGCAAATGGCGTAAGGGGATCTGCGGTATTGAAAAGTTGCGGCTTGAAAGTGAGCATTAGACCTTTACCTACATGACTCTAAATACCAGCTGGCGGCCAAAAGCAGCGTTAGGAGCCCTTAACCCTACTTTTGAAGGCTACCGCAGAACTATAAATCTAGGCGATAGTTATTAGTATGTGTGCAATGTTTATTAGTTGTTTGGATTTGTGCATGCTCATATTGAATTGGAATTTGTGTAATGTGATTATGTCATAACATTGCATAACATTGTCCAAAGGTTGTATCTGCAAATGTAAATGCTGATTTGCGATGGTCTCGTATTTGTCAAGTAGTGTAAATGTTTATTTGTACTAATGTTACGTAATCAGGAATGCGAATGTTTTGTTTGTGTATCAGTGTGCAATTCTTTTTTCATGTTGTTTTGTTCTGTGTTGCAAGATCTGAATGTATTTATCGATTCCTCATTTAGTTTAAATGTTGTGCATTATTTTTTGTTTCCGATTGTGAATGTTGAATGTGTATGTGCTATGTTGCGTGAGCGATTGTTGTTTGTAAATTTGATCTGTGTTTTGTAGTGCATTATTCCGTATACGTAATATGACAGAGCAGTGTGTATTTCTCGCGAGATCGAGTGTTAGATGAAAAATCCGTGCTTAGTTCATTTAGCATTGATCTCTATGGGAGACTCTTTAACGCACCCATAATTACGTTTATTAAATAAACGTGGTAGTCGTGTTACCACGACGCATTACGAGGTTGTTTTCAGACTCGTAATACCTATGTTACAAAAAGATATGCAATGGGAATAACGTACAAGTCATTAGCGAGCAGCCATAACGCAAAACTCGTAATCTGGCCGATAGAAAATTATTGTTATATTGATTTGTTAAACAAAAAAATCTGTTATATGATACTTTGAAATAAATTAATGTGTATTTGTAATTCTAGAAGTCATAATATGCTTTTATTTCATATTTTATTTTTATAAATGATTATTAATGCTAGAATTCGTACATATATCTTTGCACATACTTGTGTATATATATATATATATATATATATATATATATATGTGTGTATATATATATATATATATGTGTGTATATATATATATATATATATATATATACATACCTGTGTGTATATATATATATATATATATATATATAGATGTGTGTGTGTGTGTGCGTGTGTGTTATGTCAGAAATAGATAGATGCAATATAGGAGCGCCAAATTGGCTAATGTATGCTTAACAGGAAACCCAATATTTAAAAAAGTGGACTATCACAATTTAGACATATATGTGCTATTAAAAACAAATTTATTTACAAACAGATTGGGATGATGATCCCAATTCAAATATTAAAAAATAGAAGTAAATAATCGGCTAGATTACGAGTTTTGCAGTATGAGTGAAAAAGCAGCGTTAAGGCTCTTTTTCACTACCGCTAATATTAGTCTTGCAGGTTTAGGGGCACCGCACACTTTTTTGGCTGTAACGCAACATAACTACCGCAGCTTTCAAAAAGTCCTTTTTCAATGGGACTTCCTTTGCGCCGGTATTACGAGTCTGCTTGGGAGGTAAGAGGTACACCCTATACCGTCAAGATCCATACCGTAAACTGAAAGTCAGTAGTTATGGGTTTTACGCTACAAAGCTGTACCATAAAACTCATAACTAAAGTGCTAAAAAGTACACTAAAACCCATAAACTACCTATTAACCCCTAAACCGATGCCCTTCCGCATCGCAAACACTAAAATAAAATTATTAACCCCTAATCTGCCACTCCAGACATCGCTGGCACTATAATAAACATATTAACCCCTAAACTGCCGCACTCCCGCATTGCAAACACTAGTTAAATATTATTAACCCCTAATCTGCTGTGCCTAACATCATCACAACCTACATTACTGTTATTAACCCCTAATCGGCCACCCCAACGTTGCCGCCACTATACTAAATTTATTAACCCCTAAACCTAACCCTAAGTCT
Source organism: Bombina bombina (assembly GCF_027579735.1). Taxonomy (NCBI): domain Eukaryota; kingdom Metazoa; phylum Chordata; class Amphibia; order Anura; family Bombinatoridae; genus Bombina; species Bombina bombina. Next base: position 511,975,659 of record NC_069501.1, on the reverse strand, counting down.
AACCCTAATACCCACTAACTTTAATGTAATTAAAATAAATCTAAATAAAACCTACTATTAATAACTAAATAATTCCTATTTAAAACTAAATACTTACCTATAAAATAAACCCTAAGCTAGCTACAATATAACTAATAGTTACATTGTAGCTAGCTTAGGTTTTATTTTTATTTCACAGGCAAGATTGTATTTATTTTAACTAGGTAGACTAGTTAGTAAATAGTTATTAACTATTTACCAACTACCTAGCTAAAATAAATACAAATTTACCTGTAAAATAAAACCTAACCTGTCTTACACTAACACTTAAGCTTGCACTACAATTAAATAAATTACATTAATTAAATACAATTCTAAATTACATAAAAAACCCCACTAAATTACACAAAATAAAAAAAGAAATTATCAGATATTTAAACTAATTACACCTAATCTAATAGCCCTATCAAAATAAAATAGCCCCCCCAAAATAAAAAAACCCTATCCTAAACTAAACTACCAATAGCCCTTAAAAGGGCCTTTTGCGGGGCATTGCCCCAAAGAAATCAGCTCTTTTAGCCTTTTGCGGGGCATTGCCCCAAAGAAATCAGCTCTTTTACCAGTAAAAAAAATACAAACAACCCCCAACAGTAAAACTCACCACCCACACAACCAACCCCCCAAATAAAATCCTAACTAAAAAAACCTAAGCTCCCCATTGCCCTGAAAAGGGCATTTGGATGGGTATTGCCCTTAAAAGGGCATTTAGCTCTTTTTCAAGTGCCCAAACCCTAATCTAAAAATAAAACCCACCCAATAAACCCTTAAAAATGCCTAACACTAACCCCCAAAGATCCATTTACAGTTTTTGAGGACCCGACATCCATCCTCAACAAGCCGGCAGAAGTCCTCAATGAAGCGGCAGAAGTCTTCATCCAACCGGGCAGAAGTCTTCATCCAACTGGGCAGAAGTCTTCATCCAGACGGCATCTTCTATCTTCATCCATCCGGCGCAGAGAGGGTCCATCTTCAAGACATACAGCACGGAGCATCCTCTTCAATCGACTTCTTCTTGAACAATGAATTCTCCTTTAAATGACGTCATTCAAGATGGCGTCCCTTGAATTCCGATTGGCTGATAGAATTCTATCAGCCAATCGGAATTAAAGGAGAAAAAATCCTATTGGCTGATGCAATAAGCCACTAGGATTGAGCTTCAATCCTATTGGCTGATCCAATCAGCCAATAAGATTGAGCTCGCATTCTATTGGCTGTTCCAATCAGCCAATAGAATGCAAGCTCAATCCTATTGGTTGCCTGGATCAGCCAATAGGATTGAAGCTCAATCCTGGTTGCATTAGCCAATATGATTTATCACCTTTAATTCCGATTGTTAATAGAATTCTGTCAGCCAATTGGAATTCAAGGGACACCATCTTGAATGACGTAATTTAAAGGAGAATTCATTGTTCAAGAAGACGTTGATTGAAGAGGATGCTCCGCGCCGGATGCCTTGAAGATGGACCCGCTCCGCGCCGGATGGATGAAGATAGAAGATGCCGTCTGGATGAAGACTTCAACTGCCCGGTTGGATGAAGACTTCTGCCACTTCATTGAGGACTTTTGCCAGCTTCGTTGAGGATGGTTGTCGGGTCTTCAAAAACTGTAAGTGGATCTTCGGGGGTTAGTGTTAGGCTTTTTTAAGGGTTTATTGGGTGGGTTTTATTTTTAGATTGGGGTTTGGGCACTTGAAAAAGAGCTAAATGCCCTTTTAAGGGCAATGCCCATCCAAATGCCCTTTTCAGGGCAATGGGGAGCTTAGGTTTTTTTAGTTAGGATTTTATTTGGGGGGTTGGTTGTGTGGGTGGTGGGTTTTACTGTTGGGGGTTGTTTGTATTTTTTTACAGGTAAAAAAAGGCCTTTTTAAGGGCTCTTGGTAGTTTAGTTAAGGATAGGGTTTTTTTATTTTGGTGGGGGCTTTTTTATTTTGATAGGGCTATTAGATTAGGTGTAATTAGTTTAAATATCTGATAATTTCTTTTTTTTATTTTGTGTAATTTAGTGTTTGCTTGTTTTTGTAAATTAGTTAATTGTATTTAATTAATAAGACAGGTTAGGTTTTATTTTACAGGTAAATTTGTATTTATTTTAGCTAGGTAGTTAGTAAATAGATAATAACTATTTAGTAACTATTTTACCTAGTTAAAATAAATACAAACTTGCCTGTAAAATACAACTTAAATCTAAGCTAGCTACATTGTAACTATTAGTTATATTGTAGCTAGTTTAGGGTTTATTTTATAGGTAAGTATTTAGTTTTAAATAGGAATTATTTAGTTATTAATAGTAGGTTTATTTAGATTTATTCTAATTATATTTAAGTTAGTGGGTGTTAGGGTTAAGGTTAGACTTAGGGTTAGGGGTTAATAACTTTAGTAAAGTGGCGGCGACATTGGGGGCGGCAGATTAGGGGTTAATAAGTGTAGGTAGGTGGCGGCAAAATTGGGGGCGGGAGATTAGGGGTTAATAACATAATATAGGTGTCAGCAAAGTTGGGGGCAGCAGATTAGGGGTTAATAAGTATAATGTAGGTGTTGGCGATGCCGGGGGTGGCATATTAGGCGTTAATAAGTGTAATGTAAGTGCCGGCGATGTTAGAGGCAGCAGATTAGGGGTTAATAAGTGTAATGTAGGTGTCAGCGATGTCGGGGGCAGCAGATTAGAGGTGTTTAGACTCGGGGTTCATGTTAGGGTGTTAGGGGTAAACATAAATTTTCTTTCCCCATAGGAATCAATGGGGCTGTGTTGCGGAGCTTTACGCTCCTTTATTGCAGGTGTTAGACTTTTTTTCAGTTGGCTCTCCCCATTGATTTATGTGGGGAAATCGTGCACGAGCACGTAAAACCAGTTCACCGCTGCTCACCGCATTGGAGTGCGGTATGGAGCTCAATTTTGCTCTACGCTCACTTCTTGCCTGCTAATGCCGTTTTTTTTTAAACCTGTAATACCAGCGCTGTAGGTAAGTGAGCGGTGACAATAACTTGCAAGTTAGTACCGAGCAGCTCTTAACGCAAAACTCATAATCTAGCCAAATGATAGTAAATAATGATGGGTGATAATAACAATAGTTTGAGGTATACAAGTAGATACACTAAACAGAGAAAAATTGATATTTTATCCTCCAGCAGGGATATATTTGATATTATATCCTCCAGCAGGGATATAGTAAAAGATTAAGCCAATATTGGGTGAACGTGTACATGTGAAAAATATAGAAATATAAAAAATGTAATCGGCGTGAAAAATGTGAAAAAATATGAAAAAATATAAAAAATATAAAAATGCAAAAAGTGAAAAATCAAATTAAAAAAAAATAATAATAATATCCAAGTGTCCAAAAAATATATGATATATTGTTATTATTATTATGTCAAAGTGTCCAAAAAACATTACTGGTGGTTATCTATGGATGTATTGGTGTCCAATAGAATTTGATAGAGGAATTTCCTTAGTGGTGTCTGGATATCCCACTACTGGTTTAATGGTGCTTGTCCATATAAAATAGACCTAAGAAAGAAACAAAAAAGGAAAATACAGTGTACAAATTATTAGCATGATGTCTTGAAAAAGGCCCTATACAAGGTCCGAAACGCATTGACCAGTATCCCCACCAGAATTTGTGAGGCTTTTATTTCTTCCAGGATCGTTTATTTGGTGAGTGTAACTCCAATAGTCTCCACCTATAAGCGGCATTTTGTACACTGTATTTTCCTTTTTTGTTTATTTCTTAGGTCTATTTTATATGGACAAGCACCATTAAACCAGTAGTGGGATATCCAGACATCACTAAGGAAATTCCTTTATCACATTATATTGGACACCAATACATCCATAGATAACCACCAGGAATATTTTTTGGACACTATGACATAATAATAATAATAATAATAATAATAATAACAATACATCATATATAGTTTTGGACACTTGGATATTATTATTTATTTTTATATACTAATTACATAATTTGATTTTTTACTTTTTGTATTTTTATATTTTTTCATATTTTTGCACATTTTTCATGCCAATGATTTTTTTTTATATTTTTATATTTTTCACGTGTACACATTCACCCAATATTGGCTTCATCTTTTACTATATCCCTGCTGGAGGATATAATGTCAAATATATCCCTGCTGGAGGATAAAATATCCATTTGTCTCTGTTTAGTGTTGATACTTGTATACCTCAAGCTATTGTTCTTACTATTCTTACTATCATTATTTACTTTTATTTTTTAATATTTGGATTGGGATCATCATCCCAATCTGTTTGTAAACAAATTTGATTTTAATAGCACATATATGTCTAAATTGTTATAGTCCACTTTTTTACATATTGGGTTTCCTGTTACATTAGCCAATTTGGCACTCTTATATTTCATCTATCTATACTATATATCCAAGATCCGGTTAGGGGGTCTTTTATAGTGTAGCGTGTATGCTAAAAGCAGGCGCAGTCTCCTACATATACATGTACTATATATCCGCAGTCTCCTACATGTATTATATATCCAAGATCAGGATAGGGGTTCTTTTATAGTGTAGCGTGTATGCTAACACCAGGCACAGTCTCCTACATCGATTATAACACTTGAACATTGTTATGCCAGAAATCTTTTGCAAACATATTTACATGTCCCAAAATTCTTTTTTTGTTCTAAACAAAGTTGTCTTTCATATCGCTGTGTTTATTTATACCACTATATGTATATAGTGTAAATGTATTATTATTCTGAGCAGGAATAATTGCAAATATAACAATTTGGTATCATATGTATTTATTTGCAATCAATGGATATTTTAAGAGCTGGGCCAGTTTTCTCTCTGTACCTGTGTAGCCCCTCCTGATTGCAATCTAGTTTTATAAACCACCCCTTCACAGATGTTATAAAATGATATTTCTTACTGAAAAAGAAATGTAAGAGAAGGAAGAAATACACTGAAAATAGCATGACAGTAAAGAGGTAATTTTAATTTCTGCTATATCTCTATCATGACAGTTTAATGTTAGGTGGGCTATCCCTTTGAGCTATCATCTTAAGATTATATTGAATCAAACATCAATTAGAATTTTAAAATCATTGTCTAAAATATTACACTATATGTCTATATGTCCTAATGTCAGCATCAATGTTTATCTTTAATTCTAAATTCAAATATATATACTTTCAAAGTATAATTACACAATGTAACAAATGGCACTTACAAGTTCTGATGAGTGATCAATGACACAAGTATTGAGCATTTTGATTCGTTATTGATAGTTTAAAATGTATATTTGAATCAGATTGGCTGATGTCATAAATCATGTGATTATGCATATTACAATCAAAAGTGGTTGAAAAATTCACTAGTGTGTGGGTTGTTTAGGAGTTTGCGTCATAATTGGTGCTAAAAGTGTTGTGTCAAAATTGGTGCGAAGTAGAGAGTGTGACTTGTATTACATGGCTTAAACATGGTGTATATATATTTTTGACAAAAAATAACAAGGAAGTTAGCTACATTAAGTTCTGTATTTCATTGTTATCTCTATATCTATTAGTGCGACAAGTTTGGGGCAAAACTTTTCAACAAATTTGTAGAAATATTGTCCCCATGCTTTGTAATGAGAGACAAATTTGTTACATAATCCATAAGTAGCAATGTATTTTTCATTTTTATCCCTGTATCTACTAGTGCACCAAATGTGGAGCAATAATATTGTTTGATTTAGAAAGGGTATACAATTTTAATAGAGTTTCTAATTTACTTTTATTATGTAATATACTTCTTGCAGCATCGAACATAAGCTTTCTGTGTTTTCAGACTCCCATTGACTTCTATGGCATCCGCAACCTGAAGGGTGGCAAATTGAAAACTAGGTACGCTGTGTCAGAATACACGCGAGCGCACCTGTTAAATGTTTGATAAATTTGGAAAAGGTTCAAATAGAGCCAAATCTGAATTCGAAACATCTGTAATGACGCAAGCATTGATCTGAGTCAGATTGAGATTGCGGGATCATATTTTACGCCACAATGTTCAACATTTGCCGATCTTGACACTTCGATAACTACGGCGGATCAATCTTGCGACAAATACGACGTGGAATTCAAGCCTATTATCAGTTGACGCTTTGATAAATTGACCCCATAGAACTTACTCTAGGATCGATCTCTTTCTGATTTTGGAGAGGTTAAATAATGAAAATATATCTAAAAAAATAAGTAAAATCACACTTTCAGATCATGCCCCAATACTACTAAAAATTAAATTATCCAACATAAGAACTTCTTTTAGAAGATTTCGATTACCACGTTACTTAATTAACAATTTTAAATTTAAGAATTGGCTAAAACAGAAATGGGACAATTATACAGAAATAAATAAAGATTATTTACATGAACCAAAAATTTTCTGGGAGGCATCTAAATCAGTTATAAGAGGAGAAATTATAGCCTATATGAGTGAAATGAAGAAGAAACAAAAAAAAGAGAAGAAGTCTTAAGATATATACTATAGCTAATTAATTTAATACCTATACAATTAACCCATCAGAAGAGAACTGGGATAAATATAATAAAGCAAAAAAAGAAAGGGACAGACTTTTAATACATTAGGCATTGCAGCTGGAGATTAAAGCTAAGGACACATTTTATAAATTTCGAAATAAAATAGGGAAGTTATTAGCCAATATTATCACAAATAGAAATAAGACTAATGAGATAAATTCTTTAAAACACAAGGCCAAATCTTTATTGAATACTGAAGATATCTTAGAAGCATTTACTGAGTATTTTCAGCAACTTTATTCACCTAGAGAGAGCGATAAGATTAACAAGATGGACTTCTGGTCTAAAATTGAGTAATAAGATCCCCAATCAGTCCCTTAACATTATTAATTTACTGATCACGGAGGAAGAAATCTCTAAGGTAAAATAGTAAAATTGCAAGACAAAAAACTCCAGGCCCAGTTTTCTCCCTATTGAGTTTTACAAATTATTGTCTACAGAATTAACCCCTCATTTAAAAAAAAAAAAAGTTTAATTATTATCATATACAGGGAAATGAAATGCCCAAAAATTTCACTGCTTCCTTGACTACTTTGATACTGAAACAAAATAAAGACCCAGACCTTAAAGAATCGTACAGGCCAATTTCATTACTAAATACAGATTATAAAATATTGACAAATATAATTGCTGCTTGTCTACAATCTCCATGAAAGGTAGTTATCCAATCCAGACCAGAAAGGATTTATGAAGGGGAGAAAGTCTATTTCTAATATTAGGAAATAGGAGATAACCTCCTCCTGTTCATAAGAAATACAAAAAAGAATATTCCACTCATCCTTGAGATTATTGCCAAATATAGCTTGTTTTCAAAGTCAGAAATTCTGTGGGTCTGTAAAAAGAAAGATTTGGATTTAGAAAAATGTATACCTTGAATGTCTTGTCATTTTTTTTATAAATAAAGGAAAATCTTCAAAAATGGGCTAAGCTACCACTATCACTATCTGAAAGAGTGAGTTTGTTTAAAATCATAGCTCTCCAAAAAAATTAAACATTACTCAGAATATACCACCACTGTCAGAATACACGCGAGCGCACCTGTTAAATGTTTGATCAATTTGGAAAAGGTTCAAATAGAGCCAAATCTGAATTCGAAACATCTGTAATGACGCAAGCATTGATCTGAGTCAGATTGAGATTGCGGGATCATATTTTACGCCACAATGTTCAACATTTGCCGATCTTGACACTTCGATAACTACGGCGGATCAATCTTGCGACAAATACGACGTGGAATTCAAGCCTATTATCAGTTGACGCTTTGATAAATTGACCCCATAGAACTTACTCTAGGATCGATCTCTTTCTGATTTTGGAGAGGTTAAATAATGAAAATATATCTAAAAAAATAAGTGAAATCGCACTTTCAGATCATGCCCCAATACTACTAAAAATTAAATTATCCAACATAAGAACTTCTTTTAGAAGATTTCGATTACCACGTTACTTAATTAACAATTTTAAATTTAAGAATTGTCTAAAACAGAAATGGGACAATTATACAGAAATAAATAAAGATTATTTACATGAACCAAAAATTTTCTGGGAGGCATCCAAATCAGTTATAAGAGGAGAAATTATAGCCTATATGAGTGAAATGAAGAAGAAACAAAAAAAAGAGAAGAAGTCTTAAGATATATACTATAGCTAATTAATTTAATACCTATACAATTAACCCATCAGAAGAGAACTGGGATAAATATAATAAAGCAAAAAAAGAAAGGGACAGACTTTTAATACATTAGGCATTGCAGCTGGAGATTAAAGCTAAGGACACATTTTATAAATTTCGAAATAAAATAGGGAAGTTATTAGCCAATATTATCACAAATAGAAATAAGACTAATGAGATAAATTCTTTAAAACACAAGGCCAAATCTTTATTGAATACTGAAGATATCTTAGAAGCATTTACTGAGTATTTTCAGCAACTTTATTCACCTAGAGAGAGCGATAAGATTAACAAGATGGACTTCTGGTCTAAAATTGAGTAATAAGATCCCCAATCAGTCCCTTAACATTATTAATTTACTGATCACGGAGGAAGAAATCTCTAAGGTAAAATAGTAAAATTGCAAGACAAAAAACTCCAGGCCCAGTTTTCTCCCTATTGAGTTTTACAAATTATTGTCTACAGAATTAACCCCTCATTTAAAAAAAAAAAAGTTTAATTATTATTATATACAGGGAAATGAAATGCCCAAAAATTTCACTGCTTCCTTGACTACTTTGATACTGAAACAAAATAAAGACCCAGACCTTAAAGAATCGTACAGGCCAATTTCATTACTAAATACAGATTATAAAATATTGACAAATATAATTGCTGCTTGTCTACAATCTCCATGAAAGGTAGTTATCCAATCCAGACCAGAAAGGATTTATGAAGGGGAGAAAGTCTATTTCTAATATTAGGAAATAGGAGATAACCTCCTCCTGTTCATAAGAAATACAAAAAAGAATATTCCACTCATCCTTGAGATTATTGCCAAATATAGCTTGTTTTCAAAGTCAGAAATTCTGTGGGTCTGTAAAAAGAAAGATTTGGATTTAGAAAAATGTATACCTTGAATGTCTTGTCATTTTTTTTATAAATAAAGGAAAATCTTCAAAAATGGGCTAAGCTACCACTATCACTATCTGAAAGAGTGAGTTTGTTTAAAATCATAGCTCTCCAAAAAAATTAAACATTACTCAGAATATACCACTACTGGGTGGTACTCCTTAGAAACTGCTAGTCTACCTATGGAACTGGGGATAGCTGAGGTAATCTGGATCTCTAACTTTAGGAAACTTTCCCTTAATATATCTAACATAATTGTTAAACAGAACCTGTCAATTTGGCAAAATGTAAGAAGCTGCTCTCTGATAGCCCCCCACCCATTCCCAGCCCATCACCTTCAAGGTTTGTTCTGGGATCTCACTAATATTCACACTAGGGAGTGATAAACAGGAGGCCTAAAAGTTGTAGCTAATCTATACAACCATGACATATTAATTAATATTAATTTGCTTACTTTGAAATTTGACCAAGTCTCCTCCTGGTTACCTTTCCAAAGCTTTCAGGTATTTAGCTTCCTTAAAACGTGGGGATTTCCCAAGCAATCTATTAGGAAGGGCACAACATGGAAGAATAGATGGCTAAGCTGCTCTAAGCTTAATAAACCTCTCACAGCTCATTACAACTACCTTCTCTCGGATCTTACGTCTTGATTACCATGGCAACTTAAAGCATGGATCAAAGAATTAGGAACCACATTTTATGATCAGGACTTTTACAGAACCATCCTTCTGACTAAAAAAAACAGTCCATTGTGTCACCATGCTAGAGGTATATATCAAGCTCTTATTAAAATGGCATAGGACTCCTCTTAGACTAGCTAAGATGTTTCTGACAGTTTCTCCTTCTACAGGGGTGCGTTGCTAACTTGCAGATTATTTCCATTGCGTATCTTTTTTTAACGTAGGTATTACGAGTCTTAATACAACCTTGTAATGCGTCACGGTAACACGACTACCGTGTTTATTTTTTATGCATAATCACGGCTGCGTTAAACATTCTCCCATAGAGATCAATGATAAATGAAAGAAGCACAGATTTTTCAGCTAACAATCGATCTCGCAAGAAATACGCACTGCTCTGTCATATTACGTACACGGAATGATGCACAACAAAAACACAGCTCAAATGTCCAAACAACAATCACGCAACATAGCACATACGCATTACACATTCACAATCGGAAAAGAAAAAGAATGCACAACATTTACATTAAACGAGGAATACATAAATACGTTACGATCTTGCAACACGGAACAAAACAACACGAAAAAAGAATTGCACACTCATACACAAATAAAACATTTGCATTCAAGATTACGGAACATTAGTACAAATAAGCATTTACAACACTTCATAAATACGACACCATCACAAATATATATTTACATTTACAGATAATACTTTTGGACAATGTTATGCAAAACGATCACTATGACATTATCACATTATACACATTCCACAAATACTACCTCAATATGAGCATGCACAAATTCATACAACTAATACACATTGCACACATACTAATTACTAACAAAGCACACCTGAACATACTTTACTTTGCAAACCGAGTTAGTGTGAGAGAGTGAGTTAGTGTTAGTGTGAGAGTTAGTGTTAGTGTGAGAGAGTGAGTTAGTGTTAGTGTGAGAGTTAGTTAGTGTTAGTGTGAGATAGTGAGTTAGTGTGAGAGAGTGAGTTAGTGTTAGTGTGAAAGTTAGTGTTAGTGTGAGAGAGTGAGTTAGTGTTAGTGTGAGAGTTAGTTAGTGTTAGTGTGAGATAGTGAGTTAGTGAGAGAGTGTTAGTGAGCGAGAGTTTGTTTGGGTGAGTGTGCGTGTGGTCTTGGTTAATACTTATATAAACACATTTACATGCAAACACATTCAATACATACATACACTTATCAATAACACTACATACACTCCATACCCCATCCCCTCTCATCCCCTCTCCATACCTCATTCCCTTTCATCCCATACCCCATTCCCTTTCATCCCATACCCCATTCCCTTTAAGCCCATCCCATAGTTAGATTTTGTTTACATATCCTCATTTTAGTCTTTTTCTACATTTTTGTCTGTGTAATACCCCTTACCCTCTTTTATTTATATCCCTTTAACACTTTTTGCACTTTTTACTGTTTTTTATTTATTTTGACCCTCTTTCATTTGGGCACATTCACTTTTTGTTTGAGTATGTCGGGAGGGGAGGATAGGGGGCAGATTATCCCACCGCTATTAGAGCTCATTAGGCAGCAGTTTAGAGAAGAGATTGTAAAGGAGGTTAGTCAGGAGAGAGGGAGAGGGAGGGGAACTAGAGAGGAAGGGGGACAGGTAGGGGACAGGAAGGGGGAGAGGAAGCGGTGGGTGGACCCGGCCACTTTGCTTAAAATTAACAAGTGGCTGGGACCAGTGGCGTGCAGTGTAGACAGGGAGCTTCACAGTCCGGGAAACAGAGGCTCACATCACAGGGGAAGCCCAGGCAGAGGGAGGAGAGATATACCATGGAGGAGAAGGAGGCCCTTATAGAGGCTTATATGGAGAGGGCTAGGAGACTGCAGGCACAGAAGGTCACCCCTAAGGAGAAGAGGAAGCTATGGCTGTAGATCAGGGATCCATAAAAGAGCAGTGGGGGTCCATAACAGGGATGTCAAGTCTATCCAGCACCGCTATCGGGACTGCAAAGCAGAACTAAAAAGAAAGCTCTCAAGGGAGAACGAATATACAGCTGGGACCGGTGGTGGGCCAGAAATAATATTTGAATATTCACGCTGGGAGGAGATGCTGCGTCCAACATCTCCGAGGTGGCCATAGTCGTATCGGAGGAGTTGATACCGGGAACCTGCCTCTCTCATCTGCCGGTAAGGATATTTAATAATCTCTTTACATCAAAAATAAATAATGTATTTTAGGATATGATTAACGCAATTAGACATTATTACGTAAACGCATTCACAATTAACTGGCGAAAGTTACATTTCGCGAAAAGCCATCACATTAGTATCTAGTCTACAGATTAGGTGGTATATCCAATATAAATCGTCGCCCGCAAAAGCCGGCAACGCCAAATATTGCGCGGGTTTGGTATCACATATAAAGCGTAACCTAGAAGTTACGCTTGTATATTTCTGCCTTCAGCCGTAGTTTTTTGGCCCATAGACTGACATACCAAACCCGCGCAGTTTGGTATCCAATATACAGCATAAGGACTTACGTGGTGAAAATGGAGAAATCTTACTCCATTTTCACCTCGCCACAAATTGCAGGCGTAGTAAGCCTTATGCTGAGTATTGGAGCCCCGTAACTCCCTAAACTACCTGCAGAAATAAAATCTAACACCTAACGCATGCGCAATGTCTATCTACCTGTCAACCGCAATCCCCCACCACAATCCCTAATAAAGTGTTTAACCCCTAAACCACTGCTCCCGGACCCTGCCGCCAGCTACATTATATGTATTACCCCCAAATGTGATCCCCCTACACTGCCGCCAGCTACATTAAATATCTTACCCCCTAATGTGAGCCCCTACACCGCCACCAGCTATATTAAATATCTTACCCCCTAATGTGAGCCCCTACACCGCCATCAGCTATAATAAATATCTTACCCCCTAATGTGAGCCCCTACACCGCCGCCACCTACATTAACTATATTAACCCCTAATCTGAGCCCCCTACCCCGCCGCCACCTATATTATATGTACTACCCCTAATCTGACCCCCTTACACCGCCGCCACCTATATTAAATTTATTAACCCCTAATCTAATCTAATCCCCCTACACCGCCGCCACCTATATTCAAATTATTAACCCCTAATCTAATCCCCCTACACTGCCGCCACCTATATTAAAATTATTAACCCCTAATCTAATCCCCCTACACCGCCGCCGCCTATATTAAATATATTAACCACTAAACCTGTCTAACCCTAACACCCCCAAACTTAATTATTATTAAAATAAATCTAAATAATATTAATAATATTAACTAAATTATTCATATTTAAATCTAAACACTTACCTATAAAATAAACCCTAAGATAGCTACAATATAATTAATTATTACATTGTAGCTATTTTAGGGTTTATATTTATTTTACAGGTAACTTTGTATTTATTTTAATTAGGTACAATAGCTATTAAATAGTTAATAACTATTTAATAGCTACCTAGTTAAAATAATTACCAAATTACCTGTAAAATAAGTCCTAACCTAAGTTACCATTACACCTAACACTACACTATCAATAAATTAATTAAATAAACTACAATTATCTCAACTAAAATACAGTTAAATACACTTATCTATATTACAAAAAAAATCAAACACTAAATTACAAAAAATAAAAAAAGATTACAAGAATTTTAAACTAATTACACCTAATCTAAGCCCCCTAATAAAATAACAAAGCCCCCCAAAATAAAAAAAATTCCTTACCCTAAACTAAATTAAAAAAGTAATCAGCTCTATTACCACCCCCTAAAAGGGCCTTTTGTGGGGCATTGCCCCAAAGTAATCAGCTCTTTTACCTGTAAAAAAAAGAACAACCCCCCCATTTACAACCCACCACCCACATACCCCCTACTCTAAACCCACCCAATCCCCCCTTAAAAAACCTAAGTCTAACCCCCAAGTGGTCTTTTTCTGTCCTGAAGACCGGCAGAGAAGGTCCTGTTCCAAGCGGAGAAGTCTTCTTCCAGGCGGCGACATCTTCTTCTTCCAGGAACCAGCCGGTGCGGAGGAGTTGAAGACCGATGACCGCGGAGCTGAAGACCGTCCTCTCTGGAACTGAAGACTGGCGATGCTGGAACTGAAGATCGGCGACGCTGGAACTGAAGACCAGAGACATGGAGCGTGGAGGATCCTCTTCATACGATCTCCGCTGTACACTGAATAGGAATTCAAGGTACGCAATTAAAAATGGCGTCCCTTGAATTCCTATTGGCTGATTTGAGCCTTCAAATTCAAATCAGCCAATCGGATGCAAGCTACTTTAATTCTATTGGCTGATTTGAATAGCCAATAGAATAAGAGCTACTGTAATTCTATTGGCTATTCTACCCAGCCAATAGAATTACAGTAGCTCTTATTCTATTGGCTATCCAAATCAGCCAATAGAATTAAAGTAGCTTGCATCCGATTGGCTGATTTGAATTTGAAGGCTCAAATCAGCCAATAGGAATTCAATAGGAATATTGTATACTAAATCACATTAGTATACAATATTTAAAATAATATACTTCAAAATGTGAAGACTAGAGCACTAATATGAACAATAGATTTATGAGTTCATCAACGTGATTGATTGTAAAGATAATGATGTTTTTCACATATGTTTGATTTCTTACTATATTACACAGCCAATTTTTCTCATATGAATCTATGGCATATCTAAATGTAAATATGTAAATATAGTTTGTGCAATGTACATTAATCTGTTTTAGGACAAAACACATATTGATCAAAATGCAAAACATAAGATATATTTGAAAATATGTCAGCATGGTGCTGTTAGAATATGCTTAGATATATAAAGGTTGTCCAGAGTGAAAGATGTGATTGAAAAATCAATATAGTTTCATCCAAACAGTGTAAGGATTAATTCATATATTTAGTATTAATATTCAAAAAACATTATATTTTTTTGGCAGTGTCCCTGTTAGTGAATGTTCGAGTCCATATGTTGATGTAATGAATGGTATAGAGCATGCTATTCCAATCAAATATATAATTTCATGCTATCATCAAGAAAATGTAATTATGCTTCTCTCATCAAGGGACCTGGAACTCCAAATGTGTAATTGTATTAATCTTCATGATTCAAATCCAGCATGTGATTTACAAGATGCTTTTAAATATACTTAGTTTAGGTAATTTTCATCATTGTCTTTGAATCTTTTTTTAAAGGAGCAACTATGCACTACTGGGAGTTATCTGAAGACATCTGTTGAATTAAAGGGACACTGAACCCAAATTTGTTCTTTTGTGATTCAGATAGACCATTTAATTTTAAGCAACTTTCTAATTTACTCCTATTATCATTTTTTGTTCGTTCTTTTGCTATCTTTAATTGAAAAAGAAGGCATCTAAGCTTTTTTCTTAGTTCAGCTCTCTGGACAGTACTTTTTTATTGGTTGATGAATTTATCCACCAATAAGCAAGGACAACCCAGGTTGTTCACCAAAAATGGGCCGGCATCTAAACTTACATTCTTGCATTTCAAATAAAGATACCAAGAGAATAAAGAAAATTTGATAATAGGAATAAACTAGAAAGTTGATTAAAATGTCATGCTCTATCTAAATCATGAAAAAAAAAATTGGGTTCAGTGTCCTTTTAATGTAAATAGGCAATTGTGTGCATCAACCAATCAGCAGGTTACTCACAGTAATGCAGTTCTTCTCCTGAGCCTACCTCGATATGCTTCTCAACTAAGGATACCAATAGACTGAAACAATTTAGATAATATAATCACACTTTAAAGTTGTTTAAAATCACATGTTGTGTCTAAATCATAAAAGAAAAATGTTGTGTTTCATGTCCCTTTAATGATAATAAGAAAATATCAAAGCATATGAGATGGATATTTATCTAATCAGCACATATGTAAATATTTGTTAGTGTGGTCTAAATGTATCCAATAACTGTCAAGCACTACCCAGGGGCAGAATACAAAATGGCCATGACCTAAGATTACATTAAAGGGACACTAAATCAAATATTTCCTTTGGTGAATCAGAAAGAGCATGCAATTTGTTAAAAACTTTAAAATTTACTCATATTCTCAAATTATCTTCGTTCTCTTGCTATCTTTTGTTTAAAAGCAGGAATGAAATCTGAGCAGCCAGCCCGTTTTGGGTTCAGCAACATGGATAGCTCTTGCTTATTGGAGGATTACATTTAAACAACAATAAACAAGCATAACCCAGCAATAGATAATAAAAGATAGCAATAGAACAAAGAAAAATGATAATAGGAAAGTTGCTTAGAATTGCATGCTCTATCTGATTCATGAAAGAAAGAAATTGGGTTTATTGTCCCTTTAAAAACAAAATTTATGCTTACCTGATAAATTTCTTTCTCTTGTGGTGTATCCAGTCCACTGGTTCATCCATTACTTGTGGGATATTCTCCTTTCCAACAGGAAGTTGCAAGAGGACACCCACAGCAGAGCTGTCTATATAGCTCCTCCCCTAACTGCCACTCCCAGTCATTCGACCGAAGACAAGCAAGAAAAAGGAGAAACTATAGGGTGCAGTGGGGACTTTAGTTTAAAAATAAAAAACACCTGCCTTAAAATGACAGGGCGGGCCGTGGACTGGATACACCACAAGAGAAAGAAATTTATCAGGTAAGCATAAATTTTGTTTTCTCTTGTAAGGTGTATCCAGTCCACGGGTTTATCCATTACTTGTGTGATACCAATACAAAAGCTTTAGGACACGGATGAAGGGAGTTCATTGTTTTCTAAATTAATTAATAAATAAAGAGATCATGTATTCTTCTTTACAATCTTTTATGTTGTTGACTGTCACTTTAAGTCATTTTTTTCTTCTTGCATTGTAATCAATTGTTAGACATTGTTCAGTTATTCTTTTGATCTTGCTAGTAAAGCTTTTATAATACAGAAGATTGTAAATAAGGATACTGTATTCTTCACATATATACTAATTAACGTATACATTTGACCAACATGTCTAAAGTAATGCCACTGTTACAGCAAACACATGTTCATGTCTCTGCGCAATTATATCTTTCGTGATCATTGCACAATTATTCAAAGCATAATTGCACATCCGTGATTTGACCAACATGTCTAAAGTAATGCCACTGTTACAGCAAACACATGTTCACGTCTCTGCGCAATTATATCTTTCGTGATCATTGCATAATTATTCAAAGCGTAATTGCGCATCCGTGATTTGACCAACATGTCTAAAGTAATGCCACTGTTACAGCAAACACATGTTCACATCTCTGCGCAATTATATCTTTCGTGATCATTGCACAATTATTCAAAGCGTAATTGCGCATCCGTGATTTGACCAACATGTCTAAAGTAATGCCACTGTTACAGCAAACACATGTTCACGTCTCTGCGCAATTATATCTTTCGTGATCATTGCATAATTATTCAAAGCGTAATTGCGCATCCGTGATTTGACCAACATGTCTAAAGTAATGCCACTGTTACAGCAAACACATGTTCACGTGTGTGCGCAATTATATCTTTCATGGTCATTGCACAATGATTCAAAGCGGAATTGCGCATTCGTGATTCAGAATTGATTTGGATATAGTAGTGTGATGATTATAATTTCTACAGACTTCAAATTTATTTTCAATTGGGTGTATTAAAATATTGAAATCGGAAAATTATAAATTTAGAATGCTAACAATTAATATGTTGAACTTTTGGATGATTAAATATTCAATGTATGAAATGGTGGATTATAGGGATTTTACGGATGCGCAATTCCATTTTAGCTCTGTGACGCATATTCTAGAGAGCGCAAGAAACATCATTCCTATTTCATGTGTGACAAATATAAATTCAGATATCTAAACATCATATGTAGCGTGTGTTGTGAGATCTATATAGGTTGAATATCTGACTATATACACATTTCTTAAATATATAATCCAATATTAATATATTATATGAATTAGGATATTTACCTGGTTCAGATTCTCTTGCTTCTTCTCCCAGGTCATAGATCGGAGAAGATGCTGCACCGGCCTCCGGGTCTGGACTTTCAGATCCAGCAGCTGGGGAAGGAGAAGAAGTCGACGAGCGACCGGATTCAAATCTGCTGGGGACCGGGAGATTGAGGAGGGCGCATAAAGTCACCACATAAGGTTGCAGGTATAGTTTCCGTGGGGGTGGAACCTTCTTTCCATCCCTCCGACGGAAAATTACTATATTATAGAAATCAAGATTTGCTATATACACACACAAAGTATGACAGTGGTTTTGTTTTGATGTTTTTTTTTTAATTATCAAAAGATGTGTTTTTATTTTGTTTTTGTATAGTGTCTGATTAGTTTATTAAAGAAATATCGTGAATTATTGTGAAGTTTAATGTTGCTCTATTAAATGTATTTATAATCCCAACAATGCACATCGATTTTGTGCTAGTGCGTGACATTAGAATATAATTTTTAAAGATGTGAATCTCGTGTTGCAAGATACGTTTACCACGCTATATTTCTGAAATGCGAATTTTGTATTTATAATAGACATAACTTTGCAAAATATTTTTAATTTTTATTTCCATGATTGTTCATTATTATTAAATAAACATCAATCTTGTATTGGTCGGAAATGCTCACATATTTTTTTTGAAAAGGCATATATTTTTTTTTTAATTTAAAGGGACATTACACAAAAATATTTTGTTTCATGAGCCGGATAGAGAATACATTTTTATACATTAAAATGTAACTCAATCTATTTATCTTATTCTTTAGATATCCTTTACAGAAGAAACAGCAATGCACATGGTTGATCCAATCACACAAGGCATCTCTGTGCATCCACCAATCTTCAGCTACTGAGCATATCTAGATATGTTTGTAAATGAAACTACATCAAAAGAATGAAGCAAATTAGATAATAGAAGTACATTTTATTGCTTAATTTTTGTTTTAATTAGGAATCCATAAAAAAATATAAATTTTTAATTAATGTCCCTGAGCTGATATGCAATATTTAATCTTATATAAAGGCATCTGTCTAAACATTGTAAATATGCATTGTTGCCCACCCACAAATAAGTAGATATTTCTCAGTAATGCTTTGCTGATCATAAACCTATGCATCTCGTTTGTGCAAACTTAGGATAGCATGAGAATAAACAATGAGGCCGATTTATGAAAGGTCTTGCGGACCTGATCCGACAGTGCGGATCAGGTCCGCAAGACCTCGCTCAATGCGGAGAGCAATATGCTCTCCGTATTCAGCATTGCACCAGCAACTCACAAGAGCTGCTGGTGCAACGCCAGCCCCTGCTGACTCACGACCAATGGGCCGCCAGCAGGGGGTGTCAGTCAACCAGATTGTACTCGATCGGGTTGATTTGTGGCGATTCCTGTCCGCAGGCAGACAGGGTTATGGAGCAGCAGTCTTTAGACCGCTGCTCCATAACTTGTGTTTCGGGTGAGTCTGAAGACTCGCCAGAAACACGGGTCTTCAAGCTCCGTTCAGAGCTTGATAGATAGGCCCCAATATGCTATTATTAAAGTCCATTTTTATTTTTTAGATTCTAATCTACTCTGTCTGAATCATGGAAGATTAGCTTATTTTTTTATTTCACTTTCAATAAAAATGAAATATCAATCACAAGCTCGAAACTAAAATTAAGTATTTATTAAAAATTATGTAGTCATGTGTGAAAATGAAAAATATATTTAAATATATGCTTTTAGATACACGTAAAAAAGTCTGCTTTGAATCATTTAAAATATCTATGGATGGAGATAAGTGGACATTTTAAAAACAAGTTTCTCACACAGGTCAAGCGTATATTCATATAATGGGATAGAATATGCAATATTTTTATTGTATACAATTAAATCTCTTCTTGGTTTACTGTCCCCCTTAATTGGACCCTCCCATTTCTTCCATTCACAGGTGTAATAATCAAAATCTCCCCTGTCTTTAACAAAACTATCTACCATATTAAAAGATATATAATACATACAAATACAAAGATGTATAATACACACATATCACATTAATCCACGAAATATCACAATAAACAGATATATATCAGAGTCAAAGTTGTATGTTTAGTCATACGGTATATGTATAATCCTTACATCGTTCTCAAAAGTGCTTTCTCTGTCACCGTTCACATAAAATAAACTTCAAAGGGAACTTACTGGCTCTATCCATCTCTCAAATAATGGAACTTTACATATAAAATACATCTTTTGATAATCTGTAAATTATGCCACTCCTTGATGATCTGTGTCAGTGTTATAACACTGATGTTACTAATAAATCATTTTTAGGTGTTCCATTTATTAAAGCTCCTTATTTTGATACCTGTGTATATACCTTCATATATAATACCTATCATATTATGCCTTAGTTGTGTATGGTGACTGAAAGTATTCACCCAGATGTATTTAATAGTTTTAAAATGATGCTGTAACAACTAATAAAATATCGGATCTACTGTTATGTGTGTGTATTTATCCCTTGTTATGGTGGCTAAAATATCAATGAACCATGTGATGAAATGGGAGTGTGAAACAGATTGTGACTAATATATGGATTACATTAGGTGTATACCTACTTACAAGTGGTGATGACACCTTGCGATCTATAACATATACCCCAAAACCTATACTTAGATAGCGAATAAATGTGTTGTTTGGTCGTAATACCACAAAGGTGTGGTATTAAAAACTGGTGCATCTATTATAGACTAAGGGGAAGTGCTGAAAATGTATGTGTGCTTAAATGGGGATCGACATCCTACAATGGCTACTTGGTGTGCTCTTGAGTTGTTACTGCTGCAAGAGAATGTGATAATATGTCAGCGCTGCATTTGTATCTGCTATAGATGCTGTGAAAGAATGTGCAGCATTTGGGTGTTTATGCTCTTAGTCATCTGATTCTGATTGGATCCCTATCCACATACATACTAGCAGCTTTCTATCTCAACATGCCTTATTGTATTATGTTTATCCCCATATTATGATATTTACATATGCTCTTGATAGGTAGTGAAACATCTGTCATATATCATATATATATATATATATATATATATATATATATATAAAAATGAGTTTGCAAGCCCTATCATATCGAGAACACATTCTACCACTTCCCAATCCAACTTTAGATAAAACTATATTTTATTAATTATTGTCATTAGTAAACACTCCAATGTTGCACATTCTTTCACAGCATCTATAGCAGATATAAATGCAGCAGCTATTTACTACATATTGGTCGATAGTACTCTAGGTTGGAGTCACGGCAGTTGGTCACAACCTCGTATACTTCCCCTCATGACTCTATCCTATCATAGAGCTTCGATACATAACTATACCTCTGTGGTATTACTATACACATTCACTTCCCCATTTTCAAGCACCCTTTCACAGAGTGCTGACACTTCACCACATTTCTTAAGGCAGCACGATCTAACAGCACATTAGTAAACACCTCTATGCTTCACATTATTAAATTCCACATTGCCGCACATTCTAGTTTAGCATTTATAGTAGATACAAATATAACCGCTATATTTTATAGTAGATACAAATATAACCGCTATATGCTGCATATAGAGTGTTAGGACCCCAGTTTGGTGTCACGTCACTTGACTATTCCCACATATACTCCTACTTATGTTTCTATCCTATCATAGAGCTTTGATATACAACCACACCTCTGTGGAAACTTTACACTTATTCACTTCCCCACCATCATTCACCCTTTCAACGAGCGCTGACAAATTATCACTTTCTCTTGCAGCAGTAACGACTCAAGAGCACACCAAGTAGCCATTGTAGGATGTCGAGCCCCCTTTTAACCACACATACATTTTCAGCACTTCCCCATAGTCTATAATAGATGCACTAGTTTTTAGTAAACATATTTTAACACATCCAAACCGGTATAGTGCGTACACACTTTTGTCACACATCCCCACACTCCCCCTTTATGACTCTACCCTATCATAGAGCGTATGTTTTATAACCACACCTTTGTGGTATTATGGCCAAACAACACATTTATTCTAAGTATAGGTTTTGGGGTATATGTTATAGATTGCAAGGTGTCATCACCACTTGTAAGTAGGTATACACCTAATGTAATCCATATATAAGTCACGATCTGTTTCACACTCCCATTTCATCACACGGTTCATTGATATTTTAGCCGCCATAACAAGGGATAAATACACACACATAACAGGAGATCCAATATTTTATTAGTTGTTACAACATCATTATAAAACTATTAAATACATCTGGGTGAATACTTTCAGTCACCATACACAACTAAGGCATAATATGATAGGTATTATATATGAAGGTATATACACAGGTATCAAAATAAGGAGCTTTAATAAATGGAACACCTAAAAATGATTTATTAGTAACATCAGTGTTATAACACTGACACAGATCATGAAGGAGTGGCATAATTTACAGATTATCAAAAGATGTATTTTATATGTAAAGTTCCATTATTTGAGAGATGGATAGAGCCAGTAAGTTCCCTTTGAAGTTTATTTTATATGAACGGTGACAGAGAAAGCACTTTTGAGAACGATGTAAGGATTATACATATACCGTATGACTAAACATACAACTTTGACTCTGATATATATCTGTTTATTGTGATATTTTGTGGATTAATAATATAATGCAATGTGATATGTGTGTATTTATACATCTTTGTATTTGTATGTATTATATATCTTTTAATATGGTAGATAGTTTTGTTAAGGACAGGGGAGATTTTGATTATTACACCTGTGAATGGAAGAAATGGGAGGGTCCAATTAAGAGAGTACATAGGAGAGGTATAAAAGCCAGTGTATCCATGTTAACAACAGATGCCTGATGAAACAGCTAGGTTTAAGCTGAGAAACGCGTTGCAATCTGTTGCATTTATCATTTTAAAATCACTTTTGGGTAATGTACATACCCAATGGTTTTTAATATTGTTTTTATTTGCTTAACAACATGGAAGCCTAAGCTTTATTGGCTACTGGGCACACTTAGGCTACTACATCCTATGGAGGATCAGTTTGCTGGGAAACTGTTAAGGTCTCAGCCTGCGCCATTTAGCACATTTGGTGCTGCTCCACTTGTGAGTATAGTTTCACTACTTGTTTGATGATATCAGTGAATTTGTATGCAGTATTACACTAGGAGGCGCCTTCTTTTGTGATCTACTTTCACAGATAATTTAAATATGAATCATGTTTTTCAAATAATTATTATTTTGATTTTAAAACCACAAATATGTCTATTATCTTGGATAGATAGTCTGTTCTACTGACTTAATCACATGTTTAGACATATATATACTTCTTATATGTGCCAAACAATCAACATATAACATTTATAATTATTATTCCCTTATGTATTGTATGATCCACTGTGAGTGAAATATCTTACAATGGCTGTATTTATAAAGCTTTGCCTTAAAGGGACATTAAACAATATTTTATTTCCTGATTCAGATGTACTGAATACAATATTAAACAAATTTATAATATATTTATAGTATCTCATTTGCTTTTATAGATTTATATTTTTGCTTTTAAAGCATATTTAGATAGGCTTAGGTGCTGCTGATTGGTGGCTGCACAAAGATGAATTGTGTAATTGGCTAACCCATGTGCATTGATCTTTATTTAACAAAGGGTATCTAAAAAATGAATTACATTAGATAATAGAAGTAATTCTGTCTGAATCATGAAATCAAATTATGTGTTTAATGTCCCTTTAAGGACCAAACCATTAGGAATAGGTGCAGTTGACATTGTATAAATAAAATAATTTTAAATAAAGGGTAATGGAAATACCTATAGAAATGTGATTACACTCCAACAAGTAAAGAGTATAATTGTGAAAAATTCTATTTTGATATATCTATAGTTAACTGACCCTTCAAATGACTCCACTATAGTGAAAAAGTCATCAATATGTCATACAATAAATAGCTTGGTATAAAAGTGAAATTAAATTATGTTTGATTTAAATAAAATTTAAACTATATTACCTTTGAAAGAAATAAAGCAGAATAAATAACCTATATATTTTTTAAAGAAATTATGGATACCCAAGAAAGATTATATAGATTAAAATGTAAATCTAACAGTAAACTACATTGTGACTTTAATGTAAGAAGTTAAACACTTTAATTTCTTAAAAGTGAAATGAGCAAAGTTGTTATCTATAATTTATACTACATATCCTCGTCAAACATTTTATGATTTTGACATCTCTAAATCACACAATCAAACCACAGATGACTGTATATAACTCCACCTTAAATTTGCTAAAATACTTGAGTTTAAAATTATCTGCTTAATCTGTGTTGATATTTTTAAATTCCAAGATTTCAAAATTAGTCTATTTGATATCAGGCCTGTGCTTGTAAAATAGATACTTTAACAGTCATGGGACTAATATTTTGTTTACATGTCAGAATATTAGATGGATGTATTTCTTCTTAGCTTACTGTGATAGAGATGTATCAAATATGTATTTTCAAGAAAATAACAAAATGTTAAAGATATACGCCTAGATTACGAGTTTTGAATTAGGAGGGATGCGTTAGTTACGTGTACTTTATTTCCTTTGCGCACTTTTCTTAACAACGGTATTACAAGTCTCAAAACAACCTTGTAATGCGTCACTGTAACACGACTACCGCGTTTATTTTCGAAGCGTAATCACGGCAGCGTTAAACATTCTCCCATAGAGATCAATGATAAATGAAAGAAGCACGGATTTTTCAGCTAACACTCGTCATATTACGTATACCACATAATGCACAACAAAAACACACAGCAAATGTACAAACAACAATCAGGCAACATAGCACATACGCATTACACATTCACAATCGGAAAAAGAAAAAGAATAAACAACATTTACACTAAACGAGGAATGCATAAATACCTTACGATCTTGCAACATGGATCAAAACAACACGAAAAAACATTTGCACACTGATACACAAACAAAACATTTGCATTCAAGATTACGGAACATTAGTACAAAGAAACATTTACAACACTTCACAAATATGACACCATCACAAATCAACATTTACATTTACAGATAATACTTTTGGACAATGTTATGCAAAGATCACTATGACATCATCACATTATACACATTCCACAAAAACTAACTCAATATGAGCATGCGCAAATTCACACAACTAATACACATTGCACACATACTAATTACTAACAAAGCACACCTGAACATACTTTACCTTGCAAACCGGTACATCATTAAACATTTACATAGGGTATATAAGCACGCTACAAGCATGGCTTCTTTGACTGTGTTACTGGAGGATTTTTGGAGATTAGAGAGATTTACTGGTATTGTGAGATTTAGTGTTAGTGAGTGAGTTAGTGGTAGTGTGAGATAGTGACTTAGTTAGTGGTAGTGTGAGATAGTGACTTAGTTAGTGGTAGTGTGAGATAGTGACTTAGTTAGTGGTAGTGTGAGATAGTGAGTTAGTGGTAGTGTGAGATAGTGAGTTAGTTGGTAGTGTAAGATAGTGAGCTAGTGGTAGTGTGAAATAGTGAGTTAGTGGTAGTGTGAGATAGTGAGTTAGTGGTAGTGTGAGATAGTAAGAGAGCGGTAGTGTGAGATAGTGAGAGAGTGGTAGTGAATGAGAGTTTGTTTGGGTGAGTGTGCGAGTGATTTTTCTGAATACTTAATACATTTACATGCAAACACATTCAATACATACATACACTTATCAATAACACTCCATACACTCCCTACCCCATCCCCTCTCATACAACACCCCATACCCCATTCCCTTTCATCCCATACCCCATTCCCTTTAAGCCCATACCCCATTCCCTTTAAGCCCATACCCATCCCATAGTTAGATTTGGTTTACATATCCTCATTTTAGTCTTTGTATACATTTTTGTTTGTTAAATACTCCTTACCCTCTTTTATTTATATCCCTTTCACACTTTGAGCACCTTTTTTGCATTTTTGTTATTTATTTTGACCCCCTTTCATTTGGGCACATTCACTTTTGGTTGGAGACTGTCGGGAGGGGGGGATAGGGGGCAGATTAGCCCGCAGATATTAGAGTTCCTCAGGAATCAGTTTAGGGAAGAGATTATAGAGGAGGTCAGGCAGGAGGTTCGTCAGGAGAGAGGGAGGGGGAGAGGAACAGGACAGGAAGGGGGGGAGGAAGTGGTGGGTGGATCCGGCCACTTTGTGCAAGATGAACAAATTGCTGGGCCCAGTGGTGGGCAGCGTAGAGCTTCACAGTCCGGGAAACAGAGGCTGACATCACAGGGGGAAGCCAAGCTGACTAGGGAGGCGAGATATACCATGGATGAGAAGGAGGCCCTCATAGAGGCTTATATGGAGAGGGCTAGGAGGCTGCAGGCTCATAAGCCCATCCCTAGGGAGAAGAGGAAGCTATGGCTGGAGATCAGGGATGCCGTTAATGCAGTGGGGGTCCATAACAGGGATGTTGAGTCTATAAAGCATCGCTACCAGGACTGCAAAATGGAACTCAAAAGAAAGCTCTCGGGGGTGGAGCCAACTACCAAGACAGCTAGACGTGTGTCTATGCAGCTCCGGGCTCTCAAATATAATTATTGAATTTAACTACTACATAAAGAGCCCAAACTTTTCTTATAGTGTCCTAGAAAGCTAATTTAACCATCGTATACTTCATGAAACGGAAGATACCTCACTAAACGAGCACAACTCTGATCTCCACTTTCAAGCTGTGACACGTGGAGTTACCAGACAGAGTCTATAATCCAACGACACTGCTATTATGGAAGCCCTAGAGCTATGGGAGCAACGTACCCTACTGTCCCTGGAGCTACACTTTAAAAGTTTAAAGGACAATCTAACGTCACTGCTATTGGCCCTTTAAAGGACAATCTAACGTCACTGCTATTGGCCGCAGCTGAACTACGCAGCTAAAAGCGCAGATCCTGTACAGGGTGTCGGGAGCAATATGGCACTTGCAGACAACACCCTGGACAGCGGATTTACAACAGTAGGGGAAAGAGGTGCTCACACGCTTAGCTCTCCCTCACACCTACTCGAGAGACGCAACTACACAGAGGTTATCCGTCATGGCAGGGGGGCCGTTCATCAGATGGCAGGGAAGCATCTGTTCTTGCTATCTATCCCAGCTGAGAGGAAGGCGGCTGATGTTTTGATGCGGGAAACAGGTATCATTCCGCATCTACCGAGGACATTTTCCCTAAGCAGCGGAGAGGAACAATGTGATGTCTTCAAGATGAAGATGGCTTGCGTGAGGAGGAGAGTCCTATTGATGGATGCGCATGCATGGCTACCCGCCGATGGGGAAATACATCTGACTTCCTTATGCTCCGGACACCCACATTTCCCCAGAGGCAGAGGTACTTCCAGTCTTCATGATAACATGGATCCCATGGTTTCTCAAAACTTCAAGCAGCCCTTAAAGTTTTTCCAGCTTGGCCCGGTAAGAGCCCCTTTGAGAACAGGGGTGGGTTAAATTAGTAAGACTTTTTTTCTCATGAGAGGGCCGAATATCGACCTAGGAAACATGTGAAAGACAAATTGGCTTGACAGTGGAATTTTGCGATGAGACTTGCTACAGAGTTTACCGGACCGTATCCCACCTTAAACATGTGACTTTTAGTTCATTTATTCATAATGTTATCTCACACCAATTATCCATAATGTTGTGTTCCTGTTATGTGTAGGCTGTTTTTTTATAGCTAATCAATAATTCAGGATATCAATGTACAGGGAGTGCAGAATTATTAGGCAAATGAGTATTTTGACCACATCATCCTCTTTATGCATGTTGTCTTACTCCAAGCTGTATAGTCTCGAAAGCCTACTACCAATTAAGCATATTAGGTGATGTGCATCTCTGTAATGAGAAGGGGTGTGGTCTAATGACACCCTATATCAGGTGTGCATAATTATTAGGCAACTTCCTTTCCTTTGGCAAAATGGGTCAAAGAAGGACTTGACAGGCTCAGAAAAGTCAAAAATAGTGAGATATTTTGCAGAGGGATGCAGCACTCTTAAAATTGCAAAGCTTCTGAAGCGTGATCATCGAACAATCAAGCGTTTCATTCAAAATAGTCAACAGGGTCGCAAGAAGCGTGTGGAAAAACCAAGGCGCAAAATAACTGCCCATGAACTGAGAAAAGTCAAGCGTGCAGCTGCCAAGATGCCACTTGCCACCAGTTTGGCCATATTTCAGAGCTGCAACATCACTGGAGTGCCCAAAAGCACAAGGTGTGCAATACTCAGAGACATGGCCAAGGTAAGAAAGGCTGAAAGACGACACACAAGCTGAAACGTCAATACTGGGCCAAGAAATATCTCAAGACTGATTTTTCTAAGGTTTTATGGACTGATGAAATGAGAGTGAGTCTTGATGGGCCAGATGGATGGGCCCGTGGCTGGATTGATAAAGGGCAGAGAGCTCCAGTCCGACTCAGATGCCAGCAAGGTGGAGGTGGAGTACTGGTTTGGGCTGGTATCATCAAAGATGAGCTTGTGGGGCCTTTTCGGGTTGAGGATGGAGTCAAGCTCAACTCCCAGTCCTACTGCGAGTTTCTGGAAGACACCTTCTTCAAGCAGTGGTACAGGAAGAAGTCTGCATCCTTCAAGAAAAACATGATTTTCATGCAGGACAATGCTCCATCACACGCGTCCAAGTACTCCACAGCGTGGCTGGCAAGAAAGGGTATAAAAGAAGAAAATCTAATGACATGGCCTCCTTGTTCACCTGATCTGAACCCCATTGAGAACCTGTGGTCCATCATCAAATGTGAGATTTACAAGGAGGGAAAACAGTACACCTCTCTGAACAGTATCTGGGAGGCTGTGGTTGCTGCTGCACGCAATGTTGATGGTGAACAGATCAAAACACTGACAGAATCCATGGATGGCAGGCTTTTGAGTGTCCTTGCAAAGAAAGGTGGCTATATTGGTCACTGATTTGTTTTTGTTTTGCTTTTGAATGTCAGAAATGTATATTTGTGAATGTTGAGATGTTATATTGGTTTCACTAGTAAAAATAAATAATTGAAATGGGTATATATTTGTTTTTTGTTAAGTTGCCTAATAATTATGCACAGTAATAGTCACCTGCACACACAGATATCCCCCTAAAATAGCTATAACTAAAAACAAACTAAAAACTACTTCCAAAACTATTCAGCTTTGATATTAATGATTTTTTTGGGTTCATTGAGAACATGGTTGTTGTTCAATAATAAAATTAATCCTCAAAAATACAACTTGCCTAATAATTCTGCACTCCCTGTATATGCCTTACAATGTTTTACACTCCTTTGTTCAGTTTACTCCCCAGGCTGTAGTACTACGGTAATTTATTTTAAGATGTAGAATAGGTTAGCAGAGACAAAAAGCCGGAGCCTAGCACCCCCTCTCACTGGCAGATCTTTCTGAGGCAACAAATGAACAGATCACATGGCTCCCAAGCTCTTTCCTAGGTCCCTATGTCTATGTTCACCATTTTTAGAGTCTGCTCCCCCAGATAGCAGGTATTGGTCTAAGACTATATATGTAGCCCGGTAGAGAACTCATATTTTAAATGTGTGACTAGACATAGGCTAAATGTATAGTTTAAAATGTACAGCTGGCATGATGGGTACTGTTCAGTGTTTGCAAGCTATACTGATATCTCAAACTATATCTAATACCACTAAGCTCCATTTATCCCTTAGCAACATGGACAGATAGGGTACATTGGATACATACTAAGATAATAGAGCTGATGTCCTAATGGAACACGCATCTAACCCACCATCAAATATTGCAGTTAATCCAAGCAGTTATATGAGGGGACATTACTAGAGTTATGAATGACTAGAAATATATATTTTAAGGATCCCTAGGGGTAGTAGCTATAACCCTATCCACATCCTGTATTGACAGTCATTACTGCATACTCAGCAATGTTTACACAGCCTTTATCTTACAATAAATCGGACTACAGAGCAAAATGATAAGGCTATAATCTCAATCAGACTCCTTCCTCTAGCTTGCAAGTTTTTCATTATTCAACAGACATTTTAGAGACTCTTACAGTTATACTTTACTGATAATATCCTACGTGCTACTAGATCCGAAGTTGGTCAGAATTTTTTTTTTTTTTTTTTTTTTTTAGTATAGCCAGTGTGTATTGAAGTTTACAGATCATCAAAATGTTTTACTGATTTCTTTAGCATGCCATGTTTGGTTATTGAGCTCTGATGATATTTGCATCATATAGAATACCTGTATTTCTAGATATCTTATACCACTTTATGACGCTTATATTTCTAGACAATTATACTCCCTAAGCAGACGTTATTAATGAGACAATGCACCTACTTTTGTTAGGCCCCTCTCCTCCCTTTCCCGCCGGTACCTGTTGCCTGCGGGTCATACCCCTACTCCTTTTCCCCGCATCGCCTATAGCTGGCATTTCCCTAGGAGAGGAGTTCATGCCGAAGTCCTATGCATTCCATATATTTAATAATCCCTCTCACACATAACTTTGACAAGGGCTACCCCCCACTCATTTGTTACCTTTTTCCTTTCCTGCACTTTACCATATCTCAAGTTTAAAAGCTGACATACTTTATTATACTAAACATGTGGTTTTGGGGCTTCCTACAATGTTTGCAGCAGTTGGTAGTATTCTAATGTTATAACTGAGGTTGTATCTCCCTAATTCCTTTATGTCCCCTTTAAAATCCTCGATTACAGAAGCTACAATCCCTTGTGCCCTCCTCAGGCCTGTTCGACACTGAGGCCGGATAAAGGTCTCAATCATATACACATATACCGTTTGTTATGCATACTGTAATGGCCTCATTTCCTAGCTTAACAGTTCGTCATAGTTTTTTTTATCAGAATTCTACTGTGTTTGATTCTCCTGTGTTATGGTCTAATGTTCCTGCACTTGCTGAAATTGTTTATATGCTGGTTTTATATGTATCCGTATTTGGTGTCTCATCACCCTAACTACAACATAACTTCACTTAGGGGGTACATAGAATGTTCTGCCCTCCCCCCCTCCCCAGCTTCCAATGATATATATACCCTCGCCCCATAGAGATACACATAGCACATAGGACGCCTCTCATAGTTCCCTATCTTAGCCATTGCTTTGTACATATATGGCATACATAGATTTATAAACAAACCCATACTGCAGCCTTCCCAAATTAGGCTCCGCCCCCCTGCTTTCTCCTCCCCTGTCCCCCCCCCTCCCACAACTCGAGTGGCTCTTGCCCACTGTAATCCCTCTTCCTTCCAGTGTTCTACGACCTACTTATGGTCATTCTAAAAGCTAACTCCCCACATCATCGCAGAAATTCTCATTTTATTCATACTAAAGATGTGGAGACCAGATTACAATTATTAAAATATAAAATGAAGTTTCACTTCAGTTCGCCCAAGCATATATCTGACACCTCCCTAGACACAACATAGGTTTCTACATGTTAAGGCTGGCCTTATTGTATTACTATGGTTATGTTTATATGTTATTCCTGTGAGCCCTAAAAATTTATGATTTAACTTGATATATAGCTCAGTTACTCCTCTAATAGCCTAGCAGATATAAGGGGTGTCACAATTTTTGTGCTGTACTCTAATGTTAATTTTATGATTGGGCAAATGTTGTATTTTATATTCTTTGTGCTTTTTGAAACTTCAATAAAAAATCTTTTTTAAAAAAAAAAAAAAAGAAAGCTCTCGAGGGAGAACCAATACCTAACAGGGACTGGTGGCAGTCCTGAAATGATCGTGGAATATTCCCGATGGGAGGAAATGTTGCGTCCCAGTATCTCCAAGCTGGCCATAGTCGGGATCAGAGGAGTTGATACTGGGAACCTGCCACTCTCATCTGCCGGTCAGCTCATTTAATAATCTCTTTACATCAAAAATAAAGAATGTATTTAAGGATATGATTAAAGCAATTACGCTTTTTTAGACATTATTACGTAAACACATTCACAATTACCTTACAATTACATTAGTATCTAGTCTACAGATTAGGTGTGCATTTAATCAGACTGAAAATAAACGCAAAAACACATTCAGATTGACCATATAGATATCAGAAACACGGTTTGGAAAATGTGGAAATCGTATTGATTGTTGTATTTGAAAGTGTATTAATGAGGCTGCATTTGTAATTCTATTGTAAGCAAAAGCATTTACATCTTTATTTGGAACTGTGCTAATATCTCAATTTCTTTCTTTTTACAATATACAGAGCAACCACAGGCTCCTCCTTCATCCAGGTATAAGAGTGGTGCAGATGACTCGCCACCTTGGGGAGACATGGAAGACATCCCTCTATCCTCATGCTCTGAAGAAGCCCCCACTGCAGAAGAGATCCCTGCAGCAGCCCCTCCTGCACCAGCAGCCCCTCCTGCACCAGCAGCCTGCCGTGCACCAGCAGCTACTCAGGAGGAGATAGACGAGCTGCAGATATTAAGAGATTTTCTTGAAGAGATGTGTGCCTCCTGGAGGGAAAATGCAGAAAGCAGAATCCAGCTGATGGAAGTAATTAATGAGATTCGACAAGACCAAAAAGAGCTTCGCCAAGACCAAAGAGAGATCTTGCATACTTTGAAAGATATATTGCAGGTCCTATGGGAGGTGCATAATGCACCATCTGCTGCTGGCCCATCTGCTGCTGGCCCATCTGCTGCTGGCCCATCTGCTGCTGGGCCATCTGATCCTGGGCCATCTGAGCCTGGTACTCCTCCATCTCTTCCTCAATCTCCTCCTCAGCCGGGTGATCCCAGTACTCCTCTTTCCCCTCTTCCCCAAACATCTCCGATGAGAACTCGTCGGAGGGGGCAGTTGCCCCCCCCCCAGAGCCTCAGTCTCGTGGGAAGAGGGGAAGAAGGGGAACTATTTTTATATATTTTTATTTATTTACGGCTAGATTTAGAGTTTTGTCGGTAACGACCCGCGTATGTAACGCTGGCTTTTTTCTGGCCGCACCTTTAAAATAACTCTGGTATTGAGAGTCCACAGAATGGCTGCTTTAGGCTCCAAAAAAGGAGCGTAGAGCATATTTAACGCAACTTCAACTCTCGATACCAGAGTTGCTTACGGACGCGGCCAGCCTCAAAAACGTGCTCGTGCACGATTCCCCCAACAATGGGGCTGTTTGAGCTGAAAAAAAAACTAACACCTGCTAAAAAGCCGCGTTCAGCTCCTAACGCAGCCCCATTGTTTCCTATGGGGAAACACTTCCTAAGTCTGCACCTAACACCCTAACATGAACCCCGAGTCTAAACACCCCTAACCTGACCCCTGTATATTATTTTTAACCCCTAATCTGCCGCTCCGTAAACCGCCGCTACTTACATTATCCCTATGTACCCCTAATCTGCTGCCCCTAACACCGCCGACCCCTATATTATATTTATTAACCCCTAATCTGCCCCCCACAACGTCGCCTCCACCTGCCTACACTTATTAACCCCTAATCTGCCGAGCGGACCGCACCGCTATTATTATAAAGTTATTAACCCCTAATCCGCCTCACTAACCCTATAATAAATAGTATTAACCCCTAATCTGCCCTCCCTAACATCGCCGACACCTAACTTCAATTATTAACCCCTAATCTGCCGACTGGAGCTCACCACTATTCTAATAAATGTATTAACCCCTAAAGCTAAGTCTAACCCTAACACTAACACCCCCCTAAATTAAATATAATTTTAATCTAACGAAATTAATTAACTCTTCTTAAATAAATTATTCCTATTTAAAGCTAAATACTTACCTGTAAAATAAATCCTAATATAGCTACAATATAAATTATAATGATATTATAGCTATTTTAGGATTAATATTTATTTTACAGGTAACTTTGTATTTATTTTAACCAGGTACAATAGCTATTAAATAGTTAAGAACTATTTAATAGCTAAAATAGTTAAAATAATTACAAATTTACCTGTAAAATAAATCCTAACCTAAGTTACAATTAAACCTAACACTACACTATCAATAAATAAATTAAATAAAATACCTATAATTATCTACAATTAAACCTAACACTACACTATCAATAAATAAATTAAATACAATTACAAGTACAAAAAATAAAAAAGAACTAAGTTACAAAAAATAAAAATATATTTACAAACATTAGAAAAATATTACAATTTTAAACTAATTACACCTACTCTAAGCCCCCTAATAAAATAACAAAGCCCCCCAAAATAAAAAAATGCCCTACCCTATTCTAAATTACTAAAGTTCAAAGCTCTTTTACCTTACCAGCCCTGAACAGGGCCCTTTGCGGGGCATGCCCCAAGAAGTTCAGCTCTTTTGCCTGTAAAAAAAAAAATACAATACCCCCCCCAAAATTACAACCCACCACCCACATACCCCTAATCTAACCCAAACCCCCCTTAAATAAACCTAACACTAAGCCCCTGAAGATCTTCCTACCTTATCTTCACCATACCAGGTTCACCGATCGATCCAGAAGAGCTCCTCCGATGTCCTGATCCAAGCCCAAGCGGGGGGCTGAAGAGGTCCATGATCCGGCTGAAGTCATCATCCAAGCGGGAGCTGAAGAGGTCCATGACCCGGCTGAAGTCTTCATCCAAGCGGGAGCTGAAGAGGTCCAGCCAATCAGCCAATCAGAATCAGCCAATCAGAATCAAGTTCAATCCGATTGGCTGATTGGATCAGCCAATCGGATTGAACTTGATTCTGATTGGCTGAGTCCATCAGCCAATCAGAATATTCCTACCTTAATTCCGATTGGCTGATAGAATCCTATCAGCCAATCGGAATTCGAGGGACGCCATCTTGGATGACGTCCCTTAAAGGAACCGTCATTCATCGGGAAGTCGTTGTCGAAAGAAGATGGGTCCGCGGTGGAGGTCTTCAAGATGGAGCCGGTCCTCATCGGATGAAGATAGAAGATGCCGCTTGGAAGATGATGGTTGCCGGTCCGGATCTACTCTTCTTCCCGGATAGGATGAAGACTTTGGAGCCTCTTCTGGACTTCTTCAGCCGTCGGATGATGGATGTCTAGCCCCCGCTTGGGCTTAGATGAAGATTTTGGAGCCAGGACCGATCGGTGATACCCGGTGAGGTGAAGATAAGGTAGGAAGATCTTGAGGGGCTTAGTGTTAGGTTTATTTAAGGGGGGTTTGGGTTAGATTAGGGGTATGTGGGTGGTGGGTTGTAATGTTGGGGGGGTAGTGTATGTTTATTTTTACAGGCAAAAGAGCTGAAT
This sequence comes from Bombina bombina, assembly GCF_027579735.1. Taxonomy (NCBI): domain Eukaryota; kingdom Metazoa; phylum Chordata; class Amphibia; order Anura; family Bombinatoridae; genus Bombina; species Bombina bombina. The sequence continues at coordinate 511,940,487 of NC_069501.1, read as the reverse complement.
TCTTTGGGGCATGCCCCGCAAAGGGCCCTGTTCAGGGCTGGTAAGGTAAAAGAGCTTTGAACTTTTGTAATTTTTGAATAGGGTAGGGCATTTTTTATTTTGGGGGGCTTTGTTATTTTATTAGGGGGCTTAGAGTAGGTGTAATTAGTTTAAAATTGTTGTAATATTTTTCTTATGTTTGTAAATATTTTTTTATTTTTTGTAACTTAGTTCTTTTTTATTTTTTGTACTTTAGTTAGTTTATTTCATTGTAGTTATTTGTAGGTATTGTATTTAATTAATTTATTGATAGTGTAGTGTTACGTTTAATTGTAGGTAATTGTAGGTATTGTATTTAATTAATTTATTGATAGTGTAGTGTTAGGTTTAATTGTAACTTAGGTTAGGATTTATTTTACAGGTAATTTTGTAATTATTTTAACTATTTTAGCTATTAAATAGTTCTTAACTATTTAATAGCTATTGTACCTGGTTAAAATAAATACAAAGTTACCTGTAAAATAAATATTAATCCTAAAATAGCTATAATATCATTATAATTTATATTGTAGCTATATTAGGATTTATTTTACAGGTAAGTATTTAGCTTTAAATAGGAATAATTTATTTAATAAGAGTTAATTAATTTAGTTAGATTTAAATTATATTTAACTTAGGGGGTGTTAGTGTTAGGGTTAGACTTAGCTTTAGGGGCTAATACATTTATTAGAATAGCGGCGAGATTCGGTCGGCAGATTAGGGGTTAATAATTGAAGTTAGGTGTCGGCGATGTTAGGGAGGGCAGATTAGGGGTTAATAAATATAATATAGGGGTCGGCGATGTTAGGGCAGCAGATTAGGGGTACATAGCTATAATGTAGCTGGCGGCGGCGTGCAGACGGCAGATTAGGGGTTAATAAGTGTAGGTAGCTGGCGGCGACGTTGTGGGGGGCAGATTAGGGGTTAATAAATATAATATAGGGGTCGGCGGTGTTAGGGGCAGCAGATTAGGGGTACATAAGGATAACGTAGGTGGGGGTCGGCAGATTAGGGGTTAAAAAAATGTAATCGAGTGTCTGCGATGTGGGGGGACCTCGGTTTAGGGGTACATAGGTAGTTTATGGGTGTTAGTGTACTTTAGGGCACAGTAGTTAAGAGCTTTATGAACCGGCGTTAGCCCAGAAAGCTCTTAACTACTGACTTTTTTCTGCGGCTGGAGTTTTGTCGTTAGATTTCTAACGCTCACTTCAGCCACGACTCTAAATACCGGAGTTACAAAGATCCCATTGAAAAGATAGGATACGCAATTGACGTAAGGGGATCTGCGGTATGGAAAAGTCGCGGCTGAAAAGTGAGCGTTAGACCCTTTTTTGAATGACTCCAAATACCGGCGGTAGCCTAAAACCAGCGTTAGGAGCCTCTAACGCTGGTTTTCACGGCTACCACCAAACTCCAAATCTAGGCCTTAATGTGTAATGGATAGGTATGTGATGATGTGGTCTTCTTACACTTGTGGAGCACACTCTGTATATAATCTGCTTCTATGGGACCGGGTCCATGGAGGCAGATTGTTTGCAGAGTGTGTTTTACAAGTGTGTGGAGAACACATCATCACATACCTATCCTTGTTGATTACATTGATTGGTTTCTGTGATGTGATGTCCAAACTGTTTCCCTAATCTCAAACAAAATGACCATTACAATTATGCATGATGGCATATCACTGTTTGGATGCCAACACAGCTTAAAGGGGCAGTCATAACATTAATTATTGTTGGTTACAAAGAAAACACTTTATTACGCATTATCAAGTTGGGAAAACAAGACTTAGAGAAATACACATTTTACTTCTGTGATTAACCTTGTATCTATGCCTCTGAAAAATGACCACTTATTTCTGTTATTTGGACAGACCGGCATTTCAGCCAATCACTGATCAATCCAGGGTAACTATACTGCATGAGCTCAATGTTTTCAATATGAAACACTAAAAATAATGTTCTCTAGTGGTCAAAATGCACAAAGATTAGATCCACTCTTCAATCTCTAAAAAATGAGCAGATGAACCTCCTAGGTTTAGCTATCAAATAAGAATACCAAGAGAACTAAGATAAATTGGTGATAAACGTTTGAGATATATTTTAGAAAAATTGCATTTTTGGAGATTAAAATCATTGCTGTTTTGCTTGACTTGACTGTTCTTTAAACAAGAACATATGCTAACATATACTAATCCTTAGGGATTGTTGGTATATCTATATGTACTTGTTCAAACAAGAAAATATTTCAAAAGGATACTAAGCCTGTATGCCATATTTCTATTGACGTGTTAAATAAAGTCTATTTCCTTAAAGATACATTATAGTAGACATGTGCATGGTCGAAAAATTCATTGCGGTTCGTTTAGTTTCGATTAGTTTTTTTTTCTTTTTCGGCTCGGTTCGGTCGAATTAATTCGGTATGCGTACTTATTAGTTTCGGTAACGTTCATAATTTAGTTAATTCTTTCTTTCGGATTCATTCAAAATCGCCATTAGAATTTCAGACCGATTTGTAATTTCGGACAGATACGTAATTTCGGACTGATACGTAATTTCGGTCCGAATGTAATTTTGGTCCGAATAGTAATTTATGATGATTTTTTTAATTTCGTATACGATTCGGTTCGATTATTTCAGATACATTCGATTTGTTTTTCTAATCGATTAGATATTATTTAATCATATCAAATATTATTCATAAATGAAATGTATTGTATTCCACTTTTAAATGACTGTAATATATTAATAATAAATAACTGTAATATGTCATTAAACACTTATCTTTATAATTATTTAGACTGTGCAGTGTGCAGTGTGTGTGCACTGTGCAGCCAATCAGGCAGCCTGGTTGACAACTATGCTTGCATCACTCCTGCACACTATAGCCACACCCATGTAACTAATATCTGATTCTTATAATTTTTGTGAGTTGAAGAGAGCAGTTTGATATTGGAGAGAGAATGTCTTTTAGAGAAATTGGTATTGTTCATGGAGGTGATAGGGACAGTAGAGATAGGGACAGTGTAGCTAGGGAGAGTACTAGAGGTAGTGATAGTGGACGTAGGGATAGGGACCGTGGAGCTAGGGAGAGTACTAGTAGTAATAATAGGGATAGTGATAGAGGTAGGGATAGGCATAGGAGGATTCATCATAGGCACCCTGTACAATGTGTACATAGGGATAGGGACCTTGGTAGTACTAGAGCGAGGGTAGGTAGGGACAAGGAGAGGCATGGTAAGCACACCAGTGCCAAAAAACAATGTAAGAGGAGGAGGCCACTTACAACCTCTGAGGAGTCTGACTCTAGTGCTGCTGAACAGCGTGCCACATCACAAAGGCATAGAGGGCCAATGTTTACAGCAGTTGAAAATTTGTGTCTTGTGTCTGCTGTGCTGAAAGTCCGGCACATTTTGTTTTTGTCCAGTGTTTCCTCCTCGGCCAAGCAAGCGGCATGGAACACTGTTCGTGATGCTGTCTTTGCAGTTGGAGCAGTGGAGCGGACAGCCGCCTGTGTCAAGCACCGGTAAGTTTTCAAAAACAATTTTCTTTTATAGTAAAAAACTAACTCTAGTGTGTGTTAGCCTGTGTGTACATACTGCACAGGCCAAAATGTGTAAACTAAAGAAATACATTCAATTAATATTATTTTTCATTGTCATGGCATCTTTATTTGAAAAAGCAGGAATGTAAGTCAAGCTTAAAGGGATAGTAAACTCTGAAAATTTATTTCATGATTCTGCTAGAGCATTTATTTTTTAATCAACTTTCTAAATTACTCCTATTTTATTATTAATTTGTCTTTTTTCTCTTGTTATCTTTGAAATTGTAGTTTGATAAGTTAAGGACAGGACAGAGCCTGGCCATTTTTTGTTTTAGTACCCTGGCGAGCTTTTAAGATTGGTGGCAACATTTAATAAACCAATAAGCAAGTACAACCCAGGTTCTGCCCCTAAAAAATGTTCATTCCTGCTTTCAAATAAAGATTCCATGTGAATGAAGAAATAATGACTTACTATTAAATAATATAATTGTTTAAATTTTCATCTCTATCTTGAAATAAAATGTTTGTGTTTACTGTTTATTATCCATTTAATGCCTTTTTTATAATATTTACAGAATTAAAGATGGAAACTTTGCCCAACCAATACCAAATATATTCATTTTTTGGATTGTATATATTTGTCTTCTCATGATTTATAAATAAAGGCAAGGGATAAACTTTAATCAACTTTATGGGGCACAAAGTCAGATTCAAACGTAAAGGGACACTTAACCCAAATTATTTCTTTCATGATTCCGATAGAGCATCAATGTTTTTTTTTTATCAACACTCCTAATTTACTCCTATTATCAAATTTTCTGTGTTCTCTTGGGGGTCAATGTATTAATGTGCGAGGGGAAATGATACAATGTAGTGTATCATGTCTGCCGCACATCGATAAATGACAGCTGCTTCATAACTTTTCCGGCGAGCCTCAGGGGTATGAAGCCCCGTATCGAGCTTGATAAATTAACCCCTTGGTAACTATCTTTATTTGAAAAAGAATGAATGTAAACCTATGAGCCAGCCCATCCTTGGGCCAGTACCTGGGTAGTGCTTGATGATTGTTGGCTAAATGTTGCCACCAATCAGCAATCGCTATCCAAGATGCTGAACCAAAAATTGTTCCATTTCTTAAGTTTTACAATTACATTCCTTCTTTTTCAAATCAAGCTCCAAGGAGACTGACTAAAGAAAAAAAAATAATAGTATTAAATTTTAAATTTTATTAAAATTCCATGCTCTACCTGAATCGTGAAAGAAAAAATTTGGTTTCAGTGTGCCTTTAAATATTCATTTATAAAAAATTTTTATACTTATCAATTTATTATCAAATTCACTTTGAGCAGCGCCGTCCTCATGCTTTTCTCGCGCAGTTTCCTCTACTCTCCACTGCACATTCAGCGTTGGTTGTAATATTTTTTAAGTCCAGGTATGTTTTTCTCATGCTGCAGTCTCACTCTTTCTAGTATGTGCATGACAGCATCAGCCAAACATACCTGTCCTTATAATATAAATATCTTATTGTTAGAGGACCGCTCATGCTGCAGTCTCACTCTCTCTAGTATGTGCATGACAGCATCAGCCCAACATACCTGTCCTTATAATATAAATTTCTTATTGTTAGAGGACCGCTCATGCTGTTTAATAAATAACATAATTAAGAAGTAGCTATAGCTAATAAAAATACAATGCAATTCTAACACGTCATTAAAATGTATATAATTATTTTTATACCAATTATTTGTTTATGGTCACCTGTATATGTGACAGATATCATCCAATCACAGACTATGGGGTATATGTTGTATCAAGCTCCAAATGGAGCTTGATGCCCCGTGTTTTTGGCGAGCCTGCAGGCTCGCTAGAAACAGCAGTTATGAAGCAGTGGTCACAAAGACCGCTGCTCCATAACCTGTCCGCCTGCTCTGAGCAGGCGGACAAAACTTGCAACAATACAACCCGATCGAGTACGATCGGGTTGATTGACATTCCCCTGATGGCGTCCTATTGTCCGCGAGTCTGCAGCTCTTGTGAGCTGCTGGTGCAATGCTGAATAGGTCGATCGTATTGCTCGCTGTATTCAGCGAGGTCTGTCGGACCTTATCCGCACTGTCGGATCAGGTTCGCCAGACCTTGATAAATATGCCCTATATGTATACCCTGTGAGCTTCTGCACATGCTCAGGAAGTTATTACATAAAAAGACTGTAAATTTATTTAAATGAAGTAAATTATTAAATGTATATACTTAAAAGGACATGAACCAATGTTTCTTCCACGATTCATATAGATAATTCAATTTTAATTAAATAACTTTCAAAATAACTTATATTATTTGATTATCTTCCTTCTCTTGTTATCATTTGTTGAAATGTTTTTCTAGGCAAGCTTTGGAGCAGCAGAGAAGCTATTTTCTCGCTGTTAATTGGTGGCTGCACAGTGCATATACATATATTTCAATTTTGATTGGCTCACCCAGGTGTTTTGTTAGAAATTATTTGTGCATTGCTGCTCCTTCAATAAATGATACCAAGAGAATGAAATAAATTAGAAAATCTAAGCAAATGCGAAATTTTTTGAAAATGATATCCTCTATCTGAATCATGCAAAATATTTGGTTTTCTTTTCATGTCCCCTTAACTTTCCAATTATCTGATCTAGCTGATTCAGAATCATAAAACTTTAGTTTGACTTTATAGTCCATTTCAATGTATACCAGATAAGCAAACACTGTACTAACTTTAAAAAAACAAACAAATTTATTTGTTACATAACTAAATTTTACATGCATATAAAACAATAACCTGTGAATATATATATATATATATATATATATATATATATATATATATATATATATATTTCTATTAATCTATCCATCTCTATAATATAACTTTTTAAAACTATAAAAATCTGTGGTAAAGGTCAGGCACTGTTAGCCATTTCCAATAGCTCCGCTGGTATTCTTTGGATGTATCAGTTGCAAGATGTAAGAAATCCTTATTTTCAAATAAAGTCAGTATAGTTTTTCAAATGTTTTTTTTTTTTTATTATTTTCTAACCAAAAATATGTTTTTATTTGATTTATAGGTATTATGATTGCAGGGCAATTGTCAAAAAGAAAATGTCATTGATGCACTCCACAAAGAGTGTGCGTTTCAACAGTTGGGAGATGGAGGTGCGGGACAAGCTTCTCGAAGAGTCTGTTGTCACTGGTGTCAATAGCTCAAGTAGGAGAGACAAATCTGTCAGGCAAAAGAGAGCTGGTGAGTAAAATTAAATATATGATTACTTTGATTACTTTGCATAGGTGTGGAAATAAAAAAAAATTAAAAAAGGGGAATAAAGTGGAAGACAAGACAATCGATTTATCCTTTAGCTATTACAATTTACTTTTTTTTTTTTTTTTTTTTTTAAACCAATAAAGAAAGACCCATATCTGTAAGGCAAAAATCATGTATGATGGGAGTTGCATTCTAGGCAGCATACATAGTTACATAAACATGTGTCATAACTCAACTTCCATCATCCACATACATTTCTTGTGTATGTGAATTATGTATGTGAAAGATGGAATATGAATGCATCTGGCATAGTTGTATATGACAGAATCAAAATCACACTTTATATGAGGCCAGTGAGGTAGCTCGATTGTCAAAATGCCCTGACTACAAAAGCCTGTTCAAAAATACAAAGGTTCAAATCCCAGCAGGGCCAACTCAGCCCTTAATCCTTCTGATGTCGCTCAAATGAGTACCATTAAATTTCTTAATAATAACAACTATAACTATTCACCTGCCGATTTTTTTTAATTTTGAGAGCGAGCGCTGAAAATGCACTTCAAGAGTTTGAGTCCCACTGTGAAAAAGGCGCTATATAAATACTAGTTATTTTATATATATATATATATATATATATATATATATATATATATATATATACATATATATATATATCATCCTTCTCCCTCACCATGGCCCTTCTGTTGTGTTCCCCTCACTCCCCTATGCCCCTTCATTTGTTGTTCCTCTATATCCTTTTTCCTCATGTCACCTTTCTTCTCTTTCCCTCCCAAGGCCCTTTTTTTTGTCTTTCCCTACCTCACCAATACCTGAATTTTATACGCTGTGGCCTTTGCATCCTTTTTTCTGTAATGTGACTTCAAATATTTAAAATATAAAAAATCGACCATCACATTTAAATGCCTATTATGGGCTGTTGACAAGATTTTCTATATATATTTCACTACCTGGCCTGTATAGGTTTTTTTTAAAATTATGATTCATTCATCACTAATAACTATTGTTCACTAATACACGTGTTAGACTTACCTGTCTCTTATCCTTGATGTTTTCCAGATCACCGAAAAAACTCTGCAGGGCGATCAGCCCCAAGCACGTCTCAGCTTAGTTCTGGTAAGTACCTAAATAAGGAATACAAACATAGGTTTTAGAAAAAAAAGATGGATTGAAGATTAGATTTCTACTCCCAGAGTATTACATTCAAATAGTACCCTATCCCAGTTCCCTAGCCCATCACTAATAACTATTGTTCACTAATACACGTGTTAGACTTACCTGTCTCTTATCCTTGATGTTTTCCAGATCACCGAAAATACTCTGCAGGGCGATCAGCCCCAAGCACGCCTCAGTCTAGTTCTGGTGGTAAGTACTTAAATAAGGAATACAAACATAGGTTTTAGAAAAAAAATGGATTGAAGATTAGATTTTTACTCCCAGAGTATTACATTCAAAATGTATCCTGTCCCAGTTCACTAGCCCTGTTACCTTTTTCTTGGCAAGTTACTTTCCATGATCAAGTGTTGTGCTTAAAGATATAATGAACCAAACATTTTTCTTTCATGATTTCATACTAGAATCTGCTAGAACAGCAAATTAATCCACGCAATTATTTGATACTCAATTTTTCTTTGTTCTATTATTATCTTTATTTTACAAACCAATAATGTAAGCCTGGTCCCCGTTTATTTTTTTTCTTTCCAAACCATGCATAGCGGCATAGTGCTTGCTTACATTCTTGATTTATAAAATAACAATAATAAGAAGACATCAAAACAAATGTTATGATAGGACTATAAATTTATAATGCTGCTTTATATTTCCTTCTCTTTCAAAATATTGAAAGTCAAATATTTGTTTTATTATCCATTGTATCGCGATTTTCATATAATGACTTTCATTAGCCTGATAATGATTCTGCCATCCATCCACTTGTTGCGACTATCAGCTGACCATTCTCAGCCAAATGTATGGCACACTATTCACCTTTTCATTAAATAATTTTTTTTTGCTATGCTTTACCATTTAAAAAAAAAAATGTAATATTCAAAATAAATATTGATGTCTTCACACAAACTTATTATCTATAATTTAGTATACCTTGGCTTGTGCTGATTTTATTCTATATTTAACAGTGTTAGTAACTCGGATTTGGATCCCACCAGTAGCAGCCTCTGGAGGTGGAGAGATGCCTACTACTCCTCCACGTATATTATAGTTATAACAAACTGAAAATATCAACAAACAAGACAGGCAACAATTATTTGGACATTTTATGTAATAAAGCCTTTACTATAGCAAAAAAAATCAGCTACAAATGATTTATTACGCAATTTTTCTACAAATAAATTTGTTAAAGGGATACTATTAAATTTAAAGAAACTCAATTGATTAATGTGAGAGAGGAGATGGTTAATATACAGGCAAATTTAAACACCTATACAGACCATCCCAAGCACACTGAGTTTGACAAAATTTTACAAGAGACCATCAAGAAGTTCAGGACAGAACTAGATAATTACAAACTTAGAAAATACAATCGTGACCTCACAGATTATACAAATAATAGGGTCTACACCTGGCATAATCGTTCCAATTCAGCAGACAATAGACAGAGGAGATCAAGATCAAGGTCAAGGGCACCTAACACTAACTCCAGTGAGAAACAGGATAAGAGAGTAACTTTTTCAGATCCTGAGATATCTGATGAGGAGAGGCCTAATATAAGTAACAATATTAATTTAAACAGACAAACTTTAGAAGACACGCAGGTGGTAATACCAAAAACATCAAAAGTTATCAGGCCTGAGCCAGTGGTAACCAGAAACTCTGCAAAAATCAAAGAAAGCACACAGTTGCCAATTTCAAATGAATCAACTAGTGCAGACTTTCTGGTTAGCAACAACTCAGACCCGAGACCACCCATTCCATCTCCCAATAATCCACCTCCAAATAGAATTGACACACATCAGGGTTTTCAGAATGCCCTAAGGTCAACAGAGGGGGGAGGAAACATAGGAAGAGGAGGAAGAGGCAGGTGGGGAGCAAGAAGAGGCAGAGGCAGATGGAACAAATACACCATTTAAAAATAATCAATCTATCATCAATTACATTGAATGAGGCAGAAAAACAAGTTCTGGGTCTGGGATTGGGCTTTGTACCCAAGAGTGATTTCAATCCATTTGACACCATAGTAGATGTCAATAGAATGATAAGAGATCTTACTCTAAAGAAATTCTTTTGGAATAGACCCACATCCCTCCCAGACCCGGCTGATAATTCTCCCATGCACATTGATGAACGATCCAATGTTAATTTAACTCATTAAGAAGTTTATAACATTGTTAATTTTCAAGACACTTGTGATTTGGTCAATTTACAAGATCTCTATTCAGAATCTAATGTAGACATACAAGGACTAAAGATCACACATTCAGGCTTCAAACCACATTCAGTGTTTTATCCAACCAAAGAACGTGGTCCTTTTTTAGAAGCCTTTCATAAAAGGATTGAAGAAGACTTAATTAGTCTTTCACAGAATCACAAAAGGACTTATCCTAATCTCACCACCCTACAGAGAGAAGCTTTAAAAAATCTGAGTGCCAGGAATGACATAGTCATAAAGGACTCAGATAAGGGTGGGAGTATTGTCGTAATGAATAGGGTCGATTACGTCCTGGAAGCTCATAGACAACTCTATGATGTTGATGTCTACCAAAAATTGAGTCGAGATCCTACAGAAGCTTATAAAAAACAGCTCTGGGATCTGTTAGATGATGGTCTGGAGGAGGGGATTCTAGATACTGACACAGTTGAATACCTTTATGTTTCCCGTCCAGTGATATCGGTCTTCCATCACCTGCCAAAAGTTCATAAATATATAGTGGCGGTGAGAGGAAGACCGATAGTCTCAGGCATAGGCTCACTTTTTGAACATTTATCCAGTTGGGTGGAATCCCTCCTCCAGCCCCTTGTTCCACAGATCCCGTCCTACCTCAAGGATACTAAGCATCTTCTAAACTTTCTAAACCATGTGAATTGGGACACTGACTGTTCGTGGCTCACCATAGATGTGGTGGGCCTTTACTCGGCAATACCTCATCAGGCAGGTCTAAGAGCGGTTGATTTCTTCTTAAGTCAATATAGTCACTATGACCCCTCACTAATAGATTACATCATGAGGGTCTTGGATTTCCTTTTGAGCCATAACTATTTTAAGTTTGAGGGAGAGTGCTTTCTGCAGAGACGTGGGACCGCCATGGGGGCTAAATTTGCCCCTTCATATGCTAACATCTTTATGGCATGGTGGGAAAGGTCCCACGTCTATGCAGAGAGTAACCCCTTTAAAAGCTATATTAAAATATACAAACGATATATTGACGACCTGCTGATAATTTGGACAGGTAATGAACAACAACTAAAAGATTTTGTTCAATATATTAATTTAAATGATCTGAATTTGCAATTCACTTTTCAACATGATTCTACACAAGTTCCTTATTTAGACCTTACCTTGCAGGGTGATCCTATATTAGGCAAGGTCATTACTAGTCTATATAGAAAGCCCATCATGTCAAATGCTTTGCTACATGCACGTAGCAATCATCCAAAGCATACAGGCTTTGGCCTAGCCAAGGGGCAGTTCATGCGAATTAAACGCAACTGCACTAATGAAGCTGATTTTCAGAGAGAGAGTGAGACCCTTAAATCTCATTTGTTAGAAAGAGGGTATGCAACCAAAATTGTCAACAGGGCTTTTCTAGAAGTAACCAGAATGGAGAGAAGTAGTATGTTGACAAACAGTACAGTTAGGACACAACCAAGGGCCTATGGCCAGTCTAAACCTTTATTTGTCACTACATACAGTTCCCAATTTGACCAAATTTGCGACATAATAAATAGACACCTCCCAATCTTGACAGCAGAGGACAGTCTAAAAGATTATGTGAATAATGGTTGCAATTTTTCTGCCAGAAGGGGCTGTACTTTGTCCAACATACTCTCCCCAAGCTTGCTAAAAAAGCAGACATCAGCAACTAGTAGCTGGCTCAGTGTCAAAGGACATTATAAATGTCATTTCTCTAAGTGCATTGCATGTGGTCACACTAGAGGAACCAAAACTTTTCAATCAAAAGTAACTCAGAGAGTGTTTGATCTCTTCAGCTGCACTAATTGTCGCACTTCTAATGTTGTCTATCTTGTGGAGTGCACATTATGTAACAAGCAATATGTTGGGTGCTCCACCAGAGAGGTACGCTCACGCATCAGGGAGCACCTCAACAATATTGACAATGGAGCTGAAGTTTCTGATTTGGCAAGACATTTCATCAATGTGCATGAGAAAGATGTCAAGAGCTTTGTTTTGCAGGTAATTGATCATATCAGATCCCCAGAGAGAGGAGGGGATACCACAAGTAAATTACTGTACAAAGAAGCTTTCTGGATTTTCCAGTTAAAAACTGGAAAACCCCAGGGGTTTAACATTGAGGTAGATGTTATCAATTTTTGGAAGAGAGAAAAATAAACAATTAAACTAACAAACATTTATACCCATTCACTAATACTATTCAGGCTTATAACCAAGTATTTATACAGAAAAAAAGTCCTGGATACATATTCATTATAATTAGTGAATTTAGGGGTTTTCAATACATAACGGAATACAAGAGTCATTTTTGAGCGAAGGAATAGAATTTTATGTTACAGAATATCTATGTTTACTTTGGTTTCAATACCAATTTCTCATTTATATGTCCTTTGAGCTGGTTATATAGTGGTTTTTAGTTGTGTATTCTTCTGGTTTTTGAATCTTTTGTCAATCTGTACAATTTGCAATCATATGTAGCAGTTTGCAAAAACTTTTATTTAGGGCTACTAACAAGCAGTGTGAACCGAGATTCAGGGGTACATTTAATGTTTCTAATATTTATTATTATATCCCCTTTCCATTCCTATTTGTTAGCCTAAAGCCAAAGTACTTGCTGCAAACTCACTTACTGCTTATTCTCTTGATATTATTATTTTTTCAAACTATGTACAAGTGGTTCGCTTCTATAACACTAACATGCCACATATACTTTTATTTCCAGCCCAAATCTACACATGAGTAAGACATTTGAATCAGATATAAATGTATGGACAGATCCATAATATTTCAGCTAACAGAGATAGTGCCACGAGTTCCAGTATAGGTTAGTGGTTATGTTAGAATACGGCTCATATATGTATTCCCTTATGAATGTATTAGTCTTTATTGTATAATATATTAACTCTATTGTCTCCATAATGTTCGTAGTAACAATTAATCTATCTATGCCCATTACCTGTCTTGTGATGTTGAACCTAATTTACACTGACAGCTGCCATTAATCTATGACCCTGAGCACCAGCTATTTAAGCTGGTAGTTCCGGGTCATAGTTATGTCTATGAGTAAGGCTAATCTAAGCCGAAACGCGTAAGACACTTTGTCTTGGAGCTGTCAGGCTCTGTTATGGATGTTTTTAAATCGTTTCCAATAAAGCACGCACCTTGATTTCATGTAATGCCTTGTAGTCCTGCCTGGTCGTTTGTTTGCCAAAGGGATACTAAACCCAATTTTTTTCTTTCATGATTCAGATAGAGCATGAGATTTTAAACACCTTTCAAATTTACTCCTACTATCAATTTTTCTTTGTTCTCATGCTATCTTGATTTGAAAAAGCAGTACTGTAAGCTTTAGAGCAGGACCATTTTTTGTTCAGCACCTGGGTAGCACTTGCTGATTTGTGGCTAAATGTAGCAAACCAATCAGCAAGCTCTACCAAGGTGCTGAACTAAAAATGGGCCGGCTCCTAACCTTTTATTACTGCTTTTTCAAATCAAGATAACATGAGAACAAAGAAAAATTGATAATAGGAGTAAATTAGAAAGTTGCTTAAAATTGCATGTTCTATCAGAATCATGAAAGAAAAGATGTGGGGTTAGTATCCCTTTAATTGAATATAACTTTTATTTAGATTTGACAGAGAGATACAATCTGTCCATACTGGATATTAAAATATATTTGAGCGAATAATGTATAATAAAAGTTTTTGGATAGTCTGTTGCTGTCTTTTTCTTGGATATTATGAAAGAAATCTTTTAGCAAGAGTCTTTCTATGTCTGTACAACATGTCCACAAATACATTGGTTTTCATACAACAAAATAATAACATTTGATTACTGTTTCATCTATTTCAGAACTACGAGGCATGTCTGCAGGTGGAAGCCATACCAGTCAACTGCATTCACCAGTTATTAGTGTAGAGGACAGTCCTGTAGTAAATATTGAACAAACATGCTTCTCACCATCATCATCTGTCAACGTTGTCCAACCATCAACAGAACATCATGCCCCCATTGTGGATGAGCAGACAGCCCAGAATCAACCACCTCAACTGGAACAAGACAAGCCAACAGAACCGAAAACACAACATCGGTATAGCCGGACGGAAGAATTACTTCTTGAAAATTTACTAGCAACAAAAAAATTGACAAAAGCAGTCAACAATATGAGAAAGGATTTACATAGACACATAGACAGGGCATTAGCCCGTGTCAACAAAGAACAGAGGCAAGCAATAGATCACATGCATGAATCCATTTTGGATGCAATTTATCTAAATAAACACAATGTTTCATCACATGAAACATAGATAGAAGTTTATTATATTACTTAATTTTATGTCTCAAAATTACTAGCTGTGATACTTATTATTTTACAGAGGTTTCAATTGAAAGTTAAATTAAAACCTTCTTTAGACATATATGAGTAGCACTCCATGCCGGTTTTATAAAAATTATTTAGAAGTACACATGTATTGATAATACTTACCCGTGAACTCCTTGTAGCATCCTCTTTTTTAAGGTCTGTCTCCTCCCTCAAAGTAAAGTCTACAGTTTTTCTTAAGTATTCTCTTAAAAATATTAGAAAGAAACAGAGAATATTTTATTAATAAATGGAAATAAATGATGGAATGTGGATTAAGTGGTAAATGTAAAAGTCACTCACTTGTTTGTGCCTCTGTGCAAAGCATTAATATTATTGTATTTTTTTCTTATGAGGAGCGGACTTCCAGAATGACAACACTGTCCTAGAGATTAACCATATTTTTTTGCGTATGGTAGCAGCTGGCTGATTGTTAAATCTATATTTGTTTGTAGCACTAATATTTTTTCTTAGTGCCCAAAAATATTATTCATAGTTGTAATTCAAAGTTTTTTTTATTAAAAATTAAGACAATAATTTTGGATAACAGTCTCCAAAACTCCCACTAACTAATAAAAAAATATATGGCTTAACTCGAACTGTAACTAATGTGTGACAATGCTTACAACAGAAACTTTTAGTGTAACGTGTAAATATGTGTTAACAATTGTAAAATTATGATTAAGGTGCAATTATTAATTATAAACGATTTTGAAAGAAAATAGATACACTAATACAAATGCTTGAGCAAGCTTGTTTAGGCTACATCAAGATATAAAAAAAAAAATAATAACAAAAAATATAAAGAAAGTCAATACAAAGTTGAAATTGTAATAAAATCAACCATCACACCCTTGGGAAGTAAAATCGCTGTGACATAGAAAGTAATTTTTTGGTCGCCATTCAATGACAAATCATCACATAACATTTCAATGTTTATTATGAAATATTTAAGGTTGAAGGTCACATGACGTTACCTTCAAATTACTAATATAAATCAAAATAATTGTATTTTTTGGCCTTAGCTTTTAAGTTTAAATTATTTGGAATTTGTTTTACATTTTTGGATGGATACCCTGCTTTAGTGGGAATAAAATATATTATGTCTCAAAGAGGGGTAGAAAATTTTGAATTTGGGAAGTTACTTGATTGATGACCTCTAGCTAACTACAAAATATCATCAAAATAAGAGATCTTTTGGTTTAGGAGCCATGATGATTTGTCATGTAATAACAACCAGCAAAGCCGGATTAGCCTAACGGGATACCAGGAAATGTATTAGTGGGCGGCAGCAGCTATGGCTAGAAAAGCTACAATTTAAAGTGCTGATTAATGGATGTAATTGGCCTTTACAGTGCATATAGCAAGAATATGGGGAAAAAATTAATAAAAAAATAATATACTATAATTCTGAAACTAAATATTGGGGGGAAGGAGTATCCCAGTAATATCACCTTTGAGAAAAATTGAATGTGTGCATTATACTGAGTGAACGGAAAATAGGGCTGTTCGCCCAATTTTCCAGGGATGATTTTAATTCACAGTCCAGTATTGACTGGCACACTGCACAAGTGGGTCAGCAGGAGATTATATCCACTTTTTAATCAGAATCAAAGCTGAGAGCTGGGTAACCCAGCTTTGGTAGATTTATTTTTAAAAATGTCATCTGCTCCAGGAGCTGGGGGGACAACTGTGAACGATGAGGTGAAAGTATATTTCCTGTGATTGAAAATACACGTTCACTGTGGACGCTGGTTGGGGGACAGGAAACTAGCTCTTGGGCTACCACAGACAGGAAAGGCCACAAATACCTCTTTTCATCCCAACATGTCAAGGGATCTGTACTGGGGGGGCAGGGGAGGTTGAGATAGGTAAAGCTTAACCATGTCGGCAGCATTGCTCTCTTTCATCTGGGGATCTCTAATGTCTCCAACCAATGTGCCCAGTGTATCAGCCCAAAAAGTAGCTGCTGTGGTGGGATGAGGACAAGCAGCAGTGCTAGAGCTTTTGGTTTTAGGTGACAGAGTATCACTATCAGACTCTGTCATCTCTTCATCTTCCTCTACAGGTGACATTTTTTTTTGTCTATCACGCACCCAATTTGTCCCTCCATGAGGTCAAGCTATTTGTACGGAGTGCTATCTTTCCCTTTACTCTAGGATCACAAAGTGTGGCTAGCATGTAGTGAGGGCTAATGTCGATGCACTCTTTTACGCGCCGAGTCAGTTGCTCCTTCAACCTCCTTATAAGGGCAGCAACATCATCATGAAGATTACCACCGGGCAATACTTCCCTATTAGTAAGGAAATTATCTAATAGGTTCGAGAGGTGAGTGAAGAGGGGAATGACTTGTGCCAGGGTAGCGTTCTCTTGACTTAAATTTTCTGTCACCACCTGAAAAGGTGTGAGGACTGCCACTACCTGTTCAATCATGGCCCAGTCATTCCTGCCCAGTGGTCTGTCAATGCCAATGGAATGTTTGTATGCCATTGCATGGATTGCCTTTTGCTGCTCTAATATACGCTCCAGCATATCTAATGTGGAGTTCCATCTAGTACTCACATCTTGTTTGAGCCGGTGCTCTGCAAGTCCAAAATTTTTCTGTTCCTGCCTAAGGAGATGGCAATCTATGACACTATGATGGAAGTGGCCAGCTATTTTTCTGCAACACTCCAAAAGTGTTGCCAACCTTACGGTGTCGTGATCTAGGGCAGCCTTAACAACAAGATGCAGTACATGTGCCGAACAGCGTATACACACAAACCCGCCATCCCGTAGCGCCTTTAGCATATTGGCTGCCCCATCAGTGACAACAAAACCCATTTGTGCCTTTGTCCCTGCCTGCTCTCCTAGCCACTGAGCCACCATATTATTCAGTGCATGTAGGATGTTCTGTGAGGTGTGCTGATGATCCATCACCTCAGCATGCAGGAGAAAGGAGCGGTACCCCTTGGCTACTGCACCAGTCACTGAGTCTGAGGTTTTTGAGCCTGAACTTTTGGCTGATATAACTGGTGGTGACACATTTGGCAGCCACCAATGTGCCATCAAAGACAGGAAGGCATGTTGGCCACTAGGAGCACTCCATAGGTCAGTTGTGAAGTGCATTGACTGTCCAGCAGCCTTTACCAGCTCTTCCTTCAAAACAACAACGCATGATCGGTAAAGTGAGGGAATTACAGATCTACTGAATGTGGTACGAGCAGGAACTTTATAATGGGGTGCAACTGCCTCCATAAGTTGTTTAAAGGGGTCCCCTTCCACCATATTAAAAGAAGCCCCTCAAACCGCTATGAGCTGGCCAATGAGGCGTGTAATTTTTCGCACCTGCTGTCTTGACATTCGACTGGAATGAAATACACCAAATTGCTCCATTGTGGGTTGGGTGGATTTCATGGGATGTTGGCTGACACTGATAGCAGCTGCATCAGAAGAGGCATGATCACCATGCCCCTTGTGATTCCTACTGGTGGTGACTGTGACACTGCTAGTAGTAGTTCCCCTAGTAGTGCTGGCTGCAGCAGAGACACCACTTTCTTCCCTTAACACCACTGGCTTGTGATGGGTGTGAAGGTGTTGGTTCATTCTTGAATTGGTCAGATGCCCCAACACTCTACCCCGGCTGACTTCCCTACCACACGATTTGCATTTGGCTTGGTGACCATCACCAATAGCCTCAAAATGCTCCCACACTTGTGCACGACGGGTACCTTTGCCACTGTGCAGTGAAGAATCTTTTGTGACAGTTTCTTTGGCCGCACATGCTGTAGCAACTTCTTTTGTTTTTGTTATTTCATGGCCTTCTCTCTGTGATGTAACAGGAGGAGGCCTAAACATTGAAGGGATGGTGGGAATGGAGGAGGTTAGTGGCCTACCAGTAGTGGCAGGTGCACTAACTACAATCTGGCTGGGAGACTCAACACGAGCTATTGGAGAGCTCGGTGACACTCGTGGTGATGATGTTGGAGACGGAGAGGAATACAAATCTATAGAATACTGTGAATGCTGGGTAGGTGAATAGTGAATTTGATCATCTGGTTCAAAATTATAAGATGATGCTGATTCGTCCATGTCAGTAAACATGGATTTATCACTAGCGACATATGTTGGGGAGCCCTCTTCTCCCTGGTGACTTCTGGGGCCCTCTTCACGTATATCAATAGCAGATGGGCTATCAGTAATGTTGGCACTGGCAGTAGAAATGGTGGTGGTGGCAGTATCAGCATGAGAAATTTTTTCTTCCTCATACTCAAATACTTCACGTTTGGGCTGCTTAAATGAATGTTCACTGGAAAAAGCCTGCGTTGGTACTGTTTGGCTTCTACTGTAAAACATTTTAGTTGGCAACACGGTACTAGAACTGGACATAGCAGAGGTGGTGACACAACTGGCACTAGTGATTGTACTAGTTGTTTTGGGGGGAAGATCCGGAAAATTAATGCGGACTGCTTCCTGGTCTCAGAGGAGGACCTATCAACCCTGCTAGAGGATTGTAAACTTGAATTTTTACTTACAGCCCTTTGAAATTTAGAGGGTGGACTCAGATGACTACTAGTACTACCGCTAGTGAGTCTTACGAGTGCTTTGACCTCTGCTGCTGCTAGCTCTGCTTGAACCAATAAACTTTACCTGAGGCTGCTTCATTTGCCTCTCCTTTGTAGTATCAGGTCTATTGTGATACCTAAATGATGTTTCACGTGTGGAGGGTGGATGACAAATGTCTGTGCCTGGCAATGAGGATGTGGATTCTGTGGAAGGATTTGACAAAGACAGTAATGGTACACATGTGGTGTCACTGGTGGTTACTGTGTCACTGCTACTGGTTGTTTGAGGAACATGAGGTGGGGGAGGACTATCCATTACAAATAGTTAGGTAGTTGTCTACTAATTATATATATTTAAAAAAAAAAAATGAAAAATTAAATAATACTAATTATTACTATAGATTTAGCCCATAATAGAGATTGGATAATGTGTCTTCTGATGATGCTGATGTGTTCCAAAAAAAAAAAACTATGCTAAAGGACAAGTGTGCCTGTAATGTAATATAGGAAGACAGCAAAGCAAATAAAGAACTCTGATAAACAAACAAATAAAATTTAATTAAATTGTGTGTGGATATCTATCAAAAATGATGAATAGTATATATAGCCAATAGCCAATAGAATGCGAGCTCAATCTGATTGGCTGATTGGATCAGCCAATCGGATTGAACTTGATTCTGATTGGCTGATTCCATCAGCCAATCAGAAAATTCCTACCTTAATTCCGATTGGCTGATAGAATCCTATCAGCCAATCGGAATTCGAGGGACGCCATCTTGGATGACGTCCCTTAAAGGAACCGTCATTCGTCGGGAGACAACGGAAGAAGAGGATGGATCCGCGTCGCCTGCTTCAAGATGGACCCGCTCCGCACCGGATGGAAGAAGATTGAAGATGCTTGGAGAAGATGTTTGCCGGTCCGGATGTCCTCTTCTTGCCGGATAGGAGGAAGACTTTGGAGCCTCTTCTGGACCTCTTCAGCACCGGATGATGGATCGCCAACCCCCGCTTGGGTTGGATGAAGATGTTGGAGCCAGGACGGATCGGTGAACCTGGTATGGTGAAGACAAGGTAGGAAGATCTTCAGGGGCTTAGTGTTAGGTTTATTTAAGGGGGGTTTGGGTTAGATTAGGGGTATGTGGGTGGTGGGTTGTAATGTTGGGGGGGGGGTATGGTATGTTTTTTTTTACAGGCAAAAGAGCTGAAATCCTTGGGGCATGCCCCGCAAAGGGCCCTGTTCAGGGCTGGTAAGGTAAAAGAGCTTGTAACTTTTTTAATTTAGAATAGGGTAGGGAATTTTTTATTTTGGGGGGCTTTGTTATTTTATTAGGGGGCTTAGAGTAGGTGTAATTAGTTTAAAATTGTTGTAATATTTTTCTTATGTTTGTAAATATTTTATTATTTTTTGTAACTTAGTTCTTTTTTATTTTTTGTACTTTAGCTAGTTTATTTAATTGTATTTATTTGTAGGAATTGTGTTTAATTAATTTATTGATAGTGTAGTGTTAGGTTAATTGTAGGTAATTGTAGGTAGTTTATTTAATTAATTTATTGATAGGGTAGTGTTAGGTTTAATTATATCTTAGGTTAGGATTTATTTTACAGGTAAATTTGTTATTATTTTAACTAGGTAACTATTAAATAGTTCTTAACTATTTAATAGCTATTGTACCTGGTTAAAATAATTAAAAAGTTGCCTGTAAAATAAATATTAATCCTAAAATAGCTATAATATAATTATAATTTATATTGTAGCTATATTAGGATTTATTTTACAGGTAAGTATTTAGCTTTAAATAGGAATCATTTATTTAATAAGAGTTAATTAATTTCGTTAGATGTAAATTATATTTAAGTTAGGGGGGTGTTAGTGTTAGGGTTAGACTTAGCTTTAGGGGTTAATCAATTTATTAGAATAGCGGTGAGCTCCGGTCGTCAGATTAGGGGTTAATAATTGAAGGTAGGTGTCGGCGATGTTAGGGAGGGCAGATTAGGGGTTAATACTATTTATGATAGGGTTAGTGAGGCGGGTTAGGGGTTAATAACTTTATTATAGTAGCGCTCAGGTCCGCTCGGCAGATTAGGGGTTAATAAGTGTAGGCAGGTGTCGGCGACGTTGAGGGGGGCAGATTAGGGGTTAATAAATATAATATAGGGGTCGGCGGTGTTAGGGGTAGCAGATTAGGGGTACATAGGGATAACGTAGGTGGCGGCGCTTTGCGGTCGGAAGATTAGGGGTTAATTATTTTAAGTAGCTGGCGGCGACGTTGTGGGGGGCAGGTTAGGGGTTAATAAATGTAATACAGGGGTCGGCGGGGTTAGGGGCAGCAGATTAGGGGTACATAAGTATAACGTAGGTGGCGGTCGGCAGATTAGGGGTTAAAAATTTTAATCGAGTGGCGGCGATGTGGGGGGAGCTCGGTTTAAGGGTACATAGGTAGTTTATGGGTGTTAGTGTACTTTAGGGTACAGTAGTTAAGAGCTTTATGAACCGGCATTAGCCAGAAAGCTCTTAACTCCTGCTATTTTCAGGCGGCTGGAATTTTGTCGTTAGAGCTCTAACGCTCACTTCAGAAACGACTCTAAATACCAGCGTTAGAAAGATCCCATTGAAAAGATAGGATACGCAAATGGCGTAGGGGGATCTGCGGTATGGAAAAGTCGCGGCTGAAAAGTGAGCGTTAGACCCTTTAATCACTGACTCCAAATACCAGCGGGCGGCCAAAACCAGCGTTAGGAGCCTCTAACGCTGGTTTTGACGGCTACCGCCGAACTCCAAATCTAGGCCTAAATCTCTGTCTTAAACAAAAACAAAAAAATTGCAGTGAGCTCAGCTCAGCTCAGCTCATACAGATAGAACTCCAAAAAAGTTACACAAGACAATCAATACAATAGTACACAATTATAATATTTATTTTTAACTAACTACTAACTAACTAGTACTCTAGTGAGAAGTTCAAAATAATAACAATTATTAATGCAAGAACTATAAGATAAAGAAATATATATTTGACTGTTGTAAAACTTTCTCCTCTCCCTTGAGTCACAATTTCAGCTAAAAATAATAATATAATAAGCAAAAATACGCAGACCAGTAAATCTCTAGGACACTGTGCCTTCTTTTCTTCTGTAACTGTTCAACTTCACAAGTTCAGGGATTGTCTTCTGCTGCAATGCTGACAGAATGCAAGTCTGATAATGTCTGCCTTCTGCTTAACACAACAGCACAGATAAGCACAGCCCTTGAGGAAAAGCTATAGCACATTGCACTGCGTGTGACAGTAATCCAACCCACAACATTTAAATAATATAATTATTGAACCAGAAAACTATCACTGTGACAGTAATCCAACCCCCAAAACAAAAGGAATGATCTGATTGGACAAGAAGATATATGACACTACACTCATTTTAATAAACAAATGAATTCAAATCGATTCTTTGTCACTCGTTATTAGTAGTATACCATGCTAGTCCAAAAACCTAAATAAATATTTTATCTTTTCATTTGTTCAATAAATAATTACATAATCATTCAGATCTCACTTTCTTCTAACTATTTTGTGGTTCTTTGGATTTAATAATAAGATTTATTTGAAGAAATAATTTTAAAACTGCGCCACGCGCACGTCCGAATGAAAACGAATATATTGGAACGATTCAAATTTTTCGGAACAAATGCATTCGGATTAGTAGTCACGTCACGTGTAACTAAAATAAAATCGAACTGCACCACACACAACTGAATGAAAAAGAATACGTCGGAACTATTAGAAGATTTCGGAACAAATGCATTCGGATTAGTAGTCACATCACATGTAACTAAAATAAAATCAAAATGTGCCACACACATCCGAATGACAACGAATACGTCCGAACATATTTCGAATATTTCGGAACAAATACATTCGGATTAGTTTCTTTCGGAAACCATTTCATTCGGATATTCGAATCGGTCCGAAGCTCCGAATTCTACCAAATTCGGACGAATTCGAATTCGGAACGAAACGAATCGCACATATCTACTAAATACTTACCTGTAAAATAAACCCTAATATAGCTACAATATAACGAATAATTATATTGTAGCTATTTTAGGATTTATATTTATTTTACAGGCAACTTTGTATTTATTTTAACTAGGTACAATAGCTATTAAATAGTTAATAACTATTTAATAGCTACCTAGTTAAAATAATTACAAAATTACCTGTAAAATAAATCCTAACCTAAGTTACAATTAAACCTAACACTACACTATCAATAAATCAGCCAATCGGAATTAAGGTAGGAAAAATCTGATTGGCTGATTGAATCAGCCAATCAGATTCAAGTTCAATCCGATTGGCTGATCCAATCAGCCAATCAGATTGAGCTTGCATTCTATTGGCTGTTCCGATCAGCCAATAGAATGCAAGCTCAATCTGATTGGCTGATTGGATCAGCCAATCGGATTGAACTTGAATCTAATTGGCTGATTCAATCAGCCAATCAGATTTTCCCTACCTTAATTCCGATTGGCTGATAGAATCCTATCAGCCAATCGGAATTCGAGGGACGCCATCTTGGATGACGTCATTTAAAGGAACCTTTATTCGTCGTTAGTTCATCGGTGAAGAAGGATGGCTCCGCGTCGGCTGCTTCAAGATGGTCCTGCTCCGCGCCGGATGGAAGAAGATAGAAGATGCCGCCTGGATGAAGATGTCTGCCGGTCCGGATGTCCTCTTCTGCCCGGATAGGATGAAGACTTTGGACCCTCTGGAGGAGCTCTTCTGCCCGGATAGGATGAAGACTTCGGACCCTCTGGAGGAGCTCTTCTGCCCGGATAGGATGAAGACTTTCGGACCCTCTTCTGGACGGATCAGTGATAACCGGCTGGGTGAAGATAAGGTAGGAAGATCTTCAGGGGCTTAGTGTTAGGTTTTTTAAGGGGGTTTGGGTGGGTTAGATTAGGGGTATGTGGGTGGTGGGTTGTAATGTTGGGGGGGGTATTGTATGTTTTTTTTTACAGGCAAAAGAGCTGTTTTCTTTGGGGCATGCCCCGCAAAAGGCCATTTTAAGGGCTGGTAAGATAATAGAGCTGTTAACTTTTTATTTTAGAATAGGGTAGGGCATTTTTTTATTTTGGGGGGCTTTGTTATTTTTTTAGGGGGCTTAGAGTAAATCCTAAAATAGCTACCATATAATTATTCATTATATTGTAGCTATATTAGGGTTAATTTTACAGGTAAGTATGTAGCTTTAAATAGGAATAATTTATTTAATAAGAGTTAATTTATTTTGTTAGATAAAAAATTATATTTAACTTAGGGGGGTGTTAGTGTTAGGGTTACACTTAGCTTTAGGGGTTCATACATTTATTATAGTTGCGGCGATGTCCGGTCGGCAGATTAGGAGTTAATAAGTGTAGGTAGGTGGCGGCGACGTTGGGGTGGGCAGATTAGGGGGTAATAAATATAATGCAGGTGTCGGAGATGTTAGGGGCAGCAGATTAGGGGTTCATAGGGATAATGTAGGTTGCGGCGGTGTCCGGAGTGGCAGATTAGGGGTTAATAATAATATGCAGGGGTCAGCGATAGCGGGTTCGGCAGATTAGTGTAAGTGTAAGGTTAGGGGTGTTTAGATTCTGGGTTCATGTTAGGGTGTTAGGTGCAGACTTAGGAAGTGTTTCCCCATAGGAAACAATGGGGCTGCGTTAGGAGCTGAACGCTGCTTTTTTGCAGGTGTTAGGTTTTTTTTAAGCTCAAACTGCCCCATTGGTTCCTATGGGAAAATCGTGCACGAGCACGTTTTTCAAGCTGGCCGCTACCGTAAGCAACGCTGGTATTTAGAGTTGAAGTGGCGGTAAATTATGCTCTACGCTCCCTTTTTGGAGCCTAACGTAGCCCTTCAGAGAACTCTAAATACCAGCGGTATTTAAAAGGTGCGGGGGAAAAAAACACGCGTAGCTAATGCATCCCTTTGGCCGCAAAACTCTAAATCTAGCCATTAGAAAAGCCACGCAATTTGGTATCCAATATACAGCATAAGGACTTACATGGCGAAAATGGAGAAATCTTACTCCATTTTTACCTCGCCATAAAAAGCAGCCGCAGCAAGCTTTGCGCTGAGTATGGGAGCACCGTAACTCCTAACACCTAACGCATGCGCAATGTCTATCTACCTGCCAACCGCTATCCCCGCCACAATAACTAATAAAGTCTATTAACCCCTAAACCACCTTAGCCCACAATGCAATAAACCTAACCCCTAACTTAACCCCCCCAACCTAACTCCCCCCTAAACTAACACCCCCTAAATGAACTAAAATTACCTAATTTACAAAATACTAACGTTACTATTAAATGTAAATAAAACTAACACTACTTAAAAAATAAAAATCAACTAAGAATAAATAGGGGTTTTATGTGTCGGGCTTATTTTTGGGAGGCATGTTAGACTTTTAAGGGAGATTGTTATTTTCTTTCCTTTCCTTTACTGCGCCGGCAGTTTCTAAAGTGCCGTAAGTCACCGGTGACTCCAGAAATGTGTATTAACGCTTATTTCTGGACATCGCTAGTTTATCAGACTTACGCCATTTAGGAAATGCTGGTGCCGTATATGTAATACCCCGATGTTCAAGGTAAAATTATGGGTGAAGCAGGTTTCCATGCTTGCGCCGAAACCTGCGCCGTATATATGATCGCGCCCTTAGGTCCTTGTGCAGATCTATATAATTTTTACTGCTGGACCCTCCCTCCTCACACTTAGGTCCTTGTGCAGATCTATATAATTTTTACTGCTGGCCCCTCCCTCCTCACACTTAGGTCCTTGTGCAGATCTATATAAATTTGAGTGCTTGCCCCTCCCTCCTCACACTTAGGGGCTTGTGCAGATCTATATCATTTTACTGCTTGCCCCTCCCTCCTCACACTTAGGTCCTTGTGCAGATCTATATAATTTTTACTGCATGCCCTTCCCTCCTCAAACTTAGGTCCTTGTGCAGATCTATATAATTTTTACTGCATGCCCTTCCTTCCTCAAACTTAGGTCCGTGTGCAGATCTTTATCCTTTTTACTGCATGCCCTTCCCTCCTCAAACTTAGGTCCTTGTGCAGATCTTTATCATTTTTACTGCTTGCCCCTCCCTCCTCACACTAGGTTTTGTGCAGATCTATATCATTTTTACTGCTTGTCTCTCCCTCCTCACACTTAGGTCCTTGTGCAGATCTATATCATTTTTACTACTGGGCCCTCCCTCCTCACACTTAGGTCCTTGTGCAGATCTATTTCAGTCCATTCAATCTTTTATGTGTACATTGAATTGCAGAGGGTCAATGGGATTAAAGAGACCATAAAGTCAAAAATAAACTTTCATGAATCAGATAGAACATGCTATTTTTTAACAACTTTCCAATGTACTTCTGTGATCAAATTATTATTCTGTGACCAACTTATTGGTTTGTTCTCTTGGTATTCTTTATTGAAAAGCATAGGTAGGCTAATAAGCAGAAATGCACTACTGGGATTTGCTGCTGATTGGTGGCTGCACATATATGCCTCTTTTTGTTGGCTCACATGATTTGTTCAGCTAGCTCCCAGTAGTGGCAAAGTAGGCATTTCTAGGTACAAAATTTACTAATGTGTATGAGAAAGATATTTTTTTATTTTGAGAATTCATATTATGTAATTATGACAATTCTAGGCTAAATTAAATCGCAAAACATAATTATTTTCATTGACCGAAATTACAAGTTGTGCGGTATAGCTGTAGAATACACACCGCGCAAAATGGATCTGTATCGCTATTTCTATACTGCCGGTATTACAATTCACCCTAAAACTTTCCTTTGTCTGGAGGTATGGTGCCCCATACCGCACAGAAAAAAGTTTCAACTTTGCGTGCTCGTCCACGATTTCCCCCATAGAGATCAATGGAGAAAAAATGTAGGAAAACAACCTAACACCTGAGATTGCGAAATGGCGATCACATTAACGCATTTTCTATTGAAGTCTATGGAGAATAGAAAGTTTTTTAAAAACTTAACACCCTAACATAAATCCCTAGTCTAATAACCCCTAAATAAAGCTATTAACCCCTAAACTGCTGTCCCCCCACATCGCCAAAACAAAATAAAGCTATTAACCTCTAAACCTCCGTCTCCCCACATCGCAACTCCCTAAATAAACCTATTAACCCCTAAACTGCCGATTTTAAAAAAATGTTTAGGTTTATTGGGGGGTCGGCGGTTTAATAGGTTAATAGGTTTATTTTAGTATTTGTGATGTGGGGTGGCGGTTTAGAGGTTAATAGGTAGTTTATGGGTGTTAGTGTACTTTGTAACATATTTTTTATGAGTTTTGTGAAACATTTTTGTTTTGCAAAATCCATAACTACTGGTTGATTGCAGAATGGATAGTTGCGGTATAAGCTATAATGCTAGTAGAATAGCAATACCGCACAACTTGTAATATCGAGTAGCTGACCATTCTGCACTCAAAGGCCATATTTTTTTAGCAGTAAAGCCGTACCGCACAACTTGTAATCTTGGTCATTGTTTCTGAACAAAAGAATGACCTAACGTTAATTGACTCCTGTGGGTCCTAAAATAGCACACATTTGTATACTATGATTACCAATAAAATAAAGTTCCACATTTAAGTAGAGGTAAGAAGAGACTGAAGAGTAAATAAATGCATTGACTTGTTTTAGACTTTTACAACCCTATGAAGAGTCAACTCTAATCTCACTTATTGACCCAATTTGACTTGTTTGTATAGGTTTGTTGATAGCTCTAAATCTCGTTATGTCTTGAGATCGCTTTGTGTTTCTGGGATGTGTCAGAATCTCACTGTGTGTAAATATGTTTGATGTTTCTCTGCACCTGTTTTGTTGACACCCACCTTGGATGTTTTGTAAGATATTGCTGTCCTATATGTTATTAAGGCACAACTCCCAACATTTCTCAAAGGCTGGGATGCAGGAGGTTAAAGACCTTGTTGGCATTGGACCACTAACATTTTGTGGTTTGGCCCATTGTGGAATGTAGGCATGGCTCAGGCAGTGCCATAAAACCACAACACCAAAAGGCTCTGGGAAGAATGCAGTCCAGACCTCCCAACCTGTGACAATTCTCCGTTACCAGGGACGTATAAAAGGCATGTTGAGGAATTAATACAACCCATGGCCTCTGCTACTTTTGCTGCAAGGATGATAATGTTGTTTTGCTTTTTAATTCTTGCCATTTTCTGAATATTTAATGGTATCTTTATCTTATGTATTCTATTATTATGTTATACACAACATTACTTAATATTTATTATATTACATAAAAGACAAAGCAAGGTCTGATGGGAGAAAAACTTGTTTATTGATGTTAAATATACAAGCATGATGTTAAGTTACTTGTTACAGCAAGAAAAAACTCCTGTACACCTGTTCCAAAATCGACGCCATCTGCTGACCCTTCCATTTTCACCGGAGGATTTTGGTGAGATGCTGTTATTGTTGTCCTCGATAGGGGGCGAGGACTGTGAAGGCTCGTGTTCTTCAGATGGGTCTTTGGCATCAGAGGAGATGAAGCTGAAGGTAATGGAGATATATTATTTAATATCTATCTAAAATATGTTACTTTGTCTCTATTAATGTTCTTAAAGGGACAGTCAGGTCCAAAAAAACCTTTCATGATTCAGATAGGGCATGTAATTTTAAACAGCTTTCCAATTTTCTTTTATCACCAATTTTGCTTTTTTCTCTTTGTATTCTTAGTTGAAAGCTGAACATAGGAGGTTTATATGCTAATTTCTTAGACCTTGAAGGCCGCCTCTAATCTGAAAGCATTTTGCCAGTTTTTCACCACTAGAGGGCATTAGTTCATGTGTTTCACATAGATAACATTGTGCTCACATACGTGAATTTACCGAGGAGTGAGCACTGATTGGCTAAAATGCAAGTCTGTCAAAGAAACTGAAATAAGGGGGCAGTCTGCAGAAGCTTAGTACAAGGTAATTACACAGGTAAAACGTATATTAATATAACTGTGTTGGTTATGCAAAACTGGGGAATGGGTAATGAAGGGATTATCATTTTAAGCAGCAAAAATTCTGGTGTTGACTGTCTCTTTAAGGTCAGGACTTTATTGAGTTTACCCCCCCCCCCCTCCCCCCACTACAAAAACCTTCTGTGGAGACTCGTCTGTGCCTTGTGTATTGTTCTACTGTAGAAAACTGAGTGTTATGTAGTATTAGGTGGTATTAAATATCTTACCTGTTGTTCTCACTCTGGGGTAGCTCAAATAGAAATTTGAGGGCCTCATCAAGGTCACTGACCTGTTGTGTGAAAATAAAACAATGTTAAAGAGGGAGAAGGGTGAAAACAATCCATAAGGTAACTGGTTTTGTTTATTTAGGAGGACTCTAAAGCACAAAAATATACTTGCCCTGCATTTGTTGGTTTTGAACTATGTATTAAAATGCACTAATGCTTACCATTGATGAGACAGATTCAGCCCTCTCTCTGGCGCATTCAGATTCAGAACCATTACTAGATGGACCTGGCTCTTCATTAGTTGTTACTATATCATCCAAATACCCTTTGTTGAACCATGGATGCTTCATGATTGGCTACAAAATAAGGCAAAAATGAATTGCATTAAAATGACTAAAACCTTCATTTTCATAAGACCTTTATTAAAACTTAAAGGGGTTATAATAATTCTTTAGAAAAAGCTTTTCAAATGACTCATCTACAAAAAGTTCTATAGATCTTATGATAAATTATGTAGATAAATTATTAGATAAACATTTCTAAAGGATTGTGGTTGACCTCAAAATTATTGATGTTGGAATTTCTGATTTCTACAGTTTGCACCTGCTCCACATACAATGATGCTAGTGAGCATTAACACACAGGGGCCGATTTCTGAAAGTGCGAGTGGACATGATACGATGTAGCATATCATGTCCGCCGCACATCGATAAATGCCGACAGCATACGCTATCTGCATTTATCATTGCACAAGCAGTTCTTGTGAACTGCTTGTGCTTTGCTGCCCCCTGCAGATTCACGGCCAATTGGCCGTGAATCTGCAGGGGGCAGCAAATTGGCCGCTAGCAGGGGGTGTCAATCAGCCCGATCATATAGGATCGGGTGGATTGATGTACGCAGCCTCAGAGCAGGCGGACAAGTTATGGAACAGCGGTCTTTAGACCGCAGCTTCATAACTGCTGTTTCCGTGAGCCTGAAGGCACTTCATAATTTGGCCCCATAGTATCAATCAACCAAGGAGCATTAATAGAAAGTACATATAAGCCAATGAGTATTAGTAGGAACTACAAAATATATACAGCAGTATTGGTTTCAATTTAGTTTTGCATTTTTACTTTAAAAATAATCAGCATGTCTAGATGCAGAACGTTTAAATAAATATCAGAAACTTTGAGTAAAATGCCCCTTTAAGTGTTGGTGCATAGAAAATATGTGTATTTATATGAAGCCAGGCTGTATCTTACCGCCAGAGAGACTCTCCTGCTTGGGTTTGGTGTCATAAGAACATTCAGTAGGTGGATGCAGTCAATAGTCATAGAGGATGGAATATCAAAATTAACCTGAAGTACACGATGTCTCTGGTACTATAAAAATCAAAAGGTAACAAGTGTCAGCAAGTTTTATGTTACTTAACACAGTCCTCATATAAATTATTTCACATACAGGTCTGTATCTAGTAATGAAAAGTACATATCTCCTGTGCCATTTTCTTATTTGTCCCAATAAAATACATTTACATACAAACTGTTGGTCACTTACCTCCTGGAATAACTCATTAAATGGCAGGGTGCCAGTGACCATTTGGTAGAGAACCACTCCTAGGCACCACACATCCACCTCTGGCCCATAGTACTTCAATCGTAGGTAGTATTCTGGAGGGAAGTGAGTTGGCGTACCAGAATAGTTAGCCATCTTCTTCTCTGGATTGAATATTTTACTGATACCAAAATCAGAGATTTTGATGTTGCCCTCTGAATCTACCAAGATGTTTGGAGACTGAAAACAAGAAAATGTGCAGTTATTTACAACAGATAATATCATATAGCATTTAATAGATGTTAAAAAAAATTATTCTCATTTGTGCAATTATCTTAACTGTGCATGAAATCTTCTAGTTTTATTACTACATAGTATTGTAAAAATCTGTATAGATTCTATGAAAATGAATAAAGTTTATATATATTTAGCTTTTAACTTGCTATTTTCTCTCTTACCTTCACGTCTCGGTGTGCAACGCATTTCTGATGGCAGTAACGTAATGCAGACACCATCTGAAAAGAAAGTTAGTTGGGTTATGTTCAGGTCTTTTATATTACAAGTCTGTTACACAATTATAAGTAAAAATCATATGGGTTTTTTCCTTTGTTACATGTAGTATATTATCACTTTTTTTTTCATATTATTAAAATACTATCATAATTATTTTTAAACAGCTACCTGACGGAACAGGAGACGGGCTTTCTCCTCGTCCATTGGGCCATGATTTAACAGATGCTGTTGGAGATTTCCTATGTCAAAAATAAAGTAAAGATAGAACAATAATTGTGAAAAATATTTATGGTTTTAAAGATGAGAAGGGAAGATCGATACAGAAGGTATGAGAGGAATAAGAATTAACATAGCAATGGGTTAACTTAAGAAATACGTTTAAAGACAGGAGAAAGAGTAGAATAAGAGAAATGAAAGCGCAAAGAGAGAAACAGAATATAAATAAATAACATCAAAGTAAAATAAAATATTTTCAGACTGGTTACCTCCTCTTACAAACTCCATCACGATGTAAAGTTTGTCACTGGACTCAATAACTTCGTAAAATTTTACTGTAAAAGAGAGAGAAGGTATTGTTGAGAGATACATGGATATAAATACAGGGGGATTATAATAAACTGTATATAAGGAACATCTCAAATGGGTCATGACTTCTGACTTACCGATATTAGGATGGTCCAACATCTGCATTATGGTAACTTCTCGGTACAGCTGAAAAGGAGATGTCAAATTACTATCAAAAGAAAGGATCAAATGATGACAATAATACAAACTGAAGCCCCCTTAAATTAAATAGTTTAGCAACAAAAGCTTAACAGAGTCTGCAATCCCAGACTACACTGGTTAAATCAACGTGTCAATCTCTATTTATAAAAGCTCAGTGTGGTGAAGTCTTAAAGTCCCAGATGCCCCCCAGATCTATTGTGTATGGTAGTTTTCTAAATCCCTATAATGTCTGCTGAAAAATAAGTAGTGTATAGCAGTAAATTAAATGTTATACTAATGATGCCCATTGAATTCTATTTCTCTAGGGAGCTTCACTAAATTCCTTACCTTTTGCAGACAAGCAGAGTCCCTATTTGCTTTCTTAATGATTTTTATAGCAACCTGGAAATATAAAATATGTATCAGTTATATAATACAAGGTTTATTCTCAGAAGGAAGATATACAGAGTGTCAGGGACAGTTACCTTTACAATATCTATATTAAAAAATGACAGTTTGATTTACTAACATATACTGCCATATAAGGCACAATACCTGTTCACTCTTTGCTTTCAGTGATAAAAAAGAGCATGTGACTCATAAGGACCTCCCATATACTTACCTCTCTGCCAGTCTGCATGTGCCGAGCCCGCTTCACAACACCAAAGCCACCTTTTCCAAGAGTGTCAAGGAGAAGGTAGCTTCCAACAAATGAATCAAAAGGAACCACTGAGGCACAGCAAGCTAACAAGCCCCGGCCGAAGCAGTTATTGTTTGCCATTGCGTCTGCAGGAAAGAGAACATAGATGGGTTATTAAGGATCTTGGTAACTGAGGCATTATGGCCCCAGATATTTTGCTAACAGTAACAATATATCAGCAATAACAACCATGAAAATTATATTATCATTTGACTGCATTGGAGATTATATAAAGGTTAGGTACCAACAGCATATGATTTTGAGGATATCTGATCTGGAGCACAGGCGAAATAATTAGCTTTTAAATTAATATTGTAGATCAGTTTTAAATACCTCTCAGTATTCCTTGAAGTTCTTCAGAAATTGTAGTCAGTATTTACTAAAACTCAATAGTAATTGAAGTCAGTATTCACTGTAGCTTATCAGCAACTCAAGTAAAGATATGTAGCAGGAGTGAGAAGCATTCTTTATATGTACACATGATGGTTTTGTGATGTCATAGTAATGACTGTGACCTCATTGTTATCACATAACACACCTAAGCCAAACTAGTCATCAAGCCCTTACTACTGTGCAGCACGTGCATAACACAAACCACCCAAATACACTACACAAATCACATATATAACAGATTACACACTTGGTACACAACAGACACAATGTTCCCTAAAGTTCAACAGATATACTAGATCAGTCTTGAAATTCAAGCAAAGAATTAGCACATGTATATGTATACCTGCATATACAAATATAGTAGCATTGCTATATCATATCATATATATGTGCCCTAACAACACCACACCCACCAACTATTTTAAGCCCTAACAATTAAGTCCAGAAATGTCTTTTAGTATCCTCTTTCAATGGTCAAATACATTAACTAAACTGCCTGTATACGGCAGTTCCCTGAATCTATGTATATATGGCCTCCAGACCTTACATGAAATATGTAATTAACAATTATGTTAGCTTCCAAAATCATCAAGAATGTAAAGGTGTTGCCATTGCTATAACTATAACTTCTAAAAAAAATATATTCCAGTACAGATAATTATAACTAACAATCTTGTTTATTTCTATAATATTGTAAAGAAATCTCATACTAAACCTGAATTAATATTTCTGATCCGATTTTACAAACAAGTAATAAGGAAATGTACTATACCTATTAATTCCTTGTGCATACAAGAACATTATAAAGTATTAGTCTGGGCCTTTACATCTGTGCATCTAATGTGCTAGATGTAAAACAAAGCTAGAACAATGATTTGCCATATGATCATATTTTTTACTATTTACATACAATATGGTGCTGTTGGTTTGGATGTAGCTTTAAATTCTCAATGTCTTATTTCTGAAATGTAAATAGGGATTGACTTCAGATTTTTAGGATTTATAGTGACTGTTATCAAAGGTAAACAACCACATTTCCCCTAGAGTTGCCCCTATCATTGAGTAAAACTTGGATTTATGGTAAAACATAAAAGACAAATAACACTAAGGCTGTGCAGTAAAAAGTTGCATAAAACAATTAGATAAGTTAGAGCCGTTTACTTATTGTATGGACCACTGTTTTTTAAACCTATCCTCAGGCCTCCACAACAGGCTAGATGTGGAGGATATCTGATCTGGAGCACAGGTGAAATAATTAGCTTTTAAATTAATATTGTAGATCAGTTATAAATACCTCTCAGTATTCCTTGAAGTTCTTCAGAAATTGTAGTCAAAACTCAATAGTAATTGAAGTCAGTATTCACTGTAGCTTATCAGCATCTCAAGTATGTAGCAGGAGTGAGAAGTATTCTTTATATGTACATATGATGGTTTTGTGATGTCATAGTAATGACTGTGACCTTATTGTTGTCACATAATACACCCAAGCCAAACTAGTCATCAAGCCCTTACTACTGTGCAGCACGTATATAACACAAACCACCCAAATATACTACACAAATCACATATATAACAGATATATAACAGATTACACACTTGGTACACAACAGACACAGTCTCTGCACAAAACACTACACACACAGCAAAGCGTTCACCAAACAAAAGCAAACAGGTATTTGGTAGTGACATTCTTATGAAAATGTACAAATTACTAGTTAGGCCTCATAACTAAAGACTAGTGCAGTGGGCCGCCAGTTGGCCATCCCTGTTTTAAAGTTACTGTTCAAAACAATGAATGAGGGCTGCCCGGTCTGGCTAAAGGCCTTAAGTTGTAGTAGGCAGTATTTTTTTGGAACAGCGGGGGATTTTTTTTTTTTTATCCAAACAGTTTTTATTGAGTTTATAGAGTATATAAACAGCAATACGGTTGCATTGTAATCAGTGACATAAGCATATGTCTGAGTAGTAGCATCTGAATGATACAAAATGTCACCAATGCACATTATAAATAAAACACAACATCCTAGAATCCTTGACAGATAATCAACCTACGTATTCTCAATCAAACCTCTTTTGATGTATATTTGGTTGCCGTTTTTAGGCAGTGTAAACTTATCATTTTCCCCTAATGCGAATGCCAAGTTTCTCTTGGATCTCTGATATTATTATGTAGTGGTTTGAGGATAGAATAGGGGGTATGTAACAAATAAGAGGCATATAGGGTTGCTTATGGACCTTAGTAATATTATACATGATAGTGACTGTAAAACGGTATAGTAACAAGAAAGCAGCTTGTCACATGACACTATAAACATAGATATAAGAATATGTGTATCAATGTATTTAATAATAAAACGAGAAATTTCTATAGGGTGCATTTCCCTTTGCTTACGATGTAAGCACACTGGAGTGTGTGTGTGGGGGGTTCCCTGGGTATTTGAATAAATCAGTTAGCGAAGATTACATGAAACAAGTATCGTGAGTTTCTGACTATGGAAGAGAGACCGTGTTACCTTTGCACAGGAAATGTACACAGTTTATCTAATTTACGATCTTCAGAACATGGGTATTGCCATACAGGTTACTTGAGAAGTAATATATACTTAAAGCAATCTAGTAGACTAAATATCCATCTGCAGGGTACGGGCCCTAAACCCCACCATGGAAAACAGAATTCTCACCTGCAGCCGAAAGTTGCTAATAACTATCCTATTACATTTCATGTACTCAATGGGATGTTACTGTCACCTCTATCTAAGTAAGAAAGCAGTCGATGTATTCTCTAGACATATATACTAATTATAAGAGCCAAAGCTCATGGGAGACTAATAACTTTAGAGATTGGAACGGTAATCCGGTATCTGAGTTTTCTAAGGAAAAAATGATCAAAAAACATATATAACTGCATAGATTAGTGATAAATTTAGGGCTTAGAACCTTTTGTATTGGAAAATAGCGTCGCCTGGAAGGTCTCAAAAAAGCATATATATTCTCTAAGCCTGATGAATATTCTAGGTGGGTATAATGATCAAAGTATCTAACCTTAGCACATAAAAACATAGCAACCTAAAACATCTGTTGCCTAAAACATGTATAAACCAATATGGTAAAAGCATATGTGTTGCATGTGTTGTACCTCCCTCCAGGGATTGTTGTCACCACTGGACGGAGATGGAAAAGGGGTATTGGATATGACTCACTCTATCACACAGAGTGGAAAAGGGTGAGGGGAGATACCTATCATGGCTGTTATTCGCTATAGAGAGGCACTTAAGACCCCACCATTATCCCAGCTGAGCAAGAGGGAGACACTTGTGGCCAGCAGGACCATACAGTACAATCTTTCAAATTGTTTAGAACATATGGGCGCATCATGGATTAGCTTATTCTCTACATCTAAGAGAGTAATGATTGGGAGCCTTGTTGCTGTGGGGCAGTAATAATCCCATAACTAGTGTTATCATAAAAGTGCCACATAATGCTCAAATATGAGTATAAGGTAAATAGAAAACAAAAGTCTTTGGTATGAATTATGGAACTCAACACTGTAGATACATCTTACAATTAGCTCCTTCGATTCAGTCTAAAATAAAAATTAGCTATATGTAAGCATTCTATCTCCTCACATAGCATAGGTTTCAGATCATTATATGGCGTCTGTGTATGATGACTATAGGGCTAAGCAAGAAATTAAGGTATAGAGTTAGGGAGAATAACACTTTTAAACCATAAGTACCTGTGACATATGTACGGATTGCATATAATCATGACTACCATGTAATAGCAGCCATAGAGACCAGCCCCTTTATGATAGGTAGGAGAGTAGGGAATTATACCCGTTATTTAAGTTTGGAAGAACCTATTTAAATTTCTGAGGCTGGAATAATGTAGCATGCTAGGTCTAAGAAAATATAGCAGGTGAACAGGTTATTCAATATGAGGATACATGAACATGTTAGTTATTAAGTTAGATCAGGTCTTCAGTAGTCAGCATTCTAAACAAGTCTGATATATATAGTATGATCAAGGAAATAGGAAACGTTAATCATAACTGTAGCCAGGGAGGTTGATGTCCAATAATAAGGGTAAACTCTTCTTAAAATAGTCTTTCTACTAATACATAGTTGTGTCGCATCTCTATAATAGCTCTCCAGTTTAGAAGCTGTAGTAACCAGTGTCCCTGATGTGTTGTAGAACGCTTTCATCCATATCATATAAGAATATCCAACTAGACTATCAAGAGAGTAGTTAAATGTATAAAAATTACATAGTGAAGTAGGTCTCACTGTTCAAACATACAACCTGGAAACATATGCTAAAGCAAAATCTTTGAGTTGTGACACTCTTTGAGCCTAATATCTTTGTGGGTAACTTTCACATATATGCGTTAGAATAGTAGACTGGAATAGCCAGACCTTGGGCATATAGAAATTTTAGCCTATCTAAACATGAAACATTTTCTATAAGTGGGACTCTTACTTAAACCTATCTCAACACCCCTAATGTGTTATTTATTACATTAAGAGTACCAATCTATATTATTTCACCTGAAATAAACACAGTAGTTGCTATAATATATATATATATATATATATATATATATATATATATATATATATAAGGTTATGTAAACCTATATAGACTGATTTAGGATTATTGGGGAGAACTCAAATAAGTAAGCGATCATCTGGCAGCCAACTTCCTCCATAAGAAATGTAGGTGACTATGCAGCTGAGGTGTGGGCTGTAAGGATAACTTGTGTCCCAAGACAATGCTGTACTGTATGCTAGCCTGTCTAGTGGCTAGGGTCTGACTCAGTCCATGTTTAGCCTATTCCAGCTTTAACATAAGCGGTCAAAGTTGTAAGCTGGTCTCCTCGGCTTATGCCCCATATCATGTGCAGGCAGTCATTGTCAAGGACCGGTCTAGTGTGAGGCAAATGTTCCTGGTTAAATAATACTTGAGACTGAGATCTCAATTTCAGGCCAAAGATCAATAGGAAGCAGCTTTAGGGTGAGTAACGGTGTGATATGGGTTGCAGCTGGGTCCAAGACTATCACGCTGTCGCGAGTTGTACGGGGTACACATGGGGTTCCCTCAATAACAATTGGAGAGTCCTGCTGTGGGACCCCCTGTAAGGTACACCTCGATGGCAACAGTCCACCACCATTGTGATCAGATGACCGGGATCCTCCAGGAACATGAAGTAAGTTGAACATCTGGTGTTTTGCATTCTTTGAACCTAGTGCAACTATCTGTGGGCACTTCTCTGCAGTATAATGCAGATCCTCTTGCTTGGATATAAGAGTATCGGCAGTCAGAATTTTTTTTTAATATTGGTGCTCCTGGCTGTAGCCTGTAGAAGTGTTGTGCTAACTGGTGCCAAATTCTTTTTTTTGGCAGTGAATCTTTCAGTGTAAAACCCATTTTCCTGACTCTTTATTTTGCATGAGGTGGGAAACATATCTCTGTGCACTTAGTAGACAGACCCTCATCGGGCCAGTACTAGAGTGTCTCTGTCTGTTTGAGAAGGTTTGTACTGAACATAATGGGTTTAATATGTGGCACACTCTATTAGAGCTCTGCTTAATATGACACAGATGAGCTCTGGCAAGCTCTGGTCATTCATTTTGTGTAATGTACCACACACTAAACATGGCCTGTGTGTAACGTGAAATGCACTAGACATGACTGCTGTTTAACACTGCGTGTACTGTGCTGTTTATTACACAATGCCCTGAATCTGATAGCTACTATACACGAAAAGTCTGCCATACAATGAGCATAAGACATTTATTATTGCATGCACTGAGTGTGATCTTTGTTTCAACAAGACATTTAATACAGTATGCTCTCAAATGAAGCTGTTTAATGTGGAATGCACACAAGATGCTCAGTTTAATATGTCACATAATAGGCCAGATTACAAGTGGATCGCTATTTCTCGCTCTCGCTTAAACGATAAATCCGCTCGTAGCGCTTGTGTAAATAAAAGGTTTTCACTCTTGTGCTAACCTGACACACGCAAAAAAACAAAGTTAAAATATTGAGGCTGCATTAACGTATTTCCCCATAGATTTTAATGGAGCAAGAAAAGGGGGGGGGGGACCTTGCACGTAAACCCGATCACATTTTCTAAAGTGCGCTAACCCAACATGAAAATATTTCACTTTTCAAATGTTCTTAATATTGAATAATATATTTGATTTATTTATATATATGTGTTTTTTTTATATATATATATATATATATATATATATATATATATATATATATATATATATATATATATATATATATATATATGTGTGTGTGTGTGTGTTTCTTGGTAAAAAAATAAATGTAGCAAAAAACCACACTCACTGGATTATGGCAAGTATAAATATTTTAATTACAGAACGTTTCAGGGATAAACTCCCCTTTTTCAAACGAACTTGAGCAGTGCAAACAAACAAACTTATAAAGCCCATAAGCTCCGCCCAGAGTGCAAATTGCACACAAATGTGGATACATTTGGGTGCAATTTGACAACCATGTATACAACATCCTCTGTAACTCTCCATACCATTCACACAGTACAAACTGTAGCATATAACACAAAATCAATCGCATACAGTATCTGTTCTCATAAACAACACATGTTTTACTAATCATTCTATAATCATCACTAACAATAAATCTATACATTTATCACATCACAATCAAATGGCCAGACTTCCACATATGGATCACATAAACTTTCAGGATTTAAACAGATCACATACCTCCCAAATTATCGTCCAAACATTATTCTGCTGTATAGTGGTGTTTACATAGTATTGTAGCCAATCATAAAGAACTGTTGTTACTAAATGCTGTGATCACGCGTGTGCAGTGGCTCCCTAGTATTAAAGCCAAAGTAGCCGATATACATAACCTGTCACCGGCTTAATAATGAGAAACTGTCACACACCTCACACATAAAGATAACATACTTTAAAGCTAAGGAGACGATAACCTTTGTATACCGTGAATGAAAATATAAGCAAATAATGGCACATGTTAAGGCAATAACTCTATAAATATCAAGGGAGAGATGTTAAATCCAAATAAAGTTGTCCACGACTAGATTAAATATCCT
The DNA here is from genome assembly GCF_027579735.1 of Bombina bombina. Taxonomy (NCBI): domain Eukaryota; kingdom Metazoa; phylum Chordata; class Amphibia; order Anura; family Bombinatoridae; genus Bombina; species Bombina bombina. The sequence goes on along the minus strand of NC_069501.1, from coordinate 511,900,141 downwards.
ACAGTATAACATGGATAGCATGGATAAACCATTAACCTATACTAACCTGTGCCATGCATGGAGTTCTCAATTTGCTATATCACTGAACTCACATTATAAATGGCAATCAGGATTTAGAACCCTGCAGCTAACCTGTGACTCTCTCTAAGAATGTTTTAATATGGCAATGAGACCTCTCTAGGCTGCTGATTGGTCATTAGGAGAGGCAGATTGTTACCAGCAACAGGTCATCCATCAAAGGACTCGGTTCCAAAGTCGGTCATTAACAGTAAATTCAACACTTGTTGGAGAATAACGCCACAATTATCCCTTCCAGGCCTTACAGGAGACAATATTTGGAACCACCCCCTGAGTGGCCAGATTCAACACCATTGATGTACTACCTCAAAGTAGTGGATAAAACTGGCTAAAGTAGTGGATTAACCCCTATTCCGTTGCTCCCCGACACCGCCGCCAGTATAATAAACCTATTAACCCCTAAACCGAAAGCCCCCCACATCACAATAAACTAATTTAATGAGACCTCTCTAGGCTGCTGATTGGTCATTAGGAGAGGCAGATTGTTACCAGCAACAGGTCATCCATCAAAGGACTCAGTTCCAAAGTCAGTCATTAACAGTAAATTCAACACTTTTTGGAGAATAACGCCACAATTATCCCTTCCAGGCCTTACAGGAGACAACATTTGGAACCGCCCTCTGAGTGGCCAGATTCAACACCATTGATGTACTACCTCAAAGTAGTGGATAAAACTGGCTAAAGTAGTGGATTAACCCCTATTCTGTTGCTCCCCGACACCGCCGCCAGTATAATAAACCTATTAACCCCTAAACCGAAAGCCCCCCACATCACAATAAACTAATTTAAACTAGAAACCCCTAAACCTAACGCCCCCCCTAACTTTATATTAAAATTACATTTTCCCTATCTTTAATTATTTAAATAAAAAAAACTAAGTTTAAACAAACAATTAAACTAATATAACTATTAGACTAAAATTAAACTAACTACCAATTAAAGAAAACTAAAATACACATTAACTACTACTACTATAAAAATTACAAAGTATCTAATAACAAAAATAAAAAAATAGCAAGCACTAAATTACGAAAAATAACAAACAAAATTATCAAAAATAAAAACGAATTATACCTAATCTAAAAGCCCTATAAAAATAAAAAATCCCACCCAGAATTAAAAAAACCTAGCCTACAATAAAATACCAATAACCCTTAAAAGGGCCTTTTGTAGGGCATTGCCCTAAGTTAAACAGCTCTTTTACCTGTAAAAAAAATACAAAGGCCCCCCAACAGTTAAACCCACCACCCAACCAACCCCCAAAAATAAAAAAAAACAACTCTAACAAAAACTTAAGCTACCCATTGCCCTGAAAAGGGCATTTGTATGGGCATTGCCCTTAAAGGGCATTTAGCTCATTTGCATTGCCCGGAAAGTGCATTTAGCTCTTTTAAGAAAAGCCCAAACCCTAAACTAAAAAAAACCCACTCAAAAAAGTTTTAAAAATCCTAACACTTACCCCCAAAGATCCACTTACAGTTTCTAAAGTCCGGACATCCAGGTGGCGAGAAGTCTTCATCCAGGCGACAAGGTCTTCATCCATCCAGACGGCATCTTCTATCTTCATCCCGGCAGCATCTTCTATCTTCATCCCGGCTGCGTCTTCTTTGTTCATCCCGGCGGCGCGGGGTGGGTCCATCCTGAAGACATCCGGCGCTGAGCATCCTCTTTATACGGTCACCGCCATACACTGAATCTTCAATGCAAGGGAGCCTTTTCAAAATGGTGTCCCTTGCATTCCTATTGGCTGATTTTATTTTGGAAATTAAAACCAGTCAATAGGATGAGAGGTACTGAAATCCTATTGGCTGTTTAAATCAGCCAATAGGATGAGAGCTATTGAAATTCTATTGACTGATTTGAACAGCCAATAGAATTTCAGAATCTCTAATACTATTGGCTGTTTTGAATAGCCAATAGGATTTCAGTTGCACTCCTCCTATTGGTTGATTTGAAATACTAAAATCAAATCAGCCAATAGGAATGCAAGGGACGCAACTTTGAAAAGGCTCACTTGCATTGAAGATTCAGTATACGGCGGCAACCGTATGAAGAGGATGCTCCGCGCCGGATGTCTTCAGGATGGACTCGCTCCACGCCGCCGGGAGGAAGATAGAAGACACCACCGGGATGAAGATAGAAGATGCTGCCTGGATGAAGGTGGAGCTGCCTGGATGAAGATGGAGCCGCCAGGAGGAAGATCCTTCAAGCAGGACTTCAGCAACTGTGAGTACCTAAAGAGGGGTTAGTGATATGCTTTTTTAAATTTTTTTGAGTGTTTTTTAGATTAGGGGTTGGGCATTTCGTAAAAGACCTAAATGCCCTTTTAAGGGCAAGAAAAAGAGCTAAATGCCCTTTTAAGGGTAATGCCCATACAAATGCCCTTTTCAGGGCAATGGGTAGATTATTTTTTTTTTAGATAGTTTTTTTTATTTTGTGGGTTTGGGGGGGTTGTAAATTTAGTGGGTCTTTGTATTTTTGTTTAAAAAAAGAGATGATTTCTTTAGGCAATGCCCTACAAAAGACCCTTTTAAGGGCTATTGGTAGTTTATTATAGATTAGGTTTCTTTTATTTTGGGGTGTTTTTTTTTTTAAATGGGTATTAGAATAAGAATAATCGTTATTATTTTGGATAATTCGTTTGTTATTTGTGTAATGTTTTTTGTTTTTTTTCGTTTTGGGGTGGGTTTTTCTTTTTAGAATAGACATTTTTTATTTTTAATGGGTAGCAAAAGAGCTGAATGCCCTTTTCAGGGCAATGGGTAGATTAGGTTTTACTTCATTTTTATTTTGTGGGTTTGGGGGGTGGGGGTTTGTATACTGTTAGGGGGTGTTTGTTTTTCTTTTGTAGAAAAAGAGCTAATTTCTTTAGGGCAATGCCCTACAAATGGCCCATTTAAGGGCCCTTTGTAGTTTATTCTAGATTAGGGTTTTTTATTTTGGGGTGTTTTAGTACTAATTAGTAATAATTGTTATTGTTTTGGATAATTTCGTTTGTTATTTTTTGTAATGGTAGGCTATTTATTTTTTTGTAATTTTAGTGTTTTTTATTTTTTGTAATGTTAGGTTTTAGTGTAAGGCAGCTTTGGTTTTATTTGACAGGTAAGTTTGTATTTATTTTAACTAGCTAGTAAATAGTTAATAACTATTTACTAACTAGTCTGCCTAGTTAAAATAAATACAAACTTACCTGTGAAATAAAAATAAAACCTAAGCTAGCTACAATATAACTATTATTTATATTGTAGCTAGCTAAGATTTTATTTCACAGGTAAGTTTGTATTTAGTTTTAACTAGGCATTATTTAGTTAATAATTGTAACTTTAATTTAGCTCTATTTTAATTATGTTAAAGTTAAGGGGTGTTAGGGTTAGGTTTACAGTTAGGGTTAGGTTTAGGGGTTAATATAGTTTAATTTAGGTTGTTGCGATGTGGGGGCTGGCGGTTTAGGGGTTAATAGGTTTATTTAGTGGTAGTGATGTGGGGGTCCAGAGGTTTAGGGGTTAATAACTTTATTTAGTGTCGGCGGTGTCGGGGAGCAGTGGAATAGGGGTTAATAGATTTATTATAGTGTGGGTGATGTTGGGCTGCAGGGGAATAGGGGTTAATAACTTTAGAATAGTGGCGGCGATATCGGGAGTGGCAGATTAGGGGTTAATAGCTTTATTTCGGTGATGGCGATATCGGGAACGGCAGAGTAGAGGTTAATAACATTATGTAGGTGTCAGCTATGTTGGGGGCAGCAGATTAGGGGTGTTTAGACGTTGGGTTTATGTTAGGGTGTTAGGTTTAAACTTAACTTTTTTTCCCCATAGACATCAATGGGGCTGCGTTACGGAGATTTTCATTCCGTGATTGATGTCCATGGGGAAAGTGTGTACGAGCACGTCAAAACAGAGCTTGTATTTTGTGCGGTATGGAGCTCAATGCAACCATATTGCACGTACAAGGCGGCTGTTTCAAAACTTGTAATGGCAACGCTATAGAGGGCGAAATAACACAACTTTTGTTAAATACCCTCTATCACGCATAACTTGTAATCTACCTGATATTTAGTTGTGCAGGTCAAATAATAATTGATCTTAAATTGTTTATTCATATGTGGATGCCAAAATGTATTACCCTGGATGATGTTATTGCATGTAGTACAACTTGGGCATTTTTAACAGCCTGTTGTGGTTGACTTAGTGAGCCATGTTCTCATTTCACAACAGTGTGTTGGATCCGATATTATAAGTATATCTCTGATACTTTTCCTTCTTCCGTAACCGACCCTCAGCAGTTCGACTCCATGAAATGGCAACTGTTTATCGGTCTAGAGTATCTCCTACCGATCTCTCAATATGCTACCTACTTCCTTCTTGTCCTTATTATATCTGATAACAAATGTCATGCTAGTGTCTTTAGAGTTAACTAGTTTATTTTCTACTTTTGTTCCACTCATCTCAAGCTGTGCAGTTTGCACCTCCTCTACCAATTTATCCTTATGGTACCCTCATTCTTGGAATAATTCAACCCTCTTCTCTAATTGATCTCCTATTTTTGATAGTTCTGCATTATTCCATATTACTCTTTTAAACTAAGCTCTCGGTATGGCTCATTTTGTGAAGGTGGATGATTGCTACTTGCATATACTAGTGAATTCTTGTCTAGATTCTTGTCTAGAAAGTTGTGAACAACTTTATTTGGATTTAACATCCCTCCCTTGGTATTTATAGATTTCATAGGGCCTATTTAGCTAAGTGTCAACTGAATTCCATGTCGTATTTGTCGCTAGATTGATCCGCCGTAGTTATCAAAGCATAAAGATCGGCAATTGTTGAAATTTGTGACGTAAAATAGGATCCCTCAATCTCAATTCAATGCAGATCGATGCGAGTTGAAAATAGTGGTATTCGATCGGAATCGTGTTCATTCACCCTCCTGATCGACACTATCTGAACCTCTCACTAAGTTATCAAAAATTCTACATTTACGCTTGCGTCTTTTCTGACTCAGCGTACCTAGTTTTCAATCTGAAACCCTTGAGGTCGCAGATGCCATAGAACTCAATGGGAGTCTGAAAACACAGAAAGTTTATGTTCGATGCTGCAAGAGAATGAAGAATATTACATAATAAAAGTAATTTAGAAACTTTATTAAATTTGTATACCCTTTCTAAATCAAACAATATTATTGCTCCACATTTGGTGCACTAGTAGATATAGGGATAAAAATGAAAAATACATTACTACTTATGGATTATGTTACAACTTTGTCTCTCAAAGCAAGGGGACAATATTATTTCTACAAATTTGGTGCAAGGTTTTCCCCCAAACTTGTTGCACTAATAGATATAGAGATAAAAATCAAATAAATACACAACATAATATAGCTAACTTCCTTTATATTTTTTGGAAAAATCTATGTGCACCATGTTTAAGCCATGTAATACAAGTCCTACTCTTCACTTTGCGCCATATTTGACTCAACACTTTTCGCACCAGTTATGACGCAAACTCCTAAACAGCCCACACACTAGTGAATTTTTCCACCACTTTTGATTGGATTATGCATAATTACATGATTTATGACATTATCCAATCTGATTCAAATACACATTATAAACTATCACTAACAAATAAAATTGCTCGATACTTGTGTCATTGATCACTCAGAACTTGTAAATGCCATTTGTTACATTGTGTAATATTTTAGACAAGGATTTTAAAATTCAAATTGATGTTTGATTCAATATAATCTTAATCTGATAGCTCAAAGGGATAGCCCACCTAACATTAAACTGTCATCATTCAGATACAGCAGAAATTAAAATCACCTCTTTACTGTCATGCTATTTTCAGTGTATTTCTTCCTTCTCTTGAATTTATTTTTCAGTAAGAAACATCTGGCAAGATTACGAGTTTTGTGTTATTAGTATAGCGCTGGTATTACGAGTCTTGCAGGTATAGCTGTACCGCACACTTTTTTAACAGTAACTACCGCAGCTTTCAAAAAGTCCTTTTTTCAATGGGACTCCCATAGTGCCGGTATTACGAGTTTCCTTGTCCGGCCAAAAAGTGAACGGTACAGCCCATAACTACAAGATCCGTACCGTAAACTGAAAGTCAGTAGTTATGGCTTTCATGTTACAAATCCATAACATAAAACTCATAACTAAAGTGCTAAAAATTACACTAAAACCCATAAACTACCTATTAACCCCTAAGCCGAGGCCCTCCCGCATCGCAAACACTAAAATGAAATTATTAACCCCTAATCTGCCACTCCGGACATCGCCACCACTATAATAAACATATTAACCCCTAAACCGCCATACTCCCGTATCGCAAACACTAGTTAAATATTATTAACCCCTAATCTGCTGTCCCTAACATCGCTGCAACCTACATTACTGTTATTAACCCCTAATCTGCTGTCCCCAATGTCGTTGCCACCTACATACACTTATTAACCCCTAATCTGCTGTCCCTAACATCGCTGCAACCTACATTACTATTAATAACCCCTAATCTGCTGCCCCCAAAATCGCCGCCACTATACTAAAGTTATTAACCCCCTAAACCTAACCCTATGTCTAACCCTAACCCTAACCCTAACACCCACTAACTTTAGCATCATTTAAATTATTCCAAACAAAAATTACAATTAATACCTAAATTATTCCTATTTAAAACTAAATAAATACTTACCTGTAAAATAAAACCTAAGCTAGCTACACTATAACTAATAGTTATACTGTATCTAGCTTTTTTTTAAATTTTTATTTCACAGGTAAGTTTTTTATTTATTTTAACTTGGTAGAAATACAAACTTACCTGTAAAATAAAAATAAAACCTAAGCTAGATACAATATAACTATTAGTTATATTGTAGCTAGCTTAGGTTTATTTTACAGGTAAGTATTTAGTCTTAAATAGGTATTATTTAGGTAATAATAGGAATTTTTATTTGGTTTTATTTTAGTTATATTAAAATAAGGGGTGTTAGGGTTAGGGTTAGACTTAGGTTTAGGGGTTAAAATATTTATTTAGTGTTAGTGATGTGGGAGGCCAGAGGTTTAGGGGTTAATAACTTTAGTATAGTGGAAGCGGTGATGTTGGGGGAGGAAAATTAGGGGTTAATATGTGTAGGTAGGTGGCGGCGACATTGGGGGCGGCAGATTAGGCGTTAATAAGTGTAATGTAGGTGGCAGCAACATTGGGGCGGCAGATTAGGGGTTAATAAGTGTAGGTCGGTGTCGGCGATGTTGGGGTGGCAGATTAAGGGTTAATAAGTATGAAGTAGGTGTCAGTGATGTCGGGGGCAGCAGATTAGGAGTGTTTAGACTCGGGGTTTATGTTAGAGTGTTAGGTGTAAACATATATTTTCTTTCCCCATAGGAAACAATGGGGCTGTGTTACGGAGCTTTACGCTCCATTATTGCAGGTGTTAGGATTTTTTTTTAGCCGGCTTCCCCCATTGATGTCTATGGGGAAATTGTGCACGAGCATGTAAAAGCAGCTCACAGCAGCGCTGGTATTTGGGTGCGGTATGGAGCTCAACGCTGCCATATTGCCTGCTAACGCCGGGTTTTTGAAACCCTGTAATACCAGCACTGTTAAAGGTGAGCGGTGGAAATAACTTGCAAGTAGCGAGGCAGCCATAACGCAAAACTCGTAATCTGGCCGATCATTTTATATGCCAGTCCATTTAATAACACCTGTGTAGGGGTGGTTTTTAAAAATAAATTACAATCAGAAGGGGTTAGACAGGTGCAGAGAGAAAACGGGCCCAGCTGTTAAAATATCCATTGATAGCAAATATATACATATAATACTCTGAATACATGTTATATTCACAATTATTCCTGCTCAGAATAATACATTTACAATATATACATATAGTGGTATAAATAAACACAGAGATATGAAAGACAAGATTGTTTAGAACAAAAAAAGGAACTTAGGGAGATGTAAATATGTTTGCAAAAGATTTCTGACATAACACACACACAAATGAAATGCTATAAATAAAGTTGTGAAAAACCTGAATAACTCAGACATCGTTGACTGCTAGTTAACACCAGTCCGATGCTCTTCGCACCATACTTGACGCGCATGTTTTTGATTAATAAGGAGATTGTATTCAGATCCGAGGCAGCGATGTCTGGCGACCGTATTGATGCCTGCTAATGCAACATAGTTGACACTTTGATAAATAGGCCCCTATGCCTTAACATGTGCCATTATTTGCTTATATTTTCATTCATGTTATACAATGGTTAATGTCCCCTTACCTTTAAAGTATGTTATCTTTATGTGTGAGGTGTGTGATGTTTCTCATTATTAAGCCGTTGACATGTTATCTATATCAGCTACTGTGGCTTTAATAGTAGGGTGCCACTGCACACACGTGGCTGTTTTGATCACAACCTTTAGTAACAAAAGTTTGTTATGACTGGCTACGATACTGTGTGAAAACACCCTATTTGGAGGGTGTAATTTGACGTAAGCTAAACAATTAAAGTATGCCTGCCTTGTGCTTCTGCCACATAGAGGTGTTACATAGTTGTATGCACCGTAACTACATGCTTGGCTTGTGTCCTAGCAGTGAAATGAGCGCACTATGCAGCAGAATAATGTTTGGATACTTTGGGAGGTATGTGATCTGTTTAAATCCTGAAAGTTTATGTGATCCAATCTGGCCATTTGATTGTGATGTGATAAATGTATAGATTTATTGTTAGGTATGATTATAGAACGAGTAGTAAAACATGTGTTGTTTATGAGAACAGATACTGTATGCGATTGATTTTGTGTTATATGCTACAATGTGTACTGTGTGAATGGTATGGAGAGTTACACAGGATGTTGAATGCATGGTTGTCATGGGGATACATTTGGGCGCAATTTGCACTGTGGGTAGGGCTTATGGGCTTTATCAGTTTGTTTGCTTGCACTGCTCTGTAGTCTGAAGAAGGGGAGTTTATTCCAGAAATATTCCCTAATTAAAGTATTTACACTTGCCATAATCCAGTGAGTGCAGTCTTTTGCTACATTTATGGAATTTCTAATACCTGCACCCTGGTGGATGACTTACATGTTTGTGAGAGTGTGGATCCTACAGATACATTATATATATTTATATATATATATATATATATATATATATATATATATATATATATATATAATGTGGAGGCTATTGGTGTACAGTGAACTCATTGACATGTTCAAGAAACCAATTTGAGATGATTTGAACTTTTTGACATGGTGCATTATCCTACTGTAAGTAGCCATCAGAATTTGGGTACACTGCAGTCATAAAGGGATGGACATGGTCAGCAACAATACTCAGGTAGGCCGTGGTGTTTAAACAATGCTCACTTGGTACTAAGGGTTCCAAAGTGTGCCAAGAAAATATCCCCCACACTATTACACCACCATCAGCCTGAACCGTTGATACAAGACAGGCTAGATCCATGCTTTAATGTTGTTTACACCAAATTCTTACCCTACCATCTGAATGTCGCAGCTGAAATCCAGACTCATCAAACCAGGCAACATTTTTCCAATCTTCGATTGTCCAATTTTGGTGAGCCTGTGAAAATTGTAGCCTCAGTTTTCTGTTCTTAGCTGACAGAAGTGGCACCCGATGTGGTCTTCTTCTGCTGTAGCCTATCTGCTTCAAGGTTCGATGTGCTGTGTGTTCAGAGATGGTATTCTGCATATCTTGGTTGTAACGAGTGGTTCTTTAAATTACTGTTGCCTTTCTATCATCTCAAACCAGTCTGCCCATTATTCTCTGACCTCTGACATCAACAAGGCATTTTCATTGGCACAACTGGATATTTTCTCTTTTTCGGACCATTCTCTATAAACCCTAGTGATGGTTGTGCTTGAAAATCCCAGTTGATCAGCAGTTTTTTAAATACTCAGACCAGCCCATTTGGCACCAACAACCATGCCACGTTCAAAGTCACTTAAATCACCTTTCTTCCCCATTCGGTTTGAACTTCAGCAAGTCATCTTCACAACGTCTAGATGCCTAAATGCATTGAGTTGCTGCCATGTGATTGGTCAGTGAGTGTATATATATATATATATATATATATATTTATATATACAAAAAAATCTCAATTAGGACCAAGCACTAGCATAACCTCCCAAATCTTCTGCCCAGGGTGTATCCTTAGTGTTAATACATGTGATTCAATAATTGGAGGTGCACTCACCAGGTCTTGATTAGTGTTGAGTTTATTAACAGTGGCGTTTTGGGCTCAGCCCCATCTTCAGACCTAAACATTTTGGGATCACCCTGTCAGGGTGCCAGGAATCAGACTGAGACAAGAAGTGCAAAAATAATCACACCTTTATTCATAGCAAAAAATAATAAAAAGTCCACAAGTCAAATAACAAGCCAGGAGTCAAAACCAGAGCTGGTAGTCAGACAAGCCAAGTCAGGAGCCAAAGCGAATAGTCAGACGAGCCGGAATCAGGAACAAGGAAAACAGCAGAGTCAGGAACAAGCCACGGATCAGGAACCAGGAAGGACGTCAGGCAGCCAAGTAATACACAGGAACTCTCACAAACAGGTCTGAGACAACGCAAAGGCAAAGCATACTGAACAGAGGCCCTTTAAATAATAAGTGATGACATCACAATTCTGAGACTGCATCCTGTCTCACATGGATGATGCACACCAGTCTGGCCATAAAAGGAAGTGTAGGAAATTAGCAGCATCCCCCACAATGCACCATAGTCAGGAAGAGAGGTGAGTAAAATGGCTGCCAGCAGCACATGGCAAACAACAGGGAAAAAACCCTGACAGTACCCTCCCCTCAACGACCCCTCCCCCACGGAGGACAAAAGTCTTATTGGGGAAATGGGCATGGAAGGCACGGAAGAGGGCAGGAGCATGAACAACAGAGGAGGTAACCCAAGAACGCTCCTCCGGACCGTAGCCCCTCCAGTGAACCAAATACTGTACATGGCCACTGGACATATGAGAGTCAATAATGCTGCTGACCTCATACTCCTCATGGTTGTCAACAAAGATAGGACAGGGACGAGGCAACACAGTAGTAAACGGATTACAAACCAATGGTTTTAAGAGGGAGACAGGAAAAACATTTGAGATGCGCATAGCAGGAGGAAGGTCAAGAGCGTAGGCCACAGGATTAACCCGCTGGAGTATTCGAAAAGGACCAACATAACGGGGAGCCAATTTATTGGAAGGCACACGAAGGTTCAAGTTGTGGGAGGACAGCCAAACTCTCTCACCAACCTGGTAGGCAGATGCCTACGATCAGCCTGGAACTTTTGGCGCTGCATAGAACGATGAAGGCAATCCTGAATCTGCACCCACATGGAACGGAGTTGCCGGAGATGCTCCTCCAAAGCCGGAATGCCCTGAGACATGAATGAATTGGGCAACAAGGATGGTTGAAACCCATAATTCGCCATGAATGGGGATAACTTGGAGGAAGCATTAATAGCACTATTACGAGCAAACTCTGCCCAAGGTAACAGTTCAGACTAATTATTGTGGTGATCTGAGACATAGCAATGGAGGAACTGTTCCAGAGCTTGATTAGACCGTTCCGCAGCCCCATTGGATTGAGGGTGATATGCAGAGGAGCAGGAAAGCACAAAAGGAACGCCAAAATCTGGAGACAAACTGGCTACCCCGGTCCGACACTATCTCCTTGGGTAACCCATATAAACGGAAGACCTCCCGGGAAAAAATCGAAGCAAGCTCCTGAGCAGTAGGCAGCTTCATCAAGGGAATGCAATGTGACATTTTAGAAAAACGGTCAACCACCATAAGGATCTGAGACATAGCAATGGAGACCATTGGAAACAGGGAACTCGACAATGAAGTCCATGGAAAGATGTGTCCAAGGATGCTCACCATTAGCAATAGGTTGAAGAAGACCCACAGGAAGACATTGAGGAGTCTTATTCTGTGCACAAACTGAGCAGGAGGCAACATACGCAGCAATATCCGAACGAAGACCTGGCCACCAGAATTGTCGAGTGACAGACCAAATCATTTGGTTCTGGGTGACCTGTGGCTTTAGGATAGTGGTAAGTGTGCAAAAGTTTAGTTCAAAGATTCTCAGGAACAAAACACTTACCACTAGGTTTCTCAGGAGGTGTATTGATTTGTGCAGCCAGGATCTCCTCCCCCAAGGGAGAAGTCAAATTAGTATGTATGGTAGCCAAAATATGGTCAGGAGGTATAACAGGAGTAGGTACAGACTCCTCCTTGGACAGAGGCGAAAATTGTCGAGAGAGGGCATCAGCCCTAATATTCTTACTACCAGGCAGGTAGGAGACCACATAATTAAACCGAGACAAAAATAGCGCCCATCTGGCCTGTCGGGGCGACAAATGTTTTGCTTCAGATAGATAAGTTAAATTCTTGTGGTCAGTAAGAATGAGCACTGGCACGTTAGTACCCTCGAGAAGATGCCTCCATTCCTTGAGTGCCAAAATTATGGCCAGTAATTCCCTGTCGCCAATTTCATAATTGCACTCCGCTGGAGACAATTTCTTAGAGAAGAAACCACATGGATGCAAGGAACCGTCAGGCGTAGGACGTTGAGACAAGAGTGCACCTACTCCAGTCTCAGAAGCATCGACCTCAAGAACGAAAGGCAGGACAGGGTTAGGATGAGCCAGAACTGGAGCGGCAGCAAAGTCAGTCTTAAGACTATCAAAGGCCTTAATGGCAGTAGGTGACCAATGGAGTGGATCATTCTCTTTACTGGTCATGTCTGTGATAGGTTTGACCAAGGAAGAAAAGTTTTTAATAAACTTTCTATAGTAATTGTCGAACCCCAAAAAACATTGAATAGACCGAAGACCAACTGGGCGAGGCCACTGCAAAGATGCAGATAACTTGTCAGGATCCATGGAGGACCCTGCAATGGAGATAACATAACCTAGGAAGGTTACTTGAGTCTGACGGAACTCACATTTCTCGAGTTTACAAAACAGGCCGTTCTCACATAGTCTCTGAAGAACCTGTGTAACATCAGAACGATGAGCCTCAAGTGTGGGTGAGTGTATGAGGATGTCGTCTAAGTACACCACAACACAATGTTGCAACATATCTTGTAGGACATCATTAATAAATTCCTGAAAAACAGCAGGAGCATTACATAGGCCAAAGACCATTACAAGATACTCATAATGCCTGCTTCTGGTGTTAAATGCTGTTTTCCATTTGTGACCCTCCTTAATCCTAACGAGATTGTACGCTCCTCTCAAATCAAGTTTAGTAAAGACCGTAGCTCCCTTGAGGCGGTCAAAGAGTTCCATAATGAGCGGAATAGGGTAACCATTCTTAATGGTAAGATGATTAAGACCCCTATAATCGATACATGGTCTTAACTCGCCATCCTTTTTCTTCACAAAGAAGACGCCAGCTCCTGCAGGAGAGCAGGATTTGGGGATGATTCCCCACGACAGAGCATCGGCAACATACTCCTCCATAGCACAATTCTCTGCAACAGACAGAGGGTACACCCGGCCCGAGGAGCAATTGCAGGTCTATGGCACAATCGTAAGACCGGTGAGGAGGCAACATACCGGCACTCACCTTGTCAAACACGTCTAGGAACTCTCGGTACTCCTCTGGCAATTGAGATACCGAAGAAGAGCACAAGACTTTAACTGGTTTGCGAAGACAAGTGGAAATACATTGCTGGGACCACAACAAAATTTCTGACCTGCGCCAGTCGAGACTGGGATTGTGCTTTTGGAGCCAGGGATAACCCAGAACAACTGGGAAATGCGGAGAGTTTATCACCTGGAACTGGAGGGTTTAAAAATGGAGAGCCCCAACAGCCATGGACAACAGAGCAGTTTCGTGAGTTACGAGTGCAGGCTGAAGGGGCCTGCCATCAATGGCCTCAATAGGAAGTGGAATGGACCGAGGCAAAACAGGAATGGAGTGCTTTGATACAAAAGCACTGTCAATGAAATAGCCCGCAGCACTGGAGTCAACAAGAGCCTGAGTGACTATGGAGGAGTCCACCCAGGAAAGGACAACCATGACAAAAGGTCTCTCCTTAAGTGGTTCCGGGGATGAGGATAAACCACCCAAGGTCTGCCCCCGACAGGACCTTAGGTGTGAGCGTTTCCCGGCCGTGTAGGACAAGACTTCAAAAGGTGGCCCTGTAACCCACAATAGAGGCAGAGCCCCTCCCTCCTCCTAAAGGCCCTCTCCGCCGCGGAGAGACGCGTGAATCCCAACTGCATTGGCTCAGCAGTACCTGGTGACTCGGGACCAGGAGGCATGGGAGGAGAGGGAGGCATGGGTGGGAACGAACACGTAGGAGACAACGGAACAGGAGGCGTCCGCAAGCGCTCCTTGAAAGAGGGCCTCCGTCTGAGTCTGATGTCAATTAGGATCAAAAAAGACACCAATGCCTTGAGATCCTCTGGTAAATCTCTGGCAGCAACTTCGTCTTTAATTGCATCAGAGAGCCCATGAAAGAAGGCAGCAACAAGGGCTTCATTGTTCCAACCTACCTCTGCGGCAAGCATATGGAACTCAATAGCATACTGAGCAACAGATCTTGTACCTTGCTGAATGGACATGAGTCGTTTAGCAGCAGAGGAGGAGTGAGCCGGAACATCAAATACCCTTCGAAAGGAGGCCACAAATTCAGGGTAATTTAAAATAACAGGCTTTTTTTTTTTTTTTTTTTTAATATTTATTTATAAGCAGTAGTGTACAATATTACAAGAAAAAAAGAAACACAAAAGAACATGCGCTTTAACATTTGCGCCACGCAGGGCCACAATGTCAGATAAAATAAGATTACCTCATTAACCTGCATGGTTACATTGTTCTTAATAAATCAAAAGAGTTTCATATTTGTACACAATACTGTATTTTCAAACATTTTTTTTTTAACCTCAAGCATATAAACACAAACCCCAAACAAAACGCAGAAAATAAATAAATAAATAAATAAAATAAATTATGACAAGGACTTTTACTTGACCACCTTGACCACCTTTAATACAGCCCTAAATTAAGTAGTTCCTTCCCTGACCTCCCCCCATTGATACGGTATCCTTTCTTCCAGGATCAGTGTTAAGAAGGATACCAAATTTTTTAGAGGGCATATAAATTGCCTTTGTATATCTAGGGGCCAGTCCAAAATTACTTTTAACGATTTATTGAAAGATTTGTCTCATTTCTCAGTTTATTATCATATAACTCGATTCTCATTTGTAGGTTGATTAATTTGATAAATTCACCCAGAGCAGGGGTGTTACAAACTGCTATTTGTGACTGGCCCTTTAAATGGAAGGTTGCCCTGCTTCCCTGGATTTTGGAGAAGCCTATTTGCCAGCCTCCTTCCTCATGACTATGGCCCCTGGAAGATTGTGCCCCTGAGAGTATATTGACTTTTGTTGGGTGTGTGTGGCCCTTTGGGAAACATCTGGGGACATATTGTGACTCTGGTGAACAATGCCCCCTTTAAGACTATGTCCCCAGACCTGTGAAATGACTTGTCCCTGGCTTTCGCCCACTTGGTTCAGTTTCATTGTGTGCCATTAAGAGTTAAATTTTGTTCAGCTTCAAGAAACCTATTCTACATACAAGTCTGCTGGGATTAGCTCTAATTAGGTTTAGTGATCAACTTTCCCATTGTCTAATCAGACTAGTATTGATAAGGTGGACTGCATTGTTTTATTGTGTGTAATGTTATCTGCTGAAGTAAATGTTGTGGCCTGTCAAAGGGAGTGTCTCTCTATCTAATATCAAATGTGTGATGGGGGATTTTATGCCTCCCCCTGAGAGTGTCCTGTTTGCATGTAACCTCAATAAAAAGGAGGCTGTGTGCTCCAGCACATCAGACCTATGTTGACCCTCTAACTTGAAGCTTTGACTCATGTTTGTAGGATTCAGCTAATATCACTACAGGGATTGCTGACTATGGTGCTGATGATTCTTTGGTGAGCGCTAGGAGCATCCTTTTCTACGGTCCAACTTCCAGCCAGCCTGGAGGCAACCGTAACATTTGGCGGCAGCGGTGGGATAGCGTCCTAGCGCAAGGAGCAGCACCACAACAGCACTGGTATCGTAGGAGAGTTATTGAGGGCAACGCTAGCCACTGCGCAGCGTCCCTACCTACAGCAGCATGGAGCTGACAAGACACTATTCAGAACCCTGTGAAGAGCACCTCAACCTGATCCGTCGCTATGAGGGCGCGGATTTCGTTCCAGAGGTAAAGAGGCGGCTAGTCCGATATGGTCCAGACCCTGCACAGGAGGTAGTCAGTCGCATCATCCGGGAATTGGATACGGAGAACAAAGCGGCACGAGCCTTTGAGCGCCAACTGTGGAGTTTGAGGGTCTGGACACCTGGTCTCCAGCGAGAAAGTGAGTCACAGGGAGCGGAGAGCAACGACCTCCCTTCCCAGCGGCAGCCAGAGTTACAGGGAGAGGAGAGCAGCGACCTCCCTCCCCAGCGGCAGTATACCGTGCAGAGGGAAGAGACAACCAGTCCCCTTCCCCAGCCAGAGATACCAGAGGCAGCAGGCCTCATAGACTGGTCCTGGGAGGACCCCCAGCAGGCAGGTGGAGATGGGACCGCAGTCTCTCTACCGGCCCTACAGGGATGCTGGGCAGGCGGCCCAGATCCCCAGCGACAGACCCAGCTACAGGGAGGGGAGAGCATCGACCTCCCTCCCCAGCCGGAGTGTGCCTTCCAGGGAGAGGAGACAACCGGTCTCTCTCCCCAGCCGCAGCATGTTCCACAGGAAGCGGAGAGCATCGACCTCCCTTCCCAACGGCCACCGGAGTATCAGGAGGAGGAGGTAAGCCAATCTCCCCCTCCCCAGCTAACTCCTAACTTGGGCCCAGGGTTAACAGTGGAGATGTTAACCCCCACTGACCCCCACGTTCTCTTTGCCACCGGGCAGGACTATGCACCAATTCCCACAGCAGAAGAGCTGGCATCAGGACAGAGCGCTGCTGGCCTCTGCCCTACAGACCCCCTTGTTACAGGACTGGCCTGCAAACCCCTCACCCCAGCAGAAGCGCTGGCACCAGGGCAGAGTGCCGCTGGCCTCTGCCCCCCAAGTACCACCAGCTATTTGCCCAGCTGCGCCAGGAAGGCAGAGGATGCTACACTTTCATCCTATAACCTGGAACCTACAGGCCAGTGCTACTTGTTGTGGGGGGGCTGCTTTGCTGCTAGTGTTTATTTGTGGGTGGGTTGCGAGACTAACTTAGGCACTGACCGACAGAAGGTCAGGTGCCTTGTTAGTCTCCCTCCAAAAGGGGAGATATGTTACAAACTGCTATTTGTGACTGGCCCTTTAAATGGAAGGTTGCCCTGCTTCCCTGGATTTTGGAGAAGCCTATTTGCCAGCCTCCTTCCTCATGACTATGGCCCCTGGAAGATTGTGCCCCTGAGAGTATATTGACTTTTGTTGGGTGTGTGTGGCCCTTTGGGAAACATCTGGGGACATATTGTGACTCTGGTGAACAATGCCCCCTTTAAGACTATGTCCCCAGACCTGTGAAATGACTTGTCCCTGGCTTTCGCCCACTTGGTTCAGTTTCATTGTGTGCCATTAAGAGTTAAATTTTGTTCAGCTTCAAGAAACCTATTCTACATACAAGTCTGCTGGGATTAGCTCTAATTAGGTTTAGTGATCAACTTTCCCATTGTCTAATCAGACTAGTATTGATAAGGTGGACTGCATTGTTTTATTGTGTGTAATGTTATCTGCTGAAGTAAATGTTGTGGCCTGTCAAAGGGAGTGTCTCTCTATCTAATATCAAATGTGTGATGGGGGATTTTATGCCTCCCCCTGAGAGTGTCCTGTTTGCATGTAACCTCAATAAAAAGGAGGCTGTGTGCTCCAGCACATCAGACCTATGTTGACCCTCTAACTTGAAGCTTTGACTCATGTTTGTAGGATTCAGCTAATATCACTACAGGGATTGCTGACTATGGTGCTGATGATTCTTTGGTGAGCGCTAGGAGCATCCTTTTCTACGGTCCAACTTCCAGCCAGCCTGGAGGCAACCGTAACAAGGGGCTTTTCTTAATTTCCATTTTTTAAATATTAAGTTTCATACTGCCATTATGCTGCCATTATTAAAATCACAGGTTTATTAGTCTCCCACAAGGGATTAGCCCAGACAAGAGCTGTGTCAGAGAGTAACAAGATGAGAAATCCCACCTTAGCTCTGTCAGAGGGAAACGCCTGAGGTAACATCTCAAAGTAAATGCCCACCTGGTTTAAAAACCCTCTGCACTGAATAGGATCGCCTCCATATCACTGAGGTAGAGGTGCAGAACCGGACATCCTCCTGGTAGGCATAGGTGAAGGAGCGGAAACAGTCCAAATGTGCAGTGCGAGTCAGCAGGGTTTGCAGGGCTAGTGCAAATTCATCCAAGCGGTGATCCTGTTGATCCATCCTGGAAATGATGGCAGGTAAAATTGGATTATTAGCACCATCAGGATTCATGGCCTTTGCGTAATGTCAGGGTGCCAGGAATCAGACTGAGACGAGAAGTGCAAAAATAATCACACCTTTATTCATAGCAAAAAATAATAAAAAGTCTACAAGTCAAATAACAAGCCAGGAGACAAAACCAGAGCTGGTAGTCAGACGAGCTGAGTCAGGAGCCAAAGCGAATAGTCAGACGAGCCAGAATCAGGAAGGAAAACAGCAAAATCAGGAACAAGCCAGGGATCATGAACCAGGAAGGGCGTCAGGCAGCCAGGTCTGAGACAACGCAAAAGCAAAGCATACTGAACAGAGGCCCTTTAAATAATAAGTGATGACATCACAATTCTGAGACTGCATCCTGTCTCACATGGATGATGCACACCAGTCTGGCCATAAAAGGAAGTGTAGGAAATGAGCAGCATCCCCCACAATGCACCATAGTCAGGAAGAGAGGTGAGTAAACATGGCTGCCAGCAACACATGGCAAACAACAGGGAAAAAACCCTGACACACCCCCGTCTTCAGACCTAAACAGGTCTGAAGACGGGGGTGACCCCGAAACGTCACTGGTAATAAACTCAACACTAATCAAAACCTGGTGAGTGCTCCTCCAATTATTGAATCATATATATATATATATATATATATATATATATATATATATATATATATATATATATATATATATATAAAATATTTATACCATACAGTATATACTGTAAATATCTACATATATCTACATATGTGTACATGTACATATTTATACATGTATCTCTGTTAAAGCCCTTGGCATTGACTTTTTTTTCTGACACCTGAGACCTCGTATCTTTGAGCCATTATAACTTTAATTTTTATAGTGTTATTATGAGTGTTACTGTATTTTGTAATGTATTTCTTTTGTGTTTTGTGACCCTTTTTGTTTTGTGAAAAAGTTAACCAGAGATCTGAGGTCACGGTAATCATTCTAGTGTAATTCACAATTGTGCTTGTGCCTTCACATTTACTTAAAACTGTAATAATAGCTATCCTTCAGTTGCGTGCAAACAGCCGCAATAAACTCTATATTACTCATGCATAACTGTTATGTCTCTCTTTTTTTTTTTTTTATACATTTTTATTGAGGTTTTCGAAACATACATAAAATAAAGGACTAAACGTTTTAAAGACACTTCACTTTTAGACATATATAAGGGAGTGCTTATCAAAAAACATGTAGATTGACAACCTTTATAACACAATAGCATGGATGAGAAGGAAAAGAAAATCTGTTTCTAAGTTATGATGTGTTCAGCTAATAGGATGTGGTGTGTGGATTACGTGCACTTAAAATGAGATGGAGGATAGTCTAAAATAATGTAGTAAAGCCTTTGTAGATGAAACCTCATTTTCTGTAATAGAAATTGTATTAAGGGAACTACAGCTCAGGTATCTTAAGGACTATATGAGTAAAAACACTTATTGTAATTAATAAATATATGAGAGGTCCCTTTGGGCTAATCAGTAGGTATATTATCCTATAGGGACTATGAAATGAGTATATAATGAGCTGAGTGATTTAGTAGGGTTTTGGGTGGGAGGATACAGCGTGCGAGAGCCTCTCAAATAAGGGTAGGGAATAATATAGCTACTATTCTAATGCGTAACTTGGACCTTTGGTATACTAAAGAACTGAAGAGATGTGTAGGGGATAGAGAGCAGTCATCTGACACCATTTGGGTATGTACACACATATGCATGAGTATAGCCACATTCTTTAGCAATCACATTAGTGTAGACAGTTAAACTACATAGCTTTAAATAAATCATAACAAAGCAAGCAAATGGTGCTATAGTATATAGGGAGTTATGGTGGTGTTCCCAACCATTTTAGGGACGTACACATAAACACTATGAAGATCAGCATAATGTTATCTAGCTATATTACAGTGACATTCTAAAGAGTTGTGATAACCAGAACAGGGACACTGTGCAGTATTTTGAGGCTGCGAATAGTGCTACAACAGTTTTCCTTATGGCTGCGGTGATGTATGTGAAAGATGAGAATCAGTCTAATGCAAGCTGGCTGTGACATGAGTAAATTGTGTAGGGGCTTACTAATAAAGGCTATAGTGTTCTGAATAATCAGATGGAAAAATATAGGGTGTCTGTATAAGGTATTTGAGACATGGGTCTTAAAATTAGGAAGTATATTAATATTAGAGTCACTATTCCGAGACGCAGAGGAAATGGGGAGGGGGTACAGAAATCCCCTATAGAGTTAACTGAGACTCACAGGTCCTTGATACTACAAGAGGACTAAGGTAATTTGAGGAAAGTTGCGTGGTAAATGTGTTATGGGACGTGACGTCTGCATTGAATAAGTGAAGGGCCCTCAGACATGGTGTCTCCTGTTATAGAAGGGTATGGGGCCAGCAAATGATAAATCTAATATAAATGGCAACATAATAATAAATATACTTCTAACCAAAATGGACATCTCATTTGTAATCTTCTTAACTTTTGAGATATAAAGTAAGCATGTGGCTTAGGAATACAATGGCTGGTAAGATTAGAGTCCCATGACAAAACAAAAAAAACAAGCGAAAAAGAAAGAGAATCAACATGAAAAAAGTTCTTAACTCTACATGTATATTGAGAGCTTACTAAACAGAGTCACTGAGGCTGTGGGCGATTTCTTAAATACAGAACAGCAGTAAATACAGCCATGAAGTTTATCAGTGAACTGTCATTGTCTACACATAGCGTATAACATGCTGAACAGCATTCTGGGGATGACCATGGTAGCTACCGACTCCCCTTCTAGCGTGCATGAGAGACCGAAGCAGCCTGGTGTAGTTTATTGGGAGTATATCTGGGGAAGTAGGAAATAGTCCCTTGATCTTTGTTGCAGTAGCCTTGTCACCTAGAAGGCTCTGTAATCTATGTCTCATAACTTGGATCGGCTCCTAGGGTGTCGCTCGTTGCCCTATATGAGAAGTTGCCTCTAGATGTAAGATCCACAGATCAGATGCTTGATGAAAGCATGTCGTTGTGCCGACTTGATCTTCTCTGAGGCTGTTGCGCAAGCCACACTGGGATCCATGGGCTATAGATGCATCTTTAGAGTCGCCGTCCAGGCGTGGATACGGCTTCTGCTTGCCCCCAGTGTGTCCAATAAAATTCCCCTCCAAAGCTTGTAGATAACCTCCTGTCTCCACCCGGGGGCCGGCCGCATCCCCCAGCGCATATGTAGGCAAGAGGCTGGAGGCATTCAGGATCTGTGAAGGTGTATGGGTTGTGGCACCGCTTAGAGAAGTTGAACTGAATGGTTTAGTCCCAGCGCGTGCACACCATTCATCCGCCTTATCCGACTCCTCCATTGTTGTTGTTAGTTCAGCCCCATGGTCTGCGTCGGGCTGAATTAACTGAGTTAGGTCTTCGAATTGGTTGAGCATCTTCCTTTCTAAAGCTGCAAACAGGGCTTATATTTCTTTATAAAAGTCCTCCATTATTTGGTTATCCAAAGCATCCAGAGGTGTTTTGTTGTTTCCTGTTTACCTGGTTGCCGGGGGGGGTACTGGGATGACATCTTCCAATAAAGCGATTGTAAGGTTAAGAGTTCTTAAAAATATAAGAAAAACCCTCTCTTCACATTAATGCCAACATCTATGGTGGATGGTTTAAGAAAGTTTATGTTTCCTAATGGATTGAAGATCTTTAGTAGAAGAGCTCTGAAAAGAGTGGCCATCTTAGTTGCTGGTCCAGACATGCCCCCCCCCCCCCCCTGTTATGTCTCTCTTAATCTGGCCTATTGTCAATTGTTTATTATGGAACATATAGACTCTGCTCTGTTTGTTATGAAATGGTGAATGATTGTTAACTCTTACCCTTAAAGACCATATAAAGGAGGGAAACAGATTATTAGGAAAGGAATCAATAGATATAAAATAAAGCATGATCGCCTATGTGTGCAGTTAATTGTATGAGCGCACACACAGGCAGTAAATTAATCCCTCTTTGGGATTATACACAGAGAGGTATTTGTTAATATTTTTCAGATAAAATCGGTAACTCAGCCATACATCTGCTACTGCATCTGAAACACGCAGGGCTTGATATGTGTGCACCCAATTAGCTTCTTAGAGGAACATGTTAGCTATATGCTGCTTCACTTGAAATTGATTAAAGGGACGCTGAACCCAAATTTTTTCTTTCGTGATTCAGATAGAGCATGCAACTTTCTAATGTACTCCTATTATCAAATTTTCTTCATTCTCTTGCTATCTTTATTTGAAATGCAAGTATGTAAGTTTAGATGCCGGCCCATTTTTTGTGAACAACCTGGGATGTTCTTGCTGATTAGTGGATACATTCATCCACCAATAAACAATTGCTGTCCAAAGTACTGAACAAAAAAAAGCTTAGATACCTTCTTTTTCAAATAAAGATAGCAAGAGAATGAAGAAAAAAAATATAATAGGAGTAAATTAGAAAGATGATTAAACTTGCATGCTCTATCTGAATCACAAAAGAAAAAATTTGGGTTCAGTGTGCCTTTAATCAAATATATAAAAAGCTGTCTTAAGACCACTTGAACACCTCTCGATAAAAAACTATCCTACACACATTTTCTAAAGATTTCAGTGTGAGAGTGTTTCTGTGTGAGTGTTTCTGTCTAATAATAACTATTAGAAAATGCGATTCTCAAGTTTCTTGATACACTGCAGCTGCCACAAGTCCCTGAGAACTTGGTGGACCTACTCGCAGCCCCCATCACTGTAGAGGAAGTTGCGGTGACGATTAAGAGTCTCAAGGCACACAAATCTCTGGGCTCTGATGGTTTTGACGCCACTTTTTATAAAAAAAATTCAGTTCTCTTATGCCCTCTCCTGACTCGGGTGTTTTGTGAGGCCATGGACACTGGTAGTTTCCCCAGAGACTTTTAGAAGCGTCGGTCATTACCATACCCAAACCCGGAAAAGATCCCTCATGTTGTGAAAACTACCGTCCAATCTCCCTTATAAATGGTGATGTTAAAATCTAAGCCAAGATCTCAGCCTTGTGGTTGAATAAGACCCTGCCAGTCTTGATCCACCCGGACCAGGTGGGGTTTACCCCTGGACGTCAGGGCTCGGACAATACAAGAAGGTTATTAAACATCTTTTTTGAGGCGGCTACACTCGGGATCCCGCTGGTTACCCTGTCGTTGGATGCTGAAAAAGTGTTCGTCAGGGTCCGGTGGGATTACATGGTGTAGGTCTTGCGCTCTTTCAGATATCCTGCCTCATTCGTGACGGCAGTGATGACTCTTTATTCAGGACCATCAGTCCGAGTCAGGGGGTTGGGATTTGTATCCAGGGCCTTCGATATAAAAAACAGCACGAGACAGGGGTGTCCTCTGTCGCCTCTTCTTTTTGCCCTCTTGATGGAGCCTCTAGCGATTAAGCTTCGATCAACCCCCTCTGTTCAGCCCTTAATACTCTATGACACCCCACATGTCCTGGCACTGTTTGTGGATGATTTGACAATATTTTTATCTGAACTGGAAGAATCGCTTCCAGAACTATTCAAAATATTAGCTGAGTTTGCTAACTTAACATATTACAGACTTAACTATAATAAGACAGAAGCTTACGCTATGGGACTGTCCGCGTCCACGCTAGAGAACTTGAGAAGGTCATACCCGTAGTGATGTTGTGAATAGTTCACCGGCGATTAGTTCCCGGTGAACATAGCCTGTTCGCGTTCGCCGCGGCGGGCGAACATGTACAATGTTCAATCCGCCCCCTATTCTTCATCATTGAGTAAACTTTGACCCTTTACCTCGCAGTCAGCAGACACATTACAGCCAATCAGCGGCAGACACTCCCAGACCCTCCCACCTCCTGGACAGCATCCATTTTAGATTCATTTGGAAGCTGCATTCTTAGTGAGAGGAGGGACAGTGTAGCTGCTACTGATTTAATAGGGAAATTGATAGCTAGGCTAGTGTATTCAGTGTCCACTACAGTCCTAAAGGACTCATCTGATCTCTGCTGTAAGGACAGCACCCCAAAAAGCCCTTTTTAGGGCTAGAACATCAGTCTGCTTTTTTTTTTTCCCTGTGTAATCTTATTGCAGTTGCCTGCCTGCCAGCGTGTGTGTCAGGCTCACGGCGTATACTGTGCCCACTTGCCCAGTGCCACCACTCATATCTGGTGTAACAGTAGTGTAGATTTAAAAAAAACAACACTTTTTTGACTGTGTTAAATAATAGCAGTCAGTTTCCTTCACACGTGTGCGTTTCAGGGCCTGCCTGCCTGCCAGGGCACAGTGTCACCCCAGTGCAACTCATATCTGGTGTAACAGTAGTGTAGATTTAAAAAAAAAAAACACTTTTTTGACTGTGTTAAATAATAGCAGTCAGTTTCCTTCACACGTGTGCGTTTCAGGGCCTGCCTGCCAGGGCACAGTGTCACCCCAGTGCAACTCATATCTGGTGTAACAGTAGTGTAGATTTAAAAAAAAACAACACTTTTTTGACTGTGTTAAATAATATCAGTCAGTTTCCATCACACGTGTGCGTTTCAGGGCCTGCCTGCCAGGGCACAGTGTTACCCCAGTGCAACTCATATCTGGTGTAACAGTAGTGTAGATTTAAAAAAAAACATAATTTATGCAAAAACTTACCTGATAAATTCATTTTTTTCATATTGGCAAGAGTCCATGAGCTAGTGACGTATGGGATATACATTCCTACCAGGAGGGGCAAAGTTTCCCAAACCTCAAAATGCCTATAAATACACTCCTCACCACACCCACAATTCAGTTTAATGAATAGCCAAGAAGTGGGGTGATAAGAAAGGAGCGAAAAGCATCAAACAAGGAATTGGAATAATTGTGCTTTATACAAAAAAATCATAACCACCACAAAATGGGTGGGCCTCATGGACTCTTGCCAATATGAAAGAAATGAATTTATCAGGTAAGTTCTTAAATAAATTATGTTTTCTTTCATGTAATTGGCAAGAGTCCATGAGCTAGTGAGTTATGGGATAGCAGATACCCAAGATGTGGAGCTTCCACGCAACAGTCACTAGAGAGGGAGGGATAAAATAAAGACAGCCAATTCCGCTGAAAAAATAATCCACAACCCAAATCAAAAAGTTTTAATCTTATAATGAAAAAAACTGAAATTATAAGCAGAAGAATCAAACTGAAACAGCTGCCTGAAGAACTTTTCTATCACAAACTGCTTCAGAAGAAGAAAAAACATCAAAATGGTAGAATTTAGTAAAAGTATGCAAAGAACACCAAGTTGCTGCTTTGCAAATCTGATCAACAGAAGCTTCATTTTTAAAAGCCCAGGAAGTAGAAACTGACCTAGTAGAATGAGCCGTAATCCTTTGAGGCGGGGATTTACCCGACTCCACATAAGCATGATGAATCAAAGACTTTAACCAAGAAGCCAAAGAAATGGCAGAAGCCTTCTGACCTTCCTAGAACCAGAAAAGACAACAAATAGACTAGAAGTCTTCCTGAAATCTTTAGTAGCATCAACATAATATTTCAAAGCTCTAACTACATCCAAAGAATGTAAAGATCTCTCCAGAGAATTCTTAGGATTAGGACACAAAGAAGGGACAACAATTTCTCTACTAATGTTGTTAGAATTCACAACTTTAGGTAAAAATTAAATGAAGTCCACAACACTGCCTTATCCTGATGAAAAATCAGAAAAGCAGATTCACAAGAAAGAGCAGATAACTCTTCTAGCAGAAGAGATGGCCAAAAGGAATAAAACTTTCCAAGAAAGTAATTTAATATCCAGAGAATGCATAGGTTCAAACGGAGGAGCCTGTTTAGCCCTCAGAACCAAATAAAGACTCCAAGGAGGAGAAATAGACTTAATGACAGTCTTAATACGAACCAAAGCCTGTACAAAAAATGAATATCAGGATGATTAGCAATCTTTCTGTGAAAAAGTACAGAAAGAGCAGAGATTTGTCCTTTCAAGGAAAAACTTTTTTCCAAACCATCCTGAAGAAACTGTAAAATTCTAGGAATTCTAAAAGAATGCCAAGAGAATTTATGTGAAGAACACCAAGAAATGTAAGTCTTCCAGACTCGGTAATAGATCTTTCTAGACCCAGATTTACGATCCTGTAACATAGTATTAATCACTGAGTGAGAGAAACCTCTATGACTAAGTATTAAGCGTTCAATCTCCATACCTTCAAATTTAATGATTTGAGATCCTGATGGAAAAATGGGCCCTGAGATAGAAGGTCTGGCCTTAACGGAAGTGTCCAAGGTTGGCAACTGGCCATCCGAACGAGATCAGCATACCAAAACCTGTGTGGCCATGCTGGAGCCACCAGCAGTACAAACAAACGTTCCATTAGGATTTTGGAAATCACTTTTGGAAGAAGAACTAGAGGCGGAAAGATATAGGCAGGTTGATAATTCCAAGGAAGTGACAACGCATCCACCGATTCCGCCTGAGGATCCCTGGATCTGGACAGATACCTGGGAAGTTTCTTGTTTAGATGAGAGGCCATCAGATCTATTTCTGGAAGTCCCCAGATTTGAACAATCTGAAGAAATACCTCTGGGTGAAGAGACCATTCGCCCGAATGTAACGTCTGGCGACTGAGATAATCCGTTTCCCAATTGTCTATACCTGGGATATGAACCACAGAAATTAGACAGGAGCTGGATTCCGCCCATACAAGTATCCGAGATACTTCTTTCATAGCCTGAGGACTGTGAGTCCCTCCTTGATGATTGACATATGCCACGGTTGTGACATTGTCTGTCTGAAAACAAATAAACAATTCTCTCTTCAGAAGAGGCCAGAACTGGAGAGCTCTGAAAATCACACAGAGTTCCAAAATGTTGATTGGTAATCTCGCCTCCTGAGATTCCCAAACCCCCTGCGCTGTCAGAGATCCCCATACAGCTCCCCAACCTGAAAGACTTGCATCTGTTGAGATCATAGTCCAGGTTGGATGAACAAAAGAGGCCCCTTGAACTAAATGATAGTGATTCAACCACCAAGTCAGAGAAGATCGAACATTGGGATTTAAGGATATTAATTGTGATATCTTTGTATAATCCCTGCACCATTGGTTCAGCATACAAAGCTGGAGAGGTCTCATGTGAAAACGAGCAAAAGGGATCGCGTCCGATGCAGCAGTCATGAGACCTAGAATTTCCATGCACAAAGCTACCGAAGGGAATGATTGAGACTGAAGGTTTCGACAAACTGAAACCAATTTCAGATGTCTCTTTTCTGTTAGAGACAAAGTCATGGACACTGAATCTATTTGGAAACCCAAAAAGGTTACCTTTGTCTGAGGAATCAAGGAACTCTTTGGTAAATTGATCCTCCAACCATGTCTTTGAAGAAACAACACAAGTTGATTCATGTGAGATTCTGCAGAATGTAAAGACTGAGCAAGTACCAAGATATCATCCAAATAAGGAAATACCGCAATACCCTGCTCCCTGATTTCAGAGAGAAGGGCACAGAGAACCTTTGAAAAGATCCTTGGAGCTGTTGCTAGGCCAAAAGGAAGAGCAACAAACTGGTAATGCTTGTCTAGAAAAGAGAATCTCAGGAACTGATTGTGGTCCGGATGAATTGGAATATGAAGATATCCATCCTGTAAGTCTATTGTGGACATATAATGCCCTTGCTGAACAAAAGGCAGAATAGTCCTTATAGTCATCATTTTGAATGTTGGTATCCTTACATAACGATTCAATGGGGGGTAGTTATCAACGTGTCAACTTTCCTGCCTTCGCCGGCCCAATACGCCTGCCTAAGTTACTAACCCCTAAACCGAAGCTCCTAGACCCTGCCGCAACTCTGATAAATGTATTAACCCCTAAACCGCCGCTCCTAGACCCTGCTGCAACTCTGATAAATGTATTAACCCCTAAACCACCGCTCCCGGACACCGCTGCCACCTACATTATACCTATTAACCCCTATCCTGCCCCCCCTACACCGTCACCACCTATAATAAAATTATTAACCCCTATCCTGCCCCCCACTACACCGCCGCCACTGTAATAAATTTATCAACCCCTAAACCTAAGTCTAACACTAACCCTAACACCCCCCTTACTTAAATATTAATTAAATAAATCTAAATAATATTTATATTATGAACTAAATTAATCCTATTTAAAACTAAATACTTACCTTTAAAATAAACCCTAATATAGCTACAATATAAATAATAATTATATTGTAGCTATCATAGGATTTATTTTTATT
Organism: Bombina bombina; assembly: GCF_027579735.1. Taxonomy (NCBI): domain Eukaryota; kingdom Metazoa; phylum Chordata; class Amphibia; order Anura; family Bombinatoridae; genus Bombina; species Bombina bombina. Next base: position 511,871,338 of record NC_069501.1, on the reverse strand, counting down.
TTACAGGTAAATTTCAATTTATTTTAACTAGGTACAATAGCTATTAAATAGTTATTAACTATTTAATTGCTTACCTAGCTAAAATAAAGAGAAATTAACCTGTAAAATAAAAACTAACCTAAGTTACAATTACACCTAACACTACACTATACTTAAATAAATTATTCCTATTTAAAACTAAATACTTACCTTTAAAATAAACCCTAATATAGCTACAATATAAATAATAATTATATTGTAGCTATCTTAGGATTTATTTTTATTTTACAGGTAACTTTGTATTTATTTTAGCTAGTTAGAATAGTTATTAAATAGTTATTAACTATTTAATAACTACCTAGCTAAAATAAATACAAAATTACCTGTAAAATAAATCCTAACCTAAGTTACAATTAAACCTAACACTACACTATCATTAAATTAATTAAATAAATTACCTACAAATAACTACAATTAAATACAATTACATAAACTAACTAAAGTACAAAAAATAAAAAAAGCTAAGTTACAAAAAATAAAAAAAATAGGTTACAAACATTTTCAAAATATTACAACAATTTTAAGCTACTTACACCTAATCTAAGCCCCCTAATAAAATAACAAACCCCCCCAAAATAAAAAAATGCCCTACCCTATTCTAAATTAAAAAAGTTCAAAGCTCTTTTACCTTACCAGCCCTTAAAAGGGCCATTTGTGGGGCATGCCCCAAAGAATTCAGCTCTTTTGCCTGTAAAAGATAAATACAACCCCCCCAACATTAAAACCCACCACCCACATACCCCTAATCTAACCCAAACCCCCCTTAAAATAACCTAACACTAATACCCTGAAGATCATCCTACCTTGAGTCGTCTTCACTCAGCCGAGCAGCGATGGAACCGAAGAGGAGACCCGGACCGGCAGAAGTTATCCTCCAAGCGGCGCTGAAGAAATTTTCCATCCGATGAAGTGATCCTCCAAGCGGCGCTGAAAAAGTCTTCCATCCGGGCGATGTCATCTTCCAAGAGGCGCTGAAGAAGTCTTCTATCCGGGCGATGTCATCTTCCAAGCGGGGTCTTGAATCGTCATCCCGCCGACGCGGAACATCCTTCTTTACCGACGGACTACCGACGAATGAAGGCTCCTTTAAGGGATCAGCCAATAGAATGCGAGCTCAATCTGATTGGCTGATTGGATCAGCCAATCGGATTGAACTTGAATCTGATTGGCTGATTCAATCAGCCAATCAGATTTTTCCTACCTTAATTCCGATTGGCTGATAGAATCCTATCAGCCAATCGGAATTGAAGGGACGCCATCTTGGATGACGTCCCTTAAAGGAGCCTTCATTTGTCGGTAGTCCGTCAGTAAAGAAGGATGTTCCGCGTCGGCGGGATGACGATTCAAGACCCCGCTTGGAAGATGACATCGCCCGGATAGAAGACTTCTTCAGCGCCTCTTGGAAGATGACATCGCCCGGATGGAAGACTTTTTCAGCGCCGCTTGGAGGATCACTTTATCGGATGGAAGATTTCATCAGCGCCGCTTGGAGGATAACTTCTGCCGGTCCGGGTCTCCTCTTCGGTTCCATCGCTGCTCGGCTGAGTGAAGACGACTCAAGGTAGGATGATCTTCAGGGGATTAGTGTTAGTTTATTTTAAGGGAGGTTTGGGTTAGATTAGGGGTATGTGGGTGGTGGGTTTTAATGTTGGGGGGGTTGTATTTTTCTTTTACAGGCAAAAGAGCTGAATTCTTTGGGGCATGCCCCACAAATGGCCCTTTTAAGGGCTGGCAAGGTAAAAGAGCTTTGAACTTTTTTAATTTAGAATAGGGTAGGGCATTTTTTTATTTTGGGGGGTTTGTTATTTTATTAGGGGGCTTAGATTAGGTGTAAGTAGCTTAAAATTGTTGTAATATTTTTAAAATGTTTGTAACCTAATTTTTTTATTTTTTGTAACTTAGCTTTTTTTTTTTGTACTTTAGTTAGTTTATGTAATTGTATTTAATTGTAGTTATTTGTAGTTAATTTATTTAATTTATTTAATGATAGTGTGGTGTTAGGTTTAATTGTAACTTAGGTTAGGATTTATTTTACAGGTAATTTTGTATTTCTTTTAGCTAGGTAGTTATTAAATAGTTAATAACTATTTAATAACTATTCTAACTAGCTAAAATAAATACAAAGTTACCTGTAAAATAAATATAATTCCTAAAATAGCTACAATGTAATTATTAATTACATTGTAGCTATCTTAGGGTTTATTTTACAGGTAAGTATTTAGTTTTAAATAGGAATAATTTATTAAAGTATAGTGTAGGGTTAGGTGTAATTGTAACTTAGGTTAGTTTTTATTTTACAGGTAAATTTCTCTTTATTTTAGCTAGGTAAGCTATTAAATAGTTAATAACTATTTAATAGCTATTGTACCTAGTTAAAATAAATTGAAAGTTACCTGTAAAATAAAAATAAATCCTAAGATGGCTACAATATAATTATTATTTATATTGTAGCTATATTAGGGTTTATTTTAAAGGTAAGTATTTAGTTTTAAATAGGATTAATTTAGTTCATAATAGAAATATTATTTAGATTTATTTAATTAATATTTAAGTTAGGGGGGTGTTAGGGTTAGTGTTAGAGGTTAATAATTTTATTACACTGGCGGCGGTGTAGTGGGGGGCAGGATAGGGGTTAATAAATATATTATAGGTGGCGACGGTGTAGGGGGGGGCAGATTAGGGGTTAATAAATTTAATATAGGTTGCGGTGGGCTCCGGGAGCGGCGGTTTAGGGGTTAATATGTATAGAGTAGCTTTCGGTGGGCTCCGGGAGCGGCGGTTTAGGGGGTAATAACTTTATTTAGTTGCGGCGGTGTAGGGGGGGGCAGATTAGTGGTGTTTAGACTCGGGGTACATGTTAGGGTGTTAGGTGCAGACATCTCCCATAGGAATCAATGGGATGTCTGGCAGCAGCGAACTTGTACTTTTGCTATGGTCAGACTCCCATTGATTCCTGAGGGAACCGCCGCCTCCAGGGTGGCGGTTTGAAAACCAGGTACGCTGGGCCGGAAAAGTGCAGAGCGTACCTGCTAGTTTTTTGATAACTAGCAAAAGTAGTCAGATTGTGCCGCACTTGTGTGCGGAACATCTGTAGTGACGTAATAAGTCCGGCGGATCAAAGTTTACGTCACAAAATTCTACTTTTGCCAGTCTCTAGCCTTTGATAACTAAGGCGAATCAGCCTCGCCACAAATACGCTGCGGAATTCCAGTGTATTTGAGGTTGACGGCTTGATAACTAGGCCCCAATATATTTAGATCCAGAACTGGTCTGAAAGAATTCTCTTTCTTTGGTACAATGAACAGATTTGAATAAAACCCCAGGCCCCGTTCCAGAACTGGAACTGGCAAAATTACCCCAGCTGACTCCAGGTCTGAAACACATTTCAGAAACGTTTGAGCCTTTCCTGGGTTTACTGGAATGCGTGAGAGAAAAAATCTTCTCACAGGCGGTCTTACCTTGAAACCTATTCTGTATCCTTGTGAAACAATGTTCTGAATCCAATGATTTTGAATCGAATTGATCCAAACATCTTTGAAAAATCGTAATCTGCCCCCTACCAGCTATGCTGGAATGAGGGCCGCACCTTCATGCGGATTTGGGAGCTGGTTTTGACTTTCTAAAAGGCTTGGATTTATTCCAGACTGGAGAAGGTTTCCAAACGGAAACTGTTCCTTTAGGGGAAGTGTCAGGCTTTTGTTCCTTATTCTGACGAAAGGAACGAAAACGATTAGCAGCCCTATATTTACCATTAGATTTTTTGTCCTGAGGCAAAAAGGCTCCCTTCCCCCCAGTAACAGTTGAAATTATTGAATCTAACTGAGAACCAAATAATTTATTACCTTGGAAAGAAAGAGAAAGCAACGTTGACTTAGAAGTCATATCTGTATTCCAAGACTTAAGCCATAAAGCTCTTCTGGCTAAAATAGCTAAAGACATATACCTGACATAAATTCTAATGATATTGAAAATGGCATCACAAACAAATTTATTAGCATGTTGAAGAAGTTTAACAATGCTATAAGCATTATGGTCTGACACTTGTTGCGCTAAAGCCTCCAACCAGAAAGTGGAAGCTGCAGCAACATCAGCCAAAGAAATAGCAGGTCTAAGAAGATTACCTGAACATAAATAAGCCTTCCTTAGAAAGGATTCAAGCTTCCTATCTAAAGGATCTTTAAAAGAAGTACTATCTGCCAAAGGAATAGTAGTACATTTAGCAAGAGTAGAGATAGCCCCATCAACTTTGGGGATTTTTTCCCAAAACTCTAATCTATCAGATGGCAAAGGGTATAATTTCTTAAACCTTGGAGAAGGAGTAAATGAAGTACCCAGACTATTCCATTCCCTAGAAATTACTTCTGAAATAGCATCAGGAACTGGAAAAACTTCTGCAATAACTACATGAGGTTTAAAAACTGAATTTAAACGCTTATTAGTTTTAATATCAAGAGGACTAGACTCCTCCATATCTAAAGCAATCAACACTTCTTTAAGTAAAGAACTAATAAACTCCATCTTAAACAAATATGAAGATTTATCAGTGTCAATATCTGAGGCACGTATTTTCTGACACTCCCTCTGATGTCACGGACCTCTCTCTCAGCCTTTAAATCACGGCGGGAGATCTTGCTTGGGGCCCGTTTGTAAAACCTGACTGCGGATATGTGAGTACCCTGTTTATTCTAATTACCTCAACCTTCCTTCTGGATATCTACCTGTGCCTGACTGACCTTACTAATTCTAAGAACCCCATTCTCTGGATTTATTAACCCTTGTTTGTCAGACCTTGCTTGCCTGAAATCTTTGCAAACCTGCTAAAAGGAGCATTTATTATTTGTTTGCTGATAACCTGCTTAAAAGGACATTATCTTTGTTTGTTGCAAACCTGCTAAGAAGGAGCATTTATTATTTGTTTGCTGATAACCTGCTTAAAGGGACATTATCTTTGTTTGTTGCAAACCTGCTAAGAAGGAGCATTTATCATTTGTTTGCTGATAACCTGCTTAAAGGGACATTATCTTTGTTTGTTGCAAACCTGCAAAGAAGGAGCATTTATCATTTGTTTGCTGATAACCTGCTTAAAGGGACATTATCTTTGTTTGTTGCAAACCTGCTAAAGAGGAACAGTTATCATTTGTTTGCCATTAACCTGCTTAAAGGGACATTATCTTTATTTGTTACAAACCTGATTTAAGGATCTTTAATCAATTACCGGATACAAACCTACTTAAAGGGATGCTTATTATTTGTTTGTTGAAATCTGCTTTAAGGATCATAATTTATTTATTTACAGACCTGCTCAAAGAGACTTTATTATCTTGTCCTTTCATCTACCAAGAGGTAAACTTACTTAGAGAATTCTACTATTATCCTGTGTGTTAATCCAGTTCTCAAGAAGATATACAGAGTTACTATTTCTTTTGGGAAAACCTTGTATCCTGCTTATTTTGTTTCCTGAGTGGGTCACGTCCTGGATATTCCTCAGTGTGCTAGCGTGTGTTCTACTTTTCACGCTAGCAGTTGGGTTAGATCCTGGGCTGATTCTATATGGCTGACAATACAAACGGGCCCTAAATGGACCCCACTGAATTATCCATGGCCGTGGCTCACCAGGGACAATTACTGGGATCTCATGCTACCCACTTGCAATCCTTGGACTCTAAGCTAGATCAAATAACTACATTATTACAGAGCTTGGTTGCTCCTATTCCTCCCAATCCTAATCCTATTGAGGCATCTCCTCCTCCGATTCCCAACAATCAATTACAAGGACAATTGAGTCCCAAGATACCTCTTCCAGACAAATATGATGGGAATCCTGAAGACTGTATGGGTTTTCTGAATCAATGCTGACTTCACTTTCGTAACAGTCCTACCCTTTTTGCTACTCCCTCTTCTAAGATTACATTCCTCATTTTTTTAATGAAAGGAAGAGCTTTGGCCTGGGTATCACCTTTGTTAGAAAAGAATGATCCTTTACTTCAGGATGTGGATGCCTTTCACTATTCTCTAACGTGTTCGACAAACCTGGGAGGTCTTCCGCTGCTGAAGCTTCTCTGTTAGACCTACGACAGGGTGGTCAACCTGTGTCTCAATATGCCATTGAGTTCCGCACTCTTGCATCTGAAACTACTTGGAATCAAGGAGCTCTTAGAGCAGCTTTTCGCAAAGGTCTTTCAGAACGTCTCAAAGATGAATTGGTGTATTGGGAACTTCCAGAATCCCTTGAAGCCTTGATAAATCTTTGTATCTGTCTCGATTCCAGATATTGTGAATGTCAACAAGAAAAAGAAAGAAATCAGAGGTCCTCAACTCTAACCCCTTTTCGTCTGGCTCCTCATTTTTCTAACCCAGTAACGCCTACCTCTCCCTCTCCTGATCAGGCTGAACCTATGGAAGTAGGAACCATAAAATTAACAGAAATGGAGCGTCTGTGAAGACGTTCTCTTGGCCTGTGTTTGTACTGTGGCCTTAAAGGGCATTTATTAAGGGATTGTCCTACCAGGCCAGTAAAAGCCAGGGCTTAACTTCTGTCAAGGGAACTAAGTTAAGCCAAAAATAAGTTCATTCCCTCTATAATAAACTCTTTGTTCCAGTAACTCTTCAAATTGGTGGTAGCAAGATACATACCCAAGCTCTTATCGATTCTGGCGCAGGAGGAGTGTTCATTGCCTCCACTTTTGTGACTACTCACACAATTCCCTTAATAAGAAAAAAGTTTTCAGTTTCTGTCTCTACCGTTAGTGGAGATCCTTTGGGTTCCGGATTCATCCAGTTTGCTACTAAACCCATACTTTTTTCCGTCGGAGTACTTCATTGTGAGAAGATATGTTTTGATGTTATTTCTACTCCTCAATTTCCCATCATCTTGGGTCTTCCTTGGCTTCAATTGCATAACCCTACCTTTTCTTGGACCCATGGTGAACTCACCTCTTGGGGGTCATCATGCCATACTAATTGTCTTCAAGAACTTACTAAGTCACCACTCACTATTGCTCTCACTACCGACACTTCTGCTCCTTTACCTATGCCTTACCAAGATTTTGTCAATGTTTTTTCTAAGAAAGAAGCAGAACGCCTTCCTCCTCACCGTCCATTTGATTGCCCCATTGATCTCCTCCCTGGGGCTCCTTATCCTCGAGGCAAGACTTACCCACTTTCAAGGCCTGAAAATGTAGCTCTGGAAGAATATATCAAAGATAATCTTGCCAGAGGATTTATTCGACCCTCCTCTTCTCCTGTAGGGGCTGGATTCTTTTTTGTGGGAAAGAAGGATGGCGGCCTGCGACCATGTATCGATTACAGAGGGCTAAATCAAATTACCATCAAGAACAGTTATCCTTTACCTCTTATTCCTGAATTATTCACGTATCTTCAAGGTTCCACCATATTTACCAAACTAGATCTTCGTGGTGCATACAACCTTATCCGTATGTGCAAAGGTGATGAATGGAAGACAGCCTTTAACACTCAATTTGGGCACTATGAGTATCTGGTCATGCCTTTTGGGCTGTGTAATACCCCTGCTGTTTTTCAACACTTTGTAAATTAGATTTTTCAGGATTTTTTTAACATTTTTGTCATCATTTACCTTGACGATATTTTGATTTTTTCTCAAAACTACCAAGATCATATACATCACGTCAGGAAGGTACTTCAACGTTTAAGAACCAACCATCTATTTGCTAAACTGGAAAAATGTTCTTTTCATCAAAGGTCCATACCCTTTTTGGGATATGTAATCTCCGAATCAGGATTTGAGATGGATCCAACTAAACTTTCTGCCATTTTGGATTGGCCTAGACCTGACTCTCTTAAAGCTCTTCAACATTTTCTTGGCTTCGTCAGTTATTATAGGAAATTCATCAAAGGTTTTGCTACAATTACGTCACCTCTTACGTCTCTCACCAGAAAAGGGCAAAATTGTAAAGAATGGCCACCTGAGGCTGTTAAAGCTTGCGATTCTCTCAAAGAAGCCTTCTCTTCTGCACCTATCCTCCGTCACCCAAATCCGGATTTTCAATTCATCCTAGAAGTGGATGCTTCTTCTGTTGCTGCTGGGGCTGTTCTTTCCCAACGAATTCCTGACACAGGAAAGATTCATCCAGTTGGATTCTTCTCCAAGAAATTCACTCCTTCTGAATTAAATTATCACGTAGGCAATAAGGAGTTGCTTGCCATTAAAATGGCCCTGGATGAATGGAGGCATTGGTTGGAGGGTACTTCTTTACCATTTGCTATACTCACTCATCATAAGAACCTTCTATATCTTCAAACGGCCAAACGACTGAATTCCAGACAAGCACGTTGGTCTTTATTCTTCTCACGTTTTCATTACAATCTGTCTTATATACCCGGTTCTAAGAACATCAAAGCTGATGCCCTTTCCAGACAATTTCAAGATACCTCAACTCCTGAGTCTGGTACCATTCTTCAACCTCATAAGGTCTTAGCCCAGTTATCAACTTCTTGGTTACAAGACTTACAATCTGCTCAGAAGGATCTTCCTTTGTCTTGCAAACCCCCTGATGGCCTACTCTTTGTTCCTGAACGTCTTCGTTCCAAGATTCTAAATTGGGCTCATGACAGTCCTCTCTCTGGACATCCTGGCATCAGTAACACCGCTCGGAATCTCAAGCAACATGTCTGGTGGCCTACTCTTTCTCAGGATGTTAAAGATTATGTCTCAGTGTGTACACAGTGTGCCACCAATAAGACTCCTCGTCAACTTCCTTCTGGTTTGCTCCAACCCTTACCCATTCCTCATCAGCCTTGGACCCATTTATCCATGGATTTTATTACAGACCTTCTTCTTTCAGCTGGAAACAACACTATTTGGGTGGTTGTTGACAGGTTCACTAAGACAGCACACTTCATTCCTTTACCTGGTTTACCATCGGCCAAAAGACTTTCTGAACTATTTCTTTCACACATTGTGAGATTACATGGCTTCCCTCTGGATATCGCTTCAGATAGAGGGGTACAATTTGTTTCCCGGTTTTGGAGATCACTCTGCAAACACTTTGGAACAACGATCTCTTTGTCTACCTCACATCATCCAGAATCTAATGGCCAGACCGAAAGGGTAAACCAGTGCCTTGAAACTTATCTTAGACACTATGTGGATCATCATCATTCTAATTGGACTGGTTATCTCCCACTAGCAGAATTGGCTCATAACGCCCGATACAATTCCTCTCTTCAGACCTCTCCTTTCCATGCGGCCTATGGATTTCAACCCAGAACATTTCCTCTTCATACTTCTTCCACAGAAAATCCTGCTTCTGATCTATCTGCCCGGAGGTTAATTCATCATTGGAGGAGGATACGTCTTCTTTCCAAGGCTTCTAAACGTTACAAGTTCTTTTCTGATCTTCAACGGAAGAAAACTCCCAAATATCGCCCTGTCGATAAGGTGTGGGTTTCTTCGCATCATCTTCGTCTCAAGCAGCCTTCCACCAAATTGGGTCCACGATATATGGGTCCTTTCCGGATACTGGGTCAAGTATGTTCTACTGCTTACCGAATTGCTCTGCCCAAGACTCTCAAGGCCCATTCTGTATTCCATGTGTCTCTTCTAAAACCTATGTTGTCTAATAGGTATTCTAAACCTATGTTCAAGCCTCCACCTCTTTTGATTCATGGACAACCTGAATTTGAGGTCTGTCACATTCTTGATTCCAAACGTCGTGGCAAACAATTGTATTATCTCATTCATTGGAAAGGTTATCCAGTTACAGAGCAATCCTGGAAACCTGCTCGGCAGGTTAAAGCGCCCCTGCCTTGGTTAAGGCCTTTCACAAGCTTCACCCTACTAAGCCTGGTCCTGTCCCCCGGAGGGGTCCTTGAGGGGGGGGTGCTGTCACGATTCCCCCATTCATCGCCGTCTCGCTGCGGCTCCCGGAGCTCTTCTGTTGTCATTACGTCACGTTGCCTAGCAACGTGACGTATTTTCTGACACTCCCTCTGATGTCACGGACCTCTCTCTCAGCCTTTAAATCACGGCAGGAGATCTTGCTTGGGGCCCGTTTGTAAAACCTGACTGCGGATCTGTGAGTACCCTATTTATTCTAATTACCTCAACCTTCCTTCTGGATATCTACCTGTGCCTGACTGACCTTACTAATTCTAAGAACCCCATTCTCTGGATTTATTAACCCTTGTTTGTCAGACCTTGCTTGCCTGAAATCTTTGCAAACCTGCTAAAAGGAGCATTTATTATTTGTTTGCTGATAACCTGCTTAAAAGGACATTATCTTTGTTTGTTGCAAACCTGCTAAGAAGGAGTATTTATTATTTGTTTGCTGATAACCTGCTTAAAGGGACATTATCTTTGTTTATTGCAAACCTGCTAAGAAGGAGCATTTATCATTTGTTTGCTGATAACCTGCTTAAAGGGAAATTATCTTTGTTTGTTGCAAACCTGCTAAAGTGCAACAGTTATCATTTGTTTGCTGATAACCTGCTTAAAGGGACATTATCTTTGTTTGTTGCAAACCTGTTAAAAGGAACATTTATCATTTGTTTGCCATTAACCTGCTTAAAGGGACATTATCTTTGTTTGTTACAAACCTGATTTAAGGATCTTTAATCAATTACCGGATACAAACCTACTTAAAGAGACGCGTATTATTTCTTTGTTGAAATCTGCTTTAAGGATCATAATTTATTTATTTACAGACCTGCTCAAAGAGACTTTATTATCTTTTCCTTTCATCTACCAAGAGGTAAACTTATTAAGAGAATTCTACTATTATCCTGTGTGTCAATCCAGTTCTCAAGAAGATAAACAGAGTTACTATTTCTTTTGGGAAAACCTTGTATCCTGCTTATTTTGTTTCCTGAGTGGGTCACGTCCTGGATATTCCTCAGTGTGCTAGCGTGTGTTCTACTTTTAACGCTAGCAGTTGGGTTAGATCCTGGGCTGATTCTAAACGGCTGACAGTGAGACTGAAATAATGTGAAAAAAACTGGCGCCAAGTATGACGCCCACATTTTTGGCGCCAAATAGAACGCCCACATATTTTGGCGCCAAGAATGATGCCCATATATTTTGCGCCAAAAAAACATCCACAACACACATACGTCACACCTTACTTACCCTAAGACACTCATCTACATATAGCAGATAGCCAAACCAGCACTGAAACGAGAATCAGTAGAGGTAATGGTATATACGAGTATATCGTCGATCTGAAAAGGGAGGTAGGAGAAGAAATCTCTACGACCGATAACAGAGAACCTATGAAATTGATCCCCTAGAGGAAGACAATGGTATTCAAATAGGCAATACTCTCTTCACATCCCTCTGACATTCACTGCACTCTAAGAGGAAAACCGGGCTTCAGCCTGCTGCAAAGCGCATATCAACGTAGAAATCTAGCACAAACTTACTTCACCACCTCTATGGGAGGCAAAGTTTGTAAAACTGAATTGTGGGTGTGGTGAGGCATTTTGGCATTTTGAGGTTTGGGAAACTTTGCTCCTCCTGGTAGGAATGTATATCCCATACGTCACTAGCTCAGGGACTCTTGCCAATTACATGAAAGAAACAACACTTTTTTGACTGTGTTAAATAATAGCAGTAAGTTTCCTTCACACATGTGCATTTCAGGGCCTGCCTGCCAGGGAACAGTGTCACCCCAGTGCAACTCCTATCTGGTGTAACAGTAGTGTAGATTTAAAAAAAAACAACACTTTTTGGACTGTGTTAAATAATAGCAGTCAGTTTCCTTCACACGTGTGCGATTCAGGGCCTGCCTGCCAGGGCACAGTGTCACCCCAGTGCAACTCATATCTGGTGTAACAGTAGTGTAGATTTAAAAAAAACAACACTTTTTTGACTGTGTTAAATAATAACAGTCAGTTTCCTTCACACGTGTGCGTTTCAGGGCCTGCTGCCAGGGCACAGTGTCACCCCAGTGCAACTCATATCTGGTGTAACAGTAGTTTAGATTTAAAAAAAACAACACTTTTTTGACTGTGTTAAATAATAGCAGTTTCCTTCACATGTGTGCGTTTCAGGGCCTGCCTGCCAGGGCACAGTGTCACCCCAGTGCAACTCATATCTGGTGTAACAGTAGTGTAGATTTAAAAAAAAAAAACACTTTTTTGACTGTGTTAAATAATATCAGTCAGTTTCTGTTAGGTGTTATCCTCAGGGAGGGGAGTGTCAGGTCAGGCCGAAGCAGCAGGCCCACTGTACCACCTGAAGCAGATGTAGATTATCTGATAAGGATCCCTTAGAATGACTCAGACCACGCAGCAATATGATCTAAAGCCAATCATGTTTATTGAACAGTGCAAGCATATCTTATAGACTTCAGTAACAGCATATAGGGTTAAGGGGATGACACATTATGACCGCGTCATTTTACACAGTTATATAGAGTTACACACAGTGTGATTCTGGAAATTCACTAGCTCCTAAACAATAATCTACAGTCATAATAAACCATGCATCTGCAGAGACACCAAGGTCGCTGGACCATCTTATTGATAGAACATTCTTCGGGGCGTGCGGCCAGGGACTTTCTACAAGGCTAACCGGCTAAGGAAAATACAATAGCAAGCATATATTTCTCACTACAGAATGAACCATTATAATAAAGTCTAATCATTACAAAATGGATGCTAAACATCACAAGATGGCTGCGAGGAACAAGATGGCTCCAGTCAGGTTCACATTACCCCTAACAGTTTCCTTCACACGTGTGCGTTTCAGGGCCTGCCTGCCAAGGCACAGTGTCACCCCAGTGCAACTCATATCTGGTGTAACAGTAGTGTAGATTTAAAAAAAAACAACACTTTTTTGACTGTGTTAAATAATAGCAGTCAGTTTCCTTCACACGTGTGTGTTTCAGGGCCTGCCTGCCAGGGCACAGTGTCATCCCAGTGCAACTCATATCTGGTGTAACAGTAGTGTAAATTAAAAAAAACAAAACTTTTTGACTGTGTTAAATAATAGCAGTCAGTTTCCTTCACACATGTGCGTTTCAGTGCCTGCCTGCCAGGGCACAGTGTCACCCCAGTGCAACTCATATCTGGTGTAACAGTAGTGTAGATTTAAATAAAACAACACTTTTTTGACTGTGTTAATTAATAGCAGTCAGTTTCCTTCACACGTGTGTGTTTCAGGGCCTGCCTGCCAGGGCACAGTGTCACCCCAGTGCAACTCATATCTGGTGTAACAGTAGTGTAGATTTTAAAAAAAACAACACTTTTTTGACTGTTTTAAATAATAGCAGTCAGTTTCCTTCACACGTGTGCATTTCAGTGCCTGCCAGGGCACAGTGTCACCCCAGTGCAACTCATATCTGGTGTAACAGTAGTGTACATTTAAAAAAAAAAAAAACTTTTTTGACTGTGTTAAATAATAGCTGTCAGTTTCCTTCACACGTGTGCGTTTCAGGGCCTGCCTGCCAGGGCACAGTGTCACCCAGTGCAACTCATATCTGGTGTAACAGTAGTGTAGATTTAAAAAAACAACACTTTTTTGACTGTGTTAAATAATAGCAGTCAGTTTCCTTCACACGTGTGTGTTTCAGTGCCTGCCAGGGCACAGTGTCACACCAGTGCAACTCATATCTGGTGTAACAGTAGTGTACATTTAAAAAAACAATTTTGACTGCAATAGATTGAATAGCAGTTAGTTGTCTGCAAGCGTGTGTGTCAGGCCTACAGCGTCTACTCTGCCAACTTCTGCCAGTGCACAGTGCTACTCATATCTGTTGTCACAGTAGCTTGCACGCATAGTACCACCAATCGAAAAAAAAAATGACAGACAGAGGCAGGCCACCCCGCAGGGGCCGTCATGTTCGTGGTGCTGTGATTCCCTTTGGCCCTAGAATAATGCCCAGTGTTCAGAGGCCACATACCCCAAACTCAAACATTTCTGAGTACATAGTTGACTGGCTAACACAGGACACCCAATCTTCTACAGCTTCCTCTTGGAACCTTGACGCACCATCCTCCTCCAGCTTAGCTTCGGGCACCACTCAAGCTACCACTCGCCACCACCAACACTAGCACCACAGCCGCTTCACTTGATCTGTCAGAGGAGTTATTTACACATCAGTTGGAAGAAATGAGTGATGTGCAACCATTATTGCCAGAGGATGTAGATAACAGGGATATGTCTCAGTCAGGCAGCATTACACACATGGACGTACGGTGTGATGATGATGATGTTGTACCCGCTGCGGGAGTTTGGTCTGTCACTGTGAAGCGGGCGTAACCCTTACACTACCTGATCGATACAACATAATACCTGATGTTTTAAAGCACGTTATTCCAAACAATTTAGGAATGTTAGGTGATTTATGCCCTTTATGGCTTAACACCAGACTCTACATCAACTATGTAATTTTCCATGGGAGTTTTGCCATGGATCCCCCTCCGGCATGCCACAGTCCAGGTGTTAGTCCCCTTGAAACAACTTTTCCATCACTATTGTGGCCAGAAAGAGTCCCTGTGGGTTTTAAAATTTGCCTGCCTATTGAATCGCCCGGTTCGCCGATACGCAAACTTTTGGGGAAGTCCGTGTTCGCTGTTCGCGAACCAAAATTTTTAGGTTCGCAACATCACTACTTACCCGTTTAAATGGTCCACAGAAGGATTAAAGCATTTGGTTGTAATACTTTCCCATGACCCCAAGCAAATTGTGGCCACAAATTATGGGTCCCTTCTTAGGGTCTTTCAGCAGACCATTGCTGGTTGGAAAGTTTTGGAAGTGTCTTGGATGGGTAGGGTTGCGGCTCTGAAGATGCTGCTGCTCCCAAGGCTGACTTACCTTTTTAGGTGTCTTCCTGACGCGGTCCCTGCATATCTTAACCATTTCAATCTGTAAAGGGAAATTATCTTTGTTTGTTGCAAACCTGCTAAAGTGCAACAGTTATCATTTGTTTGCTGATAACCTGCTTAAAGGGACATTATCTTTGTTTGTTGCAAACCTGTTAAAAGGAACATTTATCATTTGTTTGCCATTAACCTGCTTAAAGGGACATTATCTTTGTTACAAACCTGATTTAAGGATCTTTAATCAATTACCGGATACAAACCTACTTAAAGAGACGCGTATTATTTCTTTGTTGAAATCTGCTTTAAGGATCATAATTTATTTATTTACAGACCTGCTCAAAGAGACTTTATTATCTTTTCCTTTCATCTACCAAGAGGTAAACTTATTAAGAGAATTCTACTATTATCCTGTGTGTCAATCCAGTTCTCAAGAAGATAAACAGAGTTACTATTTCTTTTGGGAAAACCTTGTATCCTGCTTATTTTGTTTCCTGAGTGGGTCACGTCCTGGATATTCCTCAGTGTGCTAGCGTGTGTTCTACTTTTAACGCTAGCAGTTGGGTTAGATCCTGGGCTGATTCTAAACGGCTGACAGTGAGACTGAAATAATGTGAAAAAAACTGGCGCCAAGTATGACGCCCACATTTTTGGCGCCAAATAGAACGCCCACATATTTTGGCGCCAAGAATGATGCCCATATATTTTGCGCCAAAAAAACATCCACAACACACATACGTCACACCTTACTTACCCTAAGACACTCATCTACATATAGCAGATAGCCAAACCAGCACTGAAACGAGAATCAGTAGAGGTAATGGTATATACGAGTATATCGTCGATCTGAAAAGGGAGGTAGGAGAAGAAATCTCTACGACCGATAACAGAGAACCTATGAAATTGATCCCCTAGAGGAAGACAATGGTATTCAAATAGGCAATACTCTCTTCACATCCCTCTGACATTCACTGCACTCTAAGAGGAAAACCGGGCTTCAGCCTGCTGCAAAGCGCATATCAACGTAGAAATCTAGCACAAACTTACTTCACCACCTCTATGGGAGGCAAAGTTTGTAAAACTGAATTGTGGGTGTGGTGAGGCATTTTGGCATTTTGAGGTTTGGGAAACTTTGCTCCTCCTGGTAGGAATGTATATCCCATACGTCACTAGCTCAGGGACTCTTGCCAATTACATGAAAGAAACAACACTTTTTTGACTGTGTTAAATAATAGCAGTAAGTTTCCTTCACACATGTGCATTTCAGGGCCTGCCTGCCAGGGAACAGTGTCACCCCAGTGCAACTCCTATCTGGTGTAACAGTAGTGTAGATTTAAAAAAAAACAACACTTTTTGGACTGTGTTAAATAATAGCAGTCAGTTTCCTTCACACGTGTGCGATTCAGGGCCTGCCTGCCAGGGCACAGTGTCACCCCAGTGCAACTCATATCTGGTGTAACAGTAGTGTAGATTTAAAAAAAACAACACTTTTTTGACTGTGTTAAATAATAACAGTCAGTTTCCTTCACACGTGTGCGTTTCAGGGCCTGCTGCCAGGGCACAGTGTCACCCCAGTGCAACTCATATCTGGTGTAACAGTAGTTTAGATTTAAAAAAAACAACACTTTTTTGACTGTGTTAAATAATAGCAGTTTCCTTCACATGTGTGCGTTTCAGGGCCTGCCTGCCAGGGCACAGTGTCACCCCAGTGCAACTCATATCTGGTGTAACAGTAGTGTAGATTTAAAAAAAAAACACACTTTTTTGACTGTGTTAAATAATATCAGTCAGTTTCTGTTAGGTGTTATCCTCAGGGAGGGGAGTGTCAGGTCAGGCCGAAGCAGCAGGCCCACTGTACCACCTGAAGCAGATGTAGATTATCTGATAAGGATCCCTTAGAATGACTCAGACCACGCAGCAATATGATCTAAAGCCAATCATGTTTATTGAACAGTGCAAGCATATCTTATAGACTTCAGTAACAGCATATAGGGTTAAGGGGATGACACATTATGACCGCGTCATTTTACACAGTTATATAGAGTTACACACAGTGTGATTCTGGAAATTCACTAGCTCCTAAACAATAATCTACAGTCATAATAAACCATGCATCTGCAGAGACACCAAGGTCGCTGGACCATCTTATTGATAGAACATTCTTCGGGGCGTGCGGCCAGGGACTTTCTACAAGGCTAACAGGCTAAGGAAAATACAATAGCAAGCATATATTTCTCACTACAGAATGAACCATTATAATAAAGTCTAATCATTACAAAATGGATGCTAAACATCACAAGATGGCTGCGAGGAACAAGATGGCTCCAGTCAGGTTCACATTACCCCTAACAGTTTCCTTCACACGTGTGCGTTTCAGGGCCTGCCTGCCAAGGCACAGTGTCACCCCAGTGCAACTCATATCTGGTGTAACAGTAGTGTAGATTTAAAAAAAAACAACACTTTTTTGACTGTGTTAAATAATAGCAGTCAGTTTCCTTCACACGTGTGTGTTTCAGGGCCTGCCTGCCAGGGCACAGTGTCACCCCAGTGCAACTCATATCTGGTGTAACAGTAGTGTAGATTTAAATAAAACAACACTTTTTTGACTGTGTTAATTAATAGCAGTCAGTTTCCTTCACACGTGTGTGTTTCAGGGCCTGCCTGCCAGGGCACAGTGTCACCCCAGTGCAACTCATATCTGGTGTAACAGTAGTGTAGATTTTAAAAAAAACAACACTTTTTTGACTGTTTTAAATAATAGCAGTCAGTTTCCTTCACACGTGTGCATTTCAGTGCCTGCCAGGGCACAGTGTCACCCCAGTGCAACTCATATCTGGTGTAACAGTAGTGTACATTTAAAAAAAAAAAAAACTTTTTTGACTGTGTTAAATAATAGCTGTCAGTTTCCTTCACACGTGTGCGTTTCAGGGCCTGCCTGCCAGGGCACAGTGTCACCCAGTGCAACTCATATCTGGTGTAACAGTAGTGTAGATTTAAAAAAACAACACTTTTTTGACTGTGTTAAATAATAGCAGTCAGTTTCCTTCACACGTGTGTGTTTCAGTGCCTGCCAGGGCACAGTGTCACACCAGTGCAACTCATATCTGGTGTAACAGTAGTGTACATTTAAAAAAACAATTTTGACTGCAATAGATTGAATAGCAGTTAGTTGTCTGCAAGCGTGTGTGTCAGGCCTACAGCGTCTACTCTGCCAACTTCTGCCAGTGCACAGTGCTACTCATATCTGTTGTCACAGTAGCTTGCACGCATAGTACCACCAATCGAAAAAAAAAATGACAGACAGAGGCAGGCCACCCCGCAGGGGCCGTCATGTTCGTGGTGCTGTGATTCCCTTTGGCCCTAGAATAATGCCCAGTGTTCAGAGGCCACATACCCCAAACTCAAACATTTCTGAGTACATAGTTGACTGGCTAACACAGGACACCCAATCTTCTACAGCTTCCTCTTGGAACCTTGACGCACCATCCTCCTCCAGCTTAGCTTCGGGCACCACTCAAGCTACCACTCGCCACCACCAACACTAGCACCACAGCCGCTTCACTTGATCTGTCAGAGGAGTTATTTACACATCAGTTGGAAGAAATGAGTGATGTGCAACCATTATTGCCAGAGGATGTAGATAACAGGGATATGTCTCAGTCAGGCAGCATTACACACATGGACGTACGGTGTGATGATGATGATGTTGTACCCGCTGCGGGAGTTTGGTCTGTCACTGTGAAGCGGGCGTAACCCTTACACTACCTGATCGATACAACATAATACCTGATGTTTTAAAGCACGTTATTCCAAACAATTTAGGAATGTTAGGTGATTTATGCCCTTTATGGCTTAACACCAGACTCTGCATCAACTATGTAATTTTCCATGGGAGTTTTGCCATGGATCCCCCTCCGGCATGCCACAGTCCAGGTGTTAGTCCCCTTGAAACAACTTTTCCATCACTATTGTGGCCAGAAAGAGTCCCTGTGGGTTTTAAAATTTGCCTGCCTATTGAATCGCCCGGTTCGCCGATACGCAAACTTTTGGGGAAGTCCGCGTTCGCTGTTCGCGAACCAAAATTTTTAGGTTCGCAACATCACTACTTACCCGTTTAAATGGTCCACAGAAGGATTAAAGCATTTGGTTGTAATACTTTCCCATGACCCCAAGCAAATTGTGGCCACAAATTATGGGTCCCTTCTTAGGGTCTTTCAGCAGACCATTGCTGGTTGGAAAGTTTTGGAAGTGTCTTGGATGGGTAGGGTTGCGGCTCTGAAGATGCTGCTGCTCCCAAGGCTGACTTACCTTTTTAGGTGTCTTCCTGACGCGGTCCCTGCATATCTTAACCATTTCCAGTCTGTTTTCACCAAGTACATTTGGAAAGACCGTCATGCGAGGGTGTCACTAACTCAAATACAAAAAACAAAAAGATGTGGGGGCATCTCTGCACCTAACATCATTTTTTACTACAAAGCAGCCATGCTTTTGCATATCACAGCCTGGGGGGTTCAGGATTGTACCTCCCGCTGGTGCCAAATAGAGCAGAGCTCATTACCGGCTGGAGTTGAATTAGTTGATCTCATTTGGATCCCGGATCATGCTGAGGTTTTGAATGGAATCCATAGTAGCATAATCAAAAACTGCTTGAAGTGTTGGAGGGAACTACATTCCCACGATTTGGTTGCGCCGCACCCATCCCCAATACATTCAATTAAGGCTTTGATGCATTGCCTTCCTGAGTCCCGTCCCAAAAAATGGGAAGCCCTGGGGATTAGTCTGATTTTGGATCTTTAGAGAAGAGATTTTCTAGCAATGCCACCCCACGCCTACCCAATGGAAGACTTCCCCAGAGACTTACAATTTGAGTATCTCCGCTTGACCTCACTTATTTTGTCTTGGGGATTTCATAAATCAAATATGCGCGTCCTCACCAAATGGGAGAGGAGATGGCTGACAGGTAGGTATCTACAAGGTACCCTATCGTTTCATTACAAGCTACTACTTCACTCCTCTTTTTTCACTAAGTCGCAATCTACTAGAGACTGGGAAAGAGACTTGGGGGTGGTGTCTTCTGCGTATGGCAGCTTGCTCTCCAGGACTTACATGCAGCAGTCCGCTGCTCCAATCTGTTCAAACTATATATTAAAATCCTACTTAGGTGGCACTGGGTCCCTACCAGGTTGCACAGAATATTCCCCTCCCATCCAGCGGAATGTTGGAGGGGTTGTACACAGAGAGGCACACACTTACATGTTTGGTGGGAATGCCCTAGGCTGGAGACCTTCTGGACTCAGGTAGCAGACTTACTTAGACAACTATGCCTGACAGAGCGTCTCTCAGGAGACATGGCACTTTTTCACCTTGGGCTGCAGGATCTCCCAAAGCCAATACGATCACTTTGTGTTATCATTCTCCTGGCAGCAAGAAATACATTTCTTACACTGGCTCCAGTGCTGGAAACCCTTGACTATATTCAGAATATGGAGGAGCATTCGCTGAGAGTTGAGGGACGCTACAACCTCTACTGTTCTATCTGGTTTTTGTGGGATGACCATAAAAAGGGGGGGAACTACTCCTAAACAAATACCTGGACCAGCTGACGGTTAGGTTGACTCATAATACCTTTTAATAGTCCAGGCCGGTTGAGACCAGACCTGACCATTCCTCCTCACACCCCCGGACACTAGTCCCTCTCCCACACTCTATACTTAACCCTCCTTGACTCCTCTTTTTTTTTCCCTCTCCCCCTAGGGAGGTTCTTCGGGTTCTTCTCCTTACCTATGTCCCATTTTGGTTGTTAAGTTATGGTGAAAAGTTTACATCGTCAACAAATTGTCCAACTAAGATTAGTCTAAGCTTGCAATTCACCTGGTTTTCCTAACTAATAGCCCAGACTCTTTGAAGTCGCAAAATAGGTCTTCAGATAAGTACCAGTCACCAGATCCCACGAGTGGATCTATATTACATTGTAGACGCCAAGGAGTTTAACTTTTAAAATAGAGGCATTGATGAATGGCAATACCATGACTTGATTAACGTCTTGATTTAAAATATATTACTGTACGAAATTATTGATTTGTATTATTGTTTGAGATGTTGCCCTTCATTTCAAGATTGTTACTTTGCTTGTTTGCCTTAATAAAAAAATATCTTTTAAAAAAGAAAAAAAAAAAATTAGAAAAAATATGCCTGATGAAACAGTTCTAACCGAGAAACGCGTTGCATTTGAGGGGTACCACTGTAAACCCTTTTATCCACTCATCATAAACAACTGCTGTGTTGTTTTTTTATCTTTGTTTTTAATAAATAGTTTTTATTCTAAATGCACTTTGAGTGGAGTTCTTTTCCTACCTTCTGCCTTTGCTGATTGCTCATTGGGACCTACACCCCTGCACAACCAAGAATCTACATATAGGGTGAGCTGCTACACCTGTCTTAAAGTTACAGCCTGCCTCTACCAGCACATAAGTGTGCTACAGGAGTATGTGAGTACCCATCTGTATCATCTAAGAGATATTGCCGGTTATACCTTTAATGGTCTGCACATGTAGTGCTTTCTTTTTTTGTCTTTTAATCTCTCACCAGCTACACAGCTTTGCCTGGAGGGTGAGCTGTCACACCTATCTGAAATTGCAGCTTGTCTCTACCAGCACATAGTTGTGCTTCAATAGTATGTGAGTACTCATTTGGCTCCATTCTGTTTGTTTTGTATCATACCATTTGATTATACCACACATGAGGTGCCCCTCTGTCTTCTTGTACTTTGCTTGTTTGCCTTAATAAAAAAATATCTTTTAAAAAAGAAAAAAAAATTAGAAAAAATATTGCATAAAAAAGTTATAAGGGCTCAGATATGAGGTCTCAGGTGTCAGCAAAAAAAATCTGGCAAAGGGCTTGTTACGGTTGCCTCCAGGCTGGCTGGAAGTTGGACCGTAGAAAAGGATGCTCCTAGCGCTCACCAAAGAATCATCAGCACCATAGTCAGCAATCCCTGTAGTGATATTAGCTGAAGCTGTCCCCTACAAACATGAGTCAAAGCTGCAAGTTAGAGGGACAGAAAATAGGTCTGATGTGCTGGAGCACACAGCCTGCTTTTATTCAGGTTACATGCAAACAGGACACTCTCAGGGGGAGGCATAAAATCCCCCATCACACATTTGATATTAGATAGAGAGACACTCCCTTTGACAGGCCACAACATTTACTTCAGCAGATAACATTACACACACTAAAACAATGCAGTCCACCTTATCAATACTAGTCTGATTAGACAATGGGAAAGTTGATCACTAAACCTAATTAGAGCTAATCCCAGCAGACTTGTATTTAGAATAGGTTTCTTGAAGCTGAACAAAATTTAACTCTTAATGGCACACAATGAAACTGAACCAAGTGGGAGAAAGCCAGGGACAAGTCATTTCACAGGTCTGGGGACATAGTCTTAAAGGGGCATTGTTCATTAAAGTCACAATATGTCCCCAGATGGTTCTTAAAGGGCCACACACACCCAACAAAAGTCAATATGTCCTCAGGGGCACAATCTTCCAGGGGCCATAGTCATGTGGAAGGAGGCTGGCAAATAGGCTTCTCCAAAATCCAGGGAAGCAGGGCAACCTTCCATTTAAAGGGCCAGTCACAAATAGCAGTTTGTAACATATCTCCCCTTTTGGAGGGAGACTAACAAGGCACCTGACCTTCTGTCGGTCAGTGCCTAAGTTAGTCTCGCAACCCACCCACAAATAAACACTAGCAGCAAAGCAGCCCCCCCACAACAAGTAGCACTGGCCTGTAGGTTCCAGGTTATAGGATGAAAGTGTAGCATCCTCTGCCTTCCTGGCGCAGCTGTGCAAATAGCTGATGGTACTTGGGGGGCAGAAGCCAGCGGCACTCTGCCCTGGTGCCAGCGCTTCTGCTGGGGTGAGGGGTTTGCAGGCCAGTCCTGTAACAAGGGGGTCTGTAGGGCAGAGGCCAGCAGCGCTCTGTTCTGATGCCAGCTCTTCTGCTGGGGGAATTGGGGCATAGTCCTGCCCGGTGGCAAAGGGAACGTGGGGGTCAGTGGGGGTTAACATCTCCACTGTTAACCCTGGGCCCAAGTTAGGAGTTAGCTGGGGAGGGGGAGATTGGCTTACCTCCTCCTCCTGATACTCCGGTGGCCGTTGGGAAGGGAGGTCGATGCTCTCCGCTTCCTGTGGAACATGCTGCGGCTGGGGAGAGAGACCGGTTGTCTCCTCTCCCTGGAAGGCACACTCCGGCTGGGGAGGGAGGTCGATGCTCTCCCCTCCCTGTAGCTGGGTCTGTCGCTGGGGATCTGGGCCACCTGCCCAGCATCCCTGTAGGGCCGGTAGAGAGACTGCGGTCCCATCTCCACCTGCCTGCTGGGGGTCCTCCCAGGACCAGTCTATGAGGCCTGCTGCCTCTGGTATCTCTGGCTGGGGAAGGGGACTGGTTGTCTCTTCCCTCTGCACAGTATACTGCCGCTGGGGAGGGAGGTCGCTGCTCTCCTCTCCCTGTAACTCTGGCTGCCGCTGGGAAGGGAGGTCGTTGCTCTCCGCTCCCTGTGACTCACTTTCTCGCTGGAGACCAGGTGTCCAGACCCTCAAACTCCACAGTTGGCACTCAAAGGCTCGTGCCGCTTTGTTCTCCGTATCCAATTCCCGGATGATGCGACTGACTACCTCCTGTGCAGGGTCTGGACCATATCGGACTAGCCGCCTCTTTACCTCTGGAACGAAATCCGCGCCCTCATAGCGACGGATCAGGTTGAGGTGCTCTTCACAGGGTTCTGAATAGTGTCTTGTCAGCTCCATGCTGCTGTAGGTAGGGACGCTGCGCAGTGGCTAGCGTTGCCCTCAATAACTCTCCTACGATACAAGTGCTGTTGTGGTGCTGCTCCTTGCGCTAGGACGCCAATCCCACCGCTGCCGCCAAATGTTACGGTTGCCTCCAGGCTGGCTGGAAGTTGGACCGTAGAAAAGGATGCTCCTAGCGCTCACCAAAGGAGCAGCAGCACCGTGGACACTATAACTGCTGCGTAGCCACCATCAGTAATGCAGACTATATGAACCACCGCTGCTGGGCTGGTATCTCGCCGTCTGCTCTGCGCCCTGGACCTACGACCAGGCTCCAGTAGGCGAACCTCTTGCTTCTGTAGCAATCCCTGTAGCTAAGGGAGTATGAAAAACATAGCAATCCCTGTAGTGATTATAAGCTGTCCCCTACAAACATGAGTCAAAGCTGCAAGTTAGAGGGTCAAAAATAGGTCTGATGTGCTGGAGCACACAGCCTGCTTTTATTCAGGTTACATGCAAACAGGACACTCTCAGGGGGAGGCATAAAATCCCCCATCACACATTTGATATTAGATAGAGAGACACTCCCTTTGACAGGCCACAACATTTACTTCAGCAGATAACATTACACACACTAAAACAATGCAGTCCACCTTATCAATACTAGTCTGATTAGACAATGGGAAAGTTGATCACTAAACCTAATTAGAGCTAATCCCAGCAGACTTGTATTTAGAATAGGTTTCTTGAAGCTGAACAAAATTTAACTCTTAATGGCACACAATGAAACTGAACCAAGTGGGAGAAAGCCAGGGACAAGTCATTTCACAGGTCTGGGGACATAGTCTTAAAGGGGCATTGTTCATTAAAGTCACAATATGTCCCCAGATGGTTCTTAAAGGGCCACACACACCCAACAAAAGTCAATATGTCCTCAGGGGCACAATCTTCCAGGGGCCATAGTCATGTGGAAGGAGGCTGGCAAATAGGCTTCTCCAAAATCCAGGGAAGCAGGGCAACCTTCCATTTAAAGGGCCAGTCACAAATAGCAGTTTGTAACAGGGCTTTAACATAGAGATACACTTCAAATCTGCCCCTCCATTCCACCCAGAAGGTAGCACCCCCAAACAAGTGGTATACCCAGGCATCTCATAGAATTGCTGACAACAAACTAAAAGGGCAACTTGATCCCCTGTACCCTGCTTGATCGCCCCCCAGACCGGTACTCAATTTTGGTTCTGCACTGAGTTCCAGGAGCTCGGCTAGGGCCTCAAGGATTTGGCAGCCCTCCAGCATTTAGCATATTTCTTTGATAAAATAATATTGTCATGTACAATGTAGATTATTTAAAGTATTGTAGATAGATTAAAGGGTATTTAATAATTGTTTGCTATTATTTAAAAATATATATGTATGTTTATGTTTAAAATAATAGCAAGTATCATGAAATACATTTTACTCTTTAAATAACTGCAATACTTTAAACAATATGCATTGTAAATGACTATGAATATCATTTAAACATTGACCCCTAATCTGACATAACCTAAAACTAATTGTAGAAGCTACGGCGCTACACATAAATATTAAATATTTAAAATGATGCATTGTTATGTTGAATTCATTATTTAATATTTGCGTATACATTAAAATGTAATTAATGTTGATGGTTGTGTTTAATAGTTCATATTAAAGAAAGTATAATTAAAACTATAGTTCTACATAACTGCATACCTGTTATGTAAAAATATAATATAATTCTACTGACTACTATAACATAAATATATCTTCGTTATCACAAATAAACACACAAGCTAACATAAATACATTTTAATGTATATGCAATACTTAAAGGGACAGTCAGAATTTTTATTGTTTAAATAATCCCTTTATTACCCATTCCCCAGTTTTGCATAACCAACACTGTTATATTAATACACTTTTAACCTCTGTGATTACCTTGTATCTGAGCCTCTGCAGACTGCCTCCTTACCTCAGTTCTATTGACAGACATGCATTTTAGCCAATCAGTGCTGACTTAACTGTGAACAAATGTCAAAATGCTCTAAGATAAGAGATGTTTTTAACAGTTTAGAAACAAAGCACATTTGATGATAAAAGTAAAATGGAAAGTTGTTTAAAATTGCATGCCCTATCTGACTCATAAAAGTTTAATTTTGACTAGACTGTCCCTTTAAAACATTGTGCAGGGAACTTCCGGGTGGCTGCCATGATAGGTCGCAGTTTTGAATGCTGCTTCTGCCTATAAGATTAAACTTGATAAAATACCTCAACAAGGTGTCATCTGACATGAAATCCTATATTTTACAAACAAGCTAATCCTCCTTCAGCTGACAACCCTAAACATGTTGGGTTAGCTGCCAGTATAAATTTTTGGGTTAGCTGCCAGCACCAGAACACCCACCCCTAGCAGAGTGCCCTGAGGTCTCTGCCATAGCACAACACCAAAGGGTGTGTTGCAACACTTACTAATATTTTCAGAAATGGAGGAAGTTTATATAACTTTAAAGAATCTTTTGGAGGAACAGGAGCTAAAGATTGCTTCTAGAATCGAACGTCTTCAATTTCTTGTGGAAAATGTGATTGCGGAGAGAGTCGCTCTGACAGCCTCGCTAGAGGAGGAAGCAGAAACTGTGCAGCCGCTGCAGCCCAATCTAGTGTCAGTTGAGCACAGCGGAGGATACTGCCTGCCCGTTACTGAATATGTCTCTGGCTACTTTGCCTAAATCTGCCATCCTTGTCTTGAGGGAAGTGGCCAGCCTTCTGGATTGGGGCACATGAGTGAACCACACTCTTGGAATACCAGAGCTTGTCTGATGGGATGCGCAGCCAGCTTGATGTTCTGGTTAAGAATGGGACCCGGGCAATTCTACATGGCTCGAGACTACGGATAGTTATACTACTGGATGGTCTCACGGATCCTGTCCCATTTCCATCCACAGCCGGAAACTGTTTGGAAGTGGTGATATTGCCTCTCAAACCTTGGGGAGTGAATACCTATGGACATATTAGGATGGGGTGGGATAGACTAGGGTGAGAGCCTCACTGCCTCTGTTTTCTTCTAAATTAACTCTGGCTTATGGAGATTTTTGGATCTGAAACTCACCTAGAGTTTAAAGTGTATGGGGGCAGCAGTTAAAAAAATGTGGTGGACTTTCCCATACCACATCACTTTATATCACTGTATAAAGGGGGTTGCTGTAGACGGAATATTGTGTTCAATAATAGTCAGACTTGAAAAAGGTCTGTTACTTCAGTTGATTTTAAGATTACATTTATTAAAGTGCTTTATAGAGGTTCATTAGTAACAGAAACTTACCCATCCTTATTTTATAGTTTATGGGTTACACAGTGTGTTATAAGAATTGCTTATGTTTATCTGTTTAGCATATATATGGTGTTGTTTGTATTCTTAGGTTTGTCATTTATAAATATCCCTTTTCACACATAGAAGCCTACTTAACAAGCCGTCAACTTACTTGCATTCGATGGCACCAATACGCTCACCTGACATCGCCTAACATCGCGCCCGCGGACTTGAATACGCTCTTCATATTTATACAAAAAGCTGTCAAAAAGCCGTGCACCAAGTATGGGGCGATGAGCAGCGGACTGTTGTTAACTAACAGTCATCGATCTTGCTGCTATTCGGCTTTTCCCCAGCATTATTTATATACTGTCACTAAACACCACCACTATACTAAAATGTTTAACCCCTATCCCACCACTCCCAGACCCCGCCGCAACTAAATAAAGTTATTAACCCCTATTCCCTCTGCTCCCGGAGCCCACCGCAACTCTAATAAACTTATTAACCCCTATGCCGCCGCTCCCCGACACCGCCACAAATAACTAAATGTATTAACCCCTATCCCTCCGCTCCCGGAGCCCACCGCAACTCAATAAATGTATTAACCCCTAAACTCCTGGCCTCCACATCACTACCACTTACTAAACCTATTAACCCCTAAACCGCCAGCCCCCCACATCGCCATAAACTAAATTAACCTATTAACCCCTAAACCTAGCAACCCGCTAACTTTATATTAAATATTAACTCATCACTATTGTATAATAAATTAAAACTTACCTTTAGATTTAAATTAAACTATATTAAACTAATAATTAATCTACCCTAACTATTATACTAAAATTACAATAAACTATATTAAACTAATAATTAACCTATCCTAACAGTTATACTAAAATTACATTAAACTATATTAAACTAATAATTAACATACCCTAACTGTAATACTAAAACTACATTAAACTACAAATTAAATTAAATATATTATATAGTTAAAAACCTAACCCTACTCAAATAATTTAAATCTACTATTAAAAATTACAAAGTTACAAAACACTAACAACTAAGTTACACAAAATAACAAACACTAAGTTACAAAAAAAAAAATACTAAGTTACACAAAAAATATTTAAACTAATTACACCTAATCTAAGAGCCCTATGAAAATAAAAAAGCCCCCCCCCCCAAAATAAAAAAAAATCCTAGCCTACATTAAACTACCAATGGCCCTTAAAAGGGCCTTTTGCAGGGCACTGCCCCAAAGAAATCAGCTCTTTTACCTGTAAAAAAAAAAATACAAATACCCCCTCAACAGTAAAACCCACCACCCACACAACCAAACTCCCCAAATAAAAACCTAATCTAAAAAACCTAAGCTCCCCATTGCCCTGAAAAGGGAATTTGTATGGGCATTGCCCTTAAAAGGGCATTTAGCTCTTTTTACTTGCCCAAACCCTAATCTAAAATTAAAACCCACCCAATAAACCCTTAAAAAAACCTAACACTAACCCCCGAAGATCCACTTACAGTTTCTGAAAAGCCGGCATCCATCCTCAATGAAGCGGCAGAAGTCTTCAGCGAAACCGGCAGAAGTCTTTATCCAAGCGGGCTGAAATCTTCATCCAGACGGCATCTTCAATCTTCATCCATCCGGTGCAGAGCGGCTCCATCTTCAAGACATCCGGCACTGAGCATCCTCTTCTTCCGACGTCTTCTTCAACAACGAATGTTCCTTTAAATTACATCATCCAAGATGGCGTTCCTTAGATTCCGATTGGCTGATAGATATCTATCAGCCAATCGGAATTAAGGTTGAAAAAATCCTATTGGCTTTTGCAATCAGCCAATAGGATTGAGCTTTCATCCTATTGGCTGTTGCAATCAGCCAATAGGATTGAGCTTGCATTCTATTGGCTATTCCAATCAGCCAATAGAATGCGAGCTCAATCCTACCTATCTACCTATCTTATATACAGTATCTTATATCTACCATAGTTTTTTCTCTTATCATCTATAGTTTTATAAACTTTTATACTTGTTACATATATATAGTAAAAGTACAAGTCCAAAAGTGGCCTGCATTACCTTAAAACCCTCAGTTTAGAGAGCTAGGATACTTGGGGGCCAAAAGTGGCCTCTGTTGTTAAAGGGGGGCGAAAAAGAGGGGTGCTCTTGGGTTTGCTCTTTAAATATTTGAAGATTGGTTTATTTTTGTACTGTGACAAATTAATGTGTCTGTAAAAAACTAATGTTGTCCATGTAAATTGATGTAGTCATATCTCTGAACTTGTCAAATCATCTTCTTGACATGTGAACTCTGTATGCTAACTGAGCAAACTGAATGTTTTATCATTTCTTAAACCCCAATAAAAAATTATTTATAAAAACAAAACAAAAAAACAACATTATGCAATATACATGCATACCATTTAAAATATTGAATATCAATACAAGGGTTGACTACCGTACATTATATCTACAATGTTTGAAATAAAATGCATGGTCATGTACTGTATAATGCATATTAGTTTAAGTATTGAATATAAATTAAAATGTAGATATTCTCGCTTGATGTGTTTCTTATTTTAAATATAAATATAGTTTTAAAATATATTTTTGTTATAAAAGACTATGGCATTATAATTATAGTATTACATAACTGCATGCCTGTTGTGTATTAATACAATTGAAATACTAATGCCTTTTGTAAGATAAATATACATTTTAAAAAATATATTTATGTTTACAATAAAAAAACACAAGAAAAAAGAAATACTTATTAATTGATATACAATAGTTAAAAAAATATGCATCATACATAAGAATGCATAATATTTTAAACATTGTAGATAAATATACGATTAACCCCTAAGCTGCACTTACTTAAAGGGTCATTAAACCTGCAAAATAATGGTGTGATCGGCCGACTGTGACTAGACAGTGTGCACGCGTGTGCACGATAAGGAAAAGAAAGACCCACTCTGTAGAGCCAGGAGCGGGGTTCAGGAAAATCCAATTTTAAATTAAAATATCTCTGAAGTTCTTTGATCTATAAAGTTGGTGCTAAGCTAATGTTATATAATTCTGCACTATGTGCAGAATTATATAACATTATTTTGTAGGCTTATTGGACCTTTAATCACCTAATCAACCCCCTTACAGTTATGGGTGGTGGTAAGGAGATTAAGGCCTACTGCATGCTTAACATCAATAATCACCTAGTCAACCCCCATACAGGTGTGTGTGTGTTTGTGTGGGGGGTGTTAGGTGATTAAAACCTAAACAGCCACCTTCTAATGCAAACTATAACTAGACTAACACCTAACCCCCACTTTAAACTAAACCCCCTAAGTTACATGGGATAAAAAAGAAAATAAAAAAATACAGTATACAAAATAAAAAACCCACCATTATACCTAACACTACTCTGCATGCCCCAAAAAATAAAAAAAACACCCAAAACAAAAGACTTTGGCAGCCTCTTCATCCGCCTCCTCGTTCAGGAAAATCCAATTTTGAAATAAAATATCTCTGAAGTTCTTTGATCTATAAAGTTGGCACTAAGCTAATGTTATATATATGTGCAGAATTATATAACATTATTTTGCAGGTTTATTGACCCTTTAATCACCTAATCAATCCCCTTACAGTTATGGGAGGTGGTAAGGAGATTAAGGCCTACTGCATGCTTAACATCAATAATCACCTAGTCAACCCCCATACAGGTGTGTGGAGGGGGTGTTAGGTGATTAAAGCCTAAACAGCCATTTTCTAATGCAAACTATAACTAGACTAACACCTAACCCCCCCTTTAAACTAAACCTCCTAAGTTACATGGAAAAAAAGTAACAGAAAATAAAAAAATACATTATAGAAAATAAAAAAAACACCGTTATACCTAACACTAATCTACATGCCCCATAAAATAAAAAAAATACCCAAAAAAAGACGTTGGCAGCCTCTTCAGCCGCCTTTGCTCCACAATTTTCATCCTCGTCAGGTCCAACGACAGAAACATCTCGGGGACAAACTCCTTAATCATGCATGTCCCTGAAAACATTGCTGTTGGTGTACCTGTTTACTCCAATAAACCTTTGCTGCTGATCTTTGTGTGTGTTGCAGTGATTGGGAGCTGGTCAGTGGCTCCTTTCAGCGTTGCACCCTTTATATCACTCTTCTGCTGGACCAGCATTATTATTATTTGGGTTCATCAAATATACCTGTAGGTAATTTATTATTTCCTTTCTTCGGCCGAAGATATATTTATCACCTGACTTGCAAGACTGGTCACCAACTTACAAAGGCAGGTCCTGGAGAGTCGTCAAATAAGCCAAAATAAGCCACACACACACGGACAGATATTCTGACAACTCCAATTTATTATGCTCGAAACCACTCCTGTTATACAAAACTGCGTTCATAAAATACGGGAAGTCATTTTTACAAATATGGGCATACGACAATTTACAAACATGGGCATACGACAATTTTATTATAAATTGTAATAATCAGCGATTTAGATAATGCAAAAAAACATCCATAAATATTGCGGTTTTTTATTCAGGAACAAAAACCGACATTTCACAATTATTCGTGTACAGGATGTGTGAAGCTAGCCTTGATATTGAGAAATTACAGAAAAACAAAGGAATATAGTGTATTAAATATTTCTGTTAAAATATTTAACTCTTTGATTATATGACTATATGATTATGCAGTAATACAGTAATATAGCATAAATGTCAAGGCTTTATATAGAGCTCTATTAGATATATAGGTATATATCTATATATCTCTTCAATACCTTAGGGCTAAAATCCCTATTTTTTTGCCACCTAGAAACACCCCTGGGCAGCAGTTTTGGGAAGGCCCTTGGCTGTTCCAGCATGGCTATGTATAAGAATGTTTCCTTTATGTTTATTTTTGTATATGAGATAGCTTGTTTTGTTCTTTGACATCAACCTATTCCAATGAATGAAAGCTTGCAGGGAAATCAGAACTTCTTATCTTTTTGCTTTCCATGCTCACAAATCCTTCCTTATCATATCTCTGTCTGTATGTTACTATGTTACTATGTTACTTCTATTATAAAATTTCATGATATTTTGTGTTGAAGAGATACCTAGGTAGCATCTGGTGCACTACATGACAGGAAACAGTGCTTCCATCTTGTGCTCTTGCAAATGGATAACATTCTTGTAAAAGTGCTGCCATATAGTGCTCCAGAAATGGACCGGCTCCTAAGCTTATGTCCCTGCTTTTAAAAAAAAGATACCTAGAGAACAAAGAAAATTTTTAATAGAAGTAAAATGGAAAGTTGTTTAAAATCACATGCTCTATCTGAATTGTGATAGAATTTGTTTGGGTTTCATATCCTTTTATATAAATGTTCATTATAGGTGGGAATTGATCCCTTTTCTTAGGCCTAGATTTAGAGTTTGGCGGTAGCCGTGAAAACCAGCGTTAGAGGCTCCTAACGCTGGTTTTAGGCTACCTCCTGTATTTGGAGTCACTCAAAAAAGGGTCTAACGCTCACTTTTCAGCCGCAACTTTTCCATACTGCAGATCCCCTTACGTAAATTGCGTATCCTATCTTTTCAATGGGATTTTTCTAACTCCGGTATTTAGAGTCGTGTCTGAAGTGAGCGTTAGAAATCTAACGACAAAACTCCAGCCGCAGAAAAAAGTCAGTAGTTAAGAGATTTCTGGGCTAACGCCAGTTCATAAAGCTCTTAACTACTGTACCCTAAAGTACACTAACACCCATAAACTACCTATGTACCCCTAAACCGAGGTCCCCCCACATCGCCGCAACTCGATTACATTTTTTTAACCCCTAATCTGCCGACCGCCACCTACGGAATGGAATCAGCCAATCGGAATCAAGTTCAATCCGATTGGCTGATCCAATCAGCCAATCAGATTGAGCTCGCATTGAGCTGATCGGAACAGCCAATAGAATGCGAGCTCAATCTGATTGGCTGATTGGATCAGCCAATCGGATTGAACTAGATTCTGATTGGCTGATTCCATCAGCCAATCAGAATATTCCTACCTTAATTCCGATTGGCTGATAGAATCCTATCAGCCGATCGGAATTCGAGGGACGCCATCTTGGATGACGTCCCTTAAAGGAACCATCATTCTTCAGTTGGACGTCGCCGGATGAAGATGGGTCCGCGGTGGAGGTCTTCAGGATGGAGCCGGTCCTCATCGGATGAAGATAGAAGATGCCGCTTGGAAGATGATGGTTGCCGGTCCGGATCTACTCTTCTTCCCGGATAGGATGAAGACTTTGGAGCCTCTTCTGGACCTCTTCAGCCGCCGGAAGATGGATCGCCAGCGCCCGCTTGGGTTGGATGAAGATTTTGGAGCCAGGACGGATCGGTGAACCTGGCATGGTGAAGACAAGGTAGGATAATCTTCAGGGGCTTAGTGTTAGGTTTATTTAAGGGGGGTTTGGGCTAGATTAGGGGTATGTGGGTGGTGGGTTGTAATGTTGGGGGGGGTATTGTATGTTTTTTTTTACAGGCAAAAGAGCTGAACTTCTTGGGGCATGCCCCGCAAAGGGCCCTGTTCAGGGCTGGTAAGGTAAAAGAGCTTTGAACTTTAGTAATTTAGAATAGGGTAGGGCATTTTTTATTTTGGGGGGCTTTGTTATTTTATTAGGGGGCTTAGAGTAGGTGTAATTAGTTTAAAATTGTTGTAAGATTTTCCTTATGTTTGTAAATATTTTTTTATTTTTTGTAACTTAGTTCTTTTTTATTTTTTGTACTTTAGTTAGTTTATTTCATTGTAGTTATTTGTAGATATTGTATTTAATTAATGTATTGATAGTGTAGTGTTAGGTTTAATTGTAGGTAATTGTAGATATTTTATTTAATTAATTTAATGATAGTGTAGTGTTAGGTTTAATTGTAACTTAGGTTAGGATTTATTTTACAGGTAATTTTGTTATTATTTTAACTAGGTAACTATTAAATAGTTCTTAACTATTTAATAGCTATTGTACCTGGTTAAAATAATTACAAAGTTACCTGTAAAATAAATATTAATCCTAAAATAGCTATAATATAATTATAATTTATAGTGTAGCTATATTAGGATTTATTTTACAGGTAAGTATTTAGCTTTAAATAGGAATAATTTATTTAATAAGAGATAATTAATTTCGTTAGATGTAAATTATATTTAATTTAGGGGGGTGTTAGTGTTAGGGTTAGACTTAGCTTTAGGGGTTAATACATTTATTAGAATAGCGGTGAGCTCCAGTCGGCAGATTAGGGGTTAATAATTGAAGTTAGGTGTCGGCGATGTTAGGGAGGGCAGATTAGGGGTTAATACTATTTATTATAGGTTTAATGAGGCGGATTAGGGGTTAATAACTTTATTATAGTAGCGCTCAGGTCCGGTCGGCAGATTAGGGGTTAATAAGTGTAGGCAGGTGGAGGCGACGTTGTGGGGGGCAGATTAGGGGTTAATAAATATAATATAGGGGTCGGCGATGTTAGGGCAGCAGATTAGGGGTACATAGGGATAATGTAAGTAGCGGCGGTTTACGGAGCGGCAGATTAGGGGTTAAAAATAATATGCAGGGGTCAGCGATAGCGGGGGCGGCAGAATAGGGGTTAATAAGTGTAAGGTTAGGGGTGTTTAGACTCGGGGTATATGTTAGAGTGTTAGGTGCAGACGTAGGAAGTGTTTCCGCATAGCAAACAATGGGGCTGCGTTAGGAGCTGAACGCGGCTTTTTTGCAGGTGTTAGGTTTTTTTTCAGCTCAAACAGCCCCATTGTTTCCTATGGGGGAATCGTGCACGAGCACGTTTTTGAGGCTGGCCGCGTCCGTAAGCAACTCTGGTATCGAGAGTTGAAGCTGCGTTAAATATGCTCTACGCTCCTTTTTTGGAGCCTAACGCAGCCTTTATGTGGACTCTCAATACCAGAGTTATTTTTATGGTGCGGCCAGAAAAAAGCCGGCGTTAGCTACGCGGGTCCTTACCGACAAAACTCTAAATCTAACCGTTAGTGAGTAAAGCTGCTAATATGCGACATCTGCAATTAACCTGTTGTACTTATATATGTGTTTATGTACTGTATATAGATATATAAAGTGATACAGTATATGACAAAGAATGAAGACTAAGGGGCATATTTATCATTACGTCAACTATGTTGCATTCGCTGGCGTCAACACGCTCACCACACATCGACAGACATCGCTGTATGCGAACCTACATACAATACCCTTATTTATCAAAAAACATGTCAAAAACACGCGCATCAAGTCTGACGCAATGAGTATCGGACTAAGCATCAGACTTTTGATAAATCAGAGCCTTCGATGTCACAAATAAACTTATTTATCTAATTCATTACCTTGCATGTCTATCAAATGAAGACATTTTATTGCCCTTATTGCAACTTTATTCATACCATTGTACATATCTCTGTTAATATACTCATTTATAAATATATATATATATATATATATATATATACACACATACATACATACATACATATATATATATATATATATATATATAAAATATGTATAGATTTATATATATATATATATATATATATATATATATATACTGTATATATTTTAAAATAACATTATATCTATATATTTTATTAATATAAATTTCTAATATATATATATATTTATTTTTAAAGATGTGTATATATATATATATATATATATATTTGTATATATATGTGTTATGTCCATTTATTAAAATTTTTAACATGTTCCTGAATAATGTTTTTAAAAAATAAATGTTGACCTTCATATCTCAGTATTTATTCCTATGACTATTTGTAGATATTGTAAATATATTATTAATCAGTAGTGATGTCGATAGTTCCCGGTGAACATAGCATGTTCGCGTTCACCGCGGCGGGCGAACATATGCAATGTTCGATCCGCCCCCTATTCGTCATCATTGAGTAATACTTTGACCCTGTACCTCACAGTCAGAAGACACATTCCAGCCAATCAGCAGCAGACACTCCCTCCCAGACCCTCCTACCTCCTGGACAGCATCCATTTTAGATTCATTTGGAAGCTGCATTCTTAGTGAGAGGAGGGACAGTGTAGCTGCTGCTGATTTAATAGGGAAATTGATAGCTAGGCTAGTGTATTCAGGGTCCACTAAAGTCCTGAAGGACTCATCTGATCTCTGCTGTAAGGACAGCACCCCAAAAAGCCCTTTTTTGGGCTAGAACATCAGTCTGCTTTTCTTTTTTCCTGTGTAATCTAATTGTCTGCCTGCCAGCGTGTGTGTCAGGCTCCCAGCGTATACTGTGCCCACTTGCCCAGTGCCACCACTCATATCTGGTGTAACAGTAGTGTAGATTTAAAAAAACAAACAAAAAAAAAACACTTTTTTGACTGTGTTAAATAATAGCAGTCATTTTCCTTCACACGTGTGCGTTTCAGGGCCTGCCTGCCAGGGCACAGTGTTTCCCCAGTGCAACTCATATCTGGTGTAACAGTAGTGTAGATTTTAAAAAAACAACACTTTTTTGACTGTGTTAAATAATAGCAGTCAGTTTCCTTCACACGTGTGCATTTCATGGCCTGCCTGCCAGGGCACAGTGTCACCCCAGTGCAACTCATATCTGGTTTAACAGTAGTGTAGATTTAAAAAAACAACAACACTTTTTTGACTGTGTTAAATAATAGCAGTCAGTTTCCTTCACACGCGTGCGTTTCAGGGCCGGCCGGCCTGCCTGCCAGGGCACTGTGTCACCCCAGTGCAACTCATATCTGGTGTAACAGTAGTGTAGATTTAAAAAAAAAACAACACTTTTTTGACTGTGTTAAATAAAAGCAGTCAGTTTCCTTCACACGTGTGCGTTTCAGTGCCTGCCTGCCAGGGCACAGTGTCTCCCCAGTGCAACTCATATCTGGTGTAACAGTAGTGTAGATTTAAAAAAAAACAACACTTTTTTGACTGTGTTAAATAATAGCAGTCAGTTTCCTTCACACGTATGCATTTCAGTGCCTGCCTGCCAGGGCACAGTGTCACCCCAGTGCAACTCATATCTGGTGTAACAGTAGTGTAGATTTAAAAAAAAAAAAAAAAAAACTTTTTTGACTGTGTTAAATAATAGCAGTCAGTTTCCTTCACACGTGTGCGTTTCAGTGCCTGCCTGCCAGGGCACAGTGTCACCCCAGTGCAACTCATATCTGGTGTAACAGTAGTGTAGATTTAAAAAAACAACACTTTTTTGACCGTGAAATAATAGCAGTCAGTTTCCTTCACACGTGTGCGTTTCAGGGCCTGCCTGCCAGGGCACAGTGTCACCCCAGTGCAACTCATATCTGGTGTAACAGTTGTGTAGAATTAAAAACAACAACACTTTTTTGACTGTGTTAAATAATAGCAGTCAGTTTCCTTCACACGTGTGCGTTTCAGGGCCTGCCTGCCAGGGCACAGTGTCACCCCAGTGACCTGATGTTTTAAAGCACGTTATTCCAAACAATTTAGGAATGTTGGGTGATTTATGTCCATTATGGCTTAAAACCAGACTCTGCATCAACTATGTAATTTTCCATGGGAGTTTTGCCATGGATCTCCCTCCGGCATGCCACAGTCCAGGTGTTAGTCCCCTTGAAACAACTTTTCCATCACTACTGTGGCCAGAAAGAATCCCTGTGGGTTTAAAAATTCGCCTGCCCATTGAAGTCAATGGCGGTTCGCCTGGTTCGCGAACTTTTGGGGAAGTTCGCGTTCGCTGTTCGCGAACCCAAATTTTTAGGTTTGCGACATCACTATTAATCAGACCAATAATATTTAAAAAAAAATAACATGTAATGTGAAGTATTAGTCAATTAATTGTACAATTTTTTTTTTTTATTTCAGATCTTAAAGGGACATCAAACTCATATATGTTATTTCCTTATGCAGATAGACAAGATAGATAGTCAAGCAGCATTATTCTTTTTAACTTCTATTATCCCTCAGATATACTATTTATTAGAAATAGCAATGCACATGTGCAAGCCAATCACATGAGTCATCCATATGCAGACATCATTCAGCAGCTATATACTTAATATAAATATGCTCCCCATCAAAGGATAGATGTAAAAATGGATACAAAATAAAATATATATCAAACAAAATAATAAAC
The DNA here is from genome assembly GCF_027579735.1 of Bombina bombina. Lineage (NCBI taxonomy): Eukaryota > Metazoa > Chordata > Amphibia > Anura > Bombinatoridae > Bombina > Bombina bombina. The sequence continues at coordinate 511,833,232 of NC_069501.1, read as the reverse complement.
AACAACATTGCATGCTATTTATACATAATAAAACATATATTTTCTTTTCAAGATAATACTTAAATTAATGTAGCAACACCATTATTTTATTAACAATCAGCTAGATTAGAAGTTTTCAGCGCTATAGGGAAATTAATGACCGCCACAAAAGCGGTGTTATTTTACCACCCTATAGCGCTGCTATTACAAGTACAAAAAGCAGGCTTGTACAGGCATAATGGTTGCATTGAGCTCCATACCGCACCCAAATACAAGCGCTGCTTTGACGTGCTCGTGCACGATTTCCCCATAGACATCAATGGGGAGAGCTGACAAAAAAAAAGCCTAACACCTGCGATCGCGGAAACAAAAGCTCCGTAACACAGCCCCATTGATGTCTATAGGGAAAGAAAAAGTTATGTTTAAACCTAACAACCTATCATAAAAACCACGTTTCTAAACACCCCTAATCTGCCGCCCCGACATCGTCGCAACCTACATAATTTTATTAACCCCTAATCTGCAGCCCTTAACATTGTGCCACCTAAATAAAACTATTTACCCCTAATCTGTCGCTCCCGATATTGCCGCCACCTACATACAGTTATTAACCCCTAATCTGCTGTCCCTAACATCGCCGTCACCTAAATACACTTATTAACCCCTAATCTGTCGCCATTAACATCGCCGCCACCTACATTACAGTTGTTAACCCCTAATCTGCCGCTGCCAATGTCAACACCACTATACTAAAGTTATTAACCCCTAAATCTCTGGCCTCCAACATCACTAACACTAAATAAATATATTAACCCCTAAACCTAACCCTAACGTAGCCCTAATAATAAAAATAACCCTAACCCTAACACCCCCTAACTTAAATATAATTAAAATAAATCTAAATAAACCTTACAACTATTACCTAAATAATTCCTATTTGAAACTAAATAAATACTTACCTGTAAAAAAACCTAAGTTAGCTACAATATAACTAATATTTATATTGTAGCTATCTTAGGTTTAATTTTTATTTCACAGCTAAGTTTGTATTTATTTTAACTAGGTAGACTAGTTAGTAAATAGTTATTAACTATTTAATAACTACCTAGTTAAAATAAATACAAACTTACCTGTAAAATAAAACCTAACCTGCCTTACACTAAAAACTAACATTACAATAAAATAAAATAAATTAAATTATTAAAATACAATTTTCTAAATTACAAAAAAAAATAAACACTAAATTACAAAAAATAAAAAACGAAAATATCAAAAATAAAAATGAATTACACCTAATCTAATAGCTCTATCAAAATAGCAAAGCCCCCCCCCCAAATAAAAAAACCCTAGCCTAAACTAAACTGCCAATGGCCCTTAAAAGGGCCTTTTGTGGGGCATAGCCCCAAAGAAATCAGCTCTTTTGCCTGTAAAAAAAAATACAAACATCCCCCAACAGTAAAACCCACCACCCACCCAACCAACCCCCCCAAATAAAAACCTAATCTAAATAAACCTAAGCTAACCATTGCCCTGAAAAGGGCATTTGGATGGGCATTGCCCTTAAAAAGGCATTTAGCTCTTTTACATTGCCCAAACCCTAAGCTAAAAAAAAAACCACCCAAAAAACCTTTTAAAAAAACCTAACACTAACCCCCGATGATTCACTTACAGTTATCGAAGTCTGGACATCCATCCGGATCCATCCGGTGAAGTCCTCTTCCAAGCGGAAATGGCATCTTCTATCTTCATCCATCCGGCGAAGTCCTCATCCAATCGAGAAGAAGTCTTCATCCAGATGGCATCTTCTGTCTTCATCCATCCGGCAAATTCCTCATCCAAGCGAGAAAAAATCTTCATCCAGACAGCATCTTCTATATTCATCCATCCCTAGCGGGTTCATCTTCAAGACATCCGGCATGGAGCATCCTCTTCTTACAGTCGTCGCTGGAAAATGAAGGTTCCCTTTAAGTGATGTCATCCAAGATGGCGTCCCTTACATTCCTATTGACTGAAACTGATTTTTTGACTGATCAGCCAATAGGAATTAAAGGGGAAAAAATAAAATCCTATTGGCTGTTGCAATCAGCCAATAGGATTGAGCTTTCATCCTATTGGCTGATCCAATCAGCCAATAGAATTGAGCTCTCATTCTATTGGCTGTTGCAACTGATTTTTTACTGTTGGGGGTTTTTTTTACAGGTAAAAGAGCTGATTTCTTTGGGGCAATGCCCTGCAAAAGGTCCTTTTAAGGGCCATTGGCAGCTTAGTGTAGGCTAGGTTTTTTTTATTTTGGGGGGCTTTTTTATTTTGATAGTGCTATTACATTAGGAGTAATTCGTTTTTATTTCTCGTTTTTTACTTTTTGTAATTTAGTGTTTATTTTTTTGTAATTTAGTAAATTGTATTTTATTATTTTAATTTATTTCATTTTATTGTAATGTTAGTTTTTAGTGTAAGGCAGGTTAGGTTTTATTTTACAGGTAAGTTTGTATTTATTTTAACTAGGTAATTAGCAAATAGTTCATAACTATTTACTAACTAGTCTACCTAGTTAAAATAAATACGAATTTACCTGTGAAATTAAAATAAAACCTAAGCTAGCTGCAATATAACTATTAGTTATTTTGTTGCTAGCTTAGGTTTTTTTTACAGGTAAGTTTGTATTTAGTTTTAAATAGAAATTATTTAGTTAATAATTGAAAAGGTTTATTTAGATTTATTTTAATTATATTTAAGTTAGGGGGTGTTAGGCTTAGGGTTAGACTTAGGGTTAGGGGTTAATATATTTATGTAGAGTTAGTGATGTGGGAGGTCAGAGGTTTAGGGGTTAATGATCAAGTATCCTTGTGGGGGCTTGTGGTTTAGTGGTTAATAGGTTTATTATAGCAGCGATGTGGGCGGACGACAAATTAGGGGTTAATGATCTTTAAATAGTGTTTGCGATGCAGGAGGGTGGCGGTTTAGGGGTTAATAGGTTTATTATAGTGGTGACGATGTCGGGGAGCGGCGGAATAGGGGTTAATAAATTTATTATAGTGTTTGTAATGCGGTAGGGCCTCGGTTTAGGGGTTAATAGGTAGTTTATAGGTGTTAGTGTACTTTTTAACACTTTAGTTATGAGTTTAATGGAACAGCTTTGTAACGTAAATCTCATAACTACTGACTTTAGATGGTGATACGGATCTTGTCAGTATAGGGTGTACCGCTCACTTTTTGGCCTCCCAGGCAAGCTCATAATACCGCGCTATGGGAGTCCTATTGAAAAAGGACTTTTTTTAAAGTGCGGTACTGACTTTGCGTGACAGACAAAAAGGTGGGCGGTACATCTATACCTACAAGACTTGTAATAGCGGCGTTAGGGAAAAAGCAGCATTATGAATAGTGATGTCGCGAACCTAAAAATTTTGGTTCGCGAACGGCGGACTCGAACTTCCACTACTGTTCGCGAACCGGCGAACCGGGCGAATCGCCATTGACTTCAATAGGCAGGCGAACTTTAAAACCCACAGGGACTCTTTCTGGCCACAATAGTGATGGAAAAGTTGTTTCAAGGGGACTAACACCTGGACTGTGGCATGCCGGAGGGGGATCCATGGCAAAACTCCCACGGAAAAATACATAGTTGATGCAGAGTCTGGTTTTAAGCCATAAAGGGCCTAAATTACCTAACATTCCTAAATTGTTTGGAATAATGTGCTTTAAAACATCAGGTATGATGTTGTATCGATCAGGTAGTGTAAGGGTTATGCCCGCTTCACAGTGACAGACCAAACTCCCCGTGTAATGCACCGCAAACAACCGCAAACAGTCCATTTGCACAACCACGAGATAGATAGATTTGATAGATAGATAGATAGATACAAAGATTACATAGATCAATAGATGCAATATACATATGATATATACAAATTACATAGATCAATAGATGCAATATACATTTGATAGATACGAATTACATAGATCAATAGATGCAATATACATTTAATAGATACGAATTACATAGATCAAAAGGTGCAATAGACATTTGATAGATACGAATTACATAGATCAATAGATGCAATATACATTTGATAGATACAAATTACATAGATCAATAGATGCAATATACATTTGATAGATACGAATTACATAGATCAAAAGATGCAATATACATTTGATAGATACGAATTTCATAGATCAATAGATGCAATATACATTTGATAGATACGAATTACATAGATAAATAGATGCAATATACATTTGATAGATACGAATTACATAGATCAATAGATGCAATATAGATTTGATAGATACGATTTACATAGATCAAAAGATGCAATATACATTTGATAGATACGAATTACATAGATCAACAGATGCAATATACATTTGATAGATACAAATTACATAGATCAATAGATGCAATATACATTTGATAGATACGAATTACATAGATCAATAAATGCAATATAGATTTGATAGATACGATTTACATAGATCAAAAGATGCAATATACATTTGATAGATACGAATTACATAGATCAATAGATGCAATATACATTTGATAGATACAAATTACATAGATCAATAGATGCAATATACATTTGATAGATACGAATTACATAGATCAATAGATGCAATATACATTTGATAGATACGAATTACATAGATCAAAAGATGCAATATACATTTGATAGATACGAATTACATAGATCAATAGATGCAATATACATTTGATAGATACGATTTACATAGATCAAAAGATGCAATATACATTTGATAGATACGAATTACATAGATCAATAGATGCAATATAGATTTGATAGATACGATTTACATAGATCAAAAGATGCAATATACATTTGATAGATACGAATTACATAGATCAATAGATGCAATATACATTTGATAGATACGAATTACATAGATCAATAGATGCAATATACATTTGATAGATACGAATTACATAGATCAATAGATGCAATATGCATTTGATAGATACGAATTACATAGATCAAAAGATGCAATCTACATTTGATAGATACGAATTACATAGATCGATAGATGCAATATACATTTGATAGATATGAATTACATAGATCAATAGATGCAATATACATTTGATAGATACGAATTACATAGATCAATAGATGCAATATATATTTGATAGATACGATTGATAGTTAGAGATTCAATAGATAAATAGGTAGATTTGATAGATATATATTTTCCCTGACAGAGAATTACAATAAGACATGCGGTCTGGGACATATGGTAAGGTTCCCAGAGGCAGTTGCGCTGCCAGGGGACGTGTATATGGCATGGATTTTCAGAACTGGGAGATGGAAAAAGATGCTTGGTCGGTCCTCCTGCTTCAAATTTGGGGCACTGCGCGTGCAATCTATTGTGCCACCAGATATGAGTGGTGTGTTAAGTAGTACTATTCTTAGCAGTTTAATACCTGTTACTCCCCCTATCGGGGGAGGTGTATATGGCATGGATTTTAGGAACCGGGAGATGGAAAAAGATGCTTGGTTGGTCCTCCTACTTCAAATTTGGCCGAAACACAATTGGCTGTCACAAAACAGTCCGGCAACGAGATAGATAGATTTGATAGATAGATAGATACATAGATTACATAGATCAATAGATGCAAAATACATATGATAGATACGAATTACATAGATCAATAAATGCAATATACATTTGATAGATACGAATTACATAGATCAAAAAATGCAATATACATATGATAGATACGAATTACATAGATCAATAGATGCAATATAGATTTGATAGTGTCAGATACCTGTTTATGTCAGATACCACTTGTTCAATGATATACCTCTATTATAGAAACAGCAGTAAGAGATTATATATAAATGCAGGTTGTGACACAAAGTTAAACACTGGATCGCCTAAGTGAAAAACCTTGTGTGTTAATCTTGCCCATAATACTGAACACACATAAATATATATGGAATAATACGTATAACCAGTTATAGGGCACGAGTAATATGATAATTTTGTAATTAAAGATACTAATGATGCGTAGAGACAGGTTTAATGCAAGCATCAGATATACCCCAATGTTATGTAAACTGTAGCGTGGAGAGCGGTTTTGCTTGTAGTAGCAACAGACAGTATTGAATATGCAAGTACAATTTACTATTTGCGGTTTAGGTAAAGCAGGTTAGATCTGTACAGTTCAATTGTATACAACCTGATCCTTTTGAGTGTGGAGAGGAGCGGTAACTTTGCTTGAGAGAGCAGAGGAGCGGTGGCTGACTTCGGCTACAGCTGATGATGTCAGCGGCAGCAGCAGAGTTCTCCGTGAGAAGGAATAGGAGCTGCAGATTTAGAAGAGCTGTTTGTGACAGCTTGAGTGTCTGGTGGCAAAAGTTCCTGACAAGGAGCTGGAAAGTGGTTGCAATACCACAAGTGAGGCGAGGTGAGTTCTGTGCAAGACAGTACAGACTTGCTATAAACGGAACAAATTATCCAAGCAAAGATCATAGGAAAGGGTGGAGTAAAATAGGGCTGAGTAAGATGAACAGGTGATCCTTAAAGGGACAGAGATGAATGTAACCCTGACAGAGCCCCCCCCCCCAAGGAAACCACTGCGACTTTTCACGGCACAGGCCTATCAGGGTTACGGCGATGGAACAGTGAGACCAAACGAGATGCCGAGACATTGGCCGCAGGCTCCCAAGAATCCTCCGAAGCATCATAACCCAGCCAGTGAACCAAATACTCCAAGCGGCCATTCCTGAGTCGAGAGTCTACTATGCTATGGACCTCGTAATCAGTGTCATCAGTAGAATCGGAAACTGGGATCTCGTCAGGACAAGCTGTGACCGAAGAAAGAGATGGTTTGACAAGGGAAACATGGAAGGTGGGATGAATTTTATAAGAGTCTGGAAGCTTGAGGGTGACGGTGACAGGATTGGGAAGAGCGACAATTGGAAACGGGCCAACAAAAAGTCTGGCGAGTTTCTTGGATGGGAGATGAAGCTTGAGATTCTTTGTGGACAACCAGACCTGTTGTCCAATCTGATAATTAGGTTGTTGTCGATGGCGAAGATCATATTGACGCTTGTAAGATGCCTGAGCATGTTCAATGTTATCTTTTATGGTACTGAAGACTCTCGAAATGTCGTTTACTGTGTCGTTCACTGCTGGACATGAGGTAAGGACGCTAGGAAGCATATGACTTCTAGGGTGGACTCCATTATTGATGTAGAAAGGGCTAAACTTAGTCGAGGCATTGGGAGTATTGTTGTAAGCGAATTCCGCGAGAGGGAGAAAAGAGAACCAAGTCTCTTGTTGTTGTGAACAGTAGCACCGGAGATATTGTTCTAGCCACTGGTTCGTTCTCTCGGTTTGTCCATTACATTGAGGGTGATAGGATGTGGTCAATTTTTGGGTGATTCGCAGAGCAACACAGAGTTCTTTCCAGAACCTAGAGGTAAACTGGGTTCCTCTGTCCGTCAGGATACTGGTTGGTATGCCATGAAGCCGGATGATTTCTCTGATGAAAATCTGAGCCGTAGTTACTGCAGTTGGTACTGCTGATAGTGGGATAAAATGTGCCATTTTGGAGAACATGTCCACGACGACCATAATACAGGAATGTGATGAGGAGTCGGGAAGTTCGACAATAAAATCGAGAGACACATCGGTCCATGGCATCTTTGGAACCGGATAGGGTTGAAGCAACCCAACAGGTTTTAGATGGGAAGGTTTGGAGCTGGAACAAATGAGACACTCAGAGATATATCTCTTGACGTAACCTTCCATGGAAGGCCACCAGTACGATTGTTTGAGTTTTGAGTACGTCTTATGGAATCCGAGATGTCCAGCGAGTGGAGAGTCATGGAGAGATTCTAGAATAGTGGAGCGTAGTTCCTCAGGAATATATAGTAGACCTTTATGATAAAGTAACCCAACAGAAGCCAATTCCAGTTCTGTGGTTGGCTTAGTGGAATCCTTTCCTTGTGCGGATCTAATATTTAGAGGTCTTACGGTAAGAGAGGCCAATATATTTCCTTTTGGAATGATGGTTGAAGGTGGATTATCCATGTCTGGTCTTTGGTGCAATCTTGACAGGGCATCTGCTTTGGCATTTTTGGAACCTCGCCTATAAGTTATGACGTAATGGAATCGGGAGAAATACAAACTCCACCTGAGTTGTCTTGCTGACAGTGTCCTATTGGTTTGTAGATACTGCAAATTCTTGTGATCAGTTAGTATAACCACCGGATAGAGTGAAACCTCAAGGAGATGACGCCATTGATCAAAAGAACTTTTTATAGCAAGCAACTCTTTTTCTCCTACCGGATAGTTGAGTTCAGCAGGAGTCATAACCCTTGAGTAGTAGGCTACAGGGTGAATAGGTTCTTTGAAAGATTTCCTCTGTGATAAAACTGCGCCTAGAGCGTAGTCAGAGGCATCGACCTCCAAAATAAACTGTAAGTTAGTATCAGGGAACTGAAGAATAGGTGCAGTGGTAAAACGTTGTTTTAGGGTTTCAAAAGCCTGTTGAGCAACCTGTGACCAGAGGAACTTGTTTTGTAATTTAGTTAGATCTGATAATGGTTTAGTCAGGGTGGCAAACTTATGGATAAATTTGCGGTAAAAATTGGCGAAGCCAAGGAATCTTTGTATGTCCTTCTTACTTCTAGGAATAGGCAAATTTTTAATGCAAGAGACTTTGGTTTCCTCCATCTTAATTCCAGAGGAGGTTATTTGATAACCCAAAAAGGAAACGTGTTTAACGTGGAATAAACACTTTTCAAGCTTGGCATACAAACTATGTGTGCGTAGACGGGTCAGGACTGTGGTAACATGTAGTATGTGTTCGTCCATAGTTTGTGAAAATATGAGAATATCGTCAAGGTACACTACTATGTATACGTCCAAAATGTCACGGAATATGTCATTGATAAAGTTTTGAAATTTAGCCGGGGCGTTGCAGAGACCGAATGGCATAACAGTATACTCGAATAACCCATAACGGGTTCTGAATGCTGTTAGCCATTCGTCACGGCACGAATTCTGACGAGGTTATAGGCCCCTCTTAGGTCCAATTTGGTGAAGACCCGGGCACCACGTAACCTCTCAATTAATTCGGGGATTAAGGGCAAAGGGTATCTGTTTTTAATTGTTATCTTATTTAGTTCCCTGTAGTCTATGATAGGTCTGAGTGAACCGTCTTTATTTTTAACAAAGAAAATACCAGCCCCAGCTGGTGAGGTGGAAGGTCTCATAAAACCCTTTTCCAGATTTTCCTGCAAGTATTCCTTTAGATGGTCTAACTCAGGTTTGGATAAGGGAAATATGTGACCATATGGCACACTAGAACCAGGTAGTAAATCTAAAGGGCAATCATATGGTCTGTGGGGAGGTAGAGATGTTGCATCTTTCTTGCTAAATACATCAGTGAATTTAGAGTAACAGTGTGGTAGCATGGGGTCAGTTACTGATGCTAGAGTATGTGGCGAGAAGCAATTACTAGTGCAATATGTGGAATCAAGGGCTACAGAGAAATCTGTCCAATGAAGTGTAGGTTGGTGAATTTTCAGCCAAGACATACCTAAAATGATAGGAAAGATAGGTGAGGTTATGACATTGAATGTTATAGTTTCTGTATGGCCAGTATCAGTGACCATAAGAAGAGGTATGGTGTGTTGGTTAACAGGACCTGAGGAAAGAGGTGAACCATCAACTACATTAAAAGAAAGAGGAACAGATTTTGCTTCAACAGGAATTTTATTGACCCTTATATATTCAAGATCAATGAAGTTACCACATGCTCCTGTATCTATTAGGGCTTCAGTTTTGACCGTGTGTCGATCCCACTGTAAGGAGAGAGGTAAAAAAAAATAAGCGCTATTCTTATCTTTTAAGAGGCTAGAAGGAATACTTTTAGGGGACCTACCAGCCTTTTGTTTTTGCAGTAATGGGCACGCCTTAACCTCATGTTCTCTGGCAGCGCAATACATGCAGAGACCGAGGAGACGTCTTCTATTTTTTTCTTGTTGGGTCAGGGGTCCCTTGATGACTCCGATCTCCATTGGAACCTCATGATCCTGTTCTTTATGTGCAACAGTAGTTGGTGGTTTCCTAATGGAAGCTGAGTATCCGGCCCTCTCATGACGACGTTCCCTGATCCTCCTATCGATTGTAATGGATAAGGTGTACAGCTCCTCCAGAGTTGGGGGTATACCTATCCTGGAGAGCTCATCCTTGATGTCATCGGACAAGCCAATTCGGAAATGGTTCTTAAGAGAAGGCTCATTCCATTGGGTATCCATTGCATGGATTTTAAACTGAGAAATATACTCCTCAACAGGTTGTTTGTTCTGTTTTAAAGCTCTGATAGATGCTTCAGCAGAGCTTTGTTTGAAGGGGTCATCGTATAGGGATGACATCTCCTTCAGGAATTCATCTAGAGAATTCAGTATTGGGTCCTGAGTCTCGTAATAAATGTCAGCCCACGCACGGGGCTCAGCCCTGAGAAAGGAAATGATAGTCAGGACTTTTAGTCTGTCAGTTCTATAAGTGTTCAGCTTTAATTCAAAAAGCAAAAGACAAGAATTTTTAAATTCTCTGAACTGGGTTCTGTTTCCTGAGAATTTCTCTGGCAGACTAATTTGTGGTTCAGGCAACAATGTAGTGGAATTTGATTTAGAATTATACAAATCTCTCAGACAGGTTTTTACAGTCTCATTGTCACTCTGCAGGTCTCTGATGTTTTGTGTGAGATTGTCTAGCCGTTGTGACAGATTAGAAAATTGTTCTGCTATTTCTTCAGAGGACATTTTCCTTTTAGGGCTTGGTTAATATGTCAGATACCTGTTTATGTCAGATACCACTTGTTCAATGATATACCTCTATTATGGAAACAGCAGTAAGAGATTATATATAAATGCAGGTTGTGACACAAAGTTAAACACTGGATCGCCTAAGTGAAAAACCTTGTGTGTTAATCTTGCCCATAATACTGAACACACATAAATATATATGGAATAATACGTATAACCAGTTATAGGGCACGAGTAATATGATAATTTTGTAATTAAAGATACTAATGATGCGTAGAGACAGGTTTAATGCAAGCATCAGATATACCCCAATGTTATGTAAACTGTAGCGTGGAGAGCGGTTTTGCTTGTAGTAGCAACAGACAGTATTGAATATGCAAGTACAATTTACTATTTGCGGTTTAGGTAAAGCAGGTTAGATCTGTACAGTTCAATTGTATACAACCTGATCCTTTTGAGTGTGGAGAGGAGCGGTAACTTTGCTTGAGAGAGCAGAGGAGCGGTGGCTGACTTCGGCTACAGCTGATGACGTCAGCGGCAGCAGCAGAGTTCTCCGTGAGAAGGAATAGGAGCTGCAGATTTAGAAGAGCTGTTTGTGACAGCTTGAGTGTCCGGTGGCAAAAGTTACTGACAAGGAGCTGGAAAGTGGTTGCAATACCACAAGTGAGGCGAGGTGAGTTCTGTGCAAGACAGTACAGACTTGCTATAAACGGAACAAATTAACCAAGCAAAGATCATAGGAAAGGGTGGAGTTTAAATAGGGCTGAGTAAGATGAACAGGTGATCCTTAAAGGGACAGAGATGAATGTAACCCTGACAGATAGATACGATTTACATAGATCAAAAGATGCAATATACATTTGATAGATACAAATTACATAGATCAATAGAAGAAATATACATTTGATAGATACGAATTACATAGATCAATAAATGCAATATACATTTGATAGATATGCTTTACATAGATCAAAAGATGCAATATACATTTGATAGATACGAATTACATAGATCAATAGATGCAATATACACTTGATAGATATGATTTACATAGATCAAAAGATGCAATATACATTTGATAGATACGAATTACATAGATCAATAGATGCAATATACATTTGATAGATACGAATTACATAGATCAATAGATGCAATATACATTTGATAGATATGAATTACATAGATCAATAGATAAATATACAAAACAAGGAAAGAGGCGCTGTATGTGTGAATCTGCAGCAACCAAGATCATAAATAGAACAAGTGCAGGGTACTCACAATATGGAGCGGCACTCAATTATGCCTGTAGGTGTGGACTGGTGTTCACAGCAAACCAGCTAGCTGTACAAGGTACAAGCAGGATATCACAGACTGCAGTGTCCACAGTTGCTCCAACAAGATATTAGCATTCCATCCAGTGATAAGGAGATCTGGAGATTCTGTAGCGGCACTCCAGTGTGCCTATAAAGGCGGGCTGGTTATCACAGCAAACCAGCTAGCTGTATAAGGCAAGACGCAGGAACTCCCCAGCAGTGGAATCAACAGGTAGCTCAAATAATAACAATCAGCAATGAGGATATATAATAAAAACGGATTTAATATAAAATAAAAACAATTATAAAATATATCACTCATGCAGTGTAAGTAAATCGCATGCAACGCGTTTCACGGTGTAAACCGTTTCATCAGGCATGTATTATGTTATGAATAAGACCCTTAAATAGGGCTAAGCTACCTGTCCTCACCCACACCCATAAAACCAGTACACCAATCAGAGTAGCCCTTTGTCTAATTGGTAATAAGATGAAACCCCTGGACATTTCTCATAGTGCATCTTTTTATGAATACCTAACTATTATACATATAACAATTATATCTATGGGAATATGAATACACAAATCAATGGACTACACATATACATCTGTGATAATACATTCTTGTTTGTAATTCAGTAAAAACACCCTATAATTAACAACAATCAGTTAATACATTCATATGATATATGTGAGACAATCCTACCTCACTGTTATACTCATAGTAGGGAACGACACTATACCAACATATTTGCATATTTTCAGCAGAGCGGCTGGTTGATGATGGAAAATAATGACCATAGAATCGTGTATACTATATTGACCAGTAATGGGTAAAATCACGGCAAAACTAAAAGGTAAGTTTAAATCGCTAACTGCATAACTAACAAACATTGGCGAAAATAGTGATTTCTAATTGGTAGAACAGTTTGCTTTCAAAAACCAATCGGCAAAGCCGTATACGCATACACCTAATTACGTATTGATCACAAACCATTTGCCGAGAGTGGTAGTCCCCAATTGGTGGAACAATACAGCCTTCACAGTACCAATCAGTGGAGCACTATCCCAACACACTCAAAAATGTCAATGTAATGAGTTACCACCTGACTAAATCAATACCAAAGACTCCATACGTGGATTGCACATGTGACCGGCAGGTCATCAGGCAAAAACCGGATTAATCCCATGAATGAAGTTAGTACTGCCTTACATCATCAGCACTCTCTGATAGGATGGCTGGTGGCCAATCATAGATTGTAGAAACCGGCCCCCCTTTGAACCAAGAATTAAGGCAAACAGCCCCAAATCAAAACAGGATAATAATATTAAAACAGACAAAGGAAGTGTAATTGCTAGTAACCTTCTAAATGTAAGTCAAATGTAATACATTTGATAGATACGATTTACATAGATCAAAAGATATAATATACATTTGATAGATACAAATTACATAGATCAATAGATGCAATATATATTTGATAGATACTGTTATGAGCTGCTTATTCTATTTTCATTTTATATGTTTAACCAAACTTTTCCTTTTCTTTTACTGAACTCTTCTCTGAAACTGCAGATATATTACTTCTGTATTTTCCAGCAATTCACTCCTGATATAATAAGTGATGTATCTTTAACAACTTACTTTTAGCCTAAAAATATATATCAGTACATCTTAAAGTTATGGCTTCTCCCATACAAAGTTTTCTAAATATCTGAAACTCAAGGTAAAATCCAAGGCTTCTCTGTGCAGTATCAACTTCTCAATCCAATTAGCCAGCTAGCCTCTGGTCACATTCCAAGAAAACATATCTCCCAAATTTTAACATAGAGGACCTGTTTTTTTTTCCCCTTTCCTAGTAACCACTAATCACGTGAGATTTATTGGCCAATCATTATCAGCCAATTAGCTCTCTACTTTGTAAGGAACTGTAATAGTATAAAAATGCATGTATATGAAAATGTGTTAGTCTTGCGTTACTGTTTTTTTTGTGCTGGGACACTGTTGCAACAATGTAATAAAGATTACCTCTTCTGAGATGAGCCCTTGTTTGATAAATATCTGGTCTGGACCTCTTTATTACTGCACCTGAGACGAGCTCACTCACGACAGTAACTTGGCGACTCTAGTGGGACGTGCTTCAGGTCGACCTTTCTGTGCCTCCCTGGCTGGGAACCAACATCTGCGCGCACCCATCTGATTCAGGTCTATAGCTTACCTGTGGGAGGTTTTGTCTTGTTGGCCAGGGAATCCCGGGGGGCGATAAGGGAGTACGTCCTGAGGAACAGACCACAAACAATGGACACAATCTACCCCTTGGACCAGTCTGTGAGTGTCTTCTTGTCTTTTGTGTTCATGTACGTGTAATATATGTTGTGGGTCTTTTACCCTGTTTTTGTTTTATATACTGGATCACTATTAAATTCAGTGGGACATCTGTCTGGCAGTTAAACACCATTAGGGTGCCAGCCCACTATAAAATAAAGTTTCAGGTGGTAGGGATTTTACAGAGGCAGAAATAGTGATCCAAGACATATTGTGACTTGAGACTATAGTGCTAATCTCTCCCGCTAAGCAGGGACGTTGAGGTAGTGTCCGTCCGGTAACTGCAGGGACTTGATTGACTATAGTGCTAATCTCTCCCGCTAGGCAGGGACGTTGAGGAAGTGTCCGTCCGGTAACTGCAGGGACTTGATTAGGGATTAAAGTGAGGTGTGGATTTTGAGGAGTTAAAGTGCCCCTGTTTTTGGTCTAATTTTTGTAGACTGGGCACTTTGTCATCAAAATTTACATTCACTTTAAGGAACAGTGATATAATAATGGGATCCCGGTTGTCTAAAGTAGACAAAGACTCTCCCCCTTGTTAAAGTATATGCAAATTAGGGAAAACTCAGTACTGCTTGGTTATAAAAAAAATAGAATTTATACTTTGTGCACAGAGCTCTGAGTTTCCTATACTCTCATCCTTGATCCTGAATTAAGGTGGCCGAGATTTGGGTCCTTTGAGCTCCCTAAATTAATTGCCCTCCGCAATCTTCTGGTTGATATATGCCCTGACCAGATGGACTACTATTATCTGTTTGAGAATAGTAGGGTTGCGGACGTCAAAACCCAAATGAAAATGTGTTTTCTGTATTACTAAAAGTTTCATGTATGTTAACATTGCTTTAGAATAAATGCTGGGAGTGAAATATTTGAGGTATGCGAGTTGATAAGAATTTTTGTGTACAATCGCTGCAAAAGAAAGCTGGCCTTGATGTTTGATGCAGGCTGGAGCTGTGTGTGTGTATCAGGGATTCTTAGCTAAGAAATTTGATGACGTAAGGATTTGCTTGTAATTGCTGTAACTTGGTTTTAAAGTCATATGTATGTTCTTAATTTTGTGCGCCAATAATAGAATTTTTTTTAGTTTTAAGTGATATTTGTTTTATGTATGGGCTGATAAGAGATTTAATGTGTTTCCATCTGTTTGAGGCATATAAAATATATGCAAGTGAAGTAACTAAAGACTTTGAAAGTGCAATGGTGTGTGTCATTTTTGTCATTTTGAGTTTTTCTTGTATATGATTAATGGGTTAAGTATGTTTGTGGAAAAGAAAATAAGGTAAAAAAACTTGTCTTGTTTGCCATTGGAGTTCTGCTTCTTTGCTGTATTATGGACTGTGTGTCATTAGATGTATGTATTTTGTCTGTTTCTTTTGCAATAAATATTTAAGTATATGCAGGTTGTGATGCAGTAGGGAGGTGGAGTTTTAATAGTAAATAGGACAATAAGGTTGAATATGTAATATACATGATAAATGGTCAGCCCTTATGGGGACAGTACACTGTAAAATTGTTTTTATATTAATGTATTTTCAATGACTTGTTATACAAGCTGCATAGTATAAAATATAGGAGAAATTGCATTTGCAAGTTTATTTGTATATATATGAATTAGCTGGTTTTATGCTTTCAAAACACAGTTGATTGCAATGGGTTGAATGTTAGATAATACACTGGCTCCCCATACACTCCAGAATACAATTTAAAGTATTAGCCCTAACCTACAAAGCACTCAACAGTCTAACTCCCAACTATATCTCCTCTCTCATCGTGAAATACTCCCCATCCCGTCCTCTTCGATCAAACTCTGACCTACGTCTCTACACTCCTGTTATCTCTACATCCCACTCCCGCCTCCAAGACTTCGCACGTGCTGCTCCTGTCCTCTGGAACTCTCTACCCCGCTCCATCAGACTGTCTCCAACCTTGTATAGCTTCAGAAGATCCTTGAAAACCCACCTATTCAGAGAGGCTTACCATCTCTCCTCCATCCCACATCCGAACCAAGATAATACATGTACATGAACTGCCTGACTCACTGCTGCAAATACAACCGACGTAACAAGCTACCCCAACCTTATGTCTCTGCACCCTAAACCTATAGACTGTGAGCTCTCCGGAGCAGGGCCCTCTTCATCCTGTGCTAGATTTGTTTAGTCTTGTTATGTTTTGTATTGTATCACAGATCTTTGTCATTGTATACCCCCATCGTTGTACCCAGCGCTACGGAATTTGGCGGCGCTATACAAATAAATGATAATAATAATAATAATGATATCTCATTGTGTTCGTTATCTTATATTTGTCTGTAAAACCGGAGCTCAGTGCTTAGACAGAGCAATGGAAAATTGTTATTTTGTTACTTAAAGGGCCAGTTCATGAGTTCATGAACAGCAATAACACTGGATTAACAAGTAAAGGAGATAATACATAAAATGTAGTAGTTTGTAAAATATATTATTTTTTTTTTACATTTTTTATCTTCTTCTTTGCAGCTCAGCTAAATGTCCCTGGAATGCCCTGATTAAAGGGCAGTGCTACAATGCTCTATTACCCCGCCCCATGGCCAATCAAAGTGCTTTAGTAAATGATATGCTAAAGACAGTAAACCTCCAATGTGCACACACAATCAGCAGCAAACAAAATAAATTTAAATATCACTCCCCACACTTTACATTTAAAGGGACTCAGGTTTTATAAAATTTTCATGATTCAGATACAGCATGCAATTTTAAACAACTTTCCAATTTAGTTCCATTAAAAAAAATGTGCACAGTCTTTTATATTTACATTTTTTTTTGAGTCACCAGCTCCTACTGAGCATGTGCAAGAACTCAGACTATACATATATGCATTTGTGATTGGCTGATTGCTGTCACATAGTACAGGGGGAGTGGAAATATACATAACTTAGAAATGTGTTAGAAAAGAATCTAATATTCATTTGAAATTCAGACTAAATGCTATTGTATTGTCTTGTTATCTTGCATTTGTTGATTATGCAAATCTGCTGTGTTTACTGGTCCTGTCTCTGGGAGCATAATAATTGCATAAGACCTGGATGATTTTCTATATTTTTACTTTAGTTTGTTTTACAATAGTTTGCTTACATAATCACCTTGTGCAGACCTTTCATTGTATATATATATATATATATATATATATATATATATATATATATATATATATATATATATATATATATATATAATATAAAATCCGTGAGACTAGCAGTGGGGAAAAAAAGTTACATTTGCTTTCCAGCTGATTGAGGCTTCATGCCGATGTGGATTTGACTTCTGAGTTGAATACATGCAGGTCTGTGTAAAAGTCTGTTTTAATACAGGAGTGGAATTGCATGTTGCAAACGTTTTTCTCTTCAAATAAGTTGCAAACTGAGAGATATCACTGACCTGAATGTATTCAAGCTCTAAAAAAAAACAAAAAAAACAAAAAAAAAACTGCTCACTGCTTAACACCGAGTCAGGGGGTGGAGCAAGTGCTATGCACAAAAAAAATATTTAAAGGGGTATAGGCAAACTGATATAAAATCTGAGATTTCAAAAAAAAATATTTACAGAGAAAGAAAATAAGGTTTATTGTATGCTCAGCACTAGTATATTTAACTATGTCAAGCAGTTTCAATTAAAAATTATTCTTAATTTGGGTAAACTGTCCCTTTAACTATCCTGCACCCCTGTGAGTGTGGTTTCTTATTACTGGCTTGTTTACTTAGGCTGATTGATAGATGAGACTCCAGTATAAAACTTTTACTATAGGTGGGTATACCACAGACTAAATCAGCTATTTCAAATGCCAAAATAGAGGAAAGGAGCTTGTACAGGGACATTCTTTACACATTTATGTGCCACACGCAGTACACCTCTTACTCAGTCAGACAAATACACAACATTTTTTTAGGTATGAGACATTGCTTCTTGTACCTTCTAATATCACTATCATCCACTGTACCTCTCTCAACCCAGCAACTTTGTTACCTCTACCTGATGATGGTACCCCACACTATGACTGTTTATCTGTATCTCTCTTTTCCTCCAAACTAAGGGATGGCCTCTCTGATGTGCCTCTACCTAACCTGGATTGGACACTGTTCTGTGATGGAAGTTTGAGGATGGTGAATGTTTCTGGTGTAGTCATGACAGATTCTGTTATAGAGGCCAAGCCCCTCCCATCTCACTACAGTGCCCAAGCGGCTGAGCTACATGCACTCACACTTGCTTGTCAGCTCTCAAAGCACAGGTCAGTAAACATTTACACTGATAGTAAATATGCTTTAGGGATTGTATATGCCACTGGTCAATTATGGAAATTAAGGGGTTTTCTAACTTCTGCTGGTACCCAAATTGTCAATGCACCACAAGCTTCTGCATTCCTTGACTCAATCAATTTACCCACTTCCATCTCTGTCATGCATTGCAAAGCACACACCCACTCACAGGAACCCATTTCACTTTGTAATAGTTATGCTAATCAAATTGCTTAGCATGCAGCTTCTCTGCCATTTACACTACATTGTCTCTCTTTACACTTCTCTTCCTGAACAAACTGTTCACCTCTGGACTATTCTTGGTGTTACCTGTGACTTTTGGTATCTGGTCCACTCCAGATGGATGCCCTGCTCTACCTCAACCACACCTCTCTCTTATGCTATCCTTTCTGCATAACCAAACACACTGAGGTACCACACAACTTGCTGAAACCCTTAACAGACAGTTGTTTGCCCCCCCCATCAAGCTGCAAAATGGGTTGTATTGAATTGTGAGACGTGCTCAATTCAATCCAAGGGGGGAACCTAAAGGCCCACCAGGCGGATGCCCATGGGCATTTCAAACTTTTGAATGTTTACAAATTGACTTTTCTGACATACCTCCCTGTAGGGGTTTCAAACATTTACTTGTGATAGTGGACCAACTTACTGGATGGGTCGAGGCCTTTCCTACAAGAACTGTGAAAGTCCAAGAAGTTGCCAAGTGAATGCTAAAAGAACTCATACCCAGGTTTGGCCTCCCAGAGTAATTGAATCTAACAGAGGAACACATTTCACAAGTAATATTATTCAGCAACTGACATTAGCCTTAGGCTTTACTTGGCATCTCCATACCCTTTGACATCCAGAAAGATCAGGCCAAGTGGAAAGAAAGAACCAGACCCTAAAACAGACTATTGCTAAAATTTGTTATCAAGCAAGCCTTAAATGGGTAGATGCTTTTTGCCCCTAGCACTGTTTGGAACTCGCACAAACCATAGAGGGACCCTCAAGCTCTCACCATATGAACTATTGTTTGGTAGGCCATCTCCTTTGTATAGTGCCAACACCTTACACCTGCCTGACCTTGCAGTAGGTGATGTATAACTAACTGCTTATCTTTTGCAACTGCAGACATTCTCTCCACAGACATGTCTCTCTCTCTCAGTCTTTGCCATTGGACATGACTGCACATCCCTTCCAGTCAGGTGACTTCATTTTAGTCCAGACCTATAAAAAAAAAACACTGCAGCCTCTCTGGAAAGGTCCTTACTGGTTTTTGCTGACTACTCCAACAACTATTAAAGTTGCCAAGTTCGACTCTTGGATCCACTACTCTATGTGTAAAAGATACAGCCCAGAAAAAGAAGCAGCCGGCAATGCAGCAAAGAAAGAAGAAGCTGGGGCAACCAAGGCCTCTGAAGAAGGGGTAACCAAGACTCCTGACGACGAGTGATTAATTCAGACCCTTCCTGGTTTGAAACTCAGACTAACCAGAAATAGTAAAATCCAACTATCTGAATGAGTGAAACTGAAAGATCTGTCTTTCTCTTATTTTCATTGTCTCACTCCTCTATTGATATCTTGAGTAACATCCCTCAATATGTCTCCTTTGTTTTGTGTCACACTTTTGACCATGCTCTCTTACTCTATTTCCCAATATGTGTCTTCTGGTCAGTGTGTTTGTCCTAACCCCTTTACTAAATAATCTTGTTCTGGTAACCTTGTATCTGTGGCAGTTTTCTCTCCCACTACTAGCTGCCCAACAAGTAATTATACTCAAAGTTCGTATTTAAAGGTCCAAAGGGGTTTGTTATCCAGTCTATTTGCATAGCCCCACTAGTGAATGTGGTTTGAAAATTATGAAGTGGGTAGCTGAGAAATGAAAGTCACCCCTTCTTGCTTGACGTTCCCCTGTAACTACAATTGCCACAACCCCTATTTACCCCCATGATTCTTTCCCCCATAATGATAATTTGCCTAATGCCCAATTGTCCACAGAGAACTATTCTTTAGGTGAATGGGGACTAAACTAACACGTTGTCCTACTCCAAACTATAGCCAATCACACCGAGGGCAATTGTTATATTTTTGCTCGCATTCCCATTCATCATAAGGGGGCATTCCTCTTATGGGTATTAATGTTGATTTGTTTACCTTTGATTTGTCTACTTTTATTCCTCCAGGTACACCATTGTTCAACCTATCAGGTAATTTTATCTCTTTGGGAGGCACCTCATATGGTACTATCTGCAGGGAAATTGGCCTAGGTACGGTGCGGTTGGGTGCCTCCCTATGTGAGTATGTAATCTCCAGTAATGGCACTCATTTCCGGCTGGTAAATTCCTCTGGTATGATCCTAACTGTGAATTATAATCTCAATGCACTTTTTTGTTTCCTCCAGGGCCCCAATTGTACTTTTGTTTCCCCATCCCTTGTACAATCTTTCCTCAGAAGACCACCCCCTGGGTTGTATTGATATGTGGACAGACAGCGGTGTCAGTCCTCCCTGGTAACTCTACAGCCATCTGCTTCCTGGGTGTGGTAACCCCAGCCATCCGTGTTGTCCCCACGCTGCCCTTGGGCCCAATTCGCAATGAACGTGAATCTGAAAGCTTGCTGCCCCCCTTGTCCAACAGTATGCTGGAGATTCAACTGGTTGAGCTATCCTCCCGGCCGTTGGTGTCTACCTGAATCATCAGGACATCATCATGTTATCTGTGACACTACAGACCTTCATGAATGAGAGTGCAGGAGTTGTTCAGAGTGTGGCCCAAGAGTTGAAACAGCTTAGACAACTAGCATTGCAGAATAGGATGGCCCTTGATTACCTCCTGGCTTCCCAAGGAGGGGAGGGGAGGGGGGGTGTAGTCTTGTGAGCAAAGAATGTTGTACCTATGTTACTGATCAATCACTTAATTTGAGTCACCATCTCACAGTTATTAGGTCCCTATCCCAGGATGTCCAAGATGTGATTGATGACAAATTTGGCCTTGGAGGTATTTTTAACCATCTCTTTGATTGGCTACCTAATTTGGGATGGTTACACTCCCTTTTTCTGTATGGCATTGTTATTATAGAATGCCTTATCCTGATGTGTTGCTGTATACAATGTGTACCTGGTCTAATCTCTACATGCAAGAATGTTTTCACTGTGTCTCATTCTTCTCCCAAATACTTGTTTCCCTCTATCTGTTTTGAGATCTCTCTTGACCCTGATTTCTTCTGAGTTCACCTACTTCTCTCCTACTCTATGTCTCTTTTGACCTCTTGATCTTACAATGTTATTGTCTACCCACCAGCTGTGCCCTAAAATTCCCTGTCTTATCCCTATGCAGGATGCACTACGTCCCTAGGATCGTCTCGAACTTTCCTACATTGGGAAACTGGCCACGGAGAGACCATGGACCATCATCTACCTTGATGGCCACCCCGGTCGTAGCCTGTATACCCATAACCCACTCCTTTTTCCCTCCCTGGTGGTTTCTATTTCTTCATTGTCTTTCTGTATTGTTTTATTTTGCTTTCATATTGCATTACCTTATACTTACACTCTCTATATTTCCTTCACAGGTGCAGAATTCCTTCACCTCCCAAACATGCCATGATACTGCCTGACAACCCACTATTCGCCATCAACTCTGCAAGAATGATGGGGATTGTTAATTGTTGTTAATAAATATGGGAGGGGATGTTTCTGCACTATGTCATGCCACACACATATGTCATGCCACACACACATTTACAGCATAGGAATGTTTAGGTAGTTGTCTACTCCACCCGATGGAGACTAGCGTCCGGTAATAGCGGAATTGCCTACTACCTAATAACTTCACTCCTACATTGTTTTTGCTTACCCTCTTGTAGTCCTGTGAACCATCTTGGACGCGAGCACCCATGTACTAATAGCATTGTGATTGTAATTGTCAAACCGCCATGAGTCACATTGAGTTTTTGTGATCGCAGCACTTTGACGTTTGCGATCAAAGGGGGGAATGTTATGAGCTGCTTATTCTATTTTCATTATTTTATATGTTTAACCAAACTTTTCCTTTTCTTTTACTGAACTCTTCTCTGAAACTGCAGATATATTACTTCTGTATTTTCCAGCAATTCACTCCTGACCTAATAAGTGATGTATCTTTAACAACTTACTTTTAGCCTAAAAAGTAAATATCAGTACATCTTAACGTTATGGCTTCTCCCATACAAAGTTTTCTAAATATCTGAAACTCAAGGTAAAATCCAAGGCTTCTCTGTGCAGTATCAACTTCTCAATCCAATTAGCCAGCTAGCCTCTGGTCACATTCCAAGAAAACATATCTCCCAAATTTTAACATAGAGGACCTGTTTTTTTTTCCCCTTTCCTAGTAACCACTAATCACGTGAGATTTATTGGCCAATCATTATCAGCCAATTAGCTCTCTACTTTGTAAGGAACTGTAATAGTATAAAAATGCATGTATATGAAAATGTGTTAGTCTTGCGTTACTGTTTTTTTTGTGCTGGGACACTGTTGCAACAGTGTAATAAAGATTACCTCTTCTGAGGTGAGCCCTTGTTTGATAAATATCTGGTCTGGACCTCTTTATTACTGCACCTGAGACGAGCTCACTCACGACAATACGATTGATAGTTAGATATATTCGATAGATAAATAGATAGATTTGATAGATATATATTTTCCCTGACAGAGAATTACAATAAGACATGCGGTCTGTGACCCATGGTAAGGTTACTTCCTTTTGCACAATCGAGTACAGGTTGGGGTCCGGGATTGCCTTTTGTGCAAAGAAATTGTGGCGGGGTACCTTCCACTGCAGTGTCCCTATCAGGGGACATGTATATGGCATGGATTTTAGGAACTGGGAGATGTAAAAAGATGCTTGGACACCCAGTACAGGTCGTTCTCCTTCAGCCTTTTTATACAAGGGTCCCCGACCCTCAACATGCACGACAGCATGAAAGACCCCATATGCCATGGCTTCCTTTTGCACAATCGAGTACAGTTATGGCATCGATTTTAGGAACCCAGAGATAATTTTTAGGAACCGGGAGATGGAAAAAGATGCTTGGACACCCAGTACAGGTCGTTCTCCTTCAGCCTTTTTATATGAGGGTCCCCGACCCTCAACAGGCATGACAGCATGAAAGACCCCATATGCCATGACTTCCTTTTGCACAATCGAGTACAGGTATGGCATCGATTTTAGGAACCCGGAGATAATTTTTAGGAACCGGGAGATGGAAAAAGATGCTTGGACACCCAGTACAGGTTGTTCTCCTTCAGCCTTTTTATACGAGGGTCCCCGACCCTCAACAGGCACGACAGCATGAAAGACCCCATATGCCATGACTTCCTTTTGCACAATCGAGTACAGGTATGGCATCGATTTTAGGAACCCAGAGATAATTTTTAGGAACCGGGAGATGGAAAAAGATGCTTGGACACCCAGTACAGGTCGTTCTCCTTCAGCCTTTTTATACAAGGGTCTCCGACCCTCAACATGCACGACAGCATGAAAGACCCCATATGCCATGGCTTCCTTTTGCACAATCGAGTACAGGTATGGCATTGATTTTAGGAACCCAGAGATAATTTTTAGGAACCGGGAGATGGAAAAAGATGCTTGGACACCCAGTACAGGTCGTTCTCCTTCAGCCTTTTTATATGAGGGTCCCCGACCCTCAACAGGCATGACAGCATGAAAGACCCCATATGCCATGACTTCCTTTTGCACAATCGAGTACAGGTATGGCATCGATTTTAGGAACCCGGAGATAATTTTTAGGAACCGGGAGATGGAAAAAGATGCTTGGACACCCAGTACAGGTTGTTCTCCTTCAGCCTTTTTATACGAGGGTCCCCGACCCTCAACAGGCACGACAGCATGAAAGACCCCATATGCCATGACTTCCTTTTGCACAATCGAGTACAGGTATGGCATCGATTTTAGGAACCCAGAGATAATTTTTAGGAACCGGGAGATGGAAAAAGATGCTTGGACACCCAGTACAGGTCGTTCTCCTTCAGCCTTTTTATACGAGGGTCCCCGACCCTCAACAGGCACGACAGCATGAAAGACCCCATGTGCCATGACTTCCTTTTGCACAATCGAGTACAGGTATGGCATCATTTTTAGGAACCCAAAGATAATTTTTAGGAACCGGGAGATGGAAAAAGATGCTTGGTCGGTCCTCCTACTTCAAATTTGGGGCACTCTACTGTGCCACCAGATATGAGTGGTGTATTAAGTAGTACTATTCTTAGCAGTTTAATCCTTGTTATGTGCCTTTTTTTTGGTTTGGGTTTTGAAGCCACAGTGCAGCACCAGAGGCCAGAAAAATTAGGCATGTACACATGCCTGAAAAATTAGGTATTGTTGCAGCTGCTGCTGTAGTAGCGGCCAGAAAAATTGATGTTTGTTTGACAGTTAGAAAGTGCCCTAAAACATTGCGGCTTGAACCCTAGTTGTTGGCGGATAAGTCACGCAAGTCATCCGGCATTCGAAGATAAAATACACCAGCATGTGTACCATTTTTAGCCCAAGGCAGCTTATCTCATCAGGCCTTTTTTACTCTAATGTATCGCCCAATGTCAGTCCCTTCGGGATCCATCCCTCATTCATTTTAATAAAGGTGAGATAATCAAGACTTTCTTGATCTAGGTGACTTCTCTTCTCAGTGACAATACCTCCTGCTGCACTGAAGGTCCTTTCTGACAGGACACTTGAAGCGGGGCAGGCCAGAAGTTCGATTGCAAATTGGGATAGCTCAGGCCACAGGTCAAGCCTGCACACCCAGTAGTCAAGGGGATGGATCCCAAAGGGCTGTGGCGATGCATAGGAGTTAAAAAGGTCTGCATGTCCTCCATCAACAACACATCTGGAAAGCGTCCTGTCCTTGCCGGCGTGGTCGTGGGAGGAGGAGTATTACTTTCATCTTTTCCCCTGTTAGATTCCCGTTGTGCTATGACATCACCCTTATACGCTGTGTAAAGCATACTTTTTAATTTATTTTTTAACTGCTCCATCCTTTCCGACTTGCGGGAATTTGGTAACATTTCAGTCACTTTATGCTTATACCGGGGGTCTAATAGCATGGACACCCAGTACAGTTCGTTCTCCTTCAGCTTTTTTATATGAGTGTCCCTCAACAGGCGCGACAGCAAGAAAGACCCCATTTGCACAAGGTTGGATGCCGAGCTACTCATGTCCCGTTCCTCATCCTCAGTGATGTCACTGAAGGTATCTTTTTCCCCCCAGCCACGTACAACACCACGGGTACCAGATAGGTGACAACAACGAGCACCCTGGGATGCCTGTTGTGCTTGGTCTTCCTCCTCTTCAAAGCCACATTCCTCCTCTGACTCCTCTTCCTCACAATCCTCTTCCTGCATTGCCGCTGGTCCAGCAAGCGATGCTGATAAGGCTGTTTCTGGTGGTGATGGAGATCACAACTCTTCCTCTTCCTCTTCATGCTCATCTACGGCCTGATCCAGCACTCTTCACAGGGCACGCTCCAGGAAGAAAACAAATGGTATGATGTCGCTGATGGTGCCTTCGGTGCGACTGACTAGGTTTGTCACCTCCTCAAAAGGACGCATGAGCCTACAGGCATTGTGGATGAGTGTCCAGTAACGTGGCAAAAAAATCCCCAGCTCCCCAGAGGCTGTCCTAGCACCCCGGTCATACAAATACTCGTTAACAGCTTTTTCTTGTTGGAGCAGGCGGTCGAACATTAGGAGTGTTGAATTCCAACGTGTCGGGCTGTCGCAAATCAAGAGCCTCACTGGCAAGTTGTTTCGCTGCTGGATATCTGACAAGTGCGCCATGGCCGTGTAGGAATGCCTGAAATGGCCACACACCTTCCTGGCCTGCTTCAGGATGTCCTGTAAGCCTGGGTACTTATGCACAAAGCATTGTACAATCAGATTACACACATTTGCCATGCACGGCACATGTGTCAACTTGTCCAATTTCACTGCTGCCACCAAATTACTTCCATTGTCAGAAACAACTTTGCCAATCTCCAGTTGGTGCGGAGTCAGCCACTGATCCACCTGTGTGTTCAGGGTAGACAGGAGTGCTGGTGCGGTGTGACTCTCTGCTTTCAGGCAAGTCAACCCCAAGACGGCGTGACACTGCCGTATCCGGTATGTTGAATAGTACCTGGAGAGCTGGGGGGGTGCTGTTGATGTGGAGCAAGACGCAGCAGCAGAAGAGGACTCAGCCGAGGAAGAGGTTATGGAAGAGGATGGAGTAGGAGGAGTAGAGGAGGTAGCAGCAGGCCTGTCTGCAAGTCGTGGCGGTGTTACCAACTCCTCTGCAGAGCCACGCATTCCATGCTTGTCAGCCGTCAGCAGGTTTACCCAATGCGCAGTGTAGGTGATATACCTGCCCTGACCATGCTTTGCAGACCAGCTATCAGTGGTCAGATGGACCCTTGCCCCAACGCTGTGTGCCAGACATGCCATTACTTCCTTTTGCACAATTGAGTACAGGTTGGGGATTGCCTTTTGTGAAAAGAAATTTCGGCCGGGTACCTTCCACTGTGGTGTCCCAATAGATACAATTTTTTTGAATGCCTTAGACTCTACCAGCTTGTATGGTAAAAGCTGGCGGGCTAAGAGTTCAGACAAGCCAGCTGTCAGACGCCAGGCAAGGGGGTGACTTTGGGAAATTGGCTTCTTACACTCAAACATGTCCTGGACAGACACCTGACTGTGGGCAGATGACCAGGAACTGCTACGTAAGAGAGACTGAGTGGCGGATGGTTGAGAGGGGGCAAGGAGTACAGCAGTGGTTGACATGGCTGAAGATGCTGGACCAGGAGGAGGATGGCAGCTTTGAGTTTGTGTGCTGCTTCTACTCATGTGTTCATCCCATCGGCGTTTGTGATGTGAGACCATGTGCCTTCGCAAAGCAGTTGTACTTAGGTGGGTGTTGGACTTCCCATGACTCAGTTTCTTTTGGCACAGGTTGCAAATGGCAATGCTGTTGTCAGAGGCAGACACACACAAAAAAATGCCAC
The DNA here is from genome assembly GCF_027579735.1 of Bombina bombina. NCBI lineage: Eukaryota > Metazoa > Chordata > Amphibia > Anura > Bombinatoridae > Bombina > Bombina bombina. The sequence continues at coordinate 511,805,509 of NC_069501.1, read as the reverse complement.
ACTGCTGCGCTCTGCGATGATGGAATTCTGGTGGTGGCAACAGCATGCGTTGATTGGCGTGCTGTCTGGCTGACCCCGGGTGCCGATGCATGCTGTCTGACTGTGCCACTAGCTCCTTGAGATGACCTCCCCCTGCTTTCAACTCGTCTCCTCCTCCTCCTCTCTGTCTCCCCATCTGAACTTTCCCCCTCTTCTTCTTCTCTTCTAGCGGGCACCCACGTGACATCCACGGACGCATCATCATCAACCGCTTCACTTGTATCTGACAAATCAACAAAGGAAGCAGCAGCGGGTACAACATCACCATCATCATCACACCGTACGTCCATGTCTGTAATGCTGCCTGACTGAGACATATCACTGTTATCTATATCCTCTGTCAATGATGGTTGCGCATCACTCATTTCTTCCAACTGATGTATCAATAACTCCTCTGACAGATCAAGTGAAGCGGCTGTGGTGCTAGTGTTGGTGGTGGCGGCAGGCGGGCAAGTGGCACTGGTTACTTGAGAGGTGCCCGAAGCTAAGCTGGAGGTGGATAGTGCGTCAAGGTTCCGAGCGGAAGCTGTAGAAGATTGGGTGTCCTGTGTTAGCCAGTCATCTAGGTCCTCCTCAGAACTTTTCGCGTTCATGGCACGTGGCCTATGAACACTGTGCATTATTGTAGGGTCAAAGGGAATCACAGCACCACGACGGCACCTGTGGGGTGGCCTGCCTCTGCCTGTCATTTTTTTTTTAAATGTAGACTTACATTACTATTAAACAAAATATGAGTGGTGCCACTGGGCAAGTGGGCACAGTATACGCTGTGAGCCGGACACAAAAAAGCAGACTGATGTTTCACAATCCAAAAAGTTTATTTTTTTTAAATGTACACTTACACTACTATTAAACAAGATATGAGTGGTGGCACTGGGCAAGTGGGCACAATATACACTGTGAGCCTGACACAAAAATGTTTATTTTTTTAAATATTTAAACTACTGTTACAACAAATATGAGTGGTGCCACTAACTTGGCAAGTGGGCCTGGAACACACTGGCAGGCAAGCAACTGCAATAAGATTACACTAGCAGACAGTTGTTTCACAGTCAAAAAAGCTTTTTTTAAAAAAATATTTACACTACTGTTACAACAAATATGAGTGGTGCCACTAACTTGGCAAGTGGGCCTGGCACACAAGCTGGCAGGCAGGCAACTTCAATTAGATTACACTAGCAGAATGATGTTTCACAGTCAAATTTTTTTTTTTTTAAATATTTACACTACTGTTACAACAAATATGAGTGGTGGCACTAACTTGGCAAGTGGGCCTGGCACACACGCTGGCAGGCAGGCAACTTCAATTAGATTACACTAGCAGACTGATGTTTCACAGTCAAAAAAGTTTTTTTTTTTAAATATTTACACTACTGTTACAACAAATATGAGTGGTGCCACTAACTTGGCAAGTGGGCCTGGCACACGCTGGCAGGCAGGCAACTGCAATTAGATTGCACTAGCAGACTGATGTTTCACAGTCAAAAAAGTTTTTTTTTAATTATTTACACTACTGTTACAACAAATATGAGTGGTGCCACTAACTTGGCAAGTGCGCCTGGCACACACGCTGGCAGACAGGCAAATGCAATTAGATTGCACTAGCAGACTGATGTTTCATAGTCAAAAAAGTTTTTTTTTTTTAAATATTTACACTACTGTTACAACAAATATGAGTGGTGCCACTAACTTGGCAAGTGGGCCTGGCACACACGCTGGCAGGCAGGCAACTTCAATTAGATTACAATAGCAGACTGATGTTTCACAGTCAAAAAAGTTTTTTTTAAAATATTTACACTATTGTTATAACAAATATGATTGGTGGCACTAGTTGGCAAGTGGGCCTGGCACACACGCTGGCAGGCAGGAAACTGCAATTAAATAACACTAGCAGACTGATGTAAAAGTTTTTTTTTAAAAAAATTACACTAATGTTACAACAGATATGAGTGGTGGCACTGAGGATGGAAGTAGGCACAGTATATGCTGTGAGGCTGACACACAGGCTGGCACTAGTGGCAGGCTGGCCTGGCAACTAAAATTAAATAACACTAGCAGACTGATGTAAAAGTTTTTTTTTTAAATTACACTAATGTTACAACAGATATGAGTGGTGGCAATGAGGATGGAAGTAGGCACAGTATATGCTGTGAGCCTGACACACAGGCTGGCAATAGTGGCAGGCTGGCCTGGCAACTAAAATTAAATAACACTAGCAGACTGATGTAAACGTTTTTTTTTTAAAAAAACATTACACTAATGTTACAACAGATATGAGTGGTGGCAATGAGGATGGAAGTAGGCACAGTTTATGCTGTGAGCCTGACACACAGGCTGGCACTAGTGGCAGGCTGGCCTGGCAACTAAAATTAAATAACACTAGCAGACTGATGTAAAAGTTTTTTTAAAATTTACACTAATGTTACAACAGATATGAGTGGTGGCACTGAGGATGGAAGTAGGCACAGTATATGCTGTGAGCCTGACACACAGGCTGGCACTAGTGGCAGGCTGGCCTGGCAACTAAAATTAAATAACACTAGCAGACTGATGTAAAAGTTTTTTTAAACATTTTTTTACACTAATGTTACAACAGATATGACTGGTGGCAATGAGGATGGAAGTAGGCACAGTATATGCTGTGAGCCTGACACACATGCTGGCACTAGTGGCAGGCTGGCCTGTCAACTAAAATTAAATAACACTAGCAGACTGATGTAAAAGTTTTTTTTAAAAAAAATTACACTAATGTTACAACAGATATAAGTGGTGGCACTGAGGATGGAAGTAGGCACAGTATATGCTGTGAGCCTGACACACAGGCTGGCACTAGTGGCAGGCTGGCCTGTCAACTAAAATTAAATAACACTAGCAGACTGATGTAAAAGGTTTTTTTTAAAAAAATTACACTAATGTTACAACAGATATGAGTGGTGGCACTGAGGATGGAAGTAGGCACAGTATATGCTGTGAGCCTGACACACAGGCTGGAACTAGTGGCAGGCTGGCCTGGCAACTAAAATTAAATAACACTAGCAGACTGATGTAAAAGGTTTTTTTTAAAAAATTTACACTAATGTTACAACAGATATGAGTGGTGGCACTGAGGATGGAAGTAGGCACAGTATATGCTGTGAGCCTGACACACAGCCTGGCACTAGTGGCAGGCTGGCCTGGCAACTAAAATTAAATAACACTAGCAGACTGATGTAAAAGTTTTTTTAAAAAAAATTGAACTAATGTTACAACAGATATGAGTGGTGGCAATGAGGATGGAAGTAGGCACTGTATATGCTGTGAGCCTGACACACAGGCTGGCACTAGTGGCAGGCTGGCCTGGCAACTAAAATTAAATAACACTAGCAGACTGATGTAAAAGTTTTTTTTTAAAATTTACACTAATGTTACAACAGATATAAGTGTTGGCACTGAGGATGGAAGTAGGCACAGTATATGCTGTGAGCCTGACACACAGGCTGGCACTAGTGGCAGGCTGGCCTGGCAACTAAAATCAAATAACACTAGCAGACTGATGTAAAAGTTTTTTAAAAAAAATTTACACTAATGTTACAACAGATATGAGTGGTGGCACTGAGGATGGAAGTAGGCACAGTATATGCTGTGAGCCTGACACACAGCCTGGCACTAGTGGCAGGCTGGCCTGGCAACTAAAATTAAATAACACTAGCAGACTGATGTAAAAGTTTTTTTAAAAAAAAGTTACACTAATGTTACAACAGATAAGAGTGTTGGCACTGAGGATGGAAGTAGGCACAGTATATGCTGTGAGCCTGACACACAGGCTGGCACTAGTGGCAGGCTGGCCTGTCAACTAAAATTAAATAACACTAGCAGACTGATGTAAAAGTTTTTTTTTAAAAAAATTACACTAATGTTACAACAGATATGAGTGGTGGCACTGAGGATGGAAGTAGGCACAGTATATGCTGTGAGCCTGACACGCAGCCTGGCACTAGTGGCAGGCTGGCCTGGCAACTAAAATTAAATAACACTAGCAGACTGATGTAAAAGTTTTTTTTAAAAAAAAATTGAACTAATGTTACAACAGATATGAGTGGTGGCAATGAGGATGGAAGTAGGCACAGTATATGCTGTGAGCCTGACACACAGGCTGGCACTAGTGGCAGGCTGGCCTGGCAACTAAAATTAAATAACAATAGCAGACTGATGTAAAAGTTTTTTTAAAAACATTTTACACTAATGTTACAACAGATATGAGTGGTGGCACTGAGGATGGAAGTAGGCACAGTATATGCTGTGAGCCTGACACACAGGCTGGCACTAGTGGCAGGCTGGCCTGGCAACTAAAATTAAATAACACTAGCAGACTGATGTAAAAGTTTTTTTTTAAAAAGTTACACTAATGTTACAACAGATATGAGTGGTGGTACTGAGGATGGAAGTAGGCACAGTATATGCTGTGAGCCTGACACACAGGCTGGCACTAGTGGCAGGCTGGCCTGACAACTAAAATTAAATAACACTAGCAGACTAATGTAAAAGTTTTTTTTAAAAAAAACTTACACTAATGTTACAACAGATATGAGTGGTGGCACTGAGGATGGAAGTAGGCACAGTATATGCTGTGAGCCTGACACACAGGCTGGCACTAGTGGCAGGCTGGCCTGGCAACTAAAATTAAATAACACTAGCAGACTGATGTAAAAGTTTTTTTTTTAAAATTTACACTAATGTTACACCAGATATGAGCGGTGGCACTGAGGCTGGCAGTGGCAGGCTTGCCTGGCAACTGAAATTAGATTACACTAGCAGACTGATGTAAAAGTTTTTTTTTTAAAAAAATTACACTAATGTTACACCAGATATGAGTGGTGGCACAGAGCAATTAGGCACAGTATATGCTGTGAGCCTGATACACAGGCCTGCTGGCAACTGAAATTAGATTACACTAGTAAACTGATGTAAAAAAATTTTTTTTTAAATTTACACTAATGTTACACCAGATATGAGTGGTGGCAGCGAGCAAGTAGGCACATTATATGCTGCAATTAGATTACAAAAAAACAAAAAAAACTGACTGAAGTTCTAGCCCTAAAAAGGGCTTTTTGGGGTACTGTCCTTACAGCAGAGATCAGATGAGTCCTTCAGGACTGTAGTGGACACTGAATACACTAGCCTAGCTATCAATTTCCCTAAAAAATCAGCAGCAGCAGCACTATCACTCCTCTCACTAAGAATGCAGGATCAGAATGAATCTAAAATTGCTGCTGCCCAGGAGCTGGGAGGGTCTGGGAGGGAGTGTCTGCTGCTGATTGGCTGAAATGTGTCTGCAGACTGTGAGATACAGGGTCAAAGTTTACTCAATGATGACGAATAGGGGGCGGATCGAACATCGCATATGTTCGCCCGCCGCGGCGAATGCGAACAAGCTAAGATCACCGGGAACTGTTCTCCGGCGAACTGTTCACAACATCACTAGTTATGAAGCATAACAATGCTTTTTCACTCATACCGCAAAACTCATAATCTAGCTGAGTATATTGTTTATTATTTTTAAAACTTTAGAAAATTTTTTTTTAAAAAAAATTAACAAATTAAAAGTCACGCAGAGCGTCCTGTATTTCTCTAACAGCCACTGTTTAAAGCACCTGGGTGAGTCTGTTAAATAAATGGGGAAGTAAGGGCTCCGTTTGCATCCCCCGATCTTCAGCTGTAATAAAAACACAAAATAAAATATGTTATAACAATTCACTTTTCAATTTATAAAACATTCTGTTGCCACCACCTCCTCTTCAGCTCTCTCTCCGGCGACATGGCCGCTGTGGCCGCATACTCGGATGAATCCTCACTTTCAGCTGTCAGAGAAGAAGCACAAACAAAAACATTGTTATAGATGTGGAATATGTGTCAAGGCCTAAATTATACACAACATTGTTTTAAAACGAAAAACAAAAGTTTCAAAACATGAAATGATAAATTCTTACATTCATTGACAGCCACCTCCTCTTCTCGACTCTCTGGAGTACTGGCTGCTGGGGCACCCTCCTCAGTTTCAGCTGTCAGAGAAGAAGCACAAACACAAATCATTGTTAGGATAATGAATATGTGACAAGTCCTAGATTATGCTCATCATTGCTGTAGACTGTTATGACAACCTGATGATAACAAGCAAATATGTGATTTTAAAAACATAATCACTTACATTAAACTCAGTGGCGTATTTATGTTCTGTTCTGCCCTAGGCACTCAAAATTCTTCGGCACCCAATGTTAAAATGCATTCTGAAAAGAGGTGGCCTTCAAGGTCTAAGAAATTAGCATATGAACCTCCTAGGTTAAGCTTTCAACTAAGAATACCAAGAGAACAAAGCAAAATTGGTGATAAAAGTAAATTTGAAAATTGTTTAAAATTACATGCTCTATCTGAATCATGAAAGTTTATTTTGGCCTAGACGGTCCCTTTAAGTGTCCATTTACTATTTGCTCTGTGGGTTCATGAATGCAGAGAATGCTAGCTATTAGTAGCTAACATACATGAGCACTGAGAGTTTATGATTAGACATCACAAGCTGATCTAAGCAGTGCACAGACATATCCAGTCTGTTAGTTACAAAGAGACCTGCAATAAGCACTGCACTCACAGACCCACCACAGCTGATAAGGTGATGCAGCATATCGGCACAAGGTCTTTTCCTCCAGCCTCACCTTGGAAGCATATCCCCGGGCAAGTTTCTCACTAAGAACGCTTTGACTGATAACATGCCAGCTGCTATAAATGAAGCAACGGTTTAAAGGAGCACTGCCTGTAAAGAACGACCTTAATGAGCGAATGTGCCTTGTCTTCTCTGTAAAAGCCTGCACATGAGGTCATAATTTAAGGTTGGAGGAAAGGAGATTTAATCTCCTGCAACGGAAACGTTTTTTCACTGTAAGAGCAATAAAATTGTGGAACTCATTACCAAAGGAGGTAGTGAATGCCAATACCATAGATACATTTAAAAATAGTCTGGATAAATTTCTCTATATAAACAAAATTCATGGATATGATTGCTAGTATTAAATGGGTCACATTTTAATGGGGTTATTTAAGCTTAACTGGAGCTTTTTGTAAGTATTTTAGATTTGTATAGGTTGAACTCGATGGACTTCAGTCTTTTTTCAACCTTATCTACTATGTTACTATGTTACATTATCACTCACTGTACTATATGCTTGCTTTTATGGAGAGGATAGGACAGATGTGCTGTACATCCCAAATCTGCTGCCCTAGGTACCAAACTTGTTTACCTAGGCCATAATACGCCCCTGATTAAACTGCATCATGAAATAACACTTTTAAAAATCTCTCTTTTCAGTTAAATAATGACAACATGTTGTTGTTAAGTTAAATTACCTTTTGCATCAGGGACATTTGAAGATGCCCCTGGTTCCTTCTCCACCTGAATCTGGAGCAGACTCAGAGGCAGTGGTGGAGAGGAGCAGTTGCTCCATGGTGTACTCATTGATACTGGCATTAGATACCTGGGTATCCTCTCCCTTGGCCTCAATAAATCTGCAAACATATAATGATGTATATCAACATTAGAACCATGTATTTTATTCTATTATGCGTAATCTTTATGCAGCTTCAATGCATGGAGATTGTATACTCATGATTAAACTAACAACAAAAACGAAAAATATCTATATCTATATCTACATCTCTATCTATCTATATATCTCTATCTATATCTATCTATCTAAATGTATAAATATATATATTTACATTTAGATAGATATCTATCTATCTAAATGTATATATATATATTTATATATGTATATTTATGTGTATATATAGGTATCTTTATATATATTTATATATATATATATATATATATATATATATATATATATTTATATATATATATATATATATATATATATATATATATATATATCTTTATATATATCATTTTATATATCTTTACATATTAATATATTTATGAATATATATATATATATATATATATATATATATTATTCTCATTTTGCTTTTATCTTTCAACTTCAAATTAGATATATTTTTAAAAATCATTCAATAGTAAAGCCATTAACAATTGAATAATCATTTATACTTGGCGTCATGTTTGTCAACAATGCAAAATTCTCCTATAATTATTTTTTACTTATAATACACAGGATAAATTACACTTACATCTCCCAATCAGTGAACTTATCGACATGTAGCTGTCAGACTCTCGGTACCTAAGGTCACTGAACCTCTGGAGACATTGATGGCGTGTCCGCCTGATGCCGGACACCCGTCTCATTCGCTTCACATTACGTGTGATTATAATAATTTTATTTTTTCATATCTTTAGATACCGCACGTGCATATAATTTGTCAGAGGAGATCGCCGGGTGTCTTTAAGAGATGAGAGAAATTATGGAGGAGGAGGAGTCCCTGGGAGAGAACCAATATCAGGAATCCCAGGAGCAGGAAATCTCCCAGGGTACATTGGATACAGATGCTCTCATACATGCTGCCGCTCCTGCCCCAGAAGACCCAGCTGCTGTGGACCCTGGTGCCCCGCCTGCCTCTGCAGCTCTTGCCCGTGCTGATCCTGGCCACAAAATGCTTCCTATAAATGTCAATAGTATGATTTGGAATCAATAATACATGTTATATACATGTTATATATATTTTATGTACCATCAGACTCCAAGGGAGCTACTTCCTCCTCCATCACACATGTTGTTACATCAATATCTGTAAAACATAATATGTTATGTAAACGTTAAAATCAAATATTATAACATGTGTTACTGGTTAGTGATGTCGCAAACTTAAAAATTTCGGTTCGCGAACGGCGGACTCGAACTTCCGGGAATTGTTCGTGAACCGGCGAACCGTACGAAACGCCATTGAATTCAATAGGCAGGCAAACTTTAAAACCTACAAGGACTCTTTCTGGCCACAATAGTGATGGAAAAGTTGTTTCAAGGGGACTAACACCGGGACTGTGGCATGCTGGAGGGGGATCCCTGGCAAAACTCCCATGGAAAATTACATAGTTTATGCAGAGTCTGCTTTTAACCCATAAAGGGCCTAAATCCCCTAACATTCCCAAATTGTTTGCAATAACGTGCTTTAAAACATCAGTTATGATGTCGTATCTATCAAAGATGCAATATACATTTTATAGATACGAATGACATCAACCAAAATATGTAATATACATTTTATAGATACGAATTACATCGATCAATAGATTCAATCTACATTTGATAGATACGTTTGATAGTTCAATCGATTTGATAGATAAATAAATCGATTTGAAATATATATAATTTCCCTGACAGAGTATAACAATAAGACATGCGGTCTGTGACCCGTGGTGTGTTAAGTAGTACTATTCTTAACAGTTTACTACAACCTGTTACTCCCCCTATCGGGGGAAGTCTATATGGCCTTCATTTTTGGAACCGGGAGATGGAAGAAGATGATTGTTCTGTCCTCCTACTTCAAATTTGTCAAAAACACAAGTGGCTGTCTCAAAACAGAAGATAGATCGATAGATAGGATAGATAGATATACATAGATTGATAGTTAGATAGAATCGATAGAAGAGAAATAAATAGATTTGTTAGATATATAATTACCCTGATAAAGTATAATAATTAAACATGCAGTCTTGGACCCATGGTAACTAGGTTGTGTTAAGTAGTACTATTCTTAGCACTTTCAGCCCTGTAACTCCCCCTATTGGTGGAGGTCTATATGGCGGTTATGATTACCCTGACAAAGTATAACAACAAGACACGGTCTGAGACCCATGGTAATTTTGTTGTGTTAAGTAAAACTTTTCTTATCACTTGAATCCCTCTTACCCCCCCTTTTGTTGGAGTTCCATATGGCCTGCATGATTACCCTGAAAAAGTATAACAAGAAAACATCTGGTCTGGGACCCATGGTAACTAGGTTGTGTTTAAGTAGTACTATTCTTAGAACTGTAATCCCTGTTACTCTCCCTATCAAGGGAGGTCTATATGGCCTGCATGATTACCCTGACAAAGTATAACAACAAGACACACGGTGTTGGACCCATGGTAACTAGCTTGTGTTAATTAGTACTTTTCTTAGCACTTTTATCCCTGTTACCCCCCCTATCGGGGGAGGTCTATATGGCCTGCCTGATTACCCTGAAAAAATATAATAATAAGACATGCGGTCTGGGACCCATGGTAACTAGGTTGTGTTTTAAGTAGTACCATTCTTAGCACTTTAATCTCTGTAACTCCCCCTATTTGGGGAGGTCTATACGGCCTGGATGATTACGCATACAAAATATAATAATAAGACATCTGCTCTGGGTCTTGGACCCATGGTAACTGGTGTTTAGTAGTAATTTCCTTAGCATTTTAATACCTGTTACTCACCCTATCGGGGGAGGTCTATATGGCCTGCATGATTACCCTTACAAAATATAATAACAAAACATGAAGTCTGGGACCCATGGTAACTATGTTGTGTTAAGTATTACTCTTCTTAGCATTTTAATACCTGTTACTCACCCTATCGTGGGAGGTCTATATGGCCTGCATGATTACCCATACAAAATATAATAATAAGACATTTGCTCTGGGTCTGGGACCCATGGTAACTAGGATGTGTTAAGTAGTACTGTTCTTAGCATTTTAATACCTGTTACACCCTGTCGGGGAGGTCTATATGGCCTGCATGATTACCCTGACAAAGTATAACAACAAGAAACGCGGTGTGGGACCCATGGTAACTAGCTTGTGTTAATTAGTACTGTTCTTAGCATTTTAATACCTGTTACTCACCCTATCGGGGGAGGTCTATATGGCCTGCATGATTACCCTTACAAAATATAATAACAAGACATGCGGTCTGGGACCCATGGTAACTAGGTTGTGTAAAGTAGTACTCTTCTTAGCATTTTAATACCTGTTACTCACCCTATCGGGGGAGGTCTATATGGCCTGCATGATTAACTGAAGAAAATATAATAATAAGACATATGCTCTGGGACCCATGGTAACTTTGTGTTAAGTAGTACTGTTCTTAGCATTTCAATACCTGTTACTCACCCTATTGGGGGAGGTCTATATGGCCTGCATGATTACCCTTACAAAATATAATAACAAAACATATGCTCTGGGACCCATGGTAACTAGGTTGTGTTAAGTAGTACTGTTCTTAGCAGTTTAATACCTGTTACAACACCGAATGGTGGCAGGTCTATCTGGCCTTCATGATTAGCCGCACCCAAACCCAAAAAAAAGCCAAGCGGTCTTGGAATAACATCCATGGCTAACTCGGTTGTTTCAATTAGTACTATTCTTAGCACTTTCATCCCTGTTACTTACAGGCCTCTCGGGGGTGGTCTACATGGCCATCATGATTAGCCTAACAAAATACTACAATCCAACCTTGGCTCAGTCTTCATAAGGCCCTTCATTGGCTGTATTTAGGTAGTACTGTTCTTATTAGTTTAATACCTGATACAACACCGAATGTTGGCAGCTCTATATGGCCTGCATGATTAGCCGCACCCAAAGCCAAAAAAAAGCCAAGCGGTCTTGAACTTACACCCATGGCTAACTCTGTTGTTTCAAGTTGTACTATTCTTAGCACTTTCATCTCATCCCTTACTTCCATGCCTCTCGGGGGTGGTCTACATGGCCATCATGATTACCCTCACCAAAATATAACAACAAGACGTGCGTGCAGGGAACCATGGTAAGGTTACTTCCTTTCGCAAAATCGAGTATAACAGTTGCAGGCAGAGGTTCTGACCCTGCATTATGGCTGCACCTCTCCCTAAAAGAGGCATGCGTTACAGAGTCTGTGGGCATGTATGCAAAGAGCTGGCCTGCCTAAAAGGAGCAGCAAGGCAGTACAGGTTGTTCTCCTTCAGCCGTTTTATACGCTCTCCCATGGCCACGACCCTCAACAGCCACAACAGAATGAAACACCACATATGCCATCCTTTTGAACAATAGAGTACAGGTATGGCATTGATTTTAGTTACACGGATATATTTATTAGGAACCGTGAAATTGAAAACAAAAACATGATTGGACACCCAGTACAGTACAGGTCATTCTCCTTCGGCCTTTTTAGAAGAGGGTCCCGGACCCTCAACAAAAACAACAGCAGGAAAGAGGACATATGGCATCCTTTTGAACAATAGAGTACAGGTACAGCATTGATTTTAGAAACCCAGAGATAAAATTTGGCAGCTGGGAAATAGAAAAAAACATTGATTGGACACCCAGTACACTTCTTTATCCTTAGGCCTTTTTAGAAGAGGGTCCCGGACCCTCAAACTAAACAACAGCAGGAAAGAGGACGTATGGCATCCTTTTGAACAATAGATTACAGGTAAGGCATTGATAATCGATTCCCTGAGATAATTTTTATGAACCGGGAAATAGAAAAAAACATTGATTGGACACCCAGTACACTTCTTTCTCCTTCGGCCTTTTTATAAGAGGGTCCAGGACCCTCAAACAAAACACCAGCAGGAAAGAGGACATATGGCATCCTTTTGAACAATAGAGTACAGTTAAAGCATTGATTTTAGAAACCAGGAGATAATTTTTTGCAACCGGGAATTTGAATAAAAAAAATGATTGGATGGACACCCAGTACACTTCTTTCTCCTTAAGCCTTTTTATAAGAGAGTCCAGGACCCTCATATGAAACAACAGCAGTAAAGACGACATATGGCATCCTTTTGAACAATAGAGTACAGGTACGGCATTGATTTTAGAAACCCAGAGATAATTTTTTGGAAACTTGAAATTGCCCAAAAAAACATGCTTGGACACCAACTACAGGTCGTTCTCCTTCAGTATTTTTATAAGAGGGTCCAGCACCCTCAACAGAAACAACTGCAGTAAACACCACATGTGCCATCCTTTTGCACAATCGAGTACAGGTATGGCATCCATTTTAGAAACTCTGAGATAATTGAGAGGAACCAGGAACATTTTTCCAAAAATGTTCTTGGGCACCCATTACAGGTCGTTCTCCTTCAGCCTTTTTATACCATGGGTCACGACCCGCAACAGGCACAACTGCATGAAACACCACATATGCCACCCTTTTGCACAATAGAGTACAGGTATGGCATAGATGGAACCCGGAGATAATTTAGAGCAACCAAGAGACGGATAAAGATGCTTGGTCGGTCCTCCTACTTCACATTTGGGGCACTGCTCGTGCAATTTAATGGTCCACCAGATATGAGTGGTGTGTTAAGTTGTACTATTCTTAACAGTTTAATCACTGTTATGTGCCTTATTTTTTTATTTGAGTTTTGTACCCAGAGCAGCAGCAGAGGCCAGAAAAATTAGGAATGTACAAATGACTGAAAAATTTGGGTATTGTTGTAGCAACTGCTAAAACATTTAGAAAGTGCCCTAAAAGCTTGTGGCTTGAATACTAGTTGTTGGCGGATAAGTCAAGCAAGTCATCCGGCTTTATAAGAAAAAAAAAAGGCCAGCCTGTGTACCAGTTGTAGCCCAAGCCAGCTCATCTCATCATCAGGCTTTTTTTACTCAAATGTATCGCCCAATGTCAGTCCCATCGGGAGCCATCCCTCATTCATTTTTATAAAAGTGAGATAGTCAAAGCTTTTTTGACCTAGGCGACTTCTCTTCTCAGTGACAAAACCTCCTGCTGCACTGAAGGTCCTTTCGGACAGGACACTTGAAGCGGGGCAGGCCAGAAGTTCCATTGCAAATTGGGATAGCTCAGGTCACAAGTCAAGCCTGCACACCCAGTAGTCAAGGGGTCCATCGCTCCTGAGAGTGTCGAGATCCGCAGTTAAAGCTAGGTAGTCTGCTACCTGTCGGTTGAGTCTTTCTCTTAGGCTGGATCCCGAAAGGCTCTGGGGATGCATGGGAGTTAAAAAGGTATGCATGTCCTCCATCAACAAGACATCAGAAAAGCTTCCAGTCCTTGCCGCCATGGTCGTGGGAGGAGGAGGAGGATTAATTTCATCTCTTCCCCTGTTACATTCCCGTTGTGCTGTGACATCACCTTTATACGCTGTGTAAAGCATATTTTTTAATTTATTCTTAAAATGCTCCATCCTTTCCGACTTGCGGGAATTTGGTAACATTTCAGGCACTTTATGCTTATACCGGGGGTCGAGGAGCGTGGACACCCAGTACAGGTCGTTCTCCTTCAGCTTTTTTATACGAGGGTCCCTCAACAGGCACGACAGCATGAAAGAACCCATTTGAACAAGGTTGGATGCCGAGCTAATCATGTCCCATTCCTCGTCCTCACTGATCTCACTGAGGGTATCTTCTTCCCCCCAGCCACGTACAACACCACGGGTACCAGAGAGGTGACAACAACGAGCACCCTGGGATGCCTGTTGTGCTCTGTCTTCCTCCTCCTCCTCAAAGCCACATTCCTCCTCTGACTCCTCTTCCTCACAATCCTCTTCCTGAGTTGCCGCAGGTCCAGCAAGCGATGCTGATAAGGCTGTTTGTGGGGGTGATGGACACCACAACTCTTCCTCTTCACGCTCATCTACGGCCTGATCCAGCACTCTTCGCAGGGCACGCTCCAGGAAGAAAACAAATGGTATGATGTCGCTGATGGTGCCTTCGGTGTGACTGACAAGGTTTGTCACCTCCTCAAAAGGATGCATGAGCCTACAGGCATTGCGCATGAGCGTCCAGTAATTTGGAAAAAATATCCCCAGCTCCCCAGAGGCTGGCCTAGCACCCCGGTCATACAAATACTCATTAACAGCTTTTTCTTGTTGGAGCAGGCGGTCAAACATTAGGAGTATTGAATTCCACCGTGTCGGGCTATCGCAAATCAAGCGCCTCACTGGCAGGTTGTTTAGACGGTGGATATTGGACAAGTACGCCATGGCCGTGTAGGAACGCCTGAAATGGCCACACACCTTCCTGGCCTGCTTCAGGACGTCCTGTAAGCCTGGGTACTTATGGACAAATCGTTGTACAATTAGATTACACACATGTGCCATGCACGGCACATGTGTCAACTTGCCCAATTTCAATGCCGCCACCTAATTACTTCCATTGTCAGAAACAACCTTGCCAATCTCCAGTTGGTGCGGAGTCAGCCACGGATCCACCTGTGCGTTCAGGGCGGTCAGGAGTGCTAGTGCGGTGTGACTCTCCGCTTTCAGGCCAGTCAACCCCAAGACGGCGTGACACTGCCGTACCCGGGATGTAGCATAGTACCTGGGGAGCTGGGGGGTGCCATAGATGTGGAGCAAGATGCAGAAGTTGAAGAGGACTCAGCCGAGGAAGAGGTTATGGAAGAGGATGGAGTAGGAGGAGTAGAGGAGGTAGCAGCAGGCCTGCCTGCAAGTTGTGGCGGTGTCACCAACTCTTCTGCAGAGCCACGCATTCCATGCTTGTCAGACGTCAGCAGGTTTACCCAATGCGCAGTGTAGGTGATATACCTGCCCTGACCATGCTTTGCAGACCAGCTATCCGTGGTCATATGGACCCTTGCCCCAATGCTGTGTGCCAGACATGCCATAACTTCCTTTCTCACAACAGAGTACAGGTTTGGTATTGCCTTTTGTGAAAAGAAATTTCTGCCAGGTACCTGCGGTGTCCCAATAGATACAATTTTTTTGAAAGCATCAGACTCCACCAGCTTGTATGGTAAAAGCTGGCGGGCTAAGAGTTCAGACAAGCCAGCTGTCAGACGTCGGGCAAGGGGGTGACTTTGAGAAATTGGCTTCTTGGCTTAGGAAGCAAGGAGGACAGCAGTGGTTGATGTGGCTGAAGATGCTGGAGCAGGAGGAGGAGGGCGGCTTTCACTTTGTGTGCTGCTTCTACTCATGTGTTCTTCCCATCAGCGTTTGTGATGGGAGACCATGTGCCTTCGCAAAGCAGTTGTACCTAGGTGGCTGTTGGACTTCCCACGACTCAGTTTCTTTTGGCACAGGTTGCAAATGGCATCACTGTTGTCAGAGGCAGACACACAAAAAAATGCCACACTGCTGAGCTCTGCGATGACGGCATTCTGGTGGTGGCAACAGCATGTGTTGATGGGCGTCAGCATGCTGTCTGGCTGACCCCGGGTGCCGATGCATTCTGTCTGACTGTGCCACTAGCTCCTTGAGACGACCTCCCTATGCTTCCAACTCGTCTCCTCCTCCTCCTCTCTGTCTCCCCATCTGACTTTCCCCTCTTCTTCTTCTCTTTTAGCAGGCACCCACGTGACATCCACCGACACATCATCATCAACCGCTTCACTTGTATCTGACACATCAAGAAAGGAAGCAGCGCCGGGTACAACATCATCATCATCACAACGTTACCTCCATGTCGGTAATGCTGCCTGACTGAGACATATCACTGTTATCTACATCCTCTGTCAATGATGGTTGCGCATCACTCATTTCTTCCAACTGATGTGTCAATAACTCCTGTGACAAATAAAGTGAAGTGGCTGTGGTGCTAGTGTTGGTGGTGGCGACAGGCGGGCGAGTGGCACTGGTCACTTGAGACCTGCCCAAAGCACAGCTGGATGTAGATGGTGCGTCAAGGTTAGGAGGACTAGGAGTGGAAGCTGTAGAAGATTGGGTGTCCTGTGTTAGCCATTCAACTAGGTCCTCCTCAGAACTTTTTGCGTCCCCCCTGGCACTCGGCGTCTGAACAATGTGCATATTTGTAGGGTCTAAAGGAATCACAGCACCACGACCACGGAACCTGTGGGGTGGCCTGCCTCTGCCTGTCATTTTTTTTTTAAATGGACACTGACAATACTATTACACAAATTATGAGTGGTGGCACTGTGCAAGTGGGCACACTATACGCTGTGAGACTGACAACAACAAAAAAGACAGATGTTTTAAAAATCACAAAATGTTAATTTTTTTAAATATTAGAAGTACTGTGACAACAAATATGATTGTTGGCAATAGTTGGCAAATGGGCCTGTCTGGCACACACGCTGGGAGAAAGGAAACTGCAATTCAATGGCACTAGGAGACTAAAGATTCAGTCAAAACAGTTATGATTAACGAAAATTTCAATACTGTTACAAGAAATATGATTGGTGGCACTAATTGGCTAGTTGGGCCTGGCACACAGGCAGGCAGGCAGGAGGAAAATGCAATTCAAGGGCACTAGTAGACTGCAGATTGACAGTCAAAACAGTGATTATTTACAATTTTTTCAATACTGTTAAATGAAATATGATTGCTGGCACTAATTTGCTAGTTGGGCCTGGCACACAGGCTGGCAGGCAGGAGGAAAGTGCAATTCAATGGCACGAGCAAACTGAGGATTCAGAACAACAATCAAAATTTTTTTAATTTTAATTAGTAACAATACTGTGACAACAATTATGATTGGTGTAAATAGTTGGCAAGATGGCCTGGCACACAGGCTGGCAGGCAGGAGGAAAGTGCAATTCAATGGCACGAGCAAACTGAGGATTCAGAATAACAATCAAACATTTTTTAATTTTAATTATTAACAATACTGTGACAACAAATAAGATTGGTGTAACTAGTTGGCAAGTCGGCCTGGCACACAGGCTGGCAGGCAGGAGAAAAATGCAATTCAAGGACACTAGTAGACTGCAGATTGACAGTCAAAACAGTGATGATTGACAATTTTTGCAATACTGTTAAAAGAAATATGATTGCTGGCACTAATTGGCTAGTTGGGCCTGGCACACAGGCTGGCAGGCAGGAGGAAAGTGCAATTCAATGGCACGAGCAAACTGAGGATTCAGAACAACAATCAAAAATGTTTTAATTTTAATTAGTAACAATACTGTGACAACAATTATGATTGGTGTAAATAGTTGGCAAGACGGCCTGGCACACAGGCTGGCAGGCAGGAGGAAAGTGCAATTCAATGGCACAAGCAAACTGAGGATTCAGAATAACAATCCAAATTTTTTTAATTATTAACAATACTGTGACAACAAATAAGATTGGTGTAACTAGTTGGCAAGTCGGCCTGGCACACAGGCTGGCAGGCAGGAGGAAAATGCAATTCAAGGACACTAGTAGACTGAGTATTGACAGTCAAAACAGTGATGATTGACAATTTTTGCAATACTGTTAAAATAAATATGATTGCTGGGAATAATTGGCTAGTTGGGCCTAGCACACAGGCTGGCAGGCAGGAGGAAAGTGCAATTCAATGGCACGAGCAAACTGAGGATTCAGAACAACAATTAACATTTTTTTTACATTTTAATTATTAAGAATACTGTGACAAAAAATATGATTGGTGTAAATAGTTGGCAAGTCAGCCTGGCACACAGGCTGCCAGGCAGGAGGAAAGTGCAATTCAATGGCACGAGCAAACTGAGGATTCAGAACAACAATCAAAAATGTTTTTATTTTAATTATTAACAATGCTGTGACAACAAATATGATTGGTGTAAATAGTTGGCAAGTCGGCCCGGCACACAGGCTGGCAGGCAGGAGGAAAGTGCAATTCAATGGCACGAGCAAACTGAGGATTCAGAACAACAATCAAAAATGTTTTAATTTTAATTAATAACAATACTGTGACAACAAATATGATTGCTGGCACTAATTGGCTAGTTGGGCCTGGCACACAGGCTGGCAGGCAGGAGGAAAGTGCAATTCAATGGCACGAGAAAATTGAGGATTCAGAACAACAATCAAAATGTTTTTAATTTTAATTAGTAACAATACTGTGATAACAATTTTGATTGGTGTAAATAGTTGGCAAGACAGCCTGACACACAGGCTTGCAGGCAGGAGGAAAGTGCAATTCAATGGCACGAGCAAACTGAGTATTCAGAATAACAATCCAACATTTTTTAATTTTAATTATTAACAATACTGTGACAACAAATAAGATTGGTGTAACTAGTTGGCAAGTCGGTCTGGCACACAGGCTGGCAGGCAGGAGGAAAATGCAATTCAAGGACACTAGTAGACTGAATATTGACAGTCAAAACAGTGATGATTGACAATTTTTGCAATACTGTTAAAATAAATAAGATTGCTGGGAATAATTGGCTAGTTGAGCCTGGCACACAGGCTGGCAGGCAGGAGGAAAGTGCAATTCAATGGCACAAGCAAACTGAGGATTCAGAACAACAATTAAAAAAAATTAAATTTTAATTATTAAGAATACTGACACAACAAATATGATTGGTGTAAATAGTTGGAAAGTCGGCCTGGCACACAGGCTGCCAGGCAGGAGGAAAGTGCAATTCAATGGCACGAGCAAACTGAGGATTCAGAACAACAATCAAAAATGTTTTTATTTTAATTATTAACAATGCTGTGACAACAAATATGATTGGTGTAAATAGTTGGCAAGTCGGCCCGGCACACAGGCTGGCAGGCAGGAGGAAAGTGCAATTCAATGGCACGAGCAAACTGAGGATTCAGAACAACAATCAAAATTTTTTTAATTTTAATTAATAACAATACTGTGACAACAAATATGATTGGTGTAAATAGTTGGCAAGTCAGCCTGGCACACAGGCTGGCAGGCAGGAGGAAAGTGCAATTCAATGGCACGAGCAAACAGGATTCAGAATAACAATCCAAAATTTTTTATTTTTAATTATTAACAATACTGTGACAACAAATAAGATTGGTGTAACTAGTTGGCAAGTCGGCCTGGAACACAGGCTTGCAGGCAGGAGAAAAATGCAATTCAAGGACACTAGTAGACTGCAGATTGACAGTCAAAACAGTGATGATTGACAATTTTTGCAAGACTGTTAAAATAAATATGATTGCTGGCACTAATTGGCTAGTTGGGCCTGGCACACAGGCTGGCAGGCAGGCAGGAGGGAAATGCAATTCAATGGCACGATCAAACTGAGGATTCAGAATAACAATCAAAACATTTTTAATTTAAATTATTAACAATACTGTGACAACAAATATGATTGGTGTAACTAGTTGGCAAATCGACCTGGCACACAGGCTGGCAGGCAGGAGGAAAATGCAATTCAAGGGCACTAGGAGACTGCAGATTCACAGTCAAAACAGTGATGATTTACAATTTTTTCAAGACTGTTAAAAGAAATATGATTGCTAGCACTACTTGGCTAGTTGGGCCTGGCACACAGGCTGCCAGGCAGGAGGAAAGTGCGATTCAATGGCACGAGAAAACTGAGGATTCAGAATAACAATCAAATAATTTAAATATTTTTTTAAATAATAACAATACTGTGACAACAAATATGATTGGTGTAACTAGTTGGCAAGTCGGCCTGGCACACAGGCTGGCAGGCAGGCAGAAGGGAACTGAAATTCAATGGCACTACTAGACTACAGATTCACAGTCAAAAAAGTGATGATTTACAATTTTTTCAATACTGTTTAAACAACTATAATTGGTGGCACTAATTGGCTAGTTGGGACTGGCACACAGGCTGCCAGGCAGGAGGAAACTGCAATTCAATGGCACTAGGAGACTGAAGATTTGCAGTCAAAAAAATTATGATTTAAATTTTTTTATATACTGTTACAAGAAATATGATTGGTGGCACTAATTGGCTAGTTGGGACTGGCACACAGGCTGCCAGGCAGGAGGAAACTGCAATTCAATGGCACTAGGAGACTGAAGATTTGCATTAAAAAAAATTATGATTTAAATTTTTTTATATACTGTTACAAGAAATATGATTGGTGGCACTAATTGGCTAGTTGGGCCTGGCACACAGGCTGGCAGGCAGGAGGAAAGTGCAATTCAATGCAACAAGCCAAATGATGAATCACAATCGAACAATGTTTAATTTTAAATATTAACAATACTGTTACAACAACTATGATTGGTGGCACTAATTGGCTAGTTGGGCCTGGAAAACACGCTGGCAGGCAGGAGGAAAGTGCAATTCAATGGCATGAGCAAACTGATGAATCACAAGCGAACAATTTGTAATTTTAAAGATTAACAATACTGTTACAACAACTATGATTGGTGGCACTAATTGGCTAGTTGGGCCTGGCACACAGGCTGGCAGGCAGGAGGGAACTGCAATTCAATGGCACTACTAGACTGCAGATTCACAGTCAAAAAAGTGATGATTCACAATGTTTTCAATACTGTTACAACAACTATGATTGGTGGCACTAATTGGCTAGTTGGGCCTGACACACAGGCTGGCAGATATGAGTCGTGGCTGGTAGGTAGGGCAGCAATTTAACACAGTATGCTGTGTAAGTGAGAAAAACACAGGCCTGATAGAAAATTAAGTTAGATTCACTAGCAAAATAATTTATAATTTTATATTTTAATATTAAAATAATGTTAAGAAGTGTACTGCACATATGAGTGGTCACACTGGCTAGCTGCTACGTAGGGCAGCAATTAACAACAGTATGCTGTGTAAGTCAGATAGACAGTTAGACACAGGCCTGATAGAAAATAAAACATAATTTATGTAAGAACTTACCTGATAAATTCATTTCTTTCATATTAGCAAGAGTCCATGAGCTAGTGACGTATGGGATATACATTCCTACCAGGAGGGGCAAAGTTTCCCAAACCTCAAAATGCCTATAAATACACCCCTCACCACACCCACAATTCAGTTTAACGAATAGCCAAGAAGTGGGGTGATAAAAAAGTGCGAAAGCATATAAAATAAGGAATTGGAATAAATTGTGCTTTATACAAAATCATAACCACCACAAAAAAGGGTGGGCCTCATGGACTCTTGCTAATATGAAAGAAATGAATTTATCAGGTAAGTTCTTACATAAATTATGTTTTCTTTCATGTAATTAGCAAGAGTCCATGAGCTAGTGACGTATGGGATAATGACTACCCAAGATGTGGATCTTTCCACGCAAGAGTCACTAGAGAGGGAGGGATAAAATAAAGACAGCCAATTCCTGCTGAAAATAATCCACACCCAAAATAAAAGTTTAACGAAAAACATAAGCAGAAGATTCAAACTGAAACCGCTGCCTGAAGTACTTTTCTACCAAAAACTGCTTCAGAAGAAGAAAATACATCAAAATGGTAGAATTTAGTAAAAGTATGCAAAGAGGACCAAGTTGCTGCTTTGCAAATCTGGTCAACCGAAGCTTCATTCCTAAACGCCCAGGAAGTAGAAACTGACCTAGTAGAATGAGCTGTAATTCTCTGAGGCGGAGTTTTACCCGACTCAACATAAGCAAGATGAATTAAAGATTTCAACCAAGATGCCAAAGAAATGGCAGAAGCTTTCTGGCCTTTTCTAGAACCGGAAAAGATAACAAATAGACTAGAAGTCTTACGGAAAGATTTCGTAGCTTCAACATAATATTTCAAAGCTCTAACAACATCCAAAGAATGCAACGATTTCTCCTTAGAATTCTTAGGATTAGGACATAATGAAGGAACCACAATTTCTCTACTAATGTTGTTGGAATTCACAACTTTAGGTAAAAATTCAAAAGAAGTTCGCAACACCGCCTTATCCTGATGAAAAATCAGAAAAGGAGACTCACAAGAAAGAGCAGATAATTCAGAAACTCTTCTAGCAGAAGAGATGGCCAAAAGGAACAAAACTTTCCAAGAAAGCAATTTAATGTCCAATGAATGCATAGGTTCAAACGGAGGAGCTTGAAGAGCTCCCAGAACCAGATTCAAACTCCAAGGAGGAGAGATTGACTTAATGACAGGTTTTATACGAACCAAAGCTTGTACAAAACAATGAATATCAGGAAGAATAGCAATCTTTCTGTGAAAAAGAACAGAAAGAGCAGAGATTTGTCCTTTCAAAGAACTTGCGGACAAACCCTTATCTAAACCATCCTGAAGAAACTGTAAAATTCTCGGTATTCTAAAAGAATGCCAAGAAAAATGATGAGAAAGACACCAAGAAATATAAGTCTTCCAGACTCTATAATATATCTCTCGAGATACAGACTTACGAGCCTGTAACATAGTATTAATGACAGAGTCAGAGAAACCTCTTTGACCAAGAATCAAGCGTTCAATCTCCATACCTTTAAATTTAAGGATTTCAGATCCTGATGGAAAAAAGGACCTTGTGACAGAAGGTCTGGTCTTAACGGAAGAGTCCACGGTTGGCAAGAGGCCATCCGGACAAGATCCGCATACCAAAATCTGTGAGGCCATGCCGGAGCTACCAGCAGAACAAACGAGCATTCCTTCAGAATCTTGGATATTACTCTTGGAAGAAGAACTAGAGGCGGAAAGATATAGGCAGGATGATACTTCCAAGGAAGTGATAATGCATCCACTGCCTCCGCCTGAGGATCCCGGGATCTGGACAGATACCTGGGAAGTTTCTTGTTTAGATGGGACGCCATCAGATCTATTTCTGGAAGTTCCCACATTTGAACAATCTGAAGAAATACCTCTGGGTGAAGAGACCATTCGCCCGGATGTAACGTTTGGCGACTGAGATAATCCGCTTCCCAATTGTCTATACCTGGGATATGAACCGCAGAGATTAGACAGGAGCTGGATTCCGCCCAAGCCAAAATTCGAGATACTTCTCTCATAGCCAGAGGACTGTGAGTCCCTCCTTGATGATTGATGTATGCCACAGTTGTGACATTGTCCGTCTGAAAACAAATGAACGATTCTCTCTTCAGAAGAGGCCAAAACTGAAGAGCTCTGAAAATTGCACGGAGTTCCAAAATATTGATCGGTAATCTCACCTCCTGAGATTCCCAAACTCCTTGTGCTGTCAGAGATCCCCACACAGCTCCCCAACCTGAAAGACTTGCATCTGTTGAAATTACAGTCCAGGTCGGAAACACAAAAGAAGCCCCCTGAATTAAACGATGGTGGTCTGTCCACCATGTTAGAGAGTGTCGAACAATCGGTTTTAAAGATATTATTTGAGAAATCTTCGTGTAATCCTTGCACCATTGCTTCAGCATACAGAGCTGAAGAGGTCGCATGTGAAAACGAGCAAAGGGGATCGCGTCCGATGCAGCAGTCATAAGACCTAGAATTTCCATGCATAAGGCTACCGAAGGGAATGATTGTGACTGAAGGTTTCGACAAGCTGCAATCAATTTTAGACGTCTCTTGTCTGTTAAAGACAGAGTCATGGACACTGAATCCATCTGGAAACCCAGAAAGGTTACTCTTGTCTGAGGAATCAAAGAACTTTTTGGTAAATTGATCCTCCAACCATGATCTTGAAGAAACAACACAAGTCGATTCGTATGAGATTCTGCTAAATGTAAAGACTGAGCAAGTACCAAGATATCATCCAAATAAGGAAATACCACAATACCCTGTTCTCTGATTACAGACAGAAGGGCACCGAGAACCTTTGTAAAAATTCTTGGAGCTGTAGCTAGGCCAAACGGCAGAGCCACAAACTGGTAATGCTTGTCCAGAAAAGAGAATCTCAGGAACTGATAATGATCTGGATGAATCGGAATATGCAGATATGCATCCTGTAAATCTATTGTGGACATATAATTCCCTTGCTGAACAAAAGGCAATATAGTCCTTACAGTTACCATCTTGAACGTTGGTATCCTTACATAACGATTCAATATTTTTAGATCCAGAACTGGTCTGAAGGAATTCTCCTTCTTTGGTACAATGAAGAGATTTGAATAAAACCCCATCCCCTGTTCCGGAACTGGAACTGGCATAATTACTCCAGACAACTCTAGATCTGAAACACATTTCAGAAATGCTTGAGCTTTTACTGGATTTACTGGGACACGGGAAAGAAAAAATCTCTTTGCAGGAGGTCTCATCTTGAAACCAATTCTGTACCCTTCTAAAACAATGCTCTGAATCCAAAGATTGTGAACAGAATTGATCCAAATTTCCTTGAAAAAACGTAACCTGCCCCCTACCAGCTGAGCTGGAACGAGGGCCGCACCTTCATGTGGACTTAGAAGCAGGCTTTGCCTTTCTAGCTGGCTTGGATTTATTCCAGACTGGAGATGGTTTCCAAACCGAAACTGCTCCTGAGGATGAAGGATCAGGTTTTTGTTCTTTGTTGAAACGAAAGGAACGAAAACGATTATTAGCCCTGTTTTTACCTTTAGATTTTTTATCCTGTGGTAAAAAAGTTCCTTTCCCACCAGTAACAGTTGAAATAATGGAATCCAACTGAGAACCAAATAATTTGTTACCCTGGAAAGAAATGGAAAGCAAAGTTGATTTAGAAGCCATATCAGCATTCCAAGTTTTAAGCCATAAAGCTCTTCTAGCTAAGATAGCTAGAGACATAAACCTGACATCAACTCTGATAATATCAAAAATAGCATCACATATAAAATTATTAGCATGCTGAAGAAGAATAATAATATCATGAGAATCACGATGTGTTACTTGTTGCGCTAAAGTTTCCAACCAAAAAGTTGAAGCTGCAGCAACATCAGCCAAAGATATAGCAGGTCTAAGAAGATTACCTGAACACAGATAAGCTTTTCTTAGAAAGGATTCAATTTTCCTATCTAGAGGATCTTTAAACGAAGTACCATCTGACGTAGGAATAGTAGTACGTTTAGCAAGGGTAGAAATAGCCCCATCAACTTTAGGGATCTTGTCCCAAAATTCTAATCTGTCAGACGGCACAGGATATAAATGCTTAAAACGTTTAGAAGGAGTAAATGAATTACCCAATTTATCCCATTCCTTGGAAATTACTGCAAAAATAGCATAGGAACAGGAAAAACTTCTGGAAAAACCACAGGAGCTTTAAAAACCTTATCCAAACGTTTAGAATTAACATCAAGAGGACCAGAATCCTCTATTTCTAAAGCAATTAGTACTTCTTTAAGTAAAGAACGAATAAATTCCATTTTAAATAAATATGAAGATTTATCAGCATCAACCTCTGAGACAGAATCCTCTGAACCAGAGGAATCATCAGAATCAGAATGATGATCTTCATTTAAAAATTCATCTGTAGGGAGAGAAGTTTTAAAAGATTTTTTACGTTTACTAGAAGGAGAAATAACAGACATAGCCTTCTTAATGGATTCTGAAACAAAATCTCTTATATTATCAGGAACATTCTGCACCTTAGATGTTGAAGGAACTGCAACAGGCAATGGTACTTTACTAAAGGAAATATTATCTGCTTTAACAAGTTTGTCATGACAATCAATACAAACAACAGCTGGAGGAATAGCTACCAAAAGTTTACAGCAGATGCACTTAGCTTTGGTAGATTCAGCACTTGACAGCGATTTTCCTGTAGTATCTTCTGACTCAGATGCAACGTGGGACATCTTGCAATATGTAAGAGAAAAAACAACATATATAAAGCAAAATTGATCAAATTCCTTAAAAGACAGTTTCAGGAATGGGAAAAAATGCCAAAGAACAAGCTTCTAGCAACCAGAAGCAATAAAAAATGAGACTAAAATAATGTGGAGACAAAAGTGACGCCCATATTTTTTCGCGCCAAATAAGACGCCCACATTATTTGGCGCCTAAATGCTTTTGGCGCCAAAAATGACGCCACATCCGGAACGCCGACATTTTTGGCGCAAAATAACGTCAAAAAAATGACGCAACTTCCGGCGACACGTATGACGCCGGAAACGGAAATAGAATTTTTGCGCCAAAAAAATCCGCGCCAAGAATGACGCATAAAAATGAAGCATTTTCAGCCCCCGCGAGCCTAACAGCCCACAGGGAAGAGTCAAATTTTTTGAAGGTAAGAAAAAATTTATTAAATCAAATGCATTATCCCAAATATGAAACTGACTGTCTGAAAATAAGGAAAGTTGAACATTCTGAGTCAAGGCAAATAAATGTTTGAATACATATATTTAGAACTTTATAAACAAAGTGCCCAACCATAGCTTGGAGTGTCACAGAAAAACAGAATTTATGTTTACCTGATAAATTACTTTCTCCAACGGTGTGTCCGGTCCACGGCGTCATCCTTACTTGTGGGATATTCTCTTCCCCAACAGGAAATGGCAAAGAGCCCAGCAAAGCTGGTCACATGATCCCTCCTAGGCTCCGCCTACCCCAGTCATTCGACCGACGTTAAGGAGGAATATTTGCATAGGAGAAACCATATGGTACCGTGGTGACTGTAGTTAAAGAAAATAAATTATCAGACCTGATTAAAAAAACCAGGGCGGGCCGTGGACCGGACACACCGTTGGAGAAAGTAATTTATCAGGTAAACATAAATTCTGTTTTCTCCAACATAGGTGTGTCCGGTCCACGGCGTCATCCTTACTTGTGGGAACCAATACCAAAGCTTTAGGACACGGATGAAGGGAGGGAGCAAATCAGGTCACCTAAATGGAAGGCACCACGGCTTGCAAAACCTTTCTCCCAAAAATAGCCTCAGAAGAAGCAAAAGTATCAAACTTGTAAAATTTGGTAAAAGTGTGCAGTGAAGACCAAGTCGCTGCTCTACATATCTGATCAACAGAAGCCTCGTTCTTGAAGGCCCATGTGGAAGCCACAGCCCTAGTGGAATGAGCTGTGATTCTTTCGGGAGGCTGCCGTCCGGCAGTCTCGTAAGCCAATCTGATGATGCTTTTAATCCAAAAAGAGAGAGAGGTAGAAGTTGCTTTTTGACCTCTCCTTTTACCGGAATAAACAACAAACAAGGAAGATGTTTGTCTAAAATCCTTTGTAGCATCTAAATAGAATTTTAGAGCGCGAACAACATCCAAATTGTGCAACAAACGTTCCTTCTTTGAAACTGGTTTCGGACACAGAGAAGGTACGATAATCTCCTGGTTAATGTTCTTGTTAGAAACAACTTTTGGAAGAAAACCAGGTTTAGTACGTAAAACCACCTTATCTGCATGGAACACCAGATAAGGAGGAGAACACTGCAGAGCAGATAATTCTGAAACTCTTCTAGCAGAAGAAATTGCAACTAAAAACAAAACTTTCCAAGATAATAACTTAATATCAACGGAATGCAAGGGTTCAAACGGAACCCCCTGAAGAACTGAAAGAACTAAATTGAGACTCCAAGGAGGAGTCAAAGGTTTGTAAACAGGCTTAATTCTAACCAGAGCCTGAACAAAGGCTTGAACATCTGGCACAGCGGCCAGCTTTTTGTGAAGTAACACAGACAAGGCAGAAATCTGTCCCTTCAGGGAACTTGCAGATAATCCTTTTTCCAATCCTTCTTGAAGGAAGGATAGAATCCTAGGAATCTTAACCTTGTCCCAAGGGAATCCTTTAGATTCACACCAACAGATATATTTTTTCCAAATTTTGTGGTAAATCTTTCTAGTTACAGGCTTTCTGGCCTGAACAAGAGTATCGATAACAGAATCTGAGAATCCTCGCTTCGATAAGATCAAGCGTTCAATCTCCAAGCAGTCAGCTGGAGTGAAACCAGATTCGGATGTTCGAACGGACCCTGAACAAGAAGGTCTCGTCTCAAAGGTAGCTTCCAAGGAGGAGCCGATGACATATTCACCAGATCTGCGTACCAAGTCCTGCGTGGCCACGCAGGAGCTATCAAGATCACCGACGCCCTCTCCTGATTGATCCTGGCTACCAGCCTGGGGATGAGAGGAAACGGCGGGAATACATAAGCTAGTTTGAAGGTCCAAGGTGCTACTAGTGCATCCACTAGAGCCGCCTTGGGATCCCTGGATCTGGACCCGTAGCAAGGAACTTTGAAGTTCTGACGAGAGGCCATCAGATCCATGTCTGGAATGCCCCACAGCTGAGTGACTTGGGCAAAGATTTCCGGATGGAGTTCCCACTCCCCCGGATGCAATGTCTGACGACTCAGAAAATCCGCTTCCCAATTTTCCACTCCTGGGATGTGGATAGCAGACAGGTGGCAGGAGTGAGACTCCGCCCATAGAATGATTTTGGTCACTTCTTCCATCGCCAGGGAACTCCTTGTTCCCCCCTGATGGTTGATGTACGCAACAGTTGTCATGTTGTCTGATTGAAACCGTATGAACTTGGCCCTCGCTAGCTGAGGCCAAGCCTTGAGAGCATTGAATATCGCTCTCAGTTCCAGAATATTTATCGGTAGAAGAGATTCTTCCCGAGACCAAAGACCCTGAGCTTTCAGGGATCCCCAGACCGCGCCCCAGCCCATCAGACTGGCGTCGGTCGTGACAATGACCCACTCTGGTCTGCGGAATGTCATCCCTCGTGACAGGTTGTCCAGGGACAGCCACCAACGGAGTGAGTCTCTGGTCCTCTGATTTACTTGTATCTTCGGAGACAAGTCTGTATAGTCCCCATTCCACTGACTGAGCATGCACAGTTGTAATGGTCTTAGATGAATGCGTGCAAAAGGAACTATGTCCATTGCCGCTACCATCAACCCGATCACTTCCATGCACTGAGCTATGGAAGGAAGAGGAACGGAATGAAGTATCCGACAAGAGTCTAGAAGTTTTGTTTTTCTGGCCTCTGTCAGAAAAATCCTCATTTCTAAGGAGTCTATTATTGTTCCCAAGAAGGGAACCCTTATTGACGGAGATAGAGAACTCTTTTCCACGTTCACTTTCCATCCGTGAGATCTGAGAAAGGCCAGGACAATGTCCGTGTGAGCCTTTGCTTGAGGAAGGGACGACGCTTGAATCAGAATGTCGTCCAAGTAAGGTACTACAGCAATGCCCCTTGGTCTTAGCACAGCTAGAAGGGACCCTAGAACCTTTGTGAAAATCCTTGGAGCAGTGGCTAATCCGAAAGGAAGCGCCACGAACTGGTAATGTTTGTCCAGGAATGCGAACCTCAGGAACCGATGATGTTCCTTGTGGATAGGAATATGTAGATACGCATCCTTTAAATCCACCGTGGTCATGAATTGACCTTCCTGGATGGAAGGAAGAATAGTTTGAATGGTTTCCATCTTGAACGATGGAACCTTGAGAAACTTGTTTAAGATCTTGAGATCTAAGATTGGTCTGAACGTTCCCTCTTTTTTGGGAACTATAAACAGATTGGAGTAGAACCCCATCCCTTGTTCTCTTAATGGAACGGGATGAATCACTCCCATTTTTAACAGGTCTTCTACACAATGTAAGAATGCCTGTCTTTTTATGTGGTCTGAAGACAATTGAGACCTGTGGAACCTCCCCCTTGGGGGAAGTCCCTTGAATTCCAGAAGATAACCTTGGGAGACTATTTCTAGCGCCCAAGGATCCAGAACATCTCTTTCCCAAGCCTGAGCGAAGAGAGAGAGTCTGCCCCCCACCAGATCCGGTCCCGGATCGGGGGCCAACATTTCATGCTGTCTTGGTAGCAGTGGCAGGTTTCTTGGCCTGCTTTCCCTTGTTCCAGCCTTGCATTGGTCTCCAAGCTGGCTTGGCTTGAGAAGTATTACCCTCTTGCTTAGAGGACGTAGCACTTTGGGCTGGTCCGTTTCTACGAAAGGGACGAAAATTAGGTTTATTTTTTGCCTTGAAAGGCCGATCCTGAGGAAGGGCGTGGCCCTTACCCCCAGTGATATCCGAGATAATCTCTTTCAAGTCAGGGCCAAACAGCGTTTTCCCCTTGAAAGGAATGTTAAGTAGCTTGTTCTTGGAAGACGCATCAGCCGACCAAGATTTCAACCAAAGCGCTCTGCGCGCCACAATAGCAAACCCAGAATTCTTAGCCGCTAACCTAGCCAATTGCAAAGTGGCGTCTAGGGTGAAAGAATTAGCCAATTTGAGAGCATTGATTCTGTCCATAATCTCCTCATAAGGAGGAGAATCACTGTCGACCGCCTTTATCAGCTCATCGAACCAGAAACATGCGGCTGTAGCGACAGGGACAATGCATGAAATTGGTTGTAGAAGGTAACCCTGCTGAACAAACATCTTTTTAAGCAAACCTTCTAATTTTTTATCCATAGGATCTTTGAAAGCACAACTATCCTCTATGGGTATAGTGGTGCGTTTGTTTAAAGTGGAAACCGCTCCCTCGACCTTGGGGACTGTCTGCCATAAGTCCTTTCTGGGGTCGACCATAGGAAACAATTTTTTAAATATGGGGGGAGGGACGAAAGGAATACCGGGCCTTTCCCATTCTTTATTAACAATGTCCGCCACCCGCTTGGGTATAGGAAAAGCTTCTGGGAGCCCCGGCACCTCTAGGAACTTGTCCATTTTACATAGTTTCTCTGGGATGACCAACTTGTCACAATCATCCAGAGTGGATAATACCTCCTTAAGCAGAATGCGGAGATGTTCCAACTTAAATTTAAATGCAATCACATCAGGTTCAGCTTGTTGAGAAATGTTCCCTGAATCAGTAATTTCTCCCTCAGACAAAACCTCCCTGGCCCCATCAGACTGAGTTAGGGGCCCTTCAGAAATATTAATATCAGCGTCGTCATGCTCTTCAGTATCTAAAACAGAGCAGTCGCGCTTACGCTGATAAGTGTTCATTTTGGCTAAAATGTTTTTGACAGAATTATCCATTACAGCCGTTAATTGTTGCATAGTAAGGAGTATTGGCGCGCTAGATGTACTAGGGGCCTCCTGAGTGGGCAAGACTCGTGTAGACGAAGGAGGGAATGATGCAGTACCATGCTTACTCCCCTCACTTGAGGAATCATCTTGGGCATCATTGTCATTGTCACATAAATCACATTTATTTAAATGAATAGGAATTCTGGCTTCCCCACATTCAGAACACAGTCTATCTGGTAGTTCAGACATGTTAAACAGGCATAAACTTGATAACAAGTACAAAAAACGTTTTAAAATAAAACCGTTACTGTCACTTTAAATTTTAAACTGAACACACTTTATTACTGCAAATGCGAAAAAACATGAAGGAATTGTTCAAAATTTTCACCACAGTGTCTTAAGGCTTTAAAAGTATTGCACACCAAATTTGGAAGCTTTAACCCTTAAAATAACGGAACCGGAGCCGTTTTGAACTATAACCCCTTTACAGTCCCTGGTATCTGCTTTGCTGAGACCCAACCAAGCCCCAAGGGGAATACGATACCAAATGACGCCTTCAGAAAGTCTTTTCTAAGTATCAGAGCTCCTCTCACATGCGACTGCATGCCATGCCTCTCAAAAACAAGTGCGCAACACCGGCGCGAAAATGAGGCTCTGCCTATGCTTTGGGAAAGCCCCTAAAGAATAAGGTGTCTAAAACAGTGCCTGCCGATATTATTATATCAAAATACCCAGATAAAATGATTCCTCAAGGCTAAATATGTGTTAATAATCAATCGATTTAGCCCAAAAAAAGTCTACAGTCTTAATAAGCCCTTTTTGAAGCCCTTATTTACAATCGTAATAAACATGGCTTACCGGATCCCAGAGGGAAAATGACAGCTTCCAGCACTACATCGTCTTGTTAGAATGTGTCATACCTCAAGCAGCAAGAGACTGCTCACTGTTCCCCCAACTGAAGTTAATTGCTCTCAACAGTCCTGTGTGGAACAGCCATGGATTTTAGTGACGGTTGCTAAAATCATTTTCCTCATACAAACAGAAATCTTCATCTCTTTTCTGTTTCTGAGTAAATAGTACATACCAGCACTATTTCAAAATAACAAACTCTTGATTGAATAATAAAAACTACAGTTAAACACTAAAAAACTCTAAGCCATCTCCGTGGAGATGTTGCCTGTACAACGGCAAAGAGAATGACTGGGGTAGGCGGAGCCTAGGAGGGATCATGTGACCAGCTTTGCTGGGCTCTTTGCCATTTCCTGTTGGGGAAGAGAATATCCCACAAGTAAGGATGACGCCGTGGACCGGACACACCTATGTTGGAGAAATAAGACTTACTTACCCCAGGACACTCATCTACATATAGCAGATAGCCAAACCAGTACTGAAACGAGAATCAGTAGAGGTAATGGTATATATAAGAGTATATCGTCGATCTGAAAAGGGAGGTAAGAGATGAATCTCTACGACCGATAACAGAGAACCTATGAAATAGACCCCGTAGAAGGAGATCACTGCATTCAAATAGGCAATACTCTCCTCACATCCCTCTGACATTCACTGCACGCTGAGAGGAAAACCGGGCTCCAACTTGCTGCGGAGCGCATATCAACGTAGAATCTAGCACAAACTTACTTCACCACCTCCATCGGAGGCAAAGTTTGTAAAACTGAATTGTGGGTGTGGTGAGGGGTGTATTTATAGGCATTTTGAGGTTTGGGAAACTTTGCCCCTCCTGGTAGGAATGTATATCCCATACGTCACTAGCTCATGGACTCTTGCTAATTACATGAAAGAAAATTAGATTTCACTAGCATAAAGATTTAAAGATTTTTTGGGGGAATTTAAAGAAAAAGGTTAAGCACATATGAGTCATGGCTGATAGCCTTGGAAGGGAAGCTATTAAAAACAGTAGGCTCTGTAAGTCAGATATACACACGCCTGATAGAAAATACTATTAGATTACACTATAAAAATGTTTTTAATTTTTTTTTGGGGGGGGAATTAAAAAAAGGTTAAACACATATGAGTCATGGCTCATAGACTAGGGAGGGCAGCAAGTAAACACAGTATGCTCTGTATGTCAGCAAAACACACAGGCCTGATAGAAAATGATATTAGATTACACTAACAAAAAAATGTAAACGTTTTTTTTTTTTTAAATATAAAATAAGGTGAAGCAGATATGAGTGGTGGCTGCCTGGCACAGAGCAATTAACTAAAAGACTGAAAAAAATGAAGTATAGAAGGAAGAAGTTGCTCGCCTGCCAAGAACCCAATTCACTAGGTACCTAGTATTGGCCCGCGCGTGTAATACGCTAAGAGCGGGTGTTCGCTAAAATCATCTGCTTTACCTGAGCCGGGACACAGCTGATCATACACATGCAGGAAGCGGCATGTCTCACATCCCAGGGGCTGCTAGCCGGGATCCAGCAGGACTTCCACACGCAAGGAGCAGTGCGTCTTTTTTACAGAGGACGAGAGCTTAAGGTTGGCAAGTCTTACACACGCAAAGGGCGGCGTGTTTTCTTCTCCTGAACTGAAGGAAATCAGACCGATACCAGCAGCAATTTGATCGGAGATGCTGGAACATTACGTGAGTCACAGTTACAACTGTTCAAAATCACAGGTGATATACGGATACAAAGTATATATACAACGATACATTCTGGTGTACCAAAACAGATAATGTCATATGCATACACCAAGTGAAACACTATTTCATGTTACAGCCGCAGAGTGAAAGTTACACTTGTAATACTACAAGCAAAGTTCTATCGGACTGACTCTGAAAGGGACAATATAAGCTGGAGATTTACTTGTAAAAGATCTATCTGTTACTATTGATCTGACCCTTAAACCCTTGTTTTTAATAATTTTTTGTGCAATCTTTTTTATACCAGGGTGGTATTCCTTAAGATTTTTACAATATCTTTACCAACAATTGTAATATTGTCATTTTTAAATTGTATTATTTTTTATGTTGTTGCAATGTCCCTTTAAAACCATTTTATTATACTGAGTAAAAATATATTCTCTATCTATATTTGTATGTATTATTTATCATCGATTAGGTGTGTCAAGTTACCTTAGCTTTAGCGCCCTCTCATTTAAAGTATTTGACCTGACAGACACAGGCCTGATAGAAAATGTAATTAGATTACACTAGCAAAATGATTTAAATTTTTTTTTAAAATTTAAAATAATGTTATAAACGGATATTAACACTGGTGGCTGGCACAGAGCAATGAACCAGAGTATATGCTGTGTGACACAGGCCTGATAGAAAATGAAAATAAATTACACTAGCAAAATAATTAAAAAATTATGTTGGTTAAATTTAAACTAATGTTGTTAGGCAGATATCAGTGGTGGCAGTAATCACAGCATATCCTATGAGCCTTACACACAGGCTGAAAGCCAGGCAAATGCTAATAAAAATACGAAAAAAAAAAAAAAAACGGCTCGAATTATAGCCCTTTTTTTTGGGGTGCTGTCCTTGCAGCAGAGATGAGATGAGTCCTTCTGGACTGTAGTGGACACTAAATACACTAGCCTAGCTATCTATTTCCCTATAATGTCAGCAGCACAAAAACAACACATCCTCTCACTAAGAAAGCAAGGTCATTATGAGTCTAAAATGGCGGCTTCCAAGGAGCTGGGAGAATCTGTGAGGGAGTGTCTGATGTTGATTGGCTCTAATGTGTCAGAAGGCAGTGACATACAGGGTCAAAGTTTCCTCAATGATGACACATAGGGGGCGGATCGAACATCGCATGTGTTCGCCCACAGCCGCAAACGCGAACATACTATGTTCGCCGTGAACTGTTCGCGATATCACTATTACTGGTGCTCAAGTACACACATCAATGTTGCATTAAAGAGATACTGAACCAAAGTTAGGAATTTCATAATGTTGATGGAGAATGCAAATGAAATCAAATATATAATTATCGATGATTAATAATTAATGTTATTGTCTGTATTTTAAAAATCCGGAAAAAAGCATAGTACATGGAACATTTACTAATTCTCATGTGTGTATCGCTTGATGATTGTTGTCTACATTTATACAAAATAAAAACATGTGCTAGCCATGTTCTAAAGCACAAAGGTGTAGACTAAGAAGCTTTGAGATCTTAATATTAAAATAATAAAAAATAAATATATAGATATATAATTAGAGGAGTACATTATAAGTTTTATTTAAATGGAATGCTTCATCATAATCATGATCAGAATATTTCTGAAAAAGATACCTTTAATGATGTATGAATGAGTCAGTTGAGTTACCAGAACCCTGCAAAGGCAGGTCTGCGTCAGTGCTGGATCCTTCCGAGTCTGTCAAAATAGCTAGTTCTATTAATGATATAACTACATATTATGTAACACAATTTGTACATCAACTTTAAATATACATATCTGGTATTCCAAAATAACATTATTCTAAATTATTTAAAATAATATCTTTTGAAATGTGAAGGCTAGACCACTAATATGAAAAATAAATTCATTAGTTCATCAAGGTGAGTGGAAATAAAATTATGTCTTTCACATATGTCTGATTTCTTAAAATATTAGACAGCCAATTCTTATCATATTAATCTATGGCATATCTACAAATAATTATTGGTTTGCTCTTTGTAAAATATTCCAGACAGACAACACTTTGAATAACAACTGGTGGCAACTGGAGCATAATACATGTGGCACACATATACATTTGTGCAATGTACAATAATCTGGTTTCTGACACAACAAATATTGATCACAATGCAAGACATAAGATATATTTTAAACTATGTCTTCATGGTGCTGTTAGAATTTGCTTATATATAAAGGTAGTCCGAGAGTGAAAGATGTGATTTCAATCACAGTATTGTTTCATCAAAACAGTGTAATGATTAATAAAGATATTGTTTATCTATAGATAAATTCAATACCAATATTTGAGAATGTCACTCTGAAGGAATTGTCTATTTCATATGTTGATGTAATGATTCAGAGAGAGCATGCAATTTCAATCAAATATATAATTTCCTCCTATCATCATGAATATTTAATTATCCTTCTCTCTTAATGATAAGAAGAAAATATCAATGCATATGAGATGTAAAATAAAAAAAGTATGATATTGAATCATACAATAGGGTGCGCTATATTATGCAAGAAGAATTGTGCGTGTTTTATATACTTGTGTGTCTACAAAAATAAATAGAAACCGTGAATCTGCTAGTGCTCATACAATGTTCATATTGTAATTGTGTTAGCACTTATGTGAAAAAATAAAATTTAGCGTTACAAAAACGTTCTTTGGTGTAAATCGAAGAAACTTATGTGTCTGAATCCATAAATAAAATATTCACAAAAATATATGGTGTGTACTCAAAAATAACTTCCAATTAAATGTCAACAAATAGACTGTGCAAAGAAGGAGTGATAAAATATTAATAATATAATAAAAAAAAATATATTAAAAATTAAGAATAAAAATACAAACGAATTTGATTTCACAGTAAAGTCCACAGTATATAGGAGATAGGTGAAATAAACGCTGTCAGAATCTGTAATTCTGGAAGGCTGCTCCACTCCAAACCGGTGGTAAGTCGGGTAAACTGTAAAATTGAGAGCACAAAGAGAGAGCGCCTAATGGTGTAATATCGTCGAGATCAAAATGATACAAACAAAAACAGTATCTGCCAAGTGGATACTCACAAAGAAGTTGGCACTCGCAAGTAGTGCATACAGGCGGGCTGACCTTTGTACAGAAGTCAGTACGCTGAATGTGTGGAAGTCGTATCGGGGATCTGTTATGATAGAAAGGAAACACAAAAGACCAATGGTGCAATATCCTCTGAACCCAGATGGACACGAAAAAGACACAGTATCAGCAAGATGTATACTCACAATGGAGTTGGCACTCACAAGTAGTGCATTCAGGCAGGCTGACCTTAATACAGCAGTCAGTACGCTGATTGTTTGTAGCCGTTATCGGCTCAGGCTTGTCCTCTGCACACAGCGTGTGCACTGGATTATCGGCTGTGGCTCAGCTGTTCTCTGGTAGGAGGAAATCCTCTGGGTGTGACGTGAACAAACCAAAATATGCACCTGGAGCCTAGTGGAAGTTCAGAGCATACCCAGTGCATACAGGTTGTTATTCAGATTTGTTAGTAACAGAATAAAAACAAGTGACTAAAAAATATATATTTAAAATCACTGGTACGAAAAAAGGAAGTCAGCAGACAAAATGCTGGGTAAAAATAATTAAAAGGGAATTTATTTGGAGCTAAATACAACGCGTTTCTCTGCCGATAATGCTCACTGGCCGTTTCATCAGGTAAGTATTCATATGAGATGTATATTTATATATTCGGCACATGTGTAAAAATGTGTAAGTGTTGTGTAAATGTAGCCACCAACTGTCAAGCACTACCTAGGTGCAGAATGCAAAATGGGCAAGACCCTAATATTACATTCAAATAAAGATAGCAAGAATCAGAGGAATATCTTCAAATACTAATAAATTGAGATTTGGATTACAATAGCTAGATGTTAATGGAAAAGAAAAAATAACCAAAGATATGCTGGAAGAGGAGGGAGTTAATACAATGGCTAGTGACCTATACTAAATACAGCGGCCATTTCCAATCAACAAAGAGAGTTCTCCACAACTCCGGAAAAATGGTGGTAGCAAGCAAATCCAGCAATAAAAGAGCAAGCAGAATGTCTAGTAATGCAATATAGATTTAATGCCACACGTATTCTGCTTGTGACTAGTGTCAATTATAAATACTTCCAAGTATGCAGAAAAACATCAAAACACCATAGCTGTATGCGGCGTGTGGTCACCAAGTACCTGCTGGCTTACCAGATAGCCCCTGCGAAGACCAGGCTCCTTCACAAATTCTTACTGTTAGATCAAGCACCAGACGTCCTCACGAACACCAGGCTCCATCATAGATCCCTTGGAGAGGAAAAGCCGCAACACGCTGTGCTGTTCCATCTGCTACGATCCACGCCAAAGCCACTGAAACCTCTCCACTATGTGATCCAATGGGACGCTGAGAAGAAAGGGGGCTCGTCTTATGACTGACCAATCTGGACCAATGCCAATGCAGGTACTCGGATTCTCCTTGCTGTTGCTTAATAGGAAACTTTAGTCAAAGCCGATAACTGCGGCTGCCACAGGGGAAGCGTTGCTGCTTAATAGGCAAAAGACATCCAACCAAATAAAGAAGAATAAGCAGCAACAGTAGTAATAAAGTTAAAACTTAGCATTTATTAATGTAAAATAAGTAAAGCAGTCCATGGAGGGACAGAGGTACAACAGGATAACAGAGTATACGCGTTTCGGCTGTACGCCGTAATCACTACTGCTGAATAAAAGTTACATGCATACTCACTTAAAAAGGATGTGCTTAGCCCTAATTGGTTAAGAGCTCAAATAAGGAAACTCCTTAAATGATATTACAAGAGTACCTCTGTTCAATTAACAATATAAATACATATGTTAAAGTTAAATATATTTCTTAACAGATTATACACGCAATATATTCTATGTTACACATCAATACCAGCAATATTGTAAGAACCTAGAAACAACAACATTACATGTAGTGTACCTACAGAACATAGGCAAATGCTAATACTATATATGGAGTTTGAGATGTTACCTTGTGTGTATGAAAAACAAGAGTAGTTCAAATGGTTAGAGCAGAGATAAGCCTCATATAAGAATAAGCTTAAAAATATGCATGTGTATCAGACACAAGAACTGAACTTGCTATAAAGGTGTTTATTAATTTACATACATGTATATATATATATATATGGATAAGTTACATATAGTGTACCTACAGAACATTGGCAAATGCTAATACTATATATGGAGTTTGAGAAGTTACCTTGTATGTATGAAAAACAGGAGTAGTTCAAATGATTAGAGTAAAGATAAGCCTCATGTAAGAATAAGCCTAAAAATATATATATACACGTATGTATATCAGACGCAAGAACTGAACTTGCTATAAGCTACTCCCAATAATTGATTAAATCATACTCAGAATTGAGTCCAAAAGGGACTTTGGTGGAAAGTTTAAATATCCACAGCATCTCACGTTTCTCAAGTAGTCTTTGTCTATCCCCGCCCCTTTTAGGATGCGGTATAAAGTCAATGGCTTGCCATCTAAAAGTAGAAGCCTCTTTGTTATGTTTAATGCAAAAATGTTGGACTATAGATGAAGATGATTTCCCTACTCTGATTGTAGACAGGTGTTCCCTGATCCGCGATCTTATGTCTCTTGTCGTGAGTCCAACGTATTGAACATTGCGCAAAATGCAAGTGATGAGATAGATAACGTACTGTGAAGTACAGTTAAGACAATAGTTGATATCAAATGTACGTTGGGTGACAGAAGATGTAAATGTGTCTGATGTAATGACATAGTCACAGGGTTTACATCTGCTGCTCCCACATTTAAACATACCTTTAGATGTTAGCCATGAACTCAGTGTGGCTCGAGGACTGCTTAAGACCGTGGGTGATAAATAATTACCCAATGTTTTATTGCGGCGGTATGAACATCTTATACCTTCAGCCACACAGGTAATAAGCCTGTCATCTGCCACAAGGAGTTTGAAATGTTTCCTCACAATGTCACATATTGCCTCATACTCAGTACTATAATCGGTTACGAAAGTAACCTTATTAGATTTAGACATCAGCTTTTTGTTGTTGGTAATTCTACCTTTTAACATTGATTTTCGATCCATACCCTGAACTTCACTTACAGCCCTGTTGATCACTTTTTTGGGATAACCTCTACTGCCCAAGCGGTCAAGTAAATCTTTTTGGTGTTGTGAAAAGCCTTCCTCGGTTGAACAATTTCGATTCGCCCTGATTAGCTGGCCCTTGGCTATAGAGTACATAACATTTTTGGGATGGCAACTCTTTGCGTGTAAGACGCCCGATATAGGCTTCCTATAAATGCACGTTTCTATCTTGCCTGAGGCGTTACCCTTTAAAGAGATGTCTAAAAAATTAATAGTGTCAATGTGTGATTCTGAAGTGAATTTTAGATTCAGGTTGTTTTTATTGATGTAATCCAGAAATTTTGTTTTATCTTCAGTATTACCGCTCCAAATAAGGAGCAGGTCATCAATAAATTGACCGTAGTAGCTGATATTGAGTCTGAAGGGGTTCCGATCCCCATGGATGTGGGACAGTTCCCACCAACCCATATACAGGTTGGCATAGGAGGGGGCAAATTTTGCCCCCATAGCTGTCCCACACCTCTGGAGATAGAAAACCCCCTCAAATTCAAAATAATTGTGACCTAGAAGAAATTCTGTCACTTCAATTACATACCTCTTAAAATCAGAATCTAGGTTAGAATAATGTGTCAGAATGAAATTAAGAGCCTCAAGGCCATGTTCATGAGGTATAGACGAGTATAAGGCAGTGACATCAATTGTCATCCAGCTGTAAGTGGGATCCCATGTCAAATCATCCATCACTCTCAGGACATGCTTGGTAAAGCCTGAACCAAGGGACATAAAATGGCATCTAGCCACTCTGACATATGCTCAAAGAGAGATCCGATCCCACTAACAATTGGACGACCAACGACATTAATCAGGGACTTATGCACCTTCGGGAGATGGTGGAACACCGGAGTTACAGGAAACTCAACATACAAGTATTCAAAGGTATTTTTGTCAAGAAAACCATGTTCCATCCCATTGTCCAGAAGGTGCATAAGTTCAACCTGAAAACGTTTGGTAGGATTGGTGGAAAGAATAGTATACTGTGTAGGGTTGTTAAGTTGGCGTAGTGCTTCATTTTTGTAATCCACAGTATCCATAACCACAACAGAGCCCCCCCCCCCCTTGTCTGCATTGCGGATCACAATCTGTTAATTTTCCTGCAGATCCTTCAGAGCCTTCCTTTCTAATCTGGACAGATTATCAGGAAATTTCTTTTTATGTAGGGCTAGATCTTTTAGATCTTTTTCTACCCTATTATAGAATTTTTCTATGAGGGGGCCTCTGCTGTGAATAGGATAGAATGTGGATGCCTTTTTATAACCCACAAATTTATATACACATTGTTCGCTCATATCTGTTAGGGTTTCCCTGGCCATTGCATCCAGAGCAATTATATCACAAGTTTCAGAAAATGACAAATCATTATTCAAATTTACTCTGGTTATGTCATGGCCAGGGTCTCCCACAGGGGCGGGTACGGCATCCTGATTACTGTTGGAAAAATGTTTTTTCAGTGTAATATTGCGAACTAAACGATTTACATCCAGCATAGTCTTAAACAAATTAAAGCCAGTTGAAGGCACAAAGCCTAAGAAAAGACTCAAAAGTTTAATTTGTGAATCGCTTAATAGTGTATTAGACAAATTGATTACACTGAGGGTGCATACTTGTTGGTTTCCTTCGATATCCTGAGTGGGTAATGGTTCTGAGCATTCTGTATGTTCCCTCCTCCCTTGGGATTCATTGGGGCGACTGAAAAAACCTGTTCTAGTTGGGTATTACTACAATGTGAATTAGTAGCTTGTGTCTCAGTTAACTCTGTGATGTTGTCTGTTGTCGGTTTTTATTTATTTTTGTTTTTATCCTTTAATTTCACAGAAGGTGCAGCTGCACCACTATTCGCTTGTGCCCCCTGTGCAACAGTATTTTTCAAGATACCTGGTCTTGTTTCATTACAAGTGTCAGTGTCTGAAAAATATCTGTCCTCACCAGATTCAACGTCACTGTCTGAGAATGTAACTCTCTGGCTACTATTAGATCTATGGTTTCTATTGCGTGACCTACCCCTACTCCTATTTCTATTGTGTTGTCTGCGAGTATTGAATCTATGTGTCTTATTCCATACATGAATGGTGTTAGTATCATAATCAGCTTTATCACGCAGATATTTAACATGCTTGGTACTCATAACTGTTGATTTAACATTTGCCACAGATTTTTTTAGGACCTTATCAAATCTGGGGTAATCAATTTCATGTTTGCGTGTATTGAGCTCTATTTGAATAGTATTGATGTTATCTCTGATATCATTTAACAATTTGTTCTTATAGGACACCAACAAAATCATTAGTCTGACTGAACATTCATCAAGTATAGTGTTCCAGTTATCCACAAATTCAGTATCCTCAGTTTCAAAGGTGGGATATTTCAAAATTCTAAGGCCTCTGAGTATCATTTTCATATTTAGGTATTTCCCCAGTGTCCAAATATCCCACTGTAGTCTGGTTTCTTTTGTACAAAGTTTGTCCATTTCCTGGAACAAGTCTGTTAATGCATAGTCAGATTTACTGGTAGAAAATATTTTGGCAAGTTCTATGGAAGGTTCTTCTCTAGATATAACTGGCATCAATGAGTAAAATTGTGTGTCCTCCATAATTATAACATTAACTTCCCCAAAAACTCGACCCCTCAATCCAGCAGTGCTGCCCAAAGCACTTAATGAAAAAGAAAAAATAACCAAAGATATGCTGGAAGAGGAGGGAGTTAATACAATGGCTAGTGACCTATACTAAATACAGCGGTCGTTTCCAATCAACAAAGAGAATTCTCCACAACTCCGGAAAAATGGTGGTAGTAAGCACATCCAGCAATAAAAGAGCAAGCAGAATGTCCAGTAATGCAATATAGATTTAATGCCACACGTATTCTGCTTGTGACTAGTGTCAATTATAAATACTTCCAAGTATGCAGAAAAACATCAAAACACCATAGCTGTATGCGGCGTGTGGTCACCAAGTACCTGCTGGCTTACCAGATAGCCCCTGCGAAGACCAGGCTCCATCACAAATTCTTACTGTTAGATCAAGCACCAGACGTCCTCACGAAGACCAGGCTCCGTCATAGATCCCTTGGAGAGGAAAAGCCGCAACACGCTGTGCTGTTCCATCTGCTTCGATCCACGCCAAAGCCCCTGTAAACCGGAAGTTCTCCTCTCCACCATGTGATCCAATGGGACGCTGAGAAGAAAGGGGGCTTGTCTTATGGCTGACCAATCTGGACCAATGCCAATGCAGGTACTCAGATTCTCCTTGCTGTTGCTTAATAGAAAACTTTAGTCAAAGCCGATAACTGCGGCTGCCACAGGGGAAGCGTTGCTGCTTGATGGGCAAAAGACATCCAACCAAATAAAGAAGAATAAGCAGCAACGGTAGTAATAAAATGCATATACTGTGTTATCCTGTTGTACCTCTGTCCCTCCATGGACTGTTTTACTTATTTTGCATTAATAAATGCTAAGTTTTAACTTTATTACTACCGTTGCTGCTTATTCTTCTTTATTTGCTTGGATGTCTTTTGCCCATTAAGCAGCAATGCTTCCCCTGTGGCAGCCGCAGTTATCGGCTTTGACTAAAGTTTTCTGTTAAGCAACAGCAAGGAGAATCCGAGTACCTGCATTGGCATTGGTCCAGATTGGTCAGCCGTAAGACGAGCCCCCTTTCTTCTCAGCGTCCCATTGGATCACAGCGTATTGCGGCTTTTCCTCTCCAAGGGATCTATGACAGAGCCTGGTCTTCGTGAGGACGTCTGGTGCTTGATCTAACAGTAAGAATTTGTGATGGAGCCTGGTCTTTGCAGGGGCTATCTGGTAAGCCAGCAGGTACTTGGTGACCACACGCCGCATACAGCTATGGTGTTTTGATGTTTTTCTGCATACTTGGAAGTATTTATAATTGACACTAGTCACAAGCATACGTGTGGCATTAAATCTATATTGCATAACTGGACATTCTGCTTGCTCTTTTATTGCTGGATTTGCTTGCTACCACCATTTTTCTGGAGTTGTGGAGAACTCTCTTTGTTGATTGGAAATGACCGCTGTATTTAGTATAGGTCACTAGCCATTGTATTAACTCCCTCCTCTTCCAGCATATCTTTGGTTATTTTTTCTTTTTCATTAAGTGCTTTGGGCTGCACTGCTGGATTGAGGGGTCGAGTTTTTGGGGAAGTTAATGTTATAATTATGGAGGACACACAATTTTACTCATTGATGCCAGTTATATCTAGAGAAGAACCTTCCATAGAACTTGCCAAAATATTTTCTACCAGTAAATCTGACTATGCATTAACAGACTTGTTCCAGGAAATGGACACACTTTGTACAAAAGAAACCAGACTACAGTGGGATATATGGACACTGGGGAAATACTTAGATATGAAAATGATACTCAGAGGCCTTAGAATTTTGAAATATCCCACCTTTGAAACTGAGGATACTGAATTTGTGGATAACTGGAACACTATACTTGATGAATGCTCAGTAAGACTAATGATTTTGTTGGTGTCCTATAAGAACAAATTGTTAAACGATATCAGAGATAACATCAATACTATTCAAATAGAGCTCAATACACGCAAACATGAAATTGATTACCCCAGATTTGACGAGGTCCTAAA
This sequence comes from Bombina bombina, assembly GCF_027579735.1. NCBI lineage: Eukaryota > Metazoa > Chordata > Amphibia > Anura > Bombinatoridae > Bombina > Bombina bombina. Next base: position 511,760,715 of record NC_069501.1, on the reverse strand, counting down.
AAAATCTGTGGCAAATGAGTACCAAGCATGTTAAATATCTGCATGATAAATCTGATTATGATACTAACATTATTCATGTATGGAATAAGACACATAGATTCAATACTCGCAGACAACACAATAGAAATAGGAGTAGGGGTAGGTCACACAATAGAAACCATAGATCTAATAGTAGCCAGAGAGTTACATTCTCAGACAGTGACGTTGAATCTGGTGAGGACAGATATGTTTCAGACACTGACACTTGTAATGAAACAAGACTAGGTATCTTGAAAAATACCATTGCACAGGGCGCACAAGCGAATAGTGGTGCAGCTGCACCTTCTGTGAAATTAAAGGATAAAAACAAAAATAAATATAAACCGACAACAGACAACATCACAGAGTTAACTGAGACACAAGCTACTAATTCACATTGTAGTAATACCCAACTAGAACAGGTTTTTTCAGTTGCCCCAATGAATCCCAAGGGAGGAGGGAACATACATAATGCTCAGAACCGTTACCCACTCAGGATATCGAAGGGAACCAACAAGTATGCACCCTCAGTGTAATCAATTTGTCTAATACACTATTAAGCGATTCACAAATTAAACTTTTGAGTCTTGGCTTAGGCTTTGTGCCTTCAACTGGCTTTGATTTGTTTAAGACTATGCTGGATGTAAATCGTTTAGTTCGCAATATTACACTGAAAAAACATTTTTCCAACAGTAATCAGGATGCCGTACCCGCCCCTGTGGGAGACCCTGGCCATGACATAACCAGAGTAAATTTGAATAATGATTTGTCATTTTCTGAAACTTGCGATGTAATTGCTCTGGATGCAATGGCCAGGGAAAACCTAACAGATATGAGCGAACAATGTGTAGATAAATTTGTGGGTTATAAAAAGGCATCCACATTCTATCCTATTCACAGCAGAGGCCCCCTCATAGAAAAATTCTATAATAGGGTAGAAAAAGATCTAAAATATCTAGCCCTACATAAAAAGAAACTTCCTGATAATCTTTCCAGATTAGAAAGGTAGGCTCTGAAGGATCTGCAGGAAAATGAACAGATTGTGATCCGCAATGCAGACAAGGGGGGCTCTGTTGTGGTTATGGATACTGTGGATTACAAAAATGAAGCACTACGCCAACTTAACAACCCTACACAGTATACTATTCTTTCCACCAATCCTACCAAACGTTTTCAGGTTGAACTTATGCACCTTCTGGACAATGGGATGGAACGTGGTTTTCTTGACAAAAATACCTTTGAATACTTGTATGTTGAGTTTCCTGTAACTCCGGTATTCCACCATCTCCCGAAGGTGCATAAGTCTCTGATTAATGTCGTTGGTCGTCCAATTGTTAGTGGGATCGGATCTCTTTTTGAGCACATGTCAGAGTGGCTAGATGCCATTTTATGTCCCTTGGTTCAGGCTTTACCAAGTTTTTTACAGGACACTAAGCATGTCCTGAGAGTGATGGATGATTTGACATGGGATCCCACTTACAGCTGGATGACAATTGATGTCACTGCCTTATACTCGTCTATACCTCATGGCTCTTAATTTCATTCTGACACATTATTCTAACCTAGATTCTGATTTTAAGAGGTATGTAATTGAAGTGACAGAATTTCTTCTAGGTCACAATTATTTTGAATTTGAGGGGGTTTTCTATCTCCAGAGGTGTGGGACAGCTATGGGGGCAAAATTTGCCCCCTCCTATGCCAACCTGTATATGGGTTGGTGGGAGCTGTCCCACATCTATGGGGATCGGAACCCCTTCAGACTCAATATCAGCTACTACGGTCGATTTATTGATGACCTGCTCCTTATTTGGAGCGGTAATACTGAAGATAAAACAAAATTTCTGGATTACATCAATAGAAACAACCTGAATCTAAAATTCACTTCAGAATCACACATTGACACTATTAATTTTTTAGACATCTCTTTAAAGGGTAACGCCTCAGGCAAGATTGAAACGTGCATTTATAGGAAGCCTATATCGGGCAACTCAGTCTTACATGCAAAGAGTTGCCATCCCAAAAATGTTATGTACTCTATAGCCAAGGGCCAGCTAATCAGGGTGAAACAAAATTGTTCAACAGAGGAAGGCTTTTCACAACACCAAAAAGATTTACTTGACCGCTTGAGCAGTAGAGGTTATCCCAAAAAAGTGATCAACAGGGCTGTGAGTGAAGTTCAGGGTATGGATCGAAAATCAATGTTAAAAGGTAGAATAACCAACAACAAAAAGCTGATGTCTAAATCTAATAAGGTTATTTTCGTAACCGATTATAGTACTGAGTATGAGGCAATATGTGACATTGTGAGGAAACATTTCAAACTCCTTGTGGCAGATGACAGGCTTATTACCTATGTGGCTGAAGGTATAAGATGTTCATACCGCCGCAATAAAACATTGGGTAATTATTTATCACCCACGGTCTTAAGCAGTCCTCGAGCCACACTGAGTTCATGGCTAACATCTAAAGGTATGTTTAAATGTGGGAGCAGCAGATGTAAACCCTGTGACTATGTCATTACATCAGACACATTTACATCTTCTGTCACCCAACGTACATTTGATATCAACTATTGTCTTAACTGTACTTCACAGTACGTTATCTATCTCATCACTTGCATTTTGTGCAATGTTCAATACATTGGACTCACGACAAGAGACATTAGATCGCGGATCAGGGAACACCTGTCTACAATCAGAGTAGGGAAATCATCTTCATCTATAGTCCAACATTTTTGCATTAAACATAACAAAGAGGCTTCTACTTTTAGATGGCAAGCCATTGACTTTATACCGCATCCTAAAAGGGGCGGGGATAGACAAAGACTACTTGAGAAACGTGAGATGCTGTGGATATTTAAACTTTCCACCAAAGTCCCTTTTGGACTCAATGCTGAGTATGATTTAATCAATTATTGGGAGTAGCTTATCCATGTGTATATACACATGTATGTAAACTATTTAACACCTTTATAGCAAGTTCAGTTCTTGCGTCTGATATACATACGTGTATATATATATTTTTAGGCTTATTCTTACATGAGGCTTATCTCTACTCTAATCATTTGAACTACTCCTGTTTTTCATACATACAAGGTAACTTCTCAAACTCCATATATAGTATTAGCATTTGCCAATGTTCTATAGGTACACTACATGTAACTTATCCATATATATATATACATGTATGTAAATTAATAAACACCTTTATAGCAAGTTCAGTTCTTGTGTCTGATACACATGCATGTATATATATTTTTAAGCTTATTCTTATATGAGGCTTATCTCTGCTCTAACCATTTGAACTACTCTTGTTTTTCATACACACAAGGTAACATCTCAAACTCCATATATAGTATTAGCATTTGCCTATGTTCTGTAGGTACACTACATGTAATGTTGTTGTTTCTAGGTTCTTACAATATTGCTGGTATTGATGTGTAACATAGAATATATCGTGTGTATAATCTGTTAAGAAATATATTTAACTTTAACATATGTATTTATATTGTTAATTGAACAGAGGTACTCTTGTAATATCATTTAAGGAGTTTCCTTATTTGAGCTCTTGACCAATTAGGGCTAAGCACACCCTTTTTAAGTGAGTATGCATGTAACTTTTATTCAGCAGTAGTGATTACGGTGTACAGCCGAAACGCGTATACCCTGTTATCCTGTTGTACCTCTGTCCCTCCATGGACTGCTTTACTTATTTTACATTAATAAATGCTCAGTTTTAACTTTATTACTAACGTTACTGCTTATTCTTCTTTATTTGGTTAGATGTTAATGGATGCATGTTAATATAGCTCAATGTGAATGGATTAGGCAATGTTATGAACATATGTATAAGCCAAAAGTAAAGTATAATGAGACATACCAGAATGGGACAAACCCAGGCTAGAGGGTCCAGCACCAACATCCCTCTCTGTAAAATATTCAATCAGGATTGGATATCATTAATACAACTCAGAACTTTGACACAAAGGCATCTACTTATCAAGCTGTCAACTTACCTGCATTCGCCGCACCAATTCGCTCGCCTAACATCGCTGCTGCGGACCTGAATACGTTCTCCAAAATTACCAAAAAAGCTGTCAAAAAGCCGCACACCAAGTACGGAGCGATGAGCAGCGGACTGTTGTTAACTAACAGTCATCAATCTTGCTGCTCTTCGGCTTTTTCCCAGCTTTATTCGTAAACTGTCACTAAACACCCACACTATACTATACTGTTTTACCCCTAAACCGCCGCTCCTGGAGCCCACCGCAACTAAATAAAGTGTTTAACCCCTAAACCACCACTCCTGGAGCCCACCGCCACATACATTATATTTATTAACCCCTAATCTGCCCCCCCTACACCGCCGCCACCTACATTATATTTATTAACCCCTAATCTGCCCCCCCTACACCACCGCCACCTACATTATATTTATTAACCCCTAATCTGCCCCCCTACACTGCCGCCACCTAAATTATATTTATTAACCACTAATCTGCCCCCCTACACCGCCCCCACCTACATTATATTTATTAACCCCTAATCTGCCCCCCCTACACCCCCACCACCTACATTATTTTTATTAAACCCTAATCTGCCCCCCCTAGACTGCTGCCACCTACATTATATTTATTAACCCCTAATCTGCCCCCCCTATACCACCGCCACTATATTAAATTTATTAACCCCTAAACCTAAGTCTAACCCTAACACCCCCTAACTTAAATATAATTTAAATAAATCTAAATAAATATTCCTAGCATTAAATAAATTATTTCTATTTAAAACTAAATACTTACCTATAAAATAAACCCCAAGATAGCTACAATATAACTAATAGTTACATTGTAGCTAGCTTAGGGTTTATTTTTATTTTACAGGCAAGTTTGTATTTATTTTAACTAGGTAGAATAGTTATTAAATAGTTATTAACTATTTAATAACTACCTAGATAAAATAAATACAAATATACCTGTAAAATAAAACCTAACCTAAGTTACAATTACACCTAACACTACACTATAATTAAATTAATTACCTCAATTAACTACAATTAAATAAAATTAAATAAAATTATCTAAAGTACAAAAAAACCACTACATTACAGATAATAATAAAATAATGACAAGATTTTTAAACTAATTACACCTAATCTAATCCCCCTAACAAAATAAAAAAGCCCCCTCAAAATTAAAAAAAGCCCTACCCTACACTAAATTACAAATAGCCCTTAAAAGGGCTTTTTGAGGGGCATTGCCCCAAAGTAATCAGCTCTTTTACCTGAAAAAAAAGTACAATACCCCCCCAACATTAAAACCCACCACCCACACACCCAACCCTACTCTAAAACCCACCCAATCCCCCCATAAAAAACCTAACACTAACCCCTTGAAGATCAACTTACCTTGAGAAGTCTTCACCCAACTGGGCCGAAGTCCTCAACGAAGCCGGACGAAGTGGTCCACCAAACGGGCAGAAGTCTTCATCCAAGCTGGGCAGAAGAGGTCCTCCAGATGGGCAGAAGTCTTCATCCAGACGGCGCGGAGTGGCTCCATCTTCAAGACATCCGATGCGGAGCATCCTCTTCTTTCAACGTCTTCAAACAGAATGAAGGTTCCTTTAAATGACGTCATCCAAGATGGCGTCCCTTCAATTCCAATTGGCTGATAGAATTCTATCAGCCAATCGGAATTAAGGTAGGAAAAATCCTATTGGTTGATGCAATCAGCCAATAGGATTGAAGTTCAATCCTATTGGCTGATCCAATCAGCCAATAGGATTGAGCTTTAAAGGTTCCTTTAAATGATGTCATACAAGATGGCGTCCCTTCAATAATGTAGTAAATGTTTATGACACATTTCGATGTTTTATATTGATCAAATTCTTTAACAAAAGTTTACAAATGTTTTAGATTTTAAAAAGTTAAAATTGTATGTATTCATTGTTTATTAAATAAATATTGTGACTTATTGTGAAGTATTGACAGTGCTCTATTAAATGTATTTACAATCCCAACAATACACGTCGATTGTGTGCTAGTGCGTGAAATTAGATTTGACCATATGAACCATATGTGATTATTAAAGTCCATTTTTATTTTATATTAAAATCTGCTCTGTCTGAATCATGGAAGATTAACTTTTGGTTGCATTTCCCTTTCACTACAAATGAAATAGCCATCACAAGCTATTAACTAACTAAATAGTTGACATAATAGCCAATATTCTAATAGTAAATATGCAATGGGAAATTTTAAAAATAAACATGCAGTCATGTCTAAATATGATAATATATTTAAATAGATGGGTGTATACCCCGTGAAAGGTTATATAAATTTAAAGGGATAATAAACCAAAAATAGATATTTACTTTAATACACATTTACGGCATACTCAAGCCTGTTATATGAATATACATTTGACCTGTGTGATAACAATGTATGTAAACTGTCCAATTATTTCCCTCCTTTGATTGAGCTTTTGAATGGTGCAGTGCAGACTCTTAAAGGGACAGTATACTCTAATATTTGGATCACTTAATGTGTTTACAATTCCTTATTATTTTATTAGCAGCAGAGTATATAATGTATGAAATTTAATTTTTCCTGTTTGTCTATGAATTATTATTTTTTTTTCTTAGCTTGTAGATATAATCTGATCTCCTAAATTTATCCCATTGTTTACATATACATACTTCTTATATCTTCCTTAATTTTTTAAAATGTGTATTACCTTATATATTGTATGCCCCAGTGGGAGTGAAATATCTTATAATGGCTGTGTTTACACAGCTTTGCCTTAAGGACAAAAACAGTATGAATAGGTGGAGATACCATAGGAGAAAAACTATTTGAAAATTAAAAATTAAGGGTAACAGAAATACTTGTAAACAATTTTATACACTCCAGCAGGTGAGGATAATTGTGAGAAATTATATGTTGAAATATTTATGAGTTAACTGTCCCTTCAAATGACTCAAATAGAGTGAAAAGTCATCAATATGGCATACAATAACGAACTAGCTCTGTCTAAATATGAAAATAAACTTAGCTATTATTTTTCTTTAAATATCATTTAATCTACCTAGGTTACCTTGCAAATAATGATACCATAATAAATAAGCTATATTTATTTTAAGAATATGTTAAAAAGTTTTTTGAAAAAAATGATAGATATTAGAATGTGAATATAAAATTAAACTACACTGTCACTTTAATCTAACAAGTTCACCCTACACATTTCTTAAAAGTGACATGACCAAAGTTGTTATGTAGACTTATATACTGCATAACCTTGTCCTTAACATTTTAGTATTTGTACATTTCTAAATCACACAACCAAAAATTAGATGGCTGTATCTAGCTGTATCTAACTCCACCTTCCCTTTTCTAAGATACACAGGCCCGGACTGGCCGTCGTGCATACCGGGCATTTGCCCGGTAGGCCGCATGGTAGTTTAGCCCCGCCCACTGCGCCTCACACACGGCATAGAAAAAAAAATTGAGAACTTTTTTTTTATTATTTAATAAATAAATCTTATGTTGTAACTTGTGTAGTTGTGTTAGATTAAAATTTAATTCATATATGTATGTTTGTCATGTCAGACAGTCAGACCAGAGACCCCCAGTTACGTAAAAGTCTGTGGCGGCCAGCGGCGGCCACTCCAGTGCTTTGTGTGCGCACTCGCAGTGAATCATCATCATCAACTTTACTTGCCGATGCTGCGATGTGCCGCTGAGTCCCGGCCGGGGCGGCCGCCGGCCCGTCTATGTAGTGAAACAACAAAGAAAAAGAGATTGAATACAAGTCAATTGTACTAAGTTGAAGCAAAACCAACTAGTTTCTCTCTATCTGGACTCTGGGAATGATTCAGGGCCGCTGCGCTGCCATGATGCGTCATCTAAGTTACGTAACGTAACACAACTGTGACTGACTGTCTTTCTACTTAGTTACTACCATTCCCATAATCCTCCTGTCCTGAGTCCCGCCCGAGCGAGTCCTGATTGGCCGCAGGCCCGCAGCCGCACTATCTGCACTCCGCACATGCGCACTGGCACTGCTTCTGGCCCGGCACTGTGAGTGACGTCAGCAGTGATAGACAGTCAGTCACACACGCCCTGCACGCGGCTACACTACACTTATGCCGTGTACCGGGTCCACGTGTGTGTCACGTGACTAGGTGTCGACTGTCTGTCACCCACGTTGGAGAGCTGCTGGAGAGGCCGAGGCCGGAAAGATGCTGCCCTGGGCCGGGGCCCGGGTGGCTGGGCCTGGGGCTGGGAGTGACATGGACCGCGCCTGCAGTGAAGGCTTCTGAATCCGAAATGATGTGGCAGCAGGCCAGGTAGGACTGTGAGGTCTGGTGTGGTCTCACAGAGAGGACCTTAGTAAAGTTAAAGAACTTTTACATTACATATAAAGTAGTACTATTAATTATAATATACTTAATAAAGTATATATATATATATATAGTCAAGTAGTAACAACAATATCATGATGATATATGATGTAATTTACATTACAGCCAGAGCCAGTAACTGTTACAGTCACAGACAGTACTACTAAACAACTAGGCTTAAGGCCTGACTGGGCCGGCACTCTATACTATGTTTACTATAAGACTAGTTGTTGAACTTGTAGTACAGCTGAGCAGCAGCACTGGGGAATGCATGGGGATTATACTGTACACGTGCCATGGTGGACTCCTCCATGTCACGTGGCTGCACCACACAGCAAACATTCACATTACTATCTATTTTGGTAGGTTGCTGGTCCTTCCTGGGTTAGGTGGGTGAGGATTGGGAGAAAAAAAACATAACAACACCGTGTCACCGTCTATGGTTTATTGGCTCAGTGTGGCTCAAGGTTTCAGAATCAGAAGAAGTTAAGAACCAGCAGACAGTGAGAGACTCAAATTCAATTATCTGACTGTGACTGTCACCTCAGTGAAAAAAGAAAAAAAAAACAGTGTTTCTCAGCAGGTTACAGGTAAGCTGTAATTAATTAAAAAGAGAGAAGCGCTCAACCTGGGAACGAACAATAGCATAATAGCTTGTTCTATGGCTAGTTACCACCCTAGAAGCAGCCTCTTTTTGCTCAATATGTGCCTTTCACAGAAAAGAACTTTCCTGTAGCATATCAGTCTGATCCTGACTTCACAGTACAGTCCAGCCCCGAAATACCAGGCAATCCCTTTCTGAACAAGAGAAACAGCAAAACCCCAGACGTACGTTTCGGCCTATTGTGGGCCTCGTCAGTGAGGTGCAGCCATATCCCTCTAGGCACACTGAGCAACGGGTCCACGTCTGGATTCCCGCATCACACTTAGGGAGACTTCCCTAAGTGTCATAATTTGCATAATTAAAAAGAGAGAAGCGCTCAACCTGGGAACGAACAATAGCATAATAGCTTGTTCTATGGCTAGTTACCACCCTAGAAGCAGCCTCTCTTTGCTCAATATGTGCCTTTCACAGAAAAGAACTTTCCTGTAGCATATCAGTCTGATCCTGACTTCACAGTACAGTCCAGCCCCGAAATACCAGGCAATCCCTTTCTGAACAAGAGAAACAGCAAAACCCCAGACGTACGTTTCGGCCTATTGTGGGCCTCGTCAGTGAGGTGCAGCCATATCCCTCTAGGCACACTGAGCAATGGGTCCACGTCTGGATTCCCGCATCACACTTAGGGAGACTTCCCTAAGTGTCATAATTTGCATAATTAAAAAGAGAGAAGCGCTCAACCTGGGAACGAACAATAGCATAATAGCTTGTTCTATGGCTAGTTACCACCCTAGAAGCAGCCTCTTTTTGCTCAATATGTGCCTTTCACAGAAAAGAACTTTCCTGTAGCATATCAGTCTGATCCTGACTTCACAGTACAGTCCAGCCCCGAAATACCAGGCAATCCCTTTCTGAACAAGAGAAACAGCAAAACCCCAGACGTACGTTTCGGCCTACTGTGGGCCTCGTCAGTGAGGTGCAGCCATATCCCTCTAGGCACACTGAGCAACGGGTCCACGTCTGGATTCCCGCATCACACTTAGGGAGACTTCCCTAAGTGTCATAATTTGCATAATTAAAAAGAGAGAAGCGCTCAACCTGGGAACGAACAATAGCATAATAGCTTGTTCTATGGCTAGTTACCACCCTAGAAGCAGCCTCTTTTTGCTCAATATGTGCCTTTCACAGAAAAGAACTTTCCTGTAGCATATCAGTCTGATCCTGACTTCACAGTACAGTCCAGCCCCGAAATACCAGGCAATCCCTTTCTGAACAAGAGAAACAGCAAAACCCCAGACGTACGTTTCGGCCTATTGTGGGCCTCGTCAGTGAGGTGCAGCCATATCCCTCTAGGCACACTGAGCAACGGGTCCACGTCTGGATTCCCGCATCACACTTAGGGAGACTTCCCTAAGTGTCATAATTTGCATAATTAAAAAGAGAGAAGCGCTCAACCTGGGAACGAACAATAGCATAATAGCTTGTTCTATGGCTAGTTACCACCCTAGAAGCAGCCTCTTTTTGCTCAATATGTGCCTTTCACAGAGAAGAACTTTCCTGTAGCATATCAGTCTGATCCTGACTTCACAGTACAGTCCAGCCCCGAAATACCAGGCAATCCCTTTCTGAACAAGAGAAACAGCAAAACCCCAGACGTACGTTTCGGCCTATTGTGGGCCTCGTCAGTGAGGTGCAGCCATATCCCTCTAGGCACACTGAGCAACGGGTCCACGTCTGGATTCCCGCATCACACTTAGGGAGACTTCCCTAAGTGTCATAATTTGCATAATTAAAAAGAGAGAAGCGCTCAACCTGGGAACGAACAATAGCATAATAGCTTGTTCTATGGCTAGTTACCACCCTAGAAGCAGCCTCTTTTTGCTCAATATGTGCCTTTCACAGAAAAGAACTTTCCTGTAGCATATCAGTCTGATCCTGACTTCACAGTACAGTCCAGCCCCGAAATACCAGGCAATCCCTTTCTGAACAAGAGAAACAGCAAAACCCCAGACGTACATTTCGGCCTATTGTGGGCCTCGTCAGTGAGGTGCAGCCATATCCCTCTAGGCACACTGAGCAACGGGTCCACGTCTGGATTCCCGCATCACACTTAGGGAGACTTCCCTAAGTGTCATAAATTGCATAATTAAAAAGAGAGAAGCGCTCACCCTGGGAACGAACAATAGCATAATAGCTTGTTCTATGGCTAGTTACCACCCTAGAAGCAGCCTCTTTTTGCTCAATATGTGCCTTTCACAGAAAAGAACTTTCCTGTAGCATATCAGTCTGATCCTGACTTCACAGTACAGTCCAGCCCCGAAATACCAGGCAATCCCTTTCTGAACAAGAGAAACAGCAAAACCCCAGACGTACGTTTCGGCCTATTGTGGGCCTCGTCAGTGAGGTGCAGCCATATCCCTCTAGGCACACTGAGCAACGGGTCCACGTCTGGATTCCCGCATCACACTTAGGGAGACTTCCCTAAGTGTCATAAATTGCATAATTAAAAAGAGAGAAGCGCTCAACCTGGGAACGAACAATAGCATAATAGCTTGTTCTATGGCTAGTTACCACCCTAGAAGCAGCCTCTTTTTGCTCAATATGTGCCTTTCACAGAAAAGAACTTTCCTGTAGCATATCAGTCTGATCCTGACTTCACAGTACAGTCCAGCCCCGAAATACCAGGCAATCCCTTTCTGAACAAGAGAAACAGCAAAACCCCAGACGTACGTTTCGGCCTATTGTGGGCCTCGTCAGTGAGGTGCAGCCATATCCCTCTAGGCACACTGAGCAACGGGTCCACGTCTGGATTCCCGCATCACACTTAGGGAGACTTCCCTAAGTGTCATAATTTGCATAATTAAAAAGAGAGAAGCGCTCAACCTGGGAACGAACAATAGCATAATAGCTTGTTCTATGGCTAGTTACCACCCTAGAAGCAGCCTCTTTTTGCTCAATATGTGCCTTTCACAGAAAAGAACTTTCCTGTAGCATATCAGTCTGATCCTGACTTCACAGTACAGTCCAGCCCCGAAATACCAGGCAATCCCTTTCTGAACAAGAGAAACAGCAAAACCCCAGACGTACATTTCGGCCTATTGTGGGCCTCGTCAGTGAGGTGCAGCCATATCCCTCTAGGCACACTGAGCAACGGGTCCACGTCTGGATTCCCGCATCACACTTAGGGAGACTTCCCTAAGTGTCATAATTTGCATAATTAAAAAGAGAGAAGCGCTCAACCTGGGAACGAACAATAGCATAATAGCTTGTTCTATGGCTAGTTACCACCCTAGAAGCAGCCTCTTTTTGCTCAATATGTGCCTTTCACAGAAAAGAACTTTCCTGTAGCATATCAGTCTGATCCTGACTTCACAGTACAGTCCAGCCCCGAAATACCAGGCAATCCCTTTCTGAACAAGAGAAACAGCAAAACCCCAGACGTACGTTTCGGCCTATTGTGGGCCTCGTCAGTGAGGTGCAGCCATATCCCTCTAGGCACACTGAGCAACGGGTCCACGTCTGGATTCCCGCATCACACTTAGGGAGACTTCCCTAAGTGTCATAAATTGCATAATTAAAAAGAGAGAAGCGCTCAACCTGGGAACGAACAATAGCATAATAGCTTGTTCTATGGCTAGTTACCACCCTAGAAGCAGCCTCTTTTTGCTCAATATGTGCCTTTCACAGAAAAGAACTTTCCTGTAGCATATCAGTCTGATCCTGACTTCACAGTACAGTCCAGCCCCGAAATACCAGGCAATCCCTTTCTGAACAAGAGAAACAGCAAAACCCCAGACGTACGTTTCGGCCTATTGTGGGCCTCGTCAGTGAGGTGCAGCCATATCCCTCTAGGCACACTGAGCAACGGGTCCACGTCTGGATTCCCGCATCACACTTAGGGAGACTTCCCTAAGTGTCATAATTTGCATAATTAAAAAGAGAGAAGCGCTCAACCTGGGAACGAACAATAGCATAATAGCTTGTTCTATGGCTAGTTACCACCCTAGAAGCAGCCTCTTTTTGCTCAATATGTGCCTTTCACAGAAAAGAACTTTCCTGTAGCATATCAGTCTGATCCTGACTTCACAGTACAGTCCAGCCCCGAAATACCAGGCAATCCCTTTCTGAACAAGAGAAACAGCAAAACCCCAGACGTACGTTTCGGCCTATTGTGGGCCTCGTCAGTGAGGTGCAGCCATATCCCTCTAGGCACACTGAGCAACGGGTCCACGTCTGGATACCCGCATCACACTTAGGGAGACTTCCCTAAGTGTCATAATTTGCATAATTAAAAAGAGAGAAGCGCTCAACCTGGGAACGAACAATAGCATAATAGCTTGTTCTATGGCTAGTTACCACCCTAGAAGCAGCCTCTTTTTGCTCAATATGTGCCTTTCACAGAAAAGAACTTTCCTGTAGCATATCAGTCTGATCCTGACTTCACAGTACAGTCCAGCCCCGAAATACCAGGCAATCCCTTTCTGAACAAGAGAAACAGCAAAACCCCAGACGTACGTTTCGGCCTATTGTGGGCCTCGTCAGTGAGGTGCAGCCATATCCCTCTAGGCACACTGAGCAACGGGTCCACGTCTGGATTCCCGCATCACACTTAGGGAGACTTCCCTAAGTGTCATAATTTGCATAATTAAAAAGAGAGAAGCGCTCAACCTGGGAACGAACAATAGCATAATAGCTTGTTCTATGGCTAGTTACCACCCTAGAAGCAGCCTCTTTTTGCTCAATATGTGCCTTTCACAGAAAAGAACTTTCCTGTAGCATATCAGTCTGATCCTGACTTCACAGTACAGTCCAGCCCCGAAATACCAGGCAATCCCTTTCTGAACAAGAGAAACAGCAAAACCCCAGACGTACGTTTCGGCCTATTGTGGGCCTCGTCAGTGAGGTGCAGCCATATCCCTCTAGGCACACTGAGCAACGGGTCCACGTCTGGATTCCCGCATCACACTTAGGGAGACTTCCCTAAGTGTCATAATTTGCATAATTAAAAAGAGAGAAGCGCTCAACCTGGGAACGAACAATAGCATAATAGCTTGTTCTATGGCTAGTTACCACCCTAGAAGCAGCCTCTTTTTGCTCAATATGTGCCTTTCACAGAAAAGAACTTTCCTGTAGCATATCAGTCTGATCCTGACTTCACAGTACAGTCCAGCCCCGAAATACCAGGCAATCCCTTTCTGAACAAGAGAAACAGCAAAACCCCAGACGTACGTTTCGGCCTATTGTGGGCCTCGTCAGTGAGGTGCAGCCATATCCCTCTAGGCACACTGAGCAACGGGTCCACGTCTGGATTCCCGCATCACACTTAGGGAGACTTCCCTAAGTGTCATAATTTGCATAATTAAAAAGAGAGAAGCGCTCAACCTGGGAACGAACAATAGCATAATAGCTTGTTCTATGGCTAGTTACCACCCTAGAAGCTGTTTCTCTTGTTCAGAGAGGGATTGCCTGGTATTTCGGGGCTGGACTGTACTGTGAAGTCAGGATCAGACTGATATGCTACAGGAAAGTTCTTCTCTGTGAAAGGCACATATTGAGCAAAAAGAGGCTGCTTCTAGGGGAAGTAATTAGCCATAGAACAAGCTATTATGCTATTGTTCGTTCCCAGGTTGAGCGCTTCTCTCTTTTTATTTATGCAAGTTATGACACTTGGGGAAGTCTCCCTAAGTGTGATGCGGGAATCCAGACATGGACCCGTTGCTCAGTGTGCCTAGAGGGATATGGCTGCACCTCACTGACGAGGCCCACAATAGGCCGAAACGTACGTCTGGGGTTTTGCTGTTTCTCTTGTTCAGAGAGGGATTGCCTGGTATTTCGGGGCTGGACTGTACTGTGAAGTCAGGATCAGACTGATATGCTACAGGAAAGTTCTTCTCTGTGAAAGGCACATATTGAGCAAAAAGAGGCTGCTTCTAGGGTGGTAACTAGCCATAGAACAAGCTATTATGCTATTGTTCGTTCCCAGGTTGAGCGCTTCTCTCTTTTTATTTATGCAAGTTATGACACTTGGGGAAGTCTCCCTAAGTGTGATGCGGGAATCCAGACGTGGACCCGTTGCTCAGTGTGCCTAGAGGGATATGGCTGCCCCTCACTGACGAGGCCCACAATAGGCCGAAACGTACGTCTGGGGTTTTGCTGTTTCTCTTGTTCAGAGAGGGATTGCCTGGTATTTCGGGGCTGGACTGTACTGTGAAGTCAGGATCAGACTGATATGCTACAGGAAAGTTCTTCTCTGTGAAAGGCACATATTGAGCAAAAAGAGGCTGCTTCTAGGGTGGTAACTAGCCATAGAACAAGCTATTATGCTATTGTTCGTTCCCAGGTTGAGCGCTTCTCTCTTTTTATTTATGCAAGTTATGACACTTGGGAAGTCTCCCTAAGTGTGATGCGGGAATCCAGACGTGGACCCGTTGCTCAGTGTGCCTAGAGGGATATGGCTGCACCTCACTGACGAGGCCCACAATAGGCCGAAACGTACGTCTGGGGTTTTGCTGTTTCTCTTGTTCAGAGAGGGATTGCCTGGTATTTCGGGGCTGGACTGTACTGTGAAGTCAGGATCAGACTGATATGCTACAGGAAAGTTCTTCTCTGTGAAAGGCACATATTGAGCAAAAAGAGGCTGCTTCTAGGGTGGTAACTAGCCATAGAACAAGCTATTATGCTATTGTTCGTTCCCAGGTTGAGCGCTTCTCTCTTTTTATTTATGCAAGTTATGACACTTGGGGAAGTCTCCCTAAGTGTGATGCGGGAATCCAGACGTGGACCCGTTGCTCAGTGTGCCTAGAGGGATATGGCTGCACCTCACTGACGAGGCCCACAATAGGCCGAAACGTACGTCTGGGGTTTTGCTGTTTCTCTTGTTCAGAGAGGGATTGCCTGGTATTTCGGGGCTGGACTGTACTGTGAAGTCAGGATCAGACTGATATGCTACAGGAAAGTTCTTCTCTGTGAAAGGCACATATTGAGCAAAAAGAGGCTGCTTCTAGGGTGGTAACTAGCCATAGAACAAGCTATTATGCTATTGTTCGTTCCCAGGTTGAGCGCTTCTCTCTTTTTATTTATGCAAGTTATGACACTTGGGGAAGTCTCCCTAAGTGTGATGCGGGAATCCAGACGTGGACCCATTGCTCAGTGTGCCTAGAGGGATATGGCTGCACCTCACTGACGAGGCCCACAATAGGCCGAAACGTACGTCTGGGGTTTTGCTGTTTCTCTTGTTCAGAGAGGGATTGCCTGGTATTTCGGGGCTGGACTGTACTGTGAAGTCAGGATCAGACTGATATGCTACAGGAAAGTTCTTCTCTGTGAAAGGCACATATTGAGCAAAAAGAGGCTGCTTCTAGGGTGGTAACTAGCCATAGAACAAGCTATTATGCTATTGTTCGTTCCCAGGTTGAGCGCTTCTCTCTTTTTATTTATACAGGTAAGCTGTGTTTGTTTAAAAAAAAATGTATTATTGAATTTGCTAGAATGCTGGCTCACACAGAATCCCTCCTATCTATCACTGCAGACAGTCACCAGTCAGAATAGATACATGTCTGATGTGAATGATGATGATTATCATAAATTATGAGTCAATCATGATGTCATCATCACTCACATTCACATATCATAACATATACTGACTGTCATTAATTATAAGTCACTGTGACTGACTGTCATTCATTCACATATTACATACTGATATATTCTGATTCAGCTGCATATATCAGTATGTGAGTGACTCATAATGCAATTGTTTTTGCTGCTTTGGATAATCATAATCTCTTGGCTTGAAGTCTTGAATTGAAAAGATTAATGTGATGATCAATCATCCAAAAACAATTAAAGAGATCATCATCATCAGTGCCCAATATGTGTTATTAAAGGGATAGTGTAGTATTAATTAAACTTTCATGAATCAGATAGAGCATGCAATTTTAAGCAACTTTCTAATTTACTCCTATTATCAATTTTTCTTTGTTTTTTTTTAATCTTTATTTGAATGTAAGCTTAGAAGCTGGCCCATTTTTGGTTCAGCACCTGAGTAGCGCTTTCTCATTGGTGTCTAAATGTATCCATCCAATCAGCAAATGCTACTCAGGTGCAGAAACAAAAATGGGCTGGCTACTAAGCTTCCAGCTTTTTAAAGTAAAGATACCATGAGAACGGAGAAAAATTGATAATAGGATTAAATTAGAAATTTGCTTAAAGTTGCATGCTCTAGCTTAATCATGAAAGTTTATTTTTGACTAGACTATCCCTTTAAGAAGTACTGTATACTTTGAGCCCTATATCTTTGTGTTATAATGTTATGTGACAACAGTGACATATACTTTGAGCCCTATCTGTGTGTTAAAATGTGACATATACTTTGAGCCCGATCTGTGTGTTAAAATGTGACATATACTTTGAGCCCTATATCTGTGTGTTATGTTATAATGTGACATACTTGTGCCATATATCTTTGTGTTATAATGTGATATATACATTGTGCCCTATAGCTGTGTGTTTTTTGAAAATATACTTTAAGTCCTTAGTCCTATATCTGAGTTATATGGTGTGACATATACTTTGTGCCATATATCGGTGTGTTATATGACATATTCTTTGTTTAATTGTGCCGTATATCTGTGTTATGGGACATATACTTTGTGCAATTTATCAGTGTGTTATGTGACATATTCTTTGTTTAATTGTGCCGTATATATCTGTGTTTTATTTATGGGAAATATACGTTGTGCTATATATTGGTGTATTATGTGACATATTCTTTGTTTAATCATTGTGCCGTATAGCTGTGTGTTATGGGAAATATACTTTGTGCATAATAGCAACCCCTAAATGTGTGTTATGTGACGCACACTTTGTGACCTATAAATTAGATCAATAATCATCCAACACAGCAATAAGAAAGTCAGTCACTGTCAGAATCTATAAAAGCGGTTGTACATAGCCTAATTTAATGAAGTACATTTTATTTTGTTGTATTAGACTATCTGCAACTAGTTATATAGATTCTGAGTCACCCATCAGTAATCAATATGTAATGATTCAATTTCTTATTGCTTCCTTGGATGATCATTGTTGATCTTCTCTGTTTATTTTATTTAATTAGGCTAGCTAGCTACAGCCAGTTTTGTATATTCTGAGTCTACTCTGCCATGTTTCACTGTCAGAGTGTCCGCAGCAGTTCTCAATTCTTACTTGTTCTTGTCTTTTGTTAAATTAATCTAGAAGTGAGAACTGACAGTAAGGACATGACAAAAGGGCTTCCTAGGCGTAATTGTTAAAGGGATATGAAACCCAATATTTTTCTTTTTTGAATCAGTTATAGCAGCAATTTATTTACTTTTTCTCTATATTTACTCCCATTATTAATTTAGCTTCATTCTTTTTGTATCTTATCTGAAAATAAAAAAATTAAGCTTAGAAACCTGGCCCATTTTTGGTTCAGAATCTGGGTAGCACTACCAATAAACAAGTATTGATACCCAGGTGCTTAAAGGGACATGAAACCCAAAAACTTTCTTTCATTATTCAGATAGAGAATACAATTTTAAACAACTTTCCAATTTACTTCTATTTAATTTGCTTCCTTCTCTTGTTATCCTTTGCTGAAAGGTTTATCTAGGCAAGCTCAGGGGCAGCAGATAACCTAGGTTATAGCTGTTGAATGGCTCACCATTGTGTTCAGTTAGAAGCCATTAGTGCATTGCTGCTCTTTCAACAAATGATACCAAGTGAATGAAACAGATTAGATAATATAAGTAAATTAGAAAGTTGTTTAAAATTGTTTTCTCTATCTGAATCATGAAAGAAAAGTTTTGTTTCATGTCCCTTTAAACAAAAATGGGCCAGCTTCTAAGCTTTCATTTCTGCTATGTCAATTTTAGCTACCAAAAATGATAATAGCAGTAAATTAGAAAGTTGTTTAAAATTGCATGCTCTATCTGAAGTATCATCAATCCTCAGAATTATGCAAATACTTTTTGGCATTTAACTTTGCACAAGTCTTATTCTGCTAATACCCATGATAACACTGACAATTAGAGTTGCACCAATACCGATACTAGTATCGGTATCGGTACCGATACCACGTATTTGCATGAGTGCCTGTACTTGTGCAAATGCACCGATACTAAAACCGATACCTCCACTTCCTACCCATATGCTATCTTGTGGCGTTTTTTCAAACTGCATGTTGCCATTTCATTTTAAACTGGAGTGGAGACTAAACTAAAAATTGTTTACTACTTTTCTGCCAATACAAATTGCTGATATTTGTATTATTGTAAGAGAGATCACTGTACCTCGTTCAGACAAACCCCTGAAGTACTGGGCAGTTACTAAAAAGATTTCTAGCTCTAGGTAAAATGGCCAAAAAATATTTTTCTGCCCTATGCAGTAGTGTGGAAAGTGAAAGACTGTTCAGCTTAGAGTCGAACCTCCATACACATGTCAGATTGATGTTATATAACAGCCCTACAACGCATTTGCATCACCCCTTTAAATTTAATATTTTTTATTTATAAACATGTTCAGTGAACTTTGTGACAAATAAAACTTTTATTATTTCATAATGTCTTTTGAATTACAGTCCTTTATAATTATAAAGAAGGAATCTTAAATAATTAGTCTGTATTGTGCGTGGTAAAATGTCACATGACATTTAAAAAAAAGTATCGGTAATTGGTATCGGCGAGTATTTGAAAACAAGTATCGGTACTTGTACTCAGTCATAAAAAAATGGTATCGGTGCAACCCTGCTGACAATCATGCTAACATGACCCAACACTGAATACTATGATAGTCAATCATACTCATTTTACCTACAGTTGTCATAACTGTACTATTTTTTATTTATTCAGTTTTTAAAAACATGTTTTTCAGATGCAGTTGAAGTTGAATTGTATAATGGTGATTCATTATAATACACACAGATATGCTGGCTGCTTTATGAATGATTGTGTTTGTACATTATCATAAATATATCCATAGTCTCCAGTGGGGCAATTATATTAGTCAAAGGCTTTTTTTTTTTTTGCAAGGCAGGAAATTAGGTATCAGTTTAATCTTACATTTGTGTATATTCTATTTAGATAGAAGATTCAAAGGTTCCCATTGCTTTGTGGAACCTTTGTATTACTGTACTATACAATTACTATATATGACTTCAGTTATCAGATTTGCTTTATTATCCTAATATCATATGTTAATTGTTAAAGGGATAGGAAAGTCAAAATTAAACTTGCATGATTCTGACAAAGCAGTCCATTTTAAGCCACTTTTAAATTCACTTCTATTTTCAAATGTGCTTCGTTCTCTTAGTATCCCTTCTTGAAAAATAATACGCACATATCACACACTAGTGGGAGCTGATGCTAATTTGTCTCTTGTTATTGGCTAAATAGATATTTTCAGCTTTCTGTCAGTAGTCCAATGCTGTCCCTTCAGCAATGGATAACAAGAGAATGAAGAACATTTTATAATAGTATTAAATTGGAAAGTTGTCTAAAATTGTATGTTCTTTCTGAATCCTAAAATAAAATGTTGAAGTTACTATCCCTTTAAAGGAGCATCAATGCGCTACTGTGAGCTAGCTGAACACATCAGTTAAGAAATTCAGAAGAGGCATATATGTGCATCTGCCAATCAAGAATTTGTTCTCAGTATTACCTCCTAAGCCTACATAGATATGATTTTCAAAAAATTATTTAAAAAGAACAAAGCAAATGATACACAGAGCCATAGATCAGTAATTAACTCCTTAACTGATGACATAGCAGCAGATCAGTCTTTCACGTTAACACTGGTCATTTATTTTTATTTTTTTATTTTTTTTAAATACATTTTTTTATTGAGGTAATGAACAGTGACATAGAAATAGTGACATAAAAACGGTACATATGTCCAGATACATATCAAACTTAGAACAAAACATCTTTATCATTCTAAAGTAGGAAATAAACTAAGTCTAGAGCAATGAGATGTCCATGTCATAGCCAAAAATGGCATGTCAAACCCACAACTATACTAAGTAGAGCTTGAACTGTAGAGAATAACAAGACAACACTTCTAATATAATAATGAGAATATAGGTTTTGACATAGATTATACAAGTATGTCTGGGCTGTGGAAATTAAGATGTATAGTAAATAGGGTTGAGAGTAAAAAGAAAGGACTTAGACATGACGGATAGGATTGACTGGAACAAATGTTACATAGACCTCATTTTATAACCTCTGGTTTAACACAGATAAGAGTGGTCCCCAACATACTGCGTAAACTATAGAATAATTTATCTATTCAAAATGTACTATGGTAAGGTGGGGGTTGGTTTTATGGTATTTATTTTGGGGGGGGAGAGCTTCAGCGGACAAGAGCCGCTCTGATTAAAAAAAAAAGAGGGGGAAGGGAGGCGTGTCTAGGTGTTTGGGGGGATACCATGCTGTTCCTATTATATGGTTAAGTAGGATCTCTATGGAGCTGATTATGTACTGAATGGGGTGGGCTGAAGAATAGGGAGTGATAGGAGAGAGCTACAAATATGGGAGGGTACTAAGGTAAATAGTCCATCATTGACATATAGTGTTAAGCTTAAAGAGGTTAGGGATGTCTGGTTTTCAGGAATAGAGATGACGACTATTTGTGGATCCCTATGAGGATGGACTATATAGTACAAAAGTTACCGAATTGTCGAGTTTTTTGCAGTTGCTATTATGTCGAATCTAAAGTGGACTTGATAGGGGGGGATCCAGTTTTCACGTAGTGCCCAGAAAGTGTAGTTGCTTGTGAGTGTAGATTAACCCCTAGCTGTGGTGTATAAAGTGACAAAGATGTAGATATGTGTGCAGAACTTTTAAGGTTCAAGAACAATAAAATTGATATTAGTTTGAGTAGGACACATTAAGGTGTATAAAAGTTTGCTGTCTAGTGAGGTAAGTTCTGGGGGTAGTTACAGGAATGTACTGTATCATATTGGGGGTCCCAATACAGCTTGTGGTGTCGCGTAAGGCAACCAGGGTGGATGGGTATGTAAAAGCGTATGTCAAAAGAGGCCATAGAACAAGAGCAGGCAAATAAGCAAAAAGGAAAGGTTAGTAAAACAAGTAATTCCCCTAATATTCAGGTAATAATTGTACACATCTCTGGAATCAGCTAAAACTTGCTAAACATAAAAGAAAATTAAGCTCAAAGCTGAGCAGCTATAGCATTCCCAGAGCTATAAAGGAGAAGCCTTCTATAATGCTGAACATGTGGAATAACCTTTCATAACATTAAAGCACATAGATAAAACAGAAATATGGTTTCAGTGATCTCCATCCTATTATACTGTCAATCCTGTTACAAGAAATGAGTGGACTTTAAAAATATGTATAGGCATACTAGCAGAACCAGGGCTATCCAATATCCTTAGGGGCTTAACTAGGTGAGAAGGGGTAGTATTGAGTTAGTGGGAGATATGGCTAAGTTCCTCATGATACTAAAATTCTACAATATCCCTAGGAGACTTGTAGCTATATATAGGAGAGGTGCAACTGTGTAAAAAAAATATGAACATTATTTAGTTAGAGTAAATCCAGAAAGGTCATCTAGTTGTCAAGACATAAAACAAAGAGCTAGGCAACCATAAAAGAGACTATAAGGATTACATATAAGGAGAGATCTTCTCTGAACTTGTGTTGAAATGGTAGAATGTCATCTGGTCCCAGCTTTAAGAGAATAGTCTCAAAATACCACTATGATCTATCTATTGCAACTTCTATATTTAGGAAAGAGGATTTTTAACTGAGGGATATACCTAAAACAAGTAAATGGAGGCATTAGTGTAAACCATATAAATTAGAGTGCTAGTCGAGATGCCAACAATGCTTGAGCCTTTATGAGCAACTTGTAAGCTTAGCTCAAATGGTCATAAGAGGATGTACTCTGAAATCTCAGCTGCAGCTCAGAGGGATACCACTATGAGTGTATGATTGATGTTTGTTAGCTGCAACCTATTTCTAAGCAGATGATAAAAACCCATGCCAGTGCAATTCAATATCCCCATCAAACCCACTCATCATAGAGGCTTACCCCTATTCACTAATATGGAAGTGGTCTACACTCAAACAGTTACTAACCCTATAGCTAACAGACATACATTTCTAAGGTACATAGAGCAATAATATACAGATTTGTGCTAGGGCATGCAATCCTTAATAGCTTTGTACCAATGTACAGTCTATTCTTAACTTTTAACAACCATGAGGGATAACCAATTTCCAGGAGAGAAAGAAGGAAACATGTTTCACATGTAAATAATTAACGATAGTAGGCTACACAGTTTGTGAGAGATCTGGTGTCCTTATGATGCAAGCTCAAGCACACTGCTGTCATATTATTCAGCACAAGTGGACAGATGGAATAGTCAGGTCAGCACTTTACCACAGACAGTGCACTTCCACGTTAGATGATCCGCAATAGCAATGCGGTATCCAGTACACAGCTTAAGTATAAGTAAATAGAATAAAGTAAGACTCAACGCATTGTACCAACTTCACACCGCACTTCAGGAGCTCAGTGTAAAACGCAAAACGGTGTGAATTGGTAGTCAGGACGCTGTTCAGAATCATATTATCCCACTCCGGTCCTGGTCATTTATTTTTGACGTGTTCCCTCACATAATCTCTGCTTAAAGGGATAGTAAACCTAAAATTAAACTTTAATTTTTCTTATTGGGCATATATTTTTAAACCAGTTTTCAATTTACATTTTTCATCAACAGGAGCTTACAGATGCAGAGCACACAACTTGTAATCTAGAGCCCACTGTATTGCTATAAACCAAAAGTTAGAATGCTAGTTATTGAAAAAAAAAAAGGAGCAGGGCAACTGTTTGAGACAGTGACTAACACGATAAATACATTAAACACCTTGTAATTACAAGATATTTCCGTTGCATTGCTATAGAATAGCATATCAGCCAAGAAAAAACATTTGAAAATAAATTCACTTCTTCTTTGATGCAATTGTTTTTTAATATCTTAATACCGTTTGCATGCCTGCATTGTATGGCAGGTGTTCTCTACTGAAGCCAGTTAGGGACAGATGTTTAGCAGACTTAGCTCTCAGACCTCTGCAGTGTGTATTTCAAATTCAATTTCTGATAAATAGAATGTCCCCATTTTGCAAGGGTAAATTACATGAAAAGGAGCAAAATAACGGCTAGATTTAGAGTTTTGTCGGTAAGGACCCGCGTAGCTAACGCCGGCTTTTTTCTGGCCGCACCATAAAAACAACTCTGGTATTGAGAGTCCACATAAAGGCTGCGTTAGGCTCCAAAAAAGGAGCGTAGAGCATATTTAAAGCAGCTTCAACTCTCGATACCAGAGTTGCTTACGGACGCGGCCAGCCTCAAAAACGTGCTCGTGCACGATTCCCCCATAGGAAACAATGGGGCTGTTTGAGCTGAAAAAAAAACTAACACCTGCAAAAAAGCCGCATTCAGCTCCTAACGCAGCCCCATTGTTTGCTATGTGGAAACACTTCCTACGTCTGCACCTAACACCCTAACATGTACCCCGAGTCTAAACACCCCTAGCCTTACACTTATTAACCCCTGCATATTATTATTAACCCCTAATCTGCCGCTCCGTAAACCGCCGCTACTTACATTATCCCTATGTACCCCTAATCTGCTGCCCTAACATCGCCGACCCCTATATTATATTTATTAACCCCTAATCTGCCCCCCACAACGTCGCCTCCACCTGCCTACACTTATTAACCCCTAATCTGCCGAGCAGACCTGAGCGCTACTATCATAAAGTTATTAACCCCTAATCCGCCTCACTAACCCTATAATAAATAGTATTAACCCCTAATCTGCCCTCCCTAACATCGCCGACACCTAACTTCAATTATTAACCCCTAATCTGCCGACTGGAGCTCACCGCTATTCTAATAAATGTATTAACCCCTAAAGCTAAGTCTAACCCTAACACTAACACCCCCCTAAATTAAATATAATTTACATCTAACGAAATTAATTATCTCTTATTAAATACATTATTCCTATTTAAAGCTAAATACTTAACTGTAAAATAAATCCTAATATAGCTACACTATAAATTATAATTATATTATAGCTATTTTAGGATTAATATTTATTTTACAGGTAACTTTGTAATTATTTTTACCAGGTACAATAGCTATTAAATAGTTAAGAACTATTTAATAGTTACCTAGTTAAAATAATAACAAAATTACCTGTAAAATAAATCCTAACCTAAGTTACAATTAAACCTAACACTACACTATCATTAAAATAATTAAATAAAATATCTACAATTACCTACAATTAAACCTAACACTACACTATCAATACATTAATTAAATACAATATCTATCAATATATCAATATATAATATATCAATAACTACAATGAAATAAACTAACTAAAGTACAAAAAATAAAAAAGAACTAAGTTACAAAAAATAAAAAAATATTTACAAACATAAGGAAAATCTTACAACAATTTTAAACTAATTACACCTACTCTAAGCCCCCTAATAAAATAACAAAGACCCCCAAAATAAAAAATGCCCTACCCTATTCTAAATTACTAAAGTTCAAAGCTCTTTTACCTTACCAGCCCTGAACAGGGCCCTTTGCGGGGCATGCCGCAGCTTTAGTTCAGCTCTTTTGCCTGTAAAAAAAAACATACAATACCCCCCCCACATTACAACCCACCACCCACATACCCCTAATCTAACCCAAACCCCCCTTAAATAAACCTAACACTAAGCCCCTGAAGATCATCCTACCTTGTCTTCACCTCACCGGGTATCACACCGATCCGTCCTGGCTCCGATATCTTCATCCAACCCAAGCGGGGGCTAGACATCCACTGAAGAAGTCCAGAAGAGGCTCCAAAGTCTTCATCCTATCCAGGAAGAAGAGTAGATCCGGACCGGCAACCATCTTCTTCCAAGCGGCATCTTCTATCTTCATCCGATGAGGACCGGCTCCATCCTGAAGACCTCCACCGCGGACCCATCTTCATCCGGCGACGTCCAACTGAAGAATGACGGTTCCTTTAAGGGACGTCATCCAAGATGGCGTCCCTCGAATTCCGATTGGCTGATAGGATTCTATCAGCCAATCGAAATTAAGGTAGGAATATTCTGATGGATTCAGTCAATCAGAATCAAGTTCAATCCGATTGGCTGATCCAATCAGCCAATCAGATTGAGCTTGCATTCTATTGGCTGTTCTGATCAGCCAATAGAATGCAAGCTCAATCTGATTGGCTGATTGGATCAGCCAATCGGATTAATCATTATTCTGATTGGCTGATTCCATCAGCCAATCAGAATATTCCTACCTTAATTCCGATTGGCTGATAGAATCCTATCAGCCAATCGGAATTTGAGGGACGCCATCTTGGATGACGTCCCTTAAAGGAACCGTCATTCTTCAGTTGGACGTCGCCGGATGAAGATGGGTCCGCGGTGGAGGTCTTCAGGATGGAGCCGGTCCTCATCGGATGAAGATAGAAGATGCCGCTTGGAAGATGATGGTTGCCGGTCCGGATCTACTCTTCTTCCCGGATAGGATGAAGACTTTGGAGCCTCTTCTGGACCTCTTCAGCCGCCGGAAGATGGATCGCCAGCCCCCGCTTGGGTTGGATGAAGATTTTGGAGCCAAGACGGATCGGTGAACCTGGTATGGTGAAGACAAGGTACGATGATCTTCAGGGGCTTAGTGTTAGGTTTATTTAAGGGGGGTTTGGGTTAGATTAGGGGTATGTGGGTGGTGGGTTGTAATGTTGGGGGGGGGTATTGTATGTTTTTTTTTTACAGGCAAAAGAGCTGAACTTCTTGGGGCATGCCCCGCAAAGGGCCCTGTTCAGGGCTGGTAAGGTAAAAGAGCTTTGAACTTTTGTAATTTAGAATAGGGTAGGGCATTTTTTTATTTTGGGGGGCTTTGTTATTTTATTAGGGGGCTTAGAGTAGGTGTAATTAGTTTAAAATTTTTGTAATATTTTTCTTATGTTTGTAAATATTTTTTTATTTTTTGTTACTTAGTTCTTTTTTATTTTTTGTACTTTAGTTAGTTTATTTCATTGTAGTTATTTGTAGGTATTGTATTTAATTTATTTATTGATAGTGTAGTGTTAGGTTTAATTGTAACTTAGGTTAGGATTTATTTTACAGGTAAATTTGTAATTATTTTAACTATTTTAGCTATTAAATAGTTCTTAACTATTTAATAGCTATTGTACCTGGTTAAAATAAATACAAAGTTACCTGTAAAATAAATATTAATCCTAAAATAGCTATAATATAATTATAATTTATGTTGTAGCTATATTAGGATTTATTTTACAGGTAAGTATTTAGCTTTAAATAGGAATAATTTATTTAATAAGAGTTAATTAATTTCGTTAGATTAAAATTATATTTAATTTAGGGGGGTGTTAGTGTTAGGGTTAGACTTAGCTTTAGGGGTTAATACATTTATTAGAATAGCGGCGAGATTCGGTCGGCAGATTAGGGGTTAATAATTGAAGTTAGGTGTCGGCGATGTTAGGGAGGGCAGGTTAGGGGTTAATATATATAATATAGGGGTCGGTGGTGTTAGGGGCAGCAGATTAGGGGTACATAGCTATAATGTAGCTGGCGGCTCTTTGCGGTCGGCAGATTAGGGGTTAATTATTGTAGGTAGGTGGCGGCGACGTTGTGGGGGGCAGGTTAGGGGTTAATAAATATAATATAGGGGTCGGCGATGTTAGGGCAGCAGATTAGGGGTACATAGGGATAATGTAGCTTGCGGCGGCGTGCGGACGGCAGATTAGGGGTTAATAAGTGTAGGTAGCTGGCGGCGACGTTGTGGGGGGCAGATTAGGGGTTAATAAATATAATATAGGGGTCGGCGGTGTTAGGGGCAGCAGATTAGGGGTACATAAGGATAACGTAGGTGGCGGTCGGCAGATTAGGGGTTAAAAAAATTTAGTCGAGTTGCGACGATGTGGGGGGACCTCTGTTTAGGGGTACATAGGTAGTTTATGGGTGTTAGTGTACTTTAGAGTACAGTAGTTAAGAGCTTTATGAACCGGCGTTAGCCCAGAAAGCTCTTAACTACTGACTTTTTTCTGCGGCTGGAGTTTTGTCGTTAGATTTCTAACGCTCACTTCAGACACGACTCTAAATACCGGAGTTAGAAAAATCCCATTGAAAAGATAGGATACGCAATTTACGTAAGGGGATCTGCGGTATGGAAAAGTCGCGGCTGAAAAGTGAGCGTTAGACCCTTTTTTGAGTGACTCCAAATACCGGAGGTAGCCTAAAACCAGCGTTAGGAGCCTCTAACGCTGGTTTTCACCACTACCGCCAAACTCCAAATCTAGGCCTAAGTAATTAAAGTATAACGCAATTGTTTTTTACTTTGTATACAAACAATTTTTATATGGAAATCTCAAGGTGTTTACTGTGCTTTTCATGTTTTTATAGACATGGCTCCAAAAAAGCAAAAGGGAGGAGCGGAGAAAAAAAGAGAGAAATATAAGAAGTCTTTAGAAGCTGATTCACAAAATTGTTCAAAAATGACTGATATGTTCAGCTCTCCTGTACAGAGTTCCAGTACGTCCATACCTGGGACAAGTAGAGAGTCAGTGTGCACTGAAGCAATGCCACCAATACAAGAAGAGCAAATGGAATTTATAGATGAAGAATCGGAAATAGGCCCATGGGAACAACGAGAATTAGAGCTCAGCAGGTCAATAGAGGATCAGACAGTTGCGACTGCTCCTGATGAAGATGTCACAATAGATCCATCATTTGATTATTTTGTTCGTCCAAATAAAAATCAACTTGACCTTTTTTTCAAATACCATCCACAGCAAGACATCACGGACCAAGTCCAAAAAAAAGCAATAAAGCGTAAAGATGGAACAATCTGCAAATGGCTAACCTACTGCAAACAACGCAAAGCTATGTATTTCTCTGTTTGTATGGCCTTTTCAAAACCCAATGAAACAAATACTTTTATTGAAGGAATGACCGATAAGAGGCACATTCTACAAAGGATTCAAGAGCATGAGAAAAGTACTATGCACAATGCTTGTGCAGAATCATATTTTTTTAAATCCAGTGGTGCTGGTGTTGATGATCTTCTTTTTTTCAATCAAATGTCT
This sequence comes from Bombina bombina, assembly GCF_027579735.1. Lineage (NCBI taxonomy): Eukaryota > Metazoa > Chordata > Amphibia > Anura > Bombinatoridae > Bombina > Bombina bombina. The sequence goes on along the minus strand of NC_069501.1, from coordinate 511,731,519 downwards.
GTACGGCGCGAGCAAGTACGAAACAGACGCCAAGTACTACAAAGGGTGGTAGACATTATGAAAGTTATAGGAAAACGAGGATTGAGTTATAGAGGAGATAAAGATGAGTCCGCAATCAGTTTAGATAACAAAAATAAAGATCATGGGACTTTTTTGGAGTTGATTCTACTTCTTAGCAAGTATGACATTTGTCTAAGAGATCATGTCAATAAGTGCATAGAAAACAGCAAAAAGATACACTCTTCTGGAGGAAAAGGTAGAGGATCATTGATAACATTACTCTCAAAAACCACTGTGAACAAAGTAATAGAAGCTATTCGACAGTTAATACAAGAGATCATCTGCAGAGAAGTAAGGGAAGCTGGCATGTTTTCACTACAGCTTGACACAACCCAGGATATCACCAGCAAAGAACAGTGCTCTATTATTGTTCGCTATGAAACTGATCGCATCAATGAAAAGCTTCTTGCAGTTGTAGATTGTGAGTCTTCTACTGGACAAAGCATGTTTAACTTGCTAATGCAAGTTATAAAATCTTGTGACCTTAACATAAAACTATGCATTGGTAATTCAACTGATGGGGCAGCGAATATGCAGGGCCAATACAATGGTTTAACAGCTTGGCTATCAAAAGAATCTCCAGACCAAATTCATGTCTGGTGTTATGCACATATATTGAATCTGGTACTAGGGAATACCACAAAAGTTGTGATTGAAAGTGCTTCATTATTTAGCTTATTGCATGATGTTGCAGTATTTATTCATGATTCTTACCAGCGAATGAATATATGGGAAGAGGTTAGTCAGGATCCTCATCATCGAAGACTGTCATTGATTGGTGAAACTCGCTGGTGGTCTAAAGATTCAGCTCTGAGAAAAGTGTTTGGTGGATTTTCAAATCCTGATTCCGCCTTGTATCTAAGTTTGATCTATACATTAAAAAGAGTTATAGAAAGTGGGACATTAGTAAAACCAGATATGCGTGCAAAAGCAAAAGCCTACGTAGAAGCCCTGCTCAAATATGAGACTGTTATAACAGCTCAACTTTTTCTTCGAATATTTGAGCTGACATCACCTTTGTCAAAATATCTACAAACAAATCAAATGGATGTCTTAAAAGCTCATCAGATGGTACGGGGAACATATGAAAAATTAAAAACATTTTCAAGAGATTTTGAGTCTGTAAAGAAAGATGCTGATAGTTTTGTAACCTGGGCAAATGAAAAACTTGAAGAACAAGAAGATTATGAACTTGAAGTACAAACTGCACTACCGGAAAAAAGAATAAAAAAAGTAAAATGTATGGCTGGTGAGAAAGCAGTAGATGAACCCATTTCTGAAGCTGGTCGAGCTTATAAAGTTAAAGTCCACAATGTAATCTTGGACTTTTAACAACCATGAGGGATAACCAATTTCCAGGAGAGAAAGAAGGAAACATGTTTCACACGTAAATAATTAACGATAGTAGGCTACACAGTTTGTGAGAGATCTGGTGTCCTTATGATGCAAGCTCAAGCACACTGCTGTCATATTATTCAGCACAAGTGGACAGATGGAATAGTCAGGTCAGCACTTTACCACAGACAGTGCACTTCCACGTTAGATGATCCGCAATAGCAATGCGGTATCCAGTACACAGCTTAAGTTTAAGTAAATAGAATAAAGTAAGACTCAACGCATTGTACCAACTTCACACCGCACTTCAGGAGCTCAGTGTAAACGCAAAACGGTGTGAATTGGTAGTCAGGACGCTGTTCAGAATCATATTATCCCACTCCGGTCCTGGTCATTTATTTTTGACGTGTTCCCTCACATAATCTCTGCTTAAAGGGATAGTAAACCTAAAATTAAACTTTAATTTTTCTTATTGGGCATATATTTTTAAACCAGTTTTCAATTTACATTTTTCATCAACAGGAGCTTACAGATGCAGAGCACACAACTTGTAATCTAGAGCCCAATGTATTGCTATAAACCAAAAGTTAGAATGCTAGTTATTGAAAAAAAAAAGGAGCAGGGCAACTGTTTGAGACAGTGACTAACACGATAAATACATTAAACACCTTGTAATTACAAGATATTTCCGTTGCATTGCTATAGAATAGCATATCAGCCAAGAAAAAACATTTGAAAATAAATTCACTTCTTCTTTGATGCAATTGTTTTTTAATATCTTAATACCGTTTGCATGCCTGCATTGTATGGCAGGTGTTCTCTACTGAAGCCAGTTAGGGACAGATGTTTAGCAGACTTAGCTCTCAGACCTCTGCAGTGTGTATTTCAAATTCAATTTCTGATAAATAGAATGTCCCCATTTTGCAAGGGTAAATTACATGAAAAGGAGCAAAATAACGGCTAGATTTAGAGTTTTGTCGGTAAGGACCCGCGTAGCTAACGCCGGCTTTTTTCTGGCCGCACCATAAAAACAACTCTGGTATTGAGAGTCCACATAAAGGCTGCGTTAGGCTCCAAAAAAGGAGCGTAGAGCATATTTAAAGCAGCTTCAACTCTCGATACCAGAGTTGCTTACGGACGCGGCCAGCCTCAAAAACGTGCTCGTGCACGATTCCCCCATAGGAAACAATGGGGCTGTTTGAGCTGAAAAAAAACTAACACCTGCAAAAAAGCCGCATTCAGCTCCTAACGCAGCCCCATTGTTTGCTATGTGGAAACACTTCCTACGTCTGCACCTAACACCCTAACATGTACCCCGAGTCTAAACACCCCTAGCCTTACACTTATTAACCCCTGCATATTATTATTAACCCCTAATCTGCCGCTCCGTAAACCGCCGCTACTTACATTATCCCTATGTACCCCTAATCTGCTGCCCTAACATCGCCGACCCCTATATTATATTTATTAACCCCTAATCTGCCCCCCACAACGTCGCCTCCACCTGCCTACACTTATTAACCCCTAATCTGCCGAGCAGACCTGAGCGCTACTATCATAAAGTTATTAACCCCTAATCCGCCTCACTAACCCTATAATAAATAGTATTAACCCCTAATCTGCCCTCCCTAACATCGCCGACACCTAACTTCAATTATTAACCCCTAATCTGCCGACTGGAGCTCACCGCTATTCTAATAAATGTATTAACCCCTAAAGCTAAGTCTAACCCTAACACTAACACCCCCCTAAGTTAAATATAATTTACATCTAACGAAATTAATTATCTCTTATTAAATACATTATTCCTATTTAAAGCTAAATACTTAACTGTAAAATAAATCCTAATATAGCTACACTATAAATTATAATTATATTATAGCTATTTTAGGATTAATATTTATTTTACAGGTAACTTTGTAATTATTTTAACCAGGTACAATAGCTATTAAATAGTTAAGAACTATTTAATAGTTACCTAGTTAAAATAATAACAAAATTACCTGTAAAATAAATCCTAACCTAAGTTACAATTAAACCTAACACTACACTATCATTAAAATAATTAAATAAAATATCTACAATTACCTACAATTAAACCTAACACTACACTATCAATACATTAATTAAATACAATATCTATCAATATATCAATATATAATATATCAATAACTACAATGAAATAAACTAACTAAAGTACAAAAAATAAAAAAGAACTAAGTTACAAAAAATAAAAAAATATTTACAAACATAAGGAAAATCTTACAACAATTTTAAACTAATTACACCTACTCTAAGCCCCCTAATAAAATAACAAAGACCCCCAAAATAAAAAATGCCCTACCCTATTCTAAATTACTAAAGTTCAAAGCTCTTTTACCTTACCAGCCCTGAACAGGGCCCTTTGCGGGGCATGCCGCAGCTTTAGTTCAGCTCTTTTGCCTGTAAAAAAAAACATACAATACCCCCCCCCACATTACAACCCACCACCCACATACCCCTAATCTAACCCAAACCCCCCTTAAATAAACCTAACACTAAGCCCCTGAAGATCATCCTACCTTGTCTTCACCTCACCGGGTATCACACCGATCCGTCCTGGCTCCGATATCTTCATCCAACCCAAGCGGGGGCTAGACATCCACTGAAGAAGTCCAGAAGAGGCTCCAAAGTCTTCATCCTATCCGGGAAGAAGAGTAGATCCGGACCGGCAACCATCTTCTTCCAAGCGGCATCTTCTATCTTCATCCGATGAGGACCGGCTCCATCCTGAAGACCTCCACCGCGGACCCATCTTCATCCGGCGACGTCCAACTGAAGAATGACGGTTCCTTTAAGGGACGTCATCCAAGATGGCGTCCCTCGAATTCCGATTGGCTGATAGGATTCTATCAGCCAATCGAAATTAAGGTAGGAATATTCTGATGGAATCAGTCAATCAGAATCAAGTTCAATCCGATTGGCTGATCCAATCAGCCAATCAGATTGAGCTTGCATTCTATTGGCTGTTCTGATCAGCCAATAGAATGCAAGCTCAATCTGATTGGCTGATTGGATCAGCCAATCGGATTAATCATTATTCTGATTGGCTGATTCCATCAGCCAATCAGAATATTCCTACCTTAATTCCGATTGGCTGATAGAATCCTATCAGCCAATCGGAATTTGAGGGACGCCATCTTGGATGACGTCCCTTAAAGGAACCGTCATTCTTCAGTTGGACGTCGCCGGATGAAGATGGGTCCGCGGTGGAGGTCTTCAGGATGGAGCCGGTCCTCATCGGATGAAGATAGAAGATGCCGCTTGGAAGATGATGGTTGCCGGTCCGGATCTACTCTTCTTCCCGGATAGGATGAAGACTTTGGAGCCTCTTCTGGACCTCTTCAGCCGCCGGAAGATGGATCGCCAGCCCCCGCTTGGGTTGGATGAAGATTTTGGAGCCAAGACGGATCGGTGAACCTGGTATGGTGAAGACAAGGTACGATGATCTTCAGGGGCTTAGTGTTAGGTTTATTTAAGGGGGGTTTGGGTTAGATTAGGGGTATGTGGGTGGTGGGTTGTAATGTTGGGGGGGGGTATTGTATGTTTTTTTTTTACAGGCAAAAGAGCTGAACTTCTTGGGGCATGCCCCGCAAAGGGCCCTGTTCAGGGCTGGTAAGGTAAAAGAGCTTTGAACTTTTGTAATTTAGAATAGGGTAGGGCATTTTTTTTATTTTGGGGGGCTTTGTTATTTTATTAGGGGGCTTAGAGTAGGTGTAATTAGTTTAAAATTTTTGTAATATTTTTCTTATGTTTGTAAATATTTTTTTATTTTTTGTTACTTAGTTCTTTTTTATTTTTTGTACTTTAGTTAGTTTATTTCATTGTAGTTATTTGTAGGTATTGTATTTAATTTATTTATTGATAGTGTAGTGTTAGGTTTAATTGTAACTTAGGTTAGGATTTATTTTACAGGTAAATTTGTAATTATTTTAACTATTTTAGCTATTAAATAGTTCTTAACTATTTAATAGCTATTGTACCTGGTTAAAATAAATACAAAGTTACCTGTAAAATAAATATTAATCCTAAAATAGCTATAATATAATTATAATTTATGTTGTAGCTATATTAGGATTTATTTTACAGGTAAGTATTTAGCTTTAAATAGGAATAATTTATTTAATAAGAGTTAATTAATTTCGTTAGATTAAAATTATATTTAATTTAGGGGGGTGTTAGTGTTAGGGTTAGACTTAGCTTTAGGGGTTAATACATTTATTAGAATAGCGGCGAGATTCGGTCGGCAGATTAGGGGTTAATAATTGAAGTTAGGTGTCGGCGATGTTAGGGAGGGCAGGTTAGGGGTTAATATATATAATATAGGGGTCGGTGGTGTTAGGGGCAGCAGATTAGGGGTACATAGCTATAATGTAGCTGGCGGCTCTTTGCGGTCGGCAGATTAGGGGTTAATTATTGTAGGTAGGTGGCGGCGACGTTGTGGGGGGCAGGTTAGGGGTTAATAAATATAATATAGGGGTCGGCGATGTTAGGGCAGCAGATTAGGGGTACATAGGGATAATGTAGCTTGCGGCGGCGTGCGGACGGCAGATTAGGGGTTAATAAGTGTAGGTAGCTGGCGGCGACGTTGTGGGGGGCAGATTAGGGGTTAATAAATATAATATAGGGGTCGGCGGTGTTAGGGGCAGCAGATTAGGGGTACATAAGGATAACGTAGGTGGCGGTCGGCAGATTAGGGGTTAAAAAAATTTAGTCGAGTTGCGACGATGTGGGGGGACCTCTGTTTAGGGGTACATAGGTAGTTTATGGGTGTTAGTGTACTTTAGAGTACAGTAGTTAAGAGCTTTATGAACCGGCGTTAGCCCAGAAAGCTCTTAACTACTGCCTTTTTTCTGCGGCTGGAGTTTTGTCGTTAGATTTCTAACGCTCACTTCAGACACGACTCTAAATACCGGAGTTAGAAAAATCCCATTGAAAAGATAGGATACGCAATTTACGTAAGGGGATCTGCGGTATGGAAAAGTCGCGGCTGAAAAGTGAGCGTTAGACCCTTTTTTGAGTGACTCCAAATACCGGAGGTAGCCTAAAACCAGCGTTAGGAGCCTCTAACGCTGGTTTTCACCACTACCGCCAAACTCCAAATCTAGGCCTAAGTAATTAAAGTATAACGCAATTGTTTTTTACTTTGTATACAAACAATTTTTATATGGAAATCTCAAGGTGTTTACTGTGCTTTTCATGTTTTTATAGACATGGCTCCAAAAAAGCAAAAGGGAGGAGCGGAGAAAAAAAGAGAGAAATATAAGAAGTCTTTAGAAGCTGATTCACAAAATTGTTCAAAAATGACTGATATGTTCAGCTCTCCTGTACAGAGTTCCAGTACGTCCATACCTGGGACAAGTAGAGAGTCAGTGTGCACTGAAGCAATGCCACCAATACAAGAAGAGCAAATGGAATTTATAGATGAAGAATCGGAAATAGGCCCATGGGAACAACGAGAATTAGAGCTCAGCAGGTCATTAGAGGATCAGACAGTTGCGACTGCTCCTGATGAAGATGTCACAATAGATCCATCATTTGATTATTTTGTTCGTCCAAATAAAAATCAACTTGACCTTTTTTTCAAATACCATCCACAGCAAGACATCACGGACCAAGTCCAAAAAAAAGCAATAAAGCGTAAAGATGGAACAATCTGCAAATGGCTAACCTACTGCAAACAACGCAAAGCTATGTATTTCTCTGTTTGTATGGCCTTTTCAAAACCCAATGAAACAAATACTTTTATTGAAGGAATGACCGATAAGAGGCACATTCTACAAAGGATTCAAGAGCATGAGAAAAGTACTATGCACAATGCTTGTGCAGAATCATATTTTTTTAAATCCAGTGGTGCTGGTGTTGATGATCTTCTTTTTTTCAATCAAATGTCTGTACGGCGCGAGCAAGTACGAAACAGACGCCAAGTACTACAAAGGGTGGTAGACATTATGAAAGTTATAGGAAAACGAGGATTGAGTTATAGAGGAGATAAAGATGAGTCCGCAATCAGTTTAGATAACAAAAATAAAGATCATGGGACTTTTTTGGAGTTGATTCTACTTCTTAGCAAGTATGACATTTGTCTAAGAGATCATGTCAATAAGTGCATAGAAAACAGCAAAAAGATACACTCTTCTGGAGGAAAAGGTAGAGGATCATTGATAACATTACTCTCAAAAACCACTGTGAACAAAGTAATAGAAGCTATTCGACAGTTAATACAAGAGATCATCTGCAGAGAAGTAAGGGAAGCTGGCATGTTTTCACTACAGCTTGACACAACCCAGGATATCACCAGCAAAGAACAGTGCTCTATTATTGTTCGCTATGAAACTGATCGCATCAATGAAAAGCTTCTTGCAGTTGTAGATTGTGAGTCTTCTACTGGACAAAGCATGTTTAACTTGCTAATGCAAGTTATAAAATCTTGTGACCTTAACATAAAACTATGCATTGGTAATTCAACTGATGGGGCAGCGAATATGCAGGGCCAATACAATGGTTTAACAGCTTGGCTATCGAAAGAATCTCCAGACCAAATTCATGTCTGGTGTTATGCACATATATTGAATCTGGTACTAGGGAATACCACAAAAGTTGTGATTGAAAGTGCTTCATTATTTAGCTTATTGCATGATGTTGCAGTATTTATTCATGATTCTTACCAGCGAATGAATATATGGGAAGAGGTTAGTCAGGATCCTCATCATCGAAGACTGTCATTGATTGGTGAAACTCGCTGGTGGTCTAAAGATTCAGCTCTGAGAAAAGTGTTTGGTGGATTTTCAAATCCTGATTCCGCCTTGTATCTAAGTTTGATCTATACATTAAAATGAGTTATAGAAAGTGGGACATTAGTAAAACCAGATATGCGTGCAAAAGCAAAAGCCTACGTAGAAGCCCTGCTCAAATATGAGACTGTTATAACAGCTCAACTTTTTCTTCGAATATTTGAGCTGACATCACCTTTGTCAAAATATCTACAAACAAATCAAATGGATGTCTTAAAAGCTCATCAGATGGTACGGGGAACATATGAAAAATTAAAAACATTTTCAAGAGATTTTGAGTCTGTAAAGAAAGATGCTGATAGTTTTGTAACCTGGGCAAATGAAAAACTTGAAGAACAAGAAGATTATGAACTTGAAGTACAAACTGCACTACCGGAAAAAAGAATAAAAAAAGTAAAATGTATGGCTGGTGAGAAAGCAGTAGATGAACCCATTTCTGAAGCTGGTCGAGCTTATAAAGTTAAAGTCCACAATGTAATCTTGGACTTTTAACAACCATGAGGGATAACCAATTTCCAGGAGAGAAAGAAGGAAACATGTTTCACACGTAAATAATTAACGATAGTAGGCTACACAGTTTGTGAGAGATCTGGTGTCCTTATGATGCAAGCTCAAGCACACTGCTGTCATATTATTCAGCACAAGTGGACAGATGGAATAGTCAGGTCAGCACTTTACCACAGACAGTGCACTTCCACGTTAGATGATCCGCAATAGCAATGCGGTATCCAGTACACAGCTTAAGTTTAAGTAAATAGAATAAAGTAAGACTCAACGCATTGTACCAACTTCACACCGCACTTCAGGAGCTCAGTGTAAAACGCAAAACGGTGTGAATTGGTAGTCAGGACGCTGTTCAGAATCATATTATCCCACTCCGGTCCTGGTCATTTATTTTTGACGTGTTCCCTCACATAATCTCTGCTTAAAGGGATAGTAAACCTAAAATTAAACTTTAATTTTTCTTATTGGGCATATATTTTTAAACCAGTTTTCAATTTACATTTTTCATCAACAGGAGCTTACAGATGCAGAGCACACAACTTGTAATCTAGAGCCCAATGTATTGCTATAAACCAAAAGTTAGAATGCTAGTTATTGAAAAAAAAAAGGAGCAGGGCAACTGTTTGAGACAGTGACTAACACGATAAATACATTAAACACCTTGTAATTACAAGATATTTCCGTTGCATTGCTATAGAATAGCATATCAGCCAAGAAAAAACATTTGAAAATAAATTCACTTCTTCTTTGATGCAATTGTTTTTTAATATCTTAATACCGTTTGCATGCCTGCATTGTATGGCAGGTGTTCTCTACTGAAGCCAGTTAGGGACAGATGTTTAGCAGACTTAGCTCTCAGACCTCTGCAGTGTGTATTTCAAATTCAATTTCTGATAAATAGAATGTCCCCATTTTGCAAGGGTAAATTACATGAAAAGGAGCAAAATAACGGCTAGATTTAGAGTTTTGTCGGTAAGGACCCGCGTAGCTAACGCCGGCTTTTTTCTGGCCGCACCATAAAAACAACTCTGGTATTGAGAGTCCACATAAAGGCTGCGTTAGGCTCCAAAAAAGGAGCGTAGAGCATATTTAAAGCAGCTTCAACTCTCGATACCAGAGTTGCTTATGGACGCGGCCAGCCTCAAAAACGTGCTCGTGCACGATTCCCCCATAGGAAACAATGGGGCTGTTTGAGCTGAAAAAAAACCTAACACCTGCAAAAAAGCCACGTTCAGCTCCTAACTCAGCCCCATTGTTTGCTATGCGGAAACACTTCCTACGTCTGCAACTAACACCCTAACATGTACCCCGAGTCTAAACACCCCTAGCCTTACACTTATTAACCCCTAATCTGCCGTCCCCGCTATCGCTGACCCCTGCATATTATTATTAACCCCTAATCTGCCGCTCCGTAAACCGCCGCTACTTACATTATCCCTATGTACCCCTAATCTGCTGCCCTAACATCGCCGACCCCTATATTATATTTATTAACCCCTAATCTGCCCCCCACAACGTCGCCTCCACCTGCCTACACTTATTAACCCCTAATCTGCCGAGCGGACCTGAGCGCTACTATCATAAAGTTATTAACCCCTAATCCGCCTCACTAACCCTATAATAAATAGTATTAACCCCTAATCTGCCCTCCCTAATATCGCCAACACCTAACTTCAATTATTAACCCCTAATCTGCCGACTGGAGCTCACCGCTATTCTAATAAATGTATTAACCCCTAAAACTAAGTCTAACCCTAACACTAACACCCCCCTAAGTTAAATATAATTTACATCTAACGAAATTAATTATCTCTTATTAAATAAATTATTCCTATTTAAAGCTAAATACTTAACTGTAAAATAAATCCTAATATAGCTACACTATAAATTATAATTATATTATAGCTATTTTAGGATTAATATTTATTTTACAGGTAACTTTGCAATTATTTTAACCAGGTACAATAGCTATTAAATAGTTAAGAACTATTTAATAGTTACCTAGTTAAAATAATAACAAAATTACCTGTAAAATAAATCCTAACCTAAGTTACAATTAAACCTAACACTACACTATCATTAAATTAATTAAATAAAATATCTACAATTACCTACAATTAAACCTAACACTACACTATCAATACATTAATTAAATACAATATCTACAAATAACTACAATGAAATAAACTAACTAAAGTTCAAAAAATAAAAAAGAACTAAGTTACAAAAAATAAAAAAATATTTACAAACATAAGGAAAATCTTACAACAATTTTAAACTAATTACACCTACTCTAAGCCCCCTAATAAAATAACAAAGCCCCCCAAAATAAAAAATGCCCTACCCTATTCTAAATTACTAAAGTTCAAAGCTCTTTTACCTTACCAGCCCTGAACAGGGCCCTTTGCGGGGCATGCCGCAGCTTCAGTTCAGCTCTTTTGCCTGTAAAAAAAAACATACAATACCCCCCCCCACATTACAACCCACCACCCACATACCCCTAATCTAACCCAAACCCCCCTTAAATAAACCTAACACTAAGCCCCTGAAGATCATCCTACCTTGTCTTCACCTCACCGGGTATCACACCGATCCGTCCTGGCTCCGATATCTTCATCCAACCCAAGCGGGGGCTAGACATCCACTGAAGAAGTCCAGAAGAGGCTCCAAAGTCTTCATCCTATCCGGGAAGAAGAGTAGATCCGGACCGGCAACCATCTTCTTCCAAGCGGCATCTTCTATCTTCATCCGATGAGGACCGGCTCCATCCTGAAGACCTCCACCGCGGACCCATCTTCATCCGGCGACGTCCAACTGAAGAATGACGGTTCCTTTGAGGGACGTCATCCAAGATGAAAAAAAAAGAATAAAAAAAGTAAAATGTATGGCTGGTGAGAAAGCAGTAGATGAACCCATTTCTGAAGCTGGTCGAGCTTATAAAGTTAAAGTCCACAATGTAATCTTGGACATGGTCACAGAGAGCATGAATAGACGTTTTCTCAACTGTGGAGCTCTCTATGTTGACTTTGCTTGCTTGGAACCAAGCTCTTTTTCAGAAATTGCAAAATCTGGACTTCACCCACCAGCAATGGAAGAATTGAGTAAACGATTGGTTAAATTTGATGACAGTATATCTGCTGAGATTCTGCGTTCACAGCTAGTAAATTTTGCTTTGCAATGGGACAAGCTGAAAACATCACCACTTATACACTTGTGGAAGAAGTATCTACAGAAGACCAGGAATCTGATGATGCAGAAATAGAGCTGGTGAACAAGTCATGTTCAGCATGTAAAAACTGTGCAATTTGCTGCTATCTAATTCTACGTCGTTATAATTTGTTAACAGATGCTTATAATGTGATTGGCTTGGCCTACAAGTTTCTGCTGACACTCTCTTTCACTCAAGTTGCCTGTGAAAGAAGCTTCTCAACTTTAAAATACATCAAAAACCGTCTCAGAAGCTCTTTATCCCAGGAACATTTAAGCTCTTTTATGCTAATGGCAACAGAAAAGAATATACTTATGAGCCTTGATTCAGATGATGTCATTGACAAAGTTGCAGAAACTAGTGAACTTCTGCAAAAGCTGCTGAATCCCTAGTGAATATGATATTATCTGGCTGATTAGGCTGTGGGCATACCACAAATGTCTTAAACATAGATCTCTTTCCAAAAGGCAACTGTTTGTATAGTACAATTTATAGTTTGTTTTCTATTTAAGATGAGACATTTTTATAATATAAGGTTAAAAAAGGCAAAAGTCCTTTAAAATAAGCACTTTTTATTTTTTTATAAACAAATTGCACTTTAGAACCTTTTTGTTGCTGTTTAAAATAGAAAAATACACTTGTTTTAATGTGAATGTTTTAAGTTATGTGCACTAAATGCTTTGCGTTTATTTAATGTACCTTGTGTTGCAAATGAGTACTTTAAATGTCTTTGTCATTAAAAAGTAGCACTTTATTTTTGTTTTTGTTGTGTGTTTTTAAAAAAAATATATTTAACTTATTTTTTTCATACCAACCAATGGACAAAATGTATGATTAAATAAGGTATGGGGGGGGGGTTGGGCCTCTTTGCGCTAAAATGCCCTAGCCTCTTTTTGGTCCCAGTCCGGCCCTGAAGATACAAGATTTTAACACTCATTATCTGCTTGAGGTGTGTTTATATTTATTTATTTTTCTTAAAATATCAACTGTATTATATTTAATATCAGGCATGTGCTTGTAAAATAGATACTTTAACAAACACTCATGGGACTAATATTTTGTTTACATGTCCTAATATTGGAATGATTTATTTCTTATTATCTTACACTTGGATAGAGAATATGAAATATATATATATATATATATATATATATATATATATATATATATATATATATACAGTATATATACTGTGTATAGACATTCAAAAGACCAACAAACCTCCAGGCACCAGATTGATTATAAAATCCAATTTAATATAATGGTGATCACATAACCAACACAATAAAGAAATAGAAACAAATTTTAAAATCACGGCATCTTACTCCTGTTTTATATATAATGTATTTAAATAAATATATAGGCCTCCATTACATATGCAGCGTCGCCCGCAAAAGCCGTAGACGCCAGTTTTTACGCGATTTTGGTATCCTATATACAGCAACGCATATAAATGCGGCACATATAGTTCACCCGTCGCTTGCAATTTTTACTCCCATAGGCTAACATGGGACCGCGTCGTAAATTGGTATCCAATATCCAGCGCAAGGCCTTACGTGGTGAAAATGGAGAAATCTTACTCCATTTTTACCTCACCATAAAAGACAGCCGTAGCAGGCCTTGCGCTGAGTATGGGAGCACCGTAACTCCCGAAAATGCTAACACCTAACGCATGTGCAATGTCTATCTACCTGTCAACCGCAATCCCCCACCGCAATAACTAATAAACTCTATTAACCGCTAAACCGCCATAGCCCACAACGCAAGTAATAACTAAATTATTAACCCCTAAACCGCCATAGCCCACATAGCCTATTAAGTGTATTAACCCCTAATCTGCCACCGCCAACGTCGCCACCGCTATATTAGTTATTAACCCCTAAACCTAAGTCTAACCCTAACACCCCCCTAACAAATATTATTTAAATAAATCTAAATCAATTCACTATTATTAACTAAATAATTCCTATTTAAAACTAAATACTTACCTATAAAATAAACCCTAAGGCCTAGATTTAGAGTTCGGCGGTAGCCGTCAAAACCAGCGTTAGAGGCTCCTAACGCTGGTTTTGGCCGCCCGCTGGTATTTGGAGTCAGTGATTAAAGGGTCTAACGCTCACTTTACAGCCGCGACTTTTCCATACCGCAGATCCCCCTACGCCATTTGCGTAGCCTATCTTTTCAATGGGATCTTTCTAACGCTGGTATTTAGAGTCGTTTCTGCAGTGAGCGTTAGAGCTCTAACAACAAAACTCCAGCCGCCTGAAAATAGCAGGAGTTAAGAGCTTTCTGGCTAACGCCGGTTCATAAAGCTCTTAACTACTGTACCCTAAACTACACTAACACCCATAAACTACCTATGTACCCCTAAACCGAGGTCCCCCCACATCGCCGCCACTCGATTAAAATTTTTAACCCCTAATCTGCCGACCGCCACCTACGTTATACTTATGTACCCCTAATCTGCTGCCCCTAACATCGCCGACCCCTATGTTATATTTATTAACCCCTAATCTGCCCCCCACAACGTCGCCGACACCTACCTACACTTATTAACCCCTAATCTGCCGAGCGGACCTGAGCGCTACTATAATAAAGTTATTAACCCCTAATCCGCCTCACTAACCCTATCATAAATAGTATTAACCCCTAATCTGCCCTCCCTAACATCGCCGACACCTACCTTCAATTATTAACCCCTAATCTGCCGACCGGAGCTCACCGCTATTCTAATAAATGTATTAACCCCTAAAGCTAAGTCTAACCCTAACACTAACACCCCCCTAAGTTAAATATAATTTTTATCTAACGAAATAAATTAACTCTTATTAAATAAATGATTCCTATTTAAAGCTAAATACTTACCTGTAAAATAAATCCTAATATAGCTACAATATAAATTACATTTATATTATAGCTATTTTAGGATTAATATTTATTTTACAGGTAACTTTGTATTTATTTTAACCAGGTACAATAGCTATTAAATAGTTAAGAACTATTTAATAGTTACCTAGTTAAAATAATTACAAATTTACCTGTAAAATAAATCCTAACCTAAGATATAATTAAACCTAACACTACCCTATCAATAAAATAATTAAATAAACTACCTACAATTACCTACAATTAACCTAACACTACACTATCAATAAATTAATTAAACACAATTGCTACAAATAAATACAATTAAATAAACTATCTAAAGTACAAAAAATAAAAAAGAACTAAGTTACAGAAAATAAAAAAATATTTACAAACATAAGAAAAATATTACAACAATTTTAAACTAATTACACCTACTCTAAGCCCCCTAATAAAATAACAAAGACCCCCAAAATAAAAAATTCCCTACCCTATTCTAAATTTAAAAAGTTACAAGCTCTTTTACCTTACCAGCCCTGAACAGGGCCCTTTGCGGGGCATGCCCCAAGAAGTTCAGCTCTTTTGCCTGTAAAAGAAAACATACAATACCCCCCCCCCCCAACATTACAACCCACCACCCACATACCCCTAATCTAACCCAAACCCCCCTTAAATAAACCTAACACTAAGCCCCTGATGATCTTCCTACCTTGTCTTCACCATGCCAGGTTCACCAATCCGTCCTGGCTCCAAGATCTTCATCCAACCCAAGCGGGGGTTGGCGATCCATAATCCGGTGCTCCAAAGTCTTCCTCCTATCCGGCAAGAAGAGGACATCCGGACCGGCAAACATCTTCTCCAAGCGGCATCTTCTATGTTCTTCCATCCGATGACGACCGGCTCCATCTTGAAGACCTCCAGCGCGGATCCATCCTCTTCTTCCGACGACTAGACGACGAATGACGGTTCCTTTAAGGGACGTCATCCAAGATGGCGTCCCTCGAATTCCGATTGGCTGATAGGATTCTATCAGCCAATCGGAATTAAGGTAGGAATTTTCTGATTGGCTGATGGAATCAGCCAATCAGAATCAAGTTCAATCCGATTGGCTGATCCAATCAGCCAATCAGATTGAGCTCGCATTCTATTGGCTGTTCCGATCAGCCAATACAATGCGAGCTCAATCTGATTGGCTGATTGGATCAGCCAATCGGATTGAACTTGATTCTGATTGGCTGATTCCATCAGCCAATCAGAAAATTCCTACCTTAATTCCGATTGGCTGATAGAATCCTATCAGCCAATCGGAATTCGAGGGACGCCATCTTGGATGACGTCCCTTAAAGGAACCGTCATTCGTCGTCTAGTCGTCGGAAGAAGAGGATGGATCCGCGCTGGAGGTCTTCAAGATGGAGCCGGTCGTCATCGGATGGAAGAACATAGAAGATGCCGCTTGGAGAAGATGTTTGCCGGTCCGGATGTCCTCTTCTTGCCGGATAGGAGGAAGACTTTGGAGCACCGGATTATGGATCGCCAACCCCCGCTTGGGTTGGATGAAGATCTTGGAGCCAGGACGGATCGGTGAACCTGGCATGGTGAAGACAAGGTAGGAAGATCATCAGGGGCTTAGTGTTAGGTTTATTTAAGGGGGGTTTGGGTTAGATTAGGGGTATGTGGGTGGTGGGTTGTAATGTTGGGGGGGGGTATTGTATGTTTTCTTTTACAGGCAAAAGAGCTGAACTTCTTGGGGCATGCCCCGCAAAGGGCCCTGTTCAGGGCTGGTAAGGTAAAAGAGCTTGTAACTTTTTAAATTTAGAATAGGGTAGGGAATTTTTTATTTTGGGGGTCTTTGTTATTTTATTAGGGGGCTTAGAGTAGGTGTAATTAGTTTAAAATTGTTGTAATATTTTTCTTATGTTTGTAAATATTTTTTTATTTTCTGTAACTTAGTTCTTTTTTATTTTTTGTACTTTAGATAGTTTATTTAATTGTATTTATTTGTAGCAATTGTGTTTAATTAATTTATTGATAGTGTAGTGTTAGGTTAATTGTAGGTAATTGTAGGTAGTTTATTTAATTATTTTATTCATAGGGTCGTGTTAGGTTTAATTATAACTTAGGTTAGGATTTATTTTACAGGTAAATTTGTAATTATTTTAACTAGGTAACTATTAAATAGTTCTTAACTATTTAATAGCTATTGTACCTGGTTAAAATAAATACAAAGTTACCTGTAAAATAAATATTAATCCTAAAATAGCTATAATATAAATGTAATTTATATTGTAGCTATATTAGGATTTATTTTACAGGTAAGTATTTAGCTTTAAATAGGAATCATTTATTTAATAAGAGTTAATTTATTTCGTTAGATAAAAATTATATTTAACTTAGGGGGGTGTTAGTGTTAGGGTTAGAATTAGCTTTAGGGGTTAATACATTTATTAGAATAGCGGTGAGCTCCGGTCGGCAGATTAGGGGTTAATAATTGAAGGTAGGTGTCGGCGATGTTAGGGAGGGCAGATTAGGGGTTAATACTATTTATGATAGGGTTAGTGAGGCGGATTAGGGGTTAATAACTTTATTATAGTAGCGCTCAGGTCCGGTCGGCAGATTAGGGGTTAATAAGTGTAGGTAGGTGTCGGCGACGTTGTGGGGGGCAGATTAGGGGTTAATAAATATAACATAGGGGTCGGCGATGTTAGGTCAGCAGATTAGGGGTACATAGGGATAACGTAGGTGGCGGCGGTTTACGGAGCGGCAGATTAGGGGTTAAAAGTGTAATGCAGGGGTCAGCGATAGCGGGGGCGGCAGATTAGGGGTTAATAAGTGTAAGGTTAGGGGTGTTTAGACTCGGGGTACATGTTAGAGTGTTAGGTGCAGACGTAGGAAGTGTTTCCCCATAGGAAACAATGGGGCTGCGTTAGGAGCTGAACGCTGCTTTTTTGCAGGTGTTAGGTTTTTTTTCAGCTCAAACAGCCCCATTGTTTCCTATGGGAGAATCGTGCACGAGCACGTTTTTGAGGCCGGCCGCGTCCGTAAGCAACTCTGGTATCGAGAGTTGTATTTGCGGTAAAAATGCTCTACGCTCCTTTTTTGGAGCCTAACGCAGCATTTGTTTGAACTCTCGATACCAGAGTTAAATTTATGGTGCGGCCAGAAAAAAACCCGCGGAGCGTTAACAGCCCTTTTACCGCCAAACTCCAAATCTAGCCGTAAGATAGCTACAATATAATTAATAATTACATTATAGCTATTTTAGGATTTAATTTTTATTTTACAGGCAACTTTGTATTTATTTTAACTAGCTACAATAGTTATTAAATAGTTATTACCTATTTAATAACTACCTAGTTAAAATAAGTACAAATTTACCTGTAAAATAAATCCTAACCTAAATTACAATTAAACCTAACACTACACTATAATTAAATTAATTACATAAACTAACTACAATTAAATAAACTAAAGTACAAAAAACAACAAGCACTAAATTACAGAAAATATAAAATGTATTATATTTTTTAAGCTAATTACACCTACTCTAATCCCCCTAATAAAATAAAAAGCCCCCCAAAATAATACAATTCCCTACCCTATACTAAATTACAAATAGCCCTTAAAAGGGTCTTTTGCGGGTCATTGCCCCAAAGTAATCAACTCTTCTACCTGTAAAATAAAAGACAATACCCCCCCAACATTACAACCCACCACCCACACACCCAACCCTATTCTAAAACCCACCCAATCCCCCTTAATAAAACCTAACACTACCCCCTTGAAGATCACCCTACCTTGAGCCGTCTTCACCTAGCAGGGCAGAAGTGGACATCCAGAGGGGCAGAAGTCTTCATCCGATCCGGCCAGAAGAGGTCCTCCAAGCGGCAGAAGTTTTCATCCAGGCGGCATCTTCTATCTTCTTCCATCCGGAGTGGAGCGGGTCCGTCTTGAAGACATCCGACACAGAGCATCCTCTTCCTTCTTTATCCGACGACTGAATGAAGGTTCCTTTAAGTGACGTCATCCAAGATGGTGTCCCTTCAATTCCGATTTGGCTGATAGAATCCTATCAGCCAATCGGAATTAAGGTAGGAAAAATCCTATTGGCTGATGCAATCAGCCAATAGGATTGAAGTTCAATCTTATTGGCTGATCCAATCAGCCAATAGGATTGAGCTTGAATTCTATTGGCTGATTGGAACAGCCAATAGTATGCAAGCTTAATCCTATTGGCTGATTGCATCTAATTGCATTTCTAAAGTGCCGTAAGTCACTAGCGACTCCAGAAATATGTATTTACGCTCATTTCTGGACATCGCTAGTTTATCCGACTTACAGCACTTTATGAACTGCTGGCGGGGTTTATGTAATACCCCGATGTGCGAGGTGAAATTACGGGAGGCGCAGGTTTCCACGCTTGCGCTGAAACCTGCGCCGTATATGTGATAGCGCCCATAGTATGTAAAGATATTTATTAGAAGAAAAAAAAAAGATTCTAACAATAAATCTATATTCGTTTTGGAATTTATCAAAAATTTAAATCTGTAAGGAAACAAAAACAAAAAAGACAGTAGAATATGAAATCAATTATGTTATTTAATGAACACATGATTAAACAAATATTCTGTAAATCTAATAATTTTAAATTCAACTTCTGTCTATGCTCTAATGTTTTGATATTAAAGCCAGGTTCAGACTGGAGATTGAGATCTATATCATCTATATCTATCTACACATAATTTAAAATTAATCACATTAAATTGTCTAATCAAGAGTTGACTTACATATTAACATTTAAAATTAGACAAAATAATGCCTAATATCCAATTTTGTTCAAATATTCATAATTATTCAATTGTATGAGGGACATAATTGAATGTAATATTTCCTGTCCCTTCAAAAACTAATATACCTAAATGTCAGAAAAATGACTGATTTGTCTGATTGATCACAATCTGAGTCCTCTCTAGCACAAAGTAGGGGGAATGTATATTAAATAAATGTCTTCAAAAATAGAACATGTTTAAAATTGTCTGACACATTTATTATAT
This sequence comes from Bombina bombina, assembly GCF_027579735.1. Lineage (NCBI taxonomy): Eukaryota > Metazoa > Chordata > Amphibia > Anura > Bombinatoridae > Bombina > Bombina bombina. Next base: position 511,711,663 of record NC_069501.1, on the reverse strand, counting down.
TATGAATTAGTTGCACATTATTCCTCCTATGATTCTTAATAGCATGTATTGTGCAAACTAACCTGGATGTATGCTCTTTAAAAGTCCATTCTACTCAAAATATCAGTTTATCTTCATCATATTCATCACTTTCAAACTAGAGGATTATGAAATACCATCTAAAAGAAAAGAGGAAACATAAGTGTTTCCCATAGGATGTATCCTGCATCCCCAGTCTTGTTCCAGAGAATTGTGTACACTTTACCATGTGAAGGTGTCTTTGTATGTTTGTCAAAGTCATCATAGTTGATAGACAATGCCACAGACATGATCACATTGGTATTGTTCACTTTCAGTCTGTAGATGAAGTAATCTCCCTAATGTAAAATAAATTGAAAATCAAATATCCCTAACACTACCTATTTCCTAATCTGGTTATAGCAATAGCTTACTAAGCATATGTAGCCTCTTTTGTGTTATGTTCTAACAATCAAGTGCTGAGTCACATACATTGTGCAGACTTAACCTCTGATGTAGCTATGTGCTTCAAAGTATTCCTTTATCTGATATCTGTGGCATGTATCCCTTTCAGAATATCTAAAATCTAATAATGTCTAAACTAAATAATACATTGAACCTAGATGTATGCCATATGATGGATCATTGTGCAACCCCCCCCCCCAGTCTCAGTCCATACATTGTGTATACTTACCATCTGATGTTGTCTTTAAAAATCAGGTGGCAAAGTCATTACAGGAGCCAATGCCATAATCATCTGATGTATAAATTACCTATGATAATAAAATATAATTTATATTTTGCTATAATCATTTCTTGAACAATCATTTCTTGAACATGTTAATGTTTGCATGATTCTACTTTAATTTTCCTAAAAGTCTCACATATTCGCAATGCTCCTATATAGCTTATATTATTTACTGTCTGAAGTGGCAGTTGATGATGTTGTCTCTGGCATTGACCCCCTCATCCTGGAATGGCCCCTCTAGAACTGTGTTGTCCTCCTAATCTTGGAGGAGGTCTCGGGGTGCCTGGACGGCCTGCAGCATCCCAGACCACTGAGCTATATTATGCAGAGCGCTGCAGGCTTTAAGATCTTCGCCACTTTACTAGGGCTGTATTGGAGGGCTCCTCCAGACCTGTCTAGGCATCTTAACCGCATTTTGAGGAGCCCAAACATCCACTCCACTACAGCCCTAGTCCACTTGCGCGCCCGATTATAGCGCACCTGGGCTTCAGACTCGCCAGAAACACAAGTTATGGAGCAGCGGTCACAAAGACTGCTGCTCCATAACCCTGTCCACCTGCTCTGAGCAGGCGGACAGGAATCGCCGGAATTCAACCCGATTGAGTACGATCGGGTTGATTGACAACCCCTGCTGGCGGCCCATTGGCCGCGAGTCTGCAGGGGGCGGCCTTGCACCAGCAGCTCTTGGGAGCTGCTGGTGCAATGCTGAATATGGAGAGCGTATTGCTCTCCGCATCAGCAATGTCTTGCGGACCTGATCCGCACTGTCGGATCAGGTCCGCAAGACATTTGTTAAATTGGCCTCTATATCTGCACATTTAAGCTATGACCTGCTACATATCAGTTTTTCGCTAAAACTAGACATTTACTGAAATACGTCACGCCGCTTGCTAGGGGCGCGGCGTCTCCTTCCCTGCTCATTGCCAGGGGCTGTGTCGGGTCCGGAGGTGTGCGGCACTGACGTCATCGCCGCATGCGCCTGACATCTGGGCGTAAATCCTGCGCCTATTTGAATCACTTCTCGATCTATCACTGCCCAAGTATAGATGTTGCTTTGTGTACTCTTGGGAGTGATAGATCGTTTTAGTCTTTGCCTTGCTGTGTTTAAACCCTGCCTGTCTGACTACTCTGCCTCCCATACCCCTGAATTCCTGGACTGCTTTACCGTTGCCAAACCCTGCCTGCCTGACCATTCTAATGGTTTGTCCTTGGACTGCTTTACTGTTGTCGAATCCTGCCTGCCTGACCTTTCTAGTTGTTTGTCCTTGGACTGCTTTACTGTTGCCGAATCCTGCCTGTCTGATCATTCCAGTGATTTGCCTTGCCTTATTCTGCCGTTGCCACTGGGGACTGTCCTGCCTGTGGTGAGTACCGCTCTCCTCATCTTACTAACTTTCTCTGCTCTGGGATATTCCCTATCTTTTTGGCTCAATGCAGGGATAACAAGACTTCTGGCCGAGTTCGGTCTGATAGAGGGGTATCCCACAAGCATTACATTATACTTGGGCCATGGAGCCAGGTGAGGTGGCACAAGCTGTTTATCTTCAGGGACAGATGTTGGAAACCCATACCACACAGTTGCAGAATATGGATTCCAAACTGGAGGCTATTACCGCTCAACTCTCCTTACTGGTATATCAAGGAATACTGCTCCTTTTGCTTCACTGCCAGTCCCTACTCTTAGTACTGTGATTTCTTCTTCTGCTTCTGTAAGTATACGCCGGATACCTTTGCCTGACAAGTATGAAGGTACTACGGATTGCAGGGGTTTTCTTAATCAATGCAGGCTGCACATCCGCAATGATCCTCACAACTTTCAGTCTCACCAGTCAAGGGTCACCTTTATCATTTCCTTGCTGAAAGACAAGGCCCTAGCCTGGGTCTCTCCTCTTTTGGAACAGAACGCTCCACTCCTGCATGTTGCTGATGATTTCATTTCTGCTTTATCTTCTGTGTTTGGGACTTCTGGCCGTACCTCTGCTGCAGAGTATTCTCTCCTGGATCTTCGCCAGGGCAATAGAACTGTGGCACAGTTTGCCATCAAGTTTCGCACCTTGGCACTTGAAACCACTTGGGATGGCAGTGCTACCAAGACAGCCTTTAAGAGGGGTCTGCATGAACTCATCAAAGATGAACTCACCTATCGTGATATTCCTTCTTCTTTGAATGACTTTGTAGCTCTTTGTATCAGTCTGGACTCTAGCTTTCAGGAGAGACAAGCCAAGTGAGACAGAACAAGGAGGGTCCTCCCTTCCCGTCCCCCTGTTAATCCTCTACCCCTTCAGCAGCTCCAGCTCCAGTTACCTCAGTGGAGGAACCCATGGATCTTTCCTCCTTCAAACCTTCAGAGTCTGAAAGACAGAGAAGAAGGAGATTGAGACTATGCTTTTATTGTTGATCTAACACCCACCAACTAAAGGACTGTGACTTTTGGCCGGGAAAAGCCAATGCTTAGGAGATAACACAGGGGTGCCTCTGAGCATGAAATCCCTCACTCCTCTCAGATCCTGGTACCTGTTACCATTATCTTCCTTCAGAATACTGTCCATACGCAAGCCATCAATGATTCAGGGGCAGCTGGAAACTTCCTGGATCACCATTTCATGATTCAAGCTGGCTTACCTCTTCTGCAGAAAAGACATTCTCTCGAAATAACTACTCTGGATGGCACCCCCATTGGTTCAGGCTTTGCAGATGTGTTTGAGAAAAAAGCAGCCAACGTACTGCCACCCCAGCCTCCTTATGACTGCAAGATCAACCTTTTTCATAGAGCCCCACTTCCTAAAGAGAGGACCTATCCACTCTCCAAGGCTGAAACCAAATCCATGGAGGAGTACATCCAAGAGAACCTAGCTAAAGGTTTAATTCGCCCTTCCTCCTCTCCTGCTGGGGCAGGCTTCTTTTTTATCCGTAAGAATGATGGTGGGCTCAGACCCTGCATCGACTACAGGGCCTTGAACAACTTAACCATCAAGAATTGCTATCCCATTCCATTGATTACTGAACTGTATGACTCACTCCAGGATGCTCGCTTTTTCACCAATTTGACTTATGTGGGGCATACAACCTGATACGTATCTTTCCAGGCCACGAATAGAAGACCGCCTTCAACACAAGATCTGGGCATTACGAATACCTTGTAATGCCCTTTGGGCTGTGTAACGCCCCTGCAGTCTTCAAGGCATTTGTCAACGATGTCTTCCGTGACTTCCTCAACCACACTGTCATCGTCTATCTGGATGACATCCTTGTTTTCTTTTCCACTTTAAAGGAGCATCATAGACATGTGAGACGGTGCTTCTATGCCTAAGAGACAATTCTTTGTTAGCCAAGCTAGAAAAATGTGAGTTTGATCAAGTTCAGATCTAATTCCTTGGTTATGTCATCTTGAAGGAGGGTTTTGCCATGGATCCTGCTAAACTCACCACAGTTCTAGAATGGCCTCAACCTATATCTTTAAAGGAATTACAGAGGTTCTTGGGATTCTCCAATTATTACCGCAAGTTTATAAAGAACTTTTCTCAAACTGTAGCTCCTCTCACTGAATGGACAAAACGGAACAAAAACTGTAAACATTGGCCTCCCGAAGCCGTAAATGCCTTCTCTTGTCTGAAAATGGCCTTCTGTTCCGCTCCTGTGCTCTGCCGTCCTGATCCTGACCTACAGTTCACTTTAGAGGTTGATGCCTCCGAGATAGGGTCTGGAGCAGTTTTAACCCAAAGGGATCCTTTGACTTCCAAGTCACACCCTGTAGTCTTTTTCTCGAAATGCTTTACTCCTGTAGAGAGGAATTACCATGTGGGTAATTGTGAACTAGCCATTAAGATGGCTTTGACTAAATGGCATCATTGGTTAGAGGGAAACGCCAATCCCATTCAGATACTCACTGACCACAAGAATATGACTTACCTAGAGACTGCTCATCGACTCAACCTTCGACAGGCCAGGTGGGCCTTGTTCTTTTCTCGTTTTCACTTTGTGGTCTCTTAGCTTCCTGGGACCAAGAATAAGAAGGCAGATGACCTTTCCCGTCAGTTCCCTCATTAAAATGACTCCTCTGAAGCTCCTATTGAACACATCATACCTGTGTGGTTGCTCACCTAAATACCACCCTTCGGCAAAGATTGAAACGTGCCCAGTCTAGTAAACCTAATGCAGGCCCCTGTGGCCTCCGATATCCTATTTCTACCTCTGAACTTACGCACCCTGTGCTAGCCTGGGCTCATGATAGCAAATTCTCAGGACATCCTGGTTTGACTAGGACTTTCAAGCGTCTTTCCCAACATGTATGGTGGCCTACTATGAAATCTGACGCTCAGGATTATGTGAAAGCCTGCACTACTTGTGCTGCCAACAAAACCCCCAGATCCTTGGCTCCTGGCTTGCTCCAACCATTATCCATTACCGAACAACCATGTACACACATACATATGGACTTCATTGTGGACCTTCCTCCTTCTGACCACCATACCATTATCTGGGTTGTGGTGGATCGCTTTCCAAGACTGGCTCACTTCATACCATTAACCAAACTGCCTTCTGCCCAAGAACTATTGTCTCTTTTTCTCTTGCATGTGATACGACTTCATGGCATTCCTGTGAATATCATTTTCAACAGTTCATCTTTACCTTTTTGAGAGCCTTCTGCAAGTTGATCGGAACCACTGTTTCTTTGTCTTCTGGCTACCATCCTCAGACCAATGGACTAACTGAGAGGGTAAACCAGGATCTTGAAGCCTTCCTTAGAGCCTTTGTCAATGCTTGCCATACCAACTGTTCTGAGTTGTTACCCCTAGCAGAGCTGGCAAGAAACTGGCATTGGCACTCTTTCCTTCGATGTTCTCCATTTCAAGCCACAGCAGGGTATCAACCTTGTATCTTCCCTCTTTCTGCTCAGTCCACTGGGTTTCCTGCTGCAGACCGACACGTCATTAGACTCACCACTCATTGGCAACATATTCGCTCTCAGCTACCGTTCAGCTATCTCTAGATATAAGAAGTTTGCTGATAGTCATAGAGATTCTGTATGTGCCAACCCAGTGGGTGAACGTGTTTGGATCTCTACGCGACATATTCATTTACATCAACCCTGTCACAAATTGGGGCCTAAGTTTATCGACCCTTACAAGGTCCTGAAAAGACTGTCTCCTGTTGCCTACAAAGTTGCCTAAAACCCTGCGCATACACCCAGTCTTCCACATTTCGCTACTCAAGCCTTACATCAAGAATAGATATACCCGGCTCCAAGCTCCTCCTCCTCCTCCGTTCCTGGTCCGTGATGGTCCTGAATATGAGGTGGCTAAGATCCTGGACTCCAGATAGAGGCGCAGACAACTGCAGTATCTGATACACTGGAAGAGTGGCAGATCGTTCCTGGGTTCCTGCCCGTGATGTGCATGCTCCATCTTTGGTCTCCAGATTTCATGCTGCTCATCCTTTGAGGCAACAGGGTATCAGAGGGTTCCCGGAGAGGGGCTATGTCATGCCGTGCCGTGCCGCTCTAGCCATTGCTAGGGGCATGGCATGTCCTTCCCTGCTCATTGCCAGGAGCTGTGTTCAGTCCAGTCCAGTCCTGATGCCTGGGCACGAATCCTGCGCCTATTTGAATCACTTCTTCTCGATCTATCACTGCCCAAGTATAGGTGTTGCTTTGTGTACTCTTGGGAGTGATAGATCATTTTAGTCTTTGCCTTGCTGTGTTTAAACCCTGCCTGTCTGACTACTCTGCCTGCCATACCCCTGAATTGCTGGACTGCTTTTCTGTTTGCAAACCCTGCCTGCCTGACCATTCTAGTAGTTTGTCCTTGGACTGCTTTACTGTTGCTGAATCCTGCCTGCCTGACCATTCTAGTGGTTAGTCCTTGGACTGCTTTACTGTTGCCGAATCCTGCCTGTCTGACCATTCCAGTGCTTTGCCTTGACCTATTCTGCCGTTGCCACTGGGGACTGTCCTGCCTGTGGTGAGTGCCGCTCTCCTCATCTTACTAACTTTCTCTGCTCTGGAAAATTCTCTATCATTCCGGCTTGATGCCGGGATAGCAAGACTACTGGCCAAGTTCGGTCTGATAGAGGGGTATCTATCCCATGAGCATTACAAAAGAGACAAATAAATGGTTAAAGCGCATCCTATATCTGCACATTTAAGCTGTGCCTGCTACATATGCGTTTTTTGCTAAAACTAGACATTTGCTGAAAGAGACAAATAAATGGTTAAAGTGCATCCTATATCTGCACATTTAAGCTATGACCTGCTACATATCTGTTTGGAGCTAAAACTAGACATTTGCTGAAAGAGACAAATAAATGGTTAAAGTGCATCCTATATCTGCACATTTAAGCTATGACTGCACACCTGCATAATCCGCATCCGTGAGTCGCAAATGAACTGCACGTTGAGACTATGAAAATGTTTGCGATTTCGGAAGGGCCAATCATCTGCTGGAGCATGCAGCGCAATGTGGGTGCAATCTATTGCTCCCAAGACATTGGGCATTTGAGCGGGTCCATCTTCAAGACATCTGACGCGGAGCATCCTCTTCATTCCACGGCCGACGACTGAATAAAGGTTCCTTTAAATGACGTCATCCAAGATTGCGTCCCTTTTCTATCAGCCAATCAGAATTAAGGTAGAAGAAATCCTATTGGCTTATGCAATCAGCCAATAGTATTGAAGCTCAATCCTATTGGCTGATCCAATCAGCCAATAGGATTGAACTGGCATTCTATTGGCTGTTCCAATCAGCCAATAAAATGCCAGTTCAATCCTATTGGAATTGAAGGGACGCCATCTTGGATGACGTCATTTAAAGGAACCTTCATTTAGTCGTCGGCAGTGGAAAGAAGAGGATGCTTCGCGTCGGATGTCTTGAAGATGGACCCGCTCTGCGCCGGATGGATGAAGATAGAAGATGCCGTCTGGATGAAGACTTCTGCCCGTCTGGAGGACCACTTCTGCCCGGTTGGATGAAGACTTCTCCCGGCTTTGTTGAGGACTTCGGCCCGGTTGGGTGATCTTCAGGGGGTTAGTGTTAGTTTTTTTTAAGGGGGGATTGGGTGGGTTTTAGAGTAGGGTTGGTTGTGTGGGTGGTGGGTTTTAATGTTGGGGGGGTATTTGTACTTTTCTTTTACAGGTAAAAGAGCTGATTACTTTGGGGCAATGCCCCGCAAAGGCCCTTTTAAGGGCTATTTGTAATTTAGTGTAGGGTAGGGCTTTTTTTTATTTTGGGGGGGCTTTTTTATTTTGTTAGGGGGATTAGAGTAGGTGTAATTAGTTTAAAAATCTTGTAATTTCTTTATTATTTTCTGTAATTTAGTGTTTGTTTTTTTCGTACTATTTAATAACTATTCTACCTAATTAAAATAAATACAAAGTTGCCTGTAAAATAAAAATAAAGCCTAAGCTAGGTACACTGTAACTATTAGTTATATTGTAGCTAGCTTAGGGTTTATTTTATAGTTAAGTATTTAGTTTTAAATAGGAATTATTTAGTTAATTGTAGTAATTTTATTTAAAATTATTGTAATTATATTTAAGTTGGGGGGGTTAGGGTTAGAGTTTAATACATTTAATATAGTGGCGGCGATGTTGGGGGCTGCAGATTAGGGGTTAATAAATGTAGGTAGGTGGCGGCGATGTTAGGGACGGCAGATTAGGGGTTAATAATATTTAACTAGTGTTTGCGATGCGGGAGTGGGCGGTTTAGGAGTTAATATATTTATTATAGTGGCGGCGATGTCCGGTTCGGCAGATTAGGGGTTAAAATATTAATTTTAGTGTTTGAGATGTGGGGGGGCCTCGGTTTAGGGGTTAATAGGTAGTTTATGGGTGTTAGTGTAATTTTAGCACTTTACTTAAGAGTTTTATGCTACGGCATTGTAGTGTAAAACTCTTAACTACTGACTTTTAAATGCGGTACCAGGCTTGACAGGAGAGGGTCTACCGCTTACTTTTTGGAAGACTTGTAATACCAGCGCTATGCAAGTCCCATTGAAAAAAGAGGATACACAATTTACGTAAGTGGATTTGTGGTATTTCCGAGTCTGGCCAAAAAAGTGAGCGGTACACCTGTACCTGCAAGACTCGTAATACCAGTGGGCATTAAAAAATAGCGTTGGGACCGGCCAGCGCTGCTTTTTAACCCTAACGCACAACTCGTAATCTAGGCCATAATTTCTCTTTCATGATTGAGAGAGAGAGAGAATCCAATGTTAACCAACCTTCCAGTGTACTTGTATGATGTAAATATGTTCATTGTTTCTATATGGTTTGTTGAATGAATAGCAATGCACATGTATGAGGCAATGACAAAAGGCATGTATGTGCAGCCATCAATCATCATCTGGTGAGTCTATCTAGATAGGCTGTTCATCCAAGCATATGACTTGAATAAATTAAATGCTATAATAGACGTAAATGAGAAAGTGAAAGTGTTTAAAATTGGCTACTGTTTTTGAATAATGAAATCTTAAAAAGTATATTTTCTGTCCGTTTAAATATGATTTAATTATTGAAACCGATTTTGTATTGTTGATGATAAAATTGATCGTGATTTATAGTTGATGTAATGTAATTTCGTAAAAGAATTTGATGTTGTAGTGATGTTCACACAAGTAAAACCCATAACTCCAGTGTCAAATAGTCTATTTCTTGATCTATTTGTCATAGCAGGACCAACGCAAGAATGAATTAATTAGCGCCACAATTCTAACGCTGCTATTACGAGTTTTAAAGGAGAAAAGTAGAAAAAAAGAGGCCGGACACATGCACAAGCATGTATTTCCTATAGAAGACAATGTAGGCGAGATATTGTAATGAAAAATACTTCCAACACTTGTGTTGAGCGTAAAGTGAGTGACATCATGTCCTTCTGTGAAAAAGTAGTTAAATTGTGTTAATTTCGTAATAAAAAAAAAACATTGTACGTAATGTGTTGTATATTGTTTGTATGTACCTAATTCTGTATGTATGTGATGATATTTGTACGTAGATGTAGCTAAATGAGAGTATGTTCACGTATGTTTATGTAAGTCAATGTAAAATGGGTTTGTGTGCATTCTTTTTCAAACACCCGCGATCTCATAACTTTGATCCGTTATATTTTGTAAATAAAAATATTTTTTATTAAAAATTAAAAATTGTATAGTGTTTGTATGAGTTTAAGTGTACTTTGTATGATATTTTTAAAATGATTTGTGACTGTTTTTAATATCGGTATATCAATAACTATTGGGTTTGGGTGAGCGTTATGGATTTGAGCGTAGATGGGGATATTTGTGGCGCTACATAAACTTGTAATTGAAGCGTCGTTAGGGGAAATGAAGCATTATGTGCCATAACAATGCTATTTGACTCATAACGCAAAACTTGTAATCTAGGTGTTTGTAAGGCAGAAGGAGCTAAGGTCAGTTAATTCATAGTAAAAAACACGGTGTAAAAATGAGGGGTTTGACTTTTTACAGCACTGGGCTGACAATTTGTACAAAGGGTCAGTTAGAACACAATAGAACAGAGAGATCAGTCTGTGAATATGTCACTCCTATAATATCTGAAGGAAGGGATGACTTAAGAAATGTCACACTAGAAAGTATGGAGGAAAGCACACCAAGTAGCAGCATAAAGCACATGAAAATTAAATGTATGACTCCAAATGCAAGAAGCATGACAAGTAAAATGGGGAAGCTGGAGCTCTTAGTTGCAGAAGAGGACGATGATATTATCAGTATAACTAAAACTTGGTGTGATGATTCACATGACGGGGCAAATAACTTAGAGGGTTATACTTTACTTAGGAGGGACAGGAATAATAGAAGGGGTGACGGAATCTGCATGTGTATTAAACCTAACCTTAAACCTACAATAAGGGAAGAGATTTATGATGATACATGTGACAATGTAGAGACCATGTGGGTTGAAATAAAGAGTGGAGGAAAAAATCCTTAAAAAAATATTACTTGGAACATGCTACAAGCCCCCCAACATTAGTGACATGGAGGAGACTAAACTACTTATGTAAATAGTTAACGCTGCTAATAACAGTGCTGTAATTACGGGATATTTTAACTACCCTGATATAAACTGGGTCAATGAAACTAGTAATTCAGCTAAGTTCGATAGATTTTTAAATGTTCTCAGGGATAACTTCTTGTCACAATTAATAGAGGAGCCGTATTGGATTTAGTGTTAGCAAACAATACAGATATAATATCAAAAATAGAAGTTAAAGAACATTTGGGTAACAGTGGTCATAACATGGTCACATTTAAAATCTCCTTTCATAAGCAGTATCTTAAAGGTTTAACTAAGGCTTTTCATTTTAAGAAAGCAAAATTTAACGATCTAAGGAAATTATTAAATTACATAAACTGGGACAAAGTATTCTCTAATAAAAATACAGAGGGTAAATGGATAACATTTAAAACTTTGTAAAATAAATATACATATCAATATATACCATATGGTTATAAAAATAAAAAATCCAAGCCAATATGGCTAAATAAAAATGTGTTAAGAGAAATTAGGAAAAAACGTAGAACATTTAAATTATTCAAAGAAAGTAGTGCAGACTCAACATACCAAATGTATAAGGAATGTAACAAAGCATGCAAAAAGGCAATCAAATTAGCCAAAATTGAAAAGGAAATATTATTTGCAAAGTATTTTAAGTCTAACCCTAAAAGGTTCTTTAAGTACATAAAGAGCAAACAATCTAAGGACAATAAAGGTACATTAACCCCTTAAGGACCAAGGCCTTTTTTCAATTTCTTTCCCTTAAAGACCAGGGCTATTTTTACATTTCTGCTGTGTTTATGTTTAGCTGTAATTTTCCTCTTACTCATTTACTGTACCCACACATATTATATACCGTTTTTCTCACCACTAAATGGACTTTCTAAAGATACCATTATTTTCATCATATCTTATAATTTATTATTAAAAAAAATTATAAAATATGAGGAAAAAGACTTCCGGTGGGTGGCGTTCCAAGATAGCTGCATTTCTATGAAGCTCAGAGAACCCTGGAGAAAGAAAACCCTTTAGCAACCTGCACCCATTGCCGTCTACATATCTCTTGACAGCTACGTGTCTGAGAACCAAGGCGGATAGAGAAAACACCATCTTCTCTCCCACAGAAGTCATATCAAAAGTAATTAGCCGTTCGAGGTATCCCGAAGTGGATAGAGACCTACTGCTCTCTTATACTACGTGAATGAATACCCCTATCCCCACTGAACACTGCAAAATGCAGGACATGCTATCGGCCTTGAAAGCCCTGCTGCTTCCAGCGTTTACTAAATTGGACACAGCCGTGCAACGACTGCTGGCAGAGACGCAAGCTTACAAGTCTCCATTTTTATCTGCTAAGCGCCATCTTTGGCCAGAGACGCTACACCACGAGGCAGCCAACACGTCTGTGACAATCCCTGAACAAGAGGAGAAAGGACGAGGAGTGGAAGATGCCACGGAGCTCTGTATGACAACGGGTTCATTTGCAGTGCACCACTTACAAGAAGCAGCTAGCACATTCATGCATAACCCACCTTGGAGAGTTGCGGTTACCTACGGAGGTGTGCTGAACAGGGATCACTATAATTGCCTTCCGGGCCATCTAACAAAGGGTCGCCCTCCCCTGAGACATCAAGTTACCCGATTTCGCTCATTGCTTTTGGGATGGCATACCTGGCTAGATGATGTGGGCCCGCAGGAGTCTGACACATCTTCATCCGTCCTACATGTGCGATTGCCATACTATCAGCCTAGCCCTACTCCAAATCGAAGTGGAATCTGTTAGCTGGAGAGTGACTCTCTTGCCGATTGAGGATTTCCCCGACAGATGGCTAAGTACAGCGGACTCTCACTTGGATTATTTAGCCTTAAGGGTCTCTCTGCACGACTCCCCATGTATTATAACCAGTGTTTCCTTAGCTATGCCTTAACCTCTCAGTGTGTATTTATTGAGGTTGCATTATGGCGCTGGACAATCCTTGTTATGAAAATCTAAACACTGTCTTGTAAATTGCTACTTTTTTTTTTTCTTCCTGCACCGGTTTGCTAATTATCGGGATATTTTTATGAACAATGCCGAATTTTCACTGTATAGTCCAAGTGTCACTGGTGAACTCACTATTCATTATGACACTGAACCTTTACTTATGAGACCACACTATTAATTTGCTCTACAGGGTGCAATATATACATATTCATGTTCTTGGGGGGAGATGGGATTGGTTTTGTTTTGTTTTAGTCGGTGTTTAGTTTAGTTTTGTTGATATTATAAAATTTAGGGACATGGGTACAACATAAGAAGATGCCTGAACAAGCTTCATGTACCTTTAAATGCATAAGTATCTTTCTCAAAATATGCGAATATTGAATATTGATGCTTATAATATAGCCTTTAATCTAGAACTCTGATTGTAACTTACTCTCTGTAATCTTACTTTGAATGCAAATGTATATGTTGTCTTACTCCTATGTCTCATAACTTTGTTTGATAGGGTAACAACATCCTTGTTATGAAAATCTAAACACTGTCTTGTAAATTGCTACTTTTTTTTTTTCTTCCTTCACCGGTTTGCTAATTATCGGGAGGGAGCCCCCACCAGGGAGCCCCCACCATGCCCCCCCCCTTTCTAGCTTCTATGGCAGTAAAACACTAATCACTTGACGGCTGCATTTGTAGGCCCAACCCATCTGTAGTACCCATTTATACTGTTGACAGTACAAAATACAGGCCAAACTGTCAACATCCCACTTTGAGCATATCTATATATTTAAAGCTGCAAAAAGTTTCATTTTCCTATACATTCTTAGAAGTATTGTCCCCCTGGATGTCTCCCATTGCATAATTACAGAGGTAAAACTTCCAGCTTCCAGCTGTATTATTCCTATAAGTCTTCAGCACTTTATCTTTTTATCTTTTATTTATCTAACCCCCAAAAAATTCCTTTTGATCTAACACAAAGCTTCTGGTTAAAGAATGGTCTCCCTCCCCCTGGTCCACTAGGCACGGGCTGTGGTGTATCTCGAGTTGCCCAAAACTCGCACAACACTATTATTTATTATGGCACTGAACCTTTACTTATGAGACCACATTACCAATCTGCTCTACAGGGTGCAAAATATACATATTCATGCTCTTGGGGGGAGATGGGATTGGTTTTGTTTTGTTTTATTTTAGTCAGTGTTTAGTTTGGGTTTTATTTAGTTTAGTTTAGTTTTGTTTATATTATAAAATTTAGGGACATGGGTACAACATAAGAAGATGCCTGAACAAGCTTTATGTACCTCTAAATGCATAAGTATCTCCATCTTTCTCAAAAATATGCGAATACTGTATATCGATGCTTATAATGCTAGAAATTTGATTGTAACTTATTCTCTGTAATCCTAATCTGAGTGCATGTGAATATGTTGTCTTGTTCCCATGTCTCTTCAATAAAAAGAATTTAAAAAAAAAAAAATATGAGGAAAAAATGGAAAAAAACACACTTTTTCTAACTTTGACCCCAAAATCTGTTACACATCTACAACCACCAAAAAACAGCCATGCTAAATAGTTTCTAAATTTTGTCCTGAGTTTAGAAATACCCAATGTTTACATCTTCTTTGCTTTTTTTGCAAGTTATAGGGCCATAAATACAAGTAGCACTTTGCTATTTCCAAACCATTTTTTTTTTTCAAAATTAGCGCTAGTTACATTAGAACACTAATATCTTTCAGCAATCCCTGAATATCCATTGACATGTATATATATATATTTTTTAGTAGACATCCCAAAGTATTGATCTAGGCCAATTTTGGTATATTTCATGCCACCATTTCACCGCCATATGCGATCAAATACAAAAAATAGTTCACTTTTTCACAATTTTTTTCACAAACTTTCGGTTTCTCACTGAAATTATTTACAAACAGCTTGTGCAATTATTGCATAAATGGTTGTAAATTTTTCTCTGGGATCCCCTTTGTTCAGAAATAGCAGACATATATGGCTTTGGCGTTGCTTTTTGGTAATTAGAAGGCCGCTAAATGCCACTGTGCACCACAGGTGTATTATGACCAGAAGTGAAGGGGTTAATCAGGGAGCATGTAGGGAGCTTTTTGGGGTAATTTTAGCTTTAGTGTAGTGTAGTAGACAACCCCAAGTATTGATCTAGGCCCATTTTGGTATATTTCATGCTACCATTTCACCGCCAAATGCGATCAAATTAAAAAAAACTTTAAATTTTTCACAATTTTAGGTTTCTCACTGAAATCATTTACAAACAGCTTGTGCAATTATGGCACAAATGGTTGTAAATGCTTCTCTGGGATCCCCTTTGTTCAGAAATAGCAGACATATATGGCTTTGGCGTTGCTTTTTGGTACTTAGAAGGCCGCTAAATGCCGCTGCGCATCACACGTGTATTATGGCTAGCAGTGAAGGGGTTAATTAGGTAGCTTGTAGGGAGCTTGCAGGGTAAATTTTAGCTTTAGTGTAGAGCTCAGCCTCCCACCTGAAACATCAGACCCCCTGATCCCTCCCAAACAGCTCCCTTCCCTCCCCCACCCCACAATTGTCCCCGCCATCTTTAGTACTGGCAGCAACTCTGTCAGTACTAAAATAAAAGGTATATTTAGGCTTTTTTTTTAAAGCATATTTACATATGCTGATGTGTAGGAACCCCCCCTTAGCCCCCAACCTGACTGATCCCCCACAAACAGCTCTCTAATCCTCCCCCTCTGCCTTGATGGGCGCCATCTTGGGTACTGGCAGCTGTCTGCCAGTACCCAGTTTAGAATAAAATTGTTGTTTTTTTAAAAAATGTTCCCATTTTCTGTAGTGTAGCTCCCCCCCACCAAAGACCAACCCCCCACCCCCTCTTAGATACCTTGGATTGTTTGTTTTAAAACAATAAAATACCCCTTTCTCCCACTAATATAAACAAAACTTTTCTGTAGTGCAGCGTTTTCCACCCGCTCCCACCCCGTGCACGCGCCCGCCCGCCGCCCTCCGTGCATGCACGCGCCCATGCGCGCCCCCATCGGTCACGCCCCCGATCCCGCCCCCTCTACATTACCCGGCCCATCGATGGCCGCCCACCCGCCTCCCAAGTCGGCTCCCACCCACCAACAATACCGGCCATCGATGTCCGGTGCAGAGAGGGCCACAGAGTGGCTCTCTCTGCATCTGATGGCCCAGGGGTGTTATTGCAGGATGCCTCTATATCGAGGCATCCTGCAATAACCGGAAAGCGGCTGGAAGTGAGCAGGATCACTTCCAGCCGCTTTAAACCCCTAATGTCGTACAGGGTACGTCGCTGGTCTTTTAAGACCAGGTTGTGTGCGACGTACCCTATACGACATGTGTCGTTAAGGGGTTAAAATGCATGGAGGGTAGCATGATTAACAGTGACAGGGAGAAGGTTGAGGTACTAAACCAGTTCTTTTCTTCAGTATACACAAGAGAGGAACCAATGGAGGATACTTTGGAATAAACTAGAACATGTCAGCCCATACCATTAACTGGGTTATGTCTAGAGGATATCAGGAAAAAACTTGATAATATTAAGGTAAATAAAACTCCAGGCCCAGATGGAATTACACCCAAAAGTGTTACGGGAACGTAGCACTATTATTGACAGCCCCCTACTCCTAATTTTTCAAGATTCATTATCCTCAGGCATAGTACCCCTGAAATGGCGAAAAGCTGATGTGGTGCCACTCTTCAAAAAGGGAAGCATGGATAATCCAGGAAGCTATAGACCAGTTAGTCTGACATCAATAGAGGGGAAGTTATTTGAATGGATTATAAGGGATTATATTGATGAGCATATTCGTGTAAACAAGATTATGGGGCCTATTTAAGAACGCTGCACATAGATAAATGCCGATTCTACGAGGAAGTAAGTAAAACTATAGATAAAGGGGAATCAGTTGATGTGATATACTTAGATTTTGCAAAGGCGTTTGATACTGTGCCACATGAGAGATTAATGCACAAAATTAAGGGACTGGGAATAGCTGAAAATGTTAGCTTATGGTAAATAACTGGATAAAATATAGAGAGCAACGAGTAGTAGTGAATGGATTTTACTTAGATTGTACAAAGGTAATCAGTGGACTCCCCAAGGGATCAATACTGGGCCCTGTTCTTTTTAATATTTTTATTAATGACTTGGAGCAAGGATTAAATAGCGACATATCTATTTTTTCAGATGATACTAAGTTAAGTAAGGTCATTAGGTCAGAACAGGATGAACTTTTGTTACAAAGGGATCTGCAAAAATTAGAAATATTGGCAGGTAAATGCAAAATGAGATGTAATACTGGAAAATGCAAGGTTCTACATTTTGGAAGTAAAAACGAGCAGGCAACGTATTATTTAAATGGGACAAGACTTAGCCAAACAGAGGAGGAAAGGGATTTGGGAGTAGTAATAGATAACAAGCTAAAGATGCGTGCAAAATGCAGGGCAGTGGCTTCAAAGGCTAATAAGATACTAGCATGTATTAAAAGAGGCATTGATTCAAGGGAGGAAAGCATAATTCTGTCACTATATAAATCCCTGGTAAGACCTCACCTTGAGTTTGGCGTGCAGTTCTGGGGACCGATCACAAAAAAAGATATTCCAGAACAAGAAAAAGTTCAGAGAAGGGCCACAAAGCTAATAAGGGTAATGGAGAATTTAAGCTATAAGGAGCGGCTAGTCAAACTGAGTCTGTTTTTCCCTAGAAAAAAGGTGCTTGAGAGATGACATGATTACTTTATATAAATATATTTAAGTCCCATATACAGAGATGGCAAAAGCTTTGTTTATTTCTAGAAAATTGATTGTGACAAGAGGTCACAATTTAAGGTTGAGGAAAGGAGATTTAATCTCCTGCAACGGAAATGTTTTTTCACTGTAAGAGCAATAACATTGTGGAACTCATTACCAAAGGAGGTAGTGAATGCCAATACCCTAGATACATATAATATATTTCTGGGTAGAAACAACATTCATGGATATGATTGCTAGTATTAAATGGGTCACCTTTTAGTAAGATTAATTTAAGATCAACTAGAGCTTTTATTTTTTTTAAGTATATTAGATTTGTATAGGTTGAACTCGATGGACTTCAGTCTTTTTTCAACCTCATCTACTTTGTTACTATGTTCTTTATATTTGAATTTGTTTGCTGTCCTTGCTAGACATTGTGCTAGGACAAATTATATTGCTCACAAAATTATCTTAAGGAAAAATAATGAAACTACTATTTTTAATTTAACTGCGATAAAGGAAGAGCTGTAGTTATTATAGTTCCTTACCACCACCATTTAAACTATGCTTGTAATCTAAGTTTTGTGTATTGAAACACATGGGTAAAGAATGTTCTGCTGTTGTTTAACATGAATAGTATAGAACACAGCACAAAAAAATACCTTCTGTGCATTTGAACCTTGGCTTTTATGTAAATGTCATTTTTTGTGGCAAAGTTCCTGATTTATTATTTAATAAAAGTACTTAGTCTGCTGAAAAATATATTTTATATTGTATGTGAGTAACTCACAAAATAAACAATAAAGGGTTGAACAGAGTAAGTGCAAAATGTTAAAAACGTTTTGATCTCAGGATTGTGATTAGGGTTGACAGTCAACCACAAAAATACTGGATGACCTGTAGGTGGCTTAGCACAGGTGGTGGGTGTGGCTACACACTGGCCCACCCCCAAAGCTCAACCTTAGGCCCCACCCTTGACCTCACCATATTCATTTTTACAACTGAGCAGTGATTGCATCCTCTTAGCTGCCAGTAACGTATAACTCAGTCACTTTATCTCTGACTGGCAACAACCACAAGTGGAAGGGTTTTCACCCTCCCAAGACTGCCAGTAGCACAGTAGCAGAAATGTTACCCTAGTGGATACATACAACACACATAGAGGTAGATTCACCAAGTGCCGGGCGGACGTGATTCGCTGTAGCATTTAACATTGCACAAGCATTTCTAGTGAAATGCTTGTGCAATGCCGCCCCTTGCTCACCAGCGTCATTGCACAAGCCGATCAGTGCTTCTTACGACCTCTGCTTCTGAACTGAAATCTCCGGTGAGAAAGAAATGATGGGTGTAGAAAGCAGCATCCGCTGCTTATTAAATCTACGCCAAGGAGGCCCATTTATCAAGCTCTGTATAGAGCTTGAGGGCCTGTGTTTCTGACGAGTCTTCAGACTCTACAGAAACAGCAGTTATGAAGCAGCGTTCTAAAGACCGCTGCTCCATAACCCTGTCCGCCTGCTCTGAGCAAGCGGACCGGAATCGCCACATTTCAACACAATTGAGTATGATCGGGTTGATTGACACCCCCCTACTGGCAGCTGATTGGTCGCGAATCTGCAGGGGGCAGCGTTGTACCAGCAGCTTGTGAGCTTGTAAGCTGCTGGTGCAATGCTGAATACGGAGAGCGTATTGCTCTCCGCATTCAATGAGGTCTTGCGGACCTGATCCACACTGCAAGACCTTTGATAATTCGGCCTCATAGAATGGTGCTGTAACCGCCATTGACAGCAACATCAGAAAGTGTTGGTTTTTTTTTATATATCCTCCTTGAATTTCAGGAACCCATAGTATTACATGGGTAGTAATTGCTTATTTCTAGGACATAGTTTTAATGCATACGAGCATAAGAGGCCTTTAAAATTTAGCTGCCACTCAGGGGATACTAAAACAGATTATGCAGGATAGCCTCTGAAAATACTGAGCTGTTCTGTTAAATACTGACAAGCCTAATTGAGATGTTTCCTAGCATTTTTAATGGCTGTAAATAAACATGGTTAATATGGAAACTAATAAAATATTTGATATTGCACAATTCAAAACATCTTAAGAATAAAAACATAAAGGCTTGAGATATATTTATTTATAGAGTGTTTATTGAAAACCTTTCTTAACAAAATGCCTACAAAAATTAATAATTGATTTAATCAAGATATTCAGTGAATGAGTTGTTTTCATTGTAGTCTAGTCTGTGTTTAGACATGTATGTTATGTTTAATTAAGACCTGTTGCCTAACAAGCATCAAATCCCCAAGGTGGTTCTTCACTAACATCAACATTGTAATTGATGGCTAAAACCTCTTGAAGGGTATAGTCAGCAGTAGTCAATTCATCAGTGCTATTGTCCGCAGTAGTCAATTCATCAGTGCTATAGTCAGCAGTAGTCAATTCATCTGTATGGTTAAGAGAATTAAAGTCTCTGATGGAATTATTAGTTAGAGTGCAGATTTCAGTACTTGCATCTACAGCTTCTTTTAAAGGAGATAGACATGTATGGATTACATTGTCCGGTTCGGTATATTCTGGGATGCAGTTAGATATTTTCATTGCAGTTTTCAAGAGCACTTGGTCTAGAAAACCAGCATTTAGGTTCACTTGATTGTCCTCTACTGGGACTGTGCCTTCTTTTTGATGTTGGGCATTAATTTTAATGGGTTGTCCATATTTCCCTCTAGGATAACCTGGCAAGAGTTGAGTGTTGGCTTGTTGTCCTGATAATAAACTGTCCTTGTATTGCATCTTTTGATTACTTTGTAGTTGCTGGATATTGTCTGGGCATGACTTCCATCTAATATCAGAGGCTACGTTTTGAGGATAAAAACCTGTTTGGTGTCCACTCGTGTATCTCTGTGGCTCAGGTATGAATACCTTTCCTTGCAGAGTTGGCCTTCCACTACTACTAGAGTGTATATAGTAGGGATGGTAGATATTGGCATGGTGTCCATTTACCATATATCTCTGTGTTTGGGGCATAGATGCATTTAGTGTTCCATGTCCTGGAGTTGTCCTCCCTCTATTACCAGAGGGCAAGTTGTGAGGGTAGATATTTACCCGTTATCCATTCATTGTGTAAGTCTGTGGCTTAGGTATATATGTGTTTAGAAATCCTTGTCCTGTAGTTGGCATCCCAGCATTACCAGCTGGGAAGTAGTTAGGGTAAAAACTTGCCAATGTGTATGTTTGTGGGTCAGGTACGAATGTATTTTGGAATCCTTTCCCTGGAGTTGGTCTCATTACAACTGTACTTGCAGCTGCTTGAGAGAAGGCATTGGTCATCCATTGAGTTCTGTATATTCGTGGATCAGAGAAACCACCACAAGGAGCCATATTTAGACCTGAAGAGGAATAGCAATGCATTACTTGCTGATGTATACTATTTAGAGAAGTCTCAGGCTTCACCCATAGGCTATAAATTAGTCTGTCATTAGATTGCACATTACCTTCTGGTGGTGGTTAAACAAAGTTTGTCTGTGGGCACCATCAGATTCCTTTTTGAGTGGGCCCTAGTTTGGGGGTAAAAATAATATTTAAAATATTTTTTGCTAAAACTATAAAAAAAAGTTTGTTAATTTTTAAATAGTTTTGTTATCACAGTTTTATAGTAAAATATATACCCCTTGTAAAGAGTATTGTATATATTTCACTTATCCTTAATTTATTTCAGGATACAACAGTATATATAAATGAGAGCTTATAGTGAAGAATAAATCACAAATGTAGCATGTAGAAGGGTCAGTTCTGCATGATATACTTGATCCTTTAGGGGGGCAGTGGAATAGTTTCATGTTTTAGAGGTCAAATACCTGAAATTTGGTAAAAATCATAAAACAGAAATAAGCAATAATCATGGGAGAATAAAGATTGTGGGGAAATGTCCTTTAATTAAGTTCCAGTGAGTCAATGAAAGCAATTCAGGACATTAATCTAATCAGCATTTAGCAAATATCTCCTGTCTGATATTTGACCCTTGATGATTATAGTTGGACAACCCCAGTTTTACAGTTGATCAGTTGGTCTATAGAGTCAGCTATGAGAGATGATGGGTTTATTAACCAATATGCTAAAGATATGTCAACAGCAGGGAGAGTGATAGGAGTGATATAACTGTATATTTGTGATATCTGGTTATATGGGGTGATACAACTGTATATGTGTGATATCTGGTTACATGGGGTGATATAACTGTATATGTATGAAATCTGGTTACATGGCGTGATACAACTGTATATGTGTGATATCTGGTTACATGGGGTGATACAACTGTATATGTGTGATATCTGGTTACATGGGGGATACAACTACTGTATATGTGTGATATCTGGTTTCATGGGGTGATACAACTGTATATGTGTGATATCTGGTTACAAGGGGAATACAACTGTATATGTGTGATATCTGGTTACATGGGGGATACGACTGTATATGTGTGATATCTGGTTTCATGGGGTGATACAACTGTATATGTGTGATATCTGGTTACATGGGGGATACAACTGAATATGTGTGATATCTGGTTTCATGGGGTGATACAACTGTATATGTGTGATATCTGGTTACATGGGGGATACGACTGTATATGTGTGATATCTGGTTACATGAGGATACGACTGTATATGTCTGATATCTGGTTTCATGCGGTGATACAACTGTATATCTCTGATATCTGGTTACATGGGGTGATACAACTGTATACGTGTGATATCTGGTTACATGGGGAATACATCTACTGTACAGTATACGTGTGATATCTGTTTACATGGGGTAATACAACTGTATATGTCTGATATCTGGTTACATGGGGTGATACAACTGTATACGTGTGATATCTGGTTACATGGGGTGATATAACTGTATAAGTCTGATATCTGGTTACATGGGGTGATACAATTGTATGTGTTGTTATGTAGTTATTATACAAATACTGTGACTCTGTTTGTTTATGGTAACATTGCATTGCCTTATCCTTCCTGTTTCCTGTTCCTACCTCTGACCTGGATGTAGTGCTTTAGTTCAATATGATTCCTCACACTAACAGCTTGTAGTGTTTTTATTTCTATACATGAAACATGGTGTCAGAAGTAACTAGAATCAGGACTGAGCCTCTTGCTTGGAGCACAGCAGCTTTAAGATACAGCACAGCTTTGTGAGTTACAGCCTAAAATGTTTTTTTTTCTGATATTTGAGAGCTTAGAGACTTAAAGACAGGGTGTTGACTAAAGAGTGTTCTTTGGACTTCCTGTTGGAGGCGGGGCATGCAGGTGGTTGCAGGTAGCTGCAGGTGCTGAGGACGCTCCGTGCCTCTGAGAGAGGCCCAAATCAATTTCCAGCATATGCACTGGTTTCCCTTGGCGATATCCAGGCTTGGGAACATGGATTACGATCCAGCATGGGAAGTCCGAGTTGCAGCCTAAAAGTGCACGGTGGCTGGTGCACACCATTTCTATAAATACTACCAATTGTTAAACCTTCAACCTGAGTCATCGAGGGGCGACGCAGCACATCGGCCCTGGTTGCTGTGTGCTTAGGACCCTCCTCGCCAAAGACCGGCACCTCAGCTGAGAAGGAGGAGTGTCAAAGGTGCACGCTTGTCTGGCCGCAAGTTCCCTCTGGCGTGGGCGCGCTGTACCCCCCTCGCAGAGGATCACCTGTTAGGAAAGCAGTTGGGGTTTGTTTTGAGTTCAGGGCATCGTAAGGGCCGAAGTTTGAACGGTCAGGCAAGGTACCTGGATGGAGTAACAGCGGCAAGGTACTGTACTTTGATATTTGTATATATGCTGGCCCGGATTAATCTCTTTTTGGGTACATTGATCGTATCTATACAACCTGCTTAAGTGTCCTAAAAACTTTTTGCATTCGACATATTGGGCCTTGTGGTTGGAACTACAGAGCGATTTTGACAGCTTAAGATCGTCTGAATAGGCTGGCTGTGAAGGCAGTAAAGACTTTGCTGTAAAAATATCATCATTTGAGCTGAATTGCACTATGAGAAAAGTTATTACTCTCTTTTGTGTGGATTGTTTATGTATGTATTTTTATGTATTCTGCCTTAACACAAAGTTTTCTCTACCTAGACGTTTTGGTATTACCTATATATACCCTGCAGTAATTACAAACCCCCTCTTGTCTCAAGTTACTGTTTTTTTTTTTGAATGCAGGTTGTTGGGAGATAATATAGGCATAAAAAGGTGATTACAGAAGGTCAATAGATATTAGAATACAGTGGCTATATGAAACTCTCTCTTAATAGCTAACAGCTGAATGAGCTTTTTTTAGGCTGAGAAGCATATATACCTGAGACACACAACATAGAGTAAGTTCCTAGTTGAACTCACGGTGACAGATTTATATCACCAAGGCTCCTATAGGTGTATCCTTGACGAATTAATAGCCTTAAATACTAGACATTGGTCCATATCCTATCAAATTAAGTCTAGAATTATATATTAGAGTGTTCATGCATACACAAGCTGTATTGGGTATCACCTATTGTGTTGTTCTAGGTTTGAAACTGAGTCCACACTAAATTTGGGTACAAATAATGTACCATCACTGATCTCTTACCAATCTGTTTCTGTTTCATTAAACTAAAAGGGTTTAGAAGTAAGGAATAATTTTCCCACACTCTGGATTAAAATAAAACACAGAGATTTGAAGATCAGTAGGGACTCTTGATTTAAAATACTGTATCACTTTCTGGAGAATAAATTGTCGTAATATATACGAAAAACTAGCACTCAAAGCAGGGCTACACAAAGAGTTTCACTTAAAGATAATCTATTAAGGTATTATTAGTTTTTTTTTTTTTTTCACCACTGTGTTAAATCTTCCAGATAAATACCTAGTGCTTCTCAGATAAACACTAGCTGTGCTCTGTTCATGGATAAGTACATGCAGCAAAGGAGTTCTCCTTCCAATATGCCCCCCAAATCCCGAGAAAAAAAGGGGAGCAGCAGGAACTTGGACTCTAGCACTGTATCCCCTCTGGATAAAAGTGTCTCCAATCCTTCCCCCAATAATTTGATGGAATTTGCAGCTGAAGTAGCTAAAATATTGACGCCGCAATTTGATATGATCAAACAGGAGATCAGAAATGATATATCAAGCCTCACTTTGGAGGTTAGACAGTTTTCAACCAGACTAGATGAAATGGAAAATCGGATCTCAGATTTGGAAGATAGACTTAATGTCAGTGATCCGATAATGGACACGCATAGCAAATCTATTCTCGCATTGCAAGCCAAGGTTGAAGATCTTGAGGATCGATCAAGGCGCAACAACCTCAAAGTAATTGGCTTGCCCGAGTCTCCTGAGTTTCAAGATTTGATGAATTTTGTCACTGTCACACTACCACAGGCCTTGCAGATCCCAGTTACTGCTGCTCCCTTTCTGATTGAAAGGGTTCATAGGATAGGCCAAAGGCGTGAGCAGAGTGAGGTCTCAAGACCTAGGCCAGTAATCTTTAAATTTGTCAATTTTCAGGACAAATTAACATTCCTCAAGCATTACAGGAAATGTGGTTCTCTCTCTCTGGGCTCGCATAAATTACTATTGTTTCAGGATTTCTCTTCGGAAACATTAACCAAAAGAAGAGATATGTCCTTTTTTATGGGAGGCTACAGAGAGAGAACTACAATATTAGGTTAATTTACCCAGCAAAGCTAATAGTGCAGAAAGACGGCAGTACACACACACTTAACAATGTTATGGAGGCTGAGACCTTTTGTAGGGAGGCAGGGGTCCCATGATTATGTCTCTAACACAATGGGAAGAAGGTTTTGATCACAGAATCTGAATATTTTTATTATTTTGAGTTAATGAAATGAGTAATATGGTTCTTGAATTTAAGAATATGATAGTTTTAGAAATGGTGTTTTTATGTTTGTCACGGGGTCTGTGTGGGGGCGGGTTGTGTCTATTTTTTTTTTCTCTCCCTCTCTCTCCCCCCCCTACTCCCTCGCTTACCTCCCTCCTCCTCCCCGGGTCTTTGTTATGGCCCACTGTGGGGATGGGTCTCCATTGCTTCATGAAGAAAAACGTTGTGAATCCTTTTACTCCCCTTGATTGATATTAGATCAGTAAGATGAATAGTACTGATGATGTTTAATCTTAGTCTCTTGTCTTGGAATGTAGGGGGCATCAATTCACCTATTAAAAGAAAAACTGTAATAAAACATTTGGGCAAATTCAATCCGGATATAGTCTTTCTACAAGAATTACATCTTGATGCTAGTGAAATACCCAAACTTAAATCTAAGTGGGTGGGGGAAATGGTGGCGGCTCCATTTACCTCTAGTAAGAGGGGGGTATTATTGAATCGTAAGTTAGAATACAGGATAGGTAATGTTGAACTTGACTCCAAAGGGAGGTTTTTAATATTGGAGTTGGAAATTAAAGGTATTAAATATACACTTTGTAATATATATGGTCCTAATCAAGTTGACCAAAATTTTTGGTCCGTCCTATTGGTAAAATTACATAGTTTCATAGGAGCAAATTTAATTATCGCAGGTGATCTTAACCTAATAGCAGACCCCTTTCTGGATAATTCTAATAATAAGATGCTAAACAGCAGAGGTAGAAAAATGAGAATATTTCAGAGATTATGTTCCCATCTGGGGATGGTTGATTTATGGCGAGTTCAGAATCCGGATGTTTGCTCTTATACGTGTATTTCGCATGCGCAGCGATCTTTCTCCAGACTAGACTATTTTTTGATTTCAGAAAGCATGCTAGCGCAGAATTGGACCACCAGAATTGAAGATATAGTTATTTCTGACCATGCGGTTATTGTATTGGGACTTAGGGCCGTAGGTAGACGGCTTGGTCAGAACTATATTTCCTTCCCTAGATATCTGAGTAATAATATTAAATTTCAGAACCATCTCCGATTGAAATGGGCTGAATATCTCAATAATAATCATAATTATATAGACAAGATTGAGATATTCTGGGAGGCTTCCAAAGCCGTCTTACGCGGAGAGATTAAGTCCTATACACTTTACCTGTCAAAAAGCAGTAGTACAGGGGCTAGACAATTAGCCAACCGCGTGAAGAATACATATAGAGCGTATATTACTAGGCGCACGAAAGAGCGCTGGGATGCCTATGTCACAGAGAAGACACTCCGGGACTCATTCCTGAAGCAGATTAGTGCCCAGGAAGAACTCAGAATGAAAGCAAGGTATGGAGGGTTTACGGGTAGATCAGCAAAGTTTCTAGCAAGGCTAGCTAAATCTTCTCCTAGATACGCAGTTACCTCTATTAAACAAGGAACCTTGAGACACACAAGCCATACTGATATAGAAAAAGTTTTTTTTTACTTTTTCCAGGATCTATATACTCAAGAGCCTATCAATCTACAGAAAAAAGAGACATTTTGGGGGAAGATTAAAACCCCACGTATATCCATAGAAGCCAGAGATGCCATCAATGCTCCTATTACGGAAGAGGAAATAATGTGGGCAATTAAAAACGCGAAACCCAATAAAGCAGCTGGTCCAGATGCTCTCCCCATAGAATACTATACAGGGAGTGCAGAATTATTAGGCAAATTAGTATTTTGACCACATCATCCTCTTTATGCATGTTGTCTTACTCCAAGCTGTATAGGCTCGAAAGCCTACTACCAATTAAGCATATTAGGTGATGTGCATCTCTGTAATGAGAAGGGGTGTGGTCTAATGACATCAACACCCTATATCAGGTGATCATAATTATTAGGCAACTTCCTTTCCTTTGGCAAAATGGGTCAAAAGAAGGACTTGACAGGCTCAGAAAAGTCAAAAATAGTGAGATATCTTGCAGAGGGATGCAGCACTCTTAAAATTGCAAAGCTTCTGAAGCGTGATCATCGAACAATCAAGCGTTTCATTCAAAATAGTCAACAGGGTCGCAAGAAGCATGTGGAAAAACCAAGGCGCAAAATAACTGCCCATGAACTGAGAAAAGTCAAGCGTGCAGCTGCCAAGATGCCACTTGCCACCAGTTTGGCCATATTTCAGAGCTGCAACATCACTGGAGTGCCCAAAAGCACAAGGTGTGCAATACTCAGAGACATGGCCAAGGTAAGAAAGGCTGAAAGATGGCCACCACCGAACAAGACACACAAGCTGAAACATCAAGACTGGGCCAAGAAATATCTCAAGACTGATTTTTCTAAGGTTTTATGGACTGATGAAATGAGAGTGAGTCTTGATGGGCCAGATGGATGGGCCCGTGGCTGGATTGGTAAAGGGCAGAGAGCTCCAGTCCGACTCAGACGCCAGCAAGGTGGAGGTGGAGTACTGGTTTGGGCTGGTATCATCAAAGATGAGCTTGTGGGGCCTTTTCGGGTTGAGGATGGAGTCAAGCTCAACTCCCAGTCCTACTGCCAGTTTCTGGAAGACACCTTCTTCAAGCAGTGGTACAGGAAGAAGTCTGCATCCTTCAAGAAAAACATGATTTTCATGCAGGACAATGCTCCATCACACGCGTCCAAGTACTCCACAGCGTGGCTGGCAAGAAAGGGTATAAAAGAAGAAAATATAATGACATGGCCTCCTTGTTCACCTGATCTGAACCCCATTGAGAACCTGTGGTCCATCATCAAATGTGAGATTTACAAGGAGGGAAAACAGTACACCTCTCTGAACAGTGTCTGGGAGGCTGTGGTTGCTGCTGCACGCAATGTTGATGGTGAACAGATCAAAACACTGACAGAATCCATGGATGGCAGGCTTTTGAGTGTCCTTGAAAAGAAAGGTGGCTATATTGGTCACTGATTTGTTTTTGTTTTGTTTTTGAATGTCAGAAATGTATATTTGTGAATGTTGAGATGTTATATTGGTTTCACTGGTAAAAATAAATAATTGAAATGGGTATATATTTGTTTTTTGTTAAGTTGCCTAATAATTATGCACAGTAATAGTCACCTGCACACACAGATATCCCCCTAAAATAGCTAAAACTAAAAACAAACTAAAAACTACTTCCAAAAATATTCAGCTTTGATATTAATGAGTTTTTTGGGTTCATTGAGGACATGGTTGTTGTTCAATAATAAAATTAATCCTCAAAAATACAACTTGCCTAATAATTCTGCACTCCCTGTAGAATCCTCCAACCCCAGGTGCTTCCCATATTAGTTAAGTTATTTAATTTCTATTTTTCCGAGAATACGAGCTGTTCCACATCTTTTACAGCCGCAAATATCTCACTGATCCTTAAGAAGGGGAAAGATCCTGAATTACCAAGTTCCTATAAACCTATTTTAGTTTTAAATACCGACTATAAGTTGCTTGCGTCTATCATAGCCCTTGCAGTGTCATTACCTATCCTACAGAGTATTACCCAAGAGTTCGGGGAAATCTCAGGGTTTAAGATTAATACATCTAAATCTGAGCTTATGTGGATAGATAAAAATCCCGCACTGCAGCTGAACCACCCTTTCAGGGAGGTCCCGCAGATTACTTATCTGGGCTTACGACTATCTAGAAACCAGGAGGAATGGTATGGATTAAACTATAGGTCAGTAATGGACTCCTGTAAGAGTAAACTAGATGAATGGACTAGGCTTCCTATCTCATTAACAGCTCGGGTGACTTTGATTAAAACAATCATCTTCCCAAAGCTCCTTTATATTATGCAAAACATTCCATGGTTCCTACACAAGAGAGATATCACCATATATAATAAGGCCTGTTACAAATTTTTATGGAATGGCAAAAGACCGCGGATTGCCGCAGGTAGGCTCATGAACTCTAAGACATCAGCAGGCTTGGCACTCCCCGATATTCAGACATATAATCTGGTTATAATAGCTAGATTCGCATTTGATTGGTTAACTGGGAAGGAGCAAATCACGTTGTTTATGTGGGAATCACAGCTTGTGGCCCCATTTAAATTGAAAGCTCTGTTACACTGTCCACCTACCTCACTTCCTTCTAACATATTCTATCTAGACACCCTGAAGAATGTCATTATTGCCTGGCAAAGACTATGTACAGAAATGGGCAACTCGCCCTATGTTTCACAATATCTACCTATAGTGGGTAATCCAGAATTTAGTCCTGGCCTCTCGAATCGGATATTCACAGATTGGGAATCTAAAGGTCTCCAAACCTTATGTCAGATGTGGGACACGGGAGGGCATACATTATTATTCCAAGAAATTGTATCTCGGTTTGATTTAGGGCCACGGGAATTCTATGCCTACCTCCAAGTTAGGCACTTTCTCCAAGAGATAATTACGAAATATGGGAACGACTGGTCCCTGGGTGAGCTGCAGACTAGGATCTCAATGTACGCAGCAGGAATATATGCAATTTCCCCTCTATATTTACTATTAAAGCAGAAAACATCAAAAGCACAAGTAGACGAGATGGTTGTTAGATGGGCTAACCTATTCTCGGATATAGATGAGCAGATTATCATAGAGAGCTTTAAAATAACGCAACAGTCCTGGGTCCCGACATCTTGGAGGGAGTCCCAGATAAAAATCGGGCTACAGAAATATCTTACGCCTGCTGTGTTAGCCAAATGGTATAAAACAAAAGCTCTTTGCCCTAGATGTTCAAATACTGGTGCTGACCTCTTCCATTGTTTATGGAGTTGCCCTAAGGTATCTCAATATTGGGGGAAAATCATATTTTGGATGACAGTTGTTTTGAAGGTGGACTATAAAATATCCCCTATTGAGATCTTTTTTCTGGTAAAATATCGGCACACAATTAAGAATCATAACTTGATAAATACTATCATATTAACCGCACGGAATCTTATTTTCAAGACTTGGAAAGCAGCCGCTTTACCTACAATGGCACAATTTAAAAGGGCTTTGACTGATCAGTTCATAATAGAACAGATTAACTTACCTTACCCACAAGAAAAACACCTAGTAGTATTTTTTAAGAAATGGGAGATATTTTTAAGATCGTTACCCCTATTGCATCAAAAAAAATTAATTAAACCATTTAGTAATTCGGAATATTTACAGATGAACATTTTGGCAGGTCACTTCCCTGGAGAATGGGCAATGGACACTGAGTGAGTGCTTGGGGGTGAGATGAGGGTGGGGGGCGGAGAGGAGCATTTCCTGTTTCCTACACAATGTTAGCTAAATCTGAATGTTCACTTTAAAAAATGGCAGTAAGAATTGTTTTCAATTAGCCACAGGCACTATTGGCTCACTGGTTTGGTTCACTTTGTTTGTATCTAATTATGTATGGATTTGTGTATAATCACTGTTTCTCATTACCTTTAGTTTAAGAAAGAAGGTAATCTTTTAATTGCAAATGTTTTCTCATATTTTAATATACAGACATATACGTTTATATATAAAGGGTTTTTTAGTAGATGTTTATACAGCACTTTATTCATTATTCCCCACAAAGGAGTCATGACGAATATGTTTTTCTTTGGTTCACAAATTGTATAGCCTATGATGCATTATATCAACTTGAATATTGTATGTAGGTTTTTTTTTTTTCTTTGTCACTGTATTTGGTCAAAGTATCTGTCTGTAATTATTCGGAATCTCAATAAAAAAGAAAAAGAATTTAAAAAAAAAAAAAGAGACTTAAAGACAATATGACTGCCATGAATTACATACCTCCCCCAGAGGAAATGAGAATCAGTGGGGATTGCAGCAGCAATTGGGAAACTATTAGAGCTGAATTTGAAGATTATTCCCTGGCTACAGGGTTGAATTAGAAATCTGCAGCAGTGCAGGCAGCAACTCTGAGAAGAGTCATGGGAATTGAATGCAGGCATGTGTATAAGCACAATCTGACCCTCACAGCAGAACAGAAAGAAAATGTTACAGCCATTTTAGATGCACTGGAAGCTTATTTTAAACCTGCTAAAAATGTTATATATGAAAGGTATATGTTTGGATGCTCCAAACAAGAAGAGGGAGAATCTCTTGATAACTTTGTTACACGCTTGAGAGAAAAGGCTGCAACTTGTGAATATGGTATTCTAAGGGGTGAATTAATAAAGGATAAAATTGTTCTTGGTGTAGCTAGTGAGAGCACGCGCAGGTGTCTACTAAGAGAACATGACTTTTGCCATTGAAACGTGCCGTACAGCAGAGCTCACTGACAGATGTCTGAAAGTTATGGAACAGGACAGACAGCACACCGACAGTGTAAACATTGCAATGCAGCGACAACACATAAGCAAACCGCAGCATCACCGCCTGTTTAGCACACAAGCTAGAAGGACACACAAGCTAGAGTTTGAAATTGTGGAAGCCTGCCAAAAGCCACTGTTATCCGGCTCAACCTGTGAGCGTCTAGGGCTGATGCATTTCTCTATCCCCGCAGAGCTCAAGGTGATGGACAATCAATTCAAAGGGCCCTTGACAAAACATTTGCTATTAAAGGAATTTAGTGATGTTTTTAATGGGCCAGTAGAATCTGTACCAGGGGAAGTTCATTTTGACCTTGACATGAGTATCCCTCCAGTACAATGCGCACCACGCACTGTGCCAGTGGCCATAAAACAGGCAGTTAAGGTGCAGCTCGACCAGTATGAGGCTGATGGACATTTAGCTACAGTGACTGAACCAACTGATTGGATAAGTAACATGGTGATTGTAAAGAAGCCTGATAAGCTAAGAATATGCATAAATCCCAAATTCTTGAATCAGGCACTGAGGCGATCTCACTACATCATGCCAACTCTCGAGGATGTTTTGTACAAGCTGCCTAAGGCACGTCTGTTCACGCTTGTTGATGCCCGTGATGCATTTTTACAATGTAAGTTGGATACTGCAAGTAGCTACATGACAACCTTCTGGACTCCCTGGGGCAGAAAAAGATGGCTCAAGTTGCCTTTTGGAGTATCAGTTGCACCAGAGGTGTATCAACGTAAACAACATGAACTATTGTCTGGACTCAGTGGTATCGTACCAATAGCTGATGACATCTTTGTGGTTGGCTGTGGGGACACAGATAGGGAAGCAGAGCAAGATCATGATGGCAAACTATTGGAACTAATGAATCGTTGTAGGCAGGTGAAACTAAGACTCGGCATGAAAAAACTACAATTCAAGGTAAAAGAGGTCCGCTTCCATGGGTTTGAAGGCTGACCCAGAAAAACTCAGAGCTATACTGGATATGCCACAGCCGGCGACTGTGAAATCACTGCAGCGCTTTATAGGATTTGTTACCTACCTATCAAAATTCCTACTACACCTCTCAGAGGTTTGCGAGCCGTTGAGAAGGCTTCTGGACAAGGATGCAGTTTGGCATTGGCTTCCTAAGCATGATAATGCAGTGCAGGACATCAAACGTTTGGTCACTGATACACCTGTCCTGAAGTACTATGACGTTACAAAACCTGTAACTATTCAAAGTGATGCAAGCAAAAGTGGACTAGGGTGTTGCCTATTGCAAGCTGACCAGCCTATCGCTTTTGTTTCAAAAGCACTGACCCTCACTGAGCAAAACTATGCACAAATCGAAAAGGAATGTCTGCCTGCCAGCGCTTTCATCACTACCTCTATGGTCGTGACGAGATCACTGCAGAAACTGACCATAAGCCTCTGATATCTATTTTCAAGAAACCACTTTTGTGTGCACCAAAATGTCTACAGAGCATGTTGCTCACATTACAAAATTATTGCCTAAATGTTGTTTATAAACCTGGACCTGAAATGTACATTAGTGACACTCTTAGCAGAGCTACAGCAGCAAGTGGTACACCTGAGAGTGCACAACACACAGTTTGCAATGTTCAACAGGACCTGGATGTCCTGTCGCAGATTAATCATTCAGACTATTTAAACGTTACAGACCAACGATTGCTTCAGATAAGACAGCACACAGAAATTGACGAGAGTTTGCAAGCACTTAAGTATGTTGTTCTGAATGGTTGGCCAGATTCAAAGGCAGAGGTGCCATTCATTGTAAGAGAATATTTGACTTTCCGAGACGAAATCGGCATTCAGGATGGTGTACTGTACAAGGGGTCAAGGGTCATCATTCCTAAATCATTAAGATCGGAGATGCTGACGCATATTCATGCCAGTCACATTGGTGGTGAAGCATGCTATAGACAGGCTTGATATACCCTATATTGGCCTAACATGCAAAATGAGATTAGAGACTATGTTAGTTGTTGTTCAGCATGCAATGAATATGTGCAGGCACAACAGAAAGAACCCATGATGTCACATGTGCTGCCCACACGGCCTTGGCAAATTGTAAGCATGGATTTACTGAATTATGCTGGGCAAGATTTTCTACTAATCGTTGATCACTATTCTGACTTTTGGGAGATTGAGCTCCTTCCCGACCTGTCTGCTCATACTACAATCAAGCGCTGTAAAGCACAGTTTGCACGTCATGGACAGTCAGACAGGGTAATCTCAGATAATGGACCTCAGTTTGCCTGTGAGCAATTCAGACGGTTCTCTACAGATTGGGGGTTTGAGCATCTTACCTCTTCCCCGCGGCACCCTCAAGCTAATGGCAAAGCGGAATCAGCTGTAAAGATAGTGAAGAATCTTTGCAAAAAGACCAAGTATGAAAGTAATGACCCATGGAAAGCCATTCTACATTGGAGGAACACCCCAACTGAAGGCATGGACAGCAGTCCTGCACAGCGCTTGATGTCAAGGAGGCTGAAGACTTCATTGCCAGTGGCAAATAAATTACTTGAACCTTGTGTGGTAACAGGGGTACTGGAGAAGCTGCGACGGAGAAAACAGATATCCAAACTGACATACGATGTGTCTGCCAAAGACTTAGCTGAACTAAGCATTGGAGAGCCAATCCGTATTAAGCCGCTCCCTGGTGACAGGACTGGTCGCTGGAGACTGGGTACCTGTGTTCAGAGGGTTGCTCCTCGCTCATATCTTGTGGATGTGGAAGGCAGTCTCTACCGCCGCAATCGAGTGGACCTGCGAGTGGCAGAACATCTCACCACACAAACCTATAACCATCCAGAGCTTGAGCATTCCGAGGCTCTCAATGCACCTAGTCCTACTGGACCACATAAGCAAGGCAGAGACAATACTGCTGTCATATCAAAAGGATACAATGAGGATGCCATAATGCAGCCTCTTATACCAGCAAGTCCTTCCGTGCCAAACACACCAGCAGGGACAGAGGGCAGCTCCTTAACACCTTCTGGAGCTGAACAGCTTCACCCAGGCAAAATCCCTGTGGCCTTGCATAGTGGTCGAGTTTCAAGACCTCCAGATAGACTCAATCTGTAGTGTATCTACCAGTAATGTAGTATGTTATGTTTAAGACTGTTCAGGATCTGTTTTAGGTAAATTGTTAGCAAATTTTGGATTGAATGTAAAAAGGGGAGATGTTATGTAGTTATTATGCAAATACTGTGACTCTGTTTGTTTATGGTAACATTGCATTGCCTTATACTTCCTGTTTCCTGTTCCTACCTCTGACCTGGATGTAGTGCTTTAGTTCAATATGATTCCTCACACTAACAGCTTGTAGTGTCTTTATTTCTATACATGAAACATGTGTGTGATATCTGGTTACATGGGATGATGCAACTGTATATGTGTGATATCTGGTTACATGGGGGATACAACTGTATATGTGTGATATCTGGTTACATGGGGTGATATAACTGTATAGGTCTATCTGGTTACATGGGGTGATACAATTGTATATGTGTGATATCTGGTTACATGGGGTGATACAACTGTATATGTGTGATATCTGGTTACATGGGGGTGATAAAACTGTATATGTGTGATATCTGGTTACACGGGGTGATACAATTGTATATGTGTGATATCTGGTTACATGGGGTGATACAACTGTATATGTGTGATATCTGGTTACATGGGGTGATACAACTGTATATGTGTGATATCTGGTTACATGGGGTGATACAATTGTATATGTGTGATATCTGGTTACATGGGGTGATAAAACTGTAAATGTGTGATATCTGGTTACATGGGGTGATACAATTGTATATGTGTGATATCTGGTTACATGGGGTGATACAACTGTATATGTGTGATATCTGGTTACATGGGGTGATACAACTGTATATGTGTGATATCTGGTTACATGGGGTGATACAACTGTATATGTGTGATATCTGGTTACATGCGGTGATACAGCTGCCATTTGTCTAAGCAAACAGTACTATAACTCACAACAGCTTTTCATACTTGGTAAAGACAATTGTTCTCAAGCAGGGAAACCTCTTACCTGACATAGTCTGTGTTACTGGTAAGCTAAAGGCTTGCATTGGATCATAGAAGTGCAGCATTTTGGCAATAACCAAACAGGAGACCTGTGATACCTGTCTCCTCAGTTCTGTGAGCAACTGCTACTATTACTGGTCTGGCCAGAGATGAGAGTTCTGCATATCTGTTACCAGGGTAATGAGGATTTCCACCAATCCCTAGCCAGCTGAGGATTTGAAATTCAGACAGTAATACAGTAAACTGTTCTGAGCAGAAAATAAACTGTTATGAAAATTAACATTAATTTACTTTTTTTTATTAGTGGAAGATATTTAGGCAAAAACAATTGTGGTTTAAATTATTCTTAATATACTTAGAAACGTGTAAAAAAAACAGTGAGTCTAAGTGGTAGATTTATCATAGTGCGAGCAGACATGATGCAATGTAGCGTATCATGTCCGCTGCACATCGATAAATGCCGACAGCATACGCTGTCAGCATTTATCATTGCACCAGCAGTTCTTGTGAGCTGCTGGTGCAATGCCGCCCCCTGCAGATTTGCGGCCAATTGGCTGCTAGCAATGGGTGTCAATCAACGCAAGTTATGGAGCCTGAAGGCTCGCGCGAAAACAAGGGCATCATAAATCTACCCCAAAATATGTATAAATAGTGAGTCTGTAATGAATCAGTCAACTGACCTATCTAGTGGCAGTTTTTTATGTGATTATATATGGAAATGTAGCTAATCCCTTTATTTACCATTCCCCAGTTTTGCATAACAAACACTGTTATAGAAATATACTTTTTACCTTGTATCTAAGATTCTGCTGACTGCCTCCTTATCTATTGACAGACTTGCATTTCAAGCAATCACTGCTGACTCTTAAATAACTCCACGTGCAAAAGCACAATGTTATTTATATGAAACACATGAACTAACCCCCTCTAGCTGTGAAAAACTGTCAAATGCATTCAAATATGAGGCGGCCTTTAAGGGCTTAGAAATTAGCATATGAGCCTACCTAGGTTTAGCTTTCAACTAAGAATATCAATACCAAGAATTTTGATGATAAAAGTGAATTAGAAAGTTGTTTAAAATGACATGCCCTATCTGAATCATGAAAGTTTAATTTGGACTTTACTATCTCTTTAACTAACTTCAGCAAATAACAATTGCAAGGCAATGCGCTTTATATTAACATAATGACATGGCTAGTCTTATCTTCTCTGGAAGCAAGCCCAGATTGGCTCCTCCAACTAAGACAAGTGGTGGTTGGAGTTTGGTAATTGAAAACCAATTGCAGAAAACAAAATGTTAAGTTGCTTTAAAAATGTTTAGACTTGGCTGATATATTATTCTATACAAGACAGCAGATACGTTAAGATGTTTAGTGTCCCATTAAAGGGATGGAAAGGTCAAAATTAAAATGTGCATGATGAGGTTATGCTGCTGGGAGCCTGCGACTTCCTCCACGGCGACAGAGGACAGGAATGGGCTGGGTCTGACAGTGATTGACTCAGTCCCTGAAGTGCTGCCCCTTGTCAAGTGCCTCATGGGTCTATTGGACTCACTTGGTCCCATTGTTGTTCTGGTCCTGTTCTCAGAGAGTCAGCAGTGGATTGTATGACACAAATTACATCTTCACATACACTTTGAATACTGCTGCATGGATCCTCATGAAATCTGTGTGTATGCTGATAACAAACAGTAATAACTTTTACTTAAAGCATTGTTGCTAATGGGAGTATATTGCAAAAATGCATCTAATTTAAATTGAAATGCACTCTTGCATATTTCATTGTTGACCATTCTATCCTTTTATTTTGGATTCTTAGCTTACAGAAGTTCTAAATGACTTAAATGGTCTAAATGTAGCCACCTATCGGCAAGCACTACCCAGGTGCTGAACCAAAAACGGGCCTGCTCCTAATCTTTCATTCTTGCTTTTTCAAATAAAGATACCAAGAGAACAAAGAAAAATTGATAATAGGAGTAAATTAGAAAGTTGCTTAAAATTGCATGTTCTAGCTTAAAGGGACAGTCTAGTCCAAAATAAACTTTCATGATTCAGATAGAGAATGTAATTCTAAACAATTTTCCAATTTACTTTTATCACCAATTTTGCTTTGTTCGCTTGGTATTCTTAGTTGAAAGCTAAACCTAAGAAGTTCATATGCTAATTTCTAAGCCCTTGAAGGCCGCCTCTTCTCTCAGGGCATTTTGGCAGTTTTTCACCACTAGAGGGTGTTAGTTCATGTGTGTCATATATGTCTTTTAAAAAAAACTGAAATAAGGGGGCAGTTTGCAAAGGCTTAGATACAAGGTAATCACAGAGGTAAAAAGTGTATTAATATAACTGTGTTGGTTATGTAAAACTGGAGAATGGGTAATAAAGGGATTATCTCGTATTTGTCAAGTAGTGTAAATGTTTATTTGTACTAATGTTATGTAATCGGCAATGCGAATGTTTTGTTTGTGTATCAGTGTGCAATTCTTTTTTCATGTTGTTTTGTTCCATGTTGCAAGATCTGAACATATTTATCAATTCCTCGTTTAGTGTAAATGTCGTGCCTTATTTTTTGTTTCCGATTGTGAATGTTGAATGCGTTGTGAACATTGTGAATGTTGAATGCGTATGTGCTATGTTGCGTGAGCGATTGTTGTTTGTAAATTTGATCTGTGTTTTGTTGTGCATTATTCCGTATACGTAATATGACAGAGCAGTGTGTATTTCTCGCAATATCGAATGTTAGATGAAAAATCTGTGCTTAGTTCATTTAGCATTGATCTCTATGGGAGACTCTTTAACGCACCCGTAATTACGCTTATTAAATAAACGTGGTAGTTGTGTTACCATGACGCATTACGAGGTTGTTTTCAGACTCATAATACCTATGTTACAAAAAGATATGCAATGGGAATAACGTACAAGTCATTAGCGAGCAGCCATAACGCAAAACTCGTAATCTGGCCGATATAAAGTTATTGTTATATTGATTTGTTAAACAAAAAAATCTGTTATATGATACTTTCAAATAAATGAATGTGTATTTGTATTTCTAGAAGTCATAATATGCTTTTATTTCATATTTTATTTTTATAAATGATTATTAATGCTAGAATTCGTACATATATCTTTGCACATACTTGTGTGTGTGTATATATATATATATATATATACCTGTAGAAATCTAAAAAGACAAGCGCACAGAGACACCTCTCATAGTGCAGATCAATTTGGTTTATTTACACAAACATTTAAAATACAAGATAAGTAGTGGAAGGTATTCCTTACTCACAAATATGACCTCAATCGAAATGAGGTAAGATAAGGCAATTGGATACTCAAAGTGTCCCCACTTATAACCTGGAAAACGCCGGGCTGTACAGGCAGTCCTCAAATCTCTATTTCGTAGATGAGGCTTAGTATTATTTTCTCCGGTAATAGTGGTCACAGTTCCTCATATGCTTGTTAGCAATCACAGATGAACTTGGGTAAATATAGCACAATCTGCTCTATTCAGAGCTGTAGAATACCGCTATGCTTCTCTTGTAATGCTTGAAGAGAGCTCTCGGCGTGTCTGTCGGCAGTGACGTAAGGTGGGCGTGGCCTTACGCGTTTCACGGTAAACAACCGCTTCGTCAGAGGCTTGATGACGCCCACCTTACCAGCTGAACTTTTGTAGTCAGCGTTAAGGAACACTCCCACCTTACGTCCTGAGCACTGATTTGCTGGTAAAAACAGACATAGCTTTTAGGCACCCGGATTGTTCAAGTTTATCCCTGAAAATGGCCTATTTAACAACACACATCTATCTGTGAATAAAAAATAGTAATTAAAGTTATAACATCCTAAAATAGATGATCAAACAGTACTAAGATAATGATTAATTAAGATTAAAAAATCACACACAAGTTGTTGGTAAAAGCAAATACTAATACAAATAACTTAAACAGTTATATAGTGTTAAAATAAACTGAAATTAACAATGTATAATATATGTATATATCCTTAGCAGTTTGTCCTTACACTTCTTGTTTGTTCCTTAAGTTTAAACTATTAGATGTTATGCCGCACATTTAATTTTTTTTTTTTTTGGTTTGTGAAATTTTGATTTTGATTTATTGCACCTTTTAACACTTTATGAAATATGTCAATTAGACAGAAAACGTCTCATGTAATGGCCAAATCTTATTATCTATTATTATGGAGGTATATTATATTTTATATTAAAACTTTACTTATTAGAGAATAGCAGGGCAATTATTTAGGATGCTAATTTACATGTGCACTAGTGCTATATATGCGCACATCTCTATGTATGTACGCATATACACGTATACATAATATATATATATATACAAATGCATATACTATATATACTGTAAATAGAGGGATGAACGCTTAAGAGTGCCACACACACTTTTTTTATATATGTGTATATGCACTCACGAAATACACCTAATTCCACACATATATATTATGTTAAAAAGGCCTGAATATCAACTTCCCTATTCATACCCAAGGGTTCCATAGTCTGGAGAGAGTGAATCCAAAAGGTCTCTCTTTGGCGTAAGCGTAACATTCTGTCTCCCCTTCTCTCATCTAATGTAACTTGTTCAATAGCCTTGAAACGAAGACTGGAAGGGTCATTATTATGTACCCTTCTGAAGTGATCTGTTACTCCATGAGATACGTCACCTTTCTCTATATTAGATATATGTTCCAGGACTCTCCTCTTCACAGTTCTTTTAGTCCTGCCTACATATTGACAGTGACAAGCACATTCTAATACGTATACTACGTATTTAGAATGACAATTCATACAGCTTTTTATTGGTTTTGTGAAACCATTAACTTGTGATATTATTTGTTTATTGTTTATATCTATGATGGGGCATGTATTGCAATTTTTACGATTGCATTTAAAAAATCCAAAATTTGCTCTATTTAGCCAATTGGATTTAGCATCCTGTCTTAAGCGACTCGGAGCTAAAATATCTTTCAAATTTTGATTCTTCTTAAATACCACTGTTGGAACAATGTCTAAAGTATCTTTAAGGACTGTGTCTTCCAGAAGTACATGCCAGTGTTTCCTGATTGCTTTCTTGATACACCAAGCTTTATCATTATACTTTGTCAAAAACAGATTATTTTTATTATTATTCTTTATTGTTTGATTTTTATTCCCTTTCTGTTTTAATAGGTTACAGCGTTCTAGTTCACAGGCTTTTTTATACCCATTTTCCACCAAATTCTCTTGATAACCTTTCGCTCTGAATTTGGTTTTTAACATTTCTGATTCTCTGTCGTAAGATTCCAGACTCGAACAGTTCCTCCTCACCCTCTGAAATTGGCCATAAGGAATATTCCTTATCCAATTCTTGTGATGTCCACTTCTGGCGTGGAGGTAACTGTTCGAGTCTGTCTCCTTTCTAAATAGACTAGTCATGATAGTGTCTCCATTACCCGACAAAATAATGTCTAAAAATTCTATTTGTAATTTGTTGACATTTTTAGTAAACTTTAAATTGAATTCGTTCTTGTTAACGTATTCAAAAAATGACTCAATTCCATTAGTTTCCCCTTTCCATATGACAATTACGTCATCTATGTAACGTTTCCAAACTATGATGTTATCTTTAAAAGGGTTATTTTGCCAAATGTATTTATCCTCCCATGCTCCCATGTATAAGTTTGCATAGTTGGGGGCAAAGCGAGTACCCATCACTGTGCCCCCAACCTGCAAAAAATATTCTCTGACAAATAAAAAATAATTTTTATGCAAAATGAATGTTATTGCCTTTAGCAGGAAATCCCTCTGTGTTAAAGGGAGATGGTCATGTCTATCAAGACTATATCTGATACTTTCCACACCTGCATCATGTGGGATGCAGGTGTAGAGAGATGCTACATCCAATGTCAACCAGATATAATCTGGTTCCCATTTAATATTGTCCATAATGGACAATATATGTGGGGTGTCACGTACATAAGATTTTAGTGTGATTACCATAGGTTTTAAGTAGAAGTCCACAAACTGGGATAAATTGCTTGTTAGGGAATTTATGCCCGAAATGATTGGGCGTCCCGGGGGATGTTCTAAATTTTTGTGGACTTTTGGCAAGTGATAGAAAATTGCCACTCTACATTTGTCCAATAAAAGGAAATCATATTCATTCCTAGTAATCACACCTGCTTGTAAGCTTTCTTCTAGAAAGAGTTTCAAATCTTTCGTGTATTGGCTTGTAGGATCACTTCTTAATTTGAGATAGGTGGCTGAGTCATTCAGGATTCTATAGGCTTCTGCCAGATAATCATCTTTGTCCTGAATCACTATGCCGCCTCCCTTATCTGCTTCCCTAATGATTATTGATTGATCTTTTTTTAATCTATTCAATGCTTTCATCTCAAATTCATTAAGGTTTGCATTCTTTTTCAAGATCTGATTTTCCTTTTTACACAAGTCCATTAATTCTTTTTCTACTAGTTTGTAAAAAACCGGTATGTGGTTCCCCTGTGATTGTAAAGGGTAAAAAATGGACTTGGGTTTAAAGGAATGACCTTTTTTATACTCTTCATTCGATTTTTCTAAATCTAAAAGTAAATCTAGGGTATATTGGTCTAAACCTGTTGTTAATTTTTCCATACCCCAGTTGTCACATTCCAAGGAAATGAGGTCAGTTAGACTTTCAAAATCAGTTTCATTTATATTTAAATTTTGTTTTTTGTTTTTAGTTATTTTTGCAAAATGTCTGTTCAAAGTTAACTTTCTAATGAAACGATTTAGGTCAATAAACAAGTCGAAATCATTTGGCTCACTAGAGGGGGCAAAATTTAACCCTTTTCCTAGTAAACTAGTTTCGGGTGCACTTAAAATGTGTTTAGATAAATTAAATATCTTAGTAAAGTTCTTACTATTTTCTACTTTTAGATAATAAGATTTGGCCATTACATGAGACGTTTTCTGTCTAATTGACATATTTCATAAAGTGTTAAAAGGTGCAATAAATCAAAATCAAAATTTCACAAACCAAAAAAAAAAAAAAAATTAAATGTGCGGCATAACATCTAATAGTTTAAACTTAAGGAACAAACAAGAAGTGTAAGGACAAACTGCTAAGGATATATACATATATTATACATTGTTAATTTCAGTTTATTTTAACACTATATAACTGTTTAAGTTATTTGTATTAGTATTTGCTTTTACCAACAACTTGTGTGTGATTTTTTAATCTTAATTAATCATTATCTTAGTACTGTTTGATCATCTATTTTAGGATGTTATAACTTTAATTACTATTTTTTATTCACAGATAGATGTGTGTTGTTAAATAGGCCATTTTCAGGGATAAACTTGAACAATCCGGGTGCCTAAAAGCTATGTCTGTTTTTACCAGCAAATCAGTGCTCAGGACGTAAGGTGGGAGTGTTCCTTAACGCTGACTACAAAAGTTCAGCTGGTAAGGTGGGCGTCATCAAGCCTCTGACGAAGCGGTTGTTTACCGTGAAACGCGTAAGGCCACGCCCACCTTACGTCACTGCCGACAGACACGCCGAGAGCTCTCTTCAAGCATTACAAGAGAAGCATAGCGGTATTCTACAGCTCTGAATAGAGCAGATTGTGCTATATTTACCCAAGTTCATCTGTGATTGCTAACAAGCATATGAGGAACTGTGACCACTATTACCGGAGAAAATAATACTAAGCCTCATCTACGAAATAGAGATTTGAGGACTGCCTGTACAGCCCGGCGTTTTCCAGGTTATAAGTGGGGACACTTTGAGTATCCAATTGCCTTATCTTACCTCATTTCGATTGAGGTCATATTTGTGAGTAAGGAATACCTTCCACTACTTATCTTGTATTTTAAATGTTTGTGTAAATAAACCAAATTGATCTGCACTATGAGAGGTGTCTCTGTGCGCTTGTCTTTTTAGATTTCTACAGCTGTACTACATCACTCAATCAGAACCTTGGGTGTTTCCTTGACGAGCTGCACTGAAATCATCTCCCTGCACATTTTTCACAGGAATATCATCAGAAGGATAAGACTGTCTTTTTTTAAATTCTAAATTATTCTCTAATTGTTTCAAAATTATTTTATTATGTTTTTTATGTTTTTTACTTTATATTTCATGTATATCTGAACATTTTAGATAGAATCAAATATAGGCTCACTTTCCACTGACAATAGTGATTAATTTTCAGGTTGTTTATTATAACACACTTGAAATTAGATTAGTTTCTAGAGAAACAATAGAACTATTAAGTTAATCTATTGTATTTTCTACAACTACATTTAACTAGTACAATCATTTTATTACTAGTACATATAAGTGTGCGCAACTTTTCTTTTATTTTCTAAAGGCAGGATTCACTAGTTGAGTCCTCTTTTGGAATTTAAACTAATTCATATATATATACCTGTATATATATATATATATATATATATAGATAGATAGATAGATAGATAGATAGATAGATAGATAGATAGATAGATAGATATAGATGTGTGTGTGTGTGTGCGTGTGTGTTGTGTCAGAAATAGATAGATGCAATATAGGAGCGCCAAATTGGCTAATGTATGCTTAACAGGAAACCCAATATTTAAAAAAGTGGACTATCACAATTTAGACATATATGTGCTATTAAAAACAAATTTATTTACAAACAGATTGGGATGATGATCCCAATTAAAATATTAAAAAATAGAAGTAAATAATCGGCTAGATTACGAGTTTTGCAGTATGAGTGAAAAAGCAGCGTTAAGGCTCTTTTTCACTACCGCTAATATTACGAGTCTTGCAGGTTTAGGGGCACCGTACACTTTTTTGGCCATAACGCAACGTAACTACCGCAGCTTTCAAAAAGTCCTTTTTCAATGGGACTTCCTTTGCGCCAGTATTACGAGTCTGCTTTGGAGGCCAAAAAGTAAGAGGTACACCCTATACCATCAAGATCCATACCGTAAACTGAAAGTCAGTAGTTATGGGTTTTATGCTACAAAGCTGTACCATAAAACTCATAACTAAAGTGCTAAAAAGTACACTAAAACCCATAAACTACCTATTAACCCCTAAACCGATGCCCTTCCGCATCGCAAACACTAAAATAAAATTATTAACCCTTAATCTGCCGCTCCAGACATCGCCGCCACTATAATAAACATATTAACCCCTAAACTGCCGCACTCCCGCATTGCAAACAATAGTTAAATATTATTAACCC
The DNA here is from genome assembly GCF_027579735.1 of Bombina bombina. NCBI lineage: Eukaryota > Metazoa > Chordata > Amphibia > Anura > Bombinatoridae > Bombina > Bombina bombina. The sequence continues at coordinate 511,666,728 of NC_069501.1, read as the reverse complement.
CTAATCTGGTGTGCCTAACATCGTCACAACCTACATTACTGTTATTAACGCCTAATCGGCCGCCCCCAACGTTGCCGCCACTATACTAAATTTATTAACCCCTAAACCTAACCCTAAGTCTAACCCTAACACCCACTAACTTTAATGTAATTAAAATAAATCTAAATAAAACCTACTATTAATAACTAAATAATTCCTATTTAAAACTAAATACTTACCTATAAAATAAACCCTAAGCTAGCTACTATATAACTAAAAGTTACATTGTAGCTAGCTTAGGTTTTATTTTTATTTCACAGGCAAGTTTGTATTTATTTTAACTAGGTAGACTAGTTAGTAAATAGTTATTAACTATTTACTAACTACCTAGCTAAAATAAATAAAAATGTACCTGTAAAATAAAACCTAACCTGTCTTACACTAACATCTAAGCTTGCACTACAATTAAATAAATTACATTAATTAAATACAATTCTAAATTACAAAAAAAACACTAAATTACACAAAATAAAAAAAGAAATTATCAGATATTTAAACTAATTACACCTAATCTAATAGCCCTATCAAAATAAAATAGCCCCCCCAAAATAAAAAAAAACCCTATCCTAAACTAAACTACCAATAGCCCTTAAAAGGGCCTTTTGCGGGGCATTGCCCCAAAGAAATCAGCTCTTTTAGCATTTTGAGGGGCATTGCCCCAAAGAAATCAGCTCTTTTACCTGTAAAAAAAATACAAACAACCCCCAACAGTAAAACTCACCACCCACACAACCAACCCCCCAAATAAAATCCTAACTAAAAAACCTAAGCTCCCCATTGCCCTGAAAAGGGCATTTGGATGGGTATTGTCCTTAAAAGGGCATTTAGCTCTTTTCAAGTGCCCAAACCCTAATCTAAAAATAAAACCCACCCAATAAACCCTTAAAAATGCCTAACACTAACCCCCGAAGATCCACTTACAGTTTTTGAGGACCCGACATCCATCCTCAACAAGCCGGCAGAAGTCCTCAACGAAGCGGCAGAAGTCTTCATCCAACCGGGCAGAAGTCTTCATCCAACCGGGCAGAAGTTTTCATCCAGACGGCATCTTCTATCTTCATCCATCCGGAGAGGGTCCATCTTCAAGACATCCGGTGCGGAGCATCCTCTTCGACGTCTTCTTGAACAATGAATTCTCCTTTAAATGGCGTCATTCAAGATGGCATCCATTGAATTCCGATTGGCGGATAGAATTCTATCAGCCAATCGGAATTAAAGGAGAAAAAATCCTATTGGCTGATGCAATCAGCCAATAGGATTGAGCTTCAATCCTATTGGCTGATCCAATCAGCCAATAAGATTGAGCTCGCATTCTATTGGCTGTTCCAATCAGCCAATAGAATGCAAGCTCAATCCTATTGGTTGCTTGGATCAGCCAGTAGGATTGAAGCTCAATCCTGATTGCATTAGCCAATAGGATTTATCACCTTTAATTCCGATTGGCTGATAGAATTCTGTCAGCCAATCGGAATTCAAGGGACGCCATCTTGAATGACGTAATTTAAAGGAGAATTCATTGTTCAAGAAGACGTCGATTGAAGAGGATGCTCCGCGCCGGATGCCTTGAAGATGGACCCGCTCCGCGCCGGATGGATGAAGATAGAAGATGCCGTCTGAATGAAGACTTCAACTGCCCGGTTAGATGAAGACTTCTGCCGCTTCATTGAGGACTTCTGCCAGCTTCGTTGAGGATGGATGTCGGGTCTTCAAAAACTGTAAGTGGATCTTCGGGGGTTAGTGTTAGGCTTTTTTAAGGGTTTATTGGATGGGTTTTATTTTTAGATTGGGGTTTGGGCACTTGAAAAAGAGCTAAATGCCCTTTTAAGGGCAATGCCCATCCAAATGCCCTTTTCAGGGCAATGGGGAGCTTAGGTTTTTTAGTTAGGATTTTATTTGCGGGGTTGGTTGTGTGGGTGGTGGGTTTTACTGTTGGGAGGTTGTTTGTATTTTTTTTTACAGGTAAAAAAAAGGCCTTTTTAAGGGCTATTGGTAGTTTAGTTAAGGATAGGGTTTTTTTATTTTGGGGGGGGCTTTTTTATTTTGATAGGGCTATTAGATTAGGTGTAATTAGTTTAAATATCTGATAATTTCTTTTTTTATTTTGTGTAATTTAGTGTTTGCTTGTTTTTGTAAATTAGTTAATTGTATTTAATTAATAAGACAGGTTAGGTTTTATTTTACAGGTAAATTTGTATTTATTTTAGCTAGGCAGTTAGTAAATAGATAATAACTATTTAGCAACTATTTTACCTAGTTAAAATAAATACAAACTTGCCTGTAAAATACAACTTAAATCTAAGCTAGCTACAATGTAACTATTAGTTATATTGTAGCTAGTTTAGGGTTTATTTTATAGATAAGTATTTAGTTTTAAATAGGAATTATTTAGTTATTAATAGTAGGTTTTATTTAGATTTATTCTAATTATATTAAAGTTAGTGGGTGTTAGGGTTAAGACTTAGGGTTAGGGGTTAATAACTTTAGTATAGTGGCTGCGACGTTGGGGGCGGCAGATTAGGGGTTAATAAGTGAAGGTAGGTGGCCGCAAAATTGGGGGCGGGAGATTAGGGGTTAATAACATAATATAGGTGTCAGCAAAGTTGGGGGCAGCAGATTAGGGGTTAATAAGTATAATGTAGGTGTTGGCGATGTTGGGGTGGCATATTAGGCGTTAATAAGTGTAATGTAGGTGGCGGCGATGTTAGAGTCAGCAGATTAGGGTTAGGGGTTAATAAGTGTAATGTAGGTGTCAGCGATGTCGGGGCCAGCAGATTAGAGGTGTTTAGACTCGGGGTTAATGTTAGGGTGGTAGGTGTAAACATAAATTTTCTTTCCCCATAGGAATCAATGGGGCTGTGTTACGGAGCTTTACGCTCCTTTATTGCAGGTGTTAGACTTTTTTTCAGTTGGCTCTCCCAATTGATGTTTATGGGGAAATCGTGCACGAGCACGTAAAACCAGCTCACCGCTGCTCACCGCAGCACTGGTATTGGAGTGCGGTATGGAGCTCAATTTTGCTCTACGCTCACTTCTTGCCTGCTAACGCCGTTTTTTTTAAACCTGTAATACCAGCGCTGTAGGTAAGTGAGCGGTGACAATAACTTGCAAGTTAGTACCGAGCAGCTCTTAACGCAAAACTCGTAATCTAGCCAAATGATAGCAAATCATGATGGGTGATAATAACAATAGTTTGAGGTATACAAGTATCTACACTAAACAGAGAAAAATGGATATTTTATCCTCCAGCAGGAATATATTTGATATTATATCCTTCAGTAGGGATATAGTAAAAGATTAAGCCAATATTGGGTGAATGTGTACATGTGAAAAATATAAAAATATAAAAAATGGAATTGGTGAGAAAAATGTAATCGGTGAGAAAAATGTGCAAAAATGTGAAAAAATATAAAAAATATAAAAATGCAAAAAGTGAAAAATCAAATTATGTAATTAGTATAAAAAGAAATAAAAAAAATAATAATAATATCCAAGTGTCCAAAAAATATATGATATATTGTTATTATTATTATGTCAAAGTGTCCAAAAAACATTACTGGTGGTTATCTATGGATGTATTGGTGTCCAATAGAATGTGATAGAGGAATTTCCTTAGTGGTGTCTGGATATCCCCCTACTGGTTTAATGGTGCTTGTCCATATAAAATAGACCTAAGAAATAAACAAAAAAGGAAAATACAGTGTACAAAATGCTGTTTATAGGTGGAGACTATTAGCATGATGTCTTGAAAAAGGCCCTATACAAGGTCCGAAACGCATTGACCAGTATCCCCACCAGGATTTGTGAGGCTCTTATTTCTTCCAGGATCGATTATTTGGTGAGTGTAACTCCAATAGTCTCCACCTATAAATGGCATTTTGTACACTGTATTTTCCTTTTTTGTTTATTTCTTAGTGGGATATCCAGACATCACTAAGGAAATTCCTCTATCACATTCTATTGGACAGAGCAGAGCAAACACACAAGGTATGCAAGAACACAAAAGCGATTTGATACAATGTTGATCACAAGGGACGCTTTGGCCATGTTGTTTGGGGGATTTATAGTGCAATTAGTCCAATGGTAGCGAGTTTGTAATGATAGCTGATTGTATGTGAGCGGCACGAATGCTTTCTAAGTGGGCGTTTTTTTAGGTGTTTGCTGAAATTTTGTTTTCCCCCAATGAATTGTAATGGGAAAGTGTAAAATATAATATATACAGTGCATCTTCGTAATGTTTGTTCATATGCGTAATAAATACTTATTAAATGCAATCTTATAGTAAAAAGCACACGTCCACGCTAACATAAATGAAAGTGCATACTTGTGTATAATGTGCATAGACCTGGCATATAATCTGATCAATCAATGTTGCTGCAATATTCTTTCCAAACGATAAAGTAACGACTGACATCTGTAATATTGTATATATAAGTGATTGGCAAGATATCAATATTTTACGTGTCCCATTGAAATCACAATAATAATGAAGATCTTCCAACACTCTTGTTTATGTATATGTAATATTGTAGTATTAAGTGAGAAACTGCTGAAAGGGGTGGTACAGTCCTAATGCTGTAATCTGTACGTATGATTGAAGCTTAGAATAATGTCATCATATTAGCAACCTGCCTGTCTAGTTTGCAAATCCTCATTCTGTTGTTGTATTTTACAAAAGCTAAAAAAGAGGAATAGGAGAAGCGCAAAAACCTGAGAAATTTATTTGAGTGCCAAAAAACAATCACACATAGTAACTTACACTTAAGTAAGCGTAGAAAGTCCCCAGTCAGATTACAATAAACAGCGGTGACAGTCTGAGTCCCACTCGACACACCGATCATCTAAGATCACACCTGACCGCTTCGCAAGGAACCGGCGTCTGACGTCAATATGGAGAAGAAGATCCGGAGCGACCCCCTTCAGGGTCAATGCCTCACAGGCTGCACAACTGTCAGAGAAGTCTGACGACTTAATCCCACAAAAACCCTACGCGTTTTGTCCGTGTCACGGCCGGACTTTTTCAAGGAAACAATTTTAAAATTGGAATACCATCCAAAGCGGGTAAGCATCTTATATAGGCAAGGAGGGAGCGCCCTGTAGTGATGCAGATATGGAGTACTGTCATTAAGTAAAAGTGCGACAGAATATACATATAGTAACAAAACAAGACAACAATTAATAACAATTGATAACAAATTAACAATAATAAATAAAGATGCCAAAAAATTCTAATACATCAAATTAATATCTACATACAAATACATAGAGGATAAAAAATTCATATATAATTAAATAACGTACAAAACTGTTAAAAAACATTTCTAAAAACATATTATTTTCATGCTATTAACACATCACAACACATATGTTAATCACTAAAATCCATCCTAAAAACAATAAACAACTACATAGCACTTTTAAACTAACAACACATATAAATTTACCCTTAAACTACTGAAAAAAGGGGGAACTTCCGGGTGGCAGCCATGATAGGCTGCATATTTCCATTCTGCTCCTGCACTCTATCTATTTCCACATGAAACAACTTTCCAAACGGCTCAAATACTGGCTATACTAAAAGATCTTTACATCACTTGAGAACCTGCATCAGATGAGCCTAAAATTGAAGAGGTATACGCAGTTTTGAGCGCCCGGAGCACAATAGAAGGTTGAGGCCTTCTTCTATACCCCCCGTCAAGGCACACTAGGGCCTTGTCGTTAAGTGACACAAAGTGCTAAAATTGCAACCAAACAATCTTCACAGCATTACTCAGCGTTACTTGGATGACCTGTATTGCATTTAGTATGTCATGGAGTCTGCAACATTTATCCTGGAGGAGCTGCGCACTTTACTTAAATTCCATAGCGCTGCTTTTGAAGAGGAGCTGCATGTGGCATTTAGCATTACAGAAAGTTCTGCCATACAACAACATATACAGCCTGAGCTGGTCTCAGTGACATGTGAAGATCGAGATATGGTGGAGCTCCAGTGTTTACTACCTGTTAATGATGCAGCTTATTTTACCTCTGCTAAGCCCAGAACCCGAGACGCTACGGCTCCATCATCGGTTGAGAATATAAAGAGCTCTACTGCCCAATCAAGCGAAACCCAAATCCAAGGAGTAGTAGATCTCTTGAATATTTGGCACTCACTTGACATTGGGGACTCTGCCGGTCTAACAGAACTGCAATTAAAAATAACGCTTGATACACAAACTATGAGGACACCTACTTTTTTTCTCCATGCAACCTCGCTACATCCAGGGTGGAGCCCTGCAGATAGGATTGGGACTGATCTTGACAAACGCTCTATCACCCTCTACTACACAGGTTTGCGATATCTGGTATGGGATTCTGGAGGTTAAAACTGACTGTTACCGGAGAATGGGGCAAGAACTAACGGTTGTATAGCCTACTGTGCTGAATTTGACTTAGGTCTTGTTATATGACTGAAAACCGAACATAGCTATTATTGTTTAGTTGCCTATTAGTGTGCAGCCTGTGTATATCCATTTGGACACACCTCAAGGAACTGTATGTAAGGTTGCTATGCCAAATATTTTATCCTTTCATTTAGGTGTGAATCTATAATTAATACGCTCCAAACAAACGGCTAGATTTAGAGTTCTGCGGCCAAAGGGGTGCGTTAGCTACGCATGCTTTTTTTTCCCCGCACCTTTTAAATACCGCTGGTATTTAGAGTTCACAGAATGGCTGCGTTAGGCTCCAAAAAGGGAGCGTATAGCATATTTACCGCCACTGCAACTCTAAATACCAGCAGTGCTTATGGACGCGGCCAGCTTCAAAAACGTGCTCGTGCATGATTCCCCCATAGGAAACAATGGGACAGTTTGAGCTGAAAAAAAACCTAACACCTGCAAAAAAGCAGCATTCAGCTCCTAACGCAGCCCCATTGTTTCCTATGGGGAAACAGTTTCTAAGTCTGCACCTAACACCCTAACATGTACCCCGAGTCTAAACACCCCTAACCTTACACTTATTATTATTATTATTAACCCCTAATCTGCCGCTCTGTACACCGCCGCAACCTACATTATACCTATGTACCCCTAATCTGCTGCCCATAACACCGCCGACCCCTATATTATATTTATTAACCCCTAATCTGCCGCCCCCAACGTCGCCGACCCCTACCTACAATTATTAACCCCTAATCTGCCGAACGGACCTCACCGCTACTATAATAAAGTTATTAACCCCTAATCCGCCTCACTCCCACCTCAATAACCCTATAATAAATAGTATTAACCCCTAATCTGCCCTCCCTAACATCACCGACACCTAACTTCAAGTATTAACCCCTAATCTGCCGGCCGGACCTCACTGCTACTATAATAAATGTATTAACCCCTAAAGCTAAGTCTTAAATATAATTTAAATCTAATGAAATAAATTAACTCTTTTTAAATAAATTATTCCTATTTAAAGCTAAATACTTACCTGTAAAATAAACCCTAATATAGCTACAATATAAATTATAATTATATTGTAGCTATTTTAGGATTAATATTTATTTTACAGGCAACTTTGTAATTATTTTAACCAGGTACAATAGCTATTAAATAGTTAAGAACTATTTAATAGCTACCTAGTTAAAATAATTACAAAATGACCTGGAAAATAAATCCTAACCTAAGTTACAATTAAACCTAACACTACACTAGCAATAAATTAATTAAATAAAATACCTACAATTATCTACAATTAAACCTAACACTACACTATTAATAAATTAATTAAATACAATAAATACAAATAAATACAATTAAATAAACTAACTAAAGTACAAAAAATAAAAAGAACTAAGTTACAAAAAATTAAAAAATATTTACAAACATTAGAAAAATATTACAACAATTTTAAACTAATTACACCTACTCTAAGCCCCCTAATAAAATAACAAAGACCCCCAAAATAAAAAAAATGCCCTACCCTATTCTAAAATTAAAATAGAAAAGCTCTTTTACCTTACCAGCCCTTAAAAGGGCCCTTTGCGGGGCATGTCCCAAAGAATTCAGCTCTTTTGCCTGTAAAAAAAAACATACAATACGCCCCCCCCAACATTACAACCCACCACCCGCATACCCCTAATCTAACCCAAACCCCCCTTAAATAAACCTAACACTAAGCCCCTGAAGATCTTCCTACCTTGTCTTCACCATGCCAGGTATCACCGATCGCTCCAGGCTCCGAATTCTTCATCCAAGCCCAAGTGGGGGCTAGAGATCCATCATCCGGCTTGAAGTCTTCTATCAAGCGGCGGCTGAAGAGGTCCAGAAGAGGCTCCAAAGTCTTCATCCTATCCGGGCAGAAGAGTAGATCCAGACCGGCAACCATCTTCTTCCAAGCAGTGACAAGCGGCTCCATCTTGAAGACCTCCAGCGAGGATCCATCCTCTTCTTGCGACGTCCTAAGTCCGAATGAAGGTTCCTTTAAATGACGTCATCCAAGATGGCATCCCTCGAATTCCGATTGGCTGATAGGATTCTATCAGCCAATCAGAATTAAAGTAGGAAAATTCTGATTGGCTGATGGAATCAGCCAATCAGATTCAGGTTCAATCCGATTGGCTGATCCGATCAGCCAATCAGATTGAGCTCGCATTCTATTGGCTGATCGGAACAGCCAATAGAATGCAAGCTCAATCTGATTGGCTGATCGGATCAGCCAATCAGATTGAACTTGATTCTGATTGGCTGATTCCATCAGCCAATCAGAATTTTCCTACCTTAATTCCGATTGGCTGATAGAATCCTATCAGCTAATCGGAATTCAAGGGACGCCATCTTGGATGACGTCCCTTAAAGGAACCGTCATTCGTCGGGAAGTCGTCGGTGAAGATGGATGTTCCGCGTCGGCGGGATGAACTACATGGATCCGGAAGAAAGAAGATTGAAGATCCCGCTTGATAGAAGACTTCAGTTGGATCATGGACCTCTTCAGCTCCCGCTTGGATGAAGACTTCAGCCGGATCATGGACATCTTCAGCCCCCCCCTTGGGCTTGGATCAAGACATTGGAGGCTCTTCTGGATCGATCGGCGAACCCGGCGTGGTGAAGACAAGGTAGGGAGATCTTCAGGGGCTTAGTGTTAGGTTTATTTAAGGGGGGTTTGGGTTAGATTAGGGGTATGTGGGTTGTAATGTTGGGGGGGGTATTGTATGTTTTTTTTACAGGCAAAAGAGCTGAATTCTTTGGGGCATGCCCCGCAAAGGGCCCCTTTCAGGGCTGGTAAGGTAAAAGAGCTTTTCTATTTTAATTTTAGAATAGGGTAGGGCATTTTTTTATTTTGGGAGTCTTTGTTATTTTATTAGGGGGCTTAGAGTAGGTGTAATTAGTTTAAAATTGTTGTAATATTTTTCTAATGTTTGTAAATATTTTTTTATTTTTTGTAACTTAGTTCTTTTTTATTTTTTGTACTTTAGTTAGTTTATTTCATTGTATTTATTTGTAGGTATTTTATTTAATTAATTTATTGATAGTGTAGTGTTAGGTTTAATTGTAGATACTTGTAGGTAGTTTAGTTAATTTATTTATTGATAGTGTAGTGTTAGGTTTAATTGTAACTTAGGTTAGGATTTATTTTACAGGTAATTTTGTAATTATTTTAACTAGGTAACTATTAAATAGTTCTTAACTATTTAATAGCTATTGTACCTGGTTAAAATAAATACAAAGTTGCCTGTAAAATAAATATTAATCCTAAAATAGCTACAATATAATTATAATTTATATTGTAGCTATATTAGGGTTTATTTTACAGGTAAGTATTTAGCTTTAAATAGGATTAATTTATTTAATAAGAGTTAATTTATTTTGTTAGATTTAAATTATATTTAAGTAAGGGGGGTGTTAGTGTTAGGGTTAGACTTAGCTTTAGGGGTTAATACATTTATTATAGTAGCGGTGTGGTCCGGTCGCCAGATTAGGGGTTAATAATTGTAGGTAGGTGGAGGCGACGTTGGGGGCGGCAGATTAGGGGTTAATAAATATAATATAGGGGTCGGCTGTATTAGGGGCAGCAGATTAGGGGTACATAGGTGTAATGTAGGTTGCGGCGGTGTACGGAGCGGCAGATTAGGTGTTAAAAAAAATATGCAGGTGTCAGCGATAGCAGGGGCGGCAGATTAGGGGTTAATAAATATTATGTAGGTGTCGGCGGTATTAGGGGCAGCAGATTAGGGGTACATAGGGATAACGTAGGTGGCGGCGGTGTGCGGTCGGCAGATTAGGGGTTAAAAAATTTTAATAGAGTGGCGGCGATGTGGGGGGCCTCGGTTTAGGGGTACATAGGTAGTTTATGGGTGTTAGTGTACTTTAGAGCACAGTAGTTAAGAGCTTTATAAACCGGTGTTAGCCCAGAAAGCTCTTAACTACTGACTTTTTTCTGCGGCTGGAGTTTTGTCGTTAGATTTCTAACGCTCACTTCAACCACGACTCTAAATACCGGCGTTAGAAAGATCCCATTGAAAAGATAGGATACGCAATTGACGTAAGGGGATCTGCGGTATGGAAAAGTCGCGGCTGCAAAGTGAGCGTTAGACCCTTTCCTGACTGACTCTAAATACCAGCGGTAGCCCAAAACCAGCATTAGGAGCCTCTAACGCTGGTTTTGACGGCTAACGCCAAACTCTAAATCTAGCCGAAAGGAAATGTTCCTAATGTTATTCTGTTCTGGCTGTGGGCCTATTTGCAGCCTACATATTGATGTTCATCCCAAACTTTGATAGGCAATTGCAGTTACATAGCCTGGGTAGGTGTGATGTACAGTCTTAGTTTACATAGCCTGGTTAGGTGTGATGTACAGTTTTGGTTTAAATGCATTCTTAGATGTTCAGTTAAATGTGATATGATCTTCTCACATAGATATTATATATGTATTATGCTCTACACTGTAAAAATGCTCCTCATGTTTCATTATGTGCATGTCTGCTGCTTGTATGTGTTTGCCAATTCTTAGACCCCATGGTACTGACTTTTTTAGAATATATTGTTAGACCCACAGTTTCAGTTCCAGATTCCCTGCACTATCTCTTATCCCTTATCCTTTGCTTTTTAACTGTTTATTGTTCATCAGCCCCTGCCTAGCTTTGTATATGCTCTAACACAACGGACAAATCTATTTGCTCTTGTACTGCACGAAGTAGCTAGCCTATAAGATTGCCTTACTTCTTACACCCTAGAATACATTTTAGCAATTGGGCTATCATTGCATCTTTTAGAGATTTAATTCTCCCTTTTCACTATAGGGCGGTGCCTTACTGTCAGCGGCCGAGATGGTGAGGCAATGAGTCCCTATTTTTAGTATCTGGGTGTCTGTTAAACTTCTATAACCACATTAACATCTATAGTGTAAATATTAGAGCCATATACATAACTTCTATGCCTTCTATAAAATTTAACACCTATTTATATAGGCCTACCCTTTGTCCCCCCTGTAGGCTTAAACAATGATTCTGACTATCATTCTGTCTATTGCTAACCCTTTACAACAGTCCATGTCTGGATGTACAATCAAAGATTTATTTTTAGTTTTAGGCTATCTAACAGTGGAGTCCACTTGGCATGCAGTCCATATCCTGTTTGGCCCTTAGGACTTCTTTTTTCCTTGGGACAATACTAAACTATGTCAATCATAATTTTAGGTAGCTCCTTATGGCCTTTTATGTTAACCCCTAGATTTAGATGTACCTCTACTCTCCATTAAGCACTTAAAGGTTATGAATCAGTTATTGTTCCGACAGAGCCCCCTCTATATCGTCTTAACACTATACTATTCTGTTAAAGCACTATAAAAAAAAAAAAATGAGGTTTACAAGATGAGGTCCATAAGTGGCCTATTCACTTCTAGTCACATTCTATAAATAGTATTACCACTCAAGCATCTGAGGTCCAAGAGTGGCCTCCTTAATTCATTTTGGAGGGTTTATAAGTAGAATAATACCCACCACAATTAATGTTATTTTAATATGATGTACGCATAGCCTTCTAACTGTATTGCATTCATATGTTGTGTTTTCTCTTTGTTTGCTCATCGTATACCTTTTTATTGTACACTTGTACTTAAACCTCAATAAAAAAAAAAAAACTACTGAAAAAAAACTAAATTTTTATATTGTACAAATGTTCATTCACTCTCGTTCTTATCTTTCTTTTATCTTTAGGGACCTAAAACCATCTATCAATAATAATCCACCCAATTGGTTAACTATGGCAAAAGGAACCTTTAGGTGTAATAAAACTATATGTAATATGTGTAGCCATGTAGATAAAGCTCCCACATTTACTAATTGTGATGGATCACAGAAGTATAATATTAAATGTATTAAATTAAAACTACTTGCGATTCAACATTCGTAGTTTATTTAATTAACTGTGGGTGTGGTTTTCTTTATGTAGGACGTACTAAAAGAAAGATAAGAATGAGAGTGAATGAACATTTTTACAATATTAAACTGGCCAAAAAAGATAAAGTGATTAAACACAGCATTCCCATTCATTTTTCTGAAGTCCATAATTGTAGTTCAGTAACTCTCAAAGTTAAAGTAATAGATTGGATTCCCCCAAATGTTCAAAATAGACTTCTGGCTTTAAGACAGCAAGAAACATTCTGGATTTATAAAATTGGTAGTCTGAGTCCTAGAGGTTTAAATGAGGATCTAGATCTTGCTGCTTATATGTGATCTGTTATAATTTTATTTATTCAATTAAGTTCAATTTGGGCAAGTTAAACATTAGATAGATATAGGGTAGCTTGAATTACTTTTTAATATTTTTTATGAATTCTGAATTAATTTCTCTTGGATCATTTTTTTAAGATTGTTGTGGTAGTTTAGGTTTTTTCAGTAGTTTAAGGGTAAATTTATATGTGTTGTTAGTTTAAAAGTGCTATGTAGTTGTTTATTGTTTTTAGAATGGATTTTAGTGATTAATATATGCTTTTATATTGTATGTGGGCATACATTAATTGTGATGTGTTAATAGCATGAAAATAATATGTTTTTAGAAATGTTGTTTATCAGTTTTGTACATTATTTAATTATATATGATTTTTTTATCCTCTATGTATTTGTATGTAGATATTCATTTGATGTATTAGGATTTTATGGCATCTTTATTTATTATTGTTAATTTGTTATCAATTGTTTTTTTGTTTTTTTTAAAGTATCTTTTTATTGATTTATATATTTTCATAAGTATACATAAATTGAAGTGCATTTAAGTATATTTAAGTACATTCAAATACATCAAATACATCGACTACATCGGGGGGTCAAAGATCATTTTCTCAAAGCAGATGTGAATAAAGCTTCATATAAAAAATATACTTCCTTTGCCCCCTACCATAAACAGAATATACATCTTTCTCTGGAGGCCCTCTTTACTTGACCTCATCAGTTACATAAACAACATATATTAATAAAAAAGAAACATAAAAAGAAAGGAAAGGAGAAAAAAAAACATAACTCAAACATCTGCTGAGATTATACGAATAATCATGACAATCAGAGAAAACCATAAGTCGCATTTCATTGAAACAGCAAAGCAGCTAAAGGTAAATAAATTCCCTATGGACAGAGAAAGGGAACCATATTGACCATTCAAAACTCAACCCCGGAGGGTACTGATACCGAAACTTGGAGGGCTTTACGTCTGATGCACTCAGAGGGGGAGGGGATAGGAGGGCGGGGAAGACAGATAGATAGATAGAGGGGGGGGGGGGGCTAGCATCCTACAGCCTATTGCTCCAGGAGCTCGGTAATTCTCCCTTATAGATCATATTTTTCACTATCTTTGATTTAATTAGAGGTTTAATAATTTGAAGTTGAACATCTACCAACTCAGCTTCTATTATACTCAGCCATTTGTAGAAAAAACTTTTTATATGTTTCTTAGCACCCGGTTGAATGTCATATTGTCCAAGATTATCTGATTTTTCATCCCCTTCACAAATTGTTTAATACTGGGAGCTTTTGAGTCTTTCCACTTTCCTAGAATCAGTACTCTACCTTGTAGGATTGCTGTGTTAATAAGACTTGCATTCTCTCGCCAATCTGTCACCTGATATAAAAACATAATCATTTTACTGTTTATTTGCACTTTTAGGTTTAACCATTTGTTTAGCCAGTATTGTACTTGCTGCCAGAACTGTCGAACTTTTGGGCATAAATATAAGCAATGCTCTAGATCTGCTTCTTTAGCTCCACATTTATAGCATACTATGTCCATGTTCCTGTACCATCTCGCTATTTTACTAGGTGTAATATACAATTGATTAATTACTTTAAAATGTGATTCTCTCCAGGTAGTAACCTTGGTGGTCCTGATTACAGTGTTAAGACTATCTACTAGTTCTTCCCTTGTCACTGTAACCCGCATTTTCCTCCATTTCCTCCAGGGTCTGTAAATGTGTGTCTATTTTATAATTCATTATAAAATTATAGATCAAACTAATTGCATATTTCTTTTGTGCAAATCCCGTAATAATTTCATCTAACCCTCCTAATGACCAATCATTGCCAAATTTAGCTTGTAACTCGTTGTGAAAATGCCTAACTTGTAGGTAAGCAAAGAAATCTGTGTTCTTTAACTGATACTCCTCTTTTAGTTCATCGTATGATTTTACTATATGGGTTCTACTATCCTCGAGTTGCATCATATTAATCAGCCCCTTCCTTCGCCATCTATGAAAAACTCAATTTTCACTGCATCCTGGTTTAAACTTAGGATTCCCTATGATTGGTAGATGACTTGATTTAAGGGTATTTACTCCTACTCCTTTGCCCAATTTATGCCATGCCATTATTATATTATTAAACACTAGCTGCTGTCTAATCCTTTTTGGCAGGTTCTTAGTCTCACAATGCAAAAGTGCCTTCATCGAGTAAGGAGCACACACCTCTGCTTCTAGTTTCCCATACGATACATAGTTCCCCTCTATGATCCAATCTATCGCATATTTCGCCAATGCGGCTAAATTATATGCTTGGAGGTTCGGGAGTGCTAGTCCTCCAGCTTTAATAGGAAGAGTTGTTATTTCTGTTGAGCATCTTATTTTCCCTCCTGCCCATATAAAACTATTACACATCCTGTTAAACCTAATACAATCTTTCTGTGTTATTATAATAGGTAAATTTTGCAGCAGATATAGTATTCGGGGGAAGACAATTGTTTTAATTAACATTACTCTAGCAGAAATATTGATTATAAGATTACTCCATCTCTTACAATCTACTACACATTTATCTAAGCATGGTGTAATATTTTTACCATACCATTGTTTCGGATTCCTTGTAATATTTAAACCTAAATATTTAATCTGTTCTACTTCTCTAAAGGGGCAATCTTTATGTTTCTGACTTGACCCACGTAGCCACATAATCTCCGACTTATCTACATTAACTTTGTACCCAGAAAATGAGCTAAATTGTTTTATAATGTCTAATAGTTGCTTAATACTATTTTGGGTATCCGATAAAAATAGAAGCAGGTCATCCGCGAACAAAGAGAGAACTATCTTCTGCTGATGTATTTTGATGCCTGCTAATTCTATTGCTAAGTTGAACAGCAAAGGGGATAGAGGGCAGCCTTGTCTTGTACCTTTCTTGAGGACGATATCTGGTGTAAATTCCCCATTGATAATTAAATTAGATATAGGCTCCCTGTATATACATTTAATAAAAGACTGGATATTGCCTTGTACTCCAAATTTCCCTAATACTGTAAATAGATGATCCCAAGTTATCGCGTCAAAGGCTTTTTCCGCATCTATCGCTAGTACCGCTAAATCTGGACTATCCCCCTTAGACATTTGCTTTATGTCTTGGTAACAATAGTCTAATGTAGTAAGAACTTTACGAATGTTTCTGGCTGGATTTCGTCCAGTCATGAATCCTACCTGATCTATGTGTATAATTTTATGTAATATTTTTTTAAGTCTGTTTGCTATGATAGTAGTTAAGATCTTATAATCGCTATTTAGCAATGATATTGGTCTATATGACCCTGGATTTTCTGGTTCTCTACCTTTTTTTAATATTAGCGTAATGGAGGATGCAGCAAAGTATTTAGAGTTAATTTCCCCTTTTAAAAATTAGCTGTTGTATAGATTGGTAAGAGTGGGTATAATACTGTTACCTAACATTTTATAAAATTCTGCCGGGAGCATATCAGGTCCCGGTGCCTTGTTGCTTTTCAGTTGTGTAATAGTCCGGGCTACCTCTTCCTCCGATATTTAACATATCTCTGTCTTTGCCCTCAAGTTTCCTGATTTCTAATTGATCCCAAAACTTCATTTTTTGCTGTAAATCCACTACAGAAGTCGTATAAAGATCTTCAAAATATTTAAACATTAGCTGTTTGATTTCCTTGGTCGTATTTGCTCTATCATTCCCTAGCTTAATAGCCGATATAAAATTCCTTTGCTTCTGCATTTTAATTAATCTGGCTATATATTTAGCGGATCTTCCATTAAAGCTGTATTTGGCCCTATCTTTCTCATCTTGTTGAATAACCATTTGTTTTAGAAATATCTCCTTTTCTTGCTTACTATTTTGGTATTTAAGCCAAGTCTGCGGATTAGCATTGCCTATATATGCTCTATATGCATTTTTGAGTTGGTTGTTAAGCTGGCACTCACGTTCTCTATTTTTCTTCTTCCATCTACATAGATATGCTTTAATATTACCTCTAATATATGCTTTGGCTGTTTCCAGTATATTTCCCATTTACCAACATAACTGCTATTGAAGAATTTATATTCCTTCCATTTTTCTAAAATATAGTTCTTAAAGTGGATATTGTGAGTAAGATGTCTAGGATATCTGATTCTACCATCACCCTTACCGGTTATCAATTGTTATTAATTGTTGTCTTGTTTTGTTACTATATGTATATTCTGTCGCACTTTTACTTAATGACAGTACTCCACATCTGCATCACTAGAGGGTGCTCCCTCCTTGCCTATATAAGACGCTTACCCGCTTTGGATGGTATTCCAATTTTAAAATTGTTCCCTTGAAAAAGTCCGGCCGTGACACGGACAAAACACGTAGGGTTTTTGTGGGATTAAGTCATATTGACGTCAGACACTGGTTCCTTGCAAAGCGGTCAGGTGTGATCTTAGACGATCGGTGTGTCGAGTGGGACTCAGACTGTCACCGCTGTTTATTGTAATCTGACTGGGAACTTTCTACACTTACTTAAGTGTAAGTTACTATGTGTGATTGTTTTTTGGCACTCAAATAAATTTCTCAAGTTTTTGCGCTTCTCCTATTCCTCTTTTTTAGCTTTTGTCCACACCTGGGTGATCATTGGAAAGATCACCTAACGAGAGCGGCATCTATCTTGACAAATCTCTTAAGCAACATTTTGGACTGTATAAATACTCATCCATCCAACTACTGATGGGACTTTAATATCTTTTATCTGTGGACACTGGGTATCGTTTTTTTTGTTTACATCTTACACTTCCAATGTTATAAATTATTATATATTGTTTTTTTTTTTTTATTGTTTTTTTTTTTTTTGTTTCTTCTTATTTTTCTGTCTTTTGGCTAGATTTAGAGTTTTGTCGGTAACGACCCGCGTATCTAATGCTGGCTTTTTTCTGGCCGCACCTTTAAAATAACTCTGGTATTGAGAGTCCACAGAATGGCGGCGTTAGGCTCCAAAAAAGGAGCGTAGAGCATATTTAACGCCACTGCAACTCTCGATACCAGAGTTGCTTACGGACGCGGCCAGCCTCAAAAACGTGCTTGTGCACAATTCCCCCATAGGAAACAATGGGGCTGTTTGAGCTGAAAAAAAACCTAACACCTGCAAAAAAGCCGCGTTCAGCTCCTAACGCAGCCCCATTGTTTGCTATGGGGAAACACTTCCTACGTCTGCACCTAACACTCTAACATGTACCCCGAGTCTAAACACCCCAAACCTTACACTTATTAACCCCTATTCTGTCACCCCCGCTATTGCTGACCCCTGCATATTATTATTAACCCCTAATCTGCCGCTCCGTAAACCGCCGCTACTTACATTATCGATATGTACCCCTAATCTGCTGTCCCTATCATCGCCGACCCCTATATAATATTTATTAATCCCTAATCTGCCGCCCACAACGTCGCCTCCACCTGCCTACACTTATTAACCCCTAATCTGCCGACCGGACCGCATCGCTATTATAATAAAGTTATTAACCCCTAATCCGCCTCACTAACCCTATAATAAATAGTATTAACCCCTAATCTGCCCTCCCTAACATCGCCGACACCTAACTTCAAACATTAACCCCTAATCTGCCGACTGGAGCTCACCGCTATTCTAATAAATGTATTAACCCCTAAAGCTAAGTCTAACCCTAACACTAACACCCCCCTAAGTTAAATATAATTTAAATCTAACGAAATTAATTAACTCTTATTAAATAAATTATTCCTATTTAAAGCTAAATACTTACCTGTAAAATAAATCCTAATATAGCTACAATATAAATTATAACTATATTATAGCTATTTTAGGATTAATATTTATTTTACAGGTAACTTTGTATTTATTTTAACCAGGTACAATAGCTATTAAATAGTTAAGAACTATTTAATAGCTACCTAGTTAAAATAATTACAAAATTACCTGTAAAATAAATCCTAACCTAAGTTACAATTAAACCTAACACTACACTAGCAATAAATTAATTAAATAAAATACCTACAATTACCTACAATTAAACCTAACACTACACTATCAATAAATTAATTAAATACAATACCTACAAATAACTACAATGAAATAAACTAACTAAAGTACAAAAAATAAAAAAGAACTAAGTTACAAAAAATAAAAAAATATTTACAAACATAAGAAAAATATTACAACCATTTTAAACTAATTACACCTACTCTAAGCCCCCTAATAAAATAACAAAGCCCCCCAAAATAAAAAATGCCCTACCCTATTGTAAATTACCAAAGTTCAAAGCTCTTTTACCTTACCAGCCCTGAACAGGGCCCTTTGCGGGGCATGCCCCAAGAAATTCAGCTCTTTTTCCTGTAAAAAAACACATACAATACCCCCCCCCAACATTACAACCCACCACCCACATACCCCTAATCTAACCCAAACCCCCCTTAAAAAAACCTAACACTAAGCCCCTGAAGATCTTCCTACCTTGTCTTCACCTCACCGGGTATCACACCGATCTGTCCTGGCTCCGATATCTTCATCTAAGCCCAAACAGGGGCTAGACATCCATCATCCGACGGCTGAAGAAGTCCAGAAGAGGCTCCAAAGTCTTCATCCTATCCGGGAAGAAGAGTAGATCCGGACCGGCAACCATCTTCTTCCAAGCGGCATCTTCTATCTTCATCCGATGAGGACCGGCTCCATCTTGAAGACCTCCACCGCGGACCCATCTTCTTCCGACGACGACTTCCCGACGAATGACGGTTCCTTTAAGGGACGTCATCCAAGATGGCGTCCCTCAAATTCCGATTGGCTGATAGGATTCTATCAGCCAATCGGAATTAAGGTAGGAAAATTTTGATTGGCTGATGGAATCAGCCAATCAGAATCAAGTTCAATCCGATTGGCTGATTCAATCAGCCAATCAAATTGAGCTCGCATTCTATTGGCTGTTCCGATCAGCCAATAGAATGCGAGCTCAATCTGATTGGCTGATTCCATCAGCCAATCAGAATTTTCCTACCTTAATTCCGATTGGCTGATAGAATCCTATCAGCCAATCGGAATTCGAGGGACGCCATCTTGGATGACGTCCCTTAAAGGAACCGTCATTCGTCGGGAAGTCGTCGTCGGAAGAAGATGGGTCCGCGGTGGAGGTCTTCAAGATGGAGCCGGTCCTCATCGGATGAAGATAGAAGATGCCGCTTGGAAGAAGATGGTTGCCGGTCTGGATCTACTCTTCTTCCCGGATAGGATGAAGACTTTGGAGCCTCTTCTGGACTTCTTCAGCCGTCGGATGATGGATGTCTAGCCCCTGCTTGGGCTTAGATGAAGATATCGGAGCCAGGACAGATCGGTGTGATACCCGGTGAGGTGAAGACAAGGTAGGAAGATCTTCAGGGGCTTAGTGTTAGGTTTATTTAAGGGGGGTTTGGGTTAGATTAGGGGTATGTGGGTGGTGGGTTGTAATGTTGGGGGGGGGGTATTGTATGTGTTTTTTTACAGGAAAAAGAGCTGAATTTCTTGGGGCATGCCCCGCAAAGGGCCCTGTTCAGGGCTGGTAAGGTAAAAGAGCTTTGAACTTTGGTAATTTACAATAGGGTAGGGCATTTTTTATTTTGGGGGGCTTTGTTATTTTATTAGGGGGCTTAGAGTAGGTGTAATTAGTTTAAAATTGTTGTAATATTTTTCTTATGGTTGTAAATATTTTTTTATTTTTTGTAACTTAGTTCTTTTTTATTTTTTGTACTTTAGTTAGTTTATTTCATTGTAGTTATTTGTAGGTATTGTATTTAATTAATTTATTGATAGTGTAGTGTTAGGTTTAATTGTAGGTAATTGTAGGTATTTTATTTAATTAATTTATTGCTAGTGTAGTGTTAGGTTTAATTGTAACTTAGGTTAGGATTTATTTTACAGGTAATTTTGTAATTATTTTAACTAGGTAGCTATTTAATAGTTCTTAACTATGTAATAGCTATTGTACCAGGTTAAAATAAATGCAAAGTTACCTGTAAAATAAATATTAATCCTAAAATAGCTATAATATAATTATAATTTATATTGTAGCTATATTAGGATTTATTTTACAGGTAAGTATTTAGCTTTAAATAGGAATAATTTATTTAATAAGAGTTAATTAATTTTGTTAGATTGAAATTATATTTAACTTAGGGGGGTGTTAGTGTTAGGGTTAGACTTAGCTTTAGGGGTTAATACATTTATTAGAATAGCGGTGAGCTCCAGTCGGCAGATTAGGGGTTAATGTTTGAAGTTAGGTGTCGGCGATGTTAGGGAGGGCAGATTAGGGGTTAATACTATTTATTATAGGGTTAGTGAGGCGGATTAGGGGTTAATAACTTTATTATAATAGTGATGCGGTCCGGTCGGCAGATTAGGGGTTAATAAGTGTAGGCAGGTGGAGGCGACGTTGAGGGCGGCAGATTAGGGGTTAATAAATATAATATAGGGGTCGGCGGTGTTAGGGGCAGCAGATTAGGGGTACATAGCTATAATGTAGGTGGCGGCGCTTTGCGGTCGGCAGATTAGGGGTTAATTATTGTAGGTAGCTGGCGGTGACATTGTGGGGGGCAGGTTAGGGGTTAATAAATATAATATAGGGGTCGGCGGTGTTAGGGGCAGCAGATTAGGGATACATAAGTATAACGTAGGTGGCGGTCGGCAGATTAGGGGTTAAAAAAATTTAATCGAGTGGCGGCGATGTGGGGGGGCCTCGGTTTAGGGGTACATAGGTAGTTTATGGGTGTTAGTGTACTTTAGAGCACAGTAGTTAAGAGCTTTATAAACCGGCGTTAGCCCAGAAAGCTCTTAACTACTGACTTTTTTCTGCGGCTGGAGTTTTGTCGTTAGATTTCTAACGCTCACTTCAACCACGACTCTAAATACCGGCGTTAGAAAGATCCCATTGAAAAGATTGGATACGCAATTGACGTAAGGGGATCTGCGGTATGGAAAAGTCGCGGCTGCAAAGTGAGTGTTAGACCCTTTCCTGACTGACTCTAAATACCAGCGGTAGCCTAAAACCAGCGTTAGGAGCCTCTAACGCTGGTTTTCATGGCTACCGCCAAACTCCAAATCTAGGCCTTTGTGTTTTATTTATTTGCTTGTTATTTTCATTATTATAATTTTTTAGTTGATTAGCGCTGACATTTATTGTGTTTTTATGTTGTATTTTACAACATTCTTATTGTGTGCTGATTAAAAAGATAATTGTGTGCTTTGTTGTTGTGTGTTGCGTGTTATGTACATATACGTATGTATGGTTATTCTCTCCCACATATGCTGATTTATATAAAGCAGTATAGCATTGTTGTTCCTTCCCAAAAAGTTACAGCTGTAATATGTTCTAATGATAAATTCTTATTGTACGTAATTCCTAATGGTATATTCTGAGTGAATCGTGATGTTAAAGGGACACTAAATCCATATTTTATGTTTCATGATTCATAGAGAGAATCTAATGTTAAGCAACCTTCCAATGTAGTTGTATGATGTGAATGTATTCATTGTTTCTATGTTTGTTTGTTTTTTATAAATATCAATGGTGCACATGTATGAGTGAATGGGAAAAGTCATGTATGTGCATCCATCAATCATCATGTGTTGAGCCTATGTAGATATGCTGTTCATCCAAGTATATGATTTTAAAAAATGAAATGCTATAATAGAGGTAAATGAGACGTGTTTACAATTATCTACTGTTTGTGAATACTGAAATGCCAAAAAAAATGTTGTGTCCGTTTAAATATGATTTCATTTTGGAAACCGATTTCATATTGTTGATGGTGATTTGTAGTTGATGTAATGTAATTTTCTTTAAGAATGTGATGTTGTAGTGAATTTCACACAAGTAAAAGCCATAACTCCATAGGGAAATATTAATTTCTTGATCTATTTGTCATAGCGGGACTAACGCAAGAATGAATTAATTAGCGCAACAATTGTAACGCTGGTATTACGAGTTTTCAAGTCTACATATTTTGCGTGCATTAGGTAAATCTGCCTGTAGCGTGCACGAGCACGTCTTCCCCATAGAAGTCTATGGAGGAGAGAAATGTCAAGAGAAATAAAATCCAACACTTGTTTTGAGCGTAAAGTGAGTGACGTCATGTCCTTCTGGGAAAAAGTAGCTAAATCGTGTTAATTTCATAATAAAAATCTGTTTTGTGTAGTTAATGTGCTGTATATTGTTTGTATGTATCGATTTGTGTATGTATGTGATAATATTTGAAGTGATATGTAGCTAGATGAGTGTATGTTCCCATCTGTCTATATAAGTCAATGTAAAATGGTTTTGTGTGGGGTTTTTTTCTGACACCCGAGATCTCATAACTTTGATCCGTTCTATTTTGACATTAAAATAAAATAAAAAAAATATTGTGTAGTGTTTGTATGAGTGTAAGTGTACTTTGTGTAATGTTTTTGAAGTGATTTGTGGATGTTTTTATTATCGATATATGATTAACTACTGGTCTGTATGTGCGGGAGAGATTTGAGCGTAGATGGTGATTTTTGTTGCGTTACGGAAACTCGTAATACCAGCGTCCATAAAAAAGCAGCGTTAGAACCTGTTAACGCTGCTTTTTCACCTTACCGCAAAACTCGTAATCTAGGCGTATGTCTTATGCCCATGTTGACCCCTTCTGTTGCTTTACATGTTATGGAGAAAAATATACCTAATATGTCAAAGAGGCTGATGATATAAATCTTAATAGCCACCAAACTCTGCATAGCCCGAGCATGGAAAAAAACAGACCCTCCATGTCTTGCTGGAGTAAGTACAATAAAAGATTATATGGCCACAATGGAAAAATACTTCTTCAACTCAATTGACCAAATGGAAAAGTATTGGTCTATTTGGGATACCTGGTTGCACATATAACTCACCCTTTTTTTTATTATCCTGGACTTACATAACCACACCCACTCCCCTATTTCTTTTCTTCTTTTTTTCTCTCTTCCTCTCCCTTCCTTTCCCTTCTGCCTGAGGTCATTAAAAAATTGACGGGGGCGGAGCTAACTAGCAGAGTGAGCAGACGTGTTTGTCTGTGGCTCTGCTACCAATATAGCATTTAAATGTAGTATAACTAGATTTTATTTCCTCTAACTCAACTTTGGAGATTATTCCCTATAAGGAGGAAAGCAATCTCTCTAAAACGTTAATTGAATGAGGTCCCAAGCGTCATTGAAGACCTCTGCAAATTGACGATATATCTGACTCTCCACGTGGAGGTAGGAAGGGCCTGATATATAAATACAACCTTACTCTGAGTCTACTACTGCACCATCAGTTATGGCAGACTTCTCAGATCTTTTACAGGCATCGCTAAAGAAAATGATGCAGAAGATCGATTATTACTATTATGGTCTGAAGCTTGTACTACGGGAGAAATATGGAGAAGCAGTTAAACCTCCACCTAAAATGGCGGCTGCCACAGATCCTAACGTGAGTGAGGAAACCTTGCATCTTAAGAATGGAGCACCAACACCAGTGCTGGAAACACCGCAGATCTGCCCGGATCTTCCCGCACAGGCTATAGGTACGGATGCAGAGAGGACCCTGGCTGACGAGGGTAGCTCTGTTTTGATAGAGCCGGACAGAGGTGTGCTGGAAGATAGAAATAGAGCACCATGGATTGCTAACGCTTTACTTTTGCCAGGGGAAGCGCAATATTTCTCAGAGAACTGGATCCTGGGCTACTCACCAGCTTTGGATATCCTGCGGTACGTTCCTGTCATTAAGAACAATGTGCTTTCGGTGCTGGGAGAGAATGTCACACGGAGTCCGTTCATCATTACATGGCCCTCTCAAGGTACTCGCTATTCAGATAAGCTGAGCGCGACCTCAAGTTTGCAACCCTGGAGCCCAGTATCACTAGGAGACTTTCCCATTTCATATCTACATGATTTTTCAGGTGATGGAGACCCTGATCAGGCACCCATGTTTCGAGTCTATTGTATGGGGCACAAGATGGACACATGTGGTGTGGGTCAGAAATCCCTACACTTCAAATTATTTAATGCTGACCTTCAGGTACACTCACAAGCAGAGGACTCTGATAAAAGGGGTATTGGCTAGAGCGAAGCTATTCTGAACTTTCAATCTATACCCAGATTAGAAAGAACCTGCATTTTCCTTTTTGTATGCCAGCATTTATGTTCTTCTCCTGAATTTTAAGGCTCTATTGCCTTATGGTCTAATATGTTTGAATATACTTTTTGCATGTTATATATACTACCTGACAATTACTACTAGATACTATGAAAACAAGTATTAACACCTCATTCTTGTCAGTGCAGGCTATTACAGGAGTTACTTTGTTTTTCATGCAATATGTTCTCTCTGCTTAGTTTTTAAGTAATGTCACTATTTATCTAGATCAAATCTCATATAGACTTATCAGCTTGAAGCTTACATATGCTGTGTGTATTCTAACTCATGTGAATATGGATAGTGGCTAATATATATGTCTTGCACTTCTACATCTTATCTTTGCCATATTATTCTTGATAGCTGGTTTTGAGACTATATGTACATAATACTTGTATACGTGCTGTTAAGCATAGCAGATACTCGATCTGGTTAGGACTATCTGACCCTTAGATATTCTGTGCCTAGAATCCTGGTTCATAATCAACCTAGTACTATGCATTGCTGGATCACCTCTTATTCTAATGCTAACTCCTATCAAGAATTGTATATGTTATATTTACACATGGTATAAGTTCACAGCTCCTTACTGTCTTAGAAGTAATTTTCTTATGTTTAAGCATGCTCTCTGTTACATCCTTACTCTGGGCCAATATGTATAGGATTAGCCTAGGTGTATATAAGATATGTAAGTGATCTTGCAACCAATATAGCAATATACCCTTTAGACATAATTGTGTGCATCTCTTCAAGCACAGGTAGCACTATGAAAACTACTGTTTTATAGCTCAATTTCTGTTACTCTCCTTGTTATACATAAGGTGTTAATTCTGATGCGTAAGGCATTTCTGCTTCTGGGTAAGCTGGAACTCCTGGAAGGAGATAATTGCATATATTTCTTGATTAAACTATCCTGCCAGACACGCATTTGGAGACATCAGTAACGTTACATCTAGAGTAATTTCCCTGGTATAGGCTATTACAGAAAATGTTTTATTACATGTTTAATGTGCAAATTATACATTGCATATATAGACCCTGAGCTTACCCAATAGCTCAAGCTTAATCGCCGAACTTATAGATTGATCTACTTGGTCAGTGATTATATTTTGTCAAACCTAGATATAGGAGGTTATATACCCCCACCACCTGCAGATACAGCTATATGTGCTTAACAAATATGTGTAACATAACGCCATTTTCTCTTGTAAATGCCTGTGAAGCAAGTACTAATAATAGCATGAGGGAATTAGTTTGTTGCCAGTAGAGTTTTTTTTTTTTCTTCTTCTTCTTCTTAGAGGCTCAATTAGAATGAGAAAAGCTCTTAGATATATAATGGTAACAGTAAGCCTCCAGCAATGCTACATCACGTATAAGTGTATACATGTAAGGTAAAAAAGTCTTGCTGTTTAGATATAATGTATTGTTTGCTTTACTTATACCATACAAGTATGTTTCCCACAGGCCCACCTGATGTTATAGCATTTGTTCAACTTTGCTTTATCTAACAGCCCTGGTTGTTTTGAACACTTAGAGATATATATGGCCCTTGAATCTGTAAGCCTTTTCATGTGATGTCCCTCCTTCAAACTATACAGCACCCTCTTAGTTTTATGAAGAGGAATAGATATCACAACAATAGAATCTGTCTTTTCGGATAGGAGACATTACATTGACTAGTTAAACTACCTAATATGTTGTTTATAAATAATTGTATTTGTCTTCAAGCCCAAACCTAGAGGATAGCTGTATATGGCCCCATGTGGTCCTTCTTAGTTATAAGTCACACCTACAATAGGCAATAAAGCTTAGCCATTAAAAGCAAAATATATATATGCTACACGGCAGAACAGACCATTATCATTATCAATCCCTGTATGATTGTGTTCATCCTGTACAAAACTTGCTATATGTCTTATAACTCTATAGCTACCTGCTTGCACAGGTCTGTCCTTTTCTGTATATACATTTATATTGACATATCTGATGTACACTGATTACATCCATTTACTTATAATAAAGATTTAGAATTAGGTATTAGCTAACTCCACAGCTCATTCAGCCTGCACAGTTAATATTGTTGTTATGAATAGACACCCTTGCAGTTAATATTATACACCATTATACGTTAATGCTTGTTAACCTTGCTCTATGTACATCTCTCCAAGATTAGTAGGTTTATGTTTTGGATGTTCACCTATGTAACCAAGGGGACTGGCATATAGTGCAGTTTCTATAGGTTTTATGTTAAATACATAACGCAATATCTACTTGCAGAATGGTTATATTGGTTAAGCAGAGGCTTCCGAGTGGCAGGCATATGCCACAGGTTATTGGTGGCAGAGCTTTATTTTGTGATTAGATGAGTAATCCAGACTTCCTGAGGGTTCTGGCTAACATAAGATTCACTATACCAAAGACAACAACTACTAGCCCAGA
The DNA here is from genome assembly GCF_027579735.1 of Bombina bombina. NCBI lineage: Eukaryota > Metazoa > Chordata > Amphibia > Anura > Bombinatoridae > Bombina > Bombina bombina. The sequence goes on along the minus strand of NC_069501.1, from coordinate 511,639,383 downwards.
CAATAAAGCATCTGCTCCATCTCATACAGACACATAAATTTCTTTATAGTTTATGATTGTAACGTTTGACTCTCCCTGAATGATTAAGCAGAGTGGCCTTTGGCCCCTATCTAGCTGCTCCATTTTGTATTAAGATGCCATTTTACCCCACTATCTGCTCCTAAGTAGACTAACTTCCCAAGGCATATCTAATTTGGCTTTTTAGTAGCCCAGCTACCAGACTTAGGGTCTTTATGATCGGGCACTTTTAAGTCCATGCCAGGTACCCTATGCTGCTTACATTTATATATGGCTCCGCCCCCCCACCCCTTTCCCTATGCGTATAGCGGTGCTTACCCGCTGAATATCCCCCTCCCCCCTATATATCTCGGCCCAAGAGTGGCTGATACTTGTGCTAACTCTCCACAGGCTGATATTTTGGTCTTAGGTAAAATATTATTAAAATGTGGAGTTCATATGCTGACAATATAATATAAAATGAAGTTCTATTTTATCTCGCCTAAGATACTGTCTATCTTCATAACCAGATTTGAAATGTATTTTTCCTTGCTGTATGTGCATATTGCTTTCTCAATATTGCCTTTGTATAGACAATGTATTACTCTCTTTGTTGTAACTTTGGCCTTAGGGCGAGCCTGTGTTGTGATGATATATGCTTTAACTTCAATAAAAAAATTATTTTCAAAAAAAAAAATTGACTATATAACATAAGAGTTCACCTAAGGAAATTACATCTAGAAATTTGGAGGGGTAAAATATAATACTAGAACCTCTGTAACAATAATATGCATATGAGAGATCACCTTTATTATTGTGTCTGGATTCTGTTCTTATTACTAATGATTGAGACAAATTTGTTTACAAAAGAGGATAATACTTGTTACCATGTATAAATGGACAATATCGTACGTTGTAATATTGCTTTCCTATAAAAAATCAATAAAAAGAATTAAAAAAAAAAAGAATATACCACTGCTATTGAAGAAAAAAGACTTTACATAGCTTACAGGTAAGCATAACAAAGTTCCTATGGCCTAATAAAAAGCCAAGGATAGCGATTAAAAAATTATATTTACCTAAACAATATGAAGGCATGTGTTTACCCAACCTGGAAATTTACAATCAAATTAATCTAGCTAGAATAGTAGCTGAATGGTTTGGGGGTACTTCTTATTATACAGTATCAGATTTAGAAAAATAGATGATAAAGCTTTTCGTTCTTCACACAATCGCACATGTTAAATTTAGCAGACTGCCCACATAAATTAACAAATTTAAAACGATGTCGCTATTTCAATTTGTGCCTGGCAGAGAGTATGTACAATGCTGGATGTTAAATTTGAGATTTCTAAGGCCTAGATTTGGAGTTTGGCGGTAGCCGTGAAAACCAGCGTTAGAGGCTCCTAACGCTGGTTTTAGGCTACCGCCGGTATTTGGAGTCATTCAAAAAAGGGTCTAACGCTCACTTTTCAGCCGCGACTTTTCCATACCGCAGATCCCCTTACGTCAATTGCGTATCCTATCTTTTCAATGGGATCTTTCTAACTCCGGTATTTAGAGTCGTGGCTGAAGTGAGCGTTAGAAATCTAACGACAAAACTCCAGCCGCAGAAAAAAGCCAGGAGTTAAGAGCTTTCTGGGCTAACGCCGGTTCATAAAGCTCTTAACTACTGTGCTCTAAAGTACACTAACACCCATAAACTACCTATGTACCCCTAAACCAAGGCCCCCCCACATCACCGACACTCGATTACATTTTTTTAACCCCTAATCTGCCGACCGCCACCTACGTTATACTTATGTACCCCTAATCTGCTGCCCCTAACACCGCCGACCCCTATATTATATTTATTAACCCCTAACCTGCCCCCCACAATGTTGAAGCCAGCTACCTACAATAATTAACCCCTAATCTGCCGACCGCAAAGAGCCGCCACCTACATTATAGCTATGTACCCCTAATCTGCTGCCCCTAACACCGCCAACCCCTATATAATATTTATTAACCCCTAATCTGCCCCCCACAACGTCGCCTCCACCTGCCTACACTTATTAACCCCTAATCTGCCGAGCGGACGGCACCGCTATTATTATAAAGTTAATAACCCCTAATCCGCCTCACTAACCCTATAATAAATAGTATTAACCCCTAATCTGCCCTCCCTAACATCGCCGACACCTAACTTCAATTATTAACCCCTAATCTGCCGACTGGAGCTCACCGCTATTCTAATAAATGTATTAACCCCTAAAGCTAAGTCTAACCCTAACACTAACACCCCCCCTAAATTAAATATAATTTTAATCTAACGAAATTAATTAACTCTTATTAAATAAATTATTCCTATTTAAAGCTAAATACTTACCTGTAAAATAAACCCTAATATAGCTACAATATAAATTATAATTCTATTATAGCTATTTTAGGATTAATATTTATTTTACAGGTAACTTTGTATTTATTTTAACCAGGTACAATAGCTATTAAATAGTTAAGAACTATTTAATAGCTAAAATAGTTAAAATAATTACAAATTTACCTGTAAAATAAATCCTAACCTAAGTTACAATTAAACCTAACACTACACTATCAATAAATTAATTAAATAAAATACCTATAATTATCTAATATTAAACCTAACACTACACTACCAATAAATAAATTAAATACAATTCCTACAAAAAATACAATGAAATAAACTAACTAAAGTACAAAAAATAAAAAAGAACTAAGTTACAAAAAATAAAAAAATATTTACAAACATTAGAAATATATTACAACAATTTTAAACTAATTACACCTACTCTAAGCCCCCTAATAAAATAACAAAGCCCCCCAAAATAAAAAAATGCCCTACCCTATTCTAAATTACTAAAGTTCAAAGCTCTTTTACCTTACCAGCCCTGAACAGGGCCCTTTGCGGGGCATGCCCCAAGAAGTTCAGCTCTTTTTCCTGTAAAAAAAAACATACAATACCCCCCCCCAACATTAGAACCCACCACCCACATACCCCTAATCTAACGCAAACCCCCCTTAAATAAACCTAACACTAAGCCCCTGAAGATCTCCCTACCTTGAGTCGTCTTCACCCAGCCGAGCCAAATTCTTCATCCAAGCGGAGCAAGAAGAGGTCCTCCATCCGGTAGAAGTCTTCATCCAAGCGGGGCAGAAGAGGTCTTCCATCCAATTGAAGTCTTCATCCAAGAGGCATCTTCTATCGTCATCCATCCGGAGCAGAGCGGCTGTCATGACTGCTTAGTTCTTTGCTCTATCCTTTGCATAGGCATGTCTTTCCACACTTACATAACTCCTCCCCTCTAGGCAGTTTAAATTCCCACACTAATTCCTACCAAATTGCTTGATTATTGTATCCAGCTTCTCTCAGTAAAATCCTACCAACCTCTAAACTCTGGAGACAGACTCTTCGCAAGACGCTGCAGCACTCAGGACCGGAACCAGCAAGCGGTGACGTCACACGCCATCGCACACGCTGCCTGTAACGGATCCTGCAGGGAAACAACTTTCTATCTTGGACACCGCTCACCCATTACTCTAAGAGTTCAAAATAACAAATTGCGCATTCCTCAATTGGATATCGGTAAGTTCCGATATCTAGTTCTTGCTGATTTCTCCCTGTCACTGTGTCTCGCATTTTAGACAGGTTGCCTAGTTACTCAGACCCCTTACTTGTACACCAGAATTACCTAAGTTGTCTGTACTTTAACCAAAAGCTGCTCTTAATTATTTCTATGACCCATGCCTAATTTATGCATATTACCAGATTTTGTAACAAATAACTTACAGAAACTAGCTCCTAGTTATATCAATCTTTGCAATTGCATTTACATATATATATGTGGGAACCAGATTGTCAATACTGAGTAGGGCTAATCGCTCTGTGGTCTCAGCCATTGACATACTGATCCTTATATTAAAAGTGCTCAGTATCCCACGATTCTGTCTTTCTGCTGCCTCCATACACCAAGGCAGAATCGCAGATACACTTACAACATCCCAAATCTGCAGTTGTGGTACTAAAATCCCTTCTCTCCTTCACAGGGTTGAGATTAAATTCAACAGGCTGACAGCGGCAGCATCCTGAAGACCTCCAACGCGGAACATCCATCCTGGCTGACGACTGAACGACGAATGACTGTTCCTTTAAATGACGTCATCCAAGATGGCGTCCCTCGAATTCCGATTGGCTGATAGGATTCTATCAGCTAATCGGAATTAAGGTAGGAATATTCTGATTGGCTGATAGAATCAGCCAATCAGAATCAAGTTCAATCCGATTGGCTGATCCAATCAGCCAATCAGATTGAGCTCGCATTCTATTGGCTGATCGGAACAGCCAGTAGAATGCGAGCTCAATCTGATTGGCTGATTGGATCAGCCAATCGGATTGAACTTGATTCTGATTGGCTGATTCCATCAGCCAATCAGAATATTCCTACCTTAATTCCGATTGGCTGATAGAATCCTATCAGCCAATCGGAATTCGAGGGACGCCATCTTGGATGACGTCATTTAAAGGAACAGTCATTCGTCGTTCAGTCGTCGGCCAGGATGGATGTTCCGCGTCGGAGGTCTTCAGGATGCTGCCGCTCCGGATGGATGACGATAGAAGATGCCTCTTGGATGAAGACTTCAATTGGATGGAAGACCTCTTCTGCCCCGCTTGGATGAAGAATTTGGCTCGGCTGGGTGAAGACGACTCAAGGTAGGGAGATCTTCAGGGGCTTAGTGTTAGGTTTATTTAAGGGGGGTTTGGGTTAGATTAGGGGTATGTGGGTGGTGGGTTGTAATGTTGGGGGGGGGGTATTGTATGTTTTTTTTTTACAGGAAAAAGAGCTGAACTTCTTGGGGCATGCCCCGCAAAGGGCCCTGTTCAGGGCTGGTAAGGTAAAAGAGCTTTGAACTTTAGTAATTTAGAATAGAGTAGGGCATTTTTTTATTTTGGGGGGCTTTGTTTTTTTTAGGGGGCTTAGAGTAGGTGTAATTAGTTTAAAATTGTTGTAATATATTTCTAATGTTTGTAAATATTTTTTATTTTTTGTAACTTAGTTCTTTTTTATTTTTTTTTACTTTAGTTAGTTTATTTCATTGTATTTATTTGTAGGAATTGTATTTAATTTATTTATTGATAGTGTAGTGTTAGGTTTAATAGTAGATAATTATAGGTATTTTATTTAATTAATTTATTGATAGTGTAGTGTTAGGTTTAATTGTAACTTAGGTTAGGATTTATTTTACAGGTAAATTTGTAATTATTTTAACTATTTTAGCTATTAAACAGTTCTTAACTATTTAATAGCTATTGTACCTGGTTAAAATAAATACAAAGTTACCTGTAAAATAAATATAAATCCTAAAATAGCTATAATATAAATATAATTTATATTGTAGCTATATTAGGATTTATTTTACAGGTAAGTATTTAGCTTTAAATAGGAATAATTTATTTAATAAGAGTTAATTAATTTCGTTAGATGTAAATTATGTTTAACTTAGGGGGTGTTAGTGTTAGGGTTCGACTTAGCTTTAGGGGTTAATACATTTATTAGAATAGCGGTGAGCTCCAGTCGGCAGATTAGGGGTTAATAATTGAAGTTAGGAGTCGGTGATGTTAGGGAGGGCAGATTAGGGGTTAATACTATTTATTATAGGGTTAGTGAGGCGAATTAGGGGTTAATAACTTTATTATAATAGCGGTGTGGTCCGCTCGGCAGATTAGGGGTTAATAAGTGTAGGCAGGTGGAGGCGACGTTGTGGGGGGCAGATTAGGGGTTAATAAATATAATATAGGGGTCGGCGGTGTTAGGGGCAGCAGATTAGGGGTACATAGGGATAATGTAAGTAGCGGCGGTGTATGGAGCGGCAGATTAGGGGTTAATAATAATATGCAGGGGTCAGCGATAGCGGGGGCGGCAGATTAGGGGTTAATAAGTGTAAGGTTAGGGGTGTTTAGACTCGGGGTACATGTTAGAGTGTTAGGTGCAGACGTAGGAAGTGTTTCCCCATAGCAAACAATGGGGCTGCTTTAGGAGCTGAACGCGGCTTTTTTGCAGGTGTTAGTTTTTTTTTCAGCTCAAACAGCCCCATTGTTTCCTATGGGGGAATCGTGCACGAGCACGTTTTTGAGGCTGGCCGCGTCCGTAAGCAACTCTGGTATCGAGAGTTGCAGTGGCGTTAAATATGCTCTACGCTCCTTTTTTGGAGCCTAACGCAGCCATTCTGTGAACTCTCAATACCAGAGTTATTTTAAAGGTGCGGCCAGAAAAAAGCCAGCGTTAGCTACGCGGGTCGTTACCGACAAAACTCTAAATCTAGCCGTAAGTATTTAACAATAGAAGGTAGTCCAGAATTACCAGAAGGTCTGAATAGTAAAGTATTTAAAAACTGGAAACAAAAAGGTCTTACAGTTATATCTCAAATTATTAATCAAGAGGGGACAGAGATTAAATCTTTTTCAAATTTAAAACTAGAATTTAATCTAGATAAAATAGAATTCTATGCTTACCTTCAAATTAGTCACCTTATATATAACCTACTTAAAAAATTTGGAACGGATTGGAATTAGAGTAATATAGGTCAATGGCTAGTTCTGGTAAGAAATTATATTTATACGATATCTCCCTGGTATAATTACCTCATTAAAAGGGGACATACATTTGGATTACTTAAATGGACCACAACTCTAGTAGACACAGAGGGGGGTAGTTATCAAGCCGTCAACCTCAAATACGCTGGAATTCCGCAGCGTATTTGTGGCGAGGCTGATTCGCCTTAGTTATCAAAGGCTAGAGACCGGCAAAAGTAGAATTTTGTGACGTAAGCTTCGATCCGCCGGACTCAGTCCGTCACAGATCGATTCTTACATCACTACAGTGTGGCACAATCTGACTACTTTTGCTAGTTATCAAAAAAATAGCAGGTACGCTCGGCACTTTTCCGGACCAGCGTACCTGGTTTTCAATCCGCCGCCCTGGAGGTGGCGGATCCCATAGGAATCAATGGGAGTCTGACCATAGCGAAAGTTCATGTTCGCTGCTGCCCGATATCCCATTGATTTCTATGGGAGCTGTCTACACCTAACACCCTAACATGTACCCCGAGTCTAAACACCCCTAATCTGTCCTCCCCTACACCGCCACAACTAAATAAAGTTATTACCCCCTAAACCACCGCTCCCGGAGCCCACCGCAAGCTACTCTATACATATTAACCCCTAAACCGCCGCTCCCTGACCCCGCCGCAACTCTTACAAATGTATTAACCCCTTAACCGCCGCTGCTAGACCCCGCCGCAACTCTTATAAATGCATTAACCCCTAAACCGCCGTTCCCGGACACCGCCGCAACCTACATTATACCTAGCAACCCCTATCCTGCCCCCCCTATACTGCCACCCTCTATAATAAAGTTATTAACCCCTATCCTGCCGATCCCGCACCTCGCCGCAACTAAATAAATAGTTTAACCCCTAAACCGCCGCTCCTGGACCCCGCCGCAACCTATATTAAACTTATTAACCCCTAATATGCCCCCCCACACCGTCGCCACCTATAATACATTTATTAACCCCTATCCTGCCCCCCCTACACCGCCACCACTGTAATAAATTTATTAACCCCTAAACCTAAGTCTAACACTTACCCTAACACCCCCCCAAACTTAAATATTAATTAAATAAATCTAAATAATATTTCTATTATTAACTAAATTAATCCTATTTAAAACTAAATACTTACCTTTAAAATAAACCCTAATATAGCTACAATATAAATAATAATTATATTGTAGCTATCTTAGGATTTATTTTTATTTTACAGGCAACTTTCAATTTATTTTAACTAGGTACAATAGTTATTAACTATTTAATAGCTACCTAGCTAAAATAAAGAGAAATTTACCTGTAAAATAAAAACTAACCTAAGTTACAATTACACCTAACACTACACTATCATTAAATAAATTATTCCTATTTAAAACTAAATACTTACCTGTAAAATAAACCCTAAGATAGCTACAATGTAATTAATAATTATACAAAAAAAAAGTTATAAACATTTAAAAAATATTACAACAATTTTAAGCTAATTACACCTAATCTAAGCCCCCTAATAAAATAACAAAGCCCCCCAAAATAAAAAAATTCCCTACCCTATTCTACATTAAAAAATTTCAAAGCTCTTTTACCTTACCATGCCCCAAAGAAAACTGCTCTTTTGCCTGGAAAAGAAAAATACAAACCCCCCCAACATTAAAACCCACCACCCACATACCCCTCATCTAACCCAAACCCCCCTTAAAATAACCTAACACTAATCCCCTGAAGATCATCCTACCTTGAGTCGTCTTCACTCAGCCGAGCCACCGATGGAACTGAAGAGGAGATCCGGAGCGGCAGAAGTGATCCTCCAAGGGGCGTTGAAGAAGTCTTCCATCCGATGAAGTGATCCTCCAGGTGGCGCTGAAGAAGTCTTCCATCCGGGCAATGTCATCTTCCAAGCGGCGCTGAAGAAGTCTTCTATCCGGGCGATGTCATCTTCCAAGCGGAGTCTTCAATCTTCTTTCTTCAGGATCCATCTTCATTCCGCGGAACATCCTTCTTTCCCGACGGACTACCGACAAATGAAGGCTCCTTTAAGGGACGTCATCCAAGATGGCGTCCCTTCAATTCCGATTGGCTGATAGGATTCTATCAGCCAATCGGAATTAAGGTAGGAAAAATCTGATTGGCTGATTGAATCAGCCAATCAGATTGAAGTTCAATCCGATTGGCTGATCCAATCAGCCAATCAGATTGAGCTTGCATTCTATTGGCTGATCCGACTGAAGACGACTCAAGGTAGGATGATCTTCAGGGGATTAGTGTTAGGTTATTTTAAAAGGGGTTTGGGTTAGATTAGGGGTATGTGGGTGGTGGGTTTTAATGTTGGGGGGGTTGTATTTTTCTTTTCCAGGCAAAAGAGAAGTTTTCTTTGGGGCATGCCCGACAAAAGGCCCTTTTAAGGGCTGGTAAGGTAAAAGAGCTTTGAACTTTTTTAATGTAGAATAGGGTAGGGAATTTTTTTATTTTGGGGGGCTTTGTTATTTTATTAGGGGGATTAGATTAGGTGTAATTAGCTTAAAATTGTTGTAATATTTTTTAAATGTTTGTAACTTTTTTTTTTTGTAACTTAGCTTTTTTTATTGTTTGTACTTTAGTTAGTTTATGTAATTGTATTTAATTGTAGTTATTTGTAGTTAATTTATTTAATTAATGTAATGATAGTATAGTGTTAGGTTTAATTGTAACAGGTTAGGATTTATTTTACAGGTAATTTTGTATTTCTTTTAGCTAGGTAGTTATTAAATAGTTAATAACTATTTAATAACTATTCTAACTAGCTAAAATAAATACAAAGTTACCTGTATTATTAATTACATTGTAGCTATCTTAGGGTTTATTTTACAGGTAAGTATTTAGTTTTAAATAGGAATAATTTATTTAATGATAGTGTAGTGTTAGGTGTAATTGTAACTTAGGTTAGTTTTTATTTTACAGGTAAATTTCTCTTTATTTTAGCTAGGTAAGCTATTAAATAGTTAATAACTAATAGCTATTGTACCTAGTTAAAATAAATTGAAAGTTACCTATAAAATAAAAATAAATCCTAAGATAGCTACAATATAATTATTATTTATATTGTAGCTATATTAGGGTTTATTTTAAAGGTAAGTATTTAGTTTTAAATAGGATTAATTTAGTTAATAAGAGAAATATTATTTAGATTTATTTAATTAATATTTAAGTTAGGGGGGGTGTTAGGGTTAGTGTTAGACTTAGGTTTAGGGGTTAATAAATTTATTACAGTGGCGGCGATGTAGTGGGGGGCAGGATATGGGTTAATAAATGTATTATAGGTGGCAACGGTGTAGGGGGAGGCAGATTAGGGGTTAATAAATTTAATATAGGTTGCGGCGGGGTCTGGGAGCGGCGGTTTAGGGGTTAAACTATTTATTTAGTTGCGGCGAGGTGCGGGATCGGCAGGATAGGGGTTAATAACTTTATTATAGAGGGCGGCGGTATAGGGGGGGCAGGATAGGGGTTACTAGGTATAATGTAGGTTGCGGCGGTGTCCGGGAGCGGCGGTTTAGGGGTTAATACATTTATAAGAGTTGCAGCGGGGTCTAGTAGTGGCCGTTTAGGGGTTAATACGTTTATAAGAGTTGCGGCGGGGTCTAGTAGCGGCGGTTTAGGGGTTAGTAACTTTATTGAGTTGCGGGGGGCTCCGGGGGCGCCGGTATAGGGGGTAGAACAGTATAGTTAGTGTGGGTGCTTAGTGACAGGCTAGCCATAAAGCTGTAAAAAAGCCGAAGAGCAGCAAGATCGGATCGGAGTGATAACTTTCACAGTTCGCTGCTCATCGTCCCGTACTTGGTGCGTGGCTTGTGACAGATTTATTGATAACTTAGGCAAATTTTTTCAGGTCCGCGGCGGCGATGGTAGGTGAGCTTAGGCGGGCGTATTGGGCCGGCGAAGGCAGGAAAGTTGACACGTTGATAACTACCCCCCAAAAGGTAATGCTGAAAAAGTAAAAATGTCGATAAGTAGGGCAGAAAAAAATACACTCTCCGCTACATGGAGAGAATCACATTTAAAACTTATCTATAAGGCGTACTACACACCAGAAAATGGATTTCTATGGAAAAATATTAAATTCAATAGATGTTATAAATGTCAACTTATAGCGGCAAATTTAGTTAATTTAATATGGCAATGGCCAAAATCAGTCAGTTCTGGAGGAAATTAGAGTTTTGGCTAAATTTATATCTAGAAAAAAAAGTTTAATTCTCCTTAGAACAGATAATATTTATGGTTGACAAACGTATTCAAGGGGCAGATTATAAAATGGTAAATGTGGAAATTTTATCTGCTAGAAACATAATCATGAGAAAGTGGAAGGGAAAAAATGGATGAACAGTTTATCATTGAACAATTTGATACACCTATGTATGCAGGTAATACAGAAGTTCTTTCAGAAGTGGTCCGTGTTCATTAGAGCTCACCCAGAAAGGAAACAAAATCAATTAATATATCCTTTCAGGAATACTGACATAGTCCTTTTAGGTTTATGGTAAAGACTTAGGCGACTTAATATAAGCGTGGAGAGGAATTTTCAAACCTTTTTTTTGTTTCTGGTGTGTTAGGTTATGCTTGGGGTTAATAAAGGGGGTGGATAAGAAAGAAAAAAGGAAGCACTAGAAAGATAAGAATTATTTATGTCAAAGTAACTATGTTTATGTGAAGGCAAAGTGCCTATTTCTGTTTTGTATTCAAAGCATATATTCTTTTTTCTTATGTAAATTTTGTTTCTGTAAATGTATGCCTTGTGCTTCAATAAAAGACTAAATTAAAAAAAATATAATAATATGCACTAGAGTGTCCCTTTAATCCATATTTTGTATGTCACTAAAAGCCAAGGAGTTAATGACTGTTTTATGAGTTACCTGCATTAGGGTGGCCAGCAGGTCATGTGTATTATAGTAACCAGTAGCAAATTTATGTAAGCATTACCTGCATTATGTTAGTCAGTTGCTTATATGCCAATTACCTTCATTAGTTACCTGCATTAGGGTGGCCAGCAGGTCATGTGTATTATAGTAACCAGTAGCAAATTTATGTAAGCATTACCTGCATTATGTTAGTCAGTTGCTTATATGCCAATTACCTTCATTATGATGGTCACTCACATTTATTATGGTACCTAATGTCAGGTACCTGCCTTAGGCAATTTGTCACATATTTATTTTCCCTACATTATGGTAGGAAATTGGCCATGTATGGCAATGTACCTGTATTATAGTAGATAATAGGCCAAGTATAACAACTTCCCTGAATGATGGTAACCAACATGTCATGCATGTAGCATACCCAGTTGATGGTATCCAGTATGTAATGTATGGGCACTTAATGTGCAACCAACAGGTCACCAATAGCCACTTACTTGCACTTACCTCATTATATTAGCCAGTAAGTTGTGCATGGCTTACTTACAGAATTGCAATAGCTAATAGTTATGGTAAGGCCCTTTACATTCATTATGGTAGCCTATATGTATGGTCACACACCCGCATTATAGTTGCAAATAAGACAGGTAAGACTTCTTACCTTCAATACACTAGCTAATATGTCATGTATAGATACTCACCATAGGATAGGGACTGGTCATGTATGTCTACTGCATTACTGTAGCTAATAGATCATGTATGGATACTGCATTATTGTATGCAGTAGGTCATGAATTTTGATATGGATGTAATATATGGCATTTAATTGTATTATGTTTTAAGTAGTTCATGTACAGCCAATTATATGCATTATGATATGCTCTAGCTCATATGTTGGGACTTACCTTTACTGTTATATTAAAGCCAATATGTACCATATGGCTAATAAGCTGCATTATAGTTCCCTGTAGCAAATGCATGACCTACCTGCAATATACAAGCAAGTAAGTCAAGAGGCCACTTTAGGTGATAAATGGCAACCTGCCTACATCAGGATAGTCAGTAGGTGATGTAAGACCCCTTAACTGCATTATAGTAGCCAACTGCAAATGTTTAACATTGATTGTACCTATATTATGGTAGCCAGTAGGTTATATATGGCGTAATTGCATTATGGATAGCGATTGGATCATGTATGAGCACTTTTATGCATTATGGTAGCCAGTAGGTTATGTATGGCTATACAGCTATTATACAGACATCCCCCCATTTACCTTATCTGCTCCTCTCTCTAACACATACAGCCCCCTACTCACCCTGACTATCATAAGGCAGGTAAGAAGTTATACATGAGTGACCATCATAAAAGTAATTGGCCATACATAATCACCTGACTACCATAAGACAGGTAAGGCTTACATACATTTGCTAATGGCTACTATAATACAGCTAAGTGTCATTCTCTCTCTCTTTCTCTATTTATTTCTATATCTCACTATTTCTCTTTCTCTCTCTCGCTCACACCTTTCTCTCTTTTTCTCTTTCAGCTCCTTTTTTATTGGACACTACTGGATATTTAGTATAGGGAGAATTTGTCTCATAACCTGTTATGTAAATTACATAAATGGCACTTACCACACTGTTAACATTAATATTACCATAATACAATTTCTTTTAATTTTGGTTGCATTATTTATTATAATCTAATCCCCTTAAAAAAAACACACAAGATCTTGTACTCAAGTTATTATGTGCAACTCATCCTGTCCACCTTAAAGGTATAATCAATTCAAAATTAAACTTTCTGATTCAGAAAGGGTGTGCAATTTTAAACAACTTTCCAATTTACTTTTATCATCAAATTTGCTTTATTCTCTTGATATTCTGTGTTGAAAGCTAAGCCTAGATAGTCTCATAAGCTAATTTCAAAACCCTTCAAGGCTGCATTTATCTCAGTGCATTTTGAGAATTGTTCACAGTTAGGCAGTGCTAGTTCATGTGTGCCATATAGATAATATTGTCCCATCGGGTGATTTGTGAGTCTGCACTGATTGGCTAAAATGCAAGTCTGTCAAAAGAACTGAAATAAGGGAGCAGTCTGCAGAGGCTCAGATAGAAGGTAATCACAAGGGTTAAAAAAAAGTATTACTATAGCTGTGTTGGTTATGCAAAAATGGGGAATGGGTAATAAAGGGATTATTTATCTTTTTAAACAATAAAACTTCTGTAGTAGAAAGTAACACTGATTTACAGAATGTGCTAATCAAGTACAATGCAAAATGAGACGGGACTTTCTGTTTTAACATATTTAATAGACTGTACACGCGACCCTTCTGCTTTGATAAAGCCTAACGAAAAAATTTGTTAGGGTGGTTGTGTTGAAATAATGCACACCATTACATTCTATTTTTGTGTAACACAATTTTTGGAAGCTGCAAAAGCGGCAATCTTTCGGTTATCCCCATAATGACCAGGGCCTCTCTCTGCCGTGATCTTGCTAAAAGTAGTGAGATTGCGCTATTTCTGCATGCCCCATGAGTGTGGCAGTGCAGAAATAGACAGGCAGAGTTACAGATGCAGAGATCGTTGGTGGTGTGGGAGAGTTAGGAGGAAGGCGGGTGGGTGGCCCATCACTAGAGCGGGCCGGGAGCGGGTGGGACCACTACGATACGGAAAAAAATTGATTGAGAACAGGTAAAATAACCATTTTTTATATTTATGCAAAGAAACAAGTTGTCCCACTATACAGCTCAAGACCACAGCAGCAAAGAATCACACTGGAGGAGCTTGTTGCTACCACTGATGTTTGGGAAATAAGCTTTTATGCTATTTTATTTTTTTCTCCAATAAAGAACTTTTATGCATTACCTTGAGGCTCGCTGGCATTTCTTCGCTATTTTTTATATTTAGCTGATTATTTCACTTGTGCTATAGTTCAGAAAGCCTCAAAATCTGGCCTGTTAGGGAGGCCTGAGGACAGGTTTGAAAACCAGTGATCTAAAGCCATTCATTCTATTCAGATTTACTAGTTACTTTTGTTAAAGTAGTATCAAGTGAATGTAGCTACAACATTTCTGGCACCAACTATTTTGTTGCTTTGCAGCCTGAAATAAAGACAGACACAGTTTTTGTTTATCCAGATGTAATTACTCAGTGCAACTTATTACATACAAGTCTGGATAAATGTCTGTATATAAACAAAATTCATGGATATGATTGCTAGTATTAAATGGGTCACATTTTAATGGGGTTATTTAAGCTTAACTGGAGCTTTTTGTAAGTATTTTAGATTTGTATAGGTTGAACTTGATGGACTTCAGTCTTTTTTCAACCTTATCTACTATGTGTTAAGTGAAAGATATAACACCAACATGTCAGGCAAAAATAAAGACAATTCAAAAAAAGAATCACTGAGTTGGAAAAAGGATGACCCCCCTCCTAAAATTACTTTTAAATTCAATCAGGTGTAGCTAATCGCCTTCTCAATGGCACACACAAAGCCATTTGACCTTCAACTGTGATCAGCTGTGGGCATATTGATAAGTTCAGCATGAAAAGAACTTTCCTGTAGCATCTCAGTCCCTTGTAGTGCAACTGAAGCAAACAATCAAGGCACTGTCAAAAGATCTCAGGGATAATGTTGTGGACAGGCACAAGTCAGGAGATGGATACAAGAAAATATCAAAGGTTTCATCAATGACTAAAAGCACAGTGAAGTCTATTATTAAGAAGTAGAAGGTATTTGGTACAACACAGATCCTCTCTGGATGAGGACATCACTCCAAACTGGATGAAAGAGGCAGAAGGAAACTAGTCAGAGAGGCTACCAAGAGGCCCACAGCAACTCTGAAGCAGTTGCAGGAATTTATGACAAAGAGTGGTCATTGTTTGCTTGTGACAAGAATATCCCAAATTCTCCACAAATGTGGCTTGTATGAGAGGGTTGCAAGAAAAAAGCTACTCATCAAGAAAGGCCACATGCAGTCACGACTGAGCTTTGTCATAACACACCTAGGAGATTCTGTTGCCACATGGAAAAAAGTGTTATGGTCAGATGAGACTAACATTTAATTATTTGGCCTCAACAACAATAGATATGTCTGGAGTAAATCCAATACAGCTCACCATCCAAATAACACCATACCTACAGTAAAGCATGGAGGTGGTAATATCCTTTTATGGGGGTGTTTCTCTGCAGCAGGCACTGGAGCACTTGTCAAGATAGAAGGAATAAGGCATGGGGCAAAATACTATCAAATTCAAAATCTGCTGCCCTCTGCCAGGAAGTTGTCAATAGGAAGAATAGTTACCTTCCAACATGACAATGACCCAAAGCACACAGCAAAAATGACCACACAGTGGGTAAAGGAGAACCCCATAGAATATCTGTGGCATGACTTGAAGGCTGCAGTCCACAAATGGTCACCATCAAATGTAACGGAACTGGAGCAGTTCTGCAAAGAAGAGTGGGCAAATATTGCACAGTCTAGATGTGCAAAGTTAGTAGAGACATATCCCAACAGAATAAAGGCTGTAATTAAAGCAAAAGGTGGTTCAACAAAATACTGACACAAGGGGATGATCCTGTTTCCAACTCAGTGATTCTGTTTTTGAATTGTTTTTATTTTTGCCTGATATGTTAGTGTTATTTCTTTCACTTAGATGTTATAAGTTGCACTGAATAACTGGATAAACAAAAACTGTGTCTGTCTTTATCTCAGGCTACAAAGCAACAAAATGTGATTATTTTCAAGGGGGGTGATTCTTTTCAATACCCACTGTAATTGCTGACAGACACTTGTCGGTACCTACAACAATTCTTGATTTTCAAAGTTAGCTGTATTATTTTTTGTAATATATCTTCAAACACAACTCTATCTTTAGTAATTAATAGAAGCTGGGCCCTTAAAAATTCAGTTAGTCAATTTCAAAACTATAATATTATATGGTAATAGCATGATATAGCTGAATTGACAGAAAATTATTAGAAGTTTTTTAATTGATACTGTGTTTCAAGCATTTACATTAAGCCCAACACCCATTTGCCTTTAGAACTAATAAAGATACTGTATTGCCACATATTCACTTGTGCAATACCTACCTGATAGACACTGGTCTGTATTAACAACAATTTCAGATTCTTAGGGGCCGAATTATCAAGCTCCAAATGGAGCTTTATGCCCCTGTTTCCGCGTGAGCCTTAAGGCTCGCCGGAAACAGAAGTTATGAAGCAGCGGTCTAAAGACCGCTGCTCCATAACTTGTCCATCTGCTCTGAGGCAGCGAACAGAAATCAACCCGATCGAATACGATCGGGTTGTTTGACACCCCCTGCTAGCGGCCGATTGGCTGCGAATCTGCAGGGGGCGGCATTGCACAAGCAGTTCACAAGAACTGCTTGTGCAATGATAAATGCCGACAGAATATGCTGTCAGCATTTATTTATGTGCGGTGGACATGATACGCTACATCGTATCATGTCCACTCGCACTATGATAAAATGGCCCCTTAGAGACTGCTTTATAGATTTTAGGCAAGAGGCTTCAATCTTTATTAAAACTGCAACCATTAATAGAATCTCAGCTCCTTATAATGTTCATGGTTATCCTTAATAATATGACATTACATGGTGTCTGTAGAATATAGCTGCATAAAATTATTAGTAAGATTCAGATTATTTTATTATAGCTGCCTTATCTGCTTCATATAATTTGACCAGGCTACAGTTTATACTTTCCCAACATCCACCTGCCTTCATACTCAATAAATATATTGTCATATACACATGATAATAATACTGATCTGTTTTTTCCCCTGCAATAACGTTGTGATACCTACTAATAACGCACAGAAACAGTTATACCACTCAAAAGTATCTTATTCCATAATTCTTATATAATACAAAGTGAGTCAGATCTATATTCAGATCTGAAAATTAGACATTACTAAGAAGGTTTATCCTTTTATGATGGAATTTCTTTAAACAAATGAGACAGTGAGATTTTAATATTTCCTATTTTTAAACAAATCATTCAAAAGTTCAAGGGACATAAAACACAAAAATGTTCTTTATTGATTTAGGTAGAACACAATTTTAAACAACTTTCCAGTTTACTTCTATTATCAAATTTGTTTGATTCTACTGCTATCATTTGGTTAACGAGCAGCAATGTACTACTGGTTCCAATGACAATCGGTATATATATGCAGTCACCAATCAGCAGCTAAACCCTAGGTTCTTTGCTCCTCCTGAGCTTTACTAGATAAACATTTCAGCAAAGGATAACAAGAGAAGGAAGCAAATTAAATAAAAGAAGTACATTGGAAAGTTGTCTAAAATGATATGCTCTGTCTGAATCATGAATGTCTAGTTATGACTTTACTGTGCCTTAAAGTCTTATTTTAAACTAGATTAATTAATGTGGTTCTTTTTTGGGTTCTTTTCCAAATCCTTTGTTAATATATGTCTGAGGAAACGGGTTCTCCCGAGAAACGCGTTGCATCTGTCTATCTCACTGTTGAGATTGTATACACCTAGCTGCAGTTGTTTTTTCTTATGGTATTGTTTTATACCTTTTAATAAATTTATTTTAAAGCATATACTCCTGGCAGACAGTGTGTTTGATACTCCCACAAGCTACCAAAGGGCCCCATTGCCCTTTCCTCTTCTACCATTCACAGCTGATCTGTGGTTCCAGTGTTCCTGCATTCCAGGTGGATCCTGGCCGTGAGAAGATCCTGCCTGAATTCAGCCACCTGGTTTGCTGCTACAAACCAGCCTGCTTCTAATGGCACAAGAGAGTGCCATTCCACTTGTGAGTACCCTGTATCTCCTTGTCACCAGATTATCTTTGTGTAAGATTGATCTACACATGTGGCGCCTCTGTCTCTTTTGTGTTTTTGCTGCAATGTCCTTTGTTAATATCAAGGACTTAGCTGTCACCAATGTGAATGCCACAGCTGCAAAGCTGAGCAAAAGGCTTAACCTATCATATGCCACAAAGTGTTACAATTGCAACTGAACCATAGGTTAATATTACATCTCCACTGCTTTAATTGCTAAATTGGGGCACAAAAATAGCTGCAAACTTTATGATAACTGCAGTGTAAATACAATGTGGTAATGTTGGCATTAATTTGATGTAACCAGGGCAATATGATTCAGCAGCTGCCCGGTGTTCTAGCAAAAGAGATAATTTTAGTGCGTGTGGCCGTTGTTCTATAAGAAGAGCGAATGAGTGTTATTATGTGTAGGTATATATATTTGTGTGTAATTATGTGTGTGTAAGTATATGTGTAAGCAAGTGTGTGTATAAGTGTGTGTGTAATTATATATGTAAGAATGTGTGTGTATGTGTGTAATTATATGTGTAAGCATGTGTGTGTGTAAGTATATGTGTGTGTGTAATTAAAT
Organism: Bombina bombina; assembly: GCF_027579735.1. Lineage (NCBI taxonomy): Eukaryota > Metazoa > Chordata > Amphibia > Anura > Bombinatoridae > Bombina > Bombina bombina. The sequence goes on along the minus strand of NC_069501.1, from coordinate 511,620,472 downwards.
ATGTAAGAATATGTGTGTGTGATTATATATGTAAGCATGTGTGTAATTATGTTTTAGCATATGTGTGTGTAATTATATATGTAAGTATATGTGTGTGTGTAATTATATATGTAAGCATATGTGTGTGTGTTTGTATGTGTGTAATTATGTGTAAGCATATGTGTGTGTAATTATATTATATAGTGTATGTAAGTGTGTGGGTAATTATATATGTGGGTAATTATATATGTAAGAATGTGTGTGTAATTATATATAAGCATATGTGTGTGTGTAAGCATATGTGTGTGTAATTATGTGTAAGTATATGTGTGTGTAATTATGTGTGTAAGCATAGATGTGTGTGTAATTATATATGTAAGCATATGTGTGTGTGTGTGTAATTATGTATGTGTGTGTAAGTATATGTGTAAGCAAGTGTGTGTGTGTAAGTATATATGTGTGTAATCATATATGTAAGCGTGTGTGTAAGTATATGTATGTGTAATGATATGTGTGTGTAATTATATGCGAAAGCTTATGTGTGTGTAATTATATGTAAAAGTATTTGTGTGTGTAATTATATATGTGTTGGTACAGTTTGTGTGTGTGTAAGTACATATACTTACACACACACAAACTGTACCAACACATATATAATTACACACACAAATACTTTTACATATAATTACACACACATAAGCTTTCGCACATAATTACACACACATATCATTACACATACATATACTTACACACACGCTTACATATATGATTACACACATATATATGTGTATAATTATGTGTGGATAATTATATATGTGTGCGTGTAAATATATGTGTGTGTGTAAGTACAGTATATTTGTGCGTAATTATATGTGAAACTATTTGTGTGTGTGTAATTATATGTGTAAGTATATGTTTGTATAATTATGTGTGGATTCTTATATATGTGTGTAAGTATATGTGTGTGTAATTATATGTCTAAGTCAGGGCCGGTGCTAGGATTTTTGGCCACACAGGCGAGGATTTATTTTGCTGCCCCCCCCCCCCTCGGATTACATACCATCCCATTGCTAGTTAAAGGGATAGGAAACCCAATTTTTTTCGATCATGATTCAGATAGAGCATGACATTTTAAGCAACTTTCTAATTAACTTGTATTATCAATTTTTCTTAAAAAGCAGGAATGTAAGCTTAGGAGCTGGCCCATTTTTGGTTCAGCTCCTTGCTGATTGGTGGGTAAATTCAAATCAAACAGTGGTAGCGCAGCATAGCAAATCATACAGTGGTAGCACAGCATAGCAAATCAGACAGGGGTAGCACTGCATAGCAAATCAGAGAGTGGCAATGCTGCATAGAAAATCAGACAGTGGTTGCGCTGCATAGCAAATCAGACAGTGGTTGTGCTGCATAGCATATCAGACAGTGGTTGTGCTATCATAGCCAAAGCCCCTGATACTGCTCCGACAAACCCCCAAACTTTGAAGGTGCCATCTTACTCATACAAAGCCGTTAATAATTATTTATAACCTCTCTAATCATATCCCTCTACTGCAAGAATAGTGGCCAATCAGCTCATGAGAAACATTCCACCGCTGGGAAATTATGCTGCACGGTGCACCAGACCATAAACTTAATGTCAATCAAAGAGGAGGAGGAAGTGCATTGAAATATCCAATAGCTGATCTGTCTAACTCAACAACTTGTACTTACTTTCCTGACAACGTTTAAATAAAGGGCCATATAAACTACTACCTGCTCTGATTCTGGGCACTTTGATTTATCTGTGAGAATGTGATACTATTCAGTTTGTGTTAACCAGTTTAATAAACACACACACTATAAATACCAGGTGATAGGAAATAGATCTGAAGCGCCAAATATAAATGCTTCTCAAGTTCAAATCCAACCATATTTAACTCCTTGGATACCAAGAGTGCCCGAGTTCCTAATAACAGCTAACGGCTGCTAAACCACAAAAAAATTAATTATTTTTTACCGGTTTGCAGGTTTATACTTCATTTAATTACCTTTTTTTTGTCTTGTAAGATCTATTAGTTAAAACATCCTGTACTGTAATTACCGGAAACTAATATGGCAGTATATAGCTTCCCTCCCTATTTTCTTATATTTAGTAATACGCAGCTGTTTACTTCTGTTTCACTTCGGGTGACATCCAAGTAAACGTTGCGATGGTCCCCATTTCCCTGGACACTTGACACACACACACAGTCACTTCAGCTCTGCCTCCAGCATTGGGCTCTGCAGTCTGCAAGGACGTGACGTCAGTCACTGATACAAACTTTGCAGTTGCAGGCGCTAAATTTGTTATCCCAGGCAGGCAGCCAACACTTGTATGTGTAAGTACAGAATTTTTGTGTGTAAGTATATGTTTGTATAATTATGTGTGGATAATTATATATATATGTGTGTGTGTGTAATTATATGTGTAAGTAGGTGTGTAATTATGTGTTTATAATTATGTGTAAGTATATGTGTGTGTAATTATATATCTAAGTATATGTATGTGTTTGTATGTGTAGCCCTTCCTGTTGAACATTTTCCTGTGAACTTTTGCACCTGTATACAATCTGCAGGAGATGTTGCCTAGGCAACTATTAGACTGGTTGGTCATGTGATCAAGTGAAACTGAAAGAAGAGTGTAAGACACAGGAGGAAGCAGACATGTCAGAGCAGTGAAGGTGTGTGTGTGAGGCCTGGCTGTGAGAGAGCTGCAGACTTCATCTTGTGTAAAGTAACAGCATTCCTCTGCTGATTTAGTGTTTGCTGCCAGCTGCAGTCTGACCCTGTGAGAGAGCTGTGGAGAAGAATGCAGACAAAGTAAATGACTGGCAGACCTTGGAGTTTTCTTTCAGCCTGTTTAGTGGTAAGAAGTATCCTCTCTCCTTGTCATACTAACATGGCATTCTGTCCATCACATAAACTTATAAACAGCTCTTCCTGTGGATTGCAGTTTCCTATGAGCTGTAACTGTTTAAATGCATGTGGATTACCTTAAAGGGCCCCAACATTTCTGTGCACCAACTGGTACCCATCAGCCATTAGGGTGAAGCCTGAGGGTGGGTTCGCAGGTGGTTTGGGAGGGTGCTGGGCCTGGTTAGAGAGAGTTGGTGTGTTAGTTAGTCACTGTATTTCTTGCCTTATTTTTTATTTGCCATAATCCTTTAATACATGTTCATACTGTTTTACTGTTATTACTGTGTGTGTTGTAGTTATTTATTATGTTCCTGTCTGGGAAACCCATTCTTGCCCTGGATGCCCAGTCAGGTGGAGGCACTGCCACAGTCATGTACCCCAACTCCCAGGTAGCGGAGACTCAGGATCAGCCTGCAGAGCACATGGAGGTAGCTGGGGTAAAGACCCACAGGGGTAATTGTGGGCCTAGGCCAAACCCCGTTACATTTGGTGGTACTGCTGAGATAAATTGGGGTACACCCAGTAAGGATACGTTAATTCCCCGGCCCACACTCCCATTTGTAACAGATTGGGCCCAGCAACAGAAGGTACCATTGCATCATGCAGTGATGATATGCCAGGTACCTCCCTATAGTGAAATGAAACATATCACCAAGTGCGTAGAGATTGTACTGGGAATAGAGATGGCTACCATCAGAGATATCCTGCATGATTCATACGGTCAAACTTACATGTTAGTATATTCCCATGCAGATTTGAGAGGCCGTCATAGGCCTACATGTCTATACCTTCTTGAAGCAGCTCCTGAAGGATGTCGCTTAGTGTATGCTCTCCCTGATAAGGAGGAAGGGGTTACACTGCAGCAACCCTCCAGTATAGGCCAAAGAGACTTTAATGTATCAAGTTATTCCCAGATTCTGTCCCCTTTGTCAGAGAAACCCGCCAGGAGATTACCGGTTACCCCTGTAGAGACTGGGGCCATCCCCAAACGAAATGTCTACTTTTCCAGTGTGCAAGGGACAACTGCCCCTAAGACCCAAGATCTAGTGGTTCCCTCATCTCCAACATCCCCAAAACCAGGCGATTCCCTATTGAGAGCCACAAGTTCAGGAGAGAGTAACATATCTGAAATACTGCAAAAACTTTCAGAAGCCATAGTAACAGCTACCCATACCCACAGTTACCGTAAGCTGAAAGTGTTTTCTGGGAATCAGCCTGTTCCTGCCGGGGAGGAACCCTTTAAGGCCTGGAAGGATAATGCTGTACAATTATTGGAAGAATGGTCTTGTACGGATAACATAAAAAAACAACGGATAATGGAGAGTCTTCGTTTCCCAGCTACGAATATGATAAGGCTGTTTAGGGGAGTGAATGAACAAGCTACTGCACAAGATTACCTGAAAGTTTTGCAGGATGCGTATGGAAAATCAGAGGACTCTGATGATCTATTAATTAAGTTCCTAGCCACTAAACAGAAGGAACATGAGAAAGCTTCAGACTATATCAATCGATTACAATTGTCACTGGGAAAACTGTTTCATAATGGAGCAGTCACTGCATCTGAGTTGGATGCTCGACTATCCAAACAAATTCAGAAGGGAGGCCTTAGCAATGATCCAGTCATGATCATGTTAAGAGTTAAGTTGGATGATCAAGTCTTGTCCTATTCCACACTGATCCGAAAAGCAAAAGTACTGGAGAACCAAATGTCCCCATCTCCTCCACAAAAAGGAAATTCTTCTAAAGCTGCAGAGAAAGAGGATATGGAACTGTTCGTCCTTAAAAAAAAGGTAGCTGAATTAGAATTATTGTCTAAGTCATTGCCAAGAAGAACAGATTATTCTCCTACCAGGAGGCAGCACCGCAGGGAGACCACAGGAAGGTTATTCCCAGAGGAACAGTCCCCCCAAGGGAACTGTTTTAAGTGTGGAAAATCAGGACATTTCAAGCGGGAGTGTCCCACTAATTCATCAGATACAGGAGTGGAAGTGCTAGCTATTGAGCTGGAGGAGGCTCAAGTTACCAGTCCTTTCAGGAAAAGAGGAAAAAAAAACACACCCATGTTATCTGTGGGGGCCAAGATCGGGCCCAAATCTCTGATACAGTTACAAATAGAAGATATTCATGCCTCGGCCTTGTTAGATACTGGATCCCAGGTCACCATCATTAATAGAGACTTCTATGACCATCATCTAAAACATATTCCCCTGGAGCCAGCAGGAGAGTTGCAGTTGTGGGGAGTGGGATCTCAGGCCCAGCCTGTAGAGGGATGTATAAGAGTGACAATAACCATCCCACAGTTAAACACAGGAATGATCTGCCCTATGGAATTGGAAGCTCTTGTATGCTCCATGAAGAAAACAATGTGCGCCCCAATAATTTTGGGTACCAACGCAAGAATGGTGCAGGACATGTTCAGGGCCTACCTAACTGAAGTGGGAGATGTATCTCTAACCAGACTGATGGAAGTCAGCCCTGTTCTAGGGAAAGAGTGCCATCGACTAGCCCTACAAGCTAGACCAGGATCATGCCACTACTCGGGGAAAGAACCTTTATTTGTAAGGCCTGGAGAGACTAAGACTCTACGAGCCATAGCATCTATGCACCATGAAATATCAGGAGGAACCAGGCAATACCTCATTGAGTCCTTGCCTGAGGAGGATGCAAAAAAGGGGTGGACTCTCATACCTGAGGTGAAAGACTGGCGGAATCACTGGTGTAAAGATTTTCCGATAATGATAAGAAACTTAACACCCACAGAGATCAGAATTGATCGTCACCAGAAGATTGGTGTGATTCACTTGTTGGACCAAGTCTCTTCAGTAATGTCTGTAAAGGCAGAACAGGGAGGTGATCATGAAGGACCTATAGTTTTTGAACTGGAAGATTCTCCTCTACCACAAAAGTGGAGAGATAGCCTCCGATCCAAATTAGCTACTCGAGAGAAAGTCTTCTCCAGGAAAGAAATGGATGTGGGATGTGCAAAGAGTGCCACACATGCTATCAGACTTTCTGACCCAGCTCCTTTCAGAGAAAGATCAAGGAGAATGCCCCCTCGAGATGTGGAAGATGTCCGGGATATACTCAAACAGATGGAAGAATCTGGCATTATTAGAGAGTCCAGAAGTCCATATGCCTCACCCATAGTGGTAGTTAGGAAAAAGAATGGCACAGTCCGGCTCTGCATAGACTATCGGACTTTAAACAAAAGGACTGTGCCAGATCAATATACTCTGCCACGGATAGAAGATCTGCTAGATGCCCTTTCTGGAAGCCAGTGGTTCAGCGTTCTGGACTTGAGGTCTGGGTATTATCAGGTACCCATGAAGAAGGAGGATCAGGAAAAGACAGCTTTCATCTGTCCCTTGGGATTCTACGAGTTTACCAGGATGCCCCAAGGGGTCACTGGAGCTCCCGCCACCTTTCAAAGGCTGATGGAGAAGACTGTGGGGGATATGAATCCCAAAGAGTGCCTAGTCTATCTTGATGACCTCATAGTGTTTGGAAGGACACCAGAAGAGCACGAACAGCGATTGCTGAAGGTGTTGGATCGACTCCAAGCAGAGGGTCTGAAATTATCAATAGACAAATGTCGGTTTGCCCAGAACTCTGTTACATATGTAGGTCACATTGTTTCCGCACAAGGTGTGACAACTGACCCGACCAAAATTGAAGCGGTGATGAACTGGCCCAGGCCAGATAACATCAGTGAGCTGCGCTCATTTCTTGGATTCTGCGGTTACTACCGGAGGTTTGTGAAAGACTATTCAAAGATTGCTCGAGAGCTACACAACCTGTTAAAGACTACCTCTGCTATAGAGGGTGTTAAGGCGCCAAGTCCTAAAGACTCCTTCGGAAAGAAATGGACCTCAGGATGCGAAGAAGCCTTCTTAATCTTGAAGAAAAGACTCACAGAAGCTCCTGTATTGGCATATTCAGATCCTGAGAAACCATATGTGCTCCATGTTGATGCCAGTATGGAAGGCCTAGGGGCCGTATTGCATCAGAGCTACCCGGAAGGGTTAAGACCAGTGGCCTACATAAGTAGAAGTCTAACTGGTGCAGAGAAAAACTATCCGGTCCATAAGCTAGAATTCTTGGCGCTCAAGTGGGCAATTGTGGACAAGTTACATGACTATTTATATGGAGCAACATTCGAGGTAAGGACGGATAACAATCCGCTTACTTATATTCAAACAACAGCAAAGCTGGATGCCACAGGTCATAGGTGGCTGGCAGCATTGTCGAACTATAGTTTCAGCCTTAAATACAAGCCAGGCCCTAAGAATGTCAGTGCGGATGCTCTGTCCCGCAGACCTGGACTTCCTCCTCATGAAGAAAAGGAGGAATGGGAAGAAATCCCTGTGCCTGGGGTAGGAGCCCTGTGCCAAACATATGTAGTGGCTGAGAGGCAGGATGAGTTCTCTGAACTCAGAGGAATAGACTCCATATGTCACTCCCCAGAAGCCGTACCAGAGGTATTCTGTGCTCCTGCAATGCTCCAACAGTGGTCTCACATAACCAATGAAGACAAGAAGAAAGCCCAGTCACAGGACTGGTATATAGGGACAGTCCTCAAGGCAATGAGAGCCAAGAACCCTAAATTACTGAGCTCCCTTCCCATTGGACAAAGAGATTTGTACCGGAGAGAATGGAGTAAACTACATCTAGAAGATGGAATCCTTTATAGAATTATAAAATACCATGACCACCCTGGTCGAAAGCAGCTAGTGTTACCTCATAGATATCGGGGAATGGTCCTAAGAGCCCTCCATGATCAACATGGGCATCTTGGGGTAGACAAGACCTATGGCCTGGTACAAGACCGGTTCTATTGGCCTCGCATGAGAGAACATGTTGAACATTATGTGAAGACCTGCAGAAGATGTATTCAGAGAAAGACTCTGCCTGTGAGAGCTGCCCCTATGGGCCACCTGAGAAGTACAGGACCCCTGGATCTTGTGTGCATGGACTATCTATGTATTGAGAATGATACTACCGGAATTGGGAATGTTCTGGTAGTAACAGACCATTTCACCAGATACGCTCAGGCTTTTCCCACTAAAGACCAGAAGGCTGTGACCGTAGCCAAGGTCCTCTGGCAGAAATATTTTATGCACTACGGTCTGCCCAATCGAATACATTCTGATCAAGGTAGAGACTTTGAGAGTAAGCTGATCAAAGAACTGTTGGATATGTTGCAGGTTCACAAGTCCAGAACAACACCCTACCACCCTGAGGGTGATGCCCAGCCTGAGCGTTTTAATAGGACACTCCTAGACATGCTCGGGACTCTGAAACAAGTGGAGAAGCGGTCCTGGAGTAAGCATGTAGAAGCCATGGTCCACGCATATAATTGCACAAGGCATGAGTCTACAGGATTCTCACCCTATTTCCTAATGTTTGGAAGGGAAGCCAGACTACCGATAGATGTCCGGTTGGGGGTGTCCCCAGATGGGACAAAGTCAGACTCTCACTTCCAGTATGTGAGGACCCTCAGACAAAACCTTCACAGTGCCTACGAGTTGGCCACTCAAGCTGCGGCAAAAATGGAGGAACGCAACAAAAGAAGATACGATACCAAAGTGAAGCATCGGGAAGTCCAAGCGGGAGATAAGGTTCTCCTCCGGAATCTAGGGGTACCTGGGAAACACAAATTAGCAGACAGATGGAAGGATACCGTATTTGAAGTTGTGTCTAAGCTAAAGGGGCTGCCAGTGTATAATATAAAAGGCCCAGAAGGCCGGATCAAAGCTTGGCATAGGAACCATCTACTACCAATAGCCTATATCGATGAAGAGGAAGGGAGTAGTAGTGAATGGGAGAAAAGCACAACGGAGAGTCCTGAAAATGAGGCAGTAGAGACTCCAGAAGCTCTTAGTGCTGAGGATCAATGGTGGTCTCCTCCTGCTGAGGAAACACAGCACTTTCCTTCCTCTCCTCCCTTAGCCTCCTCTACATTGAATCCCAACAGCCCCAACTTTGTGCCTGGGACCCCAAAAAGAGACTCTTGTATCATGGGAGAGCCAGGGTCTCAAGCATCTGGTGATCTCCCCACCCAAGTGGCCAGAGCTGAAGATTCCCAGGCACATTCTGGACTTCCTCAGAGAGAACAGAGACTGGGTACTAGAATACGACAGCCTCCCAGGGTTCTTACTTACGATCAAGTCGGAGAACCCAGTTATGTACATATGCCCCAGGTACAGTCTAAAATGGTTGATTTTCTGTATGCGGTTGCGGACATTATGAATGTTGGAACCCCTCTGTACTAGAATAAACTGTAAGATAGTTAACATTTGTTTATAGGAATGTTAGTGCATTTATTATTATTTATATGTTTTGTTTTTTCAATTACCTCTTGGTGGAACCTTGCCAGTGGAAGGCAAGGATTTTACGAGGGGGAGAATGTAGCCCTTCCTGTTGAACATTTTCCTGTGAACTTTTGCACCTGTATACAATCTGCAGGAGATGTTGCCTAGGCAACTATTAGACTGGTTGGTCATGTGATCAAGTGAAACTGAAAGAAGAGTGTAAGACACAGGAGGAAGCAGACATGTCAGAGCAGTGAAGGTGTGTGTGTGAGGCCTGGCTGTGAGAGAGCTGCAGACTTCATCTTGTGTAAAGTAACAGCATTCCTCTGCTGATTTAGTGTTTGCTGCCAGCTGCAGTCTGACCCTGTGAGAGAGCTGTGGAGAAGAATGCAGACAAAGTAAATGACTGGCAGACCTTGGAGTTTTCTTTCAGCCTGTTTAGTGGTAAGAAGTATCCTCTCTCCTTGTCATACTAACATGGCATTCTGTCCATCACATAAACTTATAAACAGCTCTTCCTGTGGATTGCAGTTTCCTATGAGCTGTAACTGTTTAAATGCATGTGGATTACCTTAAAGGGCCCCAACATTTCTGTGCACCAACTGGTACCCATCAGCCATTAGGGTGAAGCCTGAGGGTGGGTTCGCAGGTGGTTTGGGAGGGTGCTGGGCCTGGTTAGAGAGAGTTGGTGTGTTAGTTAGTCACTGTATTTCTTGCCTTATTTTTTATTTGCCATAATCCTTTAATACATGTTCATACTGTTTTACTGTTATTACTGTGTGTGTTGTAGTTATTTATTATGTTCCTGTCTGGGAAACCCATTCTTGCCCTGGATGCCCAGTCAGGTGGAGGCACTGCCACAGTCATGTACCCCAACTCCCAGGTAGCGGAGACTCAGGATCAGCCTGCAGAGCACATGGAGGTAGCTGGGGTAAAGACCCACAGGGGTAATTGTGGGCCTAGGCCAAACCCCGTTACATATGTATATGTATATATATATATATATATATATATATATATATATATATATATACATACATATATATATATATATATATATATATATATATAATTTAGTAATTTTGATATTAATATTAATTTTGACTCTGAATTTGTATATACCAACAAATTGACAATGGAGGTGCCTCTAGTAAATAAAATTTATAATTAAAATTTTGAAATGAATATTATAACCAACTGGTAAAGTAAATAGCCACTATTATGCCACATAGCGATATGTATATATTTATTGCCATATAAATATAAACAAATAAATATGTTTATCTATTTAACTCTTCAATTTTCACTTGGAGGCGGAAAGCTTATGCTAATAAAAAGCGTCACCTAATAGTGACATCAATAGCCATTGCCGGAAGAAGCCCCATGCTGTGAGGGGTGAAACGTACGTAGCAGGAGAGGCAGCTAGATGTGTCCGAACGGAGTATACTTTGATTGTGACCTCCAGGGAGCCTTTCAAGTATTGCGGTAAAGTTTTGCAACAGCCATCTTTCAACTTGCATGCACTGTAAACGGATTAGCAAAACAAACGTATTGGCAACAGGCAACTGGACTCCCAGCACAAGGAGCTAGTTGCAATATTGTCAGGAGGGTTTGGTAAGTGATCTACCAGCATTGTTATCAGAAGCACCGCTTGAGGGATATCGTATCCTGAATGTTCAAGGGTGAGAATTTTCACTTTCTTTGTACTAACCCTGCCTATACTAGCATCTGCTTTGCATGGACTGATTTGGGGGAGACTGCACTGTTAGCTTTCTGCTTCTTGTCGACTGCTTTGCTGATTAGTTACTGTGCAATTACGACAGCTGCTTTCTTTGCTTGCAAATTTACTCCCTATACTGGAAACAAGGGATTGTTTACTTATGAACACTTCTTTGTTGCATTATGAACTTTATTTTACTGCAACTGGAAATTATCAATATCTTTAATTTCAAGGTCTTTTGTGAGCTCTGAAGATTTAACAATATTTCCTTCTTTAAAGGGTACCCTTGGAGTAGTTTTTACACTGTTATTATTACCTCCGTTATGGACATCATAATACTTTTTCGCTATAGTGGCTTTTTTCAGTGTTTGAAACATTTTGATTGTGTTGTGTTATACTTGGTTATTATTAAATATTATTTTCTTGCATAAAGGGGTGATTTGTCTCTGATTTAACATTGCAGTATTTACGGTATTGTGCCAGTAAGGGTGGTCTGTTGGGGCAGAGGTGTCAGGGATGTATTGAACCCTGCACTCCTGCTTCATATTTGTTTTTATATATATATATATATATATATATATATATATGTGTGTGTGTATATGTGTGTATATAGTTAAACCAGTATTTTGAGTCTGGTGGGGTCAATCTGATGTGGGTATAGAGATTGGGCAGTAGGACAGGGGTCTGATCTAATGTCTGATATTTGTAATGAGGCTAACAGAGGGCTAAGGGCCATATGTCAGATCTAATGTGAGTTTGTGGCTTACAGAGGTGCTATAGGATAAGGCAGGGGAGGTGAGTTTTATATCAGTGTTTTAGATATTTCTTTTGATTTTGGTTTGCCCCCCTAGAAATATTTCTGCGGATGCCTATGTTTGGGGCACAAAAATGGCTGCAAACCTTATGGTTCAGTTGCAATTGTAACACTTTGTGGCATACAATAGGTTAACATTTTGGGGCACAAAAATGGCTGCAAAAGAACTGCAGTGAAAATACAATGTGGTAATGATGGCATTAATGTGATGTAACCAGGGCAATATGATTCAGCAGCTGCCCGGTGTTCTAGCAGAAGAGCTAATTTTGTGTGCGATATTTGTTCTATCAGAAGAGCGAATGTGTCGTGTTGTGACGTAGTCGCTTAAGAATGCGACTAGGATGAGGAGCGCATGCGCGGTGTTTAGTCAGACTAGCGAATTCATCAAACCAGCGAACGGAAGTGACGTTCCGTCAGCTGTCTGATAACAAATCCATACAGTGCATGCGCTCCTCATCATAGTCGCATTCCTAAGGTCCCCTTGTCACTGTAGCCCACAGTCCCTCCTATAGCCAGCCCTCTCTGTAACTACAGGAAGCATCCTAAATATGTGCAACACACGTAATGCACGAGATATTGCAGGTTTTATTGCAAAACGAGATGCAAAAGAATTCATTTACACAATATTGTTAATGTAAATATGTATTGGTGTTACAAGAGACAGACTTTTTAGGTCACACTGTTTTGCTTTTTTGCTTTACTAGCGCCTTTGTGGTAACCCGAAAATTACATTTACACCTTTCTAAGACAAGGCGCTAGCGACACATTTGCAACATTATCTGATTGGTTGTGCTTCCTGTCCATCACGGGCACACAGACTGTGATGAGAGCAGGATGTGATGTCACTAGTTTGGGGGTGGGGCTTAGGTCCGGTGTCTGTGTCGCAGTTAGTTTAGTACAATCAACCTGACTAGATGTGTATTGCTATGCTCTGCAATAAAATAGAGTTGTACCATCATTGCTATGTCCTGCATCTCATGACATGGTGTCAGAAGTTCTGGACTACGCTTCTGTTTCTGATGATGACTATGTCAAAGTTTACCCCACCTGAGCCTTTTGACTTCTCTCAGCCTGCAGCTTGGCCCACATGGCGTCAGCGGTTTCAGCGCTTCAGGATTGCTTCCAAACTAAACAAGGAGAGTGGTGATGTACAAGTTAATTCTCTTTTATACTCTATGGGGAAAATGTGGAGCCAGTGTTCAATGCTTTTACTTTCCAAGAAGTTATGGATAAACTCAGTGCCCACTTTGTGCCCAAAAGAAATGTGATTCATGAGAGAGCTTGTTTTCACAAACGTAATCAGCGTGTGGGAGAATCTGTGGAGTCATTTGTGCGCAGCCTGTATGAACTAGCTGAATTCTGTGAGTTTGGTGTTGCTAAAGAAGAGCAAATCAGAGACAGAATAGTTATTGGAATTGCAGATGCTGAAGTCTCACTGAAGCTGCAGTTAGAGCCTGATTTAACGTTAGATGGGGCTATTAGGATGGCCCGCCAGAGTGAACTGGTGAAAATGCAAAGTGCTGATCTGAGGTCTGAGAGTATTGTGGATGAAGTGCAACAGTTTAGGAAAACTGCTAGTGAAAGGCACAGTGTGAGCGGTAGATCTAAAGTACTGGAAAGGCCTAGTGGATGGGCGCACCATCCTGGTGGCCGCATTGATTGTGCGGGGAAATTTCTTGCCAGCTGTGAGTACAAGCAAAGAAAGTTCACCATGTGGGTGAATGTGATTCGAGGTCAGTGTGTTAACAATTTATTGAGCAGAAAAGCAGCCTGTGACTTGGGCCTCGTGGCCAGAGTGAATGAGATTTCCGAAGATATGTTTGGCGAGTTGGGCCTACTGAATTGCAAACCAGTCCGTATAGCACTTAACAGTGACGCAGTCCCTTACAGTATTTCTACTCCTCGTAGAATTCCGTTCCCGCTCATGCCTCAAGTGGAGAAAGAGCTTATGCGCATGAAGTCTATGGGGGTTATTGAAGAGGTTGTTGAAGCGACTGATTGGTGTGCCCCCATTGTTCCAGTTGCAAAGAAAAACGGAAAGGTGCGCATCTGTGTGGACCTGAAAAGGTTGAATGAGGCAGTAAAGAGAGAGAGATTTGTGCTGCCGACATTAGAAGATATAGCTCCAAAGTTGGCTGGGGCGAAGTTCTTTTCCACATTAGACGCTTCTAGCCCCTGGATCCAAACTGCCGCAAACTGACTACCTTTATTACACCGGTAGGTCGGTTCTGCTTCTGCAGACTCCCCTTTGGGATATCCTCCGCTCCTGAAATCTTTCAAAGGGAAATGAGTTCTCTCCTGAGTGACCACCTGGGCACAGCGGTCGTCATGGACGACATTCTAGTGTATGGGTCTACAGTGGAGGAGCATGATCAGCGTTTAAGTTGTGTGCTACAGGCTATCAAAGAGTCTGGGCTGAAGCTGAATAAAGAAAAATGTCATTTTAGGAAAACTGAATTATGCTACTTTGGGCATATCATCAACGGGGATGGCATCAAGCCAGACCCCGAGAAAATTTGTGCCATTGAACAGATGAAAAGTCCTTCTGATGTACATGAGCTGAGACAGATATTGGGCCTGGTAAATTATGTGGGCAAGTTTCTTCCAGATTTATCAACAGTTTTACACCCTGTCACAGAGTTGCTTAGGAAAGACGTTGCCTGGGTCTGGGGACCTTCACAAGAAAAAGCTTTCCTGCAGGCCAAGTCCCTGCTGGGGTCTGCCCCTGTGCTGGGGTTCTACGACCCTTCAAAAAGGACTGTGGTTAAGCAGTTATGGGTTGGGGGCTTATCGTTTCTTCTACGACAGGAGACATTCTGTCAGGCCCTTACAGGAACTGAAAGCGGGCCAAAGTGTCAGAATTAAACTGGACGATGAGAAGAAATGGAAGACGCCTGCTACGGTAGTTGGCCGCTCCCCAGAACCAAGGTCTTATACAGTCCTTACGGAGGGAGGGACGGTTACATGCCGTAACCGAAGACATCTTCAGTCTGTACCTGAGAGTCTGGAACTGGATGCCTCAGTACCACCGCCGGTGGGATCCCCTGTTCTAAGAGAGGTGCCTTCCCCTCAGCAAGATCACAGCGGGGATATATTTTTGCCTCCAGCAGACTCTATTTCACCATCTTCTGTATCAGAGGACAGTTCTTGCAAAGTTACATCAAGCGGGAGAGTGGTGAAACTTCCGGCCCGATATAAGGACTGACTTTAGCTAGAACAGTGACTGGAAGTATGGGCAGAATAATCCCATGGTCACTGTGGACTAGGGTAGTCTACCCCGATGTCCAAGTCAGGATGTAATTTATTTGTTCATGTTTTCTAACCTATTTGTTTTTATAATGTTCAAAAACAAAAATGTTGTTGTATACTCTGTTGGTGTACCTTGTTATCTGTTGTATGCAAATGTATGCTTCGCCTTTGAAAAAGGGGAAGATGTGATGAGAGCAGGATGTGATGTCACTAGTTTGGGGGCGGGGCTTAGGTCCGGTGTCTGTGTTGCAGTTAGTTTAGTACAATCAACCTGACTAGATGTGTATTGCTATGCTCTGCAATAAAATAGAGTTGTACCATCATTGCTGTGTCCTGCATATGTCCTGCATCTCATGACACAGACCAATCAGATAATGCAAAAATGGCCAAGGGCAGATACAGTCCAGAGCACTCTGTTCTAATCAGAGCCTCGGGTGCCGCAACCGCCTTTGGGAACCTAACCATGGGTCCCATCCCCCCACAACGTCGTGGGGGGATGGGACCCATGGTTAGGTTCCCAGAGGCGGTTGTGGTGCCCGAGGTTTTGATTAGAACAGAACTTTCTGGAGTGTATCTGCCCTCGGCCATTTTTTGCATTAATTGATTGGTCCGTGATGGTCAGGAAGCACAACCAATCGGATAATGTTGCAAGTGTGTCGCTAGAGCCTAGTTTTCTAAGTATGAGTTTATGGGTGAACTTTTGCATTTTGAGATTTGTAGTTCTACTACTTTGTGTGCCATATTTTCATTTTCAATTTGTAGTTGTTCAACTTGGTTACGAATATGATATTTATTTGCTACATGTTGTCCAATGTTATATTTAAATGCATGGAACAATTTATTGTCCTGTGCATTACGTGTGTTACACATATTTAAGACGCTTCCTGTAGTTACAGAGAGGGCTGGTTATTATGAGAGGGGCTGTGGGCTGCAGTGACAAGGGGACTTTAGGAATGCACAGCGACAAACTATGAGGAGCGCATGCGCGGTATGGATTTGCTATCAGAGAGCTGACGGAACGTCACTTCCGTTCGCTAGTCTGATGAAGTTGCTTTTCTGATAGAAGAGAGCAAAATACCCTAATACATGTCATCTGCGTAGCATGAGTAAAAAAGTTGCGTTGAGTGTTGTCACAATAGTTTCCAAACTGCCAGTATAGGTGATGGAGCGGGGACTCGTATTAACTAAAATTTATCATGATACTGAGCGCAAAATACCCGTAGTAAATATGGCAACTCCGAGTATTTTGCTCTCTGTAGCAGATGCGCAGCATATGACAAAGTTGCGTTGCGTGATGTCATGTCCGTCGCCAAAGTGCCAGTAGTTGTGATGGAGCGAGGACTCGTTTCTCCTGATGGAAAGAATGTTCGAGCTGTTCTCTGTCAAAGATGTGGATGCCGAGTTCTCTCTGCCGGGGTAGCCAAGTTGGCGAGAAGGGAGGTCGGAAGTAAACCCTTGTTTGCCCAATCCTATAATTTATTATGTTAAAGTCTATGAATGCATTATTAACAAGTATAACCCTTTCCCTTCTACAGTACAGCTGTTGCAACTGGTTTCCTGCATGAAATTGAAATTTATCCGGGCATGTAATACAGCGTGTGTATAACTTTTTTTTTTTCCCTCTCTCTCTCTTTTTTATTTTTTTGCAGTTGATTCTTCCTTTGATGAAAAAGAAATCTTCTCTGAAAGAAGATGCGCATCCAGATGGAGACTTGCTTGTTGAACACTGGCTCGTACATGACATGTTTATATTTGAGAACGTCGGCTTCACAAATGACGTGGGCAAAGTGAAGTATTTGGTTTGTGCAGACTGCGAAGTGGGACCGATTGGATGGCACAGTCTGGAGGAAAAAAACAACTTTTATGTGGCTCTAGATCGAGTCAGCTATGAGTAAATGGCAGACACCAAATGTGAGGATGAATTTACATTAGCAGCTGATTCAAGACTTTAGCTTTGTTCCAGATTTTTATTACAACTTGCTGGACTTTAGTCTTTTTCAGTTTGCACTTGGTTTCTGTTTTATGTTTTTTCTCAAGTGGTTTGCTGAATACTAGAAGTTTATTTGTATGTCCCTCATTTTGTCAGTTTCTTACCCACACATCTTCTCATAAAGGCCTATATTTGCTATATGACTTTAAATAGCCTTTACCTTTTTATATGCCTACTCTTTGCCTTTTCGACTAACACACTTTTCTTCACTGTGATTCCCACACTTTACAAAATATTATGTTAAGCAATGTCTTTGTGGGCTATTTGATTAACTCCATGGGTGTCTAAGCATTTTTAGGTAATGCTGTTGAGTGTTTAGAAATGACCAACAGGTAGTTAACTGGCAGAAGGAAATTGTGTATTTATTGTATGGCTGGCATCAGGACCATGTAAAGGAATAAATCCAACTTTTTACAAGCTGCAGGAATCTTATTATTTCAATGCAATATATTTTTAATGAGAAGCAAAGAGATTAGAACTAGCTGTAAAAGGGATCCACAATATCACTTCACACCAGTAGAATGTTAGGGATACACTATTTTTTTAACTGCTTATTTACATTTAATAATTGTAGACAAAATGGTGTTTTTTTTAGCAGAAAGTAATCTATAAACTTTTAAAGGGACATTCATTTTTTTGAGATGGTAATATAAAATGATAAATCTTGTGTGTATATATATAAAAAACCTGTACAATATACTTTCATTGTTTATTTTTTACCCTTTTCCTGTTATTCCATTCTAAAATTGTACCTGTTTATATTATAACTGTCCGTAATTTCCACGGCATAGAAGGCTACTTAAGTTACAACATGGCAGCTCCCATTGTTTTATAGACACTAAAACTTTACACTTATTTTGTCGATATTTAAACAGCTAATAACACTTTTAAAAAAAATACATCTACATGTTATTCTCAGACTAATCTTTTCTTTGAATACATTATTCTATCTAGCATTTATTAAGTGTTTAAAAAACAGTCTACACCTTAGTCACCTTAAAGTCCTTACTTTAGGTTAAGCTGCAAGTATCCTCCTTGCACCCCTTTCTATAAAATGCAGCAGTAACAGTAAAAAAAGTTATTTTAAAATAAATTTTCAGACACTTTGAAATGGCTGCCAAGCTCTGCCCACCGATGTCATCATGATATGGGCTGCATTTATGCACTCTGCTGAATACCATTGACAGTCTGTTGAGTCCAATTAGTGAGTCTTTTGTAACTAGAGAAGCTTTTAATGCAGCCCAGATCGTGATGTCATCAGGGCCGGCTCAACCATGGGACCAAGTGGGTCCAATGGATCCAGGCGGCACTTGGCAGAGGGCGGCACTTCAGGGACTAAGGTATATCCCTGTTAGTAGTGATAAGTGCAGAGATCAGAGCTGCTCTTCTGCCAATTTGCAGCAGATTTTTTTTTTAAACAAACATTTATTTATTTGTTATCCCCTCCAGTGGCAGAACTTCCAGGCTAAAAAAGATTGTAGGTGCAACTGTAGCCAAGTCCACCACTGGGGGGGGGGAGGGGACAGCAGATGCTATCTGAATCTGATTGGGCCCTTTAGTTCCACAACCGCATCTGATTGTCCAGGCGACAATTCAACTGTGAGGAGGTATCTAAAAAAATCTCCACAGAGAGTGACACATTCCTGGACCCCCAAGAAGGTAAGGAGCATACCTCCTTCTGTTAGGTTAGGAAAACAATCGATTTAAAGTAGCGTTCAGATGCACTTTAAAGAGTTAGGGGGGGAAAGCACAGAGATCTCCCGCTTTAGTTTGTTGAGTTTATTGCAGCCAGTGCCTGCTCTACATTATTTGCTGATTTATAGCTTGCTGCCCTTGCTCGATTTAGGGCAGTGTTCTGTGAAGTGGAGCAGGATGAAAAGCTTATCTAGCATAGCAGTTCTTGAATGTGGCGGACCAGTGTGTGCATTCAATGTAATGCAATGCACACACTGGTCCTCCGCTTTCAAGAACTGCTATGATACTGAACGATTGTTTTTAGTTCCTTACTTAAAAAGCCCCCTTCAGCATAAACGGCGCATGCGCAGGATCGATTAGTTTAACTCCTTAGTGACCGGACCACTTTTCCATTTGTTGACCGTCTGGGACCAAGGCTATTTTTGCATCCCTGCAGTGTTTATATACCGTTTTTCTCACCATTAAATGGACTTTCTAAAAATACCATTATTTTCATAAAATCTTATAATTTAATATAATATAAAATATGAGGAAAAAATGGAAAAAAACACACTTTTTCTAACTTTGACCCTCAAAATCTCTTACACATCTACAACCACCATAAAACACCAATGCTAAATAGTTTCTAAATTTTCTCCTGAGTTTAGAAATACCCAATGTTTATATGTTCTTTGCTTTTTTAGCAAGTTATAGAGCAATAAGTACAAGTAGCACTTTGCTATTTCCAAACCACTTTTTTTCAAAATTAGCGCTAGTTACATTTGAACACTGATATCTGTCAGGAATCCCTGAATATTCATTCAAATGTATATATTTTTTAAAAGAAGACAACCTAAGGTATTAAACTTGGGGTATTTTGACTTTTTTCATGCAACCAATTTACCACCAATCTATGCTAAATTTTGAAAGAGAAAAAAGAGAAAAAAAAATTGTGATTTTTTTGACAAAATAGCAATTTAAGAATACATTTACTGAAAATGTTAAGGGTTACTGCCAAATAACACCCCAATATGTCTTCAGCAGCATCTCCTTAGTACAGTGATACCACCTATGTATAGGTGTGTCGGGTTCTCTGGGGGCTAAAAGGCCTTATTTTTAGGGGACACATTCCAGTTTTCCAACCTGAAATTTTCACATCTGTCATCATGCACCCATGTTCTATTTGGGACATTTCTGAAGCCAGACAATGTAATTTACCCCCATCAAACCATATATTTTTGAAAAGTAGACACCCTAGGCAGGGTATTTCAAACACTTTTTGTATGCACTAATTCAACCACCAGTCTTTGTCAAACTATTGGGCATTAATTTTTTTGTGTTATTTTTCACACACATTGTACTTTAGACATGGATTCTTATCTCCTGTTATGTGTTACTACCAAAAAAGACCCCAATATGTGTTCACCAACATCTCCTGAGTACAGTGATACCACCTATGCATAGGTTTGTTGGCTTGTTTGGGGGGTGCAATGCCAAATGTCTGACATGCATTTGAGATTTTTTTTCACATTAAACATATTTTCTTTGCCTATCATCTTTTTTGGGGGTCTTTTTACATACCCCAATTAATTTGTTTTCCATGAATGTGCATATATTTCAAAAGTTGACACCCCAAGGTATTGTATATGGAGTGCTTTGATGCAACCGTTTTAGCCCAAACAATTGGAGAAAGTGTATGGTGGTAATTTTTCAATTTTCATTTTTACACACACATTGCTTTTTGACTATGATTTAGGAGAGACTGTTGTAAGTTATTGCAAAAAAACACTCCAGGTTGTTTTCGGCAAGACCTCCTGAGTACACCTATGCCCCCCATGCATAGGTTTGCCAGGATTTTGGGAAGGTTCACTTACAATTGTATGACTTGTAATTTGAGTTGAAAGTGAGGGTATTTTTTCTGATAGGCCTATATTTGCCAGGATTTTGGAAAGATTCACTTACAATTGTATGACTTGTAATTTGAGTTGAAAGTGAGGGTATTTTTTCTGATAGGCCTATCTTTAGTTTGGGACCTATTGCATACCCCAGTTTTATTTATTGCCATGAAAGTGTATATATTTGTAATGTTGACACCCCAAGCTATTGTCTATGGAGTGCTTTGGTGCAACAGTTTTAGCCCAAAAAATTGGAGAAAGTGTATTGTGGTAATTTTTCATTTCTACACACACATTGCTTTTTGACTATGATTTAGGAGAGACTGTTGTAAGTTATTGCAAAAAACACTCCAGGTTGTTTTCGGCAAGACCTCCTGAGTACACCTATGCCCCCCATGCATAGGTTTGCCAGGATTTTGGGAAGGTTATGTTACAATTTTATGACTTGCGATTTTAGTTATTAAAAGTGAGAGTATATCTTATGATAGGCCTATCTTTAGTTTGGGGCCTATCGCATACCCCAGTTTTATTTATTGCCATGAAAGTGTATATTTTTGAAATGTTGACACCCCAAGGTAGTGTATATAGTGTGCTGTGATGTCTTTGAAGCAACCGTTTTAGGCAAAAAAAAATGGGGAAAATGTATGGTGGTAATTTTTCAATTTTCATTTTTACACACACACACTGCTTTTCGACTATGATTTAGTAGAGACTGTTGTAAGTTATTGCAGAAAAATACTTTAGGCTGTTTTCTGCAAGGCACCCTGAGAACACCTATGTCCCCCATCCATAGGTTTGACAGGGTTTTTAAAAAAAAAAAAACGCCCCAATTTTAGAAAAAAAGTAGTGAAATGTAAAAATCTGGAACAGTAAAAGTAAAAAAAAAAAACAACCAAAAAACAGTAAACATAACCAAAAAACCTGCAAATTTATTTATTTTTTAAATATTGACCATTGTATGGTACCGCTTGAAACAGTCCCCAATGCAGAGTGCAGGCTGTCCAGGGCAATCAGGACAGTGATATATGGTGTCCCTTCTCTTCCCCCTCTTGGTACAGAGTCTGCATTTTTTTTGTGGTTTCTGCTTTGCGGCAGTAGGGGGGGGGATTTTAAAAATAAAATGGGTAGCCCCAACTCTGCTCTCTCCCATCACCGCCAGGGGAGCAGGTGCATCATGGTACAAAATCCCCGAAATGATCTGGAGCTGAAACTGTAAAAAAGTCTGTTTCATTCCGGGGTTTGCTTTTTTGAACAACAAAAAAGCATTGTGGGTTGCAATCTGCATTAGGTAAATTGCAACCTTTTTGTACCAGGCCCTTGTCTTCCGCATAATTAGGTAAGGCTGCAGCAGCTGATCTGCCAGATCAACCCCACCCATATGCCAGTTATAAGACTTGATGCACACTGGCTTCCTTATGATCTCAGCTCTGCCACGTACAGAGACCGCCACCGTCCTCTCATTGTGGATGGTGGTAAGAAGGTATACATCCTTCTTGTCTCTGTACTTAAGTGCCAACAGCTCCTCTTGGCGCAGAGCTGAGGTCTCCCCCCTTTGTAGCCGGGTGCGTACAAGTTGTCCTGGGAAACCTGTGCGGTTCTTTTTAATTGTACCGCAAGCTACTGTATCAAAGCAATACAGTAGTTGGAACAAAAGGACACTTGTATAAAAATTGTCTAAGTACAAGTGATACCCTTTGTTCATTAGGGGTAATATCAGGTCCCAGACAATCTTGCCAGTGGTTCCCATATGTTCTGGGCAACCTGGAGGGTCAAGGTGGCTATCCTTTCCCTCATACACACGGAAGGCCTGAGTATACCTACTGTCGCTCTCACAGAGCTTATACACCTTTACCCCATACCTGGAACGCTTGGAAGGAATATACTGCTTGAATCCCAGCCTTCCCTTATACTTAATCAGGGATTCATTAATGCATATATTCCTTCCAGGTGTATAAGCCTCTGCAAACCTGGCAGAAAAGTGGGTAATCAGGGGGCGGATTTTATACAGCCTGTCAAATTGGGGATGCTCCCTAGGGGGGCACAGGCTGTTGTCGCTGAAGTGCATGAAGTGCAGAATCATTTCATACCTCTGCCTCAACATACTCTGGGAGAAAATGGGGGTAGAGCAGATGAGGCTACTGCTCCAGTAGGAGCGAACAGAGGGTTTCTTTATGATGCCCATCAGCATAGTCAATGCCCAGAATATTTTTAATTCTGGCACATCGACAGGGGCCCATTGCTGTTTTGAAAGTCACTTACTGTGTAGGCACCAAGTAACTAAAGTCCATTTAGTAGAAAGCGTGTTATTCAATTATGGTGTATATAGTAAATGTCATTTCTTTGCACTGTTCAATCAAATGAATGTAATGAGCAAAAACGCTTCTACTGACTCACCCGGCTGTCCGTCGGCTCTCTCTGCTTTGTCGGTCAAGACGAATCGGTATTGGGATCGGCCCGTCCACGGGGGGTACCCTTTGTCAAAAGATGGTTATCTCACCGGAAAATACCGGAACTCCTGTAGCGCGCCTCCTGCCTCGGTACCTTTTCCCCTCCTGGGTCCGCTCCTCGCTACACCGCTCGGCGTCTGACGTGTACTGCGAGCACCTGACAGCTGGCCACACCTCTCACTCTCGGATACTCCTGCCTCCACAGGTGGGTGTTAGTGAGTACGTCCACTCGGTATTAGTTGTGCTGTCGGATCTCGTGCCTGCTCGATTTCTTGGTCAATCTGTGTGAAGTGTAATAAGCGGCACCAGAGACTGACTGCACTTAAAAACGGCTTTATTCAGGCAAATTGATGCTTAACAAAGAAGCAGATACTTTGTGACAATAACGTGCCTAAGAATTGCTCTCCGTGAACTGTTGCTGACGCGTTTCAGCCCTTATGGCCGTAGTCGTAGCTCACAATCACCTCTACCCTGATATACACCTGTGCTCGCTTGTGATTGGATAAAAACTTAACCTGGAGAGCAATTCTATAATTGGCAACTAAACTTGTATTTAAATCTTAGCAATATTTGCTGTATTCATTCATAACAGTGGCTGCATGAACACAATATTACAAATGATAACAAAACATATCATAACGTAAATATTTGAAAAAATTGAATTCCAATTAACAATATATTTCTATACAATCATATACAATGTACACACGTCTATTTAAGATATTATTAAACAGTTGCTAAGTGACCTAATTTTGACTGAAATAGAATAGAAAGTGAAGAAAGAAGAATTGATAATGAGCAACTGCCTGTGGGTTGTATATTTCATCAAGTTTTTACCCCTTCTATTCTATTAACATATGGCCCTATTAATTTATACTTTTTACTGTGTAAATATCTTATTTGTGATGCGTGGACATGGGTATTGCAATAAAAATTCACCAAATATTAAAGGGTTATGAAATCTGTCACCATAACAATAACATTAAGTGTACCTTTTTAGAAAGGGCTAATTAGGGATGTACTTGTTTGCTTTTTTGCTGCTTTCTTTCTTTTTATTGCACTTATAGTACTTGTATTATTCTTGATTGATTTATTACATGGAGAGAGAGGGAGAGCATGAGGGATTATAAATTTTCACGGACACACCAACTATTCTCAAAAATTGATGATATCATATTCGGAATTTAACCCTGTTGGGATTCTAGTTTTTAGTCGGTGTATCCAAAAAACCTCCCTCTTGGCTAAAAGGCTGTCTCTCTCCCCTCCTCTCTTCCCATATTTTACCTGCTCAATGATAGTCCATTCTAATGAGGCTACACTCTTATTATGGTGGATTTTAAAATGTTGTACCAGTGGAGTTGTGATTTTACCTGCTTTTATATTTGTGATATGCTCTCTGATCCTGTCACGTGTTTCTCTGGTAGTGAGGCCTGTGTATTGTACCCTGCATGATTTACATGTCAGAAGGTAGACAACGTACTTGCTTCTACAATTCAAACATGAGTAATGCCTGAATTTCTCCCCAGTTGCTGTACTTAAGAAACCTTCATTATTTGGCTGTAAATGACCACAAGCAGTGCATGATAGATAACTACATTTGTAGACACCATTATGTTTAAGCCAAGAAGAGTTGGAAACCTGTGTTGAAGGTAACTGTGTTGGAGCCACCATGTTTCCTATTGTTAGACCCTTTTTGAAAGCGTACCTACACCCTTTCGTCACAATGCTCATTAGCTCATCGTCCGCTTTCAACATGTGAAAATGTTTGCGTATGATATTACAAATCTCATGGTATTGAGAACTGTAACGAAGGTTACGCCTTCAAAAACTTTCTTTTTGTGATTCTCTCTGTTCAATGTCAGACAAGTTTTTCTATCCATTTGAGAGACTTGATTGTTAATTCTTGCTATCTCTTTCCTGTTATACCCCCTCCTATCCAATCTGTTTTCCAAATCCTGAGCCTGTTTTTCATACTCTTTCTGTGTAGAACAATTTATTTTAAGTCGTACAAATTGTCCCTTCATCACTGAGTAAAATACTCTTTTAGGGTGACTGCTCTTTGCATGTAAAAGTGTGTTTCCGGAAATAGGTTTCCTATACACTTTCGTGAGTACTTTACCTTGCACCCCCGTCAGGGTTACATCCAAAAAATTAATTTCGGTATGTCCAAATTCAAAAGTAAACTTAATTCCTGCTGTATTATTGTTCAGATCAGTAACAAACCTCTGAGCCTCCGATTCTTCTCCCTCCCAGATGATCAGAAGATCATCTATGTATCTTCGATAATATTTTATCTTCGTCTTCCAAGGGCCATCACATCCATAGATGTGGGACAGCTCGAACCAACCCATGAACAGGTTGGCATATGAGGGCGCAAATTTTGCCCCCATAGCTGTCCCACATCTCTGGAGGTAATGAACCCCCTCAAAGACGAAAAAATTGTGCGTTAGTAGGAATTCAGTGACTCTGAGGATGTACTGACAGAACAATGGAGTGTAGTTAGTTAATCTCCTTAAAAAGAAGGAGATCGCTTCTAAGCCTTTGGCATGTGGTATACTTGAGTAAAGTGAGGCGACATCAATAGTCAACCAGCTAAACCCTACTTGCCAATCCCGGTTTTCCATTTCAACCAAAAGTTGCTTAGTGTCCCTTAGATAGCTCTGTAAACTCTGTACTAAAGGCTGCAGAATTGCGTCCAACCACTGTGACATTGGCTCCAGTATTGAACCAATGCCACTGATTATTGGGCGACCCTTCACGTTTGAAAGGGATTTATGTACTTTCGGAAGAAAGTTAAATATAGGCATAACAGGAGATGTCACGTATAGAAAGTTGCAGGTCTTGTCATCTAAGATACCTCTCTCCCTCTATCTCCATGTAATAAATCAATCAAGAATAATACAAGTACTATAAGTGCAATAAAAAGAAAGAAAGCAGCAAAAAAGCAAACAAGTACATCCCTAATTAGCCCTTTCTAAAAAGGTACACTTAATGTTATTATGGTGATAGATTTCATAACCCTTTAATATTTGGTGAATTTTTATTGCAATACCCATGTCCACGCATCACAAATAAGATATTTACACAGTAAAAAGTATAAATTAATAGGGCCATATGTTAATAGAATAGAAGGGGTAAAAACTTGATGAAATATACAACCCACAGGCAGTTGCTCATTATCAATTCTTCTTTCTTCACTTTCTATTCTATTTCAGTCAAAATTAGGTCACTTAGCAACTGTTTAATAATATCTTAAATAGACGTGTGTACATTGTATATGATTGTATAGAAATATATTGTTAATTGGAATTCAATTTTTTCAAATATTTACATGTTATGATATGTTTTGTTATCATTTGTAATATTGTGTTCATGCAGCCACTGTTATGAATGAATACAGCAAATATTGCTAAGATTTAAATACAAGTTTAGTTGCCAATTATAGAATTGCTCTCCAGGTTAAGTTTTTATCCAATCACAAGCAAGCACAGGTGTATATCAGGGTAGAGGTGATTGTGAACTACAGCTACGACTACGGCCATAAGGGCTGAAACGCGTCAGCAACAGTTCACGGAAAGCAATTCTTAGGCACGTTATAGTCACAAAGTATCCGCTTCTTTGTTAAGCATCAATTTGCCTGAATAAAGCCGTTTTTAAGTGCAGTCAGTCTCTGGTGCCGCTTATTACACTTCACACAGATTGACCCATTGCTGCTTTGCCAAATATGTTTCAGGCTTTGCAGCACGGTACTGATGGGCATATACATTAGTTTGGGCGACAATGTTCCCCAATACATCATCGCCCAGAAACGCCTCCAAAAACTGTTGGGGGCTAAAACCTGCCACATCTATATTTATTCCAGCATTTGCTGTGAAGGGTGGGATATTTGGCCTCTGGAGATGAGGCATTACCCACTCTTCAGCGGCAATGGCAGCAACACGCCTCCTTCTGGTAGGGGGGCTAGCAGCCACAGATACATCACTATCAGTTGAGACTGCATCTAGTGATGTATCTGAGCATATGGCAGGGTCAAAATTGGGGTCTGAGTCAGACATAGAGACATCTGACTCTGACGCAAGGATGGCATACGCCTCCTCAACACTATATGTTTTCTGTGACATTATTGTATCTGTCACAGAAAAACAAATTAAATTAATTAGCTAAATGGCAAGCTAGGGGTTAATGGCTCTGAAAATTAAATTAACTAAATGGCCTTTGGGTTTTTAAAAAATTACAACAAAAAAAATTAACTCCTAAAAAATGCACAGACAGCAAAAAAGTACAACTATGCTACTGCCAGTGATTTATAGCGATCACTGGCAAGCTAGGGGTTAATGACTCTGGAAATTAAATTATCTAAATGGCTATGAAAGGAGCCTTTGGTTTTTTTTAAAAAATGACAACAAAAAATTAACCCCTATAAAAATGCACAGACAGCAAAAAAAGTGCAGCTATGCTAATACCAGTGATTTATAGCGATCGCTGGCAAGCTAGGGGTTAATGACTCTGGAAATTTAAATTAACTAAATGGCTCTGAAAAGAGCCTTTGGCTTTTTAAAAAAAATTACAACAAAAAATGAACCCCTAAAAAAATGCACAGACAGCAAAAAAAGTGCAGCTATGCTAATGCCAGTGATTTATAGTGATCACTGGCAAGCTAGGAGTTAATGGCTCTGAAAAGAGCCTTTGGATCTCAATTTTTTTTAACAAATATAATAAATAAGGCTCTCTCTGCTAAATACAGGTCTCTCTCTCCAACAAAATCGCAAGTGAGGAGAGGGAGGGAGATCCACACTGATCAGTGTCAATATTTACAAGTATTGACATGATCAGACAAATGGGGTATTTTATTTATTTAAATTTTTTTTGGGTGGGAGGCTCAGATTGGGTGACCCTTGATGAGGCAGTCTAGGGACACCCCCAGAGGCCCCATGATGCACTGGGCATCGCAATCTTGGATGCCTTGTGAAGGGGGGGGGGCTATTTAGGGCTGTTTTTTTATTTTGTGCCGTTTATTTTTTATTTATTTATTTTTATTTTATAACTAAGTGCCTCGACCCACCGAGGCACTTAGCACACAAGCAGAGCATCGGAAGCGTGTCCGATCGCTTCCGATGCTCTGCTGCACTGCCGGGCTCCACGTGGAGCAAAACCGGAAGTGATCACTCGTGGGGGAGTGATCAATCCGGTCCCGGCACTCGTAAACAGTACTGCAGGGATGCCTAGACATCGAGGCATCCCTGCAATACTGTAAGAGCGGCTGGAAGCGATCTCGATCGCTTCCAGGGCTCAGTTTAGCTGACTACGTACGCCATACGTCCTCAGGCGTTAACTGTATTTTTTTGCAGGACGTATGGCGTACGTCGTCGGTCACTAAGGGGTTAAAGAGACACTGAACCCAAATTTTTCTTTCATGATTCAGATAGAGCATGCAATTTTAAGCAACTTTCTAATTTACTCCTATTATCAAATTTTCTTCATACTCTCTGCATCTTTATTTGAAAAGCAAGAATGTAAGTTTGGATACCGGACTTGGGTTATTCGTGCTAATTGGTGGATAAATTCACCCACCAATAAACAAGTGCTGGTTATTTTTTCAACCAAAAATTATCTGTCTCCTTAGCGTAGATTGCCTTCTTTTTCAAATAAAGATAGCAAGAGAACGAAGAAAAATTGATAATAGGAGTAAATTGAAAAATGTTGCTTAAAATTGCCTGCTCTATCTGAATCACAAACGAAAACATTTGGGTTTAGTGTCTCTTTAATTTAGTGGACGATGTGTACAAGCTCAGGATAACATCAGGGGTGGAGGGCTCAGGCGGTCATCTCAAATGGCCAAAGGTAAACTTGTAAGAATTTTAACTTTCACAACAAAATTCTATCAACATTGAGATACTGTTTGCAGTACTAATAGTTGCAATTAATATCTAAATAAATTTTTTGGGTTGACTGGCCCTTTAAAAAGATAGATAATCCCTTTTTTTTTATTACCCATTCCCCAGTTTTGCATAACCAACACTTATATTAAAGGGACAGTCAAGTCCAAAAAAAACTTTCATGATTTAAATAGGGAATGAAATTTTAAACAACTTTCCAATTTACTTTTATCACCATTTTTGCTTTGTTCTCTTGGTATTCTTAGTTGAAAGTTAAACTTAGGAGGTTCATATGCTAATTTTTTAGATCTTGAAGACTGCCTCCAATCTGAATGCATTTTGACAACTAGAGGGCATTCATTTGTGTGTTTCATATAGATAACATTGAGCTCATGCACATGAAGTTACCCTGGAGTGAGCTGTAATTGGCTAAAATGCAAGTCTGTCAAAAGAACTGAAACAAGGGGGCAGTTTGCAGAGGCTTAGATACAAGATAATTACAGAGGTAAAACGTGTATTATTATAACTGTTGGTTGTGCAAAACTGGGGAATGGGTTATAAAGGGATTATCTTTCTTTTTAAACAACAAAAATTCTGGTGTTGACTGTCCCTTTATACTTGTGTCTAAGACTCTGCAGACTGCCTCCTTATCTCAATTATTTTGACAGACTTGCACTTTAGCCAATCAGTGCTGATTTAAAAATAACCACATGAGTGAGCACAATGTTATCTATATGACACACAAACTAGCGCTGTCTAGTTGTGAAAAACTGTAAAAATGCACTGAGATAAGAGGCGGCCTTCAACGGTTTAGAAATTAAAATAGTGTACCTAGGTTTAGCTTTTAACAAAGCATACCAAGAGAACAAAGTACATTTTATGATAAAAGTAAATTGGAAAGCTGTTTAAAATTGAACGCCCTATCTGAATCATGAAAGTTTAATTTTGACTTGACTGTCCCTTTAATTATTCAGACAGACAACTTTATTTTCGTTAAATTTTTATTTACTTCTATTATAAAATGTACTTCTTTCTCTTGGTATCCTTTTATTAAGGAGCATCAATGCACTACTGGGAGGCATCTGAACACATTGCATGAGCTAATGACGAGAGGCATATATGTGCAGCCACCAAACCCAGTAGTGCATTGGTGCTTATGAGCCTAACTAGGTATGCTTTTCAACAAAGCAAAGATAATGAAAGTAAGTTGAAAAGATTTTAAAAATGCATGTTCTATTTGAAGAATGACAGAAACATTTTGGGTTTCATATTCTTTTTAGCCACTTGCGTCATATTAATGTAGGTACTACGTCACATAGTACTTTGACAGGCGTACTGTGTTGATATAGTACCTACGTCCAGCACAGAGGTGCATGTTGCGGTCCCTTACCATATGTGTCATTCTCTGTAATGAGCCTCCATTTGTGCCTAGTGAGTTGAAAAAAATGTGGTGGGTGGGGGTTCCTACACTATAGCAACAAAGGACATTTTGAAAGGAGAGGTAGGAATGATACTCTATGCTACAGAAAAAAATGTGATTTTGGAGTGCGGTCCCTATGCTACGGAACAAAATATAAAATAAAAGGTTGCATTGCACATATTTGCGTGTGCTGGTTAATAGTGGAGCGCAAATATCGATTTTGCGAAAACAATATTTTGTGCTACACTTATAATCTAGCTCTATATAAGGAATGTAACAAAGCATGCAAAAAAGCAATCAAATCAGCCAACATTGAAAATGAAAGATTAATTTTAAGGGATTCTAGGTCAAACCCTAAAAAGTTTTTAAGTACATAAATGGCAAAAAATCTAAGAAGAAAATAAAGGTACATTTAAAATGTGAGAAGGGTAGCGTGATTGACAGGGAGAAGGCGGAGGTACTAAACAAGTTCTTTATTTCAGTATACACAAGAGAGGGACCAATGGAGGATACTTTGAAACAAACTAGAGCATACAAGCCAATTCCATTAACTGGGTTATCTATAGAGGATGTCAAGATAAAACTGGATAATATTAAGGTAACTAAAACTTAATGTCCAGATGAAATTACACCCAGGGGTTTTATGGGAATTTAGCACTGTTGCAGCTAAATCTTTACTCTTAATTTTTCAAGACTCCTTATCCTCAGGCATAGTACCCCGGGGACTGGTATAAAGCTGACGTGGTGCCACTTTTTAAAAAGGGAAGTAGGGCTGATCCAGGAAGCTATAGATCAGTTAGTCTGACATCAATAGTGGGGAAGGTACTTGAAGGGATTATAATGAGTATATTCGTGTAAACAAGATTATGAGTTCAAATCAACATGGTTTTATGATAAATAGAGCATGTCAAACTAATCTACGAAGAAGTAAAAATATAGGTCAAGGGGAATCAGTTGATGTGATATAATTGGATTTTGCAAAGGCATCTGATACAGTCAGGGGCAGACTAAGACCAGCCAGGGCCCCAGGGGCAAAAGTCTGCCTTTGCTCCACCTACCTATCTCTTTCTGCCCCTCCTCCACCCTATTTTCCCTCTCCCACCATGTTTTAATTGCCATATAAAGAGACCATTTTTTCCTTAAATATTTTTAATAAGAACTAAATATTGTAAAATAAGTGCTTTTGCTGAAAAAAAAATCCCCTTGCCTATATGCACTACAGTATGGAGCAAAAAGTAGTGAGAGGCAGACGAGGTGTTAAAATCACTTCTGTTTACTTATTACGTGCAGCTAAAGAGGTAAAATCATTCATTTGTATGTTACTGGCATCATGGGATTAACATTGGGGCTGCTGTTAGGTTGGACATTGTTACTCAACTATCATTGTGCCCATCACAGATTGTGCAGTAAATTGATGGAGGACAGCTGGAGTCTGGTTTTGAGGATGCAAATAGAAAGAGCCTTTAACTTACCCTGGGGCATGTGATGCTTAGTTGAAAAAAACATTTTAAATAAGGGAGTTATATGGTCTTTTAAAGGGACAGAAAGTGAACTGTACAACAGAGGCCAAGAATATATTGTGAAAGTCTCCTGTTTGATATTCAGTAATCAAATACTCTGCTGAATCATGAAAAACATATATAATTATATAAAAGGGACATAAAACCCACATTTTTTCTTTCATGATTCAGATAGAAAATTCAATTTTAAACAACTTTCCAATTTACTTCTGTTATCAAATTGTGTTTGTTTTCTTGTTATCCTGGGATGTAAGCTCATGAGTGTCTACAGCACTATATGGCAGCAGTTTTGCAACAATGTTATACACTAGCAGGAGCACTAGATGGCAGCACTATTTCCTGTCATGTAGTGCTTCATGCAAGTGCACACTACCTACTTAGGTATCCCAAAACAAATTTGATAATAGAAGTAAATTGGAAACTTTTTTTAAATTGTTTTCTCTATCACCTAGATTACGAGTTTTGCATAATGGCTGTGTGGCAAATAGCGCATGCGTTATGCATCGCGTTAACACGAATACCACGTTTATTTCACTCGCGTAATCACGGATGCATAATGGATTCCCCTATAGAGATCAATGCAAACTGAAAAATAATCAGATTTTTCATCTAACACTCGATATTGCGAGAACTACACATTGCTCTGTCACATTACACGTACAACTTAATGGACACAAAGAATAATCATGTCCAATGTACAAACAACAATCACACAACATAGCAGGTTTGCATTCAAGATTCACAATCATTTACAACAAATACTACATAACATTTACACTAAACGAGGATTCAAAAAATACGTTTGGATCTGCATCACGGAACAAAAGAACAAGAAAAAATAATTACACACTTATACACAAACCAAACATTTAGAACAGTTAACAAATACAATACGATCAAATTAATCATTTGGATTTTGCTATACTAAATTATGAAAATGTAATTCATTTGAGGAAACGGCCAGGAGCTTGCGGCCGAAAAACGCGTTATAAGCTCAGCTAATAAATTGTACATTGTTTTTACACTAAGCTTCGTTATAGCTTTCTATTTTATGATATTCCACTGTTGTTTGGGGGCACACTAAATTTTCAAAAAACAGCCTGGTTCTGACGGACATTGCTCCCAACTCCCAATACACAGGGGTAGCTGTACACCACAAACTGTGCTGATCCAGAAGATCCTGTGGCTTTGTCGGAGGAGAGCCCACGGCTGTGCCCTTGACTCATCAGAGGAGCCTCTTGCCAGCGTACTGACTGCTGTTAAATGTCAGCCTGCACATTCGCACTTCTTTATATAAGAGTGCCAGTACTCTTGTGAGTATATTTCCACTTGTCCATTTTTCTTTGTGATTTCACCTTTCTAAAGTTTTATCTGCACTATGAGGCGCTGTCTTTTCCTGTTCACTTCAAATTATGTTTATATATTATTGTTTTTAATTTAAAGTTAATGTGTAAAGGATAACTATGTGATAATGTGGTCTTCTTACACTTGTGGAGCACACTCTTTATTTAATAGGCTTCTATGGGACCGGGTCCATGGAGGCAGATTGTTTGCAGAGTGTGTTTTTTTTATTTTATTTTATGTTTTCAAAAGAGCTTTATTAAATTTTCGTCTGAATTACTTACAAGTAAATTATCAACAAGGGGGGCAATCTGCCCCCATTACAGCATAAACATAAAGAAAGTTGAAGGTTATAAGTAGTTACGACAAAGGCTCGACATATACCCTATAGTAGAGATGTCCCAAATAGTTCGCCGGCGAATAGTTCCCGGCGAACATAGTTTGTTTGCGTTCGCCGCGGCGGGCGAACATATGCGATGTTCGGTCCGCCCCCTATTCGTCATCATTGAGTAAACTTTGACCCTGTAACTCACAGTCAGCAGACACTTTCCAGCCAATCAGCAGCAGACCCTCCCTCCCAGACCCTCCCACCTCCTGGACAGCATCCATTTTATATTCATTCGGAAGCTGCATTCTTAGTGAGAGGAGGGACAGTGTAGCTGCTGCTGATTTAATAGGGAAATCGATAGCTATGCTAGTGTATTCAGTGTCCACTACAGTCCTGAAGGACTCATCTGATCTCTGCTGTAAGGACAACACCCCAAAAGTCCCTTTTTAGGGCTAGAACATCAGTCTGCTTTTTTTTTTTTTTTTTCCTGTGTAATCTAATAGCAGTTGCCTGCCTGCCAGTGTGTGTGTCAGGCTCACAGCGTGCCCACTTGCCCAGTGCCACCACTCATATCTGGTGTCACAATAGCTTGCATTTAAAAAAAAAAAACTTTTTTGACTGTAATATAATAGCAGTCAGTTTCCTTCACACGTGTGCGTTTCAGGGCCTGCTAGGGCACAGTGTCACACCAGTGCAACTCATATCTGGTGTAACAGTAGTGTACATTAAAAAAAAAAAACTAGAAATTTGACTGTGAAATAATAGCAGTCAGTTTCCTTCACACGTGTGCGTTTCAGGGCCTGCCAGGGCACAGTGTCACACCAGTGCAACTCATATCTGGTGTAACAGTAGTGTACATTTTAAAAAAAAAACTAGAAATTTGACTGTGAAATAATAGCAGTCAGTTTCCTTCACACGTGTGCGTTTCAGGGCCTGTCAGGGCACAGTGTCACACCAGTGCAACTCATATCTGGTGTAACAGTAGTGTACATTTAAAAAAAAAAAAAATACAATTTTGACTGTAATAGATTGAATAGCAGTTAGTTGTCTGCAAGCGGGTGTGTCAGGCCTACAGCGTCTACTCTGCCAACTTCTGCCAGTGCACAGTGCCACTCATATCTGTTGTCACAGTAGCTTGCACGCATAGTACCACTAATCGAAAAAAAAATGACAGGCAGAGGAAGGCCACCCCGCAGGGGCCATCGTGGTCGTGGTGCTGTGATTCCCTTTGGCCCTAGAATAATGCCCAGTGTTCAGAGGCCACGTACCCTGAACTCGAAAAGTTCTGAGGACATAGTTGACTGGCTAACACAGGACACCCAATCTTCTACAGCTTCCGCTCGGAACCTTGACGCACCATCCTCCTCCAGATTAGCTTCGGGCACCTCTCAAGTTACCACTCGCCTGCCTGCCGCCACCACCAACACTAGCACCACAGCCGCTTCACTTGATCTGTCAGAGGAGTTATTTACATATCAGTTGGAAGAAATGAGTGATGCGCAACCATTATTGCCAGAGGATGTAGATAACAGGGATATGTCTCAGTCAGGCAGCATTACACACATGGACGTACGGTGTGATGATGTTGTACCCGCTGCTGCTTCCTTTGCTGAGTTGTCAGATACAAGTGAATCGGTTGATGATGACAATGTGTCCGTGGATGTCACGTGGGTGCCCGCTAGAAGAGAAGAAGAACAGGGGGAAAGTACAGATGTGGAGACAGAGAGGAGGAGGAGGAGTTGGAAGCAGGGGGAGGTCGTCGCAAGGAGCTAGTGGCACAGTCAGACAGCATGCATCGGCACCCGGGGTCAGCCAGACAGCACGCCAATCAACGCATGCTGTTGCCACCACCAGAATGCCGTCATTGCAGAGCTCAGCAGTATGGCATTTTTTTTGTGTGTCTGCCTCTGACAACACCAATGCCATTTGCAACCTGTGCCAAAAGAAACTGAGTCGTGGGAAGTCCAACACCCACCTAGGTACAATTGCTTTGCGAAGGCACATGATCGCACATCACAAACGCCTATGGGATCAACACATGAGTACAAGCAGCACACAAACTCAAAGCCGCCATCCTCCTCCTGGTCCAGCATCTTCAGCCACGTCAACCACTGCTGTCCTCCTTGCTCCCTCTCAACCATCCGCCACTCCGTGTCTCGCCTTGAGCAGTTCCTGCTCATCTGCCCACAGTCAGGTGTCTGTCAAGGACATGTTTGAGCATAAGAAGCCAATGTCACAAAGTCACCCCCTTGCCCGGCATCTGACAGCTGGCTTGTCTGAACTCTTAGTCCGCCAGCTTTTACCATACAAGCTGGTGGAGTCTGAGGCGTTCCAAAAATTTGTAGCTATTGGGACACTGCAGTGGAAGGTACCCGGCCGAAATTTCTTTGCACAAAAGGCAATCCCCAACCTGTACTCGATTCTGCAAAAGGAAGTAATGGCATGTCTGGCACACAGTGTTGGGGCAAGGGTCCATCTGACCACTGATACCTGGTCTGCAAAGCATGGTCAGGGCAGGTATATCACCTACACTGCGCATTGGGTAAACCTGCTGACGGCTGCCAAGCATGGAATGCATGACTCTGCAGAGGAGTTGGTGACACCGCCACGACTTGCAGGCAGGCCTGCTGCCACCTCCTCTACTCCTCCTACTCCATCCTCTTCCATAACCTCCTCGGCTGAGTCCTCTTCTGCTGCTGCGTCTTGCTCCACATCAACGGCACCCCCAGCTCCCCAGGTACTATTCCACATCCCGGATATGGCAGTGTCACGCCGCCTTGGGGTTGACTTGCCTGAAAGCAGAGAGTCACACCGAACCAGCACTCCTGTCCGCCCTGAACGCACAGGTGGATCAGTGGCTGACTCCGCACCAACTCGAGATCGGCAAAGTGGTTTGTGACAACGGAAGAAATTTGTTGGCGGCATTGAATTTGGGCAAGTTGACACATGTGCCGTGCATGGCACATGTGTGTAATCTGATCGTACAACGCTTTGTGCATAAGTACCCAGGCTTACAGGACGTCTTGAAGCAGGCCAGGAAGGTGTGTGGCCATTTCAGGCGTGTCTACACGGTCATGGCACATTTTTCAGATATCCAGCGGCGAAAAAACAACATGCCAGTGAGGCGCTTGATTTGCGACAGCCCGACACGTTGGAATTCAACACTCCTAATGTTCGACCGCCTGCTCCAACAAGAAAAATCCGTTAACGACTATTTGTATGACTGGGGTGCTAGGACAGCCTCTGCGCAGCTGGGAATTTTTTTGCCACGTTACTGGACGCTCATGCGCAATGCCTGTAGGCTCATGCATCCTTTTGAGGAGGTGACAAGCCTAGTCAGTCGCACCGAAGGCACCATCAGCGACATCATACCATTTGTTTTCTACCTGGAGCGTGCCCTGCGAAGAGTGCTGGATCAGGCTGTAGATGAGCGTGAAGAGGAACAGGAAGAGTTGTGGTCCTCATCATCACCACCAGTAACAGCCTTATCAGCATCGCTTGCTGGACCTGCGGCAACGCTGGAAGAGGATTGTGAGGAAGAGGAGGAATGTGGCTTTGAGGAGGAGGAGGAAGACCAACCACAACAGGCATCCCAGGGTGCTCGTTGTCACCTATCTGGTACCCGTGGTGTTGTACGTGGCTGGGGGGAAGAACATACCTTCAGTGAGATCACTGAGGACGAGGAACGGGACATGAGTAGCTCGGCATCCAACCTTGTGCAAATGGGGTCTTTCATGCTGTCGTGCCTGTTGAGGGACCCTCGTATAAAAAGGCTGAAGGAGAATGACCTGTACTGGGTGTCCACGCTACTAGACCCCCGGTATAAGCAGAAAGTGCCTGAAATGTTACAGAATTACCGCAATAAATTTTTAATAAATGAAAAAGTATGCATTACATAGTGTATAAGGGTAATGTCACAGCACAACGGGAATCTAACAGGGGAAGAGGTGAAAGTAATCCTCCTCCCACTACCACGCCAGCAAGGACAGGACGCTTTACAGACGTGTTGTTGATGGAGGACATGCAGAGCTTTTTAAGTCCTACGCATCGCCACAGACCGACAGGTAGCAGACTACCTCGCCTTAACTGCAGATATCGACACTCTGAGGAGCGATGAACCCCTTGACTACTGGGTGTGCAGGCTTGACCTGTGGCCTGAGCTATCCTAATTTGCGATAGAACTTCTGGCCTGCCCCGCTTCAAGTGTCCTGTCAGAAAGGACCTTCAGTGCAGCAGGAGATATTGTCACTGAGAAGAGAAGTCGGCTAGGTCAAAAAAGTCTAGATTACCTCACCTTTATTAAGATGAATGAGGGATGGATCCCGAAGGGACTGACAGTGGGTGATACATTCGACTAAAAAAGGCCTGATGAGATGAGCTTGCGTGACTTATCCGCCACCAACTAGGGTTCAATCCACAATGTTTTAGGGCACTTTCTGCCTGGGAAACAAAGATCAATTTTTCTGGCCGCTGCTACAGCAGCGGCTGCAACAATACCTAATTTTTCCGGCATTTGTACATGCCTATTTTTTCTGGCCTCTGGTGCTGCACTGTGGCTTCAAAAACCAAACCAAAAAAAGGCACATAACAGGGATTAAACTGATAGGAATAGTACTACTTAACACACCACTCCTATCTGGTGGCACATTAGATTGCACGCGCAGTGCCCCAAATTTGAAGTAGGAGGTCCGACCAAGCATCTTTTTCCATCTCACGGTTCCTAAAATCGATGCCATATACACGTCCCCTGATAGGGGACATAACAGGGATTAAACTGATAAGAATAGTACTACTTAACACACCTTATAATAACGCAGAGCGAGGCAACGCAGAGAGAGGAGTCTGAAGAAGAGGAGTCAGAGGAGGAAGGTGGCTTTGAGGAGGTGGAAGACCAAACACAGCAGGCGTCCCAGGGGGCTTGTTGTCACCTTTCGGGGACCCTTGGTGTTGTACGTGGCTGGGTGGAGGAAGAGACCTTCAATGACATCAGTGAGGACAAGGAATGAGACATGGCTAGCTTGGTATCCAACCTTGTGCAAATGGGGAGTTAGCGGTTGTTTGTGGTGCGTTAAACGGGGAGTTTGGTCTGTCACTGTGAAGCGGGTGTAACCCTTACACTACCTGATCGATACAACATCATACCTGATGTTTTAAAGCACGTTATTCCAAACAATTTAGGAATGTTAGGTGATTTATGCCCTTTATGGATTAAAACCAGACTCTGCATCAACTATGTAATTTTCCATGGGAGTTTTGCCATGGATCCCCCTCCGGCATGCCACAGTCCTTGTGTTAGTCCCCTTGAAACAACTTTTCCATCACTATTGTGGCCAGAAAGAGTCCCTGTGGGTTTTAAAATTCACCTGCCTATTGAAGTCTATGGCGGTTCGCCCGTTCGCAAACATTTTCGAAAATTTTTATGTTCGCGACATCTCTAACCTATAGTAATTACGGTGCCATACATCAATTAGTAGAGATACTCAAGGATCTCGAAAGATTCTGATAAGAAAGTATAGAAAGGGGGTGAAGGGGAAGGAGGCTGGGAAGGGTTGCTGTGTGGGAGGGGATATATAGAAACTACCATATACTGAGACTATTAATCTTGGGTCGCATCCAACATTCTCAAATGCCCAATCAGTCTGAGGACAGTACATTAGGTTTCCAATCTGTATCGTAAGTTCCTTTCCAGTCAGTCCAAGTTAATTCAAACAAGTCAGTTACCCAGTTTGTAGAAGATATCTTTCTCCATGGTGTATAGATAAGCCATATAAGAGCAAATCCTAGACCAACTAGGCGGGGATTCTTTCTTCTAATCATAAGCTATTAAGTGTTTTATGGACATAAAAAGGTATATGCTTATGTATGCGTGTTGCTTAGGGAGAGTGTGCACACCAATATGTAGAAGGGCAACTGATGGTGAGCTGCGAAGAGATATGCCGAACTTAG
Organism: Bombina bombina; assembly: GCF_027579735.1. Classification (NCBI taxonomy): domain Eukaryota; kingdom Metazoa; phylum Chordata; class Amphibia; order Anura; family Bombinatoridae; genus Bombina; species Bombina bombina. Next base: position 511,581,028 of record NC_069501.1, on the reverse strand, counting down.
GGAGAACCCGGAAGCACCTGTTCCAAAGAGGGCGGAGTTTGGGGCACTCCCACCAAATGTGCAAGGAGTCACCCCTCTGGCCACAACCTCTCCAACAATGAGGGGGCGTACCAGGGAATATTTTGGCCAGTCTAGTGGGGACATAGTACCAGTGGGCCAACAGTTTATAATAGGTCTCAAATAGGGTTGTACAATGTATAGCTTTCTGAGTACGCTCAAGAGTGAGCCTCCAAGTGTCTAAAGTGACAGACCTCCCAAGTAGGGACTCCCACCTCAGAAAGTGAGCCGCTGTCTCTGATTGTGGGTTAGGGCCTAGGAGGGTGTAGTGGCAGGAAAGGGGTCTGCTAAGTCTATTGCCTTGATTCCATGTGACCTCCCAGGGGGTTAGGGGGCGGGCCAGCTCAGGCTTAAAGCCCCAAATGACCAGGGAGCTTTTGATTCTATGATGTTTAAACATCATATACTGTGGTAGAACCAGTTCGGTATCAATCTGAGAAATGGGTCTAAACCTGGTCCTCGGTGATGAGAGCCAGAGGTCCGAGACCACATTGACTCCCATCTGAGCCCATTTCAGTGGGTGGGTGTCTTGCAAACCCGCCAATAATCCAGCAAGAGAAGTGATAGGGGAGGGTTGTGGGGCAATATGCCCAGAGTGGCGTATTTTGTCCCAGAAATATAAACATTCTCGAATTATAGGGTTCAACAAAATCAGTTCCCTTTGACAATGCCGAGGCATCCAGATTAAGCACGCAAGTCCAGGTTGTAAGGCAAAGAAGCCTGTTCAATGGAGTGCCATTTGCAGGAGGATTGTTTAACTCCCCATTGGGAGACGTGGGTGAGCATTGCCCCCTCATAATATCTAACTATCGAGGGGGAACCCAACCCACCACACTCCCGAGGTAATTGTAATACACTTTGCGCCACTCTTGGTGGTTTACCCCGCCAAATATGCTTGGTAAATTCGCTCTGGAATTGCAGAAGGATTTGCCTGGGAACTCTGATTGGAAGGCATCGGAATAGGTATGCGAGTGGTGGGTAGAAAGGACATTTTCAGGGCTGCAATCCGTCCCATCCACGAAACATGAGATAGGTTCCAACTTTTATTGAGGGAACGGAGTTCCGACAATAATGGAAGATAGTTGTCCCTAATGACTTGGGGCAGATCACTAGAAAGCTTGACTCCAAGATGCAATACCGAAGATTCCGTCCAACAGAATGGGTATTTGAATTGTAATGGAGCAAGAATCGAGCTCCTAACTTCTTGGGTATATATCTCAGTTTTTGATACTTTTAATTTATAGTAAGAAGAGCATTAAATTCTTCCACAATTTGCAAAAGTCTGGGTAGAGTAAGTGTGAGGTCAGACGAGAAAAGGGTGATATCATCTGCGAACAAAGCAATCTTATGCCTGGTGCCACAGACGGTAATTCCACACATACGGGGGTCAGATCTAATCTGTTCGGCTAGAGGCTCAATGGCTAGCGCAAAGAGCAGGGGAGATAAGGGGCAGCCTTGCCTGGTTCCGTTGGATATAGTGAAGGGGGATGTTTGGAAGCCGAGTCCCCTCACCGAGGCAGAAGGGGTAGAGTATAGGGCCTTAATTGCCCCTATAAGATCACTAGGGAATTGAAAGATCTCAAGCACTTCCCACAAGAACCACCATCTTACTCGATCGAAGGCCTTTTTGGCGTCTAGTGAGATAATTGCCAAAGGCTTGTAAAGACTAGAGGAAAGGCCTAGGACATTTAACAGCCTCCTGGTATTATCGGGTCCCTCTCTTTTCGGGATGAATCCCACCTGATCTGGGTTGATCAAGTAAGGGAGTAAGTTAGCAATGCGATTAGACAGGAGTTTTGAGTAAAATTTTATGTCAGTGTTGATCAATGAAATTGGCCTATAACTAGCGCAGAGGGTAGGGTCCTTGTTGGGTTTTAGGATTGTTATGATGGTGGCTTCTAGGAATTCTTTCTTAAACACACCCTCATTCCAGGCTAGGTTATAAAGTCTGAGGAGTAAAGGGGAGAGTTCTTGGGTGTAAATTTTATAGAAGTGTACGGGAAAACCATCCGGGCCTGGAGATTTGAAGGACTTCGAGTTCTTAATTACTTGTTGCACTTCTCTGATAGAGAACGGGGACGTCAGGGAATCTCTTTGATCAGAGGAGAGGGATGGGAGGTTCAAGGACTTCAAATACTTGCACACTTTATCTAGGGGACCGAGTGGGGACTTTCAGATTTATCTATATTATAAAGATTGGAATAGTATTCAGCAAATGCCTCCCCTATCTGTGATGGGATTTTAAGAAGGAAATCTGCAGTGGAAATGCTATGTATTCGGGAGGCACTGGTTCTGTTTCTGAGTTTATTTGCCAGAAGGGTGTCTGCCTTATTGCTCTTGTAATAAAACAATTGCTTTAATTTGGTTAGGTTGTCTTGGGATCTCCTGAGTTTGATTAGTGAGATGTGATTCTTAATGTCAGTTATCTGTATTGCTAGAGAGGGTAAGGGTTTAACTCTGTTTTGGGATTCTAAAGTCCTCAGCTTAATGTGGGCCTGCAATAATGTTAGTCCCGCTTGCCTTCTGAGGTTAGCCTGCTTAGATATCATGACCCCTCTAATGGTTGCCTTTGCGGTACCCAATAGGGTATCATCCCTAACTTGGGCATTATCGTTAGCGTGTAGGAAATGCTTCATTTCTGTGCACAGACTTTCTCTAAAAGGGACGTCATGTAAAAGCTTATGGAGCATACGCCAAGAGGCTCTAATACGCGTGGTGTTAGTAGAAATAAGATCAGTAATGACACAGTCATGGTCAGACCAGGGGCAGAGAGATATAGAAGCATTGGTAATGAGGTCAAGCGAGTCTGCCGTAGAAAAGATATAGTCCAGTCTGGAGTATTGTCGGTGTGGTTGTGAGTAATGTTTGTAGTCACGATCTCTAGAATGAGTAGCCCTCCAAATGTCATAATAACCTGAGCTGGACATAAGATTGTGGAATTTGATGGCAAGTCGCTCGACAGCTAAGTGCGTCTTGTGCAAGTCAGAGGATTTTCTGTCTTCTTTCGGGTCCCAGACCATATTAAAGTCTCCCGAGATAATGACTCTGCCTTGTCTGAACTGATCTATCACATGGAGAATGTGTTTCATATACTTAGGTTGGTGCGTGTTGGGCAGGTATACAGAAACTAGGGTGTATAGTACATGGTTGAGCTTACAAATCAGGATGACATATCTGCCCTGTGGGTCCTTGATAGTCAGGACGGGCTCAAAGGCGAGCCGCCTGTGCAGGAGAATAGCAGTTCCCCTGGCCTTTTTAGTAAAGGGGGCATATTCTATGTGTGTATATGTCCTAGAGGAGAGCCTGAGCGGCTCATCTGCCAGCCAATGCATCTCCTGGAGCAACGCAACATTGGGGTTGTGGTGTTTCACTGAGCATAGCAAAAGGCTTTGTTTGAAGGGAGAATTAAGACCTCTAACATTGTGAGTGAGAAATCGTAAAGAGAAGCTGGCCATAGGTTGGGTTATCTAGATATCAGATGTGCGGAGTCAGAATACCTCAGTCTGGGGTACAAAGTAGGAGATAAGGTGGGGTAGGGAAGGGGCACTAGAAGTGTCTCAAATGCGATGGAAATAGTCCACCTCAAAAGGGCCCTGACGTGGGCCTCTATGTGGGGGGGGGGGGCCTAAGGCTCAGGAGCTAGCGCGATAGGATTACAATGCCAGCCCCACTCTAAAACTAATTACAACTGAACATTAGGTGCTAAAACTTGAGTGTTAAAGTAACATCAGGCAACATAACAAGAAAATATAACATACGGTTTATGGCACAAGCGTAAATTTTGAAAATTTTCTACTCAGCTTAGTTACTATATCTAATACAAAACGTAGATTGGAAACATTTTCTACTCAGCTGAATCACTATATCTAATACTTATGCATTTAGGGCCAGAGGGCCCATTTCAGAGCTTAAGAAGTGGTCTCAGAGTGTTCATGAGGCTCCCGTGATTGTTGCGTCTTGGGGCGCTTTGCTCTCTGGTCTTTAACTGACCACTCAGGTGCTGAGGCTCTCAAGCTAGGGTGAAGTTGAGCCCGCGCATCCAGGGGCTCCAGCATTAGACCCAAAGAAGTGAGGAGTGTCAGACCCTGGGATGGTGTAGTAACCACCACGGTCTGGTTATCTTTGGTTATTATAAGCCTGGTGGGGAACCCCCATCTGTACCTGATACTGGTTTAGTGCAGAACAGAAATGACAGTGACATCGCTGTTGGAGAGTGTGGGCAGACAACTCTGGCAGAAGCTGGACTCCTTCGAATCTGCCACTTAGGTTTGGCTTTTTAAAAGCAGCTTGCAGCAGACGATCTTTATATACGAAACTATGGAAACATGCTATAATGTCCCTCGGTTTGTCCGAGTTCACCGTCCTAGGGCGGAGGGCTCTGTGGGCTCTTTCCATAGTACTGGTTAGACCATCTGGGGAGCCTATCAGTTCCTGAAAGAGATCCTGAAGGTATCCTTGTATGTCTGGCGGAGAAACAGATTCTGGGATGCCTCGGAATCTTATATTATTGCGCCTCGATCTGTCCTCCACATCAGCTAGTTTAGATTCCAATTGTGAAATCTGTTCAGTGAGGTTTTCAGAGTAAGCCAAAAGGCAGTGTGTTTTACAAGTGTGTTGAGACAACATCATCACATGCTGTCCTTGATTGGTTTATGTGATGTTTAAACGTGTTCTCCTAATACAAACCAACGACCATTACAATTATACATGATGGCATATCACTGTGTTGATTCAAACAACATAGCTTAAACAAGAACACATGCTAACATATACTAATCCTTATGAACTATTGGTGTATCTACATGTGCTTGTTAAATAAAGCAAATATTGTTATTTTTTTAAAAGCCTGTATGCCATATTTCTCTTGATGTCTTGGCAACATTGAATACATTAAATAAAGTGTATTTTTGGAAAGCTAGCTTAAAGTGTTTAACTTATTTTGGAAATCTATTTAATTTAAAAGGTGCATTAAAGCAGAAAACTCTTTCATGATTTTGACAGAGCATAACATTTTAAACAACATTCACGTTTACTTATCTTATTTAATTTGCTTCATTATCTTGTTATCCTTTGCTGAATGGTTTATCTAGGAAAGCTCAGGAGCAGTAAAGAACCTAGCTTAATCTGCTGATTGGTCATCTGCGGACTCTCCACTTACTGGGGCATCCTCCTCACCTTCCTCGGCCTGAGGTTCTGCAGCTTGCTGCCTTCCCTTAAAATGGCTCATGTGGATTAGCATGAGGCGATTAAGCTGCAGAACCATGGAGTCCTGCATCATTCCCAGAAACTGATGGCAACTCAACATGTTTCTCTCCAATCTTGCTAGCAACCTAAACAAAAATAAATAATTAAAAATGAATATTAATTACAGAACAGAATAAAAATATAGCAAAGGGACATTGTACTAATTTGAATACAAATCAGGATTAGAATAAAATATGCTATATCGAAGAAGAATTCCACATGAAATATGTTCTTCATAGATAAACCATTAAGATATTTAAAAAAAAAAAATTACAAACCCTATCGTCAAATCATTATTTCTTTGGTTTATGACACACAGGGAAAGGGGCTGTGATTAAAGGCATAGTAAACCACAAAATTTTCTTTTATGATTCAGATAGAACATACAATTTTAAACCAATTTGAAATTTACTTCTATTATCAAATTTGCTTCATTCTCTTGTTATTCATTGCTGAAGGGACAGCATCTAGCTATCCAATCACAAGAGACAAAAGTAGGCAAGCACCAATTAGCAGCTGCTCCCACTAGTGTATGATATGTTTGTATTCGTAGAGATACTAGGAGAATGAAGTAAATTTGAAAATAAAAGTGAATTTAAAAGTGTCTTAAAATTACATTAAAAGTGTGAATCATGCAAGTTTAATTTTGACTTTCCTATCCCTTTAAATAAATAAATATGCATATTTACATAATTGATGACCAACGTCTAGGCAATATCATTTAGATAATAAACATTGAGGATGCTAATTGAAAATAATGTAAATATGAAACATTTACATTTATAAAATTAAAGAAAAGCTTAAGAAATAAATGTTTCTATTCAAAATCAATTTATGTATAATTAGATCAGTATAATGTCCCTTTAAGAATGTATGTTATAATGTTGATTTTTAATGATACTTACATCTGTGGCTGGGAAGGAGAACAGGAAACCCAGGTGAAGGAAGGTGGGGGATCAGGGAAAAGGGGTTAGTGGGGAGGAGGGATGTGGCAAGGGTGGGCCATGTGGGGCCTGCTCAAGTGGGGCCTGCTCAGATGGGGAAGGTGGGGCCTTGGGCAGTTGGTTCCTGTGCAGGTGGGGCAGGAGCAGAATGGGCAAGATGGGGAGAGCAGCGGGGGGGGGGGCAGGGGGGGGGGGTTTGGGAAGGAGCAGGACGGGAAGAGCGGTGAGGGGGGTCGGGGGAGGTGGAGGAGTGTCAGGGTGATGCCCAGAAGTGGAAGGTCCATCTGAAAAATATAATACAATTGTTTAAATACATATATTATATTAAAATATAGTATTTTCCTATAACATTATTATTTAGCATCATTTTAAATCTGTAATTATTTTGTTTTTAAAATATTTAGACAGTCACAATAATGACTATGTTTAAAGGTATTAATTGATTTGAAGCAAGTCTAATTTTGAATATTTTTTATTTTAATTTTATTTTTTATATTTATTGAGGAAAGTATACATACATCAATCATTAATATGCTTCAAATGTTAAAGACACAAAGGTGTACATAGCGAAACAAATCCTATCTTTGTGGTTTTCTTTACGGTTTAAAGCTAACTTAACATGAAACATTAAACATGTTCACCTTTACGATAAATGTCCATGTTCCATTGTGTCCATATGCATTATGGTCTCTTCCAAGATGATGACACTTAAGACTATTGTATCACCTTGTCTCAAAGGTTTGAAACGTTTTCAAACCAGCAGAGTGAAATGTCTGCAGTATCCTCACAGAGCCGTAGCCTGCAGTTGATTTTGGGGAGGTCATTGAGTAATGCAAATCTTGGTGCCCAAACCATGTCTTGCAAGATGAGTTTGCAAAAGTGTGTTTCTACAGTGTGCCATAGTGACTTGATTTTGGGACATTGCCACCAAATATATAGCAAGGAGCCATTGTCTCCGCAACCTCTCCAGCAAAGCCGGCAAGCTCCCAGGTAAATGGAGTGTAATCTTGTGGGGGTCATGTACCACCGCATTAGCAATTTAGAGTTTAGCTCCAAGACCTGTGGGGAGGTTGAAGATTTACGTGTATTACGAAAGATTGTATTCCATCCAGTTAAATGTAAATCTTGCTGCCATTTAGTAGTGTAATTTTGGAAGAGATGAAGCATCTGCTGCTTGTAATAATTTTCGGGCTATCAAGAGTGGGTGTAAGACAGGCTTATTGTCTAAACATTATTTTTCAAAGGGAGTTGGGAGTCTTAGTAAGTCAGTTTTATGCGGACTAGAAGATATAAAGTGTGAGAGTTGCGTGTGCCTTAACAAGTTCCCTAGTCGTCCCTAATTAAAAATGTTAAATATGTCTCTGTCTATTATTTTCTTGTGCTCTGTTAACCTACCTAGCAGTTTAGTATGATCCCACTCACAAGTTCTACAGAATTTATTGTCCAACACCCCAACTAGTTCTGCATTGATAGGTACCGGGAAAAGAGGTGAGCGAGGATGAGAAATATTATTTTTTACGGAGACAACACATGTGAAATAAGTGTCTATGTATCTCTAGTTCTGTACATTGGGGTGGTCTCAGGTCGCTGGTGATCCAGCAAGCTGCTCCCACAACTGGAATTCTTAACATATGGGAATCTAAGGAAACCAAGGCTTTGATATCCGATGATCAATGACAATCCAAAATTCTTTGTAGAGTGACAGCTGTGTAGTAATCTTTTATATTAGGGAGACTCAGTCCTCCTGTGTCAATAGATCTATATAGTGTGCTTTTGTTTATACGTGGCTTGTGTTTACCCCATCTAAAATTGTTGATTATCGATTGTAATTGAGTTATATACCACGTAGGGAGAGATATTGGAATAACTTGTAGGATGTAAAGAATTTTTGGGAGTATTGACATTTTAATGGACTGAATCCTACCCCAACCAAGACAAAGATTTAGATGCCCAGTATGATAGTTCCTGTTGAGTATTACGTAATAAAAAACTTTATAGTTCCTGTCAAAAAGGATAGAAGGGTCGGATGAAAGATTAATACCCTAGTGTTTGGCCGATTCTTTTTAAAGTTTGAGGGGGCTAATTAAGTCTAATTGTTGGAAGTCAGCGGAGGACATAGAAATGTTTAGGATTTCCGATTTCTGAAGGTTGATCGAGAAGTCAGAGTAATTAATGAACATTCTAATACCCTCCAGGAGGATTGGGATTGTGTTATTAGGCGAGGTTATTGAGAAAAGGTAATCTGCATGCAGTTTTTTCCTCTTAGTGCTCTCGCTAAAAGTGAGCCTTGCGTGATTCCCTTCATGAAAAAATACTTTTTTCAAGTAGAGGGCTTTTCTCTGGGCTTCTTTTGTGAGGAGATTCTTTCAATTTCAATTCTTTCCTAGCTTGGGTAAGATCTTACATGAATAAAAAATCTTGGGTAAGATCTGACTGAATCTGAAAATCATTTGGGTGTTTATATTGCAGTTCAAGGGAATTTAATTTAATTGTGCCATTTGATATTGCTTGATTAAAAATGTTCCTTAATCTAGCTCTTTGTTTAATATATTCCCCTCTAATTAATGTTTTATGCGCCTCCCAAAGAGTTAAGGGAGATATATCGGGAAGGGTATTGTGCTGAAAGTATTTTTTGGTGTATGGGAACATGTTTTAATAGAGATTCATCCAATCTCCATGTAAATGGAATTGGGGGTCCTTCCAACCAATCCATGGATAGAGTAATGAGTGAGTGGTTCGACCAAGCAGTGGAGCTTATGTCAGTCTCTCTCACCTGACTCATGCTGATTTGGTTTAATAAAAAGTAGTCGATGCGAGTGTATTGTGCCCAGGGGGTGGAATAAAAAGAGTAGTTACGTTGGGTAGGGTGTTGGGTCCTCCAAATGTCAACCACGCCCGTCCATTTGATAAAATCATAAACAATATTTGGGGGTCTAGAGAACAAGCTCCGTTTGGCAGATGTGGAGTCCAGTTTGGGGTCCAGTATAGTGTTGTAATCCCCCCAATGATCATGGAACCTTTTCTATGTTCTGCAACTAAAGATATCAGTTTTTTTAAAGAAAGATACTCTTTTAGTGTTGGGTGCATATATATTTATCAGGATGACGGGGTACTGGGAGATTAGACCTATTAATATTATAATTCTGCCCTCATTATTTGCTACTCTGTTAATTAACTGAAACTTTATCTCTTTATGAATCAGGATCCCCATTCTTTTTTTTTTTTTTTTTTTTTTTTGGTGCTGAATTAAAATTCAAATCAGGTGAGATTTAGAGGTAAATTTGGGTTCTGCAGACTTTTAAAAAAATGGGTCTCTTGTACAAATACAATGGAATTTTTATGCCCTTTGAAACATTTTAAGGCTATGGACCTTTTCATGGGGGAGTTTAGACCTTTAGTGTTTTGGGAGAGGAAGTTAATTGTTACGTGTCATGTTTGAGTTGTAATCGAAAGGGTGTGCTGCATTAATGGCACTTACTCACAAGTCTCTGATTAAGGTGATGCATCATTCTCCCTCATCCAGGGAAAGAAAGGGATGGCAGGTTGAAAAGGAATAATAGCTGTGACACATGGAACTTGGTTTACAATCTGAGTGAACAAGCAAATATTAGAACATTGCAAATAAAAAGATGTTACTACTCCTGGGTAGTATGCATTGATCTGGGAGAATGAGTTACAAGAAGTATCAAAAACTACAGGGCTTCCACCTCTTGTACATTACTACAGTACAATGTATGCTGTCGCAAGCTATTGTCTCTCTCAGGGAGGTTTGTTCCTACTTCTGGAGGAAGTAGCTTTAGCGGACAGTTGGACTTTTCTTTTTATGGAGATAGTTGTCCATTCAGGTCTTTGAAGCTTGGGCTTGTCTATCAGTCAAGTTCTTGTCTTCAGACAGTTAAGGTAACGAGGGCAGAGGAATATCAAGACCTGTACAAAAATCATCTACATCCTCAGGATCTCTGTACGTGTATGTTTTATTATCTTTGACTACCTTCAAGGAGAATGGGAATCCCCAGCAGTAGGGACTTCCAAGATCCCTGAGATGCAGTGTAAGATATCTGGCTTCCTTTCTCTTAAAGAGCGTTGTTGGACTAAGATCAGCATATACTTGTATCTCATGATCTTCAAAGTTGATGGGAGATATTTTCCTGGATGCAGATAAGATCTTTTCTTTATCCGTGTATTTATGGAATTTTATTATAATATCTGGCCGAAGAGCTCTGTCGAGCAGAATGGGTGTAGACTCGTTATTTTTTAATATATGATCAAAAAGTTGAGGTTTGCAGGAGAGGTGTTTTCGGGTACACCACGGATTCAAAGATTTTGTCTTCTTTTCCTATTATCCAAGTCTTCCAACTGTGATTGCATTAGGAGGATTGATCACAATGCAAGACATAAGATATATTTTAAACTATGTCATCATGGTGCTGTAAGAATATGTATCTATGTATGTATATATATATATATATATATATATATATATATATATATATTTATATATAAAGGTAATCCTAGAGGGAAAGATGTTATTTAAATCACAGTATTGTTTCATCCAAACAGTATAATGGGTAAGAAAGATATTTTGTATCTTTAGATAAATACAATATCAATATTTGAGACTGTCCCTCTAAAGGAATAGTCTATTCTATATGTTAATGTAATGAATCGGATAGAGCATGCAATTTCAATCTAATATATAATTTCATCCTATCATCATGAATATTTAATTATCCTTCTATCTTAATTATAAGAATAAAATATCTAAGCATATGAGATGTGTCTTTTTATATTTAGCACCTCTGTAAATATTTATTATTGTGGTCTAAATGTAGCCACCAACTGTAAAGCACTACCCAGGTGATGAATCCAAAATGGGCCAGACCCTAAGATTACATTCAACTAATGATAGCAAGATTCTGAGGAATATCTTAGAATACTAATAAGTTCAGATTTTACTTACAATGGAATTCAATCTCTGAATCATGATTTTTCTTTTTAAATACACTTTAGAGTGCGCACTTTGAATATAGAATTTTAATACAGGTTTTGAATTGGTTTATACAATGTTAGTTTTATAATTATGAATTGATGATTTTATAATTTGATGATTTATATTGTTCAGTTTTAATTGTTTAAATAAATTGTTGTCTTTATCTGTTTGAGTGCTTCTCAAATACTTCACTGCAGCTATCACTGACCTGAGCCTTAAGTAATGCTTCACACACCAGCGGACACCTCCTAAATCAGAACAGATAAGGCAGCGGTCTCAAATACCTTCTGTACCCGCTGCATTCGCACACAACATCAAGTGCGCCACGGGGCCCAGAGACGGCCGGACCACAGTGGGGGCCTTAATGGATCGCAGGCATCATCAGCCGAGATCACGCACCACAATACAGCCTAACCGACCAGCCGCTGCTGACAGACCACGTCGGGGCTTCTGCAGACAGACCTGAAAGAAAAATCAGCGCAGCCATATAGATAAGTAGCACTCAGAGTGCCACAGACAGACAGCATCTCAGCCACAGGCTTAGCAGCAGCAGGGGCTAGAATTGAATAAGCCCACATCCTTAGGGCGAGATAAGGGGGACTCAAAGCACACAGTAGCCATCACCATTTACTAGGCACAGCTAGGACCTGCATACCGCATCAACCATAGACAACTGATTGTGAAACACAGCCCCCCCACTCCTTTACCAGGTGACAAGCATATTATCAGACCTGCAAGCACAGGAGATAAAAACAGTACATAATCTCATTAAAGAAGCAGAGCACCACAAAGTCCTATACTTATACAGGCACAACTCCTATATGAACAGTAATTCTCAAACATATAAGACTGCTCATTAGGGGCTCTGCTTCACTCACAAGCTTGCTGCAGGTATTAATATTGACATTCACAGCTAAAAGAAGTGTAATCAACTGCCTGGTTACCCCTTCCACACTGCACAATTATGCCAGGGCGGAAATCTAATAAGCCAGACTGCAATCCACAGCCTAGAACCATGCAGCAATTTCTGAAACACCCTGAAGCAAATCCTGCCCAAATGCAGCGTGTACTAAATAGCAATACACCCACTGACGATACACAATCCACTCTGCAGACTGCAAATTCTGCCTCTACAAATAACCCGCAAATTACAAGAGAAGACCTCAAGCCCTTATGTACTAAAGAGGACCTTAAAGAAATGCTTTCTGAAGTGAAGGGATGGTATGGAGATCTTAATAGAGACCTGACAAAAGTGACACAAAGGGTAACTAACATAGAGGAAAATCACAACACTACCTACAACGATTCTACAACGATATTAACCATATATCCCGTCTAGTTTATGACCAGGAAGAAACCATATACAATCTACTCGAGAAAGTAGAAGATTTGGACAATAGAGGCAGGAGGAACAATTTAAGAGTATGGGGGATACCAGAATCCATACAGCCAGGAGCCCTGGAGGGATGCTTTCAGGCACTGTTTCGCACAGTAAAGGGTGATGATAATGCACCTGATATAGCAATAGAGAGGGCACACAGGGCATTAAGGGCCAAACCACCGCCCAAAGCATCTCCTAGAGATGTGATCCTGAAACTGTTGCACTTTAAAGATAAGGAAGACATCTTAAAGCATTCAAGACAAAAACAGGACCTAACACATGCTGGTAACCGCATACAAATATACAGATCTAAGCCCCACAACACTTCAGAAAAAGGAGAGAGCTGAACCATATAACCACAGTACTTCGAGAGAAGAAAATCCCCTACCGCTGGGGCTTCCCGGTCTACAAGAATCAAGATGATCTTCCTCGCTTCTGTGAAGCACTGCAGATACACATTCGGACTGGAGATCAACCAGCGAATGGCTCTACATTGCAGATCCCCCTCAGGAACAGGACAAAGCCCACTTCAGCAGTCTCGGTTGACCGGGACAGTCTTAAACACCCTTCCTTGGTGACTGTCGCTGATGATCTGGAGGAGTCACATCAGACAATGGACAGCATATCTTTACAGCCCAGACTGGATATCAGCCCATGAGACAAGGCTTCAGGTTGTATAATTTAACTTATAAGATTGTATTTCTAATGCTGGGTTTGATGGCAGGGATATTACCCTAAATATCTGTTTGATTGTTATTGTTGTTTATTATCATAATTTTACTGAGAGCATTGTTAAGTTTTCACATATTTGACATTTATTTGAGTGTTTGAGTTCTTTTCATACAACAATTGATGGCAGTTTACACCTTTTTTGTTAGTACATAGAAAATCAGAGGTTTGAAGATCAACTATTCCTTAGCCATATAGGAGGAGTTAGGGCTATAGTGCAGATGAGAGGCGCCCAACCTCCGGCTTGCTCACTTAAACATACAGAGACAGCACATAAGACGCATACTTCATGCAAACTATAGAAAGTTCATCTATACATAGGGAATATGCAGCCACGCTCCCTCAAACTAATAACCATAAATGCAAAGGGGCTCAATAGCCCGGAAAAGAGGTCCATCGCATTTACGCAATTGCACAGAGCTGGAGGGGACATTATATGCGTGCAGGAAACGCATTTTAAAAAAGGTAGAGAACCCAGGTATATCACCCACAAATATATAACTTATTACTTAGCATCAGGCAACTCAAAGAAGGGCGGAGTGGGTATTTTCATTAAAAACACGATCCAATTCCGGCCTACTTAGGTGTTAAGGGACCCTAATGGCTCATATCTGCTGGTGGTGGGAACACTATATAACTTGTACATCACAATAGCTAATGTGTACTTGCCAAACCAAGGGCAACACATAGTATTTAAACAGCTAACACAATCACTACTGGAACATACAAGAGGCATACTGTTTGTAGCGGGAGATTTTAATCTCCCACTAGATCCTACTAACAACACCTCGACAGGAACGACGAGTTTACCACAGAAGGTAATCAAAGCTATTAATGCACAGCTCCGTTCATTAAGGTTACATGATTTGTGGAGGTCAATATACCCAGATGCGTGCAGGAAACGCATTTTAAAAAAGGTAGAGAACCCAGGTATATCACCCACAAATATATAACTTATTACTTAGCATCAGGCAACTCAAAGAAGGGCGGAGTGGGTATTTTCATTAAAAACACAGCTCCGTTCATTAAGGTTACATGATTTGTGGAGGTCAATATACCCAGAAACTCGCGATTATACCTTTTACTCGCACCCACACCGCATCTACACTAGGATAGACTACCTCATAACAGATCAGCTGGGTCTTTCTTTGGTAAACAGCTCCAGCATACTGCCAATTACATGGTCAGACCATGCCCCAGTCCAATGCACATTGGACTGGCCAGATATACCCACGCGGCCCTACTTGTGGAGACTCAACGAACATGCGCTAGATAACCCGCCTACACAAGCTGGCATTTGACACAGCTCTGAAGCATTATTTTCGAGAGAACCCCCTAGACGCCCTACCCACCTCTACAACCTGGGAAGCACATAAATGTGTGGCAGGGGGAGAGATCATAAAACTCAAAGCAAGGGAGACCAAACAAAATTGACAGTTCATAAACTCCTCATTATCTCAGATTAGATATTGGGAGTCGGAATTAAAAAATAACACCTCCTCCACTACAATATTAAAATCCCTGACTGCAGTCAAGACTGAGCTGAATAATCACCTTATTAAAGATTATCAAAGAAAGGTGTAAATTTTACAGCAAAAATACTTCGAAATGAGTGACAAAATAGGCCCCTCACTTGCCAAAGCACTAAAGCGTAAGCAACTAAGCACACATATTTATACACTGACAGACGCGACAGGTTATACGCAGAAAGACAGCGAGAAAATAGCAGAGACATTTCGACGGTATTATGAAACACTTTATAACATCGACAACAACAGTTCACAAACCGACATAGACAAATACCTAGAAGACATCCACCTACCCACCCTCTCTCGAGAGGACACTGAATACCTAGATAGGCCAATTACAACTGAAGAAGTTAAGGCAGCTATTAAAAGTATGCCAAATGGAAAAAGTCCAGGACCAGATGGGCTAGGAGTAAAATACTACAAAATATATGCACACCATTTACTGAAACCCCTAACATCCCTTTTTAACTCATTGCTACAGGAAGGAGGGTTTACAGACCAGATGCTGGAGGCAAACATAACTGTCCTCCCCAAACAGGGGAAAACTCCAGATAGGCCAGAGAATTTTCGCCCGATATTGCTCCTTAATGTGGACATAAAAATCTATGCTAAAGTATTAGCTAACAGAATTAATAAATTCCTCCCTGCTTTAATACACCCGGATCAAGTAGGGTTTGTATCAGGTAGGGAAGCACGAGAAAACATGCTAAAGGTGCTACAACTGGTAACACATGCCCAACAACAATGTACACCCCTAATACTGGTCTCGACAGACGCTGAAAAGGCGTTCGACCGGGTACACTGACCTTTTCTGAGAGCAGTCCTGATTAAAATGAAATTTAGCGAGACCTTCATAAGGCAAATATTCGCTCTATACAAGAACCCCACTGCAAGAGTGAAGGTGAATGGCCTGTTATCTGATGGATTTTCCATCAGATACGGAACCAGACAGGGGATTCCTCTCTCGCCGCTCCTTTTTGCCATATCAATAGAGGCGCTGGCGCAAAAGATTAGAGAAGACATGCTGATCTCTGGGATACAGACCAGATAATGCACACACAAGTTGGCTTTATACTCGGACGATGTCCTGCTGACACTGACCAGCATAGAAACATCCCTCCCCAGAGCGCTAGACACCTTTAATGAATACGGGCAATTCTCTAATTTACACCTTAATGTAACGAAGTCAGAAATATTGAACATCTCATATGACATAGAGGAGTTAGACACAGCACTATGCAGCTGCCCACTACATATCCCCGGATCCCCAGATTGTTTTCCAAGCAAATTACAAAAGATTGGAGACTGCACTGGTAACGGATCTGTCCAGCTGGAAAAACAAGTCAATTTCTTGGGTTGGACAGATCAACGTTGGAAAAATGAATGTGATCCCCAGACTGCTTTATTTGCTTCAAACCACACCAATTCCACTCCCAGGGAATTATCTATAAAAATGGCAAAATCTAATTGAACAGTATATTTGGGGGGGGGGGGTTTAGACCCAGAGTAGCTAAGAAAACATTATACTTGCCCAGGGACAAGGGTGGCCTGGGGGTCCCAAATATTCAAATCTACAAACAGGCGATCACACTAAACAGACTATTTGACTGGTGCTCTAATGACACTAACAAAAAATGGGTTTGATTGGACTGTGACATACTAGACACAAAGAACGCAGGCCTAGGAGCCTGGACCTTAGAGAAAGACAGGCACACAGCGATGACAAGGTACCCTTTGTTAGCGGACTTTTGCGCGGTGTGGGATAAGATAACACATACTACAACGCACATATCTACCAAGCTTTCGCCACTGACACCCATATACCAAAATGCTGCAATGCCGTGGAACCACCCGGAAAATAGGACAACTTTAGACACACCCTTCAAGGATTGTACTATCATGTCACTGACTAATGAACATTGTAGAAGAGATGCCTAACCTAGCAATGAACTGGTATTCACATACACAATTAAATCACTATCTCATGACGCATAGACATAGACACTGCCTAACCAGAGCACTTACTACATTTGAGACTCTATGCATGAAAAACACAACAACAGCCCACGCAACCTCCTTGCTATACAAACTTCTCCTTATGGACGACACACAAGCACTCCCCTCTTATACAAAGGCGTGGGAAAAGGAATGGCACATTGAGATAGCACACAAGGATTGGCAGACAGCCTTCCAAGTGACTAAAACAGCCTCGGTCTCCATGAGAGTGCAAGAATCCAGTTACAAGTGTTTGGCGAGGTGGTATCTCACCACCAGCAGGTTGCAGCGGATATACAAACAGGCCTCGGGCAAATGCTGGAGAGATTGCGGGGTAGCGGGCACACCAACACACATTTGGTGGGATTGTCCCAGACTGGACAATTACTGGGTCGAAGTACTTAGCCACATGGAGCTAGTCTTGGGGAAACCTGTCCAAAACAGCCCAAAAACACTGTTATACCTATCACTGCCCAAGCTGGCTTGCAAGGCGGAAAAGGCTTTGCTGTTGATCATGCTGAATGGGGCCACTTCTTCTGATCCCAAAACATTGGATATCCAGAGTAACACCCACCTTTGCGGAATGGCAAAAACAAGTAGACACACTGATACATTTAGAAAGATACCACCACATTCAACAAGGTACTGTAGATACACATGAGATAATGCTAGAACGGTGGGCAACACATAGACAACGAATAGTGTAGGTCATTTTAGCCGATAGCATTAATATTCTGATCTCTTTTAGAGCTAATTGTTGGTGAGAGCTATACAATGTCAGGCAATAGGTTCGCTAGTAATCTGTGATCTTTTAAATGTGATTTTTTAAATACAGTTGATGTGCCTTTTGTTCATTTTCCCCTTGGATCCTAATAATTTACACTTGAGCCAGTAATGGCAGAAGAGTAACAGGCATAGTGCACCTTTGACCTATTGGGTTTTTAATTATAAAAGTGCACTGAGAATGCATCATGAACTCCTAAGACTTTATCTGTAATATAGGATGTGTGTAAATCACTATGTCTCTGATAACTCTAGAGGGACTGATTCCCGTGTGTGCATTACGACTCAAATTGTTATGTTATTCTGTTTTTCTCCTTGAATGTACCAATGAAAAAAATTGAAAAATATGTAACATTTGATTATATTCTAATAAAGCTTTTTGGGGGGAAAAAAAGAAAAAAAATGTTGCATGCTCAATCTGAATCATGAAAGAAAATCTATTTTTAAAAAATCTGATTGATTTTTTTTTTTTTTAAAAGGGACAGTCTAGTCAAGAATAAACTTTCGTGATTCGGATACGGCATGTAATTTTAAACTACTTTCCAATTTAATTGTATCAAAAAAAATAAAAAATTTAAAAACATGTATTACTGGTGCTAAAGGACACACATCAATGTTTGCATTAAAGAGATACTGAACAAAAGTAATGAATTTCGTAATTTAGATGGAGCATGCAATTTAAATAAAATATATAATTCTAGATGATTAATATTTAAATGTGATTGTCTGTATTTTGTAAATCCGGAAAAAAAGCATAGTACACGGAACATTTAATACTTATCATGTGTGTATTGCTTGATGATTATTGTCTACATTTATACAAAATATCACCATGTGCTATCCATGTTCTGAAGCACAAAGGTGTAGACTAAGAAGATTTGAGATTTTGCTGTTAAACTAATAAAATAAATATATATAATTAGAGGAGTACATTATAAGATTTATTCAAATTGAATGCTCCATCATAATCATGATCATAAAATATTTTGATAATATACCTTAAATGACGTATAAATGAGTAAATGGACTTACCATCATCCTGCAAAGGCAGGTCTGTATTGGTGCTGGATCTCTCAGGGCTTGTCAAATTAACTTCAACTATTAATGATATAAATAAAAATTATATAACACAATTTGTACATCTGCTTTAAAATACATATTTTGCATGAATACAAAATTATTCTAAACAATTTAAAATAATATCTATCGAAATGTGAAGACTAGACCACTATAATGAAAATTAAATTCATTAGTTCATCAAGGTGAGTGGAAAGAAAATGATGTATTTCACAGATGTTATATTTCTACAAATTTTAGACATCATATTTATCTATAGAAATTCTCAAAATATCTATTTGTCCCTGTTTCAAAATAAATCCAGACACACAAGTAACACTTTGAATAACAACTGGTGACAACTACTAGAGCATAATACATGTGGCACATATAGATAACTTTGTGCAATGTACAGTAATGTGGTTTCTGACACAACACATATTGATCACAATGCAAGACATAAGATATATTTTAAACTATGTCATCATGGTGCTGTTAGAATATGCTTATATATATATATATATATATATATACATATATATATATATATATATATATATATATATATATATATATATATATATTTAAAGGTAATCCTAGAGGGAAAGATGTTATTTAAATCACAGTATTGTTTCATCCAAACAGTGTAATGGGTAAGAAAGATATTTTGTATCTTTAGATAAATACAATATCAATATTTGAGACTGTCCCTCTAAAGGAATAGTTTATTCCATATGTTAATGTAATGAATCGGAAAAATCATTAAATTTCAATCTAATATATAATTTCATCCTATCATCATGAATATTAAATTATCCTTCTATCTTAATTATAAGAATAAAATATCTAAGCATATGAGATATGTCTTTTAATATTCAGCACCTGTGTAAAAATGTATTATTGTTGTCTAAATGTAGTCATCAACTGTCAAGCACTACCCAGGTGATGAATCCAAAATGGGCCAGACCCTAAGATTACATTCTACTAAAGATAGCAAGATTCTGAGGAATATCTTAGAATACTAATAAATTCTGATTTTGCTTACAATGGAATTCGATCTCTGAATCATGATTTTTCTTTTTAAATAAACTTTACATTTAATTAGAGGATCCATGTTAATATAGATCAATGTGGATGTATTAGGTAATGTTATGCCAAGAGTGAAGTATAATGAGATATACCAGACTGGGACAAACCCAAGGTTGAGGGTCCAGCACCAACATCCATATCTGTAAAATATTAAATCAGGATTGGATATCATTATTAAAAATCATAAATTTGACACGAACAATCATACATTGTTTTCGAATTTGACAAAGAAAAATATATTCTTAATTATGTATGTGAATTTATTGTTTTGTAAAAAAATATGTATAAATGAACAGAGCCGATTTCTTAGTTTGTATTTGGCATTAAGTGATAACAATCACAAATATTATAAAAATGGTATATATGTATATAATTTATTGATATGTACGATTTCATTCAATGTTTGATCCATTTATCAAGGCACTATCAAACTAGAAAAAATTTAATCAATGACCCCATGTGTTAAATTGTCAGTGAATCAAATAATACTATTTTTGAAGTAAAATCCATATTTTTAATTCTATATTTTCCCTCACATTTTATTTTATGAGAATCCTTTGGTATTCATGTTGCTATCATGAATTACTTACATAATCCTCTGTAGTCTCAAGTTATTTTATTGTAATTTGAAGTGTGCCTAAAGGGACAGTTTATTATAAATCAAACCTTCATTTATGACATAGGGAATGCAATTGTGACATAATTTGAAGTTCACTTGTAACATCAAATTGTGTTTGATCTCTTGTTATTCACTGTTGAAAGCTTTAAAAATTTATGATCATATGCTAGTATCAATATCCTTGAAATGGAAGGATTATTTCAATGCATTTTAACAGCTAGAGGGCTTAGGTTCATGTGTGCCATTCATATAACATAGTGACCACGCCCATGGATTCACAAGGGAGAGGCCACTGATTGGCTTGATGCAAGCATGTACAAAATAAATAATTAAGGTGTCAGTCTGCAATGGCTTACATACAAGCTAATCACAGAGTTAAAATATTTTTGTTTCTAAACCGTATTTTAGAATTCAAACTATTTAAAAAATAAAGAGATCATGTTGACTGTCCCTTTGAATCATTTATGTATTCTTGTATTGTCATCAATTGTTATACATTGATCTATCATTTATTAAATCTAGATTCCTAGTATAGATCATTTTATTTTTAATCTTGAAAATCATGATACTGTATTCTTAACACTTATACAAATTAATGTATACATTTGACTAACATGTCTAAAGTAATGCCACTGTAACAGCAAAACCATGTTCACATCTCTGCGCAATTATATTTTCTTTGAGCATTGCGCATTAATTAAAAGCATAATTGCGCATTCGTGATTATGAATTTATTTTGATCTAGTAGTGATGAATATATTTTCTAAATCTTTAAAATATATTAACAATTGTGTGTATTACAATATTAGAATATAATCACTGTAAATATTTAATTATCCAAATTAATATTTCTAAGTTATGTAGGAATCAATATTCAATGGATTAAATGGTGGAGGATAGGGAGTTCACGGATGTGCACTTCTGTTTTAGCTCTGTGACGCAAATTCTTGATTGCACAAAAAATACCATTATTACTATTTGATGTCTGATGAAACTAAATTCAGATGTATACCATCCTAGGGAATATCTTTTGTGAAATTTATATATGTTGAATATATGACTGGATACTCATTGCTTAAATATTTACTCAAATATTAAAATATTATATGAAGTCTGATCTTCACCTGGTTCAGCCTCTGTCCTGCTTTCTCCCAGGTCACCGATTGGAGGTGCACTGGACTCCGGGTCAGGAGTTTAAGGGCCATCAGCTGGGGACTGGGAGGGGGGCAAGGACTTGGGGGCTGCAAATGCGCGGGGGAATCGGAGATTGAGGAGCGCGCATAAAGTCTCCTCATAAGGTTTGAGGACAAGTTTCCATGGGGGTGGGCCCGGATCCTCACCTCTCTGACGGGCACGAGTCCTCTCCCTCAAGAGGCGAACTTTATTCCACAGCCGCAACCTCATATCCCTAAATCTTCGATTCATTTGCAGGGCTGCCCTCTGGATGTCTGCCACCCCATTAACAGAGAGGGCGATAGATGCCCAGATGGCTTTTTTAACCGGCCCAGTCTTTAACCTCCTCCGAGTCCCATAAAGCTGAGGATAAAACTCCTCGACCGCGTACACCAGTGCAGAACTTTCCCCCCCCCAGTGAACCAGGGAGTAGATATCCTGACAACATACAGGCATCAGAGAATTGACAAAAATGGCTATGTTTAATGGACTTTTATATGGGGAAGTAAACATGAGATACACCATGGGACATGGTATCTGTACATCTGATTGGATAAAATACTGTAATTTTGTTAGCATGTCTGTAAGGCCATGCTAACTCAAGTCATGTTTGTGTGATGAACTATGATTGGCAGTTACTTAATGTTTCATGGATTCATATCTTTGTAACTTACATACACATACCTCCTAGGGGTGCTATGACTACATTTGGCATGTAGACTTATTTAGAATTTATGGGAATGTAATGCGTATGTGACGCATATATAATATACAGAATCCGTTAAATATTGAGCTATTTTGTTGACATCTGACAGTTGAAATATATTTGATTTAATATCACAATAGTAAATATAATCCAGTCACATTATTAAATGTTTATTAAACATTTCAAAGTTTAATATTGATCAATAGATGTGTAACACTGTTCAATTTTGAAATAAATATGTCGATAATATTGTTGAATCCAGAATGTTAATATTGTATGTATTCCTTGTTTCTTAAATAAATATTGTGACTCATTGTCAAGTATTGACAGTGCTTATTTATTTAATTAATTTACAATACCAACAATGCACATCGATTGTATGCTAAGTGACAGTGTGTGAAATTCCATTTTACTTTTCAGAATTGCGAATCTTGTGTTGAAAGATAAGTTTACCATGCTATATTTCACTAATGGTAAAATGCGTTATTTGTATTTAACATACACGTTACTTTGATAAATTAAAGTGACATTTTTTAAATAAATCTTGTAATTATTGACCAAATATCAAATAGAGCATTTATTTCTATTACATATTCACATAGTTAATAGTTAATAACTATTTAATAACTATTGTACCTAGTTAAAATAAATACAAAGTTGCCTGTAAAATAAAAATAAATCCTAAAATATCTACAATATAATTATTAATTATATTGTAGCTATATTAGGGTTTATTTTACAGGTAAGTATTTAGTTTTAAATAGGATTAATTTATTTAATTAGAGTAAATTTATTTTGTTGTATTTAAATTATATTTAACTTAGGGGGTGTTAGGGTTAGGGTTAGACTTAGGTTTAGGGGTTAATAACTTTATTATAGTAGCGGCGACGTTGGGGGCGGGAGATTAGGGGTTAATAATTGTAGGTAGGTGGCGGCAATGTTAGGGAGGGCAGATTAGGGGTTAATACAATTTATTCTAGTGTTTGCGAGGCAGGAGTGCGGCAGTTTAGGGGTTAATACATTTATTATAGTGGCGGCGATGTCCAGTCGGCAGATTAGGGGTTAATACTTGTAGTTAGGTTGCGGCGACATTGGGGGGGGCAGATTAGGGGTTAATAAATATAATGTAGGTGTTGGCGATGTTAGGGGCAGCAGATTAGGGGTTTATAGGTATAATGTAGGTGGCAGCGATGTGCGGTCGGCAGATTAGGGGTTAAAAATTTTTATTATAGTGGTGGCGATGTGGGGGGGGCCTCAGTTTAGGGGTACATAAGTAGTTTATGGGTGTTAGTGTCCTTTAGAGCACTGTAGTTAAGAGCTTTATGTTCCGCGTTAGACCATAAAGCTCTTAACTACAGACTTTTCTTAGGCGGTAGGAGTCTTGTCGGTAGAGGGTGTACCGCTCACTTCTTCCAAGACTCGTAATACCAGCGTTAGGCAGATCCCATTAAAAAGATAGGATACGCAATTGGCGTAAGGGCATCTGCGGTAGCCAAATGTCACGGAATAAAAGTGAGCGGTACACCTGTACCTGCCTGACTCTAAATACCAGCGGGCGGTAAAAAGCAGCGTTAGGACCCCTTAACACTGCTTTTGACGGCTAACGCAGAACTCTAAATCTAGGTGTAAATATGCAATGGTAATGTTATGCAAAAATAAAATATAGATGCAGTCATGTCTAAATATAAAAAATGTAAATAGATAAGTCCAGACACCATCAAAGGTTATATACATTTAAAGGGACAGTCTACAACAAATAGATATTTACTTTCATACCCATTCCACATTTTGGCGTACTTGACCCTGTTATATGAATATACATTTGACCTGTGTGAGGACCTTGTATGTAAGCCAATGTAAACTGGCCACTTATCTCCGTCCTTTGATGGAGCTTTTTAATGAATCAGTACAGACTCTTAAAGGGACAGTATACTATAATATTTCAGTCCCTTAATGTGTTTCCAATTCCTTTTTTTTTTAATCAGCAGCAGAGTATAAAATGTAAGAAATTCTATTTGTACGGTTTATTTGTGTATATGAAGTCTTATTTTGTGTTTTGTAGCCACAACCAAATAAAATGGTTGGAGCTTGTAGATATAATGTGATCTCATAACTTTATCACATTGTGTACATATACATGCTTCTTTATTTTATATCTGTCTGTAAAATAATCACCAATACTTTAACTTTAACATTGTATTACCTTATCTCTTGTATACCCCACTGGGAGTGTCATTTCTTATGATGGCTATGTTTACACAGCTTGGCCTTAAGGCCAAAAACCTTATGAATAGGTGGAGATACCACAGGATAAATAAACTATTTTAAAATAAAAAATAAGGGTAATGGAAAGACTTGTAATCAATTTTATACACTCCAGCAGGTAAAGTGGATAATTGTTAACAAATTTAAGTTGAAAAAATATGAGTTAACTGTCCCTTCAAATGACTCCACTAGAGTGAACACTCATCAATATGGCATACAATAACTAGCTCTGTCTAAATGTGAAAATAAACTTAGCTATCATGTTTTATTTAACCCCTTAATGACAACTGATGTACCAGGTACGTCCTGCAAAAACTGTCAGTTAGTGACAATGGACGTACCTGGTACGTCAGTTGTCTAAGAGAGTGCTAGAAGCAATTGCGATCACTTCCAGCAGCTCTCAGGGTATTGCAGTGATGCCTCGATATTGAAGCATCCTGCAATACCCTTTAAAAAGCATCTGTGGCCCTCTCTGCACCGGTATCGATGGTGCCGTTCGTTGGTGGGTGGGAGCTTACAAGGGAGGCTGGTGGGCGGCCCATCGCTACCCAGCATCCGGTTCCTGCAAGTGCATTGTGCATGCCGGATGCTGGGAGCATGCTGAGGGGGGCCTGCGGGGGCGCACGTAGCAAAAACTGCCACCAATGATTACTGTTAAGAGAGAGGGGGGCAGAAAATGTTTTTTGTTTTTTTAAATTAATAGGATCTGGTAGGGTAGGGGGATGGGGGTATTGGGGGAGCAGCTACACTACAGAAAAAGCTGTATTTAAAAAACAAAACAAGAAAAAAAACCTTTATTTTTTGGGGAAAACTGGGTACTGGCAGACAGCTGCCAGTACCCAAGATGGTGGCAAATAGGTAGGTGGGGAGGGTTAGAGAGCTGTTTGTGGGGGGATCAGGGAGGTTGGGGGCTAAGGCAGGGGTCCATCACAGCTGAATAATTTAAAAAAATAAAAATAAAAAACACCTTTTATTTTAGTACTGGCAGACTTTCTGCCAGTACTTAAGATGGCGGGGACAATTGTGGGGTGGGGGAGGGAAGAGAGCTGTTTGGGAGGGATCAGGGGGTGGGATGTGTCAGGTGGGTGGCTGATCTCTACACTAAAGCTAAAATTAACCCTGCAAGCTCTCTACAAGCTACCTAATTAACCCCTTCACTGCTGGGCATAATACTAGTGTGGTGCGCAGCAGCATTTAGTGGTCTCCTAATTGCCAAAAAGCAACGCCAAAGCCATATATGTCTGCTATTTCTGAACAAAGGAGATCCCAGAGAAGCATTTACAACCATTTGTGACATAATTGCACAAGCTGTTTGTAAATAATTTCAGTGAGAAACCTAAAATTGTGAAAAATGTTACTTTTTTTTATTATTTGCTCGCATTTGGCGGTGAAATGGTGGCATGAAATGTACCAAAATGGGCCTAGATCAATACTTTGGGTTGTCTACTACACTAAAGCTAAAATTAACCCTTAAAGGTCCCTACAAGCTCCCTAATTAACCCCTTCACTGCTGGGCATAATACACGTGTGGTGCACAGCGGCATGTAGTGGCCTTCTAATTACCAAAAAGCAATGCGCCAAAGCCATATATGTCTGCTATTTCTGAACAAAGAGGATGCCATAGAAGCATTTACAACCATTTGTGCCATAATTGCACAAACTGTTTGTAAATAATTTCAGTGAGAAACCTAAAGTTTGTGACAACATTTGTGAAAAAGTGAACAATTTTTTTTTTTATTTGCTCGCATTTGACAGTGAAATGGTGGCATGAAATATACCAAAATGGGCATAAATCAATACTTTGGGTTGTCTTAAAAAAAAAATATATGTCAAGGGATATTCAGAGATTCCGGACAGATATCAGTGTTCCAATGTAACGTGCTAATTTTGAAAAAAAGTGGTTTGGAAATAGCAAAGTGCTACTTGTATTTATTGCCCTATAACTTGCAAAAAAAGCAAAGAACATGTAAACATTGGTTATTTCTAAACTCAGGACAAAATTTAGAAACTATTTAGCATGGGTGTTTTTTGGTGGTCGTAGATGTGTAACAGATTTTGGGGGTCAAAGTTAGAAAAAGTGTGTTTTTTTCCCATTTTTTCCTCATATTTTATAATTTTTTTATAGTAAATTATAAGATACTAGTCCTAAAGCCCGTTCACACAGGCCATTTTTTGCAGTACAGTGGTCCCACCCCTTGCGTTTTCTCCATCCCATTCTCTTTTGCTTTCTCTCTCTCCCCCCTCTCTTTTGTGCTGTCTCTCCCCCTCTCTTTTAAGCTCTCTCCCCCCCCTCTTTTGCGCTCTCTCTTTCCCCCTTCTCTTTTCCACTCTCTCTCTCCCCCCCTCTTTTGCGCTCTCTCTCTCCCTCTCTATCTCCCCTCTCTTTCTATCTCCCCTCTCTCTTTCTCTCCTCTCTCTCTCTCTCTCTCTCTCTCCATCTCCCCTCTTTCTCTCCATCTTCCCTCTCTCTTTCTCTCTCTTTCCCCTCTCTCTCTCTCACTCTCCATCTCCCCCCTCTCTTTCTCCCCCCTCTCTCTCTCCCCCCTCTCTCTCTCTCTCCCCCCTCTCTTTCTCTCTCTCTCTCTCTCCCCCCCTCTCTCTCTCCCCCCCCTCTCTCTCCCCCCCTCTCTCTCTCCCCCCCCTCTCTCTCCCCCCTCTCTCTCTCTATCTCCCCCCTCTCTCTCACACTCCCCTCTCTCTCCCCTCTTTCTCGCTTCCCTCACTCTCTCCCCTCTCTCTCGCTCCCCTCTCTCTCTCCCCTCTCTCTTTCTCTCTCCCCTCTCTCTCTCTCTCTCCCCTCTCTCTTTCTTTCTCCCCCTCTCTCTCTCTCTCACCTCTCTCTCTATTCCCTCTCTCAACCTCTCTCTCTCTCCCCTCTCTCTCTCCTCTCTCTCTCTCCTCTCTCTCCCCTCTATCTCTCTCTATCTCCCCTCTCTCTCCCCTCTCTCTCTCTCCCCTCTCTCTCTCCCCCCTCTCTCTCCCCTCTCTCAACCTCTCTCTCCTCTCTCTCTCCCCTCTTTCTATCTCCCCTCTCTCTCTCTCTCCTCTCTCTCTCATGTCTCTCTCTCTCCTTCTCTTCCCTCTCTCTCTCTCCCCTCTCTCTCTCTCTCCCCTCTCTCAACCTCTCTCTCTCTCCCCTCTCTCTCTCTCTCTCTCTCTCTCTCTCCCCTCTTTCTATCTCCCCCCTCTCTCTCTCTCTCTCTCTCTCTCTCTCTCTCTCTCTCTCTCTCTCTCTCTCTCTCTCTCTCTCTCTCTCTCTCTCTATCTCTCTATCTCTCTCTCCTCTCTCTCTCTCCTCTCTCTCTCCTCTCTCTCTTCTCTCTCTCCCCCCTCCATCTCTCTCTCTCCCCCTCTCTCTCTCCCATCTCCTCTCTCTCTCCCCTCTCTCTCTCTCTCCCCCTCTCTCTTTATCTCTCCCCTCTCTCTCTCCTCCTCTCCCCTCTCTCTCTCCCCCTCTTTCTCTTCCCTCTCTCTCCACTCACATCTCCCCTCTTTCTCTCTCCCCTATCTCTCTCTCTCTCTCCCCCCCCCTCTCTCCTTTCTCTCCTCTCTCTCTTTCTCTCTCTCTCTATCTTCCCCCTCTGTCTCTCTCTCTCTTTCTCTCTCCCCTCTCTCTCTCTCCATCCTCTCTCTCCATTCTCTTACTCTCTCTCTCCCTTCTCTCTCTCCCTTCTCTCTCTCTCTCTCTCTCTCTCTCTCTCTCTCTCTCCCCTCTCTCTCTCCCCTCTCTCTCTCTCTCTCTCTCTCTCTCTCTCCCTCCCCTCTCTCTCTCCCTCCCCCCTCTCTCTCCCTCCCCCTCTCTCTTTTTCTCTCCCCTCTTTCTCTCCCTTCTCTCTCTCTCTCTCTCTCTCTCCGCATCTCCCCTCTCCCCCCCCCTCTCTCTCTCTATCTCCTCTCTCTTCTCTCTCTCTGTCTCTCTCTCTCCCCTCTCTCTCTCCCCTCTTTCTCTCCCCTCTCTCCACATCTCCCCTCTTTCTCTCTCCCCCCTCTCTCTTTCTCCCCTCTTGATCTCTCTCTCCCCTCTTGATCTCTCTCTCCTCTCTCTCCCCTCTCTCCCTTCTTTGCGCACCTTCACGCTAGGCTCCGCCCCTTCACGGGCCTTCACGCTAGGCTCCGCCCCTTCACGGGTCTTCACGCTAGGCCACGCCCCCATATACGCTCGACCACGCCCACTTCTGCTCGCGGCTGTCGGCAGATCAGGTAGGGATTTAAGGCTAGGTGTGTTTGTCCTCGTGCTGTCTCTACTGCGCATGACAGCTTCGGACAAACACACTTGGCCTTTTATAGTATAGGATGATGAAAATAATGGTATCTTTAGAAATTCCATTAAATGGTGAGAAAAACGGGTACAGTAAATGAGTAAGAGGAAAATTACAGCTAAACACTAACACTGCAGAAATGTAAAAAACATAATTTATGTAAGAACTTACCTGATAAATTAATTTCTTTCATATTGGCAAGAATCCATGAGCTAGTGACGTATGGGATATACATTCCTACCAGGAGGGGCAAAGTTTCTCAAACCTCAAAATGCCTATAAATACACCCCCCACCACACCCACAATTCAGTTTAACGAATAGCCAAGAAGTGGGGTGATAAGAAAGGAGCAAAAGTATCAACAAGGAATTGGAATAATTGTGCTTTATACAAAAAAATCATAACCACCACAAAAAAGGGTGGGCCTCATGGACTCTTGCCAATATGAACTCTTGCCAATATGAAAGAAATGAATTTATCAGGTAAGTTCTTACATAAATTATGTTTTCTTTCATATAATTGGCAAGAGTCCATGAGCTAGTGAAGTATGGGATAGCAAATACCCAAGATGTGGAACTCCACGCAAGAGTCACTAGAGAGGGAGGGATAAAAAATAAAGACAGCCAATTCCACTGAAAAAAAGAATCCACAACCCAAATCAAAAAGTTTTAATCTTATAATGAAAAAAACTGAAATTATAAGCAGAAGAATCAAACTGAAACAGCTGCCTGAAGAACTTTTCTACCAAAAACTGCTTCTGAAGAAGAGAAAACATCAAAATGGTAGAATTTAGTAAAAGTATGCAAAAAAGACCAAGTTGCTGCTTTGCAAATCTGTTCAACAAAAGCTTCATTCTTAAAAGCCCAGGAAGTAGAAACTGACCTAGTAGAATGAGCCGTAATCCTCTGAGGCGGGGATTTACCCGACTCCACATAAGCATGATGAATCAAAAGTTTTAACCAAGAAGCCAAAAAAATAGCAGAAGCTTTCTGACCTTTCTTAGGACCAGAAAAGATAACAAATAGACTAGAAGTTTTTCTGAAATCTTTAGCAGCTTCAACATAATATTTCAAAGCTCTTACCACATCCAAAGAATGCAAAGATCTTTCCAAAGATATTTTAGGATTAGGACACAATGAAGGGACAACAATTTCTCTACTAATATTGTTGGAATTCACAACCTTAGGTAAAAATTTAAATGAAGTCCGCAAAACTGCCTTATCCTGATGAAAAATCAGAAAAGGAGACTCACAAGAAAGAGCAGATAATTCAGAAACTCTTCTAGCAGAAGAGATAGCCAAAAGAAACAATACTTTCCAAGAAAGTAATTTAATGTCCAGAGAATGCATAGCCTCAAACGGAGGAGCCTGTAAAGCTCTCAAAACCAAATTAAGACTCCAAGGAGGAGAGATTGACTTAATGACAGGCTTGATACGAACCAAAGCCTGAACAAAATAACGAATGTCAGGAAGATTAGCAATTTTTCTGTGAAACAGAACAGAAAGAGCAGAGATTTGTCCTTTCAAGGAACTTGCGGACAAACCCTTGTCCAAACTTTCCTGAAGAAACTGTAAAATTCTAGGAATTCTAAAAGAATGCCAAGAGAACTTATGAGAGGAACACCATGAAATGTAAGTCTTCCAAACTCGGTAATAAATCTTTCTAGTCACAGATTTACGAGCCTGCAACATAGTATTGATCACTGAGTCAGAGAAACCTCTATGACTAAGCACTAAGTGTTCAATCTCCATACCTTCAAATTTAATGATTTGAGATCCTGATGGAAAAATGGACCTTGAGATAGAAGGTCTGACCTTAACAGAAGAGGCCAAGGTTGGCAACTGGACATCCGAACAAGATCCGCATACCAAAACCTGTGTGGCCATGCTGGAGCCACCAGCAGTACAAATGAACGTTCCATCATGATTTTGGAAATCACTCTTGGAAGAAGAACTAGAGGCGGAAAGATATAAGCAGGTTGATAATTCCAAGGAAGTGACAACACATTCACTGCTTCCGCCTGAGGATCCCTGGATTTGGACAGATACCTGGGAAGTTTCCTTTTTAGATGAGAACCCATCAGATCTATTTCTGGAAGCCCCCATATCTGAACAATCTGAAGAAACGCATCTGGGTGAAGAGACCATTCTCCCGGATGTAAGGTCTAGTGACTGAGATAATCCGCTTCCCAATTGTCTATACCTGGGATATGAACCGCAGAGATTAGACAGGAGCTGGATTCCGCCCATGCAAGTATCCAAGATACTTCTTTCATAGCCTGAGGACTGTGCGTCCCACCTTGATGATTGACATACGCCACGGTTGTGACATTGTCTGTCTGAAAACAAATAAACGATTCTCTCTTCAGAAGAGGCCAGAACTGAAGAGCTCTGAAAATTGCACGGAGTTCCAAAATATTGATTGGTAATCTTGCCTCTTGAGATTTCCAAACCCTCTGCGCTGTCAGAGATCCCCAGACAGCTCCCCAGCCTGAAAGACGAGAAGAAGAAAAGAGGCCCCTTGAACTAAACGGTGGTGATATAACCACCAAGTCAGAGAAAGTCGAGTATTGGGATTTAAGGATATCAATTGTGATATCTTTGTATAATCCCTGCACCAAAGGTTCAGCATACAAAGCTGAAGGGGTCTCACGTGAAAACGAGCAAAGGGGATTACGTCCGATGCTGCAGTCATGAGACCTAAAACTTCCATGCACATAGCTACTGAAGGGAATGACTGAGACTGAAGGTTTCCGACAAGCTGAAACCAATTTCAGACGTCTTTTGTCTGTTAGAGACAAAGTCATGGATACTGAATCTATTTGGAATCCCAAAAAAGGTACCCTTGTCTGAGGAATCAAGGAACTTTTTGGTAAATTGATCCTCCAACCATGTTTTTGAAGAACCAACACGACTTGATTTGTGTGAGATTCTGCAGAATGTAAAGACTGAGCAAGTACCAAGATATCGTCCAAATAAGGAAACACCGCAATACCCCGCTGTCTGATTACAGAGAGAAGGGCACTGAGAACCTTTGAGAAGAGCCTTGGAGCTGTTGCTAGGCCAAAAGGAAGAGCAACAAATTGGTAATGCTTGTCTAGAAAAGAGAATCTCAAGAACTGATAGTGATCTGGATGAATTGGAATATGAAGATATGCATCCTGTAAGTCTATTGTGGACATATAATGCATTTGCTGAACAAAAGGCAGAATAGTCCTTATAGTCACCATTTTGAATGTTAGTATTCTTACATAACAATTCAAAATTTCTAGATCCAGAACTGGTCTGAAAGAATTCTCTTTCTTTGGTACAATGAACAGATTTGAATAAAACCCCAGACCCCGTTCCAGATATGGAACTGGCACAATTACCCCAGATGACTCCAGGTCTGAAACACATTTCAGGAAAGCCTGAGCCTTTACTGGGTTTACTGGAATGCATGAGAGAAAGAACCTTCTCACAGGCGGTCTTACCTTGAAACCTATTCTGTACCCTTGAGAAACAATGTTCTGAATCCAATGATTTTGAATTGAACTGATCCAAACACCTTTGAAAAATCGTAATCTTCCCCCTACCAGCTGTGCTGGAATGAGGGCCGCACCTTCATGCGGACTTAGGAGCTGGTTTTGATTTTCTAAAAGGCTTGGATTTATTCCAGACTGGAGAAGGCTTCCAATTGGAAACCGTTCCTTTAGGGGAAGGGTCAGGCTTCTGTTCCTTATTCTGGCGAAAGGAACGAAAATGGTTAGCAGCCCTATATTTACCCTTAGATTTTTTATCCTGAGGCAAAAAAGCTCCCTTCCCCCCCAGTGACAGTTGAAATTATAGAATCCAACTGAGAACCAAATAATTTATTACCTTGGAAAGAAAGAGATAGCAACGTTGACTTAGAAGTCATATCTGCATTCCAAGATTTAAGCTATAAAGCTCTTCTAGCTAAAATAGCTAAAGACATATACCTGACCTCAATTCTAATGATATCAAAAATGGCATCACAAATGAAATTATTAGCATGTTGAAAAAGTTTAACAATGCTATACACATTATGATCTGGCACTTGTTGCGCTAAAGCCTCCAACCAAAAAGTAGAAGCTGCAGCAACATCAGCCAAAGAAATAGCAGGCCTAAGAAGATGACCTGAACATAAATAAGCCTTCCTTAGAAAAGATTCAAGCTTCCTATCTAAAGGATCTTTAAAAGAAGTACTATCTGCCGTAGGAATAGTAGTACGTTTAGTACGAGTAGAGATAGCCCCATCAACTTTGGGGATTTTTTCCCAAAACTCCAATCTATCAGCCGGCAAAGGGTACAGTTTCTTAAACCTTAAAGAAGGAGTAAATAAAGTACCCAAACTATTCCATTCCCTAGAAATTACATCTGAAATAGCATCAGGAACTGGAAAAACCTCTGGAATAACTACATGAGGTTTAAAAACCGAATTTAAAAACACAGGGAACCCGGCATTGGCACTCTAGGGAGGGCTGCGGCCTGCCAAATCCACGATCTGCCTTTGGAGCTTACCCTTTGAGAGGGCTGGGAAGCAGTTGTTGCTATCGTGGGTAATCTTGAGGACACTTTGCATGATAGCTGCGGATTGACTGCAAGAAAGCATATAAAAGAGACCCTCCGGTACCTCCATCTGCATGGGCCACGTGGAATATGTAAGTGCGCCATTACTCTTAATGCACCACTGATAATTAGCCCCTGACTCCACTCTGGGTTGTCAGATATGGGATTAAGCTGCTATTTGTAAGGCAGAAGAGACATCTACAGTTTAAACACACATAACACTGAAGCTGGAATAGTTTATAGGAGCAGTGACAAAGAAAGACATTTACTACTAAATCAGTCTCTCTCCCCTCCATTTCCTGCTGAACTGTGTGTCAGCAGGTCATATCCCTCTGTCCCTATCGTCTCTGTCCAGTGTGGACACTTGCCCTGGGGAGAAGAGACAGAACAAGCAGTATAACTACTCATAGTCACACTTCTGAGATATGTCTCCATATAATCAGGAAGAGGACACATGCTGACCTGTGAAATGTAAAAGTTATTTAAAGATATATGTCTGTTCAATCTGACAGAAACATAATGCTCAATACTCTTCTGATATCAATAATACAAAACCCTGATGGCTGGGGTTATCCTCAACCTTGCTTCTATCTCTGAACTTTATCACCTGATGAGAGCAATATAATTATAATTGTAGTGAGTGAAGATTTTAGATGACTTTTTAGAGACAGATGGACACTAAATAAAGATGGTTATATTCAGCTAATCTATAAAGGCTCAGAAAAATTGAATAGCCTTTTTGCTAAGGTGTGAGAGAGGTGGGTCTTGTACTGCTACGCTAAAGAGATAGTGCTTCTTTTCCTACAACATAAAGTTTTGCAGCTGCAGCACTCAATATGTCTACTAGGAAAAACACCAAGCAAGACAAAGGGATGAAATCTCTGTCTATGGACACTTTTTTCAAAACATCTAGGATACCCAGATCTCAAGAGCAGTCCTCTGCGGAGGTAGAGGAAGAGATGGAATCTGAAAATGAAGAGAGCTCTGAAGACATGACCCCGGTGACTAGGGCAGATCTTCAAACATTGGTGTCTAAGCAGGACATCGCTTCCAATTTTGAAAAACTATGGGAAAAAATGGATAGTTTTCAGGCTACAGTCACAGGTAGTCTCACGGATATCAAGAATGAAATTTCAGAGATGGGGAAACCTGTTGATTCACTAGAAACAGCTACAGAGGAAATGGGTGAGGAAGTTACGGCGGTCTCGCAGGCCCTGGCGTCCCAGCAACAAACAATAACGGAGTTAGAGGAGAAATTAGTAGACATGGAGAACAGAAGCAGGCGGTCTAACATTAGACTCAAAGGAATCCCTGAAACAATAGGGGCTGAGGACCTGCCCAGCTATCTTCAACAACTGTTCCATGCCATCTTAGGGACAGCAATAGACTCTGACTATCCACTAGAAAGAGCTCACAGAGCCCTGAGACCCAGGCCTAAGCCTGATCAACCCCCAAGGGATGTGATTATTAAACTCCTAAGGTTCCCGGACAGAGAAAAGATACTGCTGGCATCGAGACAAAATCCCACATTTAAATTTCAAGGGAATATAATCCAATTTTTTCAAGACCTCTGTGTTAAAACCCTGCAGAGGCGAAACACTCTTAGACCACTTACTCTCCTGCTGCGGAAAAACCATATCCCATACAGATGGGGCTTTCCCTTTGCACTATATGTGATACAAAATGGTAGAACAGCTACTATCAAGACCACAGCAGAGATTCCTGATATCTGCAAATTCTTGGATCTAGAACCACCAGATACCCTTTCTGAAGAAACGGCACCACATCCGTCGGACTCATCTCAACTCCGGGCGAAGCCCCAAAGGCCGAAGTGGAAAAAAGTCACTAAGAAGAAGGGTAAAACCTGAAATCTCTAGGTAAAAAAGAGAGAGGTCCTATATGAAAATACCTTTGTTCCCGGACACAAACTTTTGAAACTCATCCTACCTTGATATCCCCTGAAGGGACAGAGGGACTTACTAGGTACAAGGTATAAAGGACTGCTAAGATTCCTTCACTCACTGTAAGTTGCAATATATTAAAAATTTCTGTTAGACTTGTATATCAGACATATGAGGTGTTTGTTTTAGTATATGTTTATTCAAACAAACTTATGTCAATACTTGTTATTATTTTTGTTAATGTTGGTAGTTTTGATGCATGGATTTATGAAAAACTGTACAAGAATTTCTTATACATCTGCAAAGGTTGAGTTAATGAAATGTTGGAGCTTCATAAGATGCCAAAAGTTCCCTAGATTGAGAGATAGGAAAATTGTTTATAGATCTAGTGGGGTCAGTAAACAAAAGATACATATAACACTAATTTCATCACACTGGGAAATAAATTCTAGAGCTAGATATAGCAAAAGTCATAATTACACCCATGGCAATGACGATACCCAAAGTAGTGCTAATCTCACATAATGCAAGAGGTTTAAATACTGATATAAAAAGGAGGACAGCTATGACTAATTATAGAAGACTGAAGGCTACTATTATCTACCTCCAGGAGACCCACTTCCTCGAGAATACTGTCCCTAAATATTGGGCTAGAGATTTTCCGATGCAGTACCACTCTGCCCTTGATTCAAAAAAGAGAAGAGTCTCTATTCTCATACACTCCTCAATACCGTTCACACACAGAGAAACTATATCAGATAAGGAAGGCAGATACCTTTTGGTATTTGGACGAATAGGGGAGGTAGAGATTCTTTTATGTAATGTAAATGCTCCCAATGAGCAACAAGATACATTTTTTAGTACTATCTCCTACATGCTGACTGGTTGGTCTAGAATGCGAATAATTGTAGCCGGGGATTTTAATGTTGATCTTCAGGCATTGACAACACAGACCCTTACCTCACAATCAAAGAAAAGACAGCGACAAGGTGTAGTCGCTATAAATATCTTAAGACTACTCAGCCAACATACACTACATGACACATGGCAGGCGCTGAACAAAGGGAACGGGGACACTACTTTTTATTCCTCAGCTCACAATTCCTACACAAAAATAGACTATGTATTCACTAGTCAGATTTTGCAACCTGCTATAAAAGCCATAGACATCCATCCCTGTGTGTGGTCGGACCATTTGATCACACAAATTAGTTTTGGCGACCTCTCAGACCCAAAGAGAATGAAAACCTGGACATATGATCCATCCTGCGTTAAACATCCACTTATTAAAACCAAACTTTTTACTAGCTTGAAAGAATATTGGCAGATAAATGCAGAATCCACAGAAAACCCTATCACACCATGGGCAGCACACAAAGCAGTAATTAGAGGAGTACTAATTAAGGAAAAGGTTTTATATAAAAGACAAAATGATCACCTTATACAAAAACTAAATACCAAAATTAGCTCCTTAGAGAAAACACATAAAATTACTAAATCAAAGGCCACACTAACACAACTTATGAGTAGAAGGCAAACCCTACAATCCTTGCTGAATGACCAATCTATACGAGCTGCACATAGAATGAAAACTAATTATTTTATATTTGCCAATAAACCCGACAAATATCTAGCGAAAAAAATTAGAGATAATTATCAAGCCCTATCCATTCCACATATTCAGAACAATAAGGGTCAATTAACTTCCCATCCTCAAGAAATCGTTGATACATTTGCCCAATTCTATAGCGAGCTGTATAATGGCACTAAGGTCCAACATACTCCTGCGACACAGGAAATCTTTGACTCTTTCTTACAGAAAGCAAACATGACACAGATAACGGAACAAGATAGAGTAACCTTAAATGCTAAAATTACCAGGACAGAAGTGCTGGCAGCTATTAGAGACCTGAAACCAGGCAAGGCCCCGGGTGTCCGGGTTTCCGCTTTCACCTTTAATTTTTGCTCTGTGTATTGAGCCAATGGCAGCTTATATAAATAATTGTCCAGACATAAAGGGATTAGAGATAGGGAAGGTGCACCATAAAATCACTCTGTTTGCGGACGATGTCCTGCTCACCATCTCAAGCCCACTGAAATCATTACCCTTTGTATATCAAACAATACAACTATTCTCTCAGATTTCTGGATATAAAATTAATGCTGAAAAATGTGAGGCGTTTCCTCTGTCTATCCCAAAACATACCATTAAACTAATCGAAGCAAATTTTGATTTTAAATGGGTACCAGAAGGTCTAAAATATTTGGGAATCAAATTAACAACTCATTCATCCAAATTATATACAGCAAATTATTTACCTCTGTTTAAGACAATTAGATCAGATTTGGGGAAATGGAGGAAAATGGGATTTTCTTGGTATGGGAGACTGTCTGCTGTTAAAATGACAATTCTGCCTAGAATTCTATATCTATTTAGAGTGCTCCCAATTAACCCGACAGATTTAGATAGTCTTCAGAGAGATATCCATAAATTTTTAAGAGACAATAAGCATCCGAGAATACCACACCACATATTGACTAGACATAGACAAGCAGGAGGGGTAGGTGCCCCTAATCTACAAGACTATTATATGGCGGCAAGATTAGCCCAAAATTCCATTCTGGGCAGGAGACAAAATCATGTTCTCTGGCCAGTTCTAGAGGCGGAAATGGCAGGGCAGGAGACTCCGGACAGTATTCTTTGGAATGCCCAACTCTATAAAGATCAGGATACATATCAAAACAAGGTTACACTACTTACTAAACAGCAGTGGACTTCATCACATCAGTCAAGGAAATTGTTCCCTGAACACTCATTAGTAATACCTCTCAAATATATAATAAACGAGGAATTTAAACATCACATCAAGAAATGGGAAAACAAAGGGTTATATAGAGTGGCAGATATGTTACTTCAAGGAAAGCTGTTAACATTCACACAACTTCAGCAAAAATTAGAACCTCTACCACTGCATTGGTTCCTGTATCTCCAGATAACCTCAACAGTACGCACATACCTAGCTAGAAACAAAGAACACACACGACAGACCACATTAGAACATTTATGTATAGCCTCTACTAGGCCCAAAAAAGCAATTTCCAGACTGTATGTCTCAATTCAAGAAGCTAAAACCTGCTCTAAGACCCCACTGATGTTAAAATGGGAAGCGGACATAGATAGGGAGTTTGAGACAAGGCAGTGGAACGACACATTATATCAGGCTAGTAAAGGCCTTATTAGTGCAGACTTAAGAGAGAACATCTTGAAAACTTCCTTCAGATGGTATCTAACCCCGACAAAGACAGCCCATATGGGGACAGGAAGCTCCAATTATTGTTATAGAGGCTGTAGAGTAGTGGGGTCATATATCCACATGTGGTGGGAGTGCCCTAAGGTTAGGGGGATCGGGGAGAAGCTATCTTCCCTATTGAGCACAGTTTTAAATGAGCAGATTGCCCTTACTCCAACACAAGCAATACTGCATGAGAGGGTCCCACACTTGAACAAATATATTAATACCTTTATTAGAATACTATGCACCACAACCAGAATAGCCATAGCCAAATATTGGAAGAAGGAAATACCGTCCTGGACAGAGGTATTAGCTAGAATTCATATGGTATATCTGATGTATGAGTCGACTTCGTTTATACAAGAGACAGAGCAGACGTTTCAGAAGGTTTGGTTTTACTGGATAACAGAGTGGCAATAGTCGGAAGTAAATTATTACCTAACCAAAGGTTGGTGAATTGATGGCGATGTAAGCTATCTCAGGAAGAAAAGAAAAGAGAAGGGAGATAGGGACATGACCCAATCTGCTGATGTATTATAGAGAAAGAAAAAGAAAAGAGATATTCAGTTAGATATAGAAGTACTGATTACCTAGATAGAAGCTGAAATGTACAGTGACAACTTGAAACTCCATGCTACTATTATGTATATTCTTTTTTTTTTTTTGGTTTTGTTGTTTTAGTTTTTTTCTCATTCTCTGTTGGTTTTATTGTTAGTATGTTATAGGGTTCAAAACCCCCATGTTAGATTATTAGAGGGAAATTGCAATGAAAATAAATCACTCCTCCACACTCTACGAACAAGACTATGTCATCATCATTGGTTAAAGTCTTTGAAAGAAAAAGTAAGGTCAATCTTAGGAAAGAAATAAAAAAAACACGTATGCAGACTATTAAGAGACCTAACGAGAGATAAGCCGTTCTCCGTATGGGAACTATCCTGGCTAAGGGACTTTTTCTATGAAACATAAAATCTGTTTATAATGCTGTAATATATTCTAAAAATAACCTGTATGTAAACCTTATGATTCTGGTGATGGAGGAGGGAGATTAATAAAAAAATTATTTCACCTAAATCAGAATGTTGGCGGTCATTTAAAAATTCATCTGATTTATGAGAAGTTTTAAAAGACCTTTTACGTTTATTAGAAGGTGGTATAACGGGGGCGGAGCCAACTATCATTGAGGAAAGACGTGTTTTAGGAGAGCTCCTGAAACCTGGTCGCTAAAGTCTATATATACGCTGTTTTAGGAATCTTTATATTTTATTTATCAAGCCTATGGGATGGAGGAATCTTTCATACACCTCGCTTCTATTCTGAGGGACCTCTTGATAAAGCCGATACTCATTTTTGCAGCTTCAGATCTGTCATTGAGGAACTACTCGGCCAAGATGGCGTTGCTCGCTTACCCAGATATGACACCCATGTGGCTGGCCGAACAGAAAATTTCCTGCCTACTCAATACTCCTCGGAGCCACCGCAAGCAAAGCAGCCCAGAAGGGATTCGACTACAGTATTTCCTGGCGATACAAGCAACGGCCTGATACAAACACGCTCAGCTGCACCGGTCCATATAAGGACTGTTGTGCCGGGACTAGAGGGATTCCTCCAGATCATGGATTTGCAGCGCTCGATACCAGGCGAAGCAGGAGTTTATCATGTGCAACTAGGGGACACCTTTCGCTTGCCACTTCAGAAATCCCAACTCAACGGTAAGGATTGCTCAGAAGCCCTTAACCCCTGCGTATACTCTAATGCTCTTACCCTAGGGGATCGGGGTATACTTGCCCAGCGGATTCAGTATAAGGACTATTCAGGGTTACACTGCTTCCTCCCCGCACTGCTTGCTCAGGACATATCTCCATCAGGGGTTCTCAGATTGGATACCATACGTCACATTAATATACTGAGGGGCCCTTTTGATCTGGGAGGCTGTTCCTTTTACCTTCCTGACTGCCCTGTGTAACTTATCGGAATGTCAATGACACAGTCGGGCTGTTTGTTGCCTCACTGTCGGCTATGCTGGAGCGATTTCATGGGCCTCTCGGCTTGGCTGACTACAGCGCTAAAGGGTCAAGCTTATTACATGGATTTGCCAACAAGATTTCTAGATCTCTCAGAAAGTTAATATTGGTTAATTGACTAGCTCCATACTGCAAAAGACCTGACACTTACTTTCCAGCTTAGAATGCAAGTTTTGCCCTGGAAACCCTTTTGTTTCTGGATAGATTTGGGCAGTTCCTTCATATTCCTTTACCCCCAGGATTATCGTATTACTATAGACAGTTACAGAAGGAGCTGATTGAATTTAAAGTCCATGACAGAGATTTTTAACGATAACACTGTTGGTGTTCAAGTTTATGTTTGTTGACTTTGATGTTTGAATGCTTCCTGAGTGCTGTTTTTGTTCATTACATATCCCTAATTGTACTAGTGCTCCATAATACTGGCAATGTGACATGCTATTGTTATAACCCACAAAGCTACTAGAGAATATATAGACTTTTACCCTGTGTTTTTACTTAGCATATGTGCTCCAATGCTTTATGTTTGAGCTGTGCTAGCCTTTACACTAGGCCAGCTGGGCTTTCCATTTAGTCTAGATGTTAGCCAATTATAGGTGTCTTATATTTTATTATAGGAAACATCTTTACACTTCAAATCACTTAATGCTGACCCTTAGGCTCACTCACAAGTAGGTGATTCTGATAAAAGGGGTATTGGCTAGAGCGAAGTTACTTTAAACTTTTAACTTATACCCAGATTAGACTGAACCTGCATTGTCATTTTTCTCGACACCCCCTTATCTGTTAGCCAGTATGGGTGCTCTTCTCCTAAATTTTAAGGCTTTATTGCCTTGCAGTTTCACAGGTTTGAAAATACTACTTGCCTGTTTTATATACTATCTGACAATTACTGCTGAGTGCTGTGAAAGCATGCATTAACACCTCATTTCTGTTAGCACAGACTATTACAGGGGTTACGGTTTGTTTTTCACACAATATGTTCTCACTGCGTAGTTTTTTAAGCAACGTTTCTTTCTACCAAGATCAAATCTCATATGGGCTTATCGCCTTGAAGCTTATATATGTTGTCTGTATTCTATTTCATGTGACTATTGTTAGTAGTTAATGTATATGTCTTACTCCTTTACATTCTATGTCTGCCATGTCATTCCTGATAGCTGGTCATGAGACTGTATGTACATAATATCTATATACGAATTGTTAAGCATAGTAGGTACGTGATCTGGTTAGGAATATCTGACCCTCAGATATTCTGTTTCTGCAAATCTGTTTTTAAGTGTAACTCAGAATCCTTGTTCATATTCAACCTAATACTATGCAGTGCTGGGCCACCTCTTATTTTGATACTAACTCATTTCAAGAATTGTATATGTCATATTTACACATGGTATGAGTTCACAGCTCCATTGAACCCCAGATGCTGGGTAGATAGAATATGTTTCTCAGTAGTAAGTTGTATCCTATGGCACTATCTAAGTTATGTTTCTCTCCCCATATTACCTTTCCCTCTTTCCCTCAAGGTATACTATTTAGGTATAGCTATAATTTATATTATTCATTATTATACCCTGAGTGCACTTTGTCCCTGTCTTTTGCCTAAATATACAGCAGGTTGTCTCTTTGCAGCCTACACTTTTATTTATATAATAACATCTCCTGATATTCTAAATTATTATAGAAAAATCCAGTATATATCTCTAGTCTTATATCATCTTGCATCTCAATTCCAAAATTCC
The DNA here is from genome assembly GCF_027579735.1 of Bombina bombina. NCBI lineage: Eukaryota > Metazoa > Chordata > Amphibia > Anura > Bombinatoridae > Bombina > Bombina bombina. Next base: position 511,538,685 of record NC_069501.1, on the reverse strand, counting down.
TCACGGTACGCTATCACTTAAATGTTTTTAAATCTTAGGCATACCAATACCACGGGACTCTTACCGATATCTTGCCTTATATTTACCCCCCAGACAATAAGATGTTGTATCTAACATTAGTCTTAAGTGTTACTTCAATATGGCTCCGCCCTCCATCTTCCCCCCAATTTAACAAGCGGCGCTTGCCCGCTGAAATCCCTTCCCCCCATATATAACATTTGTACTATATGCTACTCTTAGGCCCTACAGAGGCCGCAGATCTGACTATCATATGATATTCCATTCCCCTATAGCTAATGGGTCCATGAGAGGCCTTCTAACTGGTCAGTCAGTCTTGCTAATATATCCATAAAAACTTGAGGTTTTAAGAAGCTAAGTTGCTGTCAGGCATTGCTGTACTTTTTGATGTTTTTGATCATTATTACCTTTATATATTTGACAATGTTTATTGACAAATTATTTACGTGTATTAATTGTTGCATACCTATCATTGTATGTTGTTTTCTCACTGCATAACCTCAATAAAAAATTATTTAAAAAAAAAAGAAAAAAAGAAGGTGGTATAACAGACAGGGCCTTCTGAATAGAATTAGAAACAAATTCTCTTGCATTAACAGGAATATCCTGAACATTAGATGTTGAAGGAACAACAACAGGTAATGGATTATTACTAATGGAAATATTGTCTGCTTTTGAAAGTTTATCATGACAACTAACACAAACTACAGCCGGAGGAACAGTTACCACAAGTTTACAACAAATGCACTTAGCTTTGGTAGAACCAACATCAGGCAGCAGCATTCCAGAAGTAGATTCTGATACAGGGTCAGATTGCGACATATTGCAATATGTAATAGAAAAAACAACATATAAAGCAAAATTCCTTAAATGACAGTTTCAGGAATGGGAAAACATGCAAACAGAATAAGCCTCTGGTAACCAGAAGCAAAAAGAAACAAAGACTTAAATAATGTCAAAAAAACTGGCGCCAAGTATGACGCCCACAATTGACAAATTTTTTGGCGCCAAAAACGTCTGCAACAAACACGAACGTCATAGATGACGCAACTACATGAAAACTCTCGGCGTCAACTATGATGCCGGAAATTACGTCATTGACGTCAAACAAATGTAATTCTTGCGCCAAAAAAGTCTTGTGCCAATAAATTCTAGCATTCTTTGCACCCGCGAGCCTAACAGCCCGCAATTTAGAAAAAAAGTCAAATGAAAAATTTTCAGGTAAGAATTTTTTTTATTTATATGCATTTCCCAAAAATGAAACTGACAGTCTGTAAGAAGGAAATATACTGATTAACCTGAATCATGGCAAATATAAGTATAAAACATATATTTAGAACTTTACATATAAAGTGCCAAAGCTGAGAGTGTCATAAATAAAATAAGACTTACTTACCAAAAGACACTCAACTACATATAGCAGATAGCCAAACCAGTACTGAAACGAAAATCAGCAGAGGTAATGGTATATAAGAGTATATCGTCAATCTGAAAAGGGAGGTAGGAGAAGAATCTCTACGACCGATAACAGAGAACCTATGAAATAGATCCCCGATAGGATGACCATAGCATTCAATAGGCAATACTCCCTTCACATCCCTCTGTTATTCACTGCACTCTGAGAGGAAAACCGGGCTTCAGCATGCTGTGAAGCGCATATCAACGTAGAAATCTAGCACAAACTTACTTCACCACCTCCATAGGAGGCAAAGTTTGTAAAACTGAATTGTGGGTGTGGTGGGGGGTGTATTTATAGGCATTTTGAGGTTTGGGAAACTTTGCCCCTCCTGGTAGGAATGTATATCCCATACGTCACTAGCTCATGGACTCTTGCCAATTACATGAAAGAAATAGCCCTTGTCCTTAAGGGTAAGAAAATTGAAAAATGGTCCGGTCATTAAGGGGTTAAAGATCATTTAATCTACCTATGTTATCTTGCAACTAACAATAACATAATAACTAAGCTATTTTTAGTTTAAGAATATATTACATTTTTTTAAATGGGAATGATAGATATTAGAATGGGAATAGAAAGTTAAGCTAGACTGACACTTTAATCTAGCAAGTTCACCCTACACATTTCTTAAAAGTGACATAACAAAGTTGTTTTGTAGACAACCTATAATAATATGTATCTAAATTATACTGCATAGTCTTGCCATTACCCTTAATTAACATTTAATTATTGGTACATCTCTAAATCACACAACCAAAAATCATTATATAGCTGTGAGCTCCACCCTCACTTTGTTAAAATACAAGCTTGATGGCTAGTGTTTGGCTCGCCGGAAACAAAAGTTATGAAGCAGCGGTCTAAAGACCACTGCTCCATAACCTGTCTGCCTACTCTGAGGTGGGGGACAGAAATCAACCCAATTGAATACGATCGGGTTGATTGACACCCCCTGCTAGCGGTATTGCGCTAGCAGTTCACAAGAACTGCTGGTGCAATGATAAATGCCAACAGCGTATGCTGTCGGCATTTATCGATGTGCAGCGGAAATGATGCGCTACATCGTATCATGTCCGCTCGCACTATAATGAATTGACCCCTAACACTCATCTGCTGGAGCTGTGTTGATATTTTAAAGTAAATTTAAAAAAAGTTATCTGTATTATATATAATAGCAGGCATGTGCTTGTAAAAAAGATAATTTAACAACGAGTCATGGGAATATTCTTTTTTTTCCATGTCCTAATATTAGAAGGATGTGTTTGCTAATGTCTTACTTGGATGAATGTATATATATATATATATATATATATATATATATATATGGAGAGAGAGAGATATATATAGATAGAGATATATAGATATAGATATCTCCAGAAAATGGAGGGCACTCACAGGTATTAAGATAACCAAATATTAATCAATTTTTATTTTCCATTTCAAAAAGTCATCGTGATGTCAACGTTTCGACCCACATCTGGGCCTTCATCAGGACAATGAATAATCTAAAAATAAAAAGGAAAACAATATAGAAAACACATTCAAACCATCATAGTAATTACAAGTAAAATGCACTTTTGTAAGAATTATATACAATTGTGTAACCCCCCACCACATAATGCAACACCCCAAATCAGGGCATAGCTAGCACCAACATATAAAAATATATATATATATAAATAACAAATCAAGGAGGAGTCAACCGCAACCCTCAGACCCACAATATACCAATGTTGATACGCATAACAGATAGTATGTAGAATGTATGCACCAACTCACAGCCCACCCAGGGTATATCAACATATAGTCGGTGCGCATGACCAATTATAACTCTTACAAAAGTGCATTTTACTTGTAATTACTATGATGGTTTGAATGTGTTTTCTATATTGTTTTCCTTTTTATTTTTAGATTATTCATTGTCCTGATGAAGGCCCAGATGTGGGTCAAAACGTTGACATCACGATGACTTTTTGAAATGGAAAATAAAAATTGATTAATATTTGGTTATCTTAATACCTGTGAGTGCCCTCCATTTTCTGGACATACCTATTATTTGAGGATAGCCCCCAGGGTATCACCACATTATTGCGGATGGAGTGCTGGGCTACCGGCTAAAGATTATATATATATATAGATAGATAGATAGATAGATAGATAGATAGATAGAGATAGATAGATAGAGAAAGATAGAGATATATATATAGATATATTTAGATATATAGATATATATATATATTATATGATTTTAAAAGATGTATTTAAATAAATAAAGGAATATATAGTATGTAAAGATATAAATTTAAAAAAATCTAACAATAACTACAACTTCTTTTGTGAATTCAGCAAACTTGAAAATCTGTAAGAAAAACAAATAAAAATAATTAGAAATTGAAATCAAGTATGTTATTTCATAAAACATTAATACATTTTATATCAGTAAGTATAATAATTATAAAGTCCTCTTCTGTCTATTCTCTAAACTTTAATTTTTGTTGTGATATTAAAGCCAGGTTCAGACTGGATATATATATATATATATATATATATATATATATATATATATATATATATATATATATATATATAAAGGGTGAAGAGGTAGAGTCCAGCACCATAAAATTCACCAGTTTTCAATCTGTGTGCTCGTTACCATGGAGTATCAGCCAAACTCCAATGCATACAGTCCATGTAGAAAATAAGGTAACAGCACCACAGTACAGGATTCTTTCTTAAAGGTGAAAAATGTTCTTTATTGAGGTATAACAACCATAAAAGCGATGTTTCAGACCTACATGGTCCTTAATCATGCATAGTTTAAAACCAAATGAACAGACATTAAAAAGGGTATCTGGACCAATCAGGTGTTGGTTCTCATTATTAATTGATTTAACCTATACCTGTCCAGGTATCCAACTTTCAACAGCACAGTGACCTCTAGTGGTACCAGAATATATTACATTTTAAAAACATTATAAAAACAAATACAGATCAAAATCTCTATTCAGACCCGAGGGATGTAATGTATTCAAACGTTTGATCCACCATACTTCTTTTTCTTTCAATTTCTGCTCCCTATTACCCCCTCTTCTATGATGAGGAATATGATCAATTACTTGGAAGCGTAATTGGCTAACTGTATGGCCCATGTTAGTAAAATGTGCAGATACTGGGAGTGATAGATCCTTTGCTTTAATGGAGGCTTTATGTTGGCTAAACCTATCCCTGGCAGCCTGGATGGTCTTGCCAGTATAACAAAGGCCACATGGGCATTTAAGTAAATAAATTGCGTAGTTAGTTTGACATGTATAGAGCCCATTAATTGTGTATTGTTTCCTCTTATCATTCTGTGCTAAGAATTTCCCTTTTATTACAGAATTACATTGGGCGCAATGTAGACAAGGGTAACAGCCTTTGTTTGGTGTAGTTAGATAGTTAATATCAGAGAGTTTAGTTGTACCCACATCAGCTTTAACAATGTGGTCCCTTAAATTTGTTACCCTTCTGTATGATGGCATAGGGGATAATTTAAAAGATTCAACCTCTGGATTGTATTTTGACAACAAATGCCAATACTTTCTCACTATTTTGAAGACATCATTACTCCTATCACTGTACTCCATTGAAAGTACTAGTCTATCCGTATTTTTCTCTGTTGGGGTATGTGTTTTATCTTGTTTTTTATCATACTTTCTATCCAATTCCTGGATGCTTTTATCAATAACCTCCCTTGGGTAACCCCTTTGGATAAACTTATTGCCCACAGACATTAATCTTTCTGGCAATTTCTCCTGATCCCTGACTATTCTTTTAGTGCGGAGTAACTGACTTCTCGGTATAGACTTAAAACAGTTTCAGGATGGAAACTCTCATATCGCAACAAAGTATTTCTATCTGTTGGCTTAACATATAGATCTGTACTTAATGTGTTACCATCTTTGTACACAGTTGTATCCAGAAAATTAATCTGTTGGGTAGAGTAAGTAAGTGTAAATCTTAGACCTGTCATTGATGCGTTGATGTCTTCAACAAACTGTAGCAAGGACTCCAATGGGCCCCCCCATATGCCAAAAATATCATCTATATACCTTAACCACAGCTTACAGCTGCTGATGAATGGCTGATTGTTATAGACAAATTTGTTCTCAAAGCCACTCATAAACAAATTGGCATATGAGGCGGCTACATTGGAGCCCATAGCAGTTCCCCGTTTTTGCATATAAGTATCTTGAAAAAGAAAATAGTTGCAATATAGCACAAGTCTCAATATATCATCAAAAAAATAAATCTGGGAAACATTATATAATCCGCTGTCATTCAGGAAACTTTTTATGGTCAATAGACCTGCCTCATGGGGAATAGAAGTGTATAAATTTACCACATCTAATGAAAAAAATTAACCATGTCTCCTCTATTTCAATCCCTTTAAGTTTTGTGAGAAACTCATTTGTATCTTTAATAAAAGATTTTTGCTGTTTAACAAATGGGAAGAGAATTTTATCTAGAAAAATGGAGACATTTGAAAATACAGAATCTGTGCAAGCCACAATGGGGCATCCTGGAGGGTGGGATACATTTTTATGGACTTTGGGTAATGTATAAAAAATTGGTGTAATGGGATGTTTATTGTAAAGAAAATCATAAACCTGTTTAGAAATAATATTATGTACTAGAGCTCTATCCAATATACCTTTTAGTTCTTTTTGTATATAATTTAGGGGATTTTGATCCAGTATTTCATAAACCCCCCCCATCTGATAGCTGTTCTATAATTTCCTGTATATAATAGTCAGTGTCTAGCACTATTATTGCTCCACCCTTATTGGCATATTTTATGGTGATGTTTTTATTATTTTTCAAAGTAGATATTGCCTCCCATTCCCCTTTAGTGAGATTATGTTGTTTACATATGGATTTAATCTAGTTTTTTCATAAGAGTTGCAACATCTTGTTGAATGAATTTAACAAAGGTTTCTACACCTGAGTTGCTTGTTGGGGGAACATATGAAGATTTTTTATCTAGATTTAGCATTTTCAAATTTAAACACTCACTCTGTCTATTTTCTTCATTTATTGTGCTTAAATCACCCACATTAGCTATGTTCTTACCACCAAACATTGTTTTAAGCCTTAACAGCCTAAAGAATTTATACAAATCTTGGTCAATTTCAAATTCATCGCAATTTTTAACAGGGCAATATGAAAGTCCTTTCATTAGGAGACTCTGTTCATTTTCGGATAACTGATATTTAGAAATATTAATAACCAGATTTTTTTCAGCAAATGCTAATGGGTTAGTATTAGCTAATAAAGGATTAGCCTCATATGATGTATTAGAGTCCACTTCATCAACAATAAACTCCAAAGAGTTAACCTCAGGCAGTTCTTTTACCCTTATTAGATTTGTACAGGACAATAAAGTGTTAACAGCAGGCAGTTCATTCACTGGTTTGGCATTAGGCACTTCATTTACCTTTATAGTTGTTTCCTCATACCCCGGCGATATTTGCCCTTGCTGATTCCACAAACTCCGGGTGTTCATCCGGTGCCCTCTTTGATCGGCGGTGCTTCCGCCCTCCCCTCCGGTGTTTCCGTCTGAGCCCGAGTCTAAAAAACTCTTGCCGGATGACGAGCTGTCTATCTTCTCCTGGGTGACTACAGCTCTCTGCTGTCTTCTCCAATGTGGGCCCTCACGTGATCGCGACATCTGGTCATGTGACCACTGGTATACTCGGTTGCTTGCGTAATCAGCTTCATCTCTCACAAACTTTGTTCTTTTCCTTTCTTCAAGCTCAAGACGATACTGTGACAATAATGAATCAATTTCTTCCTTGGTGATCTTCAGCATATCCAAGGTAAATGCCGTTTCCATTGATCGTTCGACATCTGACACAATTTTCTTTTGTTTCTCAATTTCCAGCTGCAAACATTCTACGGTCAGGAAAATTAGATCAAATGAGCACTTATTTAAAATGCTCTCAAACTTGCTCTTATAAATGTCATTGTTAGCCAAAATGGTGGGTTTTAGTTTAACCCTTAAGCCTCTGGGGATCCTCTTAATGCGGTAGTATTCAGCAAGTGTCACAGAGTGTAATTCTAAAGATATTAATTTTCTTTTTGTTTTTTCATACTCCTTTTTTGTGTCCACTTCTGCAGTATTCCTCAGGAATAATCTAAAAATAAAAAGGAAAACAATATAGAAAACACATTCAAACCATCATAGTAATTACAAGTAAAATGCACTTTTGTAAGAATTATATACAACTGTGTAACCCCCCACCACATAACGCAACACCCCAAATCAGGGCATAGCTAGCACCAACATATAAAAAAAATATATATATAAATAACAAATCAAGGAGGAGTCAACCGCAACCCTCAGACCCACAATATACCAATATTGATATGCATAACAGATAGTATGTAGAATGTATGCACCAACTCACAGCCCATCCAGGGTATATCAACATATAGTCGGTGCGCATGACCAATTATAATTCTTACAAAAGTGCATTTTACTTGTAATTACTATGATGGTTTGAATGTGTTTTCTATATTGTTTTCCTTTTTATTTTTAGATTATTCATTGTCCTGATGAAGGCCCAGATGTGGATCAAAACGTTGACATCACAATGACTTTTTGAAATGGAAAATAAAAATTGATTAATATTTGGTTATCTTAATACCTGTGAGTGCCCTCCATTTTCTGGACATACCTATTATTTGAGGATAGCACCCGGGGTATCACCACATTATTGCGGATGGAGTGCTAGGCTACCGGCTAAAGATTAGATATATATATATATATATATAGATAGATAGATAGATAGATAGATAGATAGATAGATAGATAGATAGATAGATATAGAGATAGATAGAGATATATTTAGATATATAGATATATTTAGATATATAGATATATATAGTATATGATTTTAAAAGATGTATTTAAATAAATAAAAGAATATATAGTATGTAAAGATATAAATTTAAAAAAATCTAACAATAACTACAAATTCTTTTGTGAATTCAGCAAACTTGAAAATCTGTAAGAAAAACAAATAAAAATAATTAGAATATGAAAACAAGTATGTTATTTTATAAAACATTAATACATTTTATATCTGTAAGTATAATAATTATAAAGTCATCTTCTGTCTATGCTCTAAACTTTCGTTTTTGTTGTGATATTAAAGCCAGGTTCAGACTGGATATATATATATATAAAGCACACAGAAAATATCAGCGCTCAACAGGTAAGGATAACAAATTACCACACTATGTATACAGTGTGACCAATTTACATCAAATGTAACCCACAACAGTACTATCCTATAATACATATGAGGTTACAAATAAAAAGTATCTATTACTTGGCATGTAAAAAAATTGGTCAGCACCTATTATATATTATATATTGTATTAGGGTAAAATAAAACGAGAATAAGAAAGAAAGTTAATCTTTATATAGATGAGGATTTGATCCACTTCTCTTGCAGCCCCACCTCTGAAGAAGCAACCAATAGCGTTGTGAAACGCGTCAGGTTCTGCCCCCGACACTAACACGCTCTGCTTGTGTAGCACTATAGGCAAATAGGCAAGTTGCGGTTCATCTTCTGCTAACAAGCCTAAAGCCTAGAGCACACACTGCAGCAGCAGTTTCTTCTATGCAGATCAGATTACGCTTATTTTATTTTGTTTAATTTCAAGTGTGTTGTGAAGTGTTTTAACAAGATTTCAATAGTATTTTAGTGAAACACCAGTGTGGTTTTTGTCCCTCACATTGGGGATTGTAATAAACTTGGATTTTATATACATCAATCAGTCTGCTCTTTCCAGCTAGATAGCTCCCCCACTCCCTCCTCCCTGATACAAACAAAAGGGAAAAAAGAGAGGAAATAAATCGGTCTAGAACACGGATCAAAAAGTTATACCGGTAGGGGGAGACACATCTCTACACTGAACATTCCAGAGCAGTGAGAAACAACGCTGGATGCTGGACAATGCTAATTATAGCCCCCACGCTAAACTCTTACCTCATATCAATTGAGGTACTACCAAGTGAGTGGCCATCTGTATGTGTTTTTTTCTGTCTGTGAAGCCATAACATACTGCACCCAGATCCGGCTTTTTTGTGCGCCCCCTCCCTCTTCTACCCACTATATATATATATATATATATATATATATATATATATATATATATATATATATATATATATATATATATATACATACATATACACACACACATACATAATTTGAAATTAATCACATTAAATTAGCTAATCAGAAGTTGACTTACATATTAACATTTAAAATTAGACAAATGAATGTCTAATATCTTATTTTGCCCAAATATTCCTAATTATTCAATTGTATGAGGGACATAATTGAATGTAATATTTCCTGTCTCTTCAAAAACTAAAATACGTAAATGTCACCTATGAAATGATTTCAGATTAAATGATCAGTCACACTCTGAGTCCTCTCTAGCACAAAGTAGGGTGAATATTTATGATATAAATATTAATAAAATAGGACATTGTGAAAACTAATTGTTAGACACATTCAATATATTAATCATCAATTGCCCCATTATTCCTCCTATGATTCTTACCAAACTAACCTGATGTATGATCTTTAAAAGTCGAATTGATTCCTAATTAAAGTTTATCTGCATTATGTGTCACATTCATCACTTTCAAAATAGAGGATTGTGAAATGCCATCTAAAAGAAATCAGAGGAAACATACATGTTTCCTATAGGATGTATCCTGCACCCCCCAGTCTTTTTCCAGACATTGTGTACACTTACCATGTGAATGTGTCTTTATATGTTGTAGAAGTCAGCACAGTTGAAATACAATGCCACAGAAATGATCACATAGGTATTCTTCACTTTCAGTTTGTAGATTAAGTAATAGAAAATAAAGTGTAAATCAAATATCTAAAAAAGTGGTACATTGTTCAGTATCCCTCCCCCTAACACTAACTATTTCCTAAATGTTTTATTTAGCAATAGCTTGCTAAGCGTAAGTAGCCTCTTTTGTTATGTTATAACAATCAAGTGTAAAATGGAGTCACATACATTGTGCATACTCAACGTCTGATATATGACTTTGTGAATTCAATGTGTTTCAGAGTATCCCTTTATCTGCTATCTGTCACATTCATCCATGTCAGGCTATCTGAAAACTAATTATGTCTAAAATGAATAATACATGTAAACTAATTGTGTGCCATATGATGGATCAGTGGCCAAAATCTCCCACCCCCCAGTCTTGGGCCATACATTGTGTATACTTACAATCTGAAGGTGTCCTTAGATGTTGTAGAAGACAATGCCATAGACATGATCACATTGGTATTCTTCACTTTCAGTCTGTAGATGATCTCCCTAATAGAAAATAAAGTGTAAATCAAATATCTAAAAGTGGTACATAGTTCTGCATCCCTAACACTAACTATTTCCTAAATGTTTCTTAGCAATAGCTTACTAAGCATATGTAGCCTCTTTTGTGTTATGTTATAACAATCAAGTATGAAGCTGAGTCACATACTCAACCTCTGATCTATGACTTTGTCAATTTGATGTGCTTCAGAGTATACTCCACCTCCAATCAGTGACCTGGGAGAAAGCAGGACAGAGGCTGAACCAGGTAAAAATCAGACTTCATATAATATTTTAATATTTGAGTATATATTTAAGCAATGTGTATCCATTCATATATTCAACATAAATATATTTCACAACAGATGTTACCTAGGATGGTATACATCTGCATTTAGATTCGTCAGACATTAAATAGGAATAATGCTATTTTTTGCGCAATCAAGAATTTGCGTCACAGAGCTAAAACGGAAGTGCGCATCCGTGAACTCCCTATCCTCCGCCATTTAATCCACTGAATATCAATTCCTACATAACTTTTATATTAATTTAGATCATTAAATATTTACAATGATTATATTCGAATATCGTAATACACACAATTGTTAATATATTTAAAAGATTTAGGCCTAGATTTGGAGTTGGGCGGTAGCCGTGAAAACCAGCGTTAGAGGCTCCTAACGCTGGTTTTAGGCTACCGCCGGTATTTGGAGTCATTAAAAAAAGGGTCTAACGCTCACTTTTCAGCCGCGACTTTTCCATACCACAGATCCCCTTACGTCATTTGCGTATCCTATCTTTTCAATGGGATCTTTCTAACTCCGGTATTTAGAGTCGTGACTGAAGTGAGCGTTAGAAATCTAACGACAAAACTCCAGCCGCAGGAAAAAAGTCAGTAGTTAAGAGCTTTCTGGGCTAACGCCGGTTCATAAAGCTCTTAACTACTGTGCTCTAAAGTACACTAACACCCATAAACTACCTATGTACCCCTAAACCGAGGTCCCCCCACATCGCCGCCACTCTATTAATTTTTTTAACCCCTAATCTGCTGACCGCCACCTACGTTATACTTATGTACCCCTAATCTGCTGCCCCTAACACCGCCGACCCCTGTATTATATTTATTAACCCCTAACCTGCCCCCCACAACATTGCCGCCAGCTACCTACAATAATTAACCCCTAATCTGCCGACCGCAAAGTGCCGCCACCTACATTATAGCTATGTACCCCTATTCTGCTGCCCCTAACACCGCCAACCCCTATATTATATTTATTAACCCCTAATCTGCCGCCCTCAACGTCGCCTCCACCTGCCTACACTTATTAACCCCTAATCTGCCGACCGGACTGCACCGCTATTATAATAAAGTTATTAACCCCTAATCTGCCTCACTAACCCTATAATAAATAGTATTAACCCCTAATCTGCCCTCCCTAACATCGCCGACACCTAACTTCAAACATTAACCCCTAATCTGCCGACCGGAGCTCACCGCTATTCTAATAAATGTATTAACCCCTAAAGCTAAGTCTAACCCTAACACTAACACCCCCCTAAGTTAAATATAATTTTTATCTAACGAAATAAATTAACTCTTATTAAATAAATTATTCCTATTTAAAGCTAAATACTTACCTGTAAAATAAATCCTAATATAGCTACAATATAAATTATAATTATATTATAGCTATTTTAGGATTTATATTTATTTTACAGGTAACTTTGTATTTATTTTAACCAGGTACAATAGCTATTAAATAGTTAAGAACTATTTAATAGCTACCTAGTTAAAATAATTAAAAAATTACCTGTAAAATAAATCCTAACCTAAGTTACAATTAAACCTAACACTACACTATCAATAAATAAATTAAATAAAATACCTACAATTACCTACAATTAAACCTAACACTACACTATCAATAAATTAATTAAATACAATACCTACAAATAACTACAATGAAATAAACTAACTAAAGTACAAAAAATAAAAAAGAACTAAGTTACAAAAAATTAAAAAATATTTACAAACATAAGAAAAATATTACAACAATTTTAAACTAATTACACCTACTCTAAGCCCCCTAATAAAATAACAAAGCCCCCCAAAATAAAAAAATGCCCTACCCTATTCTAAAGTTCAAAGCTCTTTTACCTTACCAGCCCTGAACAGGGCCCTTTGCGGGGCATGCCCCAAGAAGTTCAGCTCTTTTGCCTGTAAAAAAACCATACAATACCCCCCCCCCAACATTACAACCCACCACCCACATACCCCTAATCTAACCCAAACCCCCCTTAAATAAACCTAACACTAAGCCCCTGAAGATCTTCCTACCGGGGGGCTGAAGAGGTCCATGATCCGGCTGAAGTGATCATCCAAGCGGGAGCTGAAGAGGTCCATGATCCGGATGAAGTCTTCATCTAAGCGGGAGCTGAAGAGGTCCATGATCCGGATGAAGTCTTCTATCAACGGCATCTTCAATCTTCTTTCTTCGGGAGACATCATCTTCCATCCGATGCGGAACATCCTCTTCTCCCGACGCCTACTAGCCGAATGACGGTTCCTTTAAATGACGTCATCCAAGATGGCGTCCCTCGAATTCCGATTGGCTGATAGGAACAGCCAATAGAATGCGAGCTCAATCTAATTGGCTGATTGGATCAGCCAATCGGATTGAACTTGATTCTGATTGGTTGATTCCATCAGCCAATCAGAATATTCCTACCTTAATTCCGATTGGCTGATAGAATCCTATCAGCCAATCGGAATTCGAGGGACGCCATCTTGGATGACGTCATTTAAAGGAACCGTCATTCGGCTAGTAGGCGTCGGGAGAAGAGGATGTTCCGCGTCGGATGGAAGATGATGGCTCCCGAAGAAAGAAGATTGAAGATGCCGTTGATAGAAGACTTCATCCGGATCATGGACCTCTTCAGCTCCCGCTTGGATGAAGACTTCATCCGGATCATGGACCTCTTCAGCTCCCACTTGGATGATGACTTCAGCCGGATCATGGACCTCTTCAGCCCCCCGCTTGGGCTTGGATCAGGACATCGGAGGAGCTCTTCTGGATCGATCGGTGAACCTGGTATGGTGAAGATAAGGTAGGAAGATCTTCAGGGGCTTAGTGTTAGGTTTATTTAAGGGGGGTTTGGGTTAGATTAGGGGTATGTGGGTGGTGGGTTGTAATGTTGGGGGGGGTATTGTATGTTTTTTTTTACAGGCAAAAGAGCTGAACTTCTTGGGGCATGCCCCGCAAAGGGCCCTGTTCAGGGCTGGTAAGGTAAAAGAGCTTTGAACTTTACTAATTTAGAATAGGGTAGAGCATTTTTTTATTTTGGGGGGCTTTGTTATTTTATTAGGGGGATTAGAGTAGGTGTAATTAGTTTAAAATTGTTGTAATATTTTTCTTATGCTTGTAAATATTTTTTTATTTTTTGTAACTTAGTTCTTTTTTATTTTTTGTACTTTAGTTAGTTTATTTCATTGTAGTTATTTGTAGGTATTGTATTTAATTTATTTATTGATAGTGTAGTGTTAGGTTTAATTGTAACTTAGGTTAGGTTTTATTTTACAGGTAATTTTTTAATTATTTTAACTAGGTAGCTATTAAATAGTTCTTAACTATTTAATAGCTATTGTACCTGGTTAAAATAAATACAAAGTTACCTGTAAAATGAATATTAATCCTAAAATAGCTATAATATAATTATAATTTATATTGTAGCTATATTAGGATTTATTTTACAGGTAAGTATTTAGCTTTAAATAGGAATAATTTATTTAATAAGAGTTAATTTATTTCGTTAGATTAAAATTATATTTAATTTAGGGGGGTGTTAGTGTTAGGGTTAGACTTAGCTTTAGGGGTTAATACATTTATTAGAATAGCGGTGAGCTCCGGTAGGCAGATTAGGGGTTAATAATTGAAGTTAGGTGTAGGCGATGTTAGGGAGGGCAGATTAGGGGTTAATACTATTTATTATAGGGTTAGTGAGGCGGATTAGGGGTTAATAACTTTATAATAATAGCGGTGCGGTCCGGTCGGCAGATTAGGGGTTAATAAGTGTAGGCAGGTGGAGGCGACGTTGTTGGGGGCAGATTAGGGGTTAATAAATATAATATAGGGGTTGGCGGTGTTAGGGGCAGCAGATTAGGGGTACATAGGGATAATGTAAGTAGCGACGGTTTACGGAGCGGCAGATTAGGGGTTAATAATAATATTCAGGGGTCAGCGATAGCGGGGGCGGCAGATAGGGGTTAATAAGTGTAAGGTTAGGGGTGTTTAGACTCGGGGTACATGTTAGAGTGTTAGGTGCAGACGTAGGAAGTGTTTCCCCATAGGAAACAATGGGGCTGCGTTAGGAGCTGAACGCTGCTTTTTTGCAGGTGTTTTTTTTCAGCTCAAACAGCCCCATTGTTTCCTATGGGGGAATCGTGCACGAGCACGTTTTTGAGGCTGGCCGCGTCCGTAAGCAACTCTGGTATTGAGAGTTGCAGTTGCGTTAAATATGCTCTACGCTCCTTTATTGGAGCCTAACGCAGCCATTCTGTGGACTCTCAATACCAGAGTTAATTTAAAGGTGCGGCCAGAAAAAGCCAGCGTTAGCTACGCGGGTCGTTACCGACAAAACTCTAAATCTAGCCGTTAGAAAATATACTCACTACTAGATCAAAATAAATTCATAATCACGGGAGCGCAATTACGTTTTTAATTAATGCGCAATGCTCAGCGAAAATATAATTGCGCAGAGACGTGAACATGTGAGCTGCTGGTGCAATGTTAAATGTGGAGAGCGTATTGCTCTCCACATTTAGCGAGGTCTTGCAGACCTGATCCGCAGTGTCGGATCAGGTCCGCAAGCCCTTTGATAAATGGGCCTGATACACTCCATACCCCATTCCCTCTCATACTAAACTCCATACCACATTCCCTTTAAGCCAATACCCCATTCCCTTTAAAGCCCATAACCCATTCCCTTTCATCCCATAGATTTTTGTTTTATTAAATTTTTTTGTTTACATATCCTCAATTTTTTCTTTTTACAAATATACGTTTGTCTGTTTAATACCCCTTACCCTCTTTTATTTATATCCCATTCACACTTTCAGCACTTTTTTTACTTTTTGTTCATTATTTTAACCACCTTTCATTTGGGCACATTCACATTTTGTTTGAGTATGTCGGGAGAGGGGGATAGGGGGCAGATTAGCCCGGAGCTATTAGAGCTCATTAGGCAGGAGGCTAGGGCTGAGTTCAGGGATGAGCTTGTAGAGGAGGCTAGGCAGGAGGTTAGGCAGGAGAGAGGGAGGGGGAGAGGAAGAGGGAGAGGAACAGGACAGGAAGGAGGAGAGGAAGGGGTGGGTGGACCTAGCCACATTGTTAAAGATGAACAAGTGGTTG
The DNA here is from genome assembly GCF_027579735.1 of Bombina bombina. NCBI lineage: Eukaryota > Metazoa > Chordata > Amphibia > Anura > Bombinatoridae > Bombina > Bombina bombina. The sequence continues at coordinate 511,522,413 of NC_069501.1, read as the reverse complement.
GGCCCAGTGGTGTGCAGCGTAGACAGGGAGCTTCACAGTCCGGGGAACAAAGGCTCACATCACATGGGAAGCCCAGGCAGAGGGAGGAGAGATATACCATGGATGAGGAGGCCCTTATCGAGGCTTATATGGAGAGGGCTAGGAGGCTGCAGGCACAGATGGCCACCCCTAAGGATAAGAGGAAGCTGTGGATGGAGATCAGGGATGAAATGCAGTGGGGGGCTATAGCAGGGATGTGAAGTCTATCCAGCATCGTTACTGGGACTGCAGAGCTGAACTGAAAAGAAAGCTCACAAGGGAGAGGGAATACCAATCAAATCATATTCAAATCAATATCCAATCAAAGGACTCATTTTACAGCTTTGCATGTGACGTCTTAAGCAACATGGCGCATCCGAGAGCGCGTAAAAATGTCATCCAATCAAAGGAGAAATTTTACAGCTTTGCATGTCAATAAGAAACGTATTTAGATTTTAAAAAAATAGTATGTGCTATATTGTTATCTATGAATGTCACGCTAGATAACGTAATACTGTGATATATGAAATATAATCCATTGTTGGTACTAAGGATATATTTCATTAGAATAGGAGAATTCAGAACTATTTATTATTATTATCGGTTATTTGTAGAGCGCCAACAGATTCCGCAGCGCTATAAGCAAAGGGGGAATACAACAAAACAATTATAGGGATCAAATGGGTAGAGGGCACTGCCAAGAGTTGCACTGTTGTAGTCAGCTCTTAAGAAGGTGATCTACAAACAGCTGGGCTTTTAGGCTTACATGCTAAGGGGTTTCAGGGGATAGCAATGGAGGAGAGGAACTGGTATTAGGAACGGTTAGCGTAGGTTGTATGCATCCCTGAACAGTAGAGTCTTTAGGGAGCACTTGAAGCTTTTAAAACTAGAAAAGAGTCTTGTGGAGCAAGGCAGAGAGTTCCACAAGATGGGAGCCAGTCTGGAGAAGTCCTGTAAACGGGAGTATGATGAGGTGACAAGAGAGGAGGAGTAGGAGGTCATGAGCAGAGCGAAGGGGACGGGAGGGAGAGTATCTGGAGACAAGGTCTGAGATGTAGGGGGGAGCAGTGCAGTTGAGGGCTTTGTATGTAAGAGTGAGAGTTTTGTGTTTGATCCTAGAGGCAAGAGGAAGCCAGTGAAGGGATTGGCAGAGAGGAAGCAGCATGGTTTAAATGGACATGAAACCCACATTTTATGTTACACGATTATGTACGAGATTGCAATTTTAGCTACCTTTCAAATTTAATTATCTTATTTAAATTTGCTTTTTTATATTGTTCTCTTTTGATGAAATGTGTTTCAAGGTAATCTCAAGAGCAGCAAAAAACCTATGTTCTAAATGCTGATTGGTGGCTACATATATATATACACACACCGATTATCCTTGGTTCACCTATGTGTTCATTTAGAAACCATTAGTGTACTGCTGTTCCTTAAAAAAATGATACAAAGAAACTGAATCAAATTTGCGAATTTAAGAAAATTACAATTTTGTTTAAAATAGTATGTTATACCTAAATGATAAAATACATTATTGTGTTTCATGTCCCTTTAACTGAGAAAGAATGCTACGAGATACATTATGAAAATGTGGATTGGTTAGACATTATATGTTACTTATAGCTCTGGTGTCCATCTTTCCACTTTAAAAAGGGACACATGAGAAATACATATGTCAGGTATGTTTTCAGAGCTGTTTAAAGAATATTTTGGAAAAAGAATAATGACAGATGTATTTATCATATGTGTCACTTATTCAAGTGGAAATATGGTCAGCCTACCTATAGCAATATATTGTTGGATAATTAAAGAGAAGCAATAATAATAGAAAGATATTAATCAGCTAAAATATGTGCATTACACACAGTGATTTGTTTTGTTAGAGTACTACAATAAGATATTAGTGAAATTGTAATACATGTGCTGTCAACATTCAACTAATAGTCTGTTTTAAAAATATTATATGTCTATGTTGATGTAAAAAGTAAATAAATACATTAGAAATGCATATCCATTAATTAAGAATTGTGGTCAGCATCACTTAAAGGGACATGAAATACAAACAAACATTAAGTTCATGATTCACAGAGAGGATACTATTTCCATCAACTTCATAATTTACATCAATTATTTTAGTTTAATAATCTTGTGATCATTTGTTAATTCACTAATGGTTTCTAAATGAACACATGGATGAGCCAACAACAACCAATATATATATACTTATCAAAAACGGAACTGCAGTCGCTGGGTCTTAATACACAGTAATTTAATATAGTTTGTATATTTGACAAAGGGGGAGACCCCGAAACGTTATATAAAATTACTGTGTATTAAGACCCAGCAAGTGCCGTTACGTTTTTGATAAGTATATGAATTCTTACTGAGCACCCTGGGCATTTTGAAACCATTGGATACCTGGAGTGCTTTACCATTTTTGATGCATATATATATATATATATATATATATATATATATATATATATATATATATATATATATATATATATATATATATATATATATATATATATATAGTCCGAGAGTGAAAGATGTGATTTATGTATCAATATTGTTTCATCAAAACAGGGTAAGGATTAATTAAGATATTTTGTATTAATATTAAAACTTAAAATGTCTTTATTTGACATTGTCACTGTTAATTAATAGTCTAGTCCATATGTTGATGTAATGAATGGGATAGAGCATGCAATTACAATCAAATATATCATGTCATGCTATCATCAATAATCTTTAATTATCCTTTTCTCTTAAAGGGACATGAAACTACAAATGTGTAATTGTATTAATTTTCATTATTCAAATACAGCCTGTGACTTAAAAAAAGCTTTCAAATAGACTTACTCACTTACTTTCAAATAGGTTACTCCCAGTAATGCCTGCTGCTCCTGAGCCTACCTGTATATGCTTTTCAACAAAGGATACCAATAGACGGAAGCAATTTAGATAATAGAAGCAAATTTGACAGTTGTTTAAAATCACATGTTGTGTCTAAATCATAAAAGAAAAATGTTGGGTTTCATGTCCCTTTAATGATAAGAAGAAAATATCAAAACATATGAGATGTATATTTATAGAATCTGCACATATGTAAAAATGTGTTAGTGTTGTCTAAATGTAGCCAAAAACTGTCAAGCACTACCCAGGGGCAAAATACAAAATGGCCATGACTCTAAGATTACATTAAAATGAAGATATCAAGAATCAAAGGAATATCTTCAAATACTCATAAATTGAGATTTGTATTACAATGGAATCCAAACTCTGATTTGTGATTCTTATTTTAAAATAACAACAAAATACAATTAGAATATCCATATTAATATAGATCAATGTGAATGGATCAGGTAATGTTATGTCCAAGTTTGTAAGACAAAGGTAAATTAAAATGAGACATACTATACTGTGACGAACACAGGCTCGAGGTTCCATCACCAATATCCATATCTGTAAAATATTCAATCAGGATTGGATATAATTAATACAAATCAGGCCATGGACACAAACAATCAGATATTTATTTGATAATTGACAAAGTAAAATTATATTTGTATTCATGTGAGTTCATTGTTTACTAAATTAATTTATAAATAAAGAGATCATGTATTCTTATTTAAAATCTTTTATGTTGTTTACTGTCTCTTTAAGTCATTTTTTGTCTTCTTGCATTGTCATCAATTGTTATTTTGATCTTGCTAGTATAGCTTGTAGAAGATTGTATATAAGGATCCTGTATTCTTCACATATATACTAAGTAACGTATACATTTGACCAACATGTCTAAAGTAATGCCACTGTTACAGCAAACACATGTTCACGTCTCTGCGCAATTATATCTTTCATGATCATTGCACAATTATTAAAAGCGTAATTGCGCATCCGTGATTCAGAATTGATTTGGATATAGTAGTGTGATGAGTATAATTTCTAAAGACTTCAAATATATTTGTAATTGGGTGTATTACAATATTCCAATCTGATATTTGTAAAGATTGAATGATAGCAATTAATATTTATAACTTTTGTATGATTCGATATTCAATGTATGAAATGGCGGATGATAGGGATTTCACGGATGTGCAATTTCATTTTAGCCCTGTGACGCATATTCTGGAGAGTGCAAGAAACATCATTCCAATTTCATGTGTGACAAATCTAAATTCAGATATCTAAACTAGTGATGTCACAAACTTAAAAATTTCGGTTCGCGAACGGCGGACTCGAACTTCCGCTATTGTTCGTGAACCGGCGAACCGCGCAAACCGCCATTGACTTCAATAGGCAGGCGAACTTTAAAACCCACAAGGACTCTTTCTGGCCACTATAGTGATGGAAAAGTTGTTTCAAGGGTACTAACACCTGGACTGTGGCATGCTGGAGGGGGATCCATGTCAAAACTCCCATGGAAAATTACATTGTTGATGCAGAGTCTGCTTTTAACCTATAAAGGGCCTAAATCACCTAACATTAATAAATTGTTTGCAATAACGTGCTTTAAAACATCAGTTATGATGTCGTATCGATCAGGTAGTGTAAGGGTTACGCCCGCTTCACAGTGACAGACCAAACTCCAAGTGTAACGCAACGCAAACAACCACAAACAGTCCATTTGCACAACCACGAGATAGATAGATTTGATAGATAGATAGATACATAGATTACATAGCTCAATCGATGCAATATACATATGATCGATACAAATTACATAGATCAATAGATGCAATATACATTTTTTTTTTTTTATTTTTTTTTTTGAAAATATTTTTTTATTGAAGTTAGAATATATATTCTCAGACAAGATTCGCCCTGAGGCCAATGTTACAACAGAGTGAGTAAAACATTGGCTATAAACTGACATTATTAGAGAACAAAAAGAAAAAAAAAAAAAAGGAAAAATATAGAATACATATGTGACAAGATAAACACATGTCCAATCTTAGCATGAATATAGACAAGAGTTTAGGCGAGATAGAATATAACTTCATTTTTTTTGTTATACAATTAACGATTAGTCTCCACAGTACTATAGAAAACAGTCGATAGATTATCTGAGTCAAAGATATCAGCCTGTGGAGAATTAGCATAGATGTCAGCCACTTTTGGGCTGAAATACATAGGGGGGGGGAAGGGAGATTCAGCGGATAAGCACCGCTATGTATATAAGGAAGGCGGTGGAAGGGGGGGCGGAGCCTAAAATAGGTGCAGGTAGTTTAAGGTAGGTGGTAGGAGTTTGAGAATGTGCAAGTGAAGGGATCCCATGACCATAAAAACAAAATTATATCTAGCAAAACATAATGCAAATTAGGTTAGTCTCTGGCATTAAATTTCCCCTCTAACAATATGGTTGTATCTAAAAGGGTGATGGTATAAAAGTTAGTAAAGAGGCGTTGTCTTGGCTTAACAGGGCTTAATACTGACATCACAATAGGATTCGTAAACTATGGGACAGAAGATTAGGGGAGTATGCTGGTTTTTAGCAATACTAAAGTTATGGTAGAGGGGGGGAATTAGGAAGTATGGGGCATAGGAGACTTCTGGGTGAGCTCCTCTCCTGGGGGAATGCTAGCAATAAGCGATGTGGGGAAAAGGAATAGGGATATGACCCGCAGGCAATATGTACCGGCGGGAAAGGGAAGAGAGGAGCTCAGAATGGGCAGAAAATTTGCGCTATCAATAGATTCTACATAGGGGGTATGCCATTCTTAGCAGGGGACATGAGTGTACAAAGTAGAAAGAGTACCCCTATATAGGGGGGGATAAAAAATAACCCTTGGCATGTACATAAGATAGATAACAAACATAAGCCAAACGTAAATACCAAAGCTCAGAGGTATAGGCAGAAGATAACTATATGTACTTAAAATATTGGTAATGACATATTTCTTTTGCAATCATTGTCATTTATTAAATATGATATATAGTGGAATATACCTTCCATTTATTTACATAGGTGTTCAGGGCTGACCTAAAGGGCTCGATTTATCAAACTTTGTTCAAGATCGCCGTTCCGTTCTCCGTCAAGTACTCTGCATATCGCCATCCGATAGGCGCACATGTGCGCCATTATTTATCATAAAAGGGGTCGTATTTCTACGTTACTTTCCAAAGGCGAGATGTGGCGTGATATTGATAAATCTCGCCGTTATTCATATATTTGCGCCATATTTATTATTAAAAATGTCTTAAATTAAAGCGCATATGAGAAATAAATGTGAATTCTCATTGATTACTTTTTAATTTGTATTGTTCAGTTATCAATGTTACAAATTCGATGTGTGCTTTTCAATAAACACAAAATTTATTTATATTTACGATAATCGCTAACAATGTTTTAAAAATTTGAATATAATAATTGTGATCATATTATCACATTCTCTCACATATAAATCTTAAGTTAAATGGTAAGATTAAAATTTAATGTTGAAATAACACAATTTTTTTATATCTACTTTATTATTTGTTGTATCAATGTTTATATTATTTAAGAAAGCACATCAAGATCTCATTCAAAATTGTATTACAAATTATATCTTTGTATTAACTTTTGAAATACTTATATAAACATGAGTTTATGTATTTCAAAGATATAACCCAACCCTTTGATCTAACCCAACTCTTATATTTATATCCACCTCCCCCCTCAGCATTAATATAGGTTTTTTTAGATTAAATAAACACACACACACCTTTAAATTGAAAAATATATGTATTTATTGTAAACCAAAATAAAAGTTATTTTCATATCATAATATTTTTTTTTATTTAAAACTGAAAAGAAATAATTTTTTTCTTTATTGTTCCTAATTAAAAGGATTGATATTTTTCTCTTAAGTTTTGCACTTTTATGTATGTCCTCATCAAATTATTTTCAACTTCCAGCAGGGTATCCAAAATTTCTTTTTTGTTTATAGTTATTTCTTGATCTTCAGGCACTATACCAATGAGAAATAGAAAAATAGTTATGTCATGACTTGAATACATTTCAGTAAAGTATTACAAGATCAATAGTGTTTTAACTAATGCTAACAAGAAACACAGACAAAAGACTAATCTCTTGTTAGAAGGTTTTATCTACACCTCTGTTGTTATTTAAAAGCATGTCATCTTGATAATACTGTGTACACGCACATGCATCTTTTGTTCCACACAATAGTGAAAGCTAAAGATTGTTATGATACAAAAGAACTCACTCCAATCATAAAATTCCGTTACATTGGATGAATTAGATTGCATTTCTTCTTCATGTTCAAGGTTCTGTCCTTCATCTTGAATAGCTGAAAGACATACATAATTATAACAGGAATACTTATGTAATAGAACAATGCTGATTGAAATCCATATCTCTTTTCAATAATTATTCACTAAAACAAAAGTTCTATTTTAGTACAAATAATGACATATAAGGAGTGACTGAATAGACATATGAACCTACATATATTAGTGTCTTGTTGTTGCTCGCTATTTGGTGAATCTTGATTCATATTATTATTTTCCTCTTCAACAATTATATCTTCAATGGCATTTTGGTCTGTATCTTCTTCAATCATGTCTATAATTAATATGATTATAGTCATTAAATAGAATAATTTTATTTATTTGTAAGATATATGTTAAGGAAATCTACCTTCATTGTCAGATTCATCATCAATGATGGGCATTGGCCTTCTGCGACGTTGTCGCCTTTTTTTCTTTTTCCCTTTTTGTAAAAATTTTGAACATATAAATGTTAATATCAATGATGAGTTATCTTAATATTAAACATTTTAGTAACTATATTCATACCTGTTGTCATTATAGCCTCAGACTCCAGAAAAACAGTCGGTAGTGGATCACAATCAGCTTCTGGACTGGATGGATTCCATTTTATTGGGCGCAGATAACGGGGCCTTTTTCTATTTTTGACTGTTAAAAATTGAAATACAATTGTATTTATATTGTTAATCGATTGTACAGTACAACATCAGACTGAAACAATTACATTGTTAATACTGTTTCACAAACCGCAATAAATCTAAAATGGATACAAAATTTGCAATTATATTTCTGCACAAAGTTCAAGATAAACAAAGTAACAACTAATGACAGATTACAATAGAGTTAAAAAAATGATACACAACTATTACATAAATACTTACATTTCATAACATAGCTTCTTATTAGGGTCCTTAATTTAGATTGTCTCCGGATTAGATCATTATAACGCTTCAGGCACTGTTTTCTAGTCCTATTATGGCCAGACAGACGTCTGACCCGTCGCACCATCTCTGATAAAATTGGATTTCTTCTATCCTGTTCCAATGTGAATATCCCCTTCTTTTTTTTCGGAAAATACTTTTCCATTGTATAGGTGATAATCAGTAATTCACCAATGGAAAACTTCTTGGAACGATTCATCTTCAAATGTATGTATGTATCTCTCTAACCATAAAACTCCACCCAATAACGGAACTAATTGTTATTGTTAGTGCGCATTAAAATATACCCATTTTAAAAATGATTTATTTTTAAAAGAAATAAGTAATCGAGTCGAAACTTCATTATTTATCAATATTAAAGAAAAAATATTAAACAAGTTACATCTTTTTGTATCAATATAGATTACATGTAAGTTGTTACAAGGTACAGTCGATAGAAGATAACTGGCAATTGTTACAATGCGCAATAAATGTGACGATATTTGTAAAGTCGATACATTTGTTTTCCTAGTTTAAATTTATTTTTAGGGCTATGTTCGTTGTTACCCCAATTGATACATACAAATAGTTTCGAATTTTAAAAAAGAATGTATATAATAATAAAAACACATCAATTTGAAAAAAATACACATTTGACCAATAGGAATAAAGTAAATTCTAATTGTGCAATCAAATTACAGTTACTAATTTTATTTAAATTATTCAGTAATCTATTCATATAACGCCCCATTTCTGTAACGTTCTGGAACAAAAGTTGTTAGTGATAATTGTTCATTACTTTATTCTGACTTCTAACGAAGACACTATTTTTATTAGCGCCATTTTTTGATCTAAATTTGCGATGGCTACTGGACTAGCTGGAAAAACGAAAAGTGGCCGAAGTGTGATGTTTAGTCATCGACAGAACTGTATTCTAGTTGAAGTGGTCATCGAACATTACGATATTATTATCGGATATCAAGCAAAATCTGTCAACCCTCAAAGAAAAAAGGCTATTTGGGAACAAATTAGTCGTGCTGTGTCAGCAGAGGGTAGTTTTCCGAAAGACGTCAGGGCCTGTCGGAAGCGGGTGAATGATATTCGTAAGAATATTAAAAGAAAAGTATGCAAGGAAAAGCAGTTATCAAAAGGAACTGGTGGAGGCCCCGCATATAGGGCTGAACTGCTTGACTACGAACAGATGCTGTATGCCAGGATGGGGGATGCTGTCGTGGTGGGACTTGATGTACCATCAGATACCATGGATTTTCGAGGTAAATATCTAATTGATTGCTATTAAACGAATAGTATAATATATTCTTAACTTATATTTCAAGATTCAGACAGAGCATACCCTGTTAATAATTTTTTTATATGAATATTTTTTATTTTTTTTATTTTAATATGTATTGAACAAAGTATGCTTGTAAGCTTGGAAGCAGGACCATTTTTGGATGAGGACCTGGATACCGCTTGTTAATTGGCTGGCTACATTTAAAAAGAAACCAATCAGCAAGCGCTAAACAGGTGTCACACCCAAAAATGGCCACGCTTCTAAACTTAGATTTTTTGTTTGGGAAATGAGAGATAATCCAAAAAGAAGAAAATATAAAAATTTTAATAGTATTGAATTATAAACATTTTTTGAAATTCAATGCTCTATCAGAATAATGAAATAATAATTTACACTACACTATTTCTTTAACATGTATTTTGTATATTCATTTTCTCAATATTTAATTTTAATTAAATTTTAATTTGTTTATATCTACTATAGAAGAACATGAACAGGCATTAGAAAATGAATTAGAAAATGCCCAGGTGGACCTACCATCCGAGTCTGAGTTGACTAGTGAACAACCCACAACATCTTCATGTGGTATACCATGCAGGGAAGAAACTACCAGTAAGTACAAGTATATTACAAAAATGATAATATCATTTGTATTAATGAAAAGAATGGACAATGAATATGTATTACTACGTTTCTTACTTTTCGCCATGAAAATTCTGTTTATGTAAAGATATTTAATTTAAAAACATATATATGAATATCAATGTATTTTTGTTACAGGTGTCATGGGATTACTACAAACTATGCAAGATTCGTCAATTACATTATTTGATGGTAATTATTGACCTTTTTTTTTTTTTTTTAATTAATTTTATTAATTTTTTAAAATAATTATTTTTTACATTCATAGATGAAATAGAAATCACATTACAACCACTTGTGACTGACACAGTTTGTCAGGAGGATGATGATGATGAGACACAAATAGAGGGACAAACATCAACACAAGTTGAAACACCACATGTAGAGGAATCAGAATGTGAGGAAGAGATTGAGGATGCAGAACAATGCCCGATAGATGAACCGGAGAGACCAAATGAGGTTGAAAGATTAACAGATATGGCATTGTCTTTCAGAAACGAACAAAATGAATTTTTTAAACAAATGATAGAATTGGAAAAACAAAGAAATAATATACTTCAAGAACAATTAACAGTGCAAAAGGAGTATTATCAGAAAAAGTTAGAGTTCTTGAATAGACGACATCCTGATTTCTAATTCTATTCTCCATATATACCTTCAAGTTACGGGTTCTAAAATATTTAACGCACTTATAGCCTTGGTTAATGTTTATTAGAGTTCACTGTTTTGATGTTAATTTTTGTTGTTTAATAAAGTTTTTTATATTAATAAATATTAATAAATAAAAAAAATTTATTCAAAGTAAATAACGAACCATTTTTTTGTTTCAAAATATTCATTTTTTATTCAAAAAGAGAAAAAGATATGTATAAATAACACAACACAACTTTGGTTATAAACTATATAAATTCTATTTTTAATTAAAAAAAAATGTATTTCTATATATATATATATATATATGTATATATATATATATATATATATATATATAGAGAGAGAGAGAGAGAGAGAGAGAGAGAGAGATATAGATATATAAATAACACAACACAACTTTGGTATCAAACTATGTAATTTCTCTTATATAAAAATAAAATTATATATATATATATATATATATGTATATATATATATATATATATATATATATATATACACAATTCTATCAATTTTAATTATTAAATTAAACCAAGGTATTTGAATCCAATCATAAAATTTCCTGAAAAAAAAAAAAAAGATGTAATTAATTATATAGAACAAACAATATTAACATGTTAATACAATTTTATTAAGTAGACTTACATCTAAAAAATCGTTCAATAATTTCAAGACGATTTTCCACTCCAGCTCTTGTGGTATGTCTTGTGACAATTTCATGAGGAACATAAACATCTTCTGGAACATCCTCCAGACACACCTCATCTATATTTAGTTGGGAAATAGCAATATTGTGCATTATGCATGACACCAGAATTATGTCATTACATTTCTCTGGGGAATATTGTAGATCACCACCAGAACGGTCCAACACCCGAAATCTCATTTTCAGTACCCCGAATGTACGCTCAATAGCACTCCTTGTCGACCTGTGAGATTCGTTGAACTTGATTTCTGATCGTGTATGAGGTATTGGTACAGGTGTCAAGAGCCAAGGCCTACAGGGGTACCCGCTGTCACCTTCAAAAATATAAGACAATTACAAATTAGCGACATGTAACAACAGGTTTATGAGGTTAAAATATGACATTTTATAAATAAATATAAAAATTTTAATATTCACCTAATAGCCAACCGTGTGGCATCTCTCCACGTTCAAATGCTGCAAATAAAGCAGACTGCTTTAATATGTGATAATCGTGGCATGACCCTGGAAAACCTGATCTTACTGCCCAAAACCGAAGGTTAGAGTCACATACTGCTTGAACATTGAGAGAGTGGAAGTGTTTCCGATTTCGATATTGCTCCTCCCTTAAAGCTGGTGGTCTAATTGCAATATGTGTGCAATCAATTGCACCTAGGACATTTGGAATGCCGGCAACTTGATAAAAACCAGATTTTACTTGGTGCCATTCATGTACATTCCTTGGCACATATATAAATTTATTTAGATGCTTCAAAATCGCTTTTAACACAGTCCTCAAATGTCTACAAAAAGAAGGCTGACTCATGCCAACCACTGCACTGGACACAGCCTGAAAAGAGCCCGTGGCTAGGAAATGCAAAACTGCCAATAACTTGAGCATTCCAGGTATTGCCCTTGTTCTTCTAGTCTGTGGCTCTAGATCATTCTGTATTAGAACATATAGATTTTGTATGCTCTCCCTGTTTAGGCGAAATCTTTTTTTTATCTGATAATCAGATAATGCCTGTAGTCCACAACGAGGTAGAAAAACTCGTGGAACTCTTTGCCGTCTACGTATTGGCAAAATCTGTTCATTTCTTCGATTTTCATGGCCCCTTGCTAAAGAAATTGCAGACAAAATAAGGAAATAATCCATCTTCTTGCGCTGAAAATATGGAGTAAATTAGATGTTCTCCTATCTCTTCATGGAGAACATTAGTAGTCGTATTAGGAGGAGAACTTTAGGCTCTCCAATGGCGCAAAATAATGATAAATATCTATTTTGGAGAGAAATAGGTCGTATTCTTGAATATACACCCTGAAAAGGGCGTTTTAAAGCTTTAATTTGCGCAAATGTGCGCCTAGGCGAGGGACATTGAAGTGCGAGAATTTTGCAGTCGTATTTGCACATTTTTAGGAGTATTTCTTAATGATAAATAGGAGATATATTACGACGGCGTGAATTAAGGCGCAAATTAAGGAGAATATGTTTGATAAATCGAGCCCAAAGAGTAAGAAAACAAGCAATATATAAACTTATAAAAACATTGCGTATTAGACATGTCCACTAACTAAAATGGAATATGATAAAAAATATACAGTTCCATATAACATTTGAGAAGATACTAAACAGTTATAACTTGTAAATATAAGAACAAACATTTCTTAATCTGGTGTCTAATCTTTCCCCAATATTGGGCCATGAGAGCATAATAGTACTAAATATTTAGTCTTTCGTAAACATATGCTCAGTGCTAGCATCCATTTTCTGTCACAGTAAGCATGAGGCAGAGATGATGAACATATTATCATATTTTTTTTTTTGTTTTTTTTTTGTTTTTATCTTTAGAGAGATTCACACATGTAGTTGAAATAGATGCAGAGCGTCATTAAACCCCTCAATAGAAACTTAGCAGAAATATTATAACGATAAATAATTTTAGCTAAAAAATTAGTATGATCATTAAGTGTAATACACAAATAAGGTGCCCTAATTGGGGAACACGCATATCATCTATATGTAAGCTATAAACTTATAAAAGTATGCTAATGCTACAATACAGTGGAATTGATATTGTCATATATGCACTATAGTGTCACTGTATAGCAGGGCTGGATAAACACAACCCATAGCAGGCATGCCACAGTTACAAAGCAGAATCAGTTTATTTCATGAGAGGCTCTACAGGGAAAACCCTAAGGTTGATACCCATATTATATGTGTCTTAGTCAGATAGGAATAGAAGAATTCCTCAAATGGCTTAATTCAGGGCAATAGCAGCTCATGGGTGCAGTGTAGTCCCAAAATACAACCTATCATATACAGTTTAAAGCACAAATGTATTATATGGCATGTGGCAAGTAGATGTAGAGACAGTAGAGGTAAGAGCATAGTACAGGTCTCATTAGTTACTAGTACTTAGGATAAATACAAGGATAGCAGTACAAACTGTAACTATTTTTTAGACAACAGATCCTATAATAGATCTAACTTTTGTTGAGAGCACCCTGGCTAGAAGTGGGTTAATTTAACTTAATAAAAATAAAGTGAATTTATTAAGTGAGTAACAGGTATAGCAAGTTAAACCCTATTAATAGACTAGAAAATGTTCATAAAGGCATCCCAAGCCTAACATCCTGTAAAATAAGTCCAGACTATTGTGATACAGTCCAAGTGCTGGGTTGGCCTGTATCAAGAGGGAAGTGAAATTGTTAATCTGGAACTCTATATAAATATGGATTGTCACTGGAAACAGTGACAGCAGAGCATGGCAAACTGGCAGTTCGCTGATGTATAGCAATAAGTCATACTGTAAAAAGGACATGAGTAGTAAACTTTGCAAAAATAAATGTCTGTTTTTATCTCCGTAATCACTCTAGACTATTCCTCCAGCCCAGAGTCCATTTAGATGCACACTCGAAAAACTTATAAAAGGAAAAAGCTGCAAGTCTTTTCTGAATATAGGGGGAAATAAAGTAAATCATAGAACCTGTAAATAGGGATGACGCTGGTCAAACTGCACTCCGTTTAACCCACACCTTTTCTATCTAATTTGCTCCAAGACACAGGCAGCAGCCCCCTGCCAAGAATATACAACGTAGTGTCTGCCAGGCTAAGGATGTCACCCGGTCCGGGAACTCTTGCAGAAAGAGAAATGATGCTCCTTTCAGCTGGGCTGAAACATGTGGTCGCCATGTCAGGAGAATTGAGCGCGTAGTCAGCCGATCAAGCCATTCTCTACCATCAGGGAGCAAGCAAGGCATCTCAATGTTTGTGAGGTAAGGTGTAGGCTTAGACTTACATAGCCGACGGGACTTTGCGTTCTGCGAGGTCAGCTCCGGTGTACACAGAGATATTGGTGTATGTTCAACGTATAACGGATCAGAGCGTCCCTGTGAAGGAACAGCAGTGTCGCTGTTAGTTATGATAGGCAATGAGAATTGCTGTTGCTGCTGTGGAAACATCGGCAGGCTTTCTAGGTAAGATTCCGGCCGCGTGTCTCCAGGGACCATGTTAGTTGGTGTTTGGCTGGCCGCTCCCCTCAGTACCTGTAAAGAACCTATTAAATCCGAAAAGCAGTTGGTCATCTGTATGTCAAAATTTTGTAACATAGCAAGTAGTATTTCAGGTTCTTCCTCCATTTTAACAGCAGCTACAGACTTTGTCCTATAAGATGTTAAGTCAATAGTAGTGGTGGAGGGCCTACTGAATTTACCGCCCGTAGTGCGATAGCTCACTTCTGAAGGGGTCATGGAACACTTTTGTTGCCGGAAAATTCTACTCAGATCAGAAATCTTGTGGTTACATGGATTATAATATCACATCCCCACGCATAGCTTAAAATGATGCAGAAAAGAAGCAGTTTATTAGGAATTTATGAAGCAAGGCCTAGGAGCTCAATAGATATGCGTCTGCTTGCCTCGGCTGTTGGCTCCGCCCCCCAGATGCAATATACATTTGATAGATACGAATTACATAGATCAATAGATGCAATATACATTTGATAGAAACGAATGTTATCGATCCAAAGATGCAATATAGATTTGATAGATATGAATTACATCAATCAAAAGATGCAATATACATTTTATAGATACGAATTACATCGATCAATAGATGCAATATACATTTGATAGATACGATTGATAGTTAGATAGATTTGATAGATAAATAGATAGATTTGAAAGATATATAATTTCCCTGACAGAGTATAACAATAAGACATGCGGTCTGGGACCCGTGGTGTGTTAAGTAGTACTATTCTTAGCAGTTTACTACTACCTGTTACTCCCCCTATCGGGGGAGGTCTATATGGCCTGCATTTTTGGAACAGGGAGATGGAAGAAGATGATTGGTCTGTCCTCCTACTTCAAATTTGTCAAAAACACAAGTGGCTGTCTCAAAACAGTCCGGACACGAGATAGATAGATTTGATAGATAGATATACATAGATTGATAGTTAGATAGAATTGATAGAAGATAAATAGATAGATTTGATAGATATATAATTACCCTGACAAAGTATAATAATTAAACATGCGGTCTGGGACCCATGGTAACTAGGTTGTGTTAAGTAGTACTATTCTTAGCACTTTCATCCCTGTAACTCCTCCTATCGGTGAAGATCTATATGGCCTGCATGATTACCATGACAAAGTATAACAACAAGACACGCGGTCTGGGACCCATGGTAACTAGGTTGTGATAAGTAGTACTTTTCTTAGCAGTTTAAACCCTCTTACTCCCCCTTTCGGTGGAGGTCTATATGGCCTGCATGATTACCCTGACAAAGTATAACAACAAAACATGTGGTCTGGGACCCATGGTAACTAGGTTGTGTTAAGTAGTACTGTTCTTAGCAGTTTAATGCCTGTTACTCCCCCTATCGGGGGAGGTCTATATGGCCTGCATGATTACCCTGACAAAGTATAACAACAAAACATGCGTCTGGGACCCATGGTAACTAGGTTGTGTTAAGTAGTACTATTCTTAGCACTTTAATCCCTGTTACTCCCCCTATCGGGGAGGTCTATATGGCGTGCCTGATTATCCTGACAAAATATATCAACAAGACACGCGGTCTGGGACCCATGGTAACTAGGTTGTGTTAAGTAGTACTTTTCTTAGCAGTTTAATCCCTCTTACTCCCCCTTTCGGTGGAGGTCTATTTGGCCTGCATGATTACCCTGACAAAGTATAACAACAAGACATGCAGTCTGGGAACCAGTGTTAACTAGGTTGTGTTAAGTTGTACTATTCTTAGCACTTTAATCCCTGTTACTCCCCCTATCAAGGGAGGTGTATATGGCCTGCATGATTACCCTGACAAAGTATAATAACAAAACATGCGGTCTGGGACCCATGGTGGTACTGGTATAACTAGGTTTTCTTAAGTATTACTATTCTTAGCAGTTTAATCCCTGTGATTGGTCTGTCCTCCTACTTCAAATTTGTCAAAAACACAAGTGGCTGTCTCAAAACAGTCCGGACACAAGATAGATAGATAGGATAGATAGATATACATAGATTGATAGTTAGATAGAATCGATAGAAGATAAATAGATAGATTTGTTACATATATAATTACCCTGACAAAGTATGATAATTAAACATGCGGTCTGGGACCCATGGTAACTAGGTTGTGTTAAGTAGTACTATTCTTAGCACTTTAATTTCTGTTACTCCCCCTATCGGGGGAGGTCTATATGGCCTGCATGATTACCCTGACAAAGTATAATAACAAAACATGCGTTCTGGGACCCATGGTAACAATGTTGTGTTAAGTAGTACTATTCTTAGCATTTTCATCCCTGTAACTCCCCCTATCGGGGGAGGTCTATATGGCCTGCATGATTACCCTGACAAAGTATAACAACCAAACATGTGGTCTGGGACCCATGGTGGTACTGGTATAACTAGGTTTTCTTAAGTAGTACTATTCTTAGCAGTTTAATCCCTGTGATTGGTCTGTCCTCCTACTTTAAATTTGTCAAAAACACAAGTGGCTGTCTCAAAACAGTCCGGATACAAGAAAGATAGATAGGATAGATAGATATACATAGATTGATAGTTAGATAGAATAGATAGAAGATAAATAGATAGATTTGTTAGATATATAATTACCCTGACAAAGTATAATAATTAAACATGCGGTCTGGGACCCATGGTAACTAGGTTGTGTTAAGTAGTACTATTCTTAGCACTTTCATCCCTGTAACTCCTCCTATCGGGGGAGGTCTATATGGCCTGTATGATTACCATGACAAAGTATAACAACAAGACACGCGGTCTGGGACCCATGGTAACTAGGTTGTGTTAAGTAGTACTTTTCTTAGCAGTTTAATCCCTTTTACTCCCCCTTTCGGTGGAGGTCTATATGGCCTGCCTGCTTATCCTGACAAAATATAACAACAAGACACGCGGTCTGGGAACCACTGTTAATGATAACTAGGTTGTGTTAAGTTGTACTATTCTTTAATCCCTGTTACTCCTTACACTTTACATTTACACGTTACACTTTAATCCCTGTTACTCACCCTATCAAGGGAGGTCTATATGGCCTGCATGATTACCCTGACAAAGTATAACAACAAAACATGCGTTCTGGGACCCATGGTAACAATGTTGTGTTAAGTAGTACTATTCTTAGCATTTTCATCCCTGTAACTCCCCCTATCGGGGGAGGTCTATATGGCCTGCATGATTACCCTGACAAAGTATAACAACCAAACATGCAGTCTGGGACCCATGGTGGTACTGGTAGTACTAGGTTTTCATAAGTAGTACTATTCTTAGCAGTTTAATCCCTGTGATTGGTCTGTCCTCCTACTTAAATAGATAGATTTGTTAGATATATAATTACCCTGACAAAGTATAATAATTAAACATGCGGTCTGAGACCCATGGTAACTAGGTTGTGTTAAGTAGTACTATTCTTAGCACTTTCATCCCTGTAACTCCTCCTATCAGGGGAGGTCTATATGGCCTGCATGATTACCATGACAAAGTATAACAACAAGACACGCGGTCTGGGACCCATGGTAACTAGGTTGTGTTAAGTAGTACTTTTCTTAGCAGTTTAATCCCTCTTACTCCCCCTTTCGGTGGAGGTCTATATGGCCTGCATGATTACCCTGACAAAGTATAACAACAAGACATGCGGTCTGGGAACCAGTGTTAACTAGGTTGTGTTAAGTTGTACTATTCTTAGCACTTTAATCCCTGTTACTCCCCCTATCGGGGGAGGTCTATATGGCCTGCATGATTACCCTGACAAAGTATAATAACAAAACATGCGTTCTGGGACCCATGGTAACAATGTTGTGTTAAGTAGTACTATTCTTAGCATTTTCATCCCTGTAACTCCCCCTATCGGGGGAGGTCTATATGGCCTGCATGATTACCCTGACAAAGTATAACAACCAAACATGTGGTCTGGGACCCATGGTGGTACTGGTATAACTAGGTTTTCTTAAGTAGTACTATTCTTAGCAGTTTAATCCCTGTGATTGGTCTGTCCTCCTACTTTAAATTTGTCAAAAACACAAGTGGCTGTCTCAAAACAGTCCGGATACAAGAAAGATAGATAGGATAGATAGATATACATAGATTGATAGTTAGATAGAATAGATAGAAGATAAATAGATAGATTTGTTAGATATATAATTACCCTGACAAAGTATAATAATTAAACATGCGGTCTGGGACCCATGGTAACTAGGTTGTGTTAAGTAGTACTATTCTTAGCACTTTCATCCCTGTAACTCCTCCTATCGGGGGAGGTCTATATGGCCTGTATGATTACCATGACAAAGTATAACAACAAGACACGCGGTCTGGGACCCATGGTAACTAGGTTGTGTTAAGTAGTACTTTTCTTAGCAGTTTAATCCCTCTTACTCCCCCTTTCGGTGGAGGTCTATATGGCCTGCCTGATTATCCTGACAAAATATAACAACAAGACATGCGGTCTGGGAACCACTGTTAATGATAACTAGGTTGTGTTAAGTTGTACTATTCTTTAATCCCTGTTACTCCTTACACTTTACATTTACACGTTACACTTTAATCCCTGTTACTCACCCTATCAAGGGAGGTCTATATGGCCTGCATGATTACCCTGACAAAGTATAACAACAAAACATGCGTTCTGGGACCCATGGTAACAATGTTGTGTTAAGTAGTACTATTCTTAGCATTTTCATCCCTGTAACTCCCCCTATCGGGGGAGGTCTATATGGCCTGCATGATTACCCTGACAAAGTATAACAACCAAACATGCAGTCTGGGACCCATGGTGGTACTGGTAGTACTAGGTTTTCATAAGTAGTACTATTCTTAGCAGTTTAATCCCTGTGATTGGTCTGTCCTCCTACTTAAATAGATAGATTTGTTAGATATATAATTACCCTGACAAAGTATAATAATTAAACATGCGGTCTGAGACCCATGGTAACTAGGTTGTGTTAAGTAGTACTATTCTTAGCACTTTCATCCCTGTAACTCCTCCTATCAGGGGAGGTCTATATGGCCTGCATGATTACCATGACAAAGTATAACAACAAGACACGCGGTCTGGGACCCATGGTAACTAGGTTGTGTTAAGTAGTACTTTTCTTAGCAGTTTAATCCCTCTTACTCCCCCTTTCGGTGGAGGTCTATATGGCCTGCATGATTACCCTGACAAAGTATAACAACAAGACATGCGGTCTGGGAACCAGTGTTAACTAGGTTGTGTTAAGTTGTACTATTCTTAGCACTTTAATCCCTGTTACTCCCCCTATCGGGGGAGGTCTATATGGCCTGCATGATTACCCTTACAAAATATAATAATAAAACATATGCTCTGGGACCCATGGTAAGGTTGTGTTAAGTATTACTGTTCTTAGCATTTTAATACCTGTTACTCACCCTATCGGGGGAGGTCTATATGTCCTGCATGATTACCCTTACAAAATATAATAATAAAACATATGCTCTGGGACCCATGGTAAGGTTGTGTTAAGTAGTACTGTTCTTAGCATTTTAATACCTGTTACTCACCCTATCAGGGGAGGTCTATTTGGCCTGCATGATTACCCTTACAAAATATAATAATAAAACATGTGGTCTGGGACCCATGGTAACTAGGTTGTGTTAAGTAGTACAAGACATGCAGTTTTGCACTGGGACCCATGGCCAACTCGGTTGTGTAAAGTAGTACTATTCTTAGCACTTTCATCCCTGTTACTTCCAAACCTCTCGGGGGAGGTCTACATGGCCATCATGATTAGCCTAACAAAGTACAACAATAAAACCTGGGCTCTTGAAACCATGGTAAGTAGGTTTATTTCGGTAGTACTGTTCTTATTAGTTTAATACCCGTTACAACCCCTAATGGTGGGAGGTCTATATGGCCTGCATGATTAGCCGCACCAAACAAAACAACAAGGCATGCGGTCTTGGACTGGGACCCATGGCCAACTCGGTTGTGTAAAGTAGTACTATTCTTAGCACTCTCATCCCTGTTACTGCCACCTCTCGGGGGAGGTCTATATGGCCTGCATGATTACCCTTACAAAATATAATAATAAAACATATGCTCTGGGACCCATGGTAAGGTTGTGTTAAGTATTACTGTTCTTAGCATTTTAATACCTGTTACTCACCCTATCAGGGGAGGTCTATATGGCCTGCATGATTACCCTTACAAAATATAATAATAAAACATGTGGTCTGGGACCCATGGTAACTAGGTTGTGTTAAGTAGTACTGTTCTTATTAGTTTAATACCTGTTACAACCCCTAATGGTGGGAGGTCTATATGGCCTGCATGATTAGTCGCACCAAATAAAACAACAAGACATGCGGTTTTGGACTGGGACCCATGGCCAACTCGTTTGTGTAAAGTAGTACTATTCTTAGCACTTTCATCCCTGTTACTTCCAAACCTCTCGGGGGAGGTCTACATGGCCATCATGATTAGCCTAACAAAGTACAACAATAAAACCTGGGCTCTTGAAACCATGGTAAGTAGGTTTATTTCGGTAGTACTGTTCTTATTAGTTTAATACCTGTTACAACCCCTAATGGTGGGAGGTCTATATGGCCTGCATGATTAGCCGCACCAAACAAAACAACAAGACATGCGGTCTTGGACTGGGACCCATGGCCAACTCGGTTGTGTAAAGTAGTACTATTCTTAGCACTTTCATCCCTGTTACTTCCAAACCTCTCGGGGGAGGTCTACATGGCCATCATGATTAGCCTAACAAAGTACAACAATAAAACCTGGGCTCTTGAAACCATGGTAAGTAGGTTTATTTCGTACTGTTCTTATTAGTTTAATACCTGTTACAACCCCTAATGGTGGGAGGTCTATATGGCCTGCATGATTAGCCGCACCAAACAAAACAACAAGACATGCGGTCTTGGACTGGGACCCATGGCCAACTCGGTTGTGTAAAGTAGTACTATTCTTAGCACTCTCATCCCTGTTACTGCCACCTCTCGGGGGAGGTCTACATGGCCATCATGATTAGCCTATATTGGAAAAGAGATTAAACTTCTTGCGCTATAAATCCAACAGCAAGGACCAGCACCACAGATGGATACTAGTTCCCTACAAACTAGCAAAAGGAATATTGAAGGGAAAAAACAAGTACTGTGGGCCCCCAGCTATGCAAATCTTTTCATGGGCTTCTGGGAAACTAGATTCTGGAAGGAGGCTGAGGTGGGGGCAAACCTAGTCCTCTATAAGAGATACATAGATGATGTCTTGATAATATGGAACGGCTCAGACACATCATTTAACAAAATTTTTGAAAGAATGAATTTAAACAACCTAAACATTAGATTCACTAAGGAAATGAGTCAGGAACATCTCACATTTTTAGATTTAGACATCCGGATTGAAAACAATAAGATACATACAAAGACATTTTTCAAACCTGTTGACTGCAATAACTTCATACATTCTACAACCTGTCACCATACTAATTGGAAGGCTAATATCCCAGTAGGCCAAATGTTAAGAATAAAGAAAAATTGCAGTAAAGATGAGGATTTCATTCAACAATCGGAAATTTTAAAAAATACATTTTTAGAAAGAGGGTATGACAGCGATAAAATAGAGGAGATCAGAAAAAAGACAGTGAATGTCAATAGAGATGATCTCTTACAACCAAAATCAAAAGAGACAAGGATATGTACTAATCTAAGAATCCCATATATAACTAAATACAATTCAAATCATAAACTACTTGAGAACATCTTCCACAAACATTGGCACATTTTGAAACAAGATAATCGTATAGGTGAACAGTTATCTGACCGCCCCCATTTTGTGTATAGAAAAACAAATAATTTAAAGAGTATATTAGCACCCACTGTATGTAATTCCAAAAAGAGATCAGATAAAGACCTGTTGGGTAATGATTTAAGAGGATTTTATCCCTGTAATCTTTGTAAATCGTGCAGATATTCCAAAAAAACAACTTATTTTACCTCATCATCAACAGGGAAACAATTTAAAATTAATGAGCTAATTAGATGTACTGATAAAAATATTGTTTATTTAATACAATGTAAATGTGGGAGTCAATATATAGGAGAGTCGACAAGACCCCTTAGAGAACGCATATGAGAGCATCTATCATCAATTGAAAATGCTGACAAAGAGAGAAACCAAGATCTCCCGGTTGCAAAACACATGCAACGGAGGTAATCTCACATATTTTAATTACATAGGGATAGCGAAAGTGAAGGATAAAGGTAGGGGAGGAGACATGGAAAAAATGCTTTTACAATTGGAATCAAGGTGGATTTTTAATGTCAACACTCTAATCCCCAATGGTCTAAATTTGGAAATGGATCTATCATGTTTCCTTAGGTAATAATTTGTATCCCACTAGGTTTTTAGAATAATAGTCTGTTTCTATATATCTGCCTAATTTAATCAAATAATATAAACAATTTTTATGATT
The DNA here is from genome assembly GCF_027579735.1 of Bombina bombina. Lineage (NCBI taxonomy): Eukaryota > Metazoa > Chordata > Amphibia > Anura > Bombinatoridae > Bombina > Bombina bombina. The sequence goes on along the minus strand of NC_069501.1, from coordinate 511,498,961 downwards.
CTTAGATATATATTTATTCTTAAAGCTTTTAGAAGTTAGATATATATATACATACACTTTTTATAGAGAGATCATTTTATAAGAATTTTTTTTTAACATAAAATATAAACAACCCAAATCAACTTTATTTTTTTTTTTTTTTAGCCAAAAATTGAATATTAAATTATTTTTGCCAAATTCTTGTAAAAACAAAATATGTGAGTAAATATTTCAGTTGATAAGGATTTATGTATATATAAAAGTCTCTTTTAAATATAAATAAACAGCCAATATACATGTATGTTATTATATTATTATATTTCTATTTCACATTATGAATGCCTTTAGTATTAGCTGCCTTATTATTAGAACACTGAAGTTTGCACTTTGTTTTTACACCTATAGGTACTTTAAGGTTCTCTTTCATTTATTCTCTTCTGAAAAATTAGGTACTATTAAATATACCCTTTTCTTAGAGAGAAAAAAAGAGTCCCACACTTCTTGATATGTGTATCTTATCAATACAAATAGTTCTAACTAACCATCCGGTTTTAAACATACATATTTTGTCTTGTTTATGCTAAATACATGGGTGGTTCAGCTATTAAGGATCTCACTAATAAACCGCCCCTTTGGATTAACATTACAGACAGAGCTATAAAAGGGAGCTCATTTAGAAGAAAGTAACAGGCTTGACAAAGGCTCTGCTAAGAGCTGAAACGTTGCCGGAACTACTTTCTTCACACTATTGTGGCTCACTAAGGACACCGTACTCCAAGAAACACTGAAGCATCAAACGGACATCACACAGCTGAGGGTGGAATTCCAGAGTTTGCAGGGGAGAGGAGCTTGGCGGCTTTCTTCCCATCACACACAGAGGGTTCCCAGAACTGTTTCATGCTGGCGTTATAACTGCTACACTGGATTACAAAAACACTTGGAGCTCCTGAACAAATTAAGGTACTGTTTCTTCACGGCTATAACCTGCGCAGGATTGCCGTTTTACACCAATCCTAAAACTTTGAAATTGAATTGAGCATCATTGTTGTAGCTCATTGTTATTTTGCTTAAATCACCAGGATTCGTTTTCTCTCATTAGTACTGCTTTTTTGCCTCCTTAACCCTGTCTGCAGCAGAGGCTAAGTATTTTGAAATGTCTTTAGAGGTCTTCTCTCTACCTAGATAGGTCACTTACAGAGAATCACTTATTTTATATAAACGAGTTTTTATGCATTTATTTATGTACATTTAGTATTGCCTTTTTATATGTATCTCATTGTATTAAATATTTAGCTTACAACTCTTTTAATACATTTAGTAAAGTCTAATTAAATTATATTTTAACATTCATTTCAATTGGCTGTTGTTTTTTTCTTGATGATTTACCTATCATTTGTTAAAAGATATATTTTTTTTTCTTGATCATTTACCTATCATTTGTTAAAAGATTTTTTTCATATTTATTAGGACATAATCAATGGGTAAAACCGGAAATCCACATTAGACTACATATACCAGATAGCACCATGGGAGCCGTCATATGCGGTTCTGAAACCCCCTTTTTTCACAATAATGAACTATGTTATCAAAATCCAAGTATCAGCCACTATATCCCCTCACACAAACAAGTAGATTTAGTCAGAATTTATAACATCCGTAAGCTACACATAGTAGTAGCAGTAATAGAACAACAAACCGGAAGCCCATGATAGAATTACATACACCAGACAACAACATGGGAGCCGTCACATGCGGTTCTGAAATATCAATTTTCTCCCAATAAAAACAAACTAAGCGATCGAAATCCAAATACTAGCCCCCACACTCCTTATTCCGAAGAAAGGAATACACTGTAAGATGTAACATACTAGAGAAAGACCCATTTATTTACTTATGTACGTATAGGTCCACATAAGTTTTCACAAACACGTCCCAGTCATACAGTTCAAATATACTCAAAAGAATTATTCCAAATATCAGAATCATCTATCCTGAGCACAGTATCAGCCCTCTGTTAAGAACAAATTATAGAAGCTAACACACACACTCAAGGTTGGGACTATACCCGGATACATATCACGATCGCTAAGTGGTGTCAAGATCGGACTTATCACACACACCACGACTATTAAGTAATGTAACAATCAGGTATGTCATATAAAGAAAAAACTAAGGTACATCTCAATAAAGCCAATAGGGACTTTATCCACTATAAACGTAGCTGCCAAAACTACCATTAGACTAATGTTGTATACAGAGACCCAAACTGGGCGTATCCTAGATTTAGACACAACCACATAGATATTTATTCTAAAAACACTATCCTCATAACTCCAAACTAGTGACATTAATGTAACTGAGTTGACAATGAGCTCACACATAGCTGAGGAACCACATGGGTACATCCTAATTATCAGAGAGACTATCTCACTTACGAGTTAACATACAAACATAAGAAGATACCCAATTATATAATTACTGAATAAAAATGGAGAAACTAAATATATAAATAAACAAATATTTTTAAATATTTTAAACGAGTTAACATACAAACATAAGAAGATACCCAATTATATAATTACTGAATAAAAACGGAGAAACTAAATATATAAATAAACAAATATTTTTAAATATTTTAAATATTTTTGAGGTTTACATAGGAGAGAAAGCTCACACAGGAGAGTAGATTCACTCATTATTTACAACATTTGTGAGCAGCACACAGCAGTAACATTAATGGAGCAATGGGTAAAACCGGAAATCCACATTAGACTACATATACCAGATAGCACCATGGGAGCCGTCATATGCGGTTCTGAAACCCCCTTTTTTCACAATAATGAATTATGTTATCGAAATCCAAGTATCAGCCACTATATCCCCTCACACAAACAAGTAGATTTAGTCAGAATTTATAACATCCGTAAGCTACACATAGTAGTAGCAGTAATAGAACAACAAACCGGAAGCCCATGATAGAATTACATACACCAGACAACAACACGGGAGCCGTCACATGCGGTTCTGAAATATCAATTTTCTCCCAATAAAAACAAACTAAGCGATCGAAATCCAAATACTAGCCCCCACACTCCTTATTCCGAAGAAAGGAATACACTGTAAGATGTAACATACTAGAGAAAGATTTATACTTCATAATACGGTAGAAGGTTAACTTAGAGCTCTAACGGCATTACGTATGTTATAGATCCGGGACACATTTTTAAAATAAAAAAAATTTCTGATAATTTACACTATATCATATAACCAATACTGATATAAGAAGATAGAAAACTATGATGAAAATTAGACTAAGATAATATTTGTACATTTCCCAGAGATGCTTTGAGGCAAACAGGAAGGGGATTACCCTCTCAAAATTTCCCAGAGATGCTTTGAGGCAAACAGGAAGGGGATTACCCTCTCAAAATTTGGCGCCAAAACCGCCCACAAACAATCCCACATCTAGGCTTTATAAGCTCCCAGTCCACACAAATTCAGTATAGTCTTGAGAAAGGCCAAATCATGGCCGAAACGCGTTGACAGACATACTGGTGAGCTTGATTCTTATACCACTATTGTCCCTTATATACAGTGTTGCACTATTGTTTCTTTTTTTTTTCTCTTTCAGGCTTTTCATCTTTTTATATTTTTACATTTTTGTGATATTGACTTTATGAACAACATTTCTATATATACTATATGGACTTCCATCATAGACACTAACAATATCAATACCACCTCCGGATCTGGCACCTAGGGTGCTGAAGCGGCTCTGTGTTTAGGAGCACCTATATAGAATCTCTGCCAATTAAGACTTTTGCCCATCAAAATTTATATTTGTTTTACGTAATTTTACACTTTTGGATTGCGGATAATTTTGTTTTATTTTTCAAGGGGATTATTCATTTATTTTTGAAGATACACATTATTTTCATCTGTCTCACATTTTTTCATCTGTTCAAGATTGATCTACATTGAACTATATATATATTTTTCTATATTTCTTTATTTTTATATATATTTTTTATATATTTTTTTCTTTTTGATTTTTTTTTTTCACTAGCGCTAGTGTGGATTCACATTTCTCTGGGGTTAAACACCTACTTTTTGCATCAACGTCACGTTCTTTCACAGCCCCTCCTCCACTTGGTCCGGTAACGGATCTCACACGCCTTTGATTATTGCATTATTTTTTGAATTTTGTATTGAAGTTTGAACGAATGTTTTTACACCATCATGTACTGAGATTTTAATGTTTATTTGAAAGTTGATATATTGTTTATTGTTACACATCACATTGGTTTGATCTGAACCACAGCCCACACATTTTTTTCATCCACTGACAATAGAACCATATCTAGAACGCCAAAGTCAGGTAACCGACTTATTAATCTATCCTAAACACACATAAGAACTTTGGAGATAGCTACATTCAAGGTTTTGTATAACTAAAGTAGCCAGGTACAAAACTCCTGGAATATTTCATGGATCCATGAACAGAATTTTACTGTATTTATATATGAACATTGTGTTTTAACATTTTATCTGTGATTTTAATTTGAATGTATATGGAATAAATTATTCGCCAGAATTTAGTTTCCAGCCTTTTAAGCTATTCAGCGCTTACTATCGCCCCCTATTCTCTTAGGACATAATCAACTCATATATTTTTTTTTTACCTGCCCTTTAAGGCGCCCACAGTACTTGTTTTTTCACATCAGGATTAGCCTAAAAAAGTACAACAACAAAACATGCAGTCTGGGACCCATGGTAACTAGGTTGTGTTAAGTAGTACTGTTCTTATTAGTTTAATACCTGTTACAACCCCTAATGGTGGGTGGTCTATATGGCCTGCAAACAAAACAACAAGACATGCGTTCTTGGACTGGGACCCATGGCTAACTCGGTTGTGTAAAGTAGTACTATTCTTAGCACTTTCATCCCTGTTACTTCCAGACCTCTCGGGGGAGGTCTACATGGCCATCATGATTACCCTCACCAAAATATAACAACAAGACGTCCGGTCAGGGTACCATGGTAAGGTTACTTCCTTTTGCACAATCAAGTATACCAGTTGCAGACAGAGGTTCTGACCCTGCATTATGGCTGCACCTCTCCCTAAAAGAGGCATCCGTTACAGAGTCTGTGGGCATGTATGCAAAGAGCTGGCCTGCCTAAAAGGAGCAGCAAGGCAGTACAGGTTGTTCTTCTTCAGCCGTTTTATACAATGGCCCACGACCCTCAACAGCCACAACAGCATGAAACACCACATATGCCATCCTTTTGCACAATAGAGTACAGGTATGGCATTGATTTTAGGAACACTGAGATAATTTTTAGGAACCAGGAAATTGAACAAAAAAAATTATTGGACACCCAGTACACGTCGTTCTCCTTCAGCCTTTTTATAAGAGGGCCCAGGACCCTCAACAGAAACAACAGCAGGAAACACCACATATGTCATCCTTTTGAACAATAGAGTACAGGTATGGCATTGATTTTAGAAACCCGGAGATAATTTTTAGGAACCGGGAAATTGAACAAAAAAAATGATTGGACACCAAGTACACTTTGTTCTCCTTCAGCCTTTTTATAAGAGGGTCCAGGACCCTCAACAGAAACAACAGCAGTAAACACCACATATGCCATCCTTTAGAACAATAGAGTACAGGTATGGCATTGATTTTAGAAACCCGGAGATAATTTTTAGGAACCGGGAAATTGAACAAAAAAAAATGATTGGACACCAAGTACACTTCGTTCTCCTTCAGCCTTTTTATAAGAGGGTCCAGGACCCTCAACAGAAACAACAGCAGTAAACACCACATATGCCATCCTTTAGAACAATAGAGTACAGGTATGGCATTGATTTTAGAAACCCGGAGATAATTTTTAGGAACCGGGAAATTGAACAAAAAAAATGATTGGACACCCAGTACACTTCGTTCTCCTTCAGCCTTTTTATAAGAGGGTCCAGGACCCTCAACAGAAACAACAGCAGTAAACACCACATATGCCATCCTTTTGAACAATAGAGTACAGGTACGGCATTGATTTTAGAAACCCGGAGATAGTTTTTAGGAACCGAGAAATTTAACAAAAAAAATGATTGGACACCAAGTACACTTCGCTCTTCTTCAGCCTTTTTATAAGAGGGTCCAGGACCCTCAACAGAAACAACAGCAGGAAACACCACATATGCCATCCTTTAGAACAATAGAGTACAGATACGGCATTGATTTTAGAAACCCGGAGATAATTTTTAGGAACCGGGAAATTGAACAAAAAAAATGATTGGACACCAAGTACACTTCATTCTCCTTCAGCCTTTTTATAAGAGGGTCAAGGACCCTCAACAGAAACAACAGCAGTAAACACCACATATGCCATCCTTTAGAACAATAGAGTACAGGTATGGCAATGATTTTAGAAACCCGGAGATAATTTTTAGGAACTGGGAAATTGAACAAAAAAAATTATTGGACACCCAGCACACGTCGTTCTCCTTCAGCCTTTTTATAAGAGGGTCCAGGACCCTCAACAGAAACAACAGCAGTAAACACCACATATGCCATCCTTTAGAACAATAGAGTACAGGTACGGCATTGATTTTAGAAACCCGGAGATAATTTTTAGGAACCGGGAAATTGAACAAAAAAAATGATTGGACACCCAGTACACTTCGTTCTCCTTCAGCCTTTTTATAAGAGGCTCCAGGACCCTCAACAGAAACAACAGCAGGAAAGAGGACATATGCCATTCTTTTGAACAATAGAGTACAGGTACGGCATTGATTTTAGAAACCTGGAGATAATTTTTAGGAACCGGGAAATTGAACAAAAAAAATTATAGGACACCAAGTACACTTTGTTCTCCTTCAGCCTTTTTATAAGAGGGTCCAGGACCCTCAACAGAAACAACAGCAGTAAACACCACATATGCCATCCTTTAGAACAATAGAGTACAGGTATGGCATTGATTTTAGAAACTCAGAGATAATTTTTAGGAACCGGGAAATTGAACAAAAAACCATGCTTGGACACCCAGTACAGTACAGGGCGTTCTCCTTCAGCCTTTTTATAAGAGAGTCCAGGACCCTCAACAGAAACAACAGCAGGAAACACCACATATGCCATCCTTTTGCACAATAGAGTACAGGTATGGCATCCATTTTAGAAACCCGGAGATAATTATTAGGTACCGGGAGATGGAAAAAGATGCTTGGACAACCAGTACACTTTGTTCTCTTTCAGCCTTTTTAGACGAGGGTCCCGGACCCTCAACAGAAACAACAGCAGGAGACACCACATATGCCATCCTTTTGCACAATAGATTACAGATTTGTCATTGATTTGAGAAACCCGGAGATAATTTAGAGGAACCTGGAATATTGATCAAAAAACATGCTTCGACACCCAGTACAGGTCGTTCTCCTTCAGCCTTTTTATATGATGGGCCACGACCCTCAACAGGCACAACAGCATGAAACACCACATATGCCACCCTTTTGCAAAATCGAGTACAGGTATGGCATTGATTTGAGGAACCCGGAGATAATTTAGAGGAACTGGGAATATTGAACAAAAAACGTGCTTGGACAGGTCGTTCTCCTTCAGCCTTTTTATACGATGGGCCATGACCCTCAACAGGCACAACAGCATGAAACACCACATATGCCACCCTTTTGCACAATCGAGTACAGGTATGGCATTGATTTGAGGAAGATTTAGTATGCAAAGAGAAAACACACCAGCGCCAAGGAATGGCTAGTATACCCTAAAAAACACAGAGTCTATGTATAAATGAATAAAGATATGTGTTTATTACTGAACTTTAAACATAACAATGCAGGTTATAAAATGAAATAAAAGAGAATCAGGATTATATACGCTGAGAGAAATCTCTCACTAAATCTAATAAACTAAAGGAAGTATAGGTTGGCCAACCTTAAATTTCAAAACATATGTATTTCTATAAAAAAGCAGTTATTTGCGCTGTCTTAACATATGGATACAGCAATAAAAAGTGGCATATAGTACTAAAAAAATATTAGTACACTACAATAAGACAGTATAAATTAAAACTGTAATTAGGACCTAAAACGATATAAGTAAAAATATATATAGTAGCAAATCTGGGGATATTGTCTCAGTGCAACAAAACACTGGTGAAGTAATCCACTTATATACGTGGTTAAACACAGTCTTTGAAAAATATAAGAGGCCTCTTAATATATAAAATGAAATTAAATGAATGTTCCTGTAGCAAAATGTATCAGTAGATGACAGGCGGTTAAAAGTGGTAGTAATAGAAGTTCTTGTTTAACCATATGCAGCTGAATGGTACCTTAATAGATTGTCCGATACTGTCCATTCAATATGGAATACCTGTGTAGCTTTTAATGGAAGCTGGGCATAAGGATCCTTATGTTCTGAAGAGAGCCGATCGTGAAGCCGGTATGGAATGTTCGGCGCTCTCCCGCTGTGAACCTGCAGAGTGCGCGCCTTCTCCGGAAGGGTCTCTGATTGGTCCTAGCTTCGTAGCTGGGAGTGGCCGCTTGCGATGAGAATACCGGCTCTACGGCTTCAGTGGAAAATATCTCCTAAGATGTCTTAGACGTTCTCTGTGATTTCCTTAGGTTGTGGAAGTATTGCAGCAACGCGTTTCAACTGAGAATACTCAGTCTTTGTCAAGCTGCTACTCAATGTCTCTGTGGGGTTTAAATAGCCCCTAGCAATTTGCTAAATTAGTACACCTAAATCATTCAATTAAAAAGTTGGGACTTAGTCTAAAAAGTATTACAAGGTGAATTTTTAAGCACGAATATTGAAATAGTAAACATACCTAGTATATTTTAAGGCATAGCAATCTTAGCTAAGTGTAACAAGATATATGTCTGGTTAGATACAACTTGTACTGTTAGAAGTACGATAGTGATAGATAATGTAAAACCGATTAGAGCCATGAGCGTATAGAGAAATGATGTTCAGAAAAAGTATGTATACGGAGGTATTATGTATTTTGTAGGAATGTATAAAAAGTGTCATAAATAGTATGTTCAAATTGGAGATTCTAAGACAATAAGATATAAGGGGGATAGTGAATTGAGATAAGTTTAATTTGACACAAATATCACTCAGGAATTTAAAAAACAATTAAGATTAAAATCTAGATTTAACCCCTCCGGTTTTAGTGTTCGGAGTTCAAAAATCCATTTAGCCTCATTTTGCAATAATAAGTTAGATAAATTACCACCTCTATTCTTTATATTTGTTTTGGCTATTGCTGTGAAATTTAAAAATTTCAAATTATTGTTGCAGCATCTCTTAAAATGTTTAGCCACTGGAAGGTCTTTATTTCTGTCTTTTTCAGAGTTTTCAATAGAATTTAAATGCTCTCTAATTCTCTCTCTTATTGTTCTCTCCGTTTCACCTACATACTGTATTCCGCATTTTTTGCAGGTTATCAGATATATGGTATTAATATCAATGCATCTTATTGTTTCTTTTATTATGTATTTTTTATTTGTATTTGTAGAAATGAAACTTTTTGTTTTATTCGCATATTTACATGCCTTACATGTTAGGCAAGGGTAAAAGCCTTGTAATTTTTCTCCAAAAAGATCTCTGGTGGTTTTGCAAGAGTCTTGTTTATACGTAGGAGCTAGTTTACTTTTTAAATGTTTAGTTTTTTTGTATACGAATTTGGGATTGGTTGGTAACTTAGTCCCTAAATGAGGGTCAGACTTTAGAATCTTCCAATGGGCTCTAAAGATTTTTTCTAATTTATGTCTATCTTCACTAAACTCAGTAATAAAAGGTATGAAAATTTCAGCAGTAGTGGAAATATCAGAAATGATTTATTTTGTTTTGTATTGTAGAATATCCTTTCTTTCTGTCTCTTTTATCTTAATTCTTTCTGTTTCTATTTTATCTTCAGAATAGCCTCTTTCGATAAATGTGTTCTTTAATATTAGGGACTGACTTTCAAAGTCACTATCTTCTTTACAGTTTCTTTTTAGTCTCAAAAACTGTCCTTTTGGAATGTTGCTTTTCCATTTTGGTAGGTGACAGCTCGTTTCATGGATGAAATTATTAGCATCAACTTCCTTAAAATAGGTTTTAATTGTTACAGTATTGTTTTTTATGCTAATTTCCAAATCAAGGTAGTGGATGTTATCTTTACTGATATCGGCTGTAAATTTTAAATTTAGGTTGTTATTGTTCATACTATTTAAGCACTCAAGTAGTAGATCATTACTTCCCTTCCAGATAATAGACAAATCGTCAATATATCTTTTGTATACAATTATGTTGTTTTTATAGGGGCTTTGGTTGAAGAATTTCATTTCCCAATCTCCCATGAACAGATTTGCGTAGCTAGGGGCAAATTTGGTGCCCATAGCTGTGCCGTAAATCTGTTCATAGAAAGTATTTTCATAGAGGAAAAAATTATGTGTAAGAATAAATTTAATACTGTCAAGAAGATTCTCTCTCTGTTCTTTTTTGAAGAGCGGATCATTTTTTAGAAAAGAGTCAATTGCTTTAATGCCATCTTCATGTTTTATGGATGTATATAATGCTTCTACATCATATGTCACCAAAGTATATTCAGTAGACCATGAAAATGTTTCCAAAAGTAGTAGTAGACTAGTGGAGTCTCTAAGGTATGATTCCAATTTTACAACATATTTCTGTAAAAACTTGTCAATATAAGCAGACAGATTCGCAGTGAGAGAGTTTATACCTGCAATAATCGGTCTACCAGGTGGTTTGGTAACCGATTTATGGATTTTTGGTAGTGCATACATAGCTGGTATTATGGGGTGTTTAGGAAGAAGAAAGTCAAATACAATAATTTGAAATTTTTAAATTTCACAGCAATAGCCAAAACAAATATAAAGAATAGAGGTGGTAATTTATCTAACTTATTATTGCAAAATGAGGCTAAATGGATTTTTGAACTCCGAACACTAAAACCGGAGGGGTTAAATCTAGATTTTAATCTTAATTGTTTTTTAAATTCCTGAGTGATATTTGTGTCGAATTAAACTTATCTCAATTCACTATCCTCCTTATATCTTATTGTCTTAGAATCTCTAATTTGAACATACTATTTATGACACTTTTTATACATTCCTACAAAATACATAATACCTCCGTATACATACTTTTTCTGAACATCATTTCTCTATACGCTCATGGCTCTAATCGGTTTTACATTATCTATCACTATCGTACTTCTAACAGTACAAGTTGTATCTAACCAGACATATATCTTGTTACACTTTGCTAAGATTGCTATGCCTTAAAATATACTAGGTATGTTTACTATTTCAATATTCGTGCTTAAAAATTCACCTTGTAATACTTTTTAGACTAAGTCCCAACTTTTTAATTGAATGATTTAGGTGTACTAATTTAGCGAATTGCTAGGGGCTATTTAAACCCCACAGAGACATTGAGTAGCAGCTTGACAAAGACTGAGTATTCTCAGTTGAAACGCGTTGCTGCAATACTTTTTGCTACAGGAACATTCATTTCATTTAATTTTATATATCAAGAGGCCTATTATATTTTTCAAAGACTGTGTTTAACCACGTATCCCCAGATTTGCTACTATATATATTTTTACTTATATCGTTTTAGGTCCTTTTTACAGTTTTAATTTTATTGCTGTATCCATATGTTAAGACAGCGCAAATAACTGCTTTTTTATAGAAATACATATGTTTTAAAATTTAAGGTTGGCCAACCTATACTTCCTTTAGTTTATTAGATTTAGTGAGAGATTTCTCTCAGCGTATATATTCCTGATTCTCTTTTATTTCATTTTATAACCTGCATTGTTATGTTTAAAGTTCAGTAATAAACACATACCTTTATTCATTTATACATAGACTCTGTGTTTTTTAGGGTATACTAGCCATTCCTTGGCGCTGGTGTGTTTTCTCTTTGCATACTAAATCTGTCTCTTTGGGATCGTTAGAGGAAGTCCTATCTTAACACACCTGCCATACCCTCTTTTTCCAGCGCAATCTATCACTTCTTTCCCTTCATTGATTTGAGGAACCCAGAGATAATTTAGAGGAACCGGGAATATTGATCAAAAAACGTGCTTCGACACCCAGTACAGGTCGTTTTCCTTCAGCCTTTTTATACGATGGGCCACAACCCTTAACAGGCACAACAGCATGAAACACCACATATGTCACCCTTTTGCACAATCGAGTACAGGTATGGCATTGATTTGAGGAACCCGGAGATAATTTAGAGGAACCGGTAATATTGAACAAAAAACGTGCATGGACAGGTCGTTCTCCTTCAGCCTTTTTATACGATGGGCCATGACCCTCAACAGGCACAACAGCATGAAACACCACATATGCCACCCTTTTGCAAAATCGAGTACAGGTATGGCATTGATTTGAGGAACCCGGAGATAATTTAGAGGAACCGGGAATATTGATAAAAAAAACATGCTTCGACACCCAGTACAGGTCGTTCTTTTTCAGCCTTTTTATACGATGGGCCACGACCCTCAACAGGCACAACAGCATGAAACACCACATATGCCATCCTTTTGCACAATCGAGTACAGGTATGGCATTGATTTGAGGAACCCGGAGATAATTTAGAGGAACCGGGAATATTGATCAAAAAACATGCTTCAACACCCAGTACAGGTCGTTCTCCTTCAGCCTTTTTATACGATGGGCCACGACCCTTAACAGGCACAACAGCATGAAACACCACATATGCCACCCTTTTGCACAATCGAGTACAGGTATGGCATTTATTTGAGGAAACCGGAGATAATTTAGAGGAACCGGGAATATTGATCAAAAAACGTGCTTCGACACCCAGTACAGGTCGTTCTCCTTCAGCCTTTTTATACGATGGGCCATGACCCTCAACAGGCACAACAGCATGAAACACCACATATGCCACCCTTTTGCACAATCGAGTACAGGTATGGCATTGATTTGAGGAACCCGGAGATAATTTAGAGGAACCGGGAATATTGATCAAAAACGTGCTTTGACACCCAGTACAGGTCGTTCTCCTTCAGCCTTTTTATACGATGGGCCACGACCCTCAACAGGCACAACAGCATGAAACACCACATATGGCACCCTTTTTCACAATTGAGTACAGGTATGGCATTGATTTGAGGAACCCAGAGATAATTTAGAGGAATCGGGAATATTGATAAAAAAACATGCTTCGACACCCAGTACAAGTCGTTCTCCTTCAGCCTTTTTATGCGATGGGCCACGACCCTCAACAGGCACAACAGCATGAAACACCACATATGCCCCCCTTTTGCACAATCAAGTACAGGTATGGCATTGATTTGAGGAACCCGGAGATAATTTAGAGGAACCGGGAATATTGAACAAAAAACGTGCTTGGACACCAAGTACAGGTCGTTCTCCTTCAGCCTTTTTATACGATGGTCCACGACCCTCAACAGGCACAACAGCATGAAACACCACATATGCCACCCTTTTTCACAATCGAGCACATGTATGTCATTGATTTGAGGAACCCAGAGATAATTTAGAGGAACCGGGAATATTGAACAAAAAACGTGCTTCGACACCCAGTACAGGTCGTTCTCCTTCAGCCTTTTTATACCATGGGCCACGACCCTCAACAGGCACAACAGTATGAAACACCACATATGCCATCCTTTTGCACAATCGAGTACAGGTATGGCATTGATTTGAGGGACCTGGAGATAATTTAGAGGAACCGGGAATATTGATCAAAAAACGTGCTTGGACACCCAGTACAGGTCGTTCTCTTTCAGCCTTTTTATACGATGGGCCGTGACCCTCAACAGGCACAACAGCATGAAACACCACATATGGCATCCTTTTGCACAATAGAGTACAGGTATGGCATAGATGGAACCCGGAGATAATTTAGAGGAACCAAGAGATGGAAAAATATGCTTGGTCAGTCCTCCTACTTCAAATTTTTGGTGGTGTGTTAAGTAGTACTATTCTTAACAGTTTAATCACTGTTATGTGCGTTTTTTTTTTGCTTTGAGTTTTGTAGCCACAGTGCAGCAGCAGAGTCCATAAAAATTAGGCATGTACAAATGCCTGAAAAATTTGGTATTGTTGCAGCCGCTGCTGTAGCAGTGGACAGAAAAATTGATGTTTGTAAAACAGTTAGAAAGTGCCCTAAAACCTTGCGGCTTGAACACTAGTTGTTGGCGGATAAGTCACACATGCATTATAAGAAAAAAAAAGCCAGCATGTGTACCATTTGTAGCCCAAGGCAGCTCATTTAATAATCAGGCCTTTTTTACTCAAATGTATCGCCCAATGTCAGTCCCTTCGGGATCCATCCCTCATACATTTTAATAAAGGTGAGATAGTCAAGACTTTTTTGACCTTGGCGACTTCTCTTCTCAGTGACAAAACCTCCTGCTGCACTAAAGGTCCTTTCGGACAGGACACTTGAAGAGGGGAGGGCAGAAGTTCAATTGCAAATTGGGATAGCTCAGGCCACAGGTCAAGCCTGCACACCCAGTAGTCAAGGGGTCCATCGCTCCTCAGAGTGTCGAGATCCGCAGTTAATGCTAGGTAGTCTGCTACCTGTCGGTTGAGTCTTTCTTTGAGGCTGGATCCCGAAAGGCTCTGGCGATGCATAGGAGTTAAAAAGGTCCGCATGTCCTCCATCAACAAGACGTCAGGAAAGCGTCCTGTCCTTGCCACCGTGGTCGTGGGAGGAGGAGGAGGATTACTTTCATCTCTTCCCCTGTTAGATTCCCATTGTGCTGTAACATCTCCCTTATACGCTGTGTAAAGCATAGTTTTTAATTTATTTTTAAAATGCTCCATCCTTTCCGACTTGCGGGAATTTGGTAACATTTCAGGCACTTTATGCTTATACCGGGGGTCTAGTAGCGTGGACACCCAGTACAGGTCATTCTCCTTCTGCTTTTTTATACGAGGGTCCCTCAACAGGCACGACAGCATGAAAGACCCCATTTGCACAAGGTTGGATGCCGAGCTAATCATGTCCCATTCCTCGTCCTCACTGATGTCACTGAGGGTATCTTCTTCCCCCCAGCCATGTACAACACCACGGGTACCAGAGAGGTGACAACAATGAGCACCCTGGGATGCCTGTTGTGCTTGGTCTTCCTCCTCCTCCTTCTCCTCCTCAAAGCCACATTCCTCCTCTGACTCCTCTTCCTCACAATCCTCTTCCTGCGTTGCCGCAGGTCCAGCAAGAGATGTTGATAAGGCTGTTTCTGGTGGAGATGGACACCACAACTCTTCCTTTTCATGCTCATCTACGGCCTGATCCAACACTCTTCGCAGGGCACGCTCCAGGAAGAAAACAATGGTATGATGTCGCTGATCGTGCCTTCGGTGCGACTGACAAGGTTTGTCACCTCCTCAAAAGGATGCATGAACCTACAGGCATTGAGCATGAGTGCCCAGTAATTTGGCAAAAAAATCTCAGCTCCCCAGAGGCTGTCCTAGCACCCCGGTCATACAAATACTCATTAACAGCTTTTTCTTGTTGGAGCAGGCGGTCGAACATTAGGAGTGTTTAATTTCACCGTGTCGGGCTGTCGCAAATCAAGCGCCTCACTGGCAGGTTGTTTCGACGCTGGATATCAGACAAGTGCGCCATGGCCATGTAGGAACGCCTGAAATGGTCACACACCTTCCTGGCCTGCTTTAGGATGTCCTGTAAGCCTGGGTACTTATGCACAAAGCGTTGTACAATCAGATTACACACATGTGCCATGCACGGCACATGTGTCAACTTGCCCAATTTCAATGCCGCCACCAAATTACTTCCATTGTCAGAGACAACCTTGCCAATCTCCAGTTGGTGCGGAGTCAGCCACTGATCCACCTATGCGTTCAGGGCGGTCAGGAGTGCTGGTGCGGTGTGACTCTCCTCTTTCAGGCAAGTCAATCCCAATACGGCGTGACACTGCCATATCCAGGATGTTGAATAGTACCTGGGGAGCTGGGGGGGTGCCATTGATGTGGAGCAAGACACAGAAGCAGAAGAGGACTCTGCCAAGGAAGAGGTTATGGAAGAGGATGGAGTAGGACGAGTAGAGGAGGTAGCAGCAGGCCTGCCTGCAAGTCGTGGCGGTGTCACCAACTCTTCTGCAGAGCCACGCATTCCATTCTTGTCAGACATCAGCAGGTTTACCCAATGCGCAGTGTAGGTGATATACCTGCCCTGACCATGCTTTGCAGACCAGCTATCCGTGGTCATATGGACCCTTGCCCCAACGCTGTGTGCCAGGCATGCCATTACTTCCTTTCGCACAATAGAGTACAGGTTTGGGATTGCCTTTTGTGAAAATAAATTTCTGCCAGGTATCTTCCACTGCGGTGTCCCAATAGATACAAATTTTTTGAAAGCATCAGACTCCACCAGCTTGTATGGTAAAAGCTGGTAGGATAAGAGTTCAGACAAGCCAGCTGTCAGACGCCGGGCAAGGGGGTGACTTTGAGAAATTGGCTTCTTACGCTCAAACATGTCCTTGACAGACACCTGACTGTGGGCAGATGACCAGGAACTGCTACGTAAGAGAGACTCAGTGGAGGATGGTTGAGAGGGGGCAAGGAGGACAGCAGTGGTTGACGTGGCTGAAGATGCTGGAGCAGGAGGAGGAGGGCAGCTTTGAGTTTGAGTTTGAGACCATGTGCCTTCGCAAAGCAGTTGTACCTAGGTGGGTGTTGGACTTCCCATGACTCAGTTTCTTTTGGCACAGGTTGCAAATTGCATCACTGTTGTCAGAGGCAGACACACAAAAAAAATGCCACACTGCTGAGCTCTGCGATGACGGCATTCTGGTGGTGGCAACAGCATGCGTTGATGGTCGTCGGCGTGCTGTCTGGCTGACCCCGGGTGCCGATGCATGCTGTCTAACTGTGCCACTAGCTCCTTGCGAGGACCTCCCCCTGCTTCCAACTCATCTCCTCCTCCTCCTCTCTGTCTCCCCATCTGAACTTTCCCCCTCTTCTTCTTCTCTTCTAGCAGGCACCCACGTGACATCCACTGACACATCATCATCTACCACTTTACTTGTATCTGACACTTCAAGAAAGGAAGCAGCAGCGGGTACAACATCATCATCATCACACGGTACCTCCATGTCTGTAATGCTGCCTGACTGAGACATATCACTGTTATCTACATCCTCTGTCAATGATGGTTGCGCATCACTCATTTCTTCCAACTGATGTGTCAATAACTCCTGTGACAGATCAAGTGAAGTGGCTGTGGTGCTAGTGTTGGTGGTGGCGACAGGCTGGCGAGTGGCACTGGTCACTTGAGAGGTGCCCAAAGCACAGCTGGACGTAGATGGTGCATCAAGGTTAGGAGGACTAGGAGTGGAAGCTGTAGAAGATTGGGTGTCCTGTGTTAGCCATTCAACTAGGTCCACCCTCAGAACTTTTCGCGTCCCCCCTGGCACCGGGCGTCTGAACAATGTGCATATTTGTAGGGTCTAAAGGAATCACAGCACCATGACCACGACGGCACCTGCGGGGTGGCCTGCCTCTGCCTGTCATTTTTTTTTAAAATGTACACTTACAATACTATTAAACAAATTATGAGTGGTGGTACTGGGCAAGTGGGCACAGTATACGCTGTGAGCCTGACAACAAAAAAAAGACTGATGTTTCAAAGTCAAAAATGTTTATTTTTTAAATATTAAAGTACTGTGACAACAAATATGATTGGTGGCACTAGTTGGCAAGTGGGCCTGGCTGGCACACACGCTGGGAGGAAGGCAACTGCAATTAGATCACTAGCTGAGTGATGCTTCACAGTCCAAAAATTTTTTTTTTTTTTTTAAATTGACAATACTGTTAGAACAAATATGATTCGTGGCACTAGTTGGAAACGGCAAGTGGGCCTGGCACACACGCTGGCAGGCAGGCAACTGCAATTCAATGGCACTAGGAGACTGATGATTCACAGTCAAAAAAGTTATGATTTAAAATATTTTCAATACTGTTACAACAAATATGATTGGTGGCACTAGTTGGCTAGTGGGCCTGGCACACACGCTGGCAGGCAGGAAACTGCAATTCAATGGCACTAGCAGACTAATGATTCACAGTCTAAGAATTTTTTATTTTAAATATTTACAATACTGTTAGAACAAATATGATTGGTGTAACTAGTTGGCAAGTAGGCCTGGTACAAACGCTGGCAGGCAGGCAGGCAACTGCAATTCAATGGCACTAGGAGACTGATGATTCACAGTCAAAAAAGTTATGATTTAAAATATTTTCAATACTGTTACAACAAATATGATTGGTGGCACTAGTTGGCTAGTGGGCCTGGCACACACGCTGGCAGGCAGGAAACTGCAATTCAATGGCACTAGCAGACTGATGATTCACAGTCTAAGAATTTTTTATTTTAAATATTTACAATACTGTTAGAACTAATATGATTGGTGTAACTAGTTGGCAAGTGGGCCTGGCACACACGCTGGTGATGGGTATATATGTTTGTATGTATATGTATGTGTATATATATATATATGTGTATATGTGTATATATGTGTATATATACATATATATATTATATATATTATGTTATATGGGTAATTTGAATCTCACATATTAAGCATATTGAGGGTAACTTTAAATCTTGTATCAAATGTTTATAATGCAGCATTCCACAAGTTTCTTTTTGTATAAGTTGTAACATATGGTTCTAATATTAGATCCTCTCTACAAATGGTTATATGGGCATATTCTGTTATGTGCTATAACAACATTCTTATTTCCTGTGGGCCCCTTATGCAGATGTGAAGTTAACTACGGTTTTTTTATATATTTCCTGTGACCTCATGTATGACGTATACATCACTATAAATTCTTTGTGTGTTCTTCAAATAAAGGGGACTTTTGTGAAAACACTCAGTTGCATGTGTGTGTGATTTCAGTGGTCAGCCCAGGGCCCTGAAGAAAACGTGTGCCACACCCTTATCAGCCAGAGCAGAGCTAAGGAACAAAAGAAGTAACCCTACAAAACTGGCGTCAGAATTGGGATGAAACAGGGAACTCTCAGAAGGTAAGCTGAACAAAGAGTCTTTTTATTCTGACCTTTTTTCTCTTACCACGAGACCCCTTAAGTTTCATTTTACATAGGAATAGTTGGGGAATATATATGTGAATCTGGTAGATTCTAAAAGAGCAATAGTAGATTTCTTTGGTAGAAATCAGGTTAAATATATATATGAATCTTTGGTAGATTCTAATCAAATCTTTGATAAAAAAATAAAAAATAAAAAGGGAATAATAGATTTCTTTGGTAGAAATCAGGTTATATTAAGTCTGGCTGAAGGGTTAAACCACATATTTTCTTGCTGCTTGCTTTTGAAATATTGCTGTAGGCTAACATTGCTTTAAAGTTATAAGATAAATACTGCATTGTTTATATGAATTCTTATGCTGCTTGCTTTTAAATATGCTGTATGGCAAAATACTGTTTATTTGTATAAAGTGTTAAGGAAGTAAAATACTGCTTATTGTTTAAAGTATTAAGAAAGTAAACTGTTGCTTATATGTATTGCTGTTTCTAAACGCTACATTTTTTTCTGGTGAAGGGTGACCTTTGACCTAGAGATAATTAATAATGCCAGAAACTACTGAAAGGATCAGCATAGTGATATTTTTTTTTCTTTCTCTTGTTGTAAACTTAAGCATTAAGCACAATAACTGGTAACGGAGTACAACCATTCTAGTTAATGTGGTTTTTGCAAAAAGATTCAATAATTAATTGCTCTTAAAGGTAAAGGTATTGTATTTTTTATTTTTATTATTTTTTTATTATTTTTTTTTTATTTTATTTTTTTTGTGTTGTATTGTATTTTGTTGTAAAAGTTTTAAAAGATAGGTTAGGAGTTGAGAATGGGCAAATCCCAGTCTAAACAATTTCCATCACCTAGACCAGGAGAAAAATGTAAAGATTATGTGGGAAGGGTGTCGCCCGATGGGTTTATGTATATTATTCCTTGGGTTCAGAATATGGCAGAATGCACAGAAGCTATGAGAAGCTCTGATCCATTCCCCAGAGAGGGGGATAATGATACATTTCATATGAATATGGTAAAAGGGTTGTGTCTAGGTGATGAAGAGGCATTTCCATGGTATAAAGGTGATCCAAGATGGAATATGGATTATATGAAAAAGGGTGGGGAAAATTGGTGATATATTGATATAGATGGGAATAAAAAGAAGGGTAAAAGTGAGAAGCAAAGACAGAAAGCATATTCACCCCCCCCCCCGCGCCATATAATGCCCCTCACCTACCTTTGCCATCATATAACAGACTATATCCTAGCCTCCCATCCCCTAGTGACATAGATCTAGAGACTATTGCTATTGCCTCTGCTCAGGTACCCCAGGAATGGACCTTGCCAGGACCTTCTGTAACTCCCCGATACCAGGTCACTAAACCCCCAATTATGCCCAAACCCCTGATTAAGGTTGAACCAGTAACACCTTCCTACCCCCCTACAATAACCCCACAATATAAAAGAGGGAATGAAGAAGTAGAGGAGGAGGCAGCTGTACCAGAAGCTAGTATGCCATTTCTTACTGTGGGAGACCAATTAATTATTAAACCTTTGTCCCCGGGTGAATTAAGGGAAATTATCAAGGGAGCCCCAAACCCCCGTCAACATCCATCAGCTTGTATTATGTATTTAAAAAGAATGTTACAAGGACAAAACATGACACAGACAGATATAAGAATTATTATTGATGCACTTCTAGACTATGACCCTGAATCAGGTTGGGAGTGGGGTAATGTAAAGAGTATTAGTAAATTGAGTCGAGATCCAACAATTAACTATGCCCTAAACACATGAGGGACTTGATGAAATGTGGACAGAATTAAGTATAGAAATGCATAGAATATGGAAGGATAAACAAAGTATGTCAATTGCACTAGCGTGCAAACAGAATACAAAGGAAACAGTAGTAGAATTTGTTAAGCGTTTTTATAAATGCTGGAAGGAAGAGGCTGGAATGGAATCAGGAGATGCAATGGGCTCTCTGAAGGTCCAGACTTGCATTAGTAATATGCAACCTCAGCTTTACTTGTTGGTGAAACAACTTGTCTCTGATTGGCCAGAGTTCACTCCAGCAGAATTCTTGAAAAGAATTCATGAAAAAGAAGGGGCAGGTTGTTTTGACATCAGGAAATTAGAGGGAAAAAACGCTGCTTTTTATCAAAAGCAGAGTTTACAACATTGTGATCCATTCCAGGCCAGGGAAAGGGATAATACAGGGAGTAATAGAATGTATGTGAGAGGTAGAGGGAGAGCTAGAGGAAGAGCTAGAGGGAATTATACTTCAAACAGAACACATTGTTTTAACTGTGGGGAACAGGGACATTGGAAAAATGAATGCCCAAAACCCCCTAATAATTCTGGCCCCCCTTACAATCCCCGACAGTATAACAGACAGCCTTACATAGCCCCTGCACCTATGGAGGCACCCAAACACAACATACAATGGCCATAGGGGTGCCTAGAAGGTAGCACTCCAATTTTTCCAGTGGTGTCAACAAGTTATCATGAGCAACCGTACTTAGTCCTAGAAGTAGAGGGAGAACCCCTACCATTTCTAGTAGACACAGGAGCTACATGCTCTGCCTTATGCTCAGATATGTATGATGGCATTACTGGAAAATCTGAACCTTCTTTAGGGATTAATGGAGTGCTGACTCAGACTCGCATCACACCGCCACTTGAAGTTAGGGTACCCTGTACTGGCCAACAACTTTTGCACCCATTTCGTATTATAACTGGGTGTCCCCTTAACCTTTTGGGTCGTGATCTTATGGGTCCCCTTGGTTTGAAAGTAGCTGTCACTAGACAGGGTGGGTTAGACGTGAGTCTAGGGTCCACTAACCTGTGTTTTTTTAATGACATATTGACAGATGTCCCATCCTCTGTATGGGCATCTTCAAAACTTGACGTTGGTTTAGTTCAGTGTACCCCATATAAAGCCAGATTAAAACCTAAAACTACTCCAGTGTTTATTAAACAATATCCATTGTCTAGAGAAAAGAAAGAAGGGATAAGACCCATGATAGAGGAATTCCTTAAACAAGGAATCCTCCGTCCAGTAGTTTCTCCCTATAATACCCCCATAAATCGGATCCCAAAGAAAGACAATGAATATAGGTTAGTACAAGACCTAAGGGCAATTAATTAAATAGTAATCCCAATTGCCCCAATAGTCCAAGATGTTACAACCTTACTCACAGCCATTCCACATGATGCCTGTATATTTACAGTCATTGATTTAGCTAACGCATTTTTTTAAGTCCGATTGGACCCTGAGACACAGCTACTTATGGCTTTTTATTATGATGGGCGTCAGCTTACCTGGACACACCTCCCTTAAGGCTATGTGGCCTCACCTGCGGTCTACTCGCTGGTGCTCCAACGTATTTTGCGGTCATGGACTCCCAGCCAAGGTTCCGTCCTCCTTTAGTACGTCGATGACCTACTGTTGTGTAGTCCTAACCAGGAGGCTAATACAGTAGATACAATAAGTCTGTTAAAACACCTTGCTGCTGAAGGTCATAAAATAGCAAAACATAAGCTACAAGTAGGAGTGACAAAAGTGGATTACCTTGGTTTTGTGCTTTCCCAAGGCCACCGGTCCATTAGTCCCAAATGAATCCAAGCGATTCAACAGATCCCAAAGCCAGTTACTAGAAAGGACATGCTCACCTTTCTAGGTATGATTAATTATTGCAGACAATGGATTCCTGAGTGCTCCCATCATGATTCCATTCTAAGGCAAGCCACAAAAGGGGATAGCCCTGAACATATACAATGGACCACAGACATGACTAAATCCTACATAGCTCTGAAGACTAGCATTATTAGTGCCCCTGCTTTAGGACTACCTGATTATTGTAAACCATTTCACTTGTATGCGAGGGACAATTGTAAAACCATGACTGCTGTCTATGCCCAAGAGCATGGTGGAGGCAATATGCGTCCCGTAGCTTTCTTTTCCAAAGTAGTTCCAATACCGGTACAAGGGATGCCGGCGTGTCTCCGAGCATTGGCGGCTTGCGCCATGGCTGTAGAGATGGTTGAAACAATCACATTAGGCCATCCAATAGTACTACACAGTAGTCACCAAGTTTTACATCTTGTAAAAAATGTCACTACCCAACACATGACTTCTCAACGACTTTCTGGTTATGAATGTATATTACTGAATAATACAAATCTGACTATTAAATATAGTAGTGTATCCTCAGGGCCAACTCAAATACTTAGTGCCTTACTTACAGGATCACCAGACTTTCCAACAGATCATGATTGTATAGAGGTAATACACCACATTACCACACCAAGACCTGACTTGATGGATAAACCTTTTGACCATGCTGATAATGTGTTTGTTGATGGTTCTTGTTCCCGACCTAGTGATGGTATTTATAAGACAGGCTATGCCGTTGTGCAACTACCAGACATTGTTCTAGATGCAGGCCCCATTCCTTATCCTTCTGCACAAGCTGCAGAATTAATAGCACTTACAAAAGCATGTAAATTGTTTGAAAATAAATCTGTTAACATTTACACTGACTCTCGCTATGCTTTTGGGGTTGTGCACGATTTTGGTATGAAATGGAAACGTGGTTTTGTTTCAGCAGATGGCAAGACCATCTCTCATACAGACCTGATTAATGACCTTTTAGAGGCCATACAACTCCCAAAGGACATAGCGATCATACATTGCCGTGCACATACATACAAGTCTGACCCTATTTCCTTGGGTAATGCGCTTGCAGATAAAATTGCTAAAGAGGCTGCTTATGTTTCTCATACACCCGGATCCACCATCCGTATGTATGCTGTTTTAGCCCCACCTTCATGTCCTACAGACCATATGCTTCTTGAACTCCAGGGACATGCCACTCCTAGTGACATATCTTTCTGGACTACTAATGGGTTAACTTTAGATGAGAATGGTTTGTTTTCTAAAGAGGGGAAGGTGGGCATACCAGAAAGCAGTGCACCACTCTTTATAGCACAAGCCCATGGTGTTGGACACCTAGGTATAAAACCAACAACTAACTTGTTGAAGCAATCTTTCTACATTAGAGGTATAGGTGATCATTGCAAGGCATATATTAATAGATGTGTATATTGCTTACAGACCAATGCAACCATTCCCAATAAAGCCCAGCATGACCACTTACCCCCACCTACAGCCCCATTCACACATCTACAAATTGATTTTACACATATTCCAAAAACTGGCACTAAACAATTATATCTGCTTGTAATAGTTGACCAATTTTCTAAGTGGCCAGAAGCTTTTGTTATCCAGAGGGAAGATGCAAAAACAGTCGCTAAAATTTTAGCCACTGAAATAATTCCCAGATTTGGTTGTCCGCTTCAGATTAATTCTGATAACGGTCCAGCGTTCATTAGTAAAATCACACATGAGTTAGTAGAATGGTTACAGATTAATTGGAACTTTCACATTCCCTACCATCCTCAAAGCTCAGGGATTGTAGAAAGAATGAATCGCAATATCAAGGAAAAACTTTTAAAGGCAACAGCAGGTACATGGGTTAAATGGCAAAACTATTTACCTGCGATTTTAGCAGAAATCAGAATGACCCCAAATAGGACAACCAGGTTGTCTCCATTTGAGGTCCTAATGGGTAGACCATTCCCGACTCCATGGGTAAAAGGCCCACTTATCATTAAAAATGGTGATTTAGATTGTATTAAGGAACAATATGTAAAACAATTGATTGATAAATTGAATGGCATCTATGGTGATGTGTCTTCCCGTTTACCTCTTCCCTCACAGGAACCAACCCATCCTTTCAAGCCTGGAGATCTGGTCTGCATTCGCCAGCTGAATAAAGCAAAGAAAGGAGGTTTCCCGTTCAGCAAGCCAGTCACTGTGATCGCTGTAACCAGGACTGCCGTACTGACTGACGACAAGGACATCTGGATACACGCTTCACGAGTGAAACTCTGTCCAAAGAGAGGAGAAGCGGGTGACAAGCTATCGGTCACCCTTCACAAAGGAGAAGTGGGTGATAAGGTATCGATCACTCCTCACAAAGACCAGGATGACGATCTCAATCATGGATCCAAGACATTCCTGCAAGATCTTCCTTTTCCTAATGGGGATATTGATCTTTGTGTATATCCCAATAGTATTAATAACGGCATGTTATTACTCACCTGAAGATGCTGAACACTTTACACTTATTTGTTTACTATTATTAACATTGTTTAACTGTTACATGTCTTGTACTTTACGAAAGAAAATATCAGGTATGATACAAGATGCAGAAAAAGTTCAACTGCAAAATTTAATTAGAGGTAGACCCAGATAGTTTATATTATAGGAACATTACAGGTTATGTGATCACGATGTGATCAAAGAGGGGAATGATGGGTATATATGTGTGTATGTATGTGTATGTGTCATGATTCTGTCCGTTCATTGCCGTGTCGCCGCGGCTCCCGGATCTTCTCTGAGTGAATGACGTCACGTTGCTTAGCAACGTGACGCTTCCTCCGACACACCCCTCTGATGACGTTGCCGCTCCTGCCTTTAAACCACGGCGGGAGATCTTACTCGGGGCCCGTTTGTTTGTTCCCTTTGGAGTTTGTGAGTACCATATCAAATTCTGTTTTCTTGTGTACCGACTTCTGCCTGCCTGACCTTGCCTTTTGCCTTAACCTCTTACTGATATTTGGATACCGACTTCTGCCTGCCTGACCTTGCTTTTTGCCTTATTCTACTATTGTTGTTTGGATGCCGACTTCTGCCTGCCTGACCTTGCTTTTGCCTTAATCCACAATCTTTTCTTTGATAAATAAAACCTGCTTAAAGGGACATTTACTTTTACAAGCTGCAAAAGAGAACTTTGCCTTTCTGTTTGTTATAAACCTGCTTAAAGGGACATTTACTTTTACAAGCTGCAAAAGAGAACTTTGCCTTTCTGTTTATTATAAACCTGCTTAAAGGGACATTTACTTTTACAAGCTGCAAAAGAGAACTTTGCCTTTCTGTTTGTTATATCCTGCTTAAAGGGACATTTACTTTTACAAGCTGCAAAAGAGAACTTTGCCTTTGTTTTACAAGCCTGCTAAAGAGGACCTTTTTTCAAAGCTGCAAATAAGAGCATTTCCTTTATATTCTTTGACCTGCTTAAAGGGACGTTTTTTCCTTTTGTGGCTTCCCTGCATACTGGAACAATAATTATTTTTGTTATCTTTCTCATCTGTTTCCTGAGTGGGTCACGTCCTGGATATTTCTCAGTGTGCTAGCGTGTGTTTTCTATTCACGCTAGCAGTTGGGTTGCATCCCGGACTGATTCCAAAGCGGCTGACATTACAAACGGGCCATAAAAATGGACCCCACTGAATTATCCATGGCCGTGGCTCACCAGGGACAGCTATTGGGATCTCATGCCACTCACTTGCAGTCTCTGGACACTAAACTTGATCAAATAACTGCTCTATTACAAAATTTGGTTGCTACTGCACCTCCCAATCCTAATCCCAATCCTAATCCTATTGAGGCATTACCTCCTTCGATTCCTAACAATCAGTCTCAGGTACAACTAAGTCCCAGGATACCTCTTCCGGATAAATATGATGGGAATCCTGAAGAATGTAGAGGCTTTCTGAATCAATGCCGTCTTCATTTCCGGAATAGCCCTACTCTTTTTGCTACTCCCTCTTCTAGAATCACATTTCTTATTTCCTTAATGAAAGGAAAAGCCTTGGCTTGGGTATCACCTTTGCTAGAAAAGAATGATCCTATACTTTTGGATGTTGATACATTTCTATCTATGTTTTCAAATGTATTCGATAAACCTGGAAGGTCATCCGCTGCTGAAGCCACTCTCCTGGATTTACGTCAAGGTAATCAACCAGTTTCTCAATACGCTATTGAGTTCCGCACCCTTGCCTCTGAAACCACTTGGAATCAGGGAGCACTCAGAGCCGCTTTTCGTAAAGGACTTTCTGAGCGTCTCAAAGATGAATTGGTGTATCGTGAACTTCCAGAGTCCTTAGAAGCCTTAATAAATCTTTGTATCAGTCTCGACGCCAGGTTTCGTGAACGCCAACAAGAAAAGGATAGAACACAGAGGTCTTCAACTCGAACTCCTTTTCGTTTGGCTCCTCATTTTTCTAATCCAGTCACTCCTGCCTCTCCTACTACTGAAGTGGGAAGTATAAAATTAACTGAGACTGAACGCTTGAGAAGACGGACTCTTGGCTTATGTCTGTACTGTGGCCTTAAAGGGCATGTATTAAGGGATTGTCCTACTAGGCCAGTAAAAGCCAGGGCTTAACTCTAGTCCAGGGAACTGAGTTAAGCCAAAACAGTTGCCATTCCCTATACAAGAAACTTTTTGTTCCAGTAACCCTTCAAATTGGACATAAGAAGATTCATACCCAAGCTCTAATCGATTCTGGTGCTGGAGGAGTGTTCATTGACTCTACATTCGTCTCTACTCACTCTATACCCTTACTAAAGAAAGAGTATTCAATTTCAGTCTCTACGGTCAGTGGAGATCCTTTGGGTTCTGGATATATTCAGTTTGCTACTCAACCTTTACTTCTCACCGTAGGAATACTTCATTCCGAGACAATTTGTTTTGATGTCATTCCCACTCCTCAATTTCCCATTATCTTGGGATTACCCTGGCTCCAAATTCACAATCCTATTTTTTCTTGGACTTTCGGTGAACTCACTTCCTGGGGATCTACATGCCAGACTAAATGTCTTCAAAAGATTACCAAGTTACCACTCACTATTGCTCTCACAGTCGAAACTCCGGACTCCCTACCTATGCCTTATCATGACTTTGTGGATGTTTTCTCCAAAAAAGAAGCTGAACGTCTTCCTCCTCACCGCCCTTTTGATTGCCCCATTGATCTCCTTCCCGGGGCTACCTATCCTCGAGACAAGACATATCCACTTTCTAAACCTGAAAACATGGCTTTGGAAGAATATATTAAAGACAATCTGGCTAGAGGATTTATTCGACCCTCCTCTTCCCCTGTAGGGGCTGGTTTCTTTTTTGTAGGAAAAAAGGATGGTGGATTAAGACCCTGTATTGATTACCGAGGATTAAATCAGATTACCATCAAGAACAGTTATCCTCTACCCCTTATTCCTGAACTTTTTACTTATCTTCAGGGAGCCACCATATTCACCAAACTCGATCTACGTGGTGCATACAATCTGATCCGTATACGCAAAGGAGATGAGTGGAAGACTGCCTTTAACACTCGATTTGGGCATTACGAATATTTGGTCATGCCCTTCGGGCTATGCAATGCTCCGGCGGTTTTCCAACATTTTGTAAACGAGATCTTTCGTGATTTTTTGAATATCTTTGTCATTATATACCTTGACGACATCTTAATTTTTTCTCAGAACCACCAAGATCATGTGCACCACGTCAAGAAAGTACTTCAACGTTTAAGAGAATTCCATCTGTTTGCTAAACTGGAGAAATGTTCTTTCCATCAAAAATCCATACCCTTTCTGGGTTATGTAATATCGGCATCTGGATTTGAAATGGATCCTACTAAACTTTCTGCCATCTTGGATTGGCCTAGACCTGATTCTTTGAAGGCTTTACAACGTTTTCTGGGCTTCGCCAACTACTACAGGAAGTTCATCAAGGATTTTGCTACTATTACTTCTCCTCTTACTTCTCTCACTAGAAAAGGACAAAACTGTAAAAAATGGCCTCCTGAGGCTATAGAAGCTTTTGAGTCTCTCAAAGAAGCTTTTTCCTCAGCACCTATTCTCCGTCATCCAAATCCTGATTTTCAGTTTATCCTGGAAGTTGATGCTTCCTCTGTTGCTGCTGGAGCTGTTCTGTCTCAACGAATACCGGAGACTGGAAAGATTCATCCTGTTGCTTTCTTCTCTAAAAAATTCACTCCTTCTGAATTTAACTATGACGTAGGGAATAAAGAGTTGCTTGCCATCAAAATGGCATTGGATGAATGGAGGCATTGGCTGGAAGGTACTTCTTTGCCATTTACCATACTCACTGATCATAAGAACCTTCTTTATCTCCAAACAGCCAAACGATTGAATTCCAGGCAAGCACGGTGGTCATTATTCTTCTCCCGGTTTCACTATAATTTGTCTTTCATACCTGGTTCAAAAAATATTAAAGCAGACGCCCTTTCCAGACAATTTCAAGATACCCCAGTTCCTGAGTCTGGTACCATTCTCCAACCTCATGAAGTCATAGCCCAGTTAACAACTTCCTGGTTACAAGATTTACAGTCTGCTCAAAGGAATCTTCCTTTGTCCTGTAAACCTCCCGATGGTTTACTCTTTGTTCCTGAACGCCTTCGTTCCAAGATTTTATTTTGGGCTCATGATAGTCCCCTTTCTGGACATCCTGGCATCAGTATTACCACTCGAAATCTCAAACAGCATGTCTGGTGGCCTACTCTCTCTCAAGATGTGAAAGATTACGTCTCAGTATGCACACAATGTGCCATGAACAAAACTCCACGCCAACTTCCTTCAGGATTGCTCCAACCATTGCCCATACCTCATCAGCCTTGGACTCATGTATCCATGGACTTCATTACCGACCTTCCCTTGTCAGCTGGAAACAATACTATTTGGGTGGTGGTCGACAGGTTCACTAAGACTGCCCATTTTGTACCCTTACCAGGATTACATCTGCCAAAAGACTCTCTGAACTTTTTATTTCACATATTGTAAGAATCCATGGATTTCCTCTAGATATTGTTTCAGATAGAGGGGTACAGTTTGTTTCTCGATTTTGGAGGTCACTTTGTAAACATTTTGGAACTACTATATCTCTCTCTACTTCTCACCACCCACAATCTAATGGCCAGACTGAAAGGGTAAACCAGTGTCTTGAAACATATCTTAGACATTATGTGGATCATTATCACTCTAACTGGACTTCTTACCTTCCTTTGGCTGAATTGGCTCATAATGCCCGGTACAATTCCTCCCTTCAGACTTCTCCTTTTCATGCAGCTTACGGATATCAGCCCAGAACATTTCCTTTGCATACTTCTTCCACAGTGAATCCTGCTTCTGATCTTACAGCCCGAAGATTAACTCGACATTGGCGGAAAATACATCGTATTCTTTCTGTAGCTTCTAGACGTTACAAGTTCTTTTCAGACCTTCGACGGAAGAAGGCTCCCAAGTATCGCCCTGTGATAAAGTTTGGATTTCCTCTCGTTTTCTTCGCCTGAAACAACCTTCTAACAAATTGGGACCACGATACGTGGGTCCTTTCCGAATACTGGGTCAGGTGTGTTCCACTGATTATCGGGTGGCTTTACCCAAGACTCTCAAAGTCCATCCGGTATTCCATGTTTCTCTTTTGAAACCTGTGATGACTAACAGGTATTCTAAGCCTTTTTCTAAACCTCCACCTCTATTTGTGCATGGACACCCTGAGTTTGAGATCAGCCATATTCTGGATTCCAAGCTGCGTGGCAAGAAATTGTATTATCTCATTCATTGGAAGGGTTATCCAGTCACGGAACGTTCTTGGGAACCGGCTCATCAAGTAAATGCTACTTTGATCAAGGCCTTCCACAAGACCCATCCTGATAGGCCTGGTCCTGTCCCCCGGAGGGGTCCTTGAGGAGGGGGGTGCTGTCATGATTCTGTCCGTTCATTGCCGTGTCGCCGCGGCTCCCGGATCTTCTCTGAGTGAATGACGTCACGTTGCTTAGCAACGTGACGCTTCCTCCGACACACCCCTCTGATGACGTTGCCGCTCCTGCCTTTAAACTACGGCGGGAGATCTTACTCGGGGCCCGTTTGTTTGTTCCCTTTGGAGTTTGTGAGTACCATATCAAATTCTGTTTTCTTGTGTACCAACTTCTGCCTGCCTGACCTTGCCTTTTGCCTTAACCTCTTACTGATATTTGGATACCGACTTCTGCCTGCCTGACCTTGCTTTTTGCCTTATTCTACTATTGTTGTTTGGATGCCGACTTCTGCCTGCCTGACCTTGCTTTTGCCTTAATCCACAATCTTTTCTTTGATAAATAAAACCTGCTTAAAGGGACATTTACTTTTACAAGCTGCAAAAGAGAACTTTGCCTTTCTGTTTGTTATAAACCTGCTTAAAGGGACATTTACTTTTACAAGCTGCAAAAGAGAACTTCGCCTTTCTGTTTATTATAAACCTGCTTAAAGGGACATTTACTTTTACAAGCTGCAAAAGAGAACTTTGCCTTTCTGTTTGTTATATCCTGCTTAAAGGGACATTTACTTTTACAAGCTGCAAAAGAGAACTTTGCCTTTGTTTTACAAGCCTGCTAAAGAGGACCTTTTTTCAAAGCTGCAAATAAGAGCATTTCCTTTATATTCTTTGACCTGCTTAAAGGGACGTTTTTTCCTTTTGTGGCTTCCCTGCATACTGGAACAATAATTATTTTTGTTATCTTTCTCATCTGTTTCCTGAGTGGGTCACGTCCTGGATATTTCTCAGTGTGCTAGCGTGTGTTTTCTATTCACGCTAGCAGTTGGGTTGCATCCCGGACTGATTCCAAAGCGGCTGACAGTATGTGTATATATATATATATGTGTATATGTGTATATATGTGTATATATATATATTATATATATTATGTTATATGGGTAATTTGAATCTCACATATTAAGCATATTGAGGGTAACTTTAAATCTTGTATCAAATGTTTATAATGCAGCATTCCACAAGTTTCTTTTTGTATAAGTTGTAACATATGGTTCTAATATTAGATCCTCTCTACAAATGGTTATATGGGCATATTCTGTTATGTGCTATAACAACATTCTTATTTCCTGTGGGCCCCTTATGCAGATGTGAAGTTAACTACATTTTTTATATATTTCCTGTGACCTCATGTATGACGTATACATCACTATAAATTCTTTGTGTGTTCTTCAAATAAAGGGGACTTTTGTGAAAACACTCAGTTGCATGTGTGTGTGATTTCAGTGGTCACCCCAGGGTCCTGAAGAAAACGTGTGCCGCACCCTTATCAGCCAGAGCAGAGCTAAGGAACAAAAGAAGTAACCCTACAGCTGTCAGGCAGGCAACTGCAATTCAATGGCACTAGGAGACTGATGATTCACAGTCAAAAAAGTTATGATTTAAAATATTTTCAATACTGTTACAACAAATATGATTGGTGGCACTAGTTGGCTAGTGGGCCTGGCACACACGCTGGCAGGCAGGAAACTGCAATTCAATGGCACTAGCAGACTGATGATTCACAGTCTAAGAATTTTTTATTTTAAATATTTACAATACTGTTAGAACTAATATGATTGGTGTAACTAGTTGGCAAGTGGGCCTGGCACACACTCTGGCAGGCAGACAACTGCAATTCAATGGCACTAGGAGACTGATGATTCACAGTCAAAAAAGTTATGATTTAAAATATTTTCAATACTGTTACAACAAATATGATTGGTGGCACTAGTTGGCTAGTGGGCCTGGCACACACGCTGGCAGGCAGGCAACTGCAATTCAATGGCACTTGCAGACTGATGATTCACAGGCAAAAAAATATTTATTTTAAATATTTACAATACTGTTATAACAAATATGATTGGTGGCAATAGTTGGCAGCAAGTGGGCCTGGCACACACGCTGGCAGGCAGGCAACTGCAATTCAATGGCACTAGCAGACTGATGATTCACAGGCAAAAAAATATTTATTTTAAATATTTACAATACTGTTATAACAAATATGATTGGTGGCAATAGTTGGCAGCAAGTGGGCCTGGCACACACGCTGGCAGGCAGGCAACTGCAATTTAATTGCACTAGCAGGCTGATGATTCACAGTCAAAAAAGATTTTATTTTAAATATTTACACTACTGTTATAACAAATATGATTTGTGGCACTAGTTGGAAAGTGGGCCTGGCACACACGCTGGCAGACAGGCAACTGCAATTAAATAACAAAAGCAGACTGATGTGACAGTTTGTTTTTAAAAAGTTACAAAAATGTAACAGATAGGAGTAATGGCACTCAGGATAGAACTAGGCACAGTATGTGCTGGCAGCCTGACACACAGGCTGGCACTAGTGGTGGCAGGCTGGCTGGCCTGTAAACTAAAATTAAATAACACTAGAAGACTGATGTAAAAGTTTTTTTTTTACAAAATTTAAAATAATGTTACACCAGATAGGAGTGGTGGACTGGCACTGAGGATGAAAGTAGGCACAGTATATGCTGGCAGCCTGACACACAGGCTGGCACTAATGGCAGCCAGGCTGACCTGGCAACTAAAATTAAATAACACTAGAAGAGGACTGATGTAAAGAATTTTTTTTTTAAAAAAATTACACTAATGTTGTTACACCAGATATAAGTGGTGGAAAAAAGAGCTATTAATCACACTATATGATGTGGGCCAGAAACACACAGGCCTGATGGAAAATGAAATTAGATTACACTAGCAAAATGATTTAAAATTTTATTTTTAAAATTTAAAATAATGTTAAGCAGATATGAGTCGTGGCTGCTAGGGCAGCAATTAACCACAGTATGCTGAGTAAGCCAGAAACACACACGCCTGATAGAAAATGAAATAGATTACACTAGCAAAATGATTTAAACGTTTTTTTTAAAAAATTTAAAATAATGTTAAGCAGATATGAGTCGTGGTTGCTAGGTAGGGCAGCAATTAACCACAGTATGCTTGCTGTGTAAGTCAGAAACACACAGGACTGATAGAAAATGAAATTAGATTACACTAGCAAAATGATTTAAAAGTTTTTATTTTAAATTTAAAATAATGTTAAGCAGATATGAGTGGTGGCTGGCTGCTAGGTAGGGCAGCAATTAACCACAGTATGCTCTGTAAGTCAGAAACACACAGGCCTGATAGAAAATAAAATTAGATTACACTAGCAAAATGATTTAAAGGTTTTTTTTTTTAATTTAAAAAAATGTTAAGCAGATATGAGTCGTGGCTGGCTGCTAAGTAGGGCAGCAATTAACCACAGTATGCTCTGTAAGTCAGAAACACACAGGCCTGATAGAAAATGAAATTAGATTACACTAGCAAAATGATTTAAATGTTTTTATTTTAAATTTAAAATAATGTTAAGCAGATATGAGTGGTGGCTGGCTGCTAGGTAGGGCAGCAATTAACCACAGTATGCTCTGTATGTCAGAAACACACAGGCCTGATAGAAAAGGAAATTAGATTACACTAGCAAAATGATTTAAACGTTTTTTTTTAACTTTAAAATAATGTTAAGCAGATATGAGTGGTGGCTGGCTGCTAGGTAGGGCAGCAATTAACCACAGTATGCTCTGTAAGTCAGAAACACACAGGCCTGATAGAAAATGAAATTAGATTACACTAGCAAAATTATTTAAACGTTTTTTTTTTTAAATTTAAAATAATGTTAAGCAGATATGAGTCGTGGCTGCTAGGTAGGGCAGCAATTAACCACAGTATGCTAGCTGTGTAAGTGAGAAACTTTAACTTTAAAATAATGTTAAGCAGATATGAGTGGTAGCTAGCTTCTAGGTAGGGCAGCAATTAACCACAGTATGCTCTGTAAGTCAGAAACACACAGGCCTGATAGAAAATAAAATTAGATTACACTAGCAAAATGATTTAAAGGTTTTTTATTTTAAATTTAAAAAAATGTTAAGCAGCTATGAGTCGTGGCTGCTAGGTAGGGCAGCAATTAACCACAGTATGCTCTGTAAGTCAGAAACACACAGGCCTGATAGAAAATGAAATTAGATTACACTAGCCAAATGATTTAAAAGTTTTTTTTTTACTTTAAAATAATGTTAAGCAGATATGAGTGGTGGCTGGCTGCTGCTAGGACAGCAATTAACCACAGTATGCTGAGTAAGCCATAAACACACAGGCCTGATAGAAAATGAAATTAGATTATACTAGCAAAATGATTTAAAGGTTTTTTTTGAAAAATTTTAAATAATGTTAAGCAGATATAAGTCGTGGCTGCTAGGTAGGGCAGCAATTAACCACAGTATGCTTGCTGTGTAAGTCAGAAACACACAGTCCTGATAGAAAATGAAATTAGATTACACTAGCAAAATGATTTAAAAGTTTTTATTTTAAATTTAAAATAATGTTAAGCAGATATGAGTGGTGGCTGGCTGCTAGGTAGGGCAGCAATTAACCACAGTATGCTCTGTAAGTCAGAAACACACAGGCCTGATAGAAAATAAAATTAGATTACACTAGCAAAATGATTTAAAGGTTTTTTTTTATATTTAAAAAAATGTTAAGCAGATATGAGTCGTGGCTGCTAGGTAGGGCAGCAATTAACCACAGTATGCTCTGTAAGTCAGAAACACTAGCAAAATGATTTAAAAGTTTTTTTTTTTTAATTTGAAAATAATGTTAAGCAGATATGAGTGGTGGCTGGCACAAAGCAATGAACCACAGTATATGCTGTGTGAGCCTGAGAGACACAGATAGAAAAAAATGTGTAAATGCGCATAAACAGCACGGGGATGATTATAAATGTATTAACATACTATGTATGAATTTAAATTAAAACCTTCCTAAATAGCTGTGAGTTATATCTCCAAAATAAATAATAACATACTATGTATGAGTATAATGATTTTGAATGGTTTGAATAAATGTTCTCTATGTTGAATATGAAGCAGAATTCCGCTTTGTCAATCAATACAGACAATCTTGGATGACGTCCCTTAAAGGAGCCTTCATTCGTCGGTAGTCCGTCGGTAAAGAAGGATGTTCCGCGTCGGCGGGATGAAGATTCAAGACCCGACTTGGAAGATGACATCGCCCGGATAGAAGACTTCTTCAGCGCCTCTTGGAAGATGACGTCGCCCGGATCGAAGACTTCTTCAGCGCCGCTTGGAGGATCACTTCATCTGATGGAAGATTTCTTCAGCGCCGCTTGAAGGATCACTTCATCCAATGGAAGATTTCTTCAGCGCCGCTTGGAGGATAACTTCTTCCGCTCCAGATGTCCACTTCGGTTCCATCGCTGCTCGGCTGAGTGAAGACGACTCAAGGTAGGATGATCTTCAGGGATTAGTGTTAGGTTTTTGTAAGGGGGTTTGGGTTATATTAGGGGTATGTGGGTGGTGGGTTTTAATGTTGGGGGGGGTTGTATTTTTCTTTTACAGGCAAAAGAGCAGTTTTCTTTGGGGCATGCCCCACAAATGGCCCTTTTAAGGGCTGGTAAGGTAAAAGAGCTTTGAACTTTTTTAATTTAGAATAGGGTAGGGCATTTTTTTATTTTGGGGGGGTTTGTTATTTTATTAGGGGGCTTAGATTAGGTGTAAGTAGCTTAAAATTGTTGTAATATTTTTAAAATGTTTGTAACTTATTTTTTTTATTTTTTGTAACTTAGCTTTTTTTTTTTTTGTACTTTAGTTAGTTTATGTAATTGTATTTAATTGTAGTTATTTGTAGGTAGTTTATTTAATTTATTTAATGATAGTGCAGTGTTAGGTTTAATTGTAACTTAGGCTAGGATTTATTTTACAGGTAATTTTGTATTTATTTTCGCTAGGTAGTTATTAAATAGTTAATATCTATTTAATAACTATTCTAACTAGCTAAAATAAATACATAGTTACCTGTAAAATAAATATAAATCCTAAAATAGCTACAATGTAATTATTAATTATATTGTAGCTATCTTAGGGTTTATTTTACAGGTAAGTATTTATTTTTAAATAGGAATAATTTATTTAAGTATAGTGTAGTGTTAGGTGTAATTGTAACTTAGGTTAGTTTTTAGTTTACAGGTACATTTCTCTTTATTTTAGCTAGGTAGCTATTAAATAGTTAATAACTATTTAATAGCTATTGTACCTAGTTAAAATAAATTGAAATTTGCCTGTCAAATAAAAATAAATCCTAAGATAGCTACAATATAATTATTATTTATATTGTAGCTATATTAGGGTTTATTTTACAGGTAAGTATTTAGTTTTAAATAGGATTAATTTAGTTAATAAGAGAAATATTATTTAGATTTATTTAATTAATATTTAAGTTAGGGGGGTGTTAGGGTTAGGGTTAGACTTAGGTTTAGAGGTTAATAATTTTATTACAGTTGCGGCGGTGTAGGGGGGGCAGGATAGGGGTTAATAAATTTAATATAGGTTGCGGCGGGGTCAGGGAGCGGCGGTTTAGGGGTTAAACTATTTATTTAGTTGCGGCGAGGTCCGGGATCGGCAGGATAGGGGTTAATAACTTTATTATAGAGGGCAGCGGTATAGGGGGGGCAGGATAGGGGTTAATAGGTATCATGTAGGTGGCGGCGGGGTCAGGGAGCGGCGGTTTAGGGGTTCATACATATATTATAGTTGCGGCGGGGTCAGGGAGCGGCGGTTTAGGGGTTAATACATATATTATAGTTGCGGCGGGGTCAGGGAGCGGCGGTTTAGGGGTTAACATGTTTATTATAGTGGCGGTGGGCTCAGGGAGTGGCGGTTTAGGGGGTAATACATTTATTTAGTTGCGGCGGTGTAGGGGGGGCAGATTATGTTTGTTTAGACTGGGGGTACATGTTAGGGTGTTAGGTGTAGACAGCTCCCATAGGAATCAATGGGATGTCTGGCAGCAGCGAACATGAACTTTCGCTATGGTCAGACTCCCATTGATTCCTATGGGATCCGCCACCTCCAGGGCGGCGGTTTGAAAACCAGGTACGCTGGGCCGGAAAAGTGGCGAGCGTACCTGCTAGTTTTTTGATAACTAGCAAAAGTAGTCAGATTGTGCCGCACTTGTGTGCGGAACATCTGGAGTGACGTAAGAATCGATCTGTGTCGGACTGAGTCCGGCGGATCGAAGCTTACGTCACAAAATTCTACTTTTGCCGGTATCTAGGGCTTGATAACTAAGGCGAATCAGCCTCGCCACAAATACGCTGCAGTATTCCAGCGTATTTGAGGTTGACGGCTTGATAACTACCCCTCATTATCTGCACATTTAAGCTAGGACATGCTACCTATGCGTATTTCGCATAAACAAGACATTTGCTAAAAGAGACAGAAATGGTTAAATTGCATCCTAGAGCTGCACATTTAAGCTAGGACATGCTACATATCTGTTTGGATCTAAAACTAAAGCCGGAAACCCGGCAAAACATGTCAAGGGAGGAGAGGGAGCTAAGGGGAGCTAGAAATTTATTTTAAAAACATGGAGAAAACAAAAAGTTGCAACCGCACTACACAAGTAAATAGGGACTGCTAATTTGTACCCACAATCGGTTTCAACGTGGATACCAGCTGGAGTGCTTATGCAAGAATCAACGATTCAAAAAAGATTAGAGTCAAAAATATAGATTTATGGCTCAAAAAAAGGATGCATATATTTAGCACTTTCTGTTCCCTGTATATGGTATGGAACCAAGAATGGGAAAGAAATGGGGGTGGGGCAGCGTGTAGCTAGGATTAAAATCTAACTTTTATTTCCACACTTAAAAAAGAAATGTCACATACAATTTAAAAACACAAATTCGCATAGAACTTATTGGAATTGGGACTGGACTATAAAAGTGATTAGACACTTCGGGGAGAGTCCACAATTGGAGAAGTATCAGTGTATTGATGCTAAAATACCTGATTGTAATGGTCTATGGATATTACATTTGTATATATTCTCCTGTCTTACTAGCAAATATGTTGCTGTATCAGGCTATACATATATGTGTTGTTACTGTCAATATTTTATTTCTTAAGCGGGATTCAATACCACGCAATTCCCCTGTTAAGGATAAGTACCAAGTAGAGGTGATATTCGATTATATTGAATTGAATTGACAGGAAAATGAAATTTTATTATTGCTCTGTAAATTTGTGATTAATTGCGGTAAGGTATACAGATATACTGATGGTTCTTCTATATATCTTATAGTTGTGATATCAAGAAATAATAATGACTGAGATAAGCTGCAGGAATATCAGCCTGTAGATATTACTCCCTTATTATTTGCATTGAGTACTGTGCATTATCGATTGTACAGTGATGCTGACTTGACAATTGTTATTGTCTTACTTCGAAATGTAAAACAATGTATGTCTTCATTGCAAGAGAGCTTTATTGAATATCTTCTATCATTGATCCCAACAATCCAAAGCGATTGTTGAGAGTTGTATACACTTAATGCTTATGTGGGTGTTTTTTTACTCTAAATGCTTTAGATAATAATGAGAGCGGTACCCTTATTTCTGGGGCACTGCACATATTACAAATGCTTTAATTTCCTTCCTCTTAATATTTTTGAGTACGTGGCATGGATATATTAGTGCCCCTGGAAGAACAGATCACAATATACAAAGTAATGATTGATGTAATTCACTGTGTTAAAGTTTTTCACTGCTGTGTATAAATATTGTCTGTATTTTCTGTCACACTCGGTATTAATCCATAAACGATTTGAATTGGATCAATGATGTAAAATCTTTGGTTGGAATACTACTATGTAACAAACAAAGTTTATTGTTTAAATCATTAATACAGACACTTGGTAGAGATGGTTGGAGATTATATTGGTTGATACATATAAACGTAATCTCGATATATCAAAGTAATATGTGTAACTTAGTTATAGTTCTGCTGCTATTTGAGCGTGTCTTTTTATTCCGTATAGGTATTTGCTGAATACTAGGATTACAGTCTGCAATCAAGTTAGATATTGGTTCCGCTTTTTGTAAAATCAAATAGATATTAGGGTGGTTATTGTTTTCCCCTTTAATAAGTATCTTAACTTCAAATTCGGTACAGTTTGTGTGACTCGGTTTGTGATATATGTCAGTATCTTTCTTGATTTTTTACAATAAACTTAACTTTCTGTATTGTTTCTTATGTTAATATGGTTTGTATGTATATTTGATAAGTTCGACGATATATATTATCTTTCAGTAAAGTATTTATTCAATATACTTCTATTC
The DNA here is from genome assembly GCF_027579735.1 of Bombina bombina. Classification (NCBI taxonomy): domain Eukaryota; kingdom Metazoa; phylum Chordata; class Amphibia; order Anura; family Bombinatoridae; genus Bombina; species Bombina bombina. The sequence continues at coordinate 511,458,976 of NC_069501.1, read as the reverse complement.
TTGGATATTACTGCTGGCTATGTTATAGCGTAACGGTCTTATATACCTTGATTTAAATAGCTTACTTGAATGATCTTGCTCGTGTTGTGCTTAACTTATGTTCTCTGGAACTGTTGGTAGATATAATACCATAGAGACCATATAAGTCTAGGTCTCTGTTTATTAAATATAACGTCTGAGCTGAATTAAAGTTAGCTTTTGTTCTTGAACGGTACTAATTAAGAACTGATATATTCTAAAGTAGCAGTCTTGTATACTTTGGTATTATTCACTTGTATCAAATATACTACAGTGTAATTTCATCAAATAGTAGTGATACTTCTGTTGCAGTGATTACTTTGTTGTGCATTAGCAACACAATAATATGGTGTGCTAAAAGTTAGCTTTTGTTCTTGAACGGTACTAATTAAGAACTGGTATATTCTAACGTAGCAGTCTTGTATACTTTGGTATTATTCACTTGTATCAAATATACTACAGTGTAATTTCATCAAATAGTAGTGATACTTCTGTTGCAGTGATTACTTTGTTAGGTTCAGAGCCTCTATCTAAAGATAGAGGCTCTGAACCTAACAAAGTAATCGCTGCAACAGAAGTATAACTACTATTTGATGAAATTACACTGTAGTATATTTTTTTTTTTTTTTTTTTTTAAATAAGTTTTTTATTGAGGTTATTGGCAAAACAACATCAAATAAACATGTTACATAAACATTCAGAAACATTCTTTCAAACCATGACAATATTTTGGAATTCAAAACTGTTCTATGGCCACATATAGGGAAATACTGTTCATGAGAAAACCCAAAGTAATCTCTCTATATTTATATGTAACAGGCAAAACTGAAACCTCATTTTCTGCTGTATAGTATTTTCCTCTCTTAATAAAATAAGCCACCTTTGGGCTCCTGTCTTCTAAAATGATGTCTAGAGGAAATAGGATGGTAAGACTAGTCTCTTTTGGATATATGTCTAATTAGGATAAGAATTTTTTTTTAACTGAGTTAAAGAAGATAGTTAGGGTGCGAAACATTGAGGGTTATTATGGAGTAGAGACATATGGTGCTAATGAGAAAAAACTATGAAGAAGATGCGGCATAGGAAAGATAAGCCGCGTAGGTAGCCCTCCTGTAAAAGGAGGTTCTTTATGGTGGTGGGGGGGAGGAGGTGGTAATGATAGTAAGATGTAAGGAATAAATAACAGACGGACTTAGAGGATTGTTGTGAATAAAAAGGAGGGTAGGTGAACACATATAATAGACAGCAAGTGCTTAAGGTATTGAGTAGGCTGGCTACAGTATTGCAGGGTAGTACATACATGTGTGTATCTGTTAAAGCATATAAACTACTAGAGTCATATCAAAATTACAATTCACATCAAGTGCCATGCAGGACCAGCCCGCATAGGCATACATGCGAAATGCATAAATAAAAGGCTGCATGTAGCGATATGTAAGTTCTAATGAGGGGTATAAGTTTGAAGCCATCTGAGAGGATAGAGATATTTAATGGGGAGCGCTAGCGTCTCTCATCTAATGGTTTGGACTACTTTACTTAGGAAGGAACTAACTTAAAGTGTAATGCACATAGCTATGCAAAGTTGTCCCCACATCAACATGGAATCTGAAATTAAAGTTGAGACAGGGACAAATTGCCCAATCTATGTGACCCAGGCAGTAACAATGAAGCTGTAGCATTATAGGGGAGACAGTAAAACACAACAATTGGGCCTTACAAAACAACTGTAAGGTGGGGCATAACACATGTTAGGACGCAGCCTCGGCCGCTGGCTACGTCTGTACTGTATTGAAAGAAATAATCCCACTATACAGTTGCACTAATGTGGTGTGAAGAAAAGACATTACAAGTATTCTATATGTCCCCATTCACAATTCTGCTAGGTTAGGAAGTATGTACAACAGCAGGGCCCATCTAGTAAAACATATAGCATCTCTGAAAACCTCAGTACAGTAACAACATGAGGGATGCACTGAGAAAACACACGTTGCATACAGGCATCATATTTAAAACAAACATAGCTCTATGCAGGTATGCCAATATAAATCTGCATTGATGCACTAAACCTATAGGTGAGTGACAGTGTGGTGAGACAAATGTTTACTTTAGAGACATTAAAATGGTAATATTAGCTTATAAGTAAATAAACAACCGATATATTGTGGGGGTCAGTGTGAAACATAGAGTTAGGTAGTATCAGTAAGCCCTTCGGAACAATGTGCCTGTAAATGGCATGAATCTTATCAGAAGCGTACAATAAGTAATATTCAATAGCTAATTTCTGTTGCTGAAATCAAATCTACTCAAACATTGCAGAACAATATCACAGGAGTAGGCTAAATGTCAGGCTTTAAATGGTCCAGGTCACCACTGGGATCCCAGCCTCCCAAAAGGGGAAAAAGTACACAGAATGTTATATGAGGCTGCAGTGGAGCTGTCCCTTTGCTCTCCATTCATTTATTAAAATCTAACCTACTCCAGTTTGCAGTTTAGGCTTCAATGATCCAGGACTAATATATCTTACTGTTTCAGGGGAAAATGCTGTGTAGTAGCTCCAAGGGCCGAGGGAGAGTAGGAGTAGCTGGGCTGAATTAAAGATGGAGTCGAATGCAAGTACTTTAGCCTCCCCGATCACCGGGTGGGAAGAGGGAGTCCCCGATAGTAACACAAGGGATGTCTCCAGCTTCACGGTGAGGGAGCTATGCTGGAAAAGCAGGGTCTTAGAGCATATAATAGGGATCTCATCTCCTCCACTCTGCATTATCAACCCTTCCATGCAAACTGCCTTAAGGGAGCTTTGATGGGGTGTCTCACTAGTTAGCGGCATAGGCAGTGATCTCACCCAGGGCCATCCAATAATACGCTGAAGTGACTCAGCTCGTTGCAAGACAAATGTCTCAGGGACCTTGGTCTGACCGTCCTGATCATTTTGCACAGCTGTTTTCCCTGCAGCGCAAGGCAGTGGTGGACGTGCTGCTTGAGGCTCCAAAGATGGCGACAGCCGCGTGTAATGTATTCCTGTTGCGCACTTCACTACACCTCTTGGTGGGATGGTCGGAGTAACAGTGTGAGCGATGGGGGGCTGAAGAGGTACGATCCCCTCAACCACAAAAGTTCCAACATAGCGGCCCAGCAGCTCCTTCATTTGCACGATGATGAGCTCGGCCATATTTTCCTCCATCCAGGCTGCTTGCGGTGGGTAGAAAGCAGGGACCGCAAGAGTAAATAATACTGCCAAAGTAGCAGAAAGACACCTCTCCAGCTGATTCTCCAAAGTGGGGTAGAAATTGACAGATTAGGACATAGATCTGTTTAAAAGTTATTAAATAATATGAGAGCTCTTGAAATATGCGTCCTTTCTCAGCGAGAGTTGGCTCCGCCCCCCACTGTAGTATATTTGATACAAGTGAATAATACCAAAGTATACAAGACTGCTACGTTAGAATATATCAGTTCTTAATTAGTACCGTTCAAGAACAAAAGCTAACTTTAATTCAGCTCAGACGTTATATTTAATAAACAGAGACCTAGACTTATATGGTCTCTATGGTATTATATCTACCAACAGTTCCAGAGAACATAAGTTAAGCACAACACGAGCGAGATCATTCAAGTAAGCTATTTAAATCAAGGTATATAAGACCGTTACGCTATAACATAGCCAGCAGTAATACTGAAAGATAATATATATTGTCGAACTTATCAAATATACATACAAACCATATTAACATAAGAAACAATACAGAAAGTTAAGTTTATTGTAAAAAATCAAGAAAGATACTGACATATATCACAAACCGAGTCACACAAACTGTACCGAATTTGAAGTTGATACTTATTAAAGGGGAAAACAATAACCACCCTAATATCTATTTGATTTTACAAAAAGCGGAACCAATATCTAACTTGATTGCAGACTGTAATCCTAGTATTCAGCAAATACCTATACGGAATAAAAAGACACGCTCAAATAGTAGCAGAACTATAACTAAGTTACACATATTACTTTGATATATCGAGATTACGTTTATATGTATCAACCAATATAATCTCCAACCATCTCTACCAAGTGTCTGTATCAATGATTTAAACAATAAACTTTGTTTGTTACATAGTAGTATTCCAACCAAAGATTTTACATCATTGATCCTATTTAAATCGTTTATGGATTAATACCGAGTGTGACAGAAAATACAGACAATATTTATACACAGCAGTGAAAAACTTTAACACAGTGAATTACATCAATCATTACTTTGCATATTCTGATCTGTTCTTCCAGGGGCACTAATATATCCATGCCACGTACTCAAAAATATTAAGAGGAAGGAAATTAAAGCATTTGTAATACGTGCAGTGCCCCAGAAATAAGGGTACCGCTCTCATTATTATCTAAAGCATTTAGAGTAAAAAAACACCCACATAAGCATTAAGTGTATAGAACTCTCAACAATCGCTTTGGATTGTTGGGATCAATGATAGAAGATATTCAATAAAGCTCTCTTGCAATGAAGACATACATTGTTTTACATTTCGAAGTAAGACAATAACAATTGTCAAGTCAGCATCACTGTACAATCGATAATGCACAGTACTCAATGCAAATAATAAGGGAGTAATATCTACAGGCTGATATTCCTGCAGCTTATCTCAGTCATTGTTATTTCTTGATATCACAACCATAAGATATATAGAAGAACCATCAGTATATCTGTATACCTTACCGCAATTAATCACAAATTTACAGAGCAATAATAAAATTTCATTTTCCTGTCAATTCAATTCAATATAATCGAATATCACCTCTACTTGGTACTTATCCTTAACAGGGGAATTGCGTGGTATTAAATCCCGCTTAAGAAATAAAATATTGACAGTAACAACACATATATGTATAGCCTGATACAGCAACATATTTGCTAGCAAGACAGGAGAATATATACAAATGTAATATCCATAGACCATTACAATCAGGTATTTTAGCACCAATACACTGATACTTCTCCAATTGTGGACTCTCCCCGAAGTGTCTAATCACTTTTATAGTCCAGTCCCAATTCCAATAAGTTCTATGCGAATTTGTGTTTTTAAATTGTATGTGACATTTCTTTTTTAAGTGTTGAAATAAAAGTTAGATTTTAATCCTAGCTACACGCTGCACCACCCCCATTTCTTTCCCATTCTTGGTTCCATACCATATACAGGGGACAGAAAGTGCTAAATATATGCATCCTTTTTTTGAGCCATAAATCTATATTTTTGACTCTAATCCTTTTTGAATCGTATTTTAAAAACATACTTGCTGACACTAATATAGGGATTATATGAACTCTATGGTCCTTTGTTAATATTCTAACACTTAGCTAAAAACGTACATTATAATACTTTTATGAATCCGGAATATAAACTTAACTACTCGGAGTACTTAGTAAACTGGATACGCTAACGTTAGCTATTATAGTGTGATTGTTGATGGTATGAGAGATACCGATTGGGACCTAAAGTTATATAATTGGGCAAAATATATATAAACACGATACGCCTATAAAAGATACTTTTATGTATAGAACTTATTTGGTAACTGTTGATAATTTAATTCAATATTGTATAACTGAACTTTTTAGTGATTACCATTTAAACTTCTATATTTATACCTCTATACTTAAAGCAGTTCACTGGGGGCAGAAAGCGCTCCTATACAATTCAATGCTAACATACAAATGGTATTGTGGGTAAACATATAGTCCCACTATCTTTAACACGCTTACTTAAGGAGCAAACGCACAAATGTAATCAAACTAAAACGTTACAAATAGCAACATAATATATTCATTGTGAATAATCACATAAGGTCTCGGTGCCCTTATGACTATGCAACTACCACTAAAGTGATATACACCAACATATAAGCCGACTCACATGATATAAATGTTAACTTTATGTTGCCAATAATAAACTCAGTAAACATCTGAGGTGCGAATTCAAGTTTCTATTTAGAAGTTACTGTCATAAACTTGTAGATTTAATCACAGTCTAAAAAGGTTATTTGTTAACCCCTTAATGACCGAGGACAAATGCCATACGTCCTCAGAAAAAATACAATTAACGCCTGAGGAAGTATGGCGTACGTCCTCGGTTTGGAAAGCAGCTGGAAGTGATCCTGATCGTTTCCAGCTGCTTTCCGGTTATTGCAGGATGCCTCGATATCGAGGCATCATGCAATAACAAATTTTACCCTCTGTGGCCCTCTCTGCACCAGGCATCAATGGCCGCATTTGTTGATGGGTGGGAGCTGAAGTGGGAGGCGGGTGGGCGGCCATCGATGCGGTCCTTGTCAGAGAGGGGGGCGGGATCGGCGGCGGGATCGCTGGGGGCGCGCACGGGCGTGTGCACGGGGAGGGAGTGGGTGGGAACCGCTACACAACAGAAAAAAATGTTTTTATAGTGGGAGAAAGGGGTGCAAAATATTTAGTACTTGGAAATCTAAGTGATCTGGGAGCGGGTGGGGGATTGGTCTTGGGGGGGGGGGAACTACACTACAGAAAAAAGAAATAAAAATAAAAAAAAACCATTTTATTTGCAAACTGGGTACTGGCAGCAGCTGCCAGTACCCAATATGGTCCCCAATAAGGCAGAGGGGGAGGGTTAGGAAGCTGTTTTGGGGGGGGATCAGGGAGGGTGGGGGCTAAGGCGGGGGATCCTACACAACGTCCATAAATTTCAAGAAACTCCAGCCACCAATTTCTTTAAAAGACCTTTATTCTTTTGTCATGGGTCCCATTGATATACAACGTTTCAAGCCAGCATTAGGCTCTTAGTCATGTACACTTTAGCTATACAGGTTTCTGTTACTTATACCTGCACCTGTTAATCATTCACCTGATGTTAATTAACCCATTCCATTAGGAACACAACCATTGCTATTGCAACAGTGACATCTTGTGGATGAAAAATATAGTACACCACTGTTTTTATTCTGAATTTTTCAGTGTTCCTTCATGGAATGGATAAACACCATCACATATTCTTAAAACCACATTAAACCTATATACAATTTAAAAGAGGAGTATAAAATCCCAATATCTATAGAGCCACAGTAATAGGGATCAATGTACATAATACATTCTCATTATCATAGATTTCAGACAAAAAAATAATCATACAGAAAAATTTAAAGAGATATACCTTCCCAAAAGCGCCTGTTTTTTCAAAAAAATATCTCAAATCCTATTTGCCAGTATTTGACCAGTTATTATTATCCTTAGATATTAATGTCTGTGCCCATAATATATTTATTAGTTGACTTATCCATATGCTACATAATTGATTAGAAGTCAACAAAACAGACTCCAATTATCCTTAGATCCAGAACATCTCCCTCATTTTGAGGAGATGTTCTCTATCACCACCCCTCCTTGGTTTCATTACCTGATCTATGATAAGGAATCTAAGTTGACTAATATTATGACCTGCAGAGAGGAATGAGGGAGATGTTCTGGATTCATAAATTAGATTGCCTGACCCCTAGGGGTCTAAATAAAGACTTTGATTGGAGTCTGTTTTGTTGACTTCTAATCAATTATGTAGCATATGGATAAGTCAACTAATAAATATATTATGGGCACAGACATTAATATCTAAGGATAATAATAACTGGTCAAATACTGGCAAATAGGATTTGAGATATTTTTTTGAAAAAACAGGCGCTTTTGGGAAGGTATATCTCTTTAAATTTTTCTGTATGATTATTTTTTTGTCTGAAATCTATGATAATGAGAATGTATTATGTACATTGATCCCTATTACTGTGGCTCTATAGATATTGGGATTTTATACTCCTCTTTTAAATTGTATATAGGTTTAATGTGGTTTTAAGAATATGTGATGGTGTTTATCCATTCCATGAAGGAACACTCAAAAATTCAGAATAAAAACAGTGGTGTACTATATTTTTCATCCACAAGATGTCACTGTTGCAATAGCAATGGTTGTGTTCCTTATGGAATGGGTTAATTAACATCAGGTGAATGATTAACAGGTGCAGGTATAAGTAACAGAAACCTGTACTGTATAGCTAAAGTGTACATGACTAAGAGCCTAATGCTGGCTTGAAACGTTGTATATCAATGGGACCCATGACAAAAGAATAAAGGTCTTTTAAAGAAATTGGTGGCTGGAGTTTCTTGAAATTTATGGACTTTGGTGAGACTTGGCAAGTCTGTTACTCCGTGCCCCACTGAAAGAGGAAAATTGGTGTGCTGTTTTCCATTATTTTGATTCTACTGTATGCTGCCCTGGGAGTAACGTGCACACCAACATGGCTGAAGGTATTGCCTCTAATACAATTACTAACATGCAATTGGGACCTACTATGTTTGGGTATGATGAGGAGACTGCCCAGCATATTAATGCCACAGTAGTGGGAAATAGAGACTTTTTAAACATCACTCCCTCAGAAACCACAGGGAGATTTCTGGAGAAAGAGAGTAAGAAAAAAATGGTACTTGAACTACACGCTATAACCCTGTCTGAGTACCATAAAGTCCAGCGCATACCCAGGGGGTTAAGAATGTCCACATGTCCAACACTATTTGCTGACAGAAAGGAATACACTGACAAATTCGAAAGTATATTGAACAAGTGTTCCTTTGATATCATCACTTGGACAGTGTAGTTTGCACAGCAGGAAATAAATGCATACAAGGAGAAAATCAACTCACAGAAAGAACAACTTGTGAAAAACTTACCCCTGGATGAATATAAAAAGCTGGTCATGGACGTGGAGAAATCTGTAAATGACTACAGAAAGCAACTGGAAAGCCGAAAACGACAGAAGTTCATAAGAGATGAGCAGGACTACTGCCATGGAGTCGTCTATAGATGGCGCCAGAACACAGGATTCAACAAAAACCCAAGTGGCAGTATGCGAGGCCAGAGAAGACCAATGAGACAGACCGCAACCCAAGGAGATGTCCACAGTGGATCCGAATCCTCTGCAAGTTTTTTAACCGAGGACTCGGATATCGATATCACCGGGCCGGGAGGAAACACAGGAAACAGCGGAGCGGGCCCAGTGATGACGTCACAACGTCAGCGACCACGCCGCACGCGCGGCGCACAGAGAGGCGGCTATCGCTACTGAACACAGACAGACCGGAGGGGATAGGAGAGCAGCCCAGCACAAGTGTCAGGTATGGAGAGGTCAAAGATACTCCGACTGAGAGACCGATGTGAGGATACATGGGCTGATACCCCGGACCGGCTGTTGGTAAGAAATGTAACAAGGGGGACTGTTGAAAGAACTGTGTCTGGAAATGTTGTGAGAGAGCATGACACAAACGCTGACCATGGTAATGTTTCCAGTGGTGAGAATTCATGCAGGCATATACAGAAATCTCCCGTTGGGGCAAAGACTGATATTGTCATTTATTCTAATAGTGACTTTCTGAACGATCAAATGTTGGGACATGTTACTCATAATTTTAATCACGTTTTTTCACAGGAGGTTAATTCACAATCAGCATCTATGAATGTGCACAATAATGTTACTTATGACACTGATAGTTTGGTATATAATCTGTCTGATTATGTCCTCAGTGATGAGGAACACTTAGCATTAAACAAGGGATTATCGTATTGTTTAGATGATTCTTTTAATGACTTCACAATTTTTCAAGACTTGCACAGGTTCTTTAGGAAACTTAAATTAAAGATATATTTTTCTTTACAGAAAGACACTAATTTGACACACACTAAGGTCACTGATAAGAATGTTAGATTTAATAACATTAAAGATTTTGGAATAACCAAAAAAAGCAAATTTACACCTTCAACTACCCACAGTGTTACAACTTATATGAATTTGGTTCAGAGAGAAATTAAAAACTTGCTCAAGAAAGAAACAAAAAGAAAGTTGGTACAAAAGAACAAGAAGGATAAATTGGCAATTCAGTCACTAAAAAACAATAATGATATAATCATTAAGGAGGCAGACAAGGGCGGGGCTGTAGTTATCCTTAACAGGTCTGATTATATACAAGAGATTGAACGCCAGTTAGCAGATAGCCAAGTGTATGAGAAATTACCTAGGGACCCTACTGGCCAGATCAATAAGGAGATAGAGAATATATTACAACTAGCGGTTAAGAGGGAGATCATTTCAGAAAAATTTAAAGATGCCTTGTTTGAAAAAAAATCCTATCAGACCTGTCATTTATGTGTTACCCAAGATCCATAAAACCATGATTAAGCCACCTGGGCGCCCTATTGTGGCTGGAATAGGCTCTGTATTTTCAAATATTTCAGTTTTTTTGGATAAGGTTTTACAACCCTTAATACAGAAGACCACTTCATATATAAGAGATACAAATGACTTCCTGTCTAAACTTAAAGATTTGGGCCAGGTTGGTGAGAAATGTATACTATTTACACTAGATGTTTCCAGCTTGTATACTTCAATTAAGCACACAAGTGGAATAGCAGCAGTTGAAAATATCTTAAAAACTGATAGCAACTATACACTTGCAGAAATTGGGTTTTTGACAGATCTATTAACCTTAATACTACATCAGAATTATTTTTTGTTCATGGATACTTACTACATTCAGAAACAGGGGACAGCAATGGGCTCCAACGTCGCCCCCACATACGCCAACATATTTATGAACAGCTTTGAGGAACACTTTGTGTACTCTAACTCACTTTTTCAAACTCATGGGGTCTCCTGGTGGAGATTTATTGACGATGTGTTTGGCATGTGGGGGGGCGACGTTGGGAGCCTATTAACATTCATAGAGGATTTGAATTGCTCAGTAAAAAGGATTGAAATTTAGTATGAATATGAGTGAAGTGGGTATAGAATACTTGGACACTTATGTATATAAAGAAAAAGGTTTTTTAGAAACTGATCTATATATAAAAAAGACTGATAAGAATAATTTGCTACAATATGGCAGCTGCCATCCAGAGAGTGTGTTTAAAGCAATACCTAAGAGCCAGTTCACTAGGATTAAGAGAATTGTGTCAGATAGCAATAAATGTAAACAAAGATTAGGGGATATGGCTAACAAATTCATTGCTAGAAAATACACTAGGAATTTGATAATGGAACAATTGGCAAATGCAGAAGTTGGTTCTAAACAAAATCAGAAACAAGGAAATCTAGGCAAGAAAGGAGAGAACAACATAATATTTGTCACCCAACATAATAGGTTCAGTCAAAAAATAACCGGTGTCTTGAAAAGACACTGGCATATAATAAGGGAATGTAATCCACAAGTAGAAGAATTCAAACAGGTGCCCATGGTAGCATATAAGAAAAATAAAAGTATCAAGGATTTGATTGTACACACTGACATAGGTTCTGCTAAAAGAAATATCCAATCAACAATTGGTAGTAAAAACAATGGTTGTTATCCGTGCTTGAACTGCAGTCATTGCAGTTCCATGATAAAAGGAAAAAACTTCTATCATCCAACTAGCGGACGTAAATTTACAATAAATAAATATTTTACATGCAGAACTACTTTTGCTATTTATATGATCAAGTGTCCATGTGGACTTATCTATATAGGCGAGACCTGCAGAGAGGTAAGGGAGAACTGAACATAAATCAAACATAAGATGTAAAAACATGGATGCTCCTGTGTCCTCTCACTTCCTCTCTGCAGGTCATAATATTAGTCAACTTAGATTCCTTATCATAGATCAGGTAATTAAACCAGGGAGGGGTGGTGATAGAGAACATCTCCTCAAAATGAGGGAGATGTTCTGGATTCATAAATTAGATTGCCTGACCCCTAGGGGTCTAAATAAAGACTTTGATTGGAGTCTGTTTTGTTGACTTCTAATCAATTATGTAGCATATGGATAAGTCAACTAATAAATATATTATGGGCACAGACATTAATATCTAAGGATAATAATAACTGGTCAAATACTGGCAAATAGGATTTGAGATATTTTTTTGAAAAAACAGGCGCTTTTGGGAAGGTATATCTCTTTAAATTTTTCTGTATGATTATTTTTTTGTCTGAAATCTATGATAATGAGAATGTATTATGTACATTGATCCCTATTACTGTGGCTCTATAGATATTGGGATTTTATACTCCTCTTTTAAATTGTATATAGGTTTAATGTGGTTTTAAGAATATGTGATGGTGTTTATCCATTCCATGAAGGAACACTCAAAAATTCAGAATAAAAACAGTGGTGTACTATATTTTTCATCCACAAGATGTCACTGTTGCAATAGCAATGGTTGTGTTCCTTATGGAATGGGTTAATTAACATCAGGTGAATGATTAACAGGTTCAGGTATAAGTAACAGAAACCTGTATAGCTAAAGTGTACATGACTAAGAGCCTAATGCTGGCTTGAAACGTTGTATATCAATGGGACCCATGACAAAAGAATAAAGGTCTTTTAAAGAAATTGGTGGCTGGAGTTTCTTGAAATTTATGGACTTTGGTGAGACTTGGCAAGTCTGTTACTCCGTGCCCCACTGAAAGAGGAAAATTGGTGTGCTGTTTTCCATTATTTGGATCCTACACAACAGCATATGTAAATATGCTAAATATATATATATATATATATATATATAAAAAAATAAAAAAAATATACCTTTTATTTTAGTACTGGCAGACTTTCTGCCAGTACTTAAGATGGCGGGGACAATTGTGGGGTGGGGGAGGGAAGAGAGATCTTTGGGAGGGATCAGGGGGTCTGATGTGTCAGGTGAGAAGTTGATCTCTACACTAAAGCTAAAATTAACCCTGCAAGCTCCCTACAAGCTACCTAATTAACCCCTTCACTGCTGGGCATAATGTGTTGTGTGCAGTTGCATTTAGTGGCCTTCTAACTACCAAAAAGCAACGCCAAAGCCATATATGTCTGCTATTTCTGAACAAAGGGGATCCCAGAGAAGCATTTACAACCATTTGTGCCATAATTGCACAAGCTGTTTGTAAATAATTTCAGTGAGAAACCTAAAGTTTGTGAAAAAGTTGACTATTTTTTTTAATTTGATCGCATTTGGCGGTGAAATGGTGGCATGAAATATACCAAAATGGGCCTAGATCAATACTTGGGGTTGTCTACTACACTACACTAAAGCTAAAATTAACCCTACAAGCTCCCTAATTAACCCCTGCACTGCTGAGCATAATACACGTGTGGTGCACATCGTCATTTAGCGGCCTTCTAATTACCAAAAAGCAATGCCAAAGCCATATATGTCTGCTATTTCTGAAAAAAGGGGATCCCAGAGAAGCATTTACAACCATTTGTGCCATAATTGCACAAAATGTTTGTAAATGATTTCAGTGAGAAACCTAAAATTTGGAAAAATTTAAAGTTTTTTTTATTTGATCGCATTTGGCGGTGAAATGGTGGCATGAAATATACCAAGATGGGCCTAGATCAATACTTTGGGTTGTCTACTACACTACACTAAAATTACCCCAAAAAGCTCCCTACATGCTCCCTAATTAACCCCTTCACTGCTGGACATAATACACGTGTGGTGCGCAGTGGCATTTAGCGGCCTTCTAATTATCAAAAAGCAACGTCAAAGCCATATATGTCTGCTATTTCTGAACAAAGGGGATCCCAGAGAAGAATGTACAACCATTTATGCCATAATTGCACAAGCTATTTGTAAATAATTTCAGTGAGAAACTTAAAGTTTGTGAAAAAATTTGTGAAAAAGTGAACAATTTTTTTTATTTGATAGCATTTGGTGGTGAAATGGTGGCATGAAATATTTTTTTATTTGATAGCATTTGGTGGTGAAATGGTGGCATGAAATATACTAACATGGGCCTAGATCAATACTTTGGGATGTCTTCTAAAAAAAATATATACATGTCAATGGTTATTCAGGGATTCCTGACAGATATCAGTGTTCCAATGTAACTAGCGCTAATTTTGAAAATAAAATGGTTTGGAAATAGCAAAATGCTACTTGTATTTATGGCCCTATAACTTGCAAAAAAAGCAAGGAACATGTAAACATTGGGTATTTCTAAACTCAGGACAAAATTAAGAAACTATTTAGCATGGGTGTTTTTTGGTGGTTGTAGATGAGTAACAGATTTTGGGGGTCAAAGTTAGAAAAAGTGTGTTTTTTATCATTTTTTCCTCATATTTTATAATTTTTTTTATAGTAAATTATAGGATATGATGAAAATAATGGTATCTTTAGAAAGTCCATTTAATGGCGAGAAAAACGGTATATAATGTGTGGGTACAGTAAACGAGTAAGAGGAAAATTACAGCTAAACACAAACACCGCAGAAATTTAAAAATAGCCCTGGTCCCAAACGGACAGAAAATGGAAAAGTGCTGTGGTCATTAAGGGGTTAAGTAAGCAAGATACAGTAAATTCACCAAGAGGTTAAATTGTATAATGTGGCTATTCCCTGATTACCTTATGCAAATGAGGCTAATGCAAAAGGTTATACCGGGGGAAACAGCTAAGTTACTGAATATAAGTTCTTATTTAAGACACTTTACCAAAATGTACTTAATAAAGTGTTTAACATATAGAGGTAAGATTGGAATAAGAGCACAATAAACTTATCTCAGTCTCCATTAGATTGCAGAAAGCAGATAAAGTATGTCCATACGATTTGTAGTAACATAAGAGTTTGCAGTGCATTTGTTTAGTAACAAGGTAGCAACATGTAGTTGTTTTTAGGTTTTAAGTAATATTGCATTATAAATGCTAGAAACAAGTAAGCAGTCTGTAGGTGTTAGGCTTGCATGATACAGAGAGAAGCAGGAGAGCGTAGCTGTTAATCAAGTAACTTGCGATATACTCAGCACATGTAGGCAGACATCTTAGCCCTTAGCTAACACAGAACAAATCACAGGTCTTAGCGGGAGTAGAATCAAAGTTACACAATAACCTGTTATGAGCTGCTTATTCTATTTTCATTATTTTATATGTCTAACCAAACTTTTCCTTTTCTTTTTCTGAACTCTTCTCTGAAACTGCAGATATATTACTTCTGTATTTTCCAGCAATTCACTTATAACCTAATAACCTACGTATCTAATAAGTTACACATACATATAACTTTGTTTTGGCTTTTTCTCATGGATTGTTTTCTAAATGTCTTAAAATCAAGGCCTCTTTGTCTAGTATTATTTTTCCAACCCAATTAGTATCTGGCCAAATTCCAAGAAATCATATCTTACTAATTCTAACATAGAGAACCTGTTTTTTTTTAGCAACCACTAATCACGTGAGATTTATTGGCCAATCATTATCAGCCAATTAGCTCTCTACTTTGTAAGTTACTGTAATAGTATAAAAATGCATGTATATGAAAATGTGTTAGTCTTGCGTTACTGTTTTTTGTGCTGGGACACTGTTGCAACAGTGTAATAAAGATTACCTCTCCTGAGGTGAGCCCTTGTTTGATAAATATCTGGTCTGGACCTCTTTATTACTGCACCTGAGACGAGCTCACTCACGACAGTAACTTGGCGACTCTGGTGGGACGTGCTTCAGGTCGACCTTCCGTGCCTCCCTGGCTGGGAACCAACATCTGTGCGCACCCATCTGATTCAGGTCTATAGCTTACCTGTGGGAGGTTTTGTCTTGTTGGCCAGGGAGTCCCGGGGGGCGATAAGGGAGTACGTCCTGAGGAACAGACCACAAACAACAGACACAATCTACCCCTTGGACCAGTCTGTGAGTGTCTTCTTGTCTTTTGTGTTCATGTACGTGTAATATATGTTGTGGGTCTTTTACCCTGTTTTTGCTTTATATACTGGATCACTATTAAATTCAGTGGGACATCTGTCTGGCAGTTAAACACCATTAGGGTGCCAGCCCACTATAAAATAAAGTTTCAGGTGGTAGGGATTTTACAGAGGCAGAAATAGTGATCCAAGACATATTGTGACTTGAGACTATAGTGCTAATCTCTCCCGCTAAGCAGGGACAATGAGGTAGTGTCCGTCCGGTAACTGCAGGGACTTGATTGACTATAGTGCTAATCTCTCCCGCTAGGCAGGGACGTTGAGGAAGTGTCCGTCCGGTAACTGCAGGGACTTGATTAGGGATTGAAGTGAGGTGTGGATTTTGAGGAGTTAAAGTGCCCCTGTTTTTGGTCTAATTTTTTGTAGACTGGCCACTTTGTCATCAAAATTTACATTCACTTTAAGGAACAGGGATATAATAATGGGATCCCGGCTGTCTAAAGTAGACAAAGACTCTCCCCTTGCTAAAGTATATGCAAATTAGGGAAAACTCAGTACTGCTTGGTTAAAAAAAAAAAAATAGACTTTATACTTTGTGCACAGAGCTCTAAGTTTCCTATACTCTCAGCCTTGATTCTGAATTAAGGTGGCCGAGATTTGGGTCCTTTGAGCTCTCTAAATTAATTGCCCTCCGCAATCTTCTGGTTGTTTATGCCCTGACCAGATGGACTACTATTATCTGTTTGAGAATAGTAGGGTTGCGGATGTCAAAACCCAAATGAAATTGTGTTTTCTGTGTTACTAAAAGTTTCATGTATGTTAACATTGCTTTAGAATAAATGCTGGGAATTAAATATTTAAGTATATGCAGGTTGTGATGCAGTGGGGAGGTGGAGTTTTGATGGTAAATAAGACAATAAGGTTGAATATGTAATATACATGATAAATGGTCAGCCCTTATGGGGACAGTACACTGTAAAATTGTTTTTATATTAATGTATTTTCAATGACTTGTTATACAAGCTGCATAGTATAAAATATAGGAGAAATTGCATTTGCAAGTTTATTTGTAAATATGAAGTAGCTGGTTTTGTGTTTTTAAAACCGTTATGGCAATGGGTTGAATTTCAGATAATAAGCATATATCATTGTGTTCGTTATATTATATTTGTCTGTAAAACTGGAGCTCAGTGCTTAGACAGAGCAATGGAAAATGGTCATTTTATTACTTAAAGGACATGAATAGCAATAACACTGGATTAACAAGAAAAGGAGATAATACATAAAATGTAGTAGTTTGTAAAATATATTTTTTTTTTTTTACATTTTTTTTCTTCTTTGCAGTTTAGCTAAATGTCCCTGGAATGCCTTGATAAAAGGGCACTGCTGCAATGCTCTATTACCCCGCCCCATGGCCAATCAAAGTGCTTTAGTAAATGATATGCTAAAGACAGTAAACCTCCAATGTGCACACACAATCGGCAGCTAACAAAATAAATTTAAATATCACTCCCCAAACTTTACATTTAAAGGGACACTCAGGTTTTATAAAATTTTCATGATTCAGATACAGCATGTCATTTTAAACAACTTTCCAATTTACTTTGATTAAAAATAATGTGCACAGTCTTTTATATTTACATTTTTTTTTATTTTTTTTTTGAGTCACCAGCTCCTACTGAGCATGTGCAGGAACTCGTACTATGCGTGTATGCATTTGTGATTGGATGATTGTTGTCACATGGTACAGGGGGAGTGGAGATATACATAACTTAGAAATGTGTTCATTTGAAGTTCGGACTAGATGCTATTGTATTGTCTTGTTATCTTGCATTTGTTGATTATGCAAATCTGCTGTGTTTACTGGTCCTGTCTCTGGGAGCATAATAACTGCATAAGACCTGGATGATTTTCTATATTTTTACTTTAGTTTGTTTTACAATAGTTTGCTTACATAATCACCTTGTGCAGACCTTTCCTTGTATATATATATATATATATATATATATATAATATAAAATCTGTGAGACTAGCAGTGGAAAAAAAAAAAGAGTTACATTTGCTTTCCAGCTGATTGAGGCTTCATGCCGATGTGGATTTGACTTCTGAGTTGAATAACCTGTAAAAGTCTGTTCTAATACAGGAGTGGAATTGCATGTTGCAAACATTTTTTTTTTTGTTTTGTTTTTTAAGTTGCAAACTGAGAGATATCACTGACCTGAATGTATTCAAGCTCTAAAAAAAAACTGCTCACTGCTCAACACGGAGTCAGGGGGTGGAGCAAGTGCTATGCACAGAAGGCAGGGAAAGAAAAAAAAAATATTTAAAGGGGTATAGGCAAACTGATATAAAATCTGAGATTTCAAAAAATATTTACAGAGAAAGAAAATGAAGTTTATTATATGCTCAGCACTAGTATATTTAACTATGTCAGCAGTTTCAATTCAAAATATTCTTAATTTGGGTAAACTGTCCCTTTAACTTATCCTGCACCCCACTGTGAGTGTGGTTTCTTATGCTGGCTTGTTTACTTAGGCTGATTGATAGCTGAGACTCCAGTATAAAAGTTTTACTATAGGTGGGAATACCACAGACTAAATTAGCTATTTCAAATGCCAAAATAGAGGAATGGAGCTTGTACAGGGACATTCTTTACACATTTATCTGCCACACACAGTACATCTCTTACTCAATCAGAAAAATACACACAAAAAATGTAAACCAACGTCTCACTAGGTATGAGACATTGCTTCTTGTACCTTCTAATATCACTATCATCCACTGTACCTCTCTCAACCCAGCAACTTTGTTACCTCTGCCTGATGATGGTACCCCACACTATGACTGTTTAACTGTATCTCTCTTTTCCTCCAAACTAAGGGATGACCTCTCTGATGTGCCTCTACCTAGCCTGGATTGGACACTGTTCTGTGATGGAAGTTTGAGGATGGTGAATGTTTCTGGTGTAGTCATGACAGATTCTGTTATAGAGGCCGAGCCCCTCCCATCTCACTACAGTGCCCAAGCGGCTGAGCTACATGCACTCACACTTGCTTGTCAGCTCTCAAAGGACAGGTCAGTAAACATTTACACTGATAGTAAATATGCTTTAGGGATTGTATATGCCACTGGTCAATTATGGAAATAAAGGGGTTTTCTAACTTCTGCTGGTACCCAAATTGCCAATGCACCACAAGTTTCTGCACTCCTTGACTCATTCCATTTACCCACTTCCATCTCTGTCATGCATTGCAAAGCACACACCCACTCACAGGAACCCATTTCACTTGGTAATAGTTATGCTTATCAAATTGCTTAGCATGCAGCTTCTTTGCCATTTACACTACATTGTCTTCTCTTTACACTTCTCTTCCTGAACAAGCTGTTCACCTCTGGACTGTTCTTGGTCTTACCTATGACTCTTTTGGTATCTGGTCCACTCCAGATGGATGCCCTGCTCTACCTCAACCGCACCTCTCTCATATGCTATCCTTTCTGCATAACCAAACACACTGAGGTACCGCACAACTTGCTGAAACCCTTAACAGACAGTGGTTTGACCCCCCCCCATCAAGCTGCAAAATGGATTGTATTGAATTGTGAGATCAATTCAATCCAAGGGGGGAACCTAAAGGCCCACCAGGCGTATGCCCATGGGCATGTCAAACTTTTGAATGTTTACAAATTGACTTTTATGACATACCTCCCTGTAGGGGTTTCAAACATTTACTTGTGATAGTGGACCAACTTACTGGATGGGTCGAGGCCTTTCCTACTAGAACTGTGAAAGTCCAAGAAGTTGGCAAGTGAATGCTAAAAGAACTCATACCCAGGTTTGGCCTCCCCAGAGTAATTGAATCTAACAGAGGAACACATTTTACAAGTAATATTATTCAGCAACTGACATTAGCCTTAGGCTTTACTTGGCATCTCCATACCCCTTGTCATCCAGAAAAGCTCGGGCCAAGTGGAAAGAAAGAACCAGACCCTAAAATGGACTATTGCTAAAATTTGTTCTCAAGCAAGCCTTAAATTGGTAGATGCTTTGCCCCTAGCACTGTTTGGGACTCGCACAAATCATAGGGGGACCCTCAAGCTCTCACCATATGAACTATTGTTTGGTAGGCCATCTCCTTTGTATAGTGCCAACACTTTACACATGCCTGACCTTGCAGTAGGTGATGTATAATTAACTGCCTATCTTTTGCAACTGCAAAAGCAATTACATTCTCTCCACAGACATGTCTCTCTCTCTCAGCCCTTGCCATTGGATGTGACTGCACACCCCTTCCAGTCAGGTGACTCCATTTTGGTCAAGACTTATCAAAAGAAGCCACTGCAGCCTCTCTGGAAAGGTCCCTTCCTGATTTTGCTGACTACTCCAACAGCTATCAAAGTTGCCAAGGTTGACTCTTGGATCCACTACTCCAGGTGTAAAAGATACAGCCCAGACAAAGAAGCAGCCTGCAACAAGCCAAAGAAAGAAGAAGCTGGGGCAACCAAGGCCTCTGAAGAAGGGGTAACCAAGACCCCTGACAATGATTGGTTAATTCAGACCCTTCCTGGTTTGAAACTCAGACTAAACAGAAATAGTAAAATCCAACTATCTGAATGAGTGAAACTGAAAGCTTTGCCTTCCTTACTCTTATTTTCATTGAATCACTCCTCTGTTGATATCTTGAGTAACATTCCTCAATATGTCTCCTTTGTTTTGTGTCACACTTTTGACCATGCTCTCTTACTCTATTTCCCAATATGTGTCTTCTGGTCAGTGTGTTTGTCCTAACCCCTTTACTAAATACTCTTGTTCTGGTAACCTTGTATCTGTGGCAGTTTTTCCTCCTACTACTAGCTGCCCTCAACAAGTAATTATACTCAAAATTTGTATTTAAAGGTCCTAAGGGTTTGTTATCCAGTCTATTTGCATAGCCCCACTAGTGAATGTGGTTTGAAAATTATGAAGTAGGTAGCTGAGAAACGAAAGTCACCACTTCTTGCTTGACGTTCCCATATAACTACCTTTGCCACAACCCCTATTTACCCCATTATTCTTTTCCCCATAATGATAATTTACCTAATGCCCAATTGTCCTCAGAGAACGGTCCTTTAGGTGAATGGGGACTAAACTCACACGTTGTCCTACTCCAAACTATAGCCAATCACACCGAGGGCAATTGTTATATTTGTGCTCGCATTCCCACTCATCATAAGGGGGTATTCCTCTTATGGGTATTAATGTTGATTTGTTTACCTTTGATTTGTCTACTTTTATTCCTCCAGGTACACCATTGTTCAACCTATCAGGTAATTTTATCTCTTTGGGAGGCACCTCATATGGTACTATCTGCAGGGAAATTGGCCAAGGTACGGTGCGGTTGGGTGCCTCCCTATGTGAGTATGTAATCTCCAGTAATGGCACTCATTTCCGGCTTGTAAATTCCTCTGGTATGATCCTAACTGTGAATCATAATCTCACTGCACTTTTTTGTTTCCTCCAGGGCCCCAATTGTATTTTTTTTCCCCATCCCTTGTACAATCTTTCCTCAGCAGACCACCCCCTGGGTTGTATTGGATATGTGGACAGACAGCGGTGTCAGTCCTCCCTGGTAACTATACAGCCATCTGCTTCCTGGGTGTGGTAACCCCAGCCATCCGTGTTGTCCCCACGCTGCCCTTGGGCCCAATTCGCAATAAACGTGAATCTGGAAGCTCGCTGCCCCCCCTTGTCCAACAGTATGCTGGAGATTCAACTGGTCGAGCTATCCTCCCGGCGTTGGTGTCTACCTGAATCATCAGGACATCATCATGTTATCTGTGATACTACAGACCTTCATGAATGAGAGTGCAGGAATTGTTTAGAGTGTGGCCCAAGAGTTGAAGCAGCTTAGACAACTAGCATTGCAGAATAGGATGGCCCTTGATTACCTCCTGGCTTCCCAAGGAGGGGAGGGGGGGTGTAGTCTTGTGAGCAAAGAATGTTGTACCTATGTTACTGATCAATCACTTAATTTGAGTCACCATCTCCCAGTTATTAGGTCCCTATCCCAGGATGTCCAAGATGTGATTGATGACAAATTTGGCCTTGGAGGTATTTTTAACCATCTCTTTGATTGGCTACCTAATTTGGGATGGTTACACTCCCTTTTTCTGTATGGCATTGTTATTATAGTATGCCTTATACTGATGAGTTGCTGTATACAATGTGTACCTGGTTTAATTTCTACATGCAAGAGTGTTTTCTCTGTGTCCCATTCTTCTCCCAAGTACTTGTTTCCCCCTATCCGTTTTGAATCTCCCCACCATGTTGAGATCTCTCTTGACCCTGATTTCTTCTGAGTTCACCTACTTCTCTCCTACTCTATGTCTCTTTTGACCTCTTGATCTTACAATGTTATTGCCTAACCACCAGCTGTGCCCTAAATTTCCCTGTCTTCTCCTTATGCAGGATGCACTACGTCCCTAGGATCGTCTAGAACTTTCCTACATTGGGAAAATGGCCACGGACAGACCACAGACCATCATCTACCTTGATGGCCACTCTGGTCGTAACCTGTATACCCATAACCCACTCCTTTTTCCCTCCCTGGTGGTTTCTATTTCTTCATTGTCTTTCTGTATTGTTTTATTTTGCCTTCATATTGCATTGCCTTATACTTATACTCTCTATGTTTCCTTCACAGGTGCAGAATTCCTTCACCTCCCAAACATGCCATGACACTGAATGACAACCCACTATTCGCCATCAACTAAGCAAGAATGATGGGGATTGTTAATTGTTGTTAATAAATCTGGGAGGGGATGTTTCTGCACTATGTCATGCCACACACACATATACAGCATAGGAATGTTTAGGTAGTTGTCTACTCCACCCGATGGCGACTAGCGTCCAGTAATAGCGGAATTGCCTACTACCTAATAACTTCACTCCTACCTTGTTTTTGCTTACCCTCTTGTAGTCCTGTGAGCCATCTTGGACGGGAGCACCCATGTACTAATAGCATTGTGATTGTCAAACTGCCATGAGTCACATTTACTTTTTGTGATCGCGGCACTTTGACATTTGCGATCAAAGGGGGGAATGTTATGAGCTGCTTATTCTATATTCATTATTTTATATGTCTAACCAAACTTTTCCTTTTCTTTTTCTGAACTCTTCTCTGAAACTGCAGATATATTACTTCTGTATTTTCCAGCAATTCACTTATAACCTAATAACCTACGTATCTGCATTTTTCTAGCAACTTGCTTCTAACCTAATAAGTTACACATACATATAACTTTGTTTTAGCTTTTTCTCATGGATTGTTTTCTAAATGTTTTAAAATCAAGGCCTCTTTGTCTAGTATTATTTTTCCAACCCAATTAGTATCTGGCCAAATTCCAAGAAATCATATCTTACTAATTCTAACATAGAGAACCTGTTTTTTTTTTAGCAACCACTAATCACGTGAGATTTATTGGCCAATCATTATCAGCCAATTAGCTCTCTACTTTGTAAGTTACTGTAATAGTATAAAAATGCATGTATATGAAAATGTGTTAGTCTTGCGTTACTGTTTTTTGTGCTGGGACACTGTTGCAACAGTGTAATAAAGATTACCTCTCCTGAGGTGAGCCCTTGTTTGATAAATATCTGGTCTGGACCTCTTTATTACTGCACCTGAGACGAGCTCACTCACGACAACCCTTATACTTCTGTAAAACCTGTGGTGGAAACTGAGGAGTTGGCTCTATATCTAGAGGTGAAGCAGAGACTGGAACGAAGCTGTGCAGACTGAGATGCAGAGCTGGCTTCAGGGACAAGCTGCAGATCGTGTACGGTGAGTGAGGGCTGCAGGCGGTTTCAGATGACGTCACTGAGTTGTGAGGAAGAAGCCGGGAGAACTGATCAGCAGTTTAAGCAGAGAGAAGCTGAAGTTGCCTTGTCCGATATGAAGCAGGCTGTCAGCCATAAAGGATCAGCCCAGGATTCAACCCAACTGTTAGCGTGAAAAGTAAAACACACGCTAACACACTGAGAAATATCCAGGACGTGACCCACTCAGGAAACAAAATAAACAGGATACAATGTACTCACAAAGAAATAGAATCTCTGTAATTTCTTGAGGTTTGAAGAGATTGCGAATGAATCCTTTAAGCCAGGATAATACCCTTAGGTAGTACGAAGGTAAAATGATAAATGTCCCTTTAAGCAGGTTTGCAAACAAACAAATGTAAAATGTCACTTTAAGCAGGTTTGTCCAACAAATGATAAATGTCTCTTTAAGCAGGTTAGCAACAGATAAATTAAAATGTCTCTTTAAGCAAGGTTGTAGCAAACAAAATAATAATGTGCCTTTAAGCAGGTTTGCAGCAAACAAATGATAAAGTTCCTTTAAACAGGTTTTCAGCAAACAAATTATAATGTCCGTTTAAATAGGATTTGCGGCAAACAAATGATAATGTACCTTTAAACAGGTCTTGTAGCAAACAAAAGATAATGTCCCTTTAAACAGGTTTTCAGCAATCAAATGATAATGTCCCTTTTAATCAGGTTTTTGAGCAAACAAATTATAGTGTCTCTTTAAGCAGGTTTGCTAGGGTTAAAGCAATAGCATAGTCAGGCAGGCAAGGGTCAATATATCCAGTAGACAGTTTGAGGGTCTAAGCAATAGCAAGGTCAGGCAGGCAAGGGTCAATAAATCCAGTAGTCAGATTTGGAATAGTACTCACACAGCATCAAGTCAGGAAGAACAAATGGGCCCCGATCTCCCGCCAGGTTTTGAAGGCAGAGAGAGACGCCGAAGTCAGGAGGAGTGTCCTGACAACCGCGTCACGTTGCTAGGCAATGTGACGTGAGACACAGAAGATATCCGTGAGCCGCGGCGACACAGCGATGAGCGGATTGAGTGTGACAGCACCCCCCCTCAAGGACCCCTCCGGGGGACAGGACCAGGCCTAGCAGGATGAGTTTTGTGGAAGGCCTTAATCAAAGCAGGGGCGTGTACTTGTTGGGCTGGTTCCCAAGTCCGCTCCGTGACAGGATAGCCCTTCCAATGGATGAGATAGTATAATTTCTTGGCATAAAGTTTGGAATCCAGAATGTGAGCAACCTCAAACTCAGGCTGTCCCTGAACCAAAAGAGGCAGAGGCTTGGGCAGAGACTTAGAATACCTATTAGATATCACAGGTTTCAGAAGAGAAACATGGAAGACAGGGTGAGCTTTGAGAGTTTTGGGAAGAGCAACTCGGTATGCAGTAGAACAAACTTGACCCAGTATTCGGAAAGGACCCACATATCATGGACCCAATTTAGTAGAAGGTTGTTTGAGATGAAGATAACGTGTAGAAATCCAAACCTTGTCCCCAGGACGATATTTGGGAGCCTTCTTCCGTCGGCGATCCGTAAAGAGCCTATATCGATTAGAGGCTTTGGATAGAAGATGACGTATCTTCCGCCAATGGCGAGTTAATCTCTGAGCAGTTTGATCAGAAGCAGGATTTTCAGTGGAAGTAGTATGCAGAGGAAATGTTCTGGGTTGAAATCCGTAAGCTGCATAAAAGGGAGAAGACTGAAGATACGAATTGTATCGAATTGTATTGGGCATTATGAGCCAACTCCGCCAAAGGAAGATAACGAGTCCAATTAGAGTGATGATGGACCACATAATGTCTAAGATAAGTCTCCAGACACTGGTTAACTCTTTCGGTCTGGCCATTAGACTGCGGATGATGTGAAGTAGACAAAGAGACTGTAGTACCAAAATGTTTGCAGAGCCATTTCCAGAACCTAGAAACAAATTGTACTCCTCTATCGGAGACGATATCCAGAGGAAACCCATGTAATCTCACAATATGTAAAAGAAAAAGCTCAGAAAGTCTTTTGGCAGAGGGTAGGCCAGGCAAAGGAATGAAATGAGCTGTCTTAGTGAACCTGTCGACAACCACCCAAATAGTGTTGTTTCCAGCTGAAAGAGGAAGGTCAATAATAAAGTCCATAGATAAATGGGTCCAAGGCTGGTGAGGAATGGGCAAAGGCTGAAGCAAACCAGAAGGGAGTTGACGAGGAGTCTAATTGGTAGCACATTGTGTGCAAACAGAGACATGAGTGATAGTAGGCCACCAGACATACTGTTTGAGATTCCGAGCAGTGTTACTGATGCCAGGATGTCCGGAGAGAGAACTATCATGGGCCCAATGTAGGATCTTGGAGCGAAGGCGTTCAGGGACAAACAGTAAACCATCAGGAGGTTTGCAGGACAAAGGAAGGTCCTTTTGAGCAGTCTGTAAATTCAGTAAGCAAGAAGTTGATAACTGAGCTATGACTTTATGTGGTTGAAGGATGGTACCAGATTCAGGAGTAGAGGTAAATTGTCTGGAAAGAGCATCTGCTTTTATATTCTTAGAACCAAGTATATAAGAAAGATTGTAATGAAAACATGAGAAGAATAGAGACCAACGAGCCTGCCTGGAATTCAATCGTTTGGCATTTTGGAGATAAAGAAGATTTTTATGATCTGTGAGTATGGAAAATGGTAAAGCAGTAGCCTCCAGCCAATGCCTCCATTTGTCCAGAGCCATCTTGATGGCAAGTAACTCTTTATTGCCTACGTCGTAGTTTAATTCAGAAGAGGTAAATTTCTTAGAAAAGAAACCTACAGGATGAATCTTTCCTGTGTCCGGTATTCGTTGGGAGAGAACAGCCCCAGCAGCAACAGAAGAAGCATCCACTTCTAGGATGAATTGAAAATCCGGATATGGGTGGGCGCAGAAGAAAAGGCTTCTTTGAGAGACTCAAAAGCCTTAATAGCCTCTGGAGGCCATTCTTTACAGTTTTGCCCCTTTCTAGTGAGTGAAGTAAGAGGAGTAGTAATAGTTGCAAATCCTTTGATAAATTTCCTGTAATAACTGGCAAAGCCAAGAAAACGTTGTAGAGACTTAAGAAAATCAGGTCTAGGCCAATCCAAAATGGAAGAGAGTTTAGTTGGATCCATTTCAAATCCAGATTCAGATATTACATAACCCAAGAAGGATATGGATTTTGATGAAATGAACATTTCTCCAATTTGGCAAACAAATGATTGTCTCTTAGCCATTGCAAAACTTTCCTGACGTGGTGCACATGATCTTGATAATTTTGAGAAAAAATTAGAATATCGTCAAGGTATATGATGACAAAAGTGTTAAAAAAATACCGAAAGATCTTGTTCACAAAGTGTTGAAAAACAGCAAGGGCATTACATAGCCCAAAAGGCATGACCAGATACTCATAATGCCCAAATCGAGTGTTAAAGGCTGTTTTCCATTCATCACCCTTGCGCATACGGATAAGATTGTACGCACCACAAAGATCCATTTTGGTAAATATTGTAGCTCCTTGAAGATAGGTGAACAGTTCAGGAATAAGGGGTAAAGGGTAACTATTCTTGATTGTGATTTGATTCAAACCCCTGTAATCAATACAAGGTCGCAGACCTCCATCCTTTTTTCCTACAAAAAAGAACTCTGCTCCTACAGGAGAAGAGGAGGGTCGAATAAATCCTCTAGCCAAATTATCTTGAATATATTCCTCCAAAGCTACATTCTCAGGCCTAGAAAGCGGATACGTCTTGCCACGAGGGTAGGGAGCCCCAGGAAGAAGATCAATGGGGCAATCAAAAGGACGGTGAGGAGGAAGACGTTCTACTTCTTTCTTGGAAAAAACATCAACAAAATCTTGATAAGGTGCGGGTAATGACCCAGTAGTGTCAGAAGTGAGAGTAATAGTAAGAGGTACTTTAGTGGGTACTTGAAGACAACTATTTTGACATGCAGATCCCCAGGTGAGTTCACCTTGTGTCCAAGAGAAGACAGGGTTATGTAATTGGAGCCAGGGGAGACCCAAAATTATGGGAAATTGAGGAGTCGAGATAACGTCCAAACATATAGTCTCAGAATGAAGAACTCCTACAGTAAAGTGAATGGGTTTAGTAGCAAACTGGATAAGTCCACTAACAGTAGAGACAGGAGTTGAATACTCTTTTCTAACGGCTAGATTTAGAGTTGGGCGGTAGCCGTCAAAACCAGCGTATAGGGCTTCTAACGCTGGTTTTTACCGCCCTCTGGTATTTAGAGTTCACTTACCGACACTCAAAAATCTCCCAACGCACAAATCTCTACCGACAACTCAGAGCAAGTAGTTAACATCTACCGACAAAATAAACATCCACGAATAAAATAAAAATTATTACACAAAGTACACTTACACTCATACAAACACTACACTATCTTTATTTTTTTATTTTTTTTTTCAACATCAAAATAGAAAGGATCAAAGTTGCGAGATCTCGGGTTTTAGAAAAAAAAACAACACAAATCCATTTTGCCATTGACTTACATTGACACACGGGAAAAGACATCTAACTAATAATATTATCACAAACATACACTCATCGATGCATACAAAAAATATACACCACATTACATACACAAACAACTTGTTTATTCCAAAATGAACAGGATTTAGCTACTTTTTAACACAAGACCATGACGTCACTCACTTTACAATGAAAACCAGTCTTTGAATTTTTTTTCACACAAATTTTGAGCCTCCATTGACTTCTATGGGGAAGACGTGCTATTGCATGCGACAGACAGATTTCCCTAACGCACGCAAAAAGCGTAGACCAAAAAACTATAAATACCAGCGCTAGAAATCGGAAAATAAATCATGCTTTTCTGCGTTAGACCCAGCTATGACAAATAGATCAAGAAATGGCTATTTCCCTATGGTGGACCTATGGAGTTTACTTATGGCAAATTCACAACAACATTAAATTGTTTTATACTTTTACATTACATCAACTACAAATCAACATCACTAGTAACAAACATTTACAACAATGACATCACATTTAAACAGACACAAAAATAATTGAAACATTTCAGGATTCACAAACAGTAGACAATGGGAAACACCTCTCGTTTACCTTTATTATTGCATTTCATTTATTCAATTCATATGCTTGCAGCAAAAGCATATCTACATAGGCTTAAGACATGATCATTCATGGATGCACATACTTTACTTTTATCATTCACTCATACATGTGCATTCAAATGATGGGAGAAAAAACAGAATTTATGCTTACCTGATAAATTACTTTCTCCAACGGTGTGTCCGGTCCACGGCGTCATCCATAACTTGTGGGAATATCTCTTCCCCAACAGGAAATGGCAAAGAGTACAGCAAAAGCTGTCCATATAGTCCCTCCTAGGCTCCGCCCACCCCAGTCATTTGACCGACGGACAGGAGAAAAACATGAGAAACAATAGGGTGCCGTGGTGACTGTAGTTAAAGAAATAAATTAATCAAACCTGATTAAAAAACCAGGGCGGGCCGTGGACCGGACACACCGTTGGAGAAAGTCATTTATCAGGTAAGCATAAATTCTGTTTTCTCCAACATTGGTGTGTCCGGTCCACGGCGTCATCCATAACTTGTGGGAACCAATACCAAAGCTTTAGGACACGGATGAAGGGAGGGAGCCAATCAGGTTACCTAAACAGAAGGCACCACGGCTTGCAAAACCTTTCTCCCAAAAATAGCCTCCGAAGAAGCAAAAGTATCAAATTTGTAGAATTTGGCAAAAGTGTGCAGGGAAGACCAAGTCGCTGCCTTACATATCTGATCAACAGAAGCCTCGTTCTTGAAGGCCCATGTGGAAGCCACAGCCCTAGTAGAGTGAGCTGTGATTCTTTCAGGAGGCTGCCGTCCGGCAGTCTGGTAAGCCAATCGGATGATGCTTTTCAGCCAAAAGGAAAGAGAGGTAGCAGTAGCTTTTTGATCTCTCCTTTTACCAGAATAGACGACAAACAGAGAAGATGTTTGTCTGAAATCCTTTGTTGCTTCTAGATAGAACTTTAAAGCACGGACTACATCTAAATTGTGTAACAAACGTTCCTTCTTTGAAACTGGATTCGGACACAAAGAAGGCACAACTATTTCCTGGTTAATATTCTTGTTGGAAACAACTTTTGGAAGAAAACCAGGTTTAGTACGCAAAACAACCTTATCTGAATGGAACACCAGATAGGGCGGAGTACCCTGCAGAGCAGATAACTCAGAAACTCTTCTAGCAGAAGAAATAGCAACTAAAAACAAAACTTTCCAAGATAACAACGTAATATCTATGGAATGTAAAGGTTCAAACGGAACCCCTTGGAGAACTGAAAGAACTAAATTTAGACTCCAGGGAGGAGTCAAAGGTCTGTAAACAGGCTTGATCCTGACCAAAGCCTGAACAAAAGCTTGAACATCTGGCACAGCTGCCAGTCGTTTGTGTAACAAGACAGAAAAAGCAGAAATCTGTCCCTTTAGAGAACTCGCTGATAATCCCTTATCCAAACCTTCTTGTAGGAAGGAAAGGATCCTAGGAATTTTGATCTTACTCCATGAGAATCCCTTGGATTCACACCAACAGATATATCTTTTCCATATTTTATGGTAAATTTTTCTAGTTACAGGTTTTCTGGCTTCTACCAGAGTATCTATCACAGAATCCGAAAACCCACGCTTAGATAAAATCAAGCGTTCAATTTCCAAGCCGTCAGCTGGAGAGAGACTAGATTTGGATGTTCGAATGGACCCTGTACTAGAAGATCCTGTCTCAAAGGTAGCTTCCAAGGTGGAGCCGATGACATATCCACCAGGTCTGCATACCAAGTCCTGCGTGGCCACGCAGGAGCTATCAAAATCACAGAGGCCCTCTCCTGTTTGATCCTGGCTACCAGCCTGGGAATGAGAGGAAACGGTGGAAACACATAAGCTAGGTTGAAGGTCCAAGGCGCTACTAATGCATCCACTAGAGTCGCCTTGGGATCCCTGGATCTGGACCCGTAGCAAGGAACCTTAAAGTTCTGACGAGACGCCATCAGATCCATGTCTGGAATGCCCCATAATTGCGTCAACTGGGCAAATATCTCCGGGTGGAGTTCCCACTCCCCCGGATGGAATGTCTGACGACTCAGATAATCCGCCTCCCAGTTTTCCACTCCTGGGATGTGGATCGCAGATAGGTCCGCCCATTTTATGATTTTGGTCACTTCTCTCATCGCCAGGGAACTCCTTGTTCCCCCCTGATGGTTGATGTAAGCAACAGTCGTCATGTTGTCTGATTGGAATCTTATGAATCTGGCCTTTGCTAGTTGAGGCCAAGCCCTGAGAGTATTGAATATCGCTCTCAGTTCCAGAATGTTTATCGGGAGAAGAGACTCTTCCCGAGACCATAGACCCTGAGCTTTCAGGGAGTCCCAGACCGCGCCCCAGCCCACTAGACTGGCATCGGTCGTGACGATGACCCACTCTGGTCTGCGGAAGCTCATTCCCTGGGACAGGTGATCCTGGGTTAGCCACCAACGGAGTGAGTCTCTGGTCTTCTGATCTACTTGAATCACTGGAGACAAGTCTGTATAGTCCCCATTCCACTGTTTCAGCATGCACAGTTGTTATGGTCTTAGATGAATTCACGCAAAAGGAACTATGTCTATTGCTGCAACCATCAACCCTACTACTTCCATGCACTGAGCTATGGAAGGTCGTGGAACAGAGTGAAGAACTTGACAAGTGTTTAGAAGTTTTGACTTTCTGACATCTGTCAGGAAAATCTTAATTTCTAAAGAATCTATTATTGTCCCCAAGAAAGGAACTCTTGTCGACGGAGACAGGGAACTTTTTTCTATGTTCACCTTCCACCCGTGAGATCTGAGAAAGGCCAGAACGATGTCTGTGTGAGCCTTTGCCTTTGAAAGAGACAACGCTTGTATCAGAATGTCGTCCAAGTAAGGTGCCACTGCAATGCCCCTTGGTCTTAGAACCGCTAGAAGGGACCCGAGTACTTTTGTGAAAATCCTTGGAGCAGTGGCTAGCCCGAATGGGAGAGCCACAAACTGGTAATGTTTGTCCAGAAAGGCGAACCTTAGGAACTGATGATGATCTTTGTGGATAGGATATGTAGATACGCATCCTTTAGATCTACGGTAGTCATAAATTGACCCTCCTGGATTGTAGGTAAAATCGTTCGGATAGTTTCCATTTTGAACGATAGCACTCTGAGAAATTTGTTTAGAATCTTTAAATCCAGAATTGGTCTGAAGGTTCCCTCTTTTTTGGGAACTACAAACAGATTTGAGTAAAAACCACAGTCCTTGTTCCCCAGTTGGAACTGGGTGTATCACTCCCATTTTTAACAGGTCTTCTACACAATGTAAGAATGCCTGTCTCTTTATTTGGTTTGAAGATAAGTGAGACATGTGGAACCTTCCCCTTGGGGGTAGTTCCTTGAATTCCAGAAGATAACCCTGAGAAACTATTTCTAGTGCCCAGGGATCCTGAACATCTCTTGCCCAAGCCTGAGCAAAGAGAGAGAGTCTGCCCCCTACTAGATCCGGTCCCGGATCGGGGGCTACTCCTTCATGCTGTTTTGGTAGCAGCAGCAGGCTTCTTGGCCTGTTTACCCTTATTCCAGCCTTGCATCGGTTTCCAAGCTGGTTTGGTCTGCGAAGCATTACCCTCTTGTCTAGAGGCTGCAGAATTGGAGGCCGGTCCGTTCCTGAAATTGCGAAAGGAACGAAAATTAGTCTTATTCTTGGCCTTGAAAGGCCTATCTTGTGGGAGGGCATGGCCCTTACCCCCAGTGATGTCTGAGATAATCTCTTTCAACTCTGGTCCAAAGAGGGTTTTACCCTTGAAAGGGATATTAAGCAATTATGTCTTGGAAGATACATCCGCTGACCAAGACTTTAGCAGAGCGCTCTGCGCGCCACAATTGCAAACCCTGAATTTTTCGCCGCTAATCTAGCTAACTGCAAAGCGGCATCTAAAATAAAGGAATTAGCTAACTTAAGTGCGTGTATTCTGTCCATAACCTCCTCATACGGAGTCTCTCTATTGAGCGACTTTTCTAGTTCCTCGAACCAGAACCACGCTGCTGTAGTGACAGGAACAATGCACGAAATAGGTTGCAGGAGGTAACCTTGCTGTACAAAAATCTTTTTAAGCAAACCCTCCAATTTTTTATCCATAGGATCTTTGAAAGCACAATTATCCTCGATAGGAATAGTAGTGCGCTTGTTTAGTGTAGAAACTGCCCCCTCGACCTTAGGGACTGTCTGCCATAAGTCCATTCTGGGGTCGACCATAGGAAATAATTTCTTAAATATAGGAGGGGGAACAAAAGGTATGCCGGGCTTCTCCCACTCCTTGTTCACTATGTCCGCCACCTGCTTGGGTATAGGAAAAGCATCGGGGTGCACCGGAACCTCTAGGAACTTTTCCATCTTACACAATTTTTCTGGAATGACCAGGTTGTCACAATCATCCAGAGTAGATAACACCTCCTTAAGCAGTGCGCGGAGATGCTCTAATTTAAATTTAAATGTCACAACATCAGGTTCTGCCTGTTGAGAAATTCTACCTGAATCTGAAATTTCCCCATCTGACAAAACCTCCCTCATGGCCCCTTCAGATTGGTGTGAGGGTATGACAGAGCAATTATCATCAGCGCCCTCCTGCTCTACAGTGTTTAAAACAGAGCAATCGCGCTTTCTCTGAAATGCAGGCATTTTGGATAAAATATTAGCTATGGAGTTATCCATTACTGCCGTCAATTGTTGCATAGTAACAAGCATTGGCGCGCTAGAAGTACTAGGGGTCTCCTGCGTGGGCAAAACTGGTGTAGATACAGAGTGAGATGAAGTAGAACTATGTCTACTCCCTTCATCTGATGAATCATCTTGGGCAACTTTACTATCTGTGGCAGTACTGTCCTTACTTTGTTTGGACGCTATGGCACAATTATCACACAATTTGGAAGGGGGAGACACATTGGCTTCCATACATACAGAACATAGCTTATCTGAAGGTACAGACATGTTAAACAGGCTTAAACTTGTCAATAAAGTACAAAAACCGTTTTAAATCAAAACCGTTACTGTCTCTTTAAATTTTAAACAGGGCACACTTTATTACTGAATATGTGAAAAACAATGAAGGAATTGTTCAAATTTTACCAAATTTTCACCACAGTGTCTTAAAGCATTCAAAGCATAGCACCCAAAATTTCAGACCTTTAACCCTTAAAATGAAGAAACCGGAGCCGGTTACAGTTTTAACCCCTCTACAGTCCCAGCTACAGCCTTTGCTGCGACTTTACCAAACCCAGGGGGGAATACGATACCAAATGAAGCCTTCTAGGAACCTTTTCAACTACTTTCAGATCCACACACATGCAGCTGCATGTCCTGCTCTCAAAAGTAACTGCGCAGTAATGGCGCGAAAATGAGGCTCAGCCTACTACAGGGAAGGCCCTTCCTGACTGGAAAGGTGTCTAAACCAGTGCCTGACGTTAAAAAACATTCCCCAAAGTTTATAAGTGTGAAATTCAACCTCAAGCTGTATAAAATGACCAAATAAAGCAATCGATCTTGCCCATAAAAGTGTCTACCAGTTTTATAGCCCATATTAAGCCCTTTATTCTGTTTGAGACTAAGAAAATGGCTTACCGGTCCCCATGAGGGGAAATGACAGCCTTCCAGCATTACACAGTCTTGTTAGAAATATGTGTCTAGTCATACCTTAAGCAGAAAAGTCTGCTAACTGTTTTGATAGTAGAATAAAAAACAACAACTAAACACCACATACTCTTCACCATCTCCGTGGAGATGTTGCCTGTGCAACGGCAAAGAGAATGACTGGAGTTGGCGGAGCCTAGGAGGGACTATATGCACAGCTTTTGCTGTACTCTTTGCCATTTCCTGTTGGGGAAGAGATATTCCCACAAGTTATGGATGACGCCGTGGACCGGACACACCAATGTTGGAGAAACACATTACATTCTCTCTAGGAATCACGATAAAGAAAATAGGGATTTTACTGTACTTTTAGCATCATGATTCGATCACAATAAACCATTAGGAATTACGTACAAGAAGAACATCATTACAACAGATTACAGCTGTCACTTTATGGGAAGGAACAACAATGCGAGCCCGCTATATAGAAGTCAGCATATGTGGGACGCAATCACAATATATACGTATATGTACATAACACGCATCACCCATTTATATTTTATTCAGCACACAATAACAATGTAGTCAAATACAACAACACAATGAGGATTTCATAACTACACAGGCAGGTTAATATTATGATGATGTCATTAGAAGATTCAACCATACACATTACAGATTTACGACTGTACCGCCCCTTTCAGAACTTTAACCCTCAATACTACAATACAACATATACGTAAACAACAGTTTGGAACAGCATTATTAAGGGCGATTTTAATGGGACGCATACAATATTGACATCTCGCTAATCACTTATATATACAATACTACAGATGACAGCCGGAAGTTCTTCAGTAGTAGTGCGATTTTAATGGGACGCGTACAATATTGACATCTCGGCAATCACTTATATATACAATACTACAGATGACAGCCAGAAGTTATTCAGTAGTAGTGCGATTTTAATGGGACGTGTACAATATTGACATCTCACCAATCACTTATATATACAATACTACAGATGACAGCCGGAAGTTATTCAGTAGTAGTGCGATTTTAATGGGACATGTACAATATTTACTTCTCGGCAATCACTTATATATACAATACTACAGATGGCAGCTGTTACTTTATCGTTTACAAACAATATTGCAGCAACATTGCTCGATCATATTCTATGCACATTATACACAACTATGCACTTTCATTCATGTTAGCGTGGACGTGTGCTTTTTACTATAAGATCGCGTTTCATAAATATTTATTACTCATATGAACAAACATTACAAACATGCACTGTATGTGTGACATTTTACACTTTCACATTGAAATTCATTGGGGGAAAACAACATTTCACCAAACACCTTAAAAAACCGCCCACTTTGAAAGCATTTGCGCCGCTCACATACAAACAAGTGTATACAATTAGCAATCATTACAAACTCACTACCATTGGACTAATTGCACTATAAATCCCCCAAACAACATGGCCAAAGCGTCCATGGTGATCGACATTGTATCAATTCGCTTCTGTGTTTTTGCATACCTTGTTACTCCTTGCGCTGTGTTTGCTCTGCTGTTTGGCTTTGTGCTGCTAAGCTTGGCAAATATGGATGACGCTGCTGGTGCTGCTATTGGCGAATTAGCGGTTGATAGAATCAGGCAGCCTCGGCGGCTTCGAGTGAGACGAAGGGGTCGTCTGGTTAGAGGTCCTCGTGTCTACAGGGTAAGACCCACCTTGGAAAACATGAGCGACTTTGAGGTTTATGACAAGTATCGGCTCAATCGCGAACAGCTCATTGGCCTTTATGATGTTCTTAAACCTCATTTGGAGCCACGTATAACAACAAGGACTGCTGTCCCCGGCATCACTAAGATAAGTTGTCTATATGTCCTGGCGTCCGGGAGTTTTCAATTAGGAGAGATGTACATGCATGGCCTGTCTCAAGGTACATTCTCTGGGGTGTTTGATAACTTTCTGGACGCCATGGTACGTATCAGTAAGCACTACATAGGATTCCCACAGAATGATGGTGATTGGAGGCACCTGAAGCGGGAATTCTTTGATATTGCTCAATTGCCCAATGTCTTGGGAGCCATTGATTGTACCCACATTGCGCTGCGTGCTCCAATTGATGACTTGCCCTTCAGAAATCGCAAACATTTTCATAGCCTCAACGTGCAGTATGTTTGTGACGCACGGATGAGGATTATGCATGTGTGTGCGAATTTTGGGGGTGCTAGTCATGATGCCCGCATCCTCTCTCTGTCCACCCTGTGGCGGAAGTTTGAGGAAAGAGAAATGCCCCCTGGGTATCTCGTTGGTGAGTATTTGTGCACAACATGGTTAATTAGTTAGAGAATTGCCACTGTAGTCTTAAACTGTTAGTGTAATGTGCAGCTATAGGATGCAATTTAACCATTGATTTATCTTTCCGCAAATGTCTAGTTTTAGTTCAATGCAGATATGTAGCATGTCTTACCTTAAATGCTCAGATCGAAAATGCAATTTAAACTTTTAGTTTGTATTTTACACAAGGTCTGGTTTATGCCAAATACGCATATGTAGCATGTCTTAGCTGAAATTTGAAGATAGCAAAATCAATTTAACTATGTCATTGTCTCTTTCCGCAAATGTCTAGTTTTAGTTCAATGCAGATATGTAGCATGTCTTACCTTAAATGCTCAGATCGAAAATGCAATTTAACCCTTTAGTTTGTATTTTACACAAGGTCTGGTTTATGCCAAATACGCATATGTAGCATGTCTTAAATGAAATGGGAAGATAGCAAAATCAATTTAACCATGTCATTGTCTCTTTCCACAAATGTCTAGTTTTAGTTCAATGCAGATATGTAGCATGTCTTACCTTAAATGCTCAGATAGAAAATGCAATTTAACCTTTTAGTTTGTATTTTACACAAGGTCTGGTTTATGCCAAATACGCATATGTAGCATGTCTTAAATGAAATGGGAAGATAGCAAAATCAATTTAACCATGTCATTGTCTCTTTCCGCAAATGTCTAGTTTTAGTTCAATGCAGATATGTAGCATGTCTTACCTTAAATGCTCAGATCGAAAATGCAATTTAACCTTTTAGTTTGTATTTTACACACGGTCTGGTTTATGCCAAATATGCATATGTAGCATGTCTTAGCTGAAATTGGAAGATAGCAAAATCAATTTAACCATGTCATTGTCTCTTTCCGCAAATGTCTAGTTTTAGTTCAATGCAGATATGTAGCATGTCTTACCTTAAATGCTCAGATCGAAAATGCAATTTAACCTTTTAGTTTGTATTTTACACAAGGTCTGGTTTATGCCAAATACGCATATGTAGCATGTCTTAAATGAAATGGGAAGATAGCAAAATCAATTTAACCATGTCATTGTCTCTTTCCGCAAATGTCTAGTTTTAGTTCAATGCAGATATGTAGCATGTCTTACCTTAAATGCTCAGATCGAAAATGCAATTTAACCTTTTAGTTTGTATTTTACACACGGTCTGGTTTATGCCAAATACGCATATGTAGCATGTCTTAGCTGAAATTGTAAGATAGCAAAATCAATTTAACCATGTCATTGTCTCTTTCCGCAAATGTCTAGTTTTAGTTCAATGCAGATATGTAGCATGTCTTACCTTAAATGCTCAGATCGAAAATGCAATTTAACCTTTTAGTTTGTATTTTACACAAGGTCTGGTTTATGCCAAATACGCATATGTAGCATGTCTTAAATGAAATGGGAAGATAGCAAAATCAATTTATCCATGTCATTGTCTCTTTCCGCAAATGTCTAGTTTTAGTTCAATGCAGATATGTAGCATGTCTTACCTTAAATGCAGATAGAAAATGCAATTTAACCTTTTAGTTTGTATTTTACACAAGGTCTGGTTTATGCCAAATAAGCATATGTAGCATGTCTTAAATGAAATGGGAAGATAGCAAAATCAATTTAACCATGTCATTGTCTCTTTCCGCAAATGTCTAGTTTTAGTTCAATACAGATATGTAGCATGTCTTACCTTAAATGCTCAGATCGAAAATGCTATTTAACCTTTTAGTTTGTATTTTATACAAGGTCTGGTTTATGCCAAATACGCATATGTAGCATGTCTTAAATGAAATGGGAAGATAGCAAAATCAATTTAACCATGTCATTGTCTCTTTCCGCAAATGTCTAGTTTTAGTTCAATGCAGATATGTAGCATGTCTTACCTTAAATGCTCAGATAGAAAATGCAATTTAACCTTTTAGTTTGTATTTTACACAAGGTCTGGTTTATGCCAAATACGCATATGTAGCATGTCTTAAATGAAATGGGAAGATAGCAAAATCAATTTAACTATGTCATTGTCTCTTTCCGCAAATGTCTAGTTTTAGTTCAATGCAGATATGTAGCATGTCTTACCTTAAATGCTCAGATCGAAAATGCAATTTAACCTTTTAGTTTGTATTTTACACACGGTCTGGTTTATGCCAAATACGCATATGTAGCATGTCTTAGCTGAAATTGTAAGATAGCAAAATCAATTTAACCATGTCATTGTCTCTTTCCGCAAATGTCTAGTTTTAGTTCAATGCAGATATGTAGCATGTCTTACCTTAAATGCTCAGATCGAAAATGCAATTTAACCTTTTAGTTTGTATTTTACACAAGGTCTGGTTTATGCCAAATACGCATATGTAGCATGTCTTAGCTGAAATGGGAAGATAGAGAATAAGATAGAACTAGATTATTATTTTTAAATTTAAACATTTTTTAGTGGATTATCGTGTACAACAAAAATTTGTTGAATATGATTTAATTTTTTTCTGTTAATAATTTATAGGTGATTCTGGTTACATGAGCCTGCCTTGGCTCATTACGCCGTTACGTAACCCTACTGATGAGGCTCAGGAGCGCTACCATAGGGCGCACAAGAGAACCAGGGCTGTGGTCGAGAGAATGTTTGGGCTCCTCAAAATGAGATTCTGGTGCCTTGACAGGTCGGGAGGAGCCCTCCAGTACAGCCCTAGGAAGGTGGCTAAGATCATTGTAGCCTGTAGCGTCCTGCATAATATTGCACAGCGGGCTGGGATGCTGCAGGCCGTCCAGGCGCCCGATGCCTCCTCGAAGATGAGGAGGACGAGCCTGTTCTAGAGGGGCCATTCCGGGATGAGGGGCTCAATGTCAGAGCAGACATCATCAACCGCCACTTCAGACGGTAAATAATAGAAGTTAGATTGGAGTATTGTCAATAGATGTGAACTCTAGGGAAATGACAAGTAGAGAATTGTGCAAACATGTTAGGATTGTTCATCAAATGATAACAATTTGTTTCATTTATTAATATAGGTGATGCTCTGGTCATTGGGTCCTGTAGCGAGTCTTTGCCACCTGGTTTTTAAAGACAACATCAGCTGGTAAGTATAAATGTATGGACTGTGGCTGGCAGGAATTTTACACAAAAATACATCATATTGCATACATTTTACAAAACTAGTATTTAGTTTACACATTACTTAAAATTTAAATACTCAGAAAGGGATCCTCTAGCATGACTATCCTCTAGCATGACTATGGTTCAAAGTTAGATTCAAAGTCACACATGTCAGCCGCTCTGGAATCAATCCGGGATGTAACCCAACTGCTAGCGTGAATTGAAAGCACACGCTAGCACACTGAGAAATATCCAGGACGTGACCCACTCAGGAAGCAGATTAGAAGATAACAAAAATGAATATTGTTCCAGAATGCAGGAAAGCCACAAAGGATAAAACGTCCCTTTAAGTAGTACAAAGAACAAAAAGGAAATGCTCTTACTTTGAAGCTTCTGAAAAAGGTCCTCTTTAGCAGGCTTGTAAAACAAAGGAAAAGTTCTCTTTTGCAGCTTGTAAAAGTATAATGTCCCTTTAAGCAGGTTTATAACAAACAGAAAGGCAAAGTTCTCTTTTGCAGCTTGTAAAAGTAAATGTCCCTTTTAAGCAGGTGTATAACAAACAGAAAGGCAAAGTTCTCTTTTGCAGCTTGTAAAAGTATAATGTCCCTTTAAGCAGGTTTATAACAAACAGAAAGGCAAAGTTCTCTTTTGCAGCTTGTAAAAGTAAATGTCCCTTTTAAGCAGGTGTATAACAAACAGAAAGGCAAAGTTCTCTTTTGCAGCTTGTAAAAGTAAAATGTCCCTTTAAGCAGGTCTTGTTTAACAAAGAATAGGTTTAAAGGTAAAGGCCAAAGCAAGGTCAGGCAGGCAGAAGTCGGCATCCAAATATCAGCAAAAGGTATAGGCAAAAGACAGGGTCAGGCAAGCAGAAGTCGGCATCCAAGTGTCAGCAAAAGGGTAATAGCTACAGGCAAGGTCAGGCAGGCAGAAGTCAATGTCCAAATATCAGCAAGTAGGGATTAGGCAAGAGGCTTGGTCAGGCAGGCAGAAGTCGGTACACAGAAGAATAAAACTGATATGGTACTCACAATCCAGGGAAACAAACAAACGGGCCCAGATTCAGATCTCCCGCCGAGATTTAAAGGGCAGGAGCGTAACCGTCATCAGAGGGGTGTGAGAGAAAGCGTCATGTTGCTAAGCAACATGACGTCAGAGACACAGAGGAGTTCCGGGAGCCGCGGCGACACGGCGATGAACGGAAGCGCTCATGACAGCACCCCCTCCTCAAGGGCCCCTCCGGGGGACAGGACCAGGTCTATCAGGATGAGTCTTGTGGAAGGTCTTGACCAATATTGGAGCATTTACTTGATGAGCAGGTTCCCAAGAACGTTCCGTGACTGGATAACCCTTCCAATGAATGAGATAATACAATTTCTTGCCCCGCAATTTGGAATCTAGAATATGGCTGATCTCAAACTCAGGATGTCCATGCACCAATAACGGTGGAGGTTTAGAAAAAGGCTTAGAATACCTGTTAATCATCACAGGTTTTAAAAGAGAAACATGGAATACCGGATGGACTTTGAGAGACTTGGGTAAAGCTACCCGATAAGCAGTGGAACATACCTGACCCATTATTCGGAAAGGACCCACATATCGTGGTCCCAATTTGTTAGAAGGTTGTTTCAGGCGAAGAAATCGAGAGGAAATCCAAACTTTATCACCAGGGCGATATTTGGGAGCCTTTTTCCGTCGAAGATCCGAAAAGAACTTGTAACGTCTAGAAGTTACAGAAAGAATACGATGTATCTTCTGCCAATGTCGAGTTAATCTTCGGGCTGTAAGATCAGAAGCAGGATTCACTGTGGAGGAAGTATGCAAAGGGAACGTCCTAGGCTGATATCCGTAAGCTGCATGAAAAGGAGAAGTCTGAAGGGAGGAATTGTACCGGGCATTATGGGCCAATTCAGCCAAAGGAAGGTAAGAAGTCCAGTTAGAATGATAATGATCCACATAATGTCTAAGATATGTTTCAAGACACTGGTTTACTCTTTCAGTCTGACCATTCGATTGTGGGTGGTGAGAAGTAGAGAGAGATATAGTAGTACCAAAATGTTTACAAAGTGACCTCCAAAATCGAGAAACGAATTGTACCCCTCTATCTGAAACAATATCAAGAGGAAATCCATGGATTCTTACAATATGTAGAATAAAAAGTTCAGAGAGTCTTTTGGCAGATGGTAATCCTGGCAAGGGTACAAAATGAGCCGTCTTAGTGAACCTGTCGA
Organism: Bombina bombina; assembly: GCF_027579735.1. Taxonomy (NCBI): domain Eukaryota; kingdom Metazoa; phylum Chordata; class Amphibia; order Anura; family Bombinatoridae; genus Bombina; species Bombina bombina. The sequence continues at coordinate 511,417,062 of NC_069501.1, read as the reverse complement.
CCACCACCCAGATAGTATTGTTCCCAGTGGACAAGGGAAGATCGGTAATAAAGTCCATGGATACATGAGTCCAAGGCTGGTGAGGTATAGGCAATGGTTGGAGTAATCCTGAAGGAAGTTGGCGTGGAGTTTTGTTCATGGCACATTGTGTGCATACTGAGACGTAATCCTTCACATCTTGAGAGAGTGTAGGCCACCAGACATGTTGTTTGAGGTTTCGAGTGGTAATACTGATGCCAGGATGTCCAGAAAGGGGACTATCATGAGCCCAAAATAAAATCTTGGAACGAAGGCGTTCAGGAACAAAGAGTAAACCATTGGGAGGTTTACAGGACAAAGGAAGACGCTCTTGAGCGGACTGTAATTCTTGTAACCAAGAAGTTGTTAACTGGGCAATGACTTCATGAGGTTGGAGAATGGTACCAGACTCAGGAACTGGGGTATCTTGAAATTGTCTGGAAAGTGCGTCTGCTTTAATATTTTTTGAACCAGGTATGTAAGACAAATTATAGTGAAACCGAGAGAAGAATAAGGACCAGCGTGCTTGCCTGGAATTTAGTCGTTTGGCTGTTTGGAGATACAGAAGGTTCTTATGATCAGTAAGTATAGTAAATGGCAAAGAAGTACCTTCCAGCCAATGTCTCCATTCATCCAATGCCATCTTGATGGCAAGCAACTCTTTATTCCCTACGTCATAGTTAAATTCGGAAGGAGTGAATTTTTTAGAGAAAAAAGCAACAGGATGAATCCTTCCAGTCTCTGGTATTCGTTGAGACAGAACCGCTCCAGCAGCAACAGAGGAAGCATCCACCTCCAGAATAAATTGAAACTCAGGATTTGGATGACGAAGGATAGGAGCTGAGGAAAAAGCTTCTTTGAGAGATTCAAAAGCTTCTATAGCCTCAGACGGCCATACTTTACAGTTTTGTCCTTTTCTTGTGAGAGAAGTAAGAGGAGAAGTAATAGTAGCAAAATTCTTGATGAACTTTCTGTAATAATTGGCGAAGCCTAGGAAACGTTGTAAAGCCTTCAAAGAATCAGGTCTAGGCCAATCCAAAATGGCAGAAAGTTTAGTAGGGTCCATTTCGAATCCAGATGCCGATATTACATAACCCAGAAAGGGTATGATTTTTTGATGGAAAGAACATTTCTCCAGTTTAGCAAACAGATGGAATTCTCTTAGACGTTGAAGTACTTTCTTGACGTGGTGCACATGATCTTGGTGGTTCTGAGAAAAAATTAAGATGTCGTCCAGGTATATGATAACAAAAATATTCAAAAAATCACGAAAGATCTCATTTACAAAATGCTGGAAAACCGCCGGAGCATTGCATAGCCCAAAGGGCATGACCAAATATTCATAATGCCCAAATCGAGTGTTAAAGGCAGTCTTCCACTCATCTCCTTTGCGTATACGGATCAAGTTGTATGCACCACGTAGGTCGAGTTTGGTGAAAATGGTGGCTCCCTGAAGATAAGTAAAAAGTTCAGGAATAAGGGGCAGAGGATAACTGTTCTTGATGGTAATCTGATTCAATCCACGATAATCAATACAGGGTCTTAATCCGCCATCCTTTTTTCCCACAAAAAAGAAACCAGCCCCTACAGGGGAAGAGGAGGGTCGAATAAATCCTCTAGCCAGATTGTCTTTTATATATTCTTCCAGAGCCATGTTTTCTGGTTTAGAAAGTGGATATGTTTTGCCTCGAGGATAGGCAGCCCCAGGAAGGAGGTCAATGGGACAATCAAAAGGGCGATGAGGAGGAAGACGTTCCGCTTCTTTTTTGGAGAAGACATCCACAAAGTCATGGTAATGCATAGGTAAGGATTCCGGAGTTTCAACTGTGAGAGCAATAGTGAGTGGTAACTTAGTAATCTCTTGAAGACATTTAGTCTGGCATGTAGATCCCCAGGAAGTGAGTTCACCGAAAGTCCAAGAAAAAATGGGATTGTGAATCTGGAGCCAGGGTAATCCCAAGATAATGGGAAATTGCGGAGTGGGAATGACATCGAAACAAATTGTCTCAGAATGAAGTATTCCTACGGTGAGGATTAAGGGTTGAGTAGAAAACTGAATGTATCCAGAACCCAAAGGATCTCCACTGACCGTAGAGACTGAAATGGAATACTCCTTCTTTAGTAAGGGTATAGAATGAGTAGAAACAAATGTAGAGTCAATGAACACACCTCCAGCACCAGAATCAATTAGGGCTTGGGTATAGATCTTCTTTTGTCCAATTAGAAGAGTTACTGGAACAAAGAGTTTCTTGTATAGGGAATGACCACTATTTTGGCTTAACTCAGTTCCCTGGACTAGAGTTAAGCCCTGGCTTTTACTGGCCTAGTAGGACAATCCCTTAATAAATGTCCTTTAAGGCCACAGTACAGACATAAGCCAAGAGTCCGTCTTCTTAAGCGTTCAGTCTCAGTTAATTTTATACTTCCTACTTCCATGGGTTCAGCCTGATCAGTAGTAGGAGAGGCTGGAGTGACTGGACTAGAAAAACGAGGAGCTAAACGAAAAGGAGTTCGAGTGGCAGTCCTCTGTGTTCTATCCTTTTCTTGTTGGCGTTCACGAAACCTGGCGTCGAGACAGATACAGAGATTTATTAAGGCTTCTAAGGACTCTGGAAGTTCACGATACACCAATTCATCCTTGAGACGCTCAGAAAGTCCTTTACGGAAAGCGGCTCTGAGTGCTCCCTGATTCCAAGTGGTTTCAGAGGCAAGGGTGCGGAACTCAATTGCATATTGAGAGACTGGTTGATTTCCTTGACGTAAATCCAGGAGAGTTGCTTCAGCAGCGGATGACCTTCCAGGTTTATCGAATACGTTTGAGAATGTAGATAGAAATGTATCAACATCCAACAGTATAGGATCATTCTTTTCTAGCAAAGGTGACACCCAAGCCAAGGCTTTTCCTTTCATTAAGGAAATAAGAAACGTGATTCTAGAAGAGGCAGTAGCAAAGAGAGTAGGGCTATTTCGGAAATGAAGACGGCATTGATTCAAAAAGCCTCTACATTCTTCAGGATTCCCATCATATTTATCCGGAAGAGGAATCCTGGGACTTAGTTGTACCTGAGACTGATTGTTAGGAATCGGAGGAGGTAATGCCTCAATCGGATTTGGATTGGGATTAGGATTGGGAGGTGCGGTAGCAACCAAATTTTGTAATAGAGCAGTAATTTGATCAAGTTTAGTGTCCAGAGACTGCAAGTGAGTGGCATGAGAACCCAAGAGCTGTCCCTGGTGAGCCACGGCCATAGATAATTCAGTGGGGTCCATTTTTATGGCCCGTTTGTAATGTCAGCCGCTCTGGAATCAATCCGGGATGTAACCCAACTGCTAGCGTGAATTGAAAGCACACGCTAGCACACTGAGAAATATCCAGGACGTGACCCACTCAGGAAGCAGATTAGAAGATAACAAAAATGAATATTGTTCCAGAATGCAGGAAAGCCACAAAGGATAAAACGTCCCTTTAAGTAGTACAAAGAACAAAAAGGAAATGCTCTTACTTTGAAGCTTCTGAAAAAGGTCCTCTTTAGCAGGCTTGTAAAACAAAGGAAAAGTTCTCTTTTGCAGCTTGTAAAAGTATAATGTCCCTTTAAGCAGGTTTATAACAAACAGAAAGGCAAAGTTCTCTTTTGCAGCTTGTAAAAGTAAATGTCCCTTTTAAGCAGGTGTATAACAAACAGAAAGGCAAAGTTCTCTTTTGCAGCTTGTAAAAGTATAATGTCCCTTTAAGCAGGTTTATAACAAACAGAAAGGCAAAGTTCTCTTTTGCAGCTTGTAAAAGTAAATGTCCCTTTTAAGCAGGTGTATAACAAACAGAAAGGCAAAGTTCTCTTTTGCAGCTTGTAAAAGTAAAATGTCCCTTTAAGCAGGTCTTGTTTAACAAAGAATAGGTTTAAAGGTAAAGGCCAAAGCAAGGTCAGGCAGGCAGAAGTCGGCATCCAAATATCAGCAAAAGGTATAGGCAAAAGACAGGGTCAGGCAAGCAGAAGTCGGCATCCAAGTGTCAGCAAAAGGGTAATAGCTACAGGCAAGGTCAGGCAGGCAGAAGTCAATGTCCAAATATCAGCAAGTAGGGATTAGGCAAGAGGCTTGGTCAGGCAGGCAGAAGTCGGTACACAGAAGAATAAAACTGATATGGTACTCACAATCCAGGGAAACAAACAAACGGGCCCAGATTCAGATCTCCCGCCGAGATTTAAAGGGCAGGAGCGTAACCGTCATCAGAGGGGTGTGAGAGAAAGCGTCATGTTGCTAAGCAACATGACGTCAGAGACACAGAGGAGTTCCGGGAGCCGCGGCGACACGGCGATGAACGGAAGCGCTCATGACAACACATTAGAGGTTCGTTCTGCTCAATATGACTCATCTTCACACTTGATTGATAGAACATAACACAAGATGCTACACACGCTTAGTAAGCTAGTGACAGAAATTGATTCAGAAATGGGGGGTGGGAGAGGGGTACAGAACTGATTCACACACTTGTAGTAATAATTTTAATAAAACTTTTTCTGCCATTAGGGAGATGACTTCATCTAAAGACTGAAAGGGAAGAATTCGAAGACTGACAGTGAAGATTTCCCAGACTGACAGTGAAAAATACAAGATTGAAAGTGAAGAATACCAATGGGATCATGTCTGGCATTATCTTTCAAATCTGCTGACCTTGAAAACCATACAAAGACATGTTCACATGGTAAGTGCCAACTATTTGATGGAATAAGGCTGTGGAGGCATCCTATTGGAGACACTTAGATTATTTTTAAATTTTTAGATGGTATTTCAGTCATCTATTTTGGAAATGATGAATAAGACACCTATTGAAGATCAACTGTTTGCTCCAGAATTGACTTTCAAAGACCATGCATTATCCAGGTTGGTTTTCAAATGCATGCTAGTTAAGAATCACAGGAAGAATGTTAAATATTTTGAAAAGATACATGTCCTATATTAGAATATTTGTAGCTTACATACATTACCCATACTTTGTTCATAATTAGATATTTAGGTATCCCAATCAGACAAAGGAATACATATTCTAGTTGATATAGAGGTATTTGAATGGACATGAAATATTACATTTATGTTCAGCATACATATATGTATTTTTGATTATTTAAATGTGACATACATTATTATGTATAATTAGAAATGCTGATCTTTAAATGTAATTTTGATTACACAATGCAGGGAGTGCAGAATTATTAGGCAAATGAGTATTTTGACCACATCATCCTCTTTATGCATGTTGTCTTACTCCAAGCTGTATAGGCTCGAAAGCCTACTACCAATTAAGCATATTAGGTGATGTGCATCTCTGTAATGAGAAGGGGTGTGGTCTAATGACATCAACACCCTATATCAGGTGTGCATAATTATTAGGCAACTTCCTTTCCTTTGGCAAAATGGGTCAAAAGAAGGACTTGACAGGCTCAGAAAAGTCAAAAATAGTGAGATATCTTGCAGAGGGATGCAGCACTCTTAAAATTGCAAAGCTTCTGAAGCGTGATCATCGAACAATCAAGCGTTTCATTCAAAATAGTCAACAGGGTCGCAAGAAGCGTGTGGAAAAACCAAGGCGCAAAATAACTGCCCATGAACTGAGAAAAGTCAAGCGTGCAGCTGCCAAGATGCCACTTGCCACCAGTTTGGTCATATTTCAGAGCTGCAACATCACTGGAGTGCAATACTCAGAGACATGGCCAAGGTAAGAAAGGCTGAAAGACGACCACCACTGAACAAGACACACAAGCTGAAACGTCAAGACTGGGCCAAGAAATATCTCAAGACTGATTTTTCTAAGGTTTTATGGACTGATGAAATGAGAGTGAGTCTTGATGGGCCAGATGGATGGGCCCGTGGCTGGATTGGTAAAGGGCAGAGAGCTCCAGTCCGACTCAGACGCCAGCAAGGTGGAGGTGGAGTACTGGTTTGGGCTGTTATCATCAAAGATGAGCTTGTGGGGCCTTTTCGGGTTGAGGATGGAGTCAAGCTCAACTCCCAGTCCTACTGCCAGTTTCTGGAAGACACCTTCTTCAAGCAGTGGTACATGAAGAAGTCTGCATCCTTCAAGAAAAACATGATTTTCATGCAGGACAATGCTCCATCACACGCGTCCAAGTACTCCACAGCGTGGCTGGCAAGAAAGGGTATAAAAGAAGAAAATCTAATGACATGGCCTCCTTGTTCACCTGATCTGAACCCCATTGAGAACCTGTGGTCCATCATCAAATGTGAGATTTACAAGGAGGGAAAACAGTACACCTCTCTGAACAGTGTCTGGGAGGCTGTGGTTGCTGCTGCATGCAATGTTGATGGTGAACAGATCAAAACACTGACAGAATCCATGGATGGCAGGCTTTGAGTGTCCTTGCAAAGAAAGGTGGCTATATTGGTCACTGATTTGTTTTTGTTTTGTTTTTGAATGTCAGAAATGTATATTTGTGAATGTTGAGATGTTATATTGGTTTCACTGGTAAAAATAAATAATTGAAATGGGTATATATTTGTTTTTTGTTAAGTTGCCTAATAATTATGCACAGTAATAGTCACCTGCACACACAGATATCCCCCTAAAATAGCTATAACTAAAAACAAACTAAAAACTACTTCCAAAACTATTCAGCTTTGATATTAATGAGTTTTTTGGGTTCATTGAGAACATGGTTGTTGTTCAATAATAAAATTAATCCTCAAAAATACAACTTGCCTAATAATTCTGCACTCCCTGTATAATGTTTTTTTTTTTTGTTTTGTTTTTTTAAATTTAATTAATAAATATCTTGATAAAATGTTGCACAAAGTTAGAGCATAGACACAAGATGATTGTAAATGTATTTTATGAACATTTTACAACGTGTGTATTAACTTTGTAAAATAATATTTTTTTTTTACAGATTTTCATCTGATGACTTCCAGGATAATTTATTTTTTTGTTAAAAGAAAAATATTTTTTTTAAAAAATGGTAATAATCAACATTTTATTATTAAATACCCTCTTTTGAACAGATTATAATAAATATCCATATAATCTGTCAATAAAATCAATTTGACTCCCATGACTGGTAGTTGTCTATTTGACAAGCACATGCATAAGATCAAATTAGGCATCATGTATTGCATTAATTTTAGAAAATCCACTGATTCAGAGAATATTAAAGTCAACTATCTTTTTTAAATTAATTGGGGAGTGAAATCCATCTATGCTTTTATTGTGTAATTTTTAGATGTTAATTTGTAAAAATATTTTCGGATATGTAGTCAGAATTTGACATAAATTTATTTGTTTCACTTTTAAGAAGGGAAAGTGGATAACTTACATTAACTCCTTAATGATCACAGCACTTTTCCATTTTCTGTCCGTTTGGGACCAAGGCTATTTTTACATTTTTGTGGTGTTTGTGTTTAGCTGTAATTTTCCTCTTACTCATTTACTGTACCCACACATATTATATACCGTTTTTCTCGCCATTAAATGGACTTTCTAAAGATACCATTATTTTCATCATATCTTATAATTTACTATAAAAAAATTATAAAATATGAGGAAAAATTAAAAAAAATAAACACTTTTTCTAACTTTGACCCCCAAAATCTGTTACATATCTACAACCACCAAAAAACACCTATGCTAAATAGTTTCTAAATTTTGTCCTGAGTTTAGAAATACCCAATGTTTACATGTTCTTTGCTTTTTTTGCAAGTTATAGGGCCATAAATACAAGTAGCACTTTGCTATTTCCAAACCATTTTTTTTTTCAAAATTAGCGCTAGTTACATTAGAACACTGATATCTTTTAGGAATCTCTGAATATTCATTGACATGTATATATTTTTTTTTTAGTAGACAACCCAAAGTATTGATCTAGGCCCATTTTGGTATATTTCATGCCACCATTTCACCGCCAAATGCGATCAAATAAAAAATATCGTTCACTTTTTCACAAATTTTTTCACAAACTTTAGGTTTCTCACTGAAATTATTTACAAACAGCTTGTGCAATTATGGCACAAATGGTTGTAAATTCTTCTCTGGGATCCCCTTTGTTCATAAATAGCAGACTTATATGGCTTTGGCGTTGCTTTTTGGTATTTAGAAGGCCGCTAAATGCCGCTGCGCATCACACGTGTATTATGGCTAGCAGTGAAGGGGTTAATTAGGTAGCTTGTAGGGAGCTTGCAGGGTTAATATTAGATTTAGTGTAGAGCTCTGCCTCCCACCTGAAACATCAGACCCCCTGATCCCTCCCAAACAGCTCTCTTCCCTCCCCCACCCCACAATTGTCCCCGCCATCTTAAGTACTGGCAGAAACTCTGCCAGTACTAAAATAAAAGGTATTTGGCCCTTTTTAAAAAAAAAAAAAAAAGAAGCATATTTACATATGCTGATGTGTACGATCCCCCCTTAGACCCCAACCTCACTGATCCCCCCCAAACAGCTCTATAACCCTCCCACTCTAACTTAATGGGCGCCATCTTGGGTACTGGCAGCTGTCTGCCAGTACCCAGTTTAGAAGAAAAATTTTTTTTTTTTACATTTGTTAAAACGTTTCTGTAGTGTAGCTTCCCCCCACACAAAACCAACCCCCCACCCCTCCATGATCACTTTTTGTGCTTTTGCACAAACAAGATTAGGCCACATTTATTAAAACATTTTCCGTAGTGTAGCGCTCCCGCCCCGTGCACGCGCCCGCCCGCCACCCTCCGTGCACGCGCGCGCCCGTGCGCACCCCCGACGATCCCGCCCCCGATCCCGCCCCCCTTGAAGTCACGCGGCACACCGATGGCCGCCCACCCGCCTCCCAAGTCGGCTCCCACCCACCAACGAAACCGGCCATCGATGTCCGGTGCAGAGAGGGCCACAGAGTGGCTCTCTCTGCATCGGATGGCCATGTGAGGTTATTGCAGGATGCCTCCATATCGAGGCATCACTGCAATAACCGGAAAGCAGCTGGAAGCGAGCAGGATCGCTTCCAGCTGCTTTCCACACCGAGGACGTGCAGGGTACGTTCTCAGGCGTTAACTGCCTTTTTTTTGAGGACGTACCCTGCACGTCCTCGGTCATTAAGGGGTTAAAGTGACAGTGTTGTTGAATGTAAAATTTCTTTTATAAGATCTTGTATCTTCCTTAGGTATCTAAAAACATAATTTTCATAAATTTATCTTTTAAAAAAAAAAATGGTAGGTCAGTTAACTTCATATTTTGCACAAGTTAGTTATTGGATGCCATGTTAATTGATTTTATGTTCTAGTGGAGTCATTTAAAGGGTCATTTAACTGTAGTTATTAATATTATGTAATTTTTAAAATCTTACCTCTTGGTTAGACATCACATATCTATATATATTTTCATTCCCCTTTAGTTTATTTCTACAATGCTAAATCAACATTTCGAATGTTTTGGTCCTTAAATGGACATTCCGAAAATATATTGTGTATTGAATTTTAAACAATACAAAATAATTTATAAAATATTTTGAATGTACTATTTAATTACATTCAGTCTTTAAATATACTTAGAAAAAGATATATCAATGCACATGTCTTAGACAATGACATAAGGCATCTATGTGCAACCAACAATCAGCATCAAAATAGCCTATGTAGATATGTATTTAATCCAAGAATATATCTAATTTAAATCTAATGATCGAATAACAAAAAATATTAAGTTGTTAAAATATTATATTATTCTCCAAAATGCATAAATAACATATAGCTTAATGTCCCTCTAAGCTGAAGACTGCGAAATACAGCCATTACAATATATATTTCATTCAGTGTGTAAAACAATCCAGAAGTTAATCTAAATATGCTTTAGTCATATGTTATACTAATTTTGCCAAAGGAAGGTGCCTAGATTTATGATATTTCAAGCACTATTGCGAAATGTCTCCTTAAAGGGACATGAACTCAAAATATACTTAAAGGGAGACTGTTCAAAAATTATTTATTTATACATTCTGAACGAGTATTCAATTTTAAGCAACTTTATAATTGACTCATATTATCAATGTTCCTCGTTATGTTGCTATCATTACTTGAAAAATAAGGCATTAAATTGATAATTTATTTGCTTCAGTACTCTGGACAGAACTTTTTTTTTGGGTGGATTAATTTATCCAACAATCATCAAGGACAACCCAGGTTGTTCTGAAAAAATTGTCCATAATATAAAATATCATTTTTGATTTGCCAAGAAAGATACCAAGATAATTATTAACATTTGAGAATAGGATTAAATTATAAAGTTGCTTAAAATTTCATGCTCAATCTGAATCACGAACGCTAAAATTTTTTGTACAGTGTCCCTTTAAGAGATTTAAAGAGTGTATTTACTTCTCTTATCTTATTATCTTGACATACTTTGCTTTAAAAGAATATCGAGATAGGCTCAGTAGATGAAGATTGGTGGATGCACAGAGATGCCTTATGTGATTGGCTCAACCATGTGCATTTAAATTTCTTCTGTTGAGGATATCTAAATACAAAGATAAATTGAGTTGCATTTTAAAGTCTAAACATTTTTTATCTCTACAGATCATTTGATACAATTGTTTGGTTGTAATGTCTCTAAAAATAAAGACGCCATTGCACAATAACATATATGAGCAGTTCAGACAAATACAAGCTCGAGGTTTATTTAATAATAACAAACAAACCTGTAGTTTAACATCTATAAACAGATTATCCAAGTTACGGACATTATAACCTGAAATTGAACATTCAGAAATGCTGCGTGGGAAACGTATCTTGAAACACCAGATGTGCATCTTTAAACATTAGAGTCTAATGTCACGCAATAGCACACAATCAATGTGCATTATAAATACATTTAATAGAGCAATGTCAATACTTCACAATAAGTCACGGAATTGATTTTATGAACAATAAAGACATACAATATTAAATGTGTATTAATCCAACGTATTTGTATTAAAGAAACAGACCGTTATTCAACCAAGAAATGTCTACAACATTTAATAATGTGACAGTATTAGATTTTAACGAAAATTTAAACATTAATATTTAATGGATCACGTATATTAAATCTGCGTCACACATATCCACATGACAGGCCCATGAGTTACAAATAAGTCTACATGAAAAATGTAGTAACAGCACCACCAGGAGGTATGTGTATGGAAGTTACTAAGATATGAAACATTAAGGAACGGCCAATCAGAGTTCATCACACAAACACAACTTGAGTCAAGATGGTCTCACAGACATTCTAACAATATTTCAAACTTTTATCCAATCAGATGTACAGATAACTTGTCCCATGGTGCATCTCATGTTTACTTCACCATATAAAAGTCCATAACACATTGCCATCTTTGTCAGTTCTCTAATGCCTGCAGGCTGTATATATATATTATATCTAGATAATATTTTGTTTGGGGCTAGCAGGCATGAAGCCTCCCGGGTTTACCAAGCAGGAGAGCTCTGCACTGGTCCACGCCGTCCAGGACTTTTATCCCCAGCTGTTTGGGAACAAGAGGAGGTCGACAGATGCGCATGTTAAGAAGGCCCTCTGGGAGTCTATCACCAATGCGGTTCAATTGGTGTGTGGCGTCCAGAGGAGCCAGGATCAGATCATGTGGAGATTCGGAGATATGAGGTTGCGCTTGACCAAAAAAGTCGACCTCATAATGGAGTGGGTACAAGCCTGTAAAAGAGGGGGCAAAAGAAAGGCCCCGCGGAAACTCTACCTACTCCCTTATGAGGTGACTTTATGCGAGCTCCTCAGTCTCCGGGTCCCCAAAAGATTTCGATCCTCTCCATCCTCGGCCTTCTCTTCTTCCCTCCCAGCTGCTGGATCTGAAAGTCCTGACCCGGGGGCCAGGGCAGCTGCTTCTCCGTCCGGTGGCCTGGGAGGAGCGGACAGAGAATCTGAACCAGGTAACTATCCAACTTCATATAATATATTAATATTTGATTAGATTTTTAAGAAATGTGTATATAGTCAGATACTAAACCTATATAGATCTCACAACATACGCTACATATGATGTTTAGATATCTGATTTTAGATTAGTGACACATGAAATAGGAATGATGTTTCTTGCGCTCTACAGAATATGCGTCACAGAGCAAAAATGGAATTGCGCATCCGTGAAATCACTATCATCCACCATTTCATACATTAACTATCGAATCCTAAGACAGTTATATATATTCTTTGTTCTTGTTCAATATTAACAAATATACTATTTTCACCTCGTAATACACCCAATAACAAATATATTTTAAGTCTTTATGAAATGATACTCATCGCACTACTTTATCCACATTTATTTCACGGATGCGTAATTCCGCTTGGAATCATTGCGCAATGATCCCGAAAAATAGAATTGCGCACACACGTGAACATGGGTTTGCTGTAAGTGGCATTGCTTTACAAATGTTGGTCAAATGACGGATGCGTAATTCTGCTTGGAATCATTGCGCAATGATCCCGAAAAATAGAATTGCGCACACACGTGAACATGGGTTTGCTGTAAGTGGCATTGCTTTACACATGTTGGTCAAATGACGGATGCGTAATTCCGCTTGGAATCATTGCGCAATGATCCCGAAAAATAGAATTGCGCACACACGTGAACATGGGTTTGCTGTAAGTGGCATTGCTTTACACATGTTGGTCAAAATGAAATGTGAATTATTATATATGTGAAGAATACAGTATTCTTATTTTCAATATTATACATAATAAAAAAGATACTAGCAGAATCAAAATAAATAATAAAATTGATGAGAATGAAATTACACAAAAAATGTATTAAAGCTACAGTCAACAACATAACTGATTGAAAATAAGAGTACAGGATATATTTATGATGAAATTAATTGAGGAAACAATTAACTCATGGGACTACCAAAAGATTAATAGTTTTTAATTGATTTGTTAATAATGTAAAGTTTTTAAACATGGCATGATTTGTATTAATGATATCCAATCCTCATTTAATATATTACAGATCTGGATGTTGGTGCTGGAACCTCAAGCCAGGGCTTGTCACAGTATGGTATGTCTCATTTTAATTGACATTTGTCTTAGAAACATGGACAGAACATTACATACAAAATCCACATTGTTCAATATTTATATGGATCTTCAAAATGGATTTGTAAAAGATTTACAAATAAGAATAAAAACCAAACAAACATAGGATTGCATTGTAATACTAATCTGAAATTTGTTTGATTTTAAGATATCCCATCTATTCTTGATATCTTCATTTTAATGTAAGATTCTTTGAATGTCCAATTTATATTCTTCCCCTGTGTACTGCTTAATCTTATTTGGATACATTTTGACAACATTCACACACTTTTGCATATGTTTTGAGTTTTAAAATATAGATTACATTTGTTTAATTGATCATGTCATTTAAGGGACATGCCAACTAAATTTTACATTGAATGATTTCGACACGTGATTGTATTGTTTTGTATAAACATTTTATTAGCTAAATTGGTTCAGTCTATTGTTTTAGTTATTCTAAAAACATATTGAGTTTGGTTTAGGTTAAGCAATGCATTACTGGTATTTTCCGGCTGTTTTTTTATGCATAAATTTGCCTTTTTTCATAAGTTAAAATCATGTGTTCAGATAACAGTAGTACATAGTTTCAAAAAGTATACAATTACACATTTTGAGCTTCATGTCCCTTTAAGAGAGGATAATTAAAGATTTTTTAGGATATCCTTAACTAACATATTAGATTGTAATTGCATGCTCCATCCCATTCATTACATCAACATATGGAGTAGAGAATTAATTAACAGCGACATTGTCAAATCAATATATTTTTATATTAAAGGGACACTGAGCTAAAATTATTACTGTTGTCATTCAGATAGAGCATGCAATATTAATCAAAAATTAAATATAATACTATAATCATATTTTAAATATTCTATTGATAAATGTATTTTAAAATCAAGAATGTACATTTATCTGCAGCTCCATTTTGGTTGACCAACCTGGGTTGTTATTGATGATTGGTGGAAACCTTCAACAAACAATATTTATTGAATACAATATTGCTTATCTGCCTTTAAGATTAAAATGTTGCAAAATAAAAATTATAATAGGAGTCAATGTTAAATAATTTGTAACAGTTTGAACAGTGAAATCACTGATTGAAATAAATCATGTCAGTGTCCCTTTAATAAACAATAGATTAATTCATCCTTACATTCTTTGGATTAAACAATATTGATATATAATTCACATATTCACTGTTGGAGTTACTTTATAGATATAAGCATACTCTAACAGCACCATGATTACATATTTGTACAAATCAATTTGGTTTTGTATTGTGATCAATATGTGTTGTGTCCTAAACAAGATTACTGTACATTGCACAAATGGCTCGATGTGCCACATGTCTTTGTTTATATTTGTCAACAGCTGTTATTCAAAATGTGGTTTGTGTGTATTCTTTTAAGAACATTGATCAATGGGTATATTTAGATATGCAATAGCATCGTATGAGATGAGTTTGATGCCTAATATAGTCAGAAATTAAACATATGTTAAATACATAATTTTTACATAATCCCCTTGATTCAATCAAGCATTTTTTATTCTAATGACTGCTCTATTCTTCACATTTTCAAGTTGATTATTCTTATAAATCGATACAGATGTGATTTAGTGCTATCCAAAATGTGTTCACTAATATATATCTATATCATTCATAGAGAGAGGAGTTGTGGGGAGCCAAGAGGGATCCAGCACTGACACAGAGCTGCCTTTGCAGTCTTCTGGTAAGTCCATTGACTCATTTATATGTCATTGAAGGTGTATTGGTAATCAATATTATGAGCATGATTCTGATGAAGCATTACATTTGAAACAAACATATCATTTACTCCTCTGATTATATATCAATTTTTGTTTAATATTGAAAGATTAAGAATTACAATTTTCTTAGTCTACACCTTTGTTATTCAGAAGATGTATATCATATGTTTGTTTACATTTTCAATTTTGACAACAATCATCAAGTGATACACACATGAGAAATCTTAAATGTTCAATGTACTATGCTTTTATGATTTTTAAAATAATACAAACAATAAATCGAAAATCTGAATAATTGAGAATAACAAATCTAATGTCATTTGTATGCTCCATCAAAATGATGTAAATCATAACTTTGGGTGTGTATATCTTTAATGCAACATTGATGTGTGTCTTTGAGCAACAGTAACATATGTTATAATATCTGATCTTAATGTGTACACAACATGTTATGTTTTACAGAGATTGATTTAACATGTGGGACAGAGGAGGAAGAGGCTCCCTTGGAGTCTGATGGTATGTGAAATATATCTAACATGTATCCAACATGTTTTTTTATTGGAAATCATTTTATTGAAGACATTCAAAGTCTACAGCTTTTGCACTTTAAAAAGGAATATTATTTGTCTGTTCAAATACACAACTGCCCCCTTTCTATATCAGGCAGCATGAAAATATGCTTGGATTATTCTTTATTTTTTTTTGGATTTCTAATTCATGCCATCATGATGTCACATGCATATTCCAAAACCACAATCATAATTTTATAATTATACAGACAGTCATTGCTATTCATCTTAGTGCCTATATGCATACCATATCCTCATGTCATCATTGTTTAGAAATTCAAACACACTTCTAAGTATATTGCAAACATAATCAAGTTGAAATGCGTTGATTTGATTTCATGATGTATGAGATGTTAATATATTTTTATTATTTATTTCAGATGGATCCTCCACTTCTGGTCATCATATTTCCACCCCTGCCCAGTCCACTGCCCAGACCCCTGCCCAGTCCCCTGCCCAGGCCCCTGCCCAGTCCCCTGCCCAGTCCCCTGCCCAGACCCCTGCCCAGGCCCAGGCCCCTGCCCCTCCACAGACCCCAGACCCTCCCGGCCCTTCACATTTTTCCTGTCCCTCCCAAAAAACGCCCCTTCGTCCCCCTTCGCCGCTCTCCCCGTCTTTTGGCCCGTACAGCTACCCCAGCTGCCCAGCCCCCAACTCACCACTCCCCAGCTGTATGGCCTACCCCAGAGCAGCAGCCCATCCCTCCCCAACCCAATCCCATCCCTCCTCAACCCAATCCCATCCCTCCCCAACCCAATCCCATCCCTCCCCCCTGTCTCAACCTTCATTGTCCTGGGTGTCGGATTGTCCTTCCCAGGCACAGCTGTAAGTATCATTCAAAATCAACATTATAAGATACTTAAAGGTACACTGAAGGCAAATTGTTTCTATTGTGATTCAAATAGAGCATGCAATGTTAATCAAATTTATAATTTAATACTCTTATCAATTATTCTTCATACTCTTGCTATCTTTATTGAAACAAAGAAATGCCTATAATTATTTAAAAAAAAAAAAAAAAGTCTGGACATCATTTCTTTATTGTTGGATGAATGTATCCATCAATCAGCAGGGACAACCAAAGTTGATAACCAAAAATGGCCTGCCCTATAAACTTACATTCTTGCATTTAAAATATAGCTATAGAATTCTAACATTTCAAGAATAGGAGTAAATTAAAAATTTGTTTTAAATGTCATGCTCTATCTGAATCAGTAAATAAAATATTTTGGTTTAGTGTCCCTTTAATTTGATATCACTACATATACCAATCACCACTACTTGGATCCAACAATTTATGTACAAATGTTCATACATTATCTCTTGTATAACCCAATGGGAATGTAATTTCTTCTGGTTGCTATGTTTACACAGCTTGGCCTCAACGCCAAAATGTTTAAGGATAGGTGTGCCTACCACAGTATAACTAAAATATTTAAATTGCTAATGTAAGTACAATGTAAATCCTTTTACAAGATTTTATACACTCAAGCTGTAAAAGTGGATCATCGAAAACCAATTAAAGGGGACAACATGTTTGAGTAAACTGTCCCTTTAATGGTTTAGGTCTGTCTGAATAACATATTTAATGTGTAAATAATCAATTTCAACGAATTAATTTAAAGAATGATTTGTCTTTATGATGACAATGTATCTTTGCTTATTTTTTATTATGTAGTGTAATTATCATTAATATTTTATTTATTCTTTATTTTAGGCTGTGACTCAACATGGCTCACGCTAGAAGGTCTAGCACGCGTAGAGCAGGCCGTGTTGAGGAATGCAGCTGTCCTGAGAGGGATGAACGACACCATGCATGCCCAGCTACAGGTTCAGCATTTGACTCTCCGTCAGATGATGCGGTTCAATTCAATGCTTGAATCTCTAGCTGGACAGGCACAGGACGATGAAGGGGATGACCAATAAGTGGAAGATCACAAGATGCTCCAAGGGCGCAGATAAGAATCTTCCGTCCACATGTTGATTTTCAGTTTTTTATGGTTGCCATTTGGCCTTTTTTTAATATTGTTGTGCCTGTTGCACTCTTTTACCTTGTCAAATGGCTCCAATGGGGCTATGCTGGCCCGTGGCAACTCTCTTCATGGACTGTGATGCACTCTTTTACCTTGTCAAATGGCTCCAATGGGGCTATGCTGGCCCTTGGCAACTCTCTTCATGGACTGTGATGCACTCTTTTACCTTGTCAAATGGCTCCAATGGGGCTATGCTGGCCCTTGGCAACTCTCTTCATGGACTGTGATGCACTCCTTTACCTTGTCAAATGGCTCCAATGGGGCTATGCTGGCCCTTGGCAAATCTCTTCATGGACTGTGATGCACTCCTTTACCTTGTCAAATGGCTCCAATGGGGCTATGCTGGCCCTTGGCAACTCTCTTCATGGACTGTGATGCACTCCTTTACCTTGTCAAATGGCTCCAATGGGGCTATGCTGGCCCTTGGCAACTCTCTTCATGGACTGTGATGCACTCTTTTACCTTGTCAAATGGCTCCAATGGGGCTATGCTGGCCCTTGGCAACTCTCTTCATGGACTGTGATGCACTCTTTTACCTTGTCAAATGGCTCCAATGGGGCTATGCTGGCCCTTGGCAACTCTCTTCATGGACTGTGATGCACTCTTTTACCTTGTCAAACGGCTCCAATGGGGCTATGCTGGCCCTTGGCAACTCTCTTCATGGACTGTGATGCACTCCTTTACCTTGTCAAACGGCTCCAATGGGGCTATGCTGGCCCTTGGCAACTCTCTTCATGGACTGTGATGCACTCTTTTACCTTGTCAAATGGCTCCAATGGGGCTATGCTGGCCCTTGGCAACTCTCTTCATGGACTGTGAAGCACTCTTTTACCTTGTCAAATGGCTCCAATGGGGCTATGCTGGCCCTTAGCAACTCTCTTCATGGACTGTGATGCACTCCTTTACCTTGTCAAATGGCTCCAATGGGGCTATGCTGGCCCTTGGCAACTCTCTTCATGGACTGTGATGCACTCTTTTACCTTGTCAAATGGCTCCAATGGGGCTATGCTGGCCCTTGGCAACTCTCTTCATGGAGACTGTGATGCACTCTTTTACCTTGTCAAATGGCTCCAATGGGGCTATGCTGGCCCTTGGCAGCTCTCTTCATGGACTGTGATGCACTCTTTTACCTTGTCAAATGGCTCCAATGGGGCTATGCTGGCCCTTGGCAACTCTCTTCATGGACTGTGATGCACTCTTTTACCTTGTCAAATGGCTCCAATGGGGCTATGCTGGCCCTTGGCAACTCTCTTCGTGGACTGTGATGCACTCTTTTACCTTGTCAAATGGCTCCAATGGGGCTATGCTGGCCCTTGGCAACTCTCTTCGTGGACTGTGATGCACTCTTTTACCTTGTCAAATGGCTCCAATGGGGCTATGCTGGCCCTTGGCAACTCTCTTCATGGACTGTGATGCACTCTTTTACCTTGTCAAATGACTCCAATGGGGCTATGCTGGCCCTGGGCAACTCTCTTCATGGACTGTGATGCACTCTTTTACCTTGTCAAATGGCTCCAATGGGGCTATGCTGGCCCTTGGCAACTCTCTTCATGGACTGTGATGCACTCTTTTACCTTGTCAAATGGCTCCAATGGGGCTACGCTGGCCCTTGGCAACTCTCTTCATGGACTGTGATGCACTCTTTTACCTTGTCAAATGGCTCCAATGGGGCTATGCTGGCCCTTGGCAACTCTCTTCATGGACTGTGATGCACTCTTTTACCTTGTCAAATGGCTCCAATGGGGCTATGCTGGCCCTTGGCAACTCTCTTCATGGACTGTGATGCACTCTTTTACCTTGTCAAATGGCTCCAATGGGGCAATGCTGGCCCTTGGCAACTCTCTTCATGGACTGTGATGCACTCTTTTACCTTGTCAAATGGCTCCAATGGGGCTATGCTGGCCCTTGGCAACTCTCTTCATGGACTGTGATGCACTCTTTTACCTTGTCAAATGGCTCCAATGAAGCTATGCTGGCCCTTGGCATCTCTCTTCATGGACTGTGATGCACTCCTTTACCTTGTCAAATGGCTCCAATGGGGCTATGCTGGCCCTTGGCAACTCTCTTCATGGACTCCTTGTCAAATGGCTCCAATGGGGCTATGCTGGCCCTTGGCAACTCTCTTCATGGACTGTGATGCACTCTTTTACCTTGTCAAATGGCTCCAATGGGGCTATGCTGGCCCTTGGCAACTCTCTTTATGGACTGTGATGCACTCTTTTACCTTGTCAAATGGCTCCAATGGGGCTATGCTGGCCCTTGGCAACTCTCTTCATGGACTGTGATGCACTCCTTTACCTTGTCAAATGGCTCCAATGGGGCAATGCTGGCCCTTGGCAACTCTCTTCGTGGACTGTGATGCACCCTTTTACCTTGTCAAATGGCTCCAATGGGGCTATGCTGGCCCTTGGCAACTCTCTTCGTGGACTGTGATGCACTCTTTTACATTGTCAAATGGCTCCAATGGGGCTATGCTGGCCCTTGGCAACTCTCTTCGTGGACTGTGATGCACTCTTTTACCTTGTCAAATGGCTCCAATGGGGCTATGCTGGCCCTTGGCAACTCTCTTCATGGACTGTGATGCACTCTTTTACCTTGTCAAATGGCTCCAATGGGGCTATGCTGGCCCTTGGCAACTCTCTTCATGGACTGTGATGCACTCTTTTACCTTGTCAAATGGCTCCAATGGGGCTATGCTGGCCCTTGGCAACTCTCTTCATGGACTGTGATGCACTCTTTTACCTTGTCAAATGGCTCCAATGGGGCTATGCTGGCCCTTGGCAACTCTCTTCATGGACTGTGATGCACTCTTTTACCTTGTCAAATGGCTCCAATGGGGCTATGCTGGCCCTTGGCAACACTCTTCATGGACTGTGATGCACTCTTTTACCTTGTCAAATGGCTCCAATGGGGCAATGCTGGCCCTTGGCAACTCTCTTCATGGACTGTGATGCACTCTTTTACCTTGTCAAATGGCTCCAATGGGGCTATGCTGGCCCTTGGCAACTCTCTTCATGAACTGTGATGCACTCTTTTACCATGTCAAATGGCTCCAATGGGGCTATGCTGGCCCTTGGCAACTCTCTTCATGGACTGTGATGCACTCTTTTACCTTGTCAAATGGCTCCAATGAAGCTATGCTGGCCCTTGGCATCTCTCTTCATGGACTGTGATGCACTCTTTTACCTTGTCAAATGGCTCCAATGGGGCTATGCTGGCCCTTGGCAACTCTCTTCATGGACTGTGATGCACTCCCTTACCTTGTCAAATGGCTCCAATGGGGCTATGCTGGCCCTTGGCAACTCTTTTCATGGAATGTGATGCACTCTTTTACCTTGTCAAATGGCTCCAATGGGGCTATGCTGGCCCTTGGCAACTCTCTTCATGGACTGTGATGCACTCTTTTACCTTGTCAAATGGCTCCAATGGGGCTATGCTGGCCCTTGGCAACTCTCTTCATGGACTGTGATGCACTCTTTTACCTTGTCAAATGGCTCCAATGGGGCTATGCTGGCCCTTGGCAACTCTCTTCATGGACTGTGATGCACTCTTTTACCTTGTCAAATGGCTCCAATGGGGCTATGCTGGCCCTTGGCAACTCTCTTCATGGAC
Organism: Bombina bombina; assembly: GCF_027579735.1. Lineage (NCBI taxonomy): Eukaryota > Metazoa > Chordata > Amphibia > Anura > Bombinatoridae > Bombina > Bombina bombina. The sequence continues at coordinate 511,396,006 of NC_069501.1, read as the reverse complement.
TGTGATGCACTCTTTTACCTTGTCAAATGGCTCCAATGGGGCTATGCTGGCCCTTGGCAACTCTCTTCATGGACTGTGATGCACTCTTTTACCTTATCAAATGGCTCCAATGGGGCTATGCTGGCCCTTGGCAACTCTCTTCATGGACTGTGATGCACTCTTTTACCTTGTCAAATGGCTCCAATGGGGCAATGCTGGCCCTAGGCAAATCTCTTCATGAACTGTGATGCACTCTTTTACCTTGTCAAATGGCTCCAATGGGGCTATGCTGGCCCTTGGCAACTCTCTTCATGGACTGTGATACACTCTTTTAACCTGTCAAATGGCTCCAATGGGGCTATGCTGGCCCTTGGCAACTCTTTTCATGGACTGTGATGCACTCTTTTACCTTGTCAAATGGCTCCAATGGGGCTATGCTGGCCCTTGGCAACTCTCTTCATGGACTGTGATGCACTCTTTTACCATGTCAAATGGCTCCAATGGGGCTATGCTGGCCCTTGGCAACTCTCTTCATGGACTGTGATGCACTCTTTTACCTTGTCAAATGGCTCCAATGGGGTTATGCTGGCCCTTGGCAACTCTCTTCATGGACTGTGATGCACTCTTTTACCTTGTCAAATGGCTCCAATGGGGCTATGCTGGCCCTAGGCAAATCTCTTCATGAACTGTGATGCACTCTTTTACCTTGTCAAATGGCTCCAATGGGGCTATGCTGGCCCTTGGCAACTCTCTTCATGGACTGTGATACACTCTTTTAACTTGTCAAATGGCTCCAATGGGGCTATGCTGGCCCTTGGCAACTCTCTTCATGGACTGTGATGCACTCTTTTACCTTGTCAAATGGCTCCAATGGGGCTATGCTGGCCCTTGGCAACTCTCTTCATGGACTGTGATGCACTCTTTTACCATGTCAAATGGCTCCAATGGGGCTATGCTGGCCCTTGGCAACTCTCTTCATGGACTGTGATGCACTCCTTTACCTTGTCAAATGGCTCCAATTTTCCGGATCTTTAAAATATTATTTATAAACGTGGTTGATGTTTTCTGACATACTAATAAAAGACATGTCATTCCACGATTCTTTGTCCTCTTTATTCATGTCATTGATTGAAATCTCTAGTTTATCTGGTTAATCCTTAAAGGGACCTTACCAAAAATAATGATGTTTCCTGAATCATATATGTAATACAATTGTAAATGACTTTAAGATTAACATCTCCAATTTAATTTTATTATTTGTCTTTATATATTTTTCGTAAAGCTTTATCATTAGATGATTATGATTAGCATAGTAATTTTAAAAAATATGTAGATATAGATTTTTTTTTGTATATATATATATATGTATATTGCAAATTTCACAGCCATGTGTTTATTTATAAACTCTGCGTGAATTGATGCACCTTTAACAAATGATCCCAGGATTGATACAATGAGATAATCCCTGTAAAGTGTTAATTTTATTGAAATAGTATTCTCTCTGTGTATCTTTATTTTTTATTTATTTCATGTCCCTTTGAGTGATGCTGACCACAATTGTTAATGAATGGATTTCCATTTCTAAAGCGTTTTTGTCCTTTTTACATGAACAAGGACATATAATCTTATTAATAAACAATCTTATTGTAATGTTGACAGCACATGTATTTAAATTTCAATTCTATCCTATTGTAGTAGTGTAACCAAATCAATCTCTGTGTGTAATGCGCATATTTTAGATGAGGAATATCTTTATCAAAATATTTTTTAAAAATACTTCTCCTCCCATATATGGCTACAGGTAGGCTGACCATATTTCAACTTGAATAAGTGACACGTTTGATCAATACATGTGTCATTATTGTTATTCCAAAACAATCTAAACATATCTTAAAACATCAATGGCATATGTATTTCTCATGTGTATCTTTTAAATGTTAAAGATATACACCATAGCTATAGTTAAAGGGACAGTCAAGTCCAAAAAGATGATTCATGATTTAAATAGGGCATGCGAGTTTAACCAACTTACTAATTAGCTTTTATTCAACATTTAGCTTTGTTCTCTTGTTATTGTTATTTGAAAGGTAAACAGAGGAGGTTCATATGATAAGTTCTTCAACCTTGAAGACTGCCTCTAATGTTTTAAAAATATTGACTACTATAAGGCATTAGTTCACATGTTTAATATAGATAACATTGAGATCATGCACGTAAAGTGACCTAGGAGTGAGCATTGATTGGCTAAACTGCATGTCTGTCAAAAGAACCTAAATAATGGGGCAGTCAGCAGAAGCTTAGATACAAGATAATAACAGAAGTAAAATGTATATTAATATATAACTGTGTTTGTTGTTCAAAAATGAGTAATGTGTAATAAAGGGATTAGCTATATTTTTGAAAATTCAATTTCTGGGGTTGACTGTCCCTTTAACATATAATATCTAACACATCCCTATTTTACTAATGCATCTCCTAGCATTAATTTTCTTTTAAAGGGACAGGAAACACAATAATCCAAATATTTTCATTTATTGTAACAATATATTTCAAATTGCAATGTCGTACATAATCGTGTAACCAATATTGATTTAATTTGTACTTAAAACATGCTGCTTGCTAAATAGTTTAGTTATAAATCCTCTGCTTCTAATGAAATATCTCCTTATTTTTGATAATGTATTCTATTTTATAGATCACAGTATTTCGTTATCTATCGTGACATTCCTAGATAGCAATATAGACACATACTAGTTACTAAAATATAAATACATTTCTTATTGATATGCCAAGCTATCAACTGAGTCCTTGTATTGGCTGCGGTTTTTCAGCGATCTCGGATGCGCCATGTTGCTTAAGACGTCACCTGCCAGGCTGTCCAATGATTCCTTGTATTGGCTGACGTTTTTACGCGATCAAGGATGCGCCTTTTATTGGATGGCGTTTTTACGCGATCAAGGATGCGCCTTTTATTGGATTGCGTTCTTACGTGATCAATGATGCGCCATGTTAATTAAGACGTCACATGCAAAGGTGTAAAAAACGTCTGATTGTATTACGTAGTCCCGCAATATTTGTTTGGGCACGTTACACACGTTTGTGAATGAGAAGACAAGTTTAAAACCATGGCGAATATGGATTGTGTGCATCATGTAACATTGTTGACCCATAGCTGATAAAGAACACAACATTCTCTTTTGCTGGATGTCTGGTTGAATAAACGAATGAAAGCAAAATGTTTTCATGCATAAGATATTTCGAGGCAAGTGCAAATCTCTATAGTCCATCTTGTTTAATATGTTTGTCAACAATATGTTCCTTTTTATGAAAATTGACTGTTGTGTTTAATTTTAAAGATATCGAATTCATAAATATGCGCTATTGTATTAGAATAAAGTAATCAATATGCATTTATCTTTATCATATGCTAAATATATGATGCCGACTTCTTCTAAATGTAATTTCGTCGTATATTTTATTAAAGGTTCATTAGACACTCACATTAAAAACCAAAATATTTTATTTTGTCTCTAGTTATATAGTCCATTGTTTACCAAATACATGTCTACTTTTGCTTATGTTCAAATAAAATTTAAGTAATTTTCAGACTCCTCGCCAAGCCTCAAAGTTTCATGTGAGTACCATCTCCAGCTTTCTCCTGTTTGTGTAAAGGGTCTTTTCATATGTTAATGATGGGGTATTGTCTTGTTTTACGGTTATAATGGGGTTTCCATCTATATTTTCAATAGAGATAACCCGATTTTCTTTGAAAGTGTTTAAAAAATTTTAATATTGATTTTGATATCAGTATATGTTAATCTTGTTGTTTCTAGTAGTGTCTATTACATGCAGTTCTGTTAAAAAGATTGTATACTGTCCCTTTAATGCAAATGTTGATTTTTGTATCATGTATGAGTTCCATGGTTAATCTCCAAATATATTATTGTTAGCATTTTTTTTTTGTCACTCCTAAAAGGACTTTAAACCATATTCATTGTTAAAACAAATGTCTTTCTAAAAACAAACACAATAATGTCTCTTTAAGAAAATAGACTTTATTTAACACGACAATATAAATCTTTTTGCAATATTTCTTGTTTGAACAAGTACATGTAGATATACCAACAATCACCAAATATTATATGTTAGCATATGTAATTTTGTTAAAGGGACAGTCTAGAAAACAAATAATGTGTTGCATTATTAAAAAAGCAAATTTTGTAATATCAATGATATCAAAGGTTTCTCACCAATTAATCATTTTTCTGTGGTTATTTTTATTTGCTAGCTAAACCTATGAGGTTCGTGTGCTCATTTCTTAGAGCTTGAAGAGTGCATGTAATCAGAATGCAATTTGACCACTAGAGGGCATTTTGAGAGCATTTGTATATATAAAACCTTGAGCTCATACAGCATATTTACCATGCATTGATCATTGATTGTCTAAAATGTTGTTATGTCAGAACAACAAATAAGTGGTCATTTTTCATAGGCATAGATACAAGGGTAAGCACATAAGTCACACGTATTTCTCCATGTTTTTTTGTTTCAAACTTGATAATGCGTAATACAGTGTTTTCTTTGAAATCAATAATGTTCTGACTGTCCCTTTAAGCTGTGTTATTGGCATTCAAACAGTAATATGCCATCATGGATAATTGTAATGGTAATTTTGTTTGAGATTAGGGAAACAGTTTGGACATCACATCACAGAAACCAATCAATATAATGAACAAGGATAGGTATGTGATGATGTGGTGTCCACACACTTATAACCCACACTATGCAAACAATCTGCCTCCATGGACCCGGTCCCATAGAAGTAGATTATATACAGAGTGTGGTCCACAAGTGTATGAAAACCACATCATCACATACCTATCCATTACACGTTAAATAAAAAAGAAATAAACATGACAAAAAATACTTACTTCCTCTTCCTTCCCCTCTTCCCACGAGGCTGAGGCTCTGGGAGGGGCAACTGCTGCCTCCGACGAGTTCTCATTGGAGATGTTGTGGGAAGAGTGGAAGGAAGAGTACTGGGACGACCAAGGTGAGGAGGAGGAGATGGCCCGGCAGGAGGAGATGGCCCGGCAGGAGCAGATGGCCCGGCAGGAGCAGATGGCCCGGCAGGAAAAGATGGCCCGGCAGGAGAAGATGGCCCGGCAGGAGAAGATGGCCCGGCAGGAGCAGATGGACCGGCAGGAGCAGATGGACCGGCAGGAGGCCCAGCAGATGGCGGCCCAGGAGCAGGAGGCCCAGCAGATGGAGGCCCAGCAGATAGAGGCCCAGCAGATGGAGGCCCAGCAGGAGGCCCAGCAGGAGGCTGACCAGCATGCGCCTCCCGGAAGAAATTAAACATCTCTTGTTGGAGTCGAAAACTTCTGTTTTGGCCTTCTTCTATTCGAGTAAGGAGGTGTATGATTTGGGTTTGGCCTTCAATGATTTGGTTTTGGCCTTCAATAATTCTACTTCTGCCTTCTATAGTTTGGATCCGGGAGGAACGCATCTGGTCAATGTAGTCTAGTAGAACCCGCACCTCAGCTATTTCCTCTTGTTGTGCATGGCGGGGTGCCCATGCACAGCGGCCTGCTGGTGCACGGCGGCCTGCTGGTGCTTGAGTGGCCTCTTCCTCTGCTTCCGTGGCCTCTTCGTCAAGGGGGGCCTCTTCCTCAAGGGGGGCCTCTTCCTCAAGGGGGGCCTCTTCCCTCCGAGGTGGAGATTCATCCCCACCACTCTCATCCCGGGGAAAAGGAGGAGCCTGTAGTTGCTGTGCTGCCTCCTCCCCAGACTCTGTATATTTGAAAAAGAAAGAAATGTATATATTAGCATATTTCCAAATAAAGCTTTAAATTATTTTGCTTACGATACAATTACAAATGCAGCCTCATTAATCCACTTTGAAATCTAACAATCAATACGATTTCCGCATTTTCAAAACCGTGTTTGTGATATCTCTCTGGTCAATCTGAATATTTTAGCGTTTGTTTTCAGTCTGTTTAAATGCACACCTAACCTATAGCCTAGATACTAATGTAACCGCAAAGTAATTGTGAATGCGTTTACTTAATAATGTGTTAAACAGCGTAATAGCATTTATCTTATCCTTAAAGGGACATGAAACCCAATGTTTTTTCTTTCCTGATTTCGAAAGAGCATACAATTATAAGCAACTTTCTAATTTACTTCTATTATCTAATTTGCTTCATTCTCTTGATATTCTTTGCTGAAAAGCATATCTAGATATGCTTAGTAGCTGCTGATTGGCAGCTGCACATAGCTGCCTCCTGTGATTGGGTCACCGTTCTTCATTAAAGTATATCTAAAGAATGAAGCAAATTAGGTAATATAAGTAAATTGGAATGTTGTTTAAAATTGTATTCTCTACCTTAATCATGAAAGGAAATGTTTGCGTATAGTGTCCCTTAAAATACATTCGGATGTTAATTTATTCTTAAATGAGCTTACCATCAGATGAGAGTGGCAGGTTCCCGGTATCGATTCCTCCGATACCGACTATATCCACCTCGGAGATGCTGGGACGCAACATTTCCTCCCGTCGGCAGTACTCGACTATCAGTGCAGGGCCGCCACCGGTTCCTGCGGCATGTTGGGACTCCCGGGTTATTTTTTTTTTAAGATCCATCTTGCAGTCCCGGTAGCGATGTTTAATAGAGTCCATATCTCTATTCCGTCTACCCACTGCATTGACTGAATCCCTTATCTCCTGCCAGAGCTTCCTCTTCTCAGTCGGGGTGGTCTTCTGATGCTGCAGCCTCCTATAACTGGCCATATAGGCTTCTACGAGGGCCTCCTTCTCCTCCATAGAAAACCTCGCCTCCCTAGTCACCTTGGCCTTCCCCTGTGACGATGCCCTCTGTTTCCCGGACTGTGAAGCCCTACTCTGTCCGCCACTGGGCCCAGCCACTTGTTCATCTTGAACAAAGTGGCTGGGTCCACCCACCGCTTCCACCCCCGCTTCCTGCCCCCCTTCCTGTCCTGTTCCTCTCCCCCTCCCTCTCCTCCCCCCTCTACCTCTCCCCTGACTAAGCTCCTGCCTGCCCTCCATCTCTTCCCTAAACTAAACCCCAAATAAGCAAACAAAAAGTGAGTGTGATCAAATGAAAGGGGGTCAAAATAAAGAACTAAAAAGACCAAAAAAGTGCTGAAAGTGTGAAAGGGATATAAATAAAAGAGGGTAAGGAGTATTTAAATAAACAAAATGAAGAAGAAGACTAAAAGGAGGATATGTAAACTAAATGTAACTAGGGGATGAGATGGGGTATGGGATAGGAGTAAATGGGATGAAAGGGAATGGGACTACAGGGAATGGGGTATGGAGTGTAGTATGAGAGGGTATGGGGTATGGAGTGTATGTAGTGTTATTGATAAGTGTATGTATGTATTGAATGTGTTTGCGTGTAAATGTGTTAAGTGTACAGAAAAAGCACTCACACACTCACCCAAAACAACTGTCGCTCACTAACTCACACTACCACTAACTCATACTACCACTAACTGACTCTCTCACACTACCACTAACTCTCAATAACTCACACTACCACTAACTCTCAATAACTCACACTACCACTAACTCTCAATAACTCACACTACCACTAACTCACGCTCCCACTAACTGACTCTCTCACACTACCACTAACTCCCACTACCACTAACTAACTGTGTTGCTGGTGGGTTTTTGGAGATTGGAGCTTTGAGATTTTATGCATTATTGTGAGTGAGTTAGTGTCAGTGTGAGAGAGTCAGTTAGTGTTATCGTGAGTGAGTACTCACGATAACACTAACTGACTCTCTCACAATGACACTAACTCACTCACAATAATGCATAAAATCTCAAATCTCAAAGCTCCAATCTCCAAAAACCCACCAGCAACACAGTCAAAGAAGCCATGCTTGTGTGGTGCTTATATACCCTGTGTAAATGTTTAATGATGTACCGGTTTGCGTTGTAAATTGTGTTCAGGTGTGCTTTATTAGTAATTAGTATTTGTGCAATGTGTGTTCGGTGTGTGAATTTGCGCATGCTCATTTCGAGTTATTATTTGTGGAATGTGTAGAATGCGATGATGTCATAGTGCTCGTTTTCTCTAACATTGTCCCATCGTATTATGTGTAAATGTTAATTTGCGATGGTGTGGTATTAGTGAAGTGTTGTATATGTATGTTTGTCTTAATATATAGTAAGATTGAATGTGAGTATTTTGCTAGTGTATGATTGTGCATTTATTTTTCCTTGTTGTTATTTTCCGTATTTCCGCATCTTAAATGATATGCGTATTCCCTGTATTTTATTTTATTAATTTTCCCCCGCTTCTGAATGTGTAATGCTTATGTGCTTTGTTTTGTGATTGTTGTTGTGACATTTGCGGTGTGTTATTGTTGTGCATTATGTGGTATACATCATATGACCGAGCTGTGCGTATTTCTCGCGAGATCGAGTGTTAGGTGAAAAAAGCGTGTTTGTTTGCTTTTCCATTGATCTCTATGGGAGACTATCTAACGCGGGCGGGATTCCGCGTGTGAAATACACGCGTTAGGAGTATCGTTAGATGGTTGTTTATAAACTCTAAATACCCGCGTTAAAAAACTCTGTGCGTTAGAAATAAACCACGCGTAGCTAACGCACCCCATCTACCGCCAAACTCTAAATCTAGCCGTAAGTAAGGGTATAGAGTGGTAGTTACAAACGTGGAGTCAATGAAAACTCCTCCTGCACCCGAGTCAATAAGGGCTTGGGTATGTATCTTGTTTCCTCCAAATTGAAGAGACACTGGAACAAAAAGTTTATTATTGAGGGAATGAAATCCTATTTGGCTTAACTCAGTTCCCCAGTCAGAAGTTAAGCCCTGTCTTTTACTGGTCTGGTAGGACAATCCTTTAATAAATGCCCTTTAAGGCCACAGTACAAACATAGGCCAAGAGAACGTCTTCTCAGGCGTTCAGTTTCGGTTAGTCTTATGGTGCCTACTTCCATTGGCTCAGCCTGGTCAGAAGGTGGAGAAGCGGGAGTTATAGGGTTAGAGAAGCAAAGAACCTGACGAAAAGATCGATTTGAAGATTTCTGACTTCTTTCTTTTTCTTGTTGGCGTTCGCGATATCTGGAATCGAGACTAATACAGAGATTAATCAAAGCCTCTAGGGATTCTGGAAGTTCCCGGTACACCAGCTCATCTTTGAGACGTTCAGAAAGTCCTTTACGAAAAGCTGCTCCAAGAGCCCCCTGATTCCAAGTAGTCTCTGATGCTAGGGTGCGGAATTCAATGGCATATTGAGACACAGGTTGACCTCCTTGTCGTAGGTCTAAGAGGGAAGCTTCAGCAGCGGCAGACCTTCCAGGTTTATCGAAGACATTTGAAAATACAGAGAGGAAATAATCCACATCCAGGAGTATTGGATCATTCTTTTCAAGCAAAGGTGATACCCAGGCTAAGGCTCTACCTTTCATTAAGGATATAAGAAATGTAATTCTAGAAGAGGGAGTAGCAAAGAGGACAGGGCTGTTACGGAAGTGAAGGTGGCTTTGATTCAAAAAACCCCTACAGTCTTCAGGATTCCCATCATATTTGTTCGGAAGGGGTATCCTAGGACTGAGTTGACCTTGCGACTGGTTGGTAGGATTCATAGGAGGAGAGGGCTCCAAAGGAGTAGGATTAGGAGGTATAGGAGCAACCAAATTCTGAAGTAAAGTAGTTATCTGATCCAATTTTGAGTCCAAGGATTGCAAATGAGTAGCATGAGATCCCAGTAATTTTCCCTGGTGGGCCACGGCCATGGATAATTCAGTGGGGTCCATTTATGGCCCGTTTGTAATGTCAGCCATAAAGGATCAGCCCAGGATTCAACCCAACTGTTAGCGTGAAAAGTAAAACACACGCTAACACACTGAGAAATATCCAGGGCGTGACCCACTCAGGAAACAAAATAAACAGGATACAATGTACTCACAAAGAAATAGAATCTCTGTAATTTATTGAGGTTTGAAGAGATTGCGAATGAATCCTTTAAGCCAGGATAATACCCTTAGGTAGTAGGAAGGTAAAATGATAAATGTCCCTTTAAGCAGGTTTGCAAACAAACAAATGTAAAATGTCCCTTTAAGCAGGTTTGTCCAACAAATGATAAATGTCTCTTTAAGCAGGTTAGCAACAGATGAATGAAAATGTCTCTTTAAGCAAGGTTGTAGCAAACAAAATAATAATGTCCCTTTAAGCAGGTTTGCAGCAAACAAATGATAAAGTTCATTTAAACAGGTTTTCAGCAAACAAATGATAATGTCCCTTTAAATAGGTTTTGCGGCAAACAAATGATAATGTACCTTTAAACAGGACTTGTAGCAAACAAAAGATAATGTCCCTTTAAACAGGTTTTCAGCAATCAAATGATAATGTCCCTTGTAATCAGGTTTTTGAGCAAACAAATGATAGTGTCTCTTTAAGCAGGTTTGCTAGGGTTAAAGCAATAGCAAGGTCAGGCAGGCAAGGGTCAATAAATCCAGTAGTCAGATTTAGAAATAGTACTCACACAGCACCGAGTCAGGAAGAACAAACGGGCCCCGAGTAAGATCTCCCGCCGGGTTTTGAAGGCAGAGAGAGATGCGGACGTCAGGAGGAGTGTCCTGACAACCGCATCACGTTGCTAGGCAACGTGACGTGAGACACATCGATGAGCGGATTGAGTGTGAAACAGGCAAAGAAGGTAGGTAGTATTTTGGTAGGAAACAGCTACCAGGATCTATGGAATTTAGCTTTAGTGTTGAAGATTAGAGTAACTAAGAACTTCAATTATCAAGCGAAGTACAGGTGTACCATACAAACCTTTATAGGGAAGTGTAGGAGTGGGCAGGGCTAATAATTAAAGGTACAGGGAATATGACAGATCCCCCCATTCAGGAATGCCCTCTTCCCGGGTCCAACCCCGGTTTGTCTGGATGTTGAAGATGGAATGAGGAGAGTAAACGGGGAGCGTGTAGATCCCTAAGGGGTATCCAAGAATCCTCCTCCGACCCATAACCTTTCCAATGGACCAGGTACTCAATCCTTCTGCCACAACAATTTGAATACAATATTGAGTCTACATCAAATTCCGTTTGATCATCAATCAGTAGGGGAGAAACGTTTGTACCTTGAAAGGTAAGATTATCAGTGCCCTGATAGGGTTTAAGCAAAGACACATGGAAAGACGGGTGTATCCTGAGGGTTGATGTCAATTCGAGAAGTGCTGCGTTTGTGTTAATCATTTTTTTTATTTTAAATGGTCCTATGTACTGGTTTGCCAATTTTTTGCTGGGTACCTTTAATTTAAGGTTTTTTGTTGAAAGCCAAACGTGATCCCCGACTGTGTATTGAGGAGGACTCTTATGTTTTTTATCAAAATACAATTTCTGAGTACATTTACCTTTCTCAAGATGAAGTCTTAAGGATGTCATAGTTTGTTTTAGATTAGATACATAATCCATAGCGTATGGAGATTTAGAGGTAGTTACTGAATTGGGTAAAGACGTTGGATGGTAACCATAGGTGGCAAAGAAGGGTGTAACTTTGGTTGAGGAGTTGATGGAATTATTGTAAGCGAATTCCGCTAGCGGTAACCAATCGGACCAGTCATCTTGAAGTTGTGAGATATAGCACCTTAAGTACTGCTCCAAAGTCTGATTAAGTCTTTCAGTAAGTCCATTAGATTGGGGATGAAAAGCTGTTGACATTCTTGAGGTAATTTTTAGTAGTTGACATAGTTCCTTCCAAAACCTGGAGGTAAATTGTGTCCCGCGATCGGTGACTATTGAGGTTGGTAATCCGTGTAGTTTCACTATGTGAAAGAAAAATATCTTAGCAGTTGTAAGAGCGTTGGGTATTTTCTTAAGCGGAATGAAATGCGCTAGTCTAGTAAGATGATCTATTACTACTAATATGGTTGTAAAAGCATTGGATGGTGGTAAATCGACAATGAAGTCCATTCAAATAATTTTCCAAGGTACCTCAGGTACAGGTAAAGGCTTCAATAAACCAAAGGGGCGGTGATGCTCCTTTTTGTTTTTGGCACAAATGTGACAACTCGTGACAAAAGTGATAATGTCTTGTTTTAATCCAGGCCACAAGTAATTCCTAGTTAATAATTCTTGTGTTTTCGCAATTCCCGGATGTCCAGACATCGGAGTAGTATGATGTAGATGTAGGAGGTCTTTCATTACAGAAGGAGGTACGTATAAAAGATCCTTATAGTAGTATAACCCAGATCCAATGTCCTTTACACAAGTTGATGGAATGGTAGAATCTTTTCGTAGGGCTGATATTAAGTCACTTTGTAGAGTAGAGGCTACTTTTTAGATGGTATAACTGTTTGTGGTTCATATTTTTCGGTATGTTTGATGAAAGAGCGACAGCCTGAATGTTATTTGATCCAGGTCTGTAGGTGATCTGAAAATTAAACCGGTCCAAGAAAAGAGACCATCGTACGTGTCTTGATGATAGGGTCTTGTTCTTTTTAAGGTATTGTAGGTTCTTGTGGTCTGTCAAAACCAAAAAAGGTAAGAGTGTCCCTTCAAGCAAATGTCTCCAATGTTCTAGAGCACTTTTGATGGCTAGAAGTTCCAAATCTCCCACTGAGTAATTCCTTTCAGCATTAGAGAGGAGTCGAGAGAAGAAAGCAACTGGATGATAAGTTGAAGTATCTTTCTGTTGTTGGGAAAGAATAGCACCTATTCCCACATTTGAAGCATCGACCTCCAGCATAAATTGGGATTCAGGGTTAGGTAGCTGTAGAATAGGTGCGGAAGTAAAACAGTCTTTTAGGTGATCAAAAGCCTGTTGGGCTTCGTGAGTCCAAACGAAACGATTCTTACCTGTTAGTTTGGTTAAAGGTTGAACAATGGTTGAGAATCCATTGATAAATCTCCTGTAAAAATTGGAGAATCCTAAAAACCTCTGTAAAGACTTAACTGAATTAGGTGTAGGCCATTTAATTATTGATGAGACTTTATCCGGATCCATGTTTACACCGTTAGGGGAGATTATGTAACCCAAGAATTTTATTGTCTTTACGTGGAACACACATTTCTCAGCTTTGGCGTATAACTGATGTTCTCTTAGTCTAGTCAAGACCCATTTTACATGTTTTATATGGTCACTTACGTTTTTGGAGTAGATTAAAATATCATCAAGACATATTACAACGCATACATCCATTAGATCTTTAAAGATATCATTAATAAAAAATTGAAATGTGGCGGGTGCATTTGTTAATCCGAATGGCATGACATTGTATTGAAAAAGGCCATAACGGGTTCGGAATGCAGTTTTCCATTCGTCACCACTCTTCATTCTAATTAGATTATATGCCCCCTTCAGGTCTAACTTAGTAAAAATGGTTGCATCTGTTAATCGTTCGAGCAGTTCTGGAATCAGAGGGAGTGGGTACCTGTTTTTAATCGTGACAGAATTTAGTGCTCTATAATCAATGATTGGACGTAAGGTACCATCTTTGTTGGTAACAAAGAATATCCCAGCTGCAGCGGGAGAAGTAGATGTTGAAATAAAACCCTTTCTGAGATTGTCATCAAGATACTCTCTGAGATGTTTTAATTCTTTCTGGGATAAGGGAAAAATACGTCCAAATGGTATAGTAGACTCAGGCTTAGTATCTATGGGGCAATCATAGGGTCTATCTATGTGGAGGCAGATTTTCTGCTTCCTTAAGGTCGAATACGTCTGAGAACTCTGAATACTCTAAGGGTATATGAGGTTGGAGAGCTTTAATTTCTATACAAGGGAAACAGGTGGTAGTACAGTATGGGGAAGTAAATGTAACTGTGTTAGTGAACCAATCTATATTGGGATTGTGTTTTTTCAACCAAGAGTAACCTAATATTAAGGGGTGTAAAGAGCTTGGAATGATGCCGAAAGTGATATATTCCCTATGACCCTTATTACAAGATACCAGTAAGGGAATTGTATGGTGTGTGATTGGGCCCTTTAAATAAGTAGACCCATCAATAATTCTGTCATAAACTTGTAGATTTAATCACAGTCTAAAAAGGTTATTTGTTAAGTAAGCAAGATACAGTAAATTCACCAAGAGGTTAAATTGTATAATGTGGCTATTCCCTGATTACCTTATGCAAATGAGGCTAATGCAAAAGGTTATACCGGGGGAAACAGCTAAGTTACTGAATATACGTTCTTATTCAAGACACTTTACCAAAATGTACTTAATAAAGTGTTTAACATATAGAGGTAAGATTGGAATAAGAGCACAATAAACTTATCTCAGTCTCCATTAGATTGCAGAAAGCAGATAAAGTATGTCCATATGATTTGTAGTTACATAAGAGTTTGCAGTGCATTTGTTTAGTAACAAGGTAGCAACATGTAGTTGTTTTTAGGTTTTAAGTAATATTGCAGAATAAATGCTAGAAACAAGTAAGCAGTCTGTAGGTGTTAGGCTTGCATGATACAGAGAGAAGCAGGATGTAAGGATTTAGTAGAGAATGAGTATGGATCACAACTGCAGAATTTGCATAGATAAATGATATGTATCACTTTTGGCAAATGGACTATTAATCAGCATAGACCAAGCTGCTTTCAGTGAAATTATTATTCTCAGGTAATTGGATTGCAAAACAGAGACTTGTCTGGCAATGAGTAAAGTAAGTCAGAGTTACTGTTGAATGTCACAGCAACAGACTGAACATATATAGGAGCAGGATTCTTTATACTTCAGTTAGCACAAAGCTTATTAACATGTGGTAAGGATAAAGCACACTTCCAGGAAGCAGGTAAAGTTGCTGTTAGTAAAGGAGCACAATATAACAGTTTTGAGTTAGATTAAACTGTCAATGTTACACTTCAATTAGTTTGGATGAAACAGAACAGTATTCATATGTGCAGTTAGTGTTGCGGTCAGTAAAGCAGCAGAGAGAAGTAAATCCAGTGTTAAGTAGAACAAATCTCCTTAATGTAACTACAGCGCTTACCCCCAGTTACCGGATGGTCTGTAGCAGAAGCGGAGCTGCTTGTATGGCGTCCTGGTGTTTGGTCCGTGGGACGCTGTCTGAGGGAGAGTTGCGCTGTGCTGCGGCGAAAGGGGGGAGGAGTCCGGTATGTGAGAAAGACTTCAGAGGCTCAATGCTGAATGAAATCTCAGAGGGAGTTGTCAGCAAACAGACTGCAGTATGAAGTAGGTGACAGTTGTAGTGTGCACGCTAGGAAGAAAAACACTCCTCTGTAGAAAGTCTGTGTAAGCTTATGACCGTATAAACAGACAGTGTAAGAGGTGTACTCCCAAGGAGGTAGCTGATCCGGTATAAGCAGCAAACCAAAGTTGTTTGTAAAACAATTGCACAGCAAGTAGTATTGAGACAGACTTCAGATCTAGTCTAGAAACTTAATAATTAAGCACCTGTCTGCTGTCAGCTGATGCCTTAAGTACAGGTAAGGCTGAGATCAGGTGACTGGAAAAGGTAAAAGTAAAACCTGGAGCGGAATCCTTACATATGCCCCCCTTCAAGCAAGCCGATCCTCGGCTTGATGTTTAGGTCTAAGAGGATATCGTCTGTGGAAACAAGAGATGATATATCAAACTAATACTCTAATGAGAGGGTGCTAAAGCTAAAGTAACTTGACACACCTAATCTTATAAATAATACAAATAATACATACAATGAAGGTATGAAATAATCAATTTTACTCAGTATTATAAAAATGACAGGGACGTCTCCCTAATAAAGATACATATCTCAATACATAATAAAAAACATGTTACAAAATATCTATAAGGAATACCACCCTATTAAAAATATTGCGCAAAAAAATATTGCGCAAAAAATAAAGAAGTGTACAAAAAGTTGTTTAAAATTACGGGTTTGTGAGTTTAGATCACTACATATGTTTTATGGTGAATCTTCAACTTATAATGTCCCTTTATCCGCAGTTAGTCCAATGGATCTTTCTGATAATTCAACAGGTGTTAGATCGATGTATCTTTGTTTATAATTTGTAAGTTTAACTTTCACTCTATAGCCGTAATATGTAACAATGTTCCATGTATATAACAGAATCTGTTTGAGTACAACAAAGTGTGTTATTTTTGTATCCGTATATCACCTCTGAATGTGGACAGTTATAACAGTGACTCACGTAATGTTGCAGCAGCTCCGGTCAAATTGCTGCTGTTGTCGGTCTGATTGCCTTTAGCACTCCGCTCTTTACGTATGTGAGGCTTGTCAACCTTCGGCTTTTCGTCCTCCGTAAAAAGACTCACCGCTCCTTGCGTATGAGAGTCCTGCTGGATCCCGGCTGACAGCCCCTGGGATGTAAGACACGCTGTTTCTTGCGTGTAAATGATCCGCTGTGTTCCGGTTCAAATGTAGGTTTGAGCAAACACCCGCTCTTAGCGTATTACACGCGCGGGCTAAAACTAGGTACCTAGTGTAGTGGGTTCTTGACAAGTGAGCAACTTCCTCCTTCTACGCGTTTCACCCGTATATCTGGGCTTTTTCAAGATGTCAGTTGCTCCCAGAACTTCATTTAAAAATCTGCCGGTTCTTTCTTATTGGATGATCAATTTCTAATACTTTTGACTTAAGGTGGATTTGTGGAGTCATTGTATTTTAGGTGGAATTTTGAGGTGATATGTTTATGCGATCTTTGTTTGCTATATCGGTTCTCTATTTGTATAATTTTGAGAACATTTATATAAAAAAGGACATAAAAATGAAAAAAAGTATATATAAAAAGCATATAAAAAATATATTGTTTTTTCAGGGTGGTGATTCCAAAGGGTGGTATTCTGCTTAGTATATCGATCTATATAATTATGTATATATTTGATGTTATATTTTATGGGTAATCATGAAATATATTATTTCCGGGTGATAATTCAAAATAGTGGTGATCTGCTTAATATATCGGTATATATGAACATGTATGTGTTTAACATTATATTTTATAGATGGTCATAAAATATATTCTTAATGTAAGAATAGATTTTAATTTTGACATTTTATCCTGGATTATTTGGTCACCTTAATATCATATATATGTTATTTTTATGTTCCTCATTCTTAATCAATAGTTATTTGATTGTAGTCTCTGCCTTTTGTGGACTATAAAGAGATGGTGAATCAAACGTCTAGATATCGGGTCTTGATGTGCCTTATAAAATCCTAACCTGAACATATAATTATGTAGATGGTGTAAACACTCGATAAGAGACTTGAAAATTAATATGGATTTGGTACCACGGATGCCAAATTTGATATTAAAATTTACTATTTTGGTGTATTACTTTTAGGGTTAGTCTCCTAGAAATGGAGACCGATGATACCATAGATACTGAATTGGATACTGAAAGTATTTATATATTGATCTTAGGATTTAATCTCCTAGAAATGGAGACAAGTCCATCTCTGAGTTTAGACCTCTTGGATAGAGGGTATCCAATTTATATATTAATTCTGATTCTTTTTTTAGGAGTTTGGTCTCAAAATTACCCCCTCTCCAATCCCCTCTTACTTTACATATACCCCAGAATTTGAAGTGTTGTAAGTTGTTATTATGAATATCCCTGAAATGTTTATATAGGTGGGTGTCAAGGTTGCCTTTATCGATGTTGCATAAATGTTCTCGGATTCTATCCCGTAACATTCTGGTGGTCTCTCCAATGTAAATCAGATTACAGGAGCATTTTATAAGGTATATGACCCCTTTACTTGAACATCTAATAAGGTCTTTTATGGCAAAATTTTCTCCTGTTCCTTCTATGTGTATTGAACTACTCTTGTTGCTAAATTTGCAGGCTCTGCATAAATGGCAGGGGAAAAAACCTTTAAGGGAATGGCCTTTGAGATCTTGATCTACCAGGCTTTTTTCCTCCTTTGTTAACTCGCTTGGTGCTAAAATTTGCTTTAGATTTTTTGCCTTCCTAAATATAATTTTAGGTTGGTAGGCTAACAAATCTCCTATTATGGGGTCCTTCTTGATTATGTGCCAATGCTTATTGACTATTTTCCTTACAAGTTGATGGTTTTCACTATAGTCTGTGATGAGGGCTACATTATATTCATTCTTTTCAGCAATGTCTTTGGGTATGTCTTTATTTTTATATTGTAAAAGGGAACTTCTTTCTGTCGTAGTTGCTCTATTGATTGCTCCTTCAATTTCTTGTTCTGAGTAACCTCTATCATAGAATCTTTGTTGTAGAACCTTTATTTGTGTTTCGAAGTCTGTGTGTTTAGAACAATTCTTTCTAATTCTAAGGAACTGTCCAGTTGGTATGTTACCTTTCCATTTCTCATGGTGACAGCTATTTTTATGTATGTAGTTATTACAATCTACTTTTTTGAAGAATGTTCTGGTTTCAATATTACCTTCTTCTACATATATTTCTAAATCTAGGAAGGAAATAGATGTTCTACTGTATTCATAAGTAAAATGGAGGCCTCTGTCATTGATGTTCATTGTTTGAAAAAATAACTTTAGATTCTCTTCAGAACCTCTCCACACAATTAAAATGTCGTCTATATATCGTTTGAAGAGCACGAGGTCCGCGCCAAACTCATGCGTACTGAGGAAATTGTCCTCCCAGTGTCCCATGAAAATATTGGCATAACTTGGCGCGAACCTCGTGCCCATCGCAGTCCCTTCCAACTGTAAGTAGTATTTGCCATTAAATTCGAAGTAATTGTTTTCTAGAATGAATTTTATCCCTTTCATAATAAATTGATTGTGTTGTGCACTTATATTCTCATCTTGGTTTAAAATAGTTTCTACTGCCTGGAGACCTTTACTGTGATCGATGACTGTATATAGTGATGTAACGTCACTTGTTGCGAGAATTAGATTATCCTCCCACTTGATGTTTTCTATTATTTGTAATACTTGCGTTGAATCCCTGAGATATGTATTTAAATTTTTGACGTACTTTTGAAGAAAGATATCAACGTACCTTGATAGATTACATGTAATCGAGCCAATCCCCGAAATGATTGGCCTTCCGGGAGGGTTTTCTAGGTTCTTATGCACCTTGGGCAGGAAGTAAAAGATGGGGGTTCGTGGATATTCTGGATATAAAAATTTAAATTCATTATCATTAAGAATCCCACCATCCTTTCCTTCCTCCAGGATGGAGAATAGATTCTTCATAATTCTCTTTGTTGGATTAAGATCCAATATTTTATACGTCTTAGGATCGCTAAGGATTCTATTTGCTTCATTAATATAATTGGTCCTACTCATAATTACTACCCCCCTCCCTTATCTGCCGGTTTTATGACTACTTGTTTGTTATGTTGTAGCTTCTCAATGATTTCTCTATCTTTCTTTGTCAAATTGAAATTTGGTTTGAATTTTTTGGGATTGCTGTCTTTTAGGTCTTTAAGGACCATTTTTTCAAAAGTCTCTAAATTAGAGCCCTTTGCAAATGTCGGATAAAATTTTGATTTCAGTTTAAGATTGGTATGTGTAGTGTCATCTTTTGTATCCATTGAGATTTGGGGAAATCTAGAGGGGTTTACCTGTTTCTCTAGTGGATTTTTTATAAAGAAACGTTTAAGTGTTAGCTTCCTGACGAATTGCTTCACATGTATGTGAGTATTGAATTTATTTAGAGTAGTTGTAGGGGCAAAGGACATTCCTAATGAGAGTACCCTTTCCTCATCCTCATTTAGTTTCTCATTGCTTAAGTTAAAGATGCCTGAATTTGCTAATTTTACCTCACTCTTTTTGCCTCTCCTTCTATTCTTTCCTCCTCTTTGTCCTCTAGTTGTCTTTTCTTTTGATTTGTTGGGGTGTATAATTTTTCTCTCTTCTCTAGGGGTAGGAGATCTTTTGAAGTGCCCTCCCTCAGAGGGCTGTTCTCTAAAAAAATATTTTCCTCATTGAGGGGAGAGAATCTGTTCTTTGTTTCTATATACCAACTGTCTTTCCTTACTCTCTGTGGTCTTTCTTCATAATAGTTTTCATTAAAACTTCTATTATGGTGGAAATTTCTAAAGGGTCTCTGATTCTTTTGGTGGTTGTGGTAGTCATTAGAATACCAGTTTCTATGGTATTGTGGTCTATTGTCATTATAATAAGTATCTGTGTTTGTTTGAAATCTTCTGTAATTTGAATTTGTGTTATGTGGATATGTTCTATGATTATAGTCATAATTGTATTGTTGTTTTGGCCTGTGGTTTGAATAAGTTCTCCAATTTGTGTGATTATCATAGTGTTCAAATTGTCTTTTATTAAATGAGTCTCTTTCATATTGGTCATTGTTAGGATTTCTTTCCCTTCGTGTTTCATAGTGGTTTCTTTCTATAAATGAACTTTGTGGTTTATATTCTCCAACTTGTTGTCTTGGGTTTGATTGATCCCAATTATTTCTGTTAGTTTGTGCTGGGGTTCCCTTGTCTGTTTTTATTTTTTCTTTTTCTTTATTTTGTTCTAGTAAATCATTCCTATCCCTTTCTAATTTCCTCCATTTTGTATCTAGAAGATCTTGTTTTAACTCTGTTAGTTTGTTTACTAGACTATTTTGTCTTTCTTTAAATTGAGGATGTTCCCTTTTTGTTTCTAGTTTACTTTTGAATTCCGTGATTTGTGTATTTATTTCACCTAAAGTTTCTTTCCGTGATTTTTTTAAAATTCCTATCAAACTGTGTGATGCTTCTTTTAAAACTAAATCCCATTCTTGTTGGTGTGTTTGGTGTAATGAAAAAGTGCAGGCTTTTTTGAATTTTAGTCCTCTAGGTATCAGATCAAGATCTGTATACTTATCTAAAAAAACTAATTCCATTTTTTGCTTTATTTCTCTAACCATTAGTTTTTCTAATTCATTAACAAGTTGATTGAAATCTAAAAAATTACTCTGTGGTCGTTCTTCTGTGATTTTTGTGTTACTTAATTCTAATAGTAGATTATCTCTGAATGAAAATAGTTCAGATTCCATATCTGTGTATATTACTATAGTGATATATTTGATCCAAGTGAAAAACTCGTGTGTGAAATTCTAAAAAGTAAAAGTATATCTTCTAAAGAAAATGAAGAAATTATAAGTGTGTGATTAAAGCCGCTATATAATGGAGGAAATGGAAACCAGAAAAACACAAAATATACAGCGCTAAAATCCAAGAAGATACCTATGCCACTCTCCAACTATCTCCCCCAAATAGATAATATATCAAACTAATACTCTAATGAGAGGGCGCTAAAGCTAAAGTAACTTGACACACCTAATCTTATAAATAATACAAATAATACATACAATGAAGGTATGAAATAATCAATTTTACTCAGTATTATAAAAATGACAGGGCCGTCTCCCTAATAAAGATACATATCTCAATACATAATAAAAAACATGTTACAAAATATCTATAAGGAATACCACCCTATTAAAAATATCGCGCAAAAAAATATTGCGCAAAAAATAAAGAAGTGTACAAAAAGTTGTTTAAAATTACGGGTTTGTGAGTTTAGATCACTACATATGTTTTATGGTGAATCTTCAACTTATAATGTCCCTTTATCCGCAGTTAGTCCAATGGATCTTTCTGATAATTCAACAGGTGTTAGATCGATGTATCTTTGTTTATAATTTGTAAGTGTAACTTTCACTCTATAGCCGTAATATGTAACAATGTTCCATGTATATAACAGAATCTGTTTGAGTACAACAAAGTGTGTTATTTTTGTATCCGTATATCACCTCTGAATGTGGACAGTTATAACAGTGACTCACGTAATGTTGCAGCAGCTCCGGTCAAATTGCTGCTGTTGTCGGTCTGATTGCCTTTAGCACTCCGCTCTTTACGTATGTGAGGCTTGTCAACCTTCGGCTTTTCGTCCTCCGTAAAAAGACTCACCGCTCCTTGCGTATGAGAGTCCTGCTGGATCCCGGCTGACAGCCCCTGGGATGTAAGACACGCTGTTTCTTGCGTGTAAATGATCCGCTGTGTTCCGGTTCAAATGTAGGTTTGAGCAAACACCCGCTCTTAGCGTATTACACGTGCGGGCTAAAACTAGGTACCTAGTGTAGTGGGTTCTTGACAAGTGAGCAACTTCCTCCTTCTACGCGTTTCACCCGTATATCTGGGCTTTTTCAAGATGTCAGTTGCTCCCAGAACTTCATTTAAAAATCTGCCGGTTCTTTCTTATTGGATGATCAATTTCTAATACTTTTGACTTAAGGTGGATTTGTGGAGTCATTGTATTTTAGGTGGAATTTTGAGGTGATATGTTTATGCGATCTTTGTTTGCTATATCGGTTCTCTATTTGTATAATTTTGAGAACATTTATATAAAAAAGGACATAAAAATGAAAAAAGTATATATAAAAAGCATATAAAAAATATATTGTTTTTTCAGGGTGGTGATTCCAAAGGGTGGTATTCTGCTTAGTATATCGATCTATATAATTATGTATATATTTGATGTTATATTTTATGGGTAATCATGAAATATATTATTTCCGGGTGATAATTCAAAAAATGGTCCTTAAAGACCATTAAAGACCTAAAAGACAGCAATCCCAAAAAATTCAAACCAAATTTCAATTTGACAAAGAAAGATAGAGAAATCATTGAGAAGCTACAACATAACAAACAAGTAGTCATAAAACCGGCAGATAAGGGAGGGGGGTAGTAATTATGAGTAGGACCAATTATATTAATGAAGCAAATAGAATCCTTAGCGATCCTAAGACGTATAAAATATTGGATCTTAATCCAACAAAGAGAATTATGAAGAATCTATTCTCCATCCTGGAGGAAGGAAAGGATGGTGGGATTCTTAACGATAATGAATTTAAATTTTTATATCCAGAATATCCACGAACCCCCATCTTTTACTTCCTGCCCAAGGTGCATAAGAACCTAGAAAACCCTCCCGGAAGGCCAATCATTTCGGGGATTGGCTCGATTACATGTAATCTATCAAGGTACGTTGATATCTTTCTTCAAAAGTACGTCAAACATTTAAATACATATCTCAGGGATTCAACGCAAGTATTACAAATAATAGAAAACATCAAGTGGGAGGATAATCTAATTCTCGCAACAAGTGACGTTACATCACTATATACAGTCATCGATCACAGTAAAGGTCTCCAGGCAGTAGAAACTATTTTAAACCAAGATGAGAATATAAGTGCACAACACAATCAATTTATTATGAAAGGGATAAAATTCATTCTAGAAAACAATTACTTCGAATTTAATGGCAAATACTACTTACAGTTGGAAGGGACTGCGATGGGCACGAGGTTCGCGCCAAGTTATGCGAATATTTTCATGGGACACTGGGAGGACAATTTCCTCAGTACGCATGAGTTTGGCGCGGACCTCGTGCTCTTCAAACGATATATAGACGACATTTTAATTGTGTGGAGAGGTTCTGAAGAGAATCTAAAGTTATTTTTTCAAACAATGAACATCAATGACAGAGGCCTCCATTTTACTTATGAATACAGTAGAACATCTATTTCCTTCCTAGATTTAGAAATATATGTAGAAGAAGGTAATATTGAAACCAGAACATTCTTCAAAAAAGTAGATTGTAATAACTACATACATAAAAATAGCTGTCACCATGAGAAATGGAAAGGTAACATACCAACTGGACAGTTCCTTAGAATTAGAAAGAATTGTTCTAAACACACAGACTTCGAAACACAAATAAAGGTTCTACAACAAAGATTCTATGATAGAGGTAACTCAGAACAAGAAATTGAAGGAGCAATCAATAGAGCAACTACGACAGAAAGAAGTTCCCTTTTACAATATAAAAATAAAGACATACCCAAAGACATTGCTGAAAAGAATGAATATAATGTAGCCCTCATCACAGACTATAGTGAAAACCATCAACTTGTAAGGAAAATAGTCAATAAGCATTGGCACATAATCAAGAAGGACCCCATAATAGGAGATTTGTTAGCCTACCAACCTAAAATTATATTTAGGAAGGCAAAAAATCTAAAGCAAATTTTAGCACCAAGCGAGTTAACAAAGGAGGAAAAAAGCCTGGTAGATCAAGATCTCAAAGGCCATTCCCTTAAAGGTTTTTTCCCCTGCCATTTATGCAGAGCCTGCAAATTTAGCAACAAGAGTAGTTCAATACACATAGAAGGAACAGGAGAAAATTTTGCCATAAAAGACCTTATTAGATGTTCAAGTAAAGGGGTCATATACCTTATAAAATGCTCCTGTAATCTGATTTACATTGGAGAGACCACCAGAATGTTACGGGATAGAATCCGAGAACATTTATGCAACATCGATAAAGGCAACCTTGACACCCACCTATATAAACATTTCAGGGATATTCATAATAACAACTTACAACACTTCAAATTCTGGGGTATATGTAAAGTAAGAGGGGATTGGAGAGGGGGTAATTTTGAGACCAAACTCCTAAAAAAAGAATCAGAATTAATATATAAATTGGATACCCTCTATCCAAGAGGTCTAAACTCAGAGATGGACTTGTCTCCATTTCTAGGAGATTAAATCCTAAGATCAATATATAAATACTTTCAGTATCCAATTCAGTATCTATGGTATCATCGGTCTCCATTTCTAGGAGACTAACCCTAAAAGTAATACACCAAAATAGTAAATTTTAATATCAAATTTGGCATCCGTGGTACCAAATCCATATTAATTTTCAAGTCTCTTATCGAGTGTTTACACCATCTACATAATTATATGTTCAGGTTAGGATTTTATAAGGCACATCAAGACCCGATATCTAGACGTTTGATTCACCATCTCTTTATAGTCCACAAAAGGCAGAGACTACAATCAAATAACTATTGATTAAGAATGAGGAACATAAAAATAACATATATATGATATTAAGGTGACCAAATAATCCAGGATAAAATGTCAAAATTAAAATCTATTCTTACATTAAGAATATATTTTATGACCATCTATAAAATATAATGTTAAACACATACATGTTCATATATACCGATATATTAAGCAGATCACCACTATTTTGAATTATCACCCGGAAATAATATATTTCATGATTACCCATAAAATATAACATCAAATATATACATAATTATATAGATCGATATACTAAGCAGAATACCACCCTTTGGAATCACCACCCTGAAAAAACAATATATTTTTTATATGCTTTTTATATATACTTTTTTTCATTTTTATGTCCTTTTTTATATAAATGTTCTCAAAATTATACAAATAGAGAACCGATATAGCAAACAAAGATCGCATAAACATATCACCTCAAAATTCCACCTAAAATACAATGACTCCACAAATCCACCTTAAGTCAAAAGTATTAGAAATTGATCATCCAATAAGAAAGAACCGGCAGATTTTTAAATGAAGTTCTGGGAGCAACTGACATCTTGAAAAAGCCCAGATATACGGGTGAAACGCGTAGAAGGAGGAAGTTGCTCACTTGTCAAGAACCCACTACACTAGGTACCTAGTTTTAGCCCGCGCGTGTAATACGCTAAGAGCGGGTGTTTGCTCAAACCTACATTTGAACCGGAACACAGCGGATCATTTACACGCAAGAAACAGCGTGTCTTACATCCCAGGGGCTGTCAGCCGGGATCCAGCAGGACTCTCATACGCAAGGAGCGGTGAGTCTTTTTACGGAGGACGAAAAGCCGAAGGTTGACAAGCCTCACATACGTAAAGAGCGGAGTGCTAAAGGCAATCAGACCGACAACAGCAGCAATTTGACCGGAGCTGCTGCAACATTACGTGAGTCACTGTTATAACTGTCCACATTCAGAGGTGATATACGGATACAAAAATAACACACTTTGTTGTACTCAAACAGATTCTGTTATATACATGGAACATTGTTACATATTACGGCTATAGAGTGAAAGTTACACTTACAAATTATAAACAAAGATACATCGATCTAACACCTGTTGAATTATCAGAAAGATCCATTGGACTAACTGCGGATAAAGGGACATTATAAGTTGAAGATTCACCATAAAACATATGTAGTGATCTAAACTCACAAACCCGTAATTTTAAACAACTTTTTGTACACTTCTTTATTTTTTGCGCAATATTTTTTTGCGCGATATTTTTAATAGGGTGGTATTCCTTATAGATATTTTGTAACATGTTTTTTATTATGTATTGAGATATGTATCTTTATTAGGGAGACGTCCCTGTCATTTTTATAATACTGAGTAAAATTGATTATTTCATACCTTCATTGTATGTATTATTTGTATTATTTATAAGATTAGGTGTGTCAAGTTACTTTAGCTTTAGCGCCCTCTCATTAGAGTATTAGTTTGATATATTATCTATTTGGGGGAGATAGTTGGAGAGTGGCATAGGTATCTTCTTGGATTTTAGCGCTGTATATTTTGTGTTTTTCTGGTTTCCATTTCCTCCATTATATAGCGGCTTTAATCACACACTTATAATTTCTTCATTTTCTTTAGAAGATATACTTTTACTTTTTAGAATTTCACACACGAGTTTTTCACTTCGATCAAATATATCACTATAGTAATATACACAGATATGGAATCTGAACTATTTTCATTCAGAGATAATCTACTATTAGAATTAAGTAACACAAAAATCACAGAAGAACGACCACAGAGTAATTTTTTAGATTTTAATCAACTTGTTAATGAATTAGAAAAACTAATGGTTAGAGAAATAAAGCAAAAAATGGAATTAGTTTTTTTAGATAAGTATACAGATCTTGATCTGATACCTAGAGGACTAAAATTCAAAAAAGCCTGCACTTTTTCATTACACCAAACACACCAACAAGAATGGGATTTAGTTTTAAAAGAAGCATCACACAGTTTGATAGGAATTTTAAAAAAATCACGGAAAGAAACTTTAGGTGAAATAAATACACAAATCACGGAATTCAAAAGTAAACTAGAAACAAAAAGGGAACATCCTCAATTTAAAGAAAGACAAAATAGTCTAGTAAACAAACTAACAGAGTTAAAACAAGATCTTCTAGATACAAAATGGAGGAAATTAGAAAGGGATAGGAATGACTTACTAGAACAAAATAAAGAAAAAGAAAAAATAAAAACAGACAAGGGAACCCCAGCACAAACTAACAGAAATAATTGGGATCAATCAAACCCAAGACAACAAGTTGGAGAATATAAACCACAAAGTTCATTTATAGAAAGAAACCACTATGAAACACGAAGGGAAAGAAATCCTAACAATGACCAATATGAAAGAGACTCATTTAATAAAAGACAATTTGAACACTATGATAATCACACAAATTGGAGAACTTATTCAAACCACAGGCCAAAACAACAATACAATTATGACTATAATCATAGAACATATCCACATAACACAAATTCAAATTACAGAAGATTTCAAACAAACACAGATACTTATTATAATGACAATAGACCACAATACCATAGAAACTGGTATTCTAATGACTACCACAACCACCAAAAGAATCAGAGACCCTTTAGAAATTTCCACCATAATAGAAGTTTTAATGAAAACTATTATGAAGAAAGACCACAGAGAGTAAGGAAAGACAGTTGGTATATAGAAACAAAGAACAGATTCTCTCCCCTCAATGAGGAAAATAATTTTTTAGAGAACAGCCCTCTGAGGGAGGGCACTTCAAAAGATCTCCTACCCCTAGAGAAGAGAGAAAAATTATACACCCCAACAAATCAAAAGAAAAGACAACTAGAGGACAAAGAGGAGGAAAGAATAGAAGGAGAGGCAAAAAGAGTGAGGTAAAATTAGCAAATTCAGGCATCTTTAACTTAAGCAATGAGAAACTAAATGAGGATGAGGAAAGGGTACTCTCATTAGGAATGTCCTTTGCCCCTACAACTACTCTAAATAAATTCAATACTCACATACATGTGAAGCAATTCGTCAGGAAGCTAACACTTAAACGTTTCTTTTTAAAAAATCCACTAGAGAAATAGGTAAACCCCTCTAGATTTCCCCAAATCTCAATGGATACAAAAGATGACACTACACATACCAATCTTAAACTGAAATCAAAATTTTATCCGACATTTGCAAAGGGCTCTAATTTAGAGACTTTTGAAAAAATGGTCCTTAAAGACCTAAAAGACAGCAATCCCAAAAAATTCAAACCAAATTTCAATTTGACAAAGAAAGATAGAGAAATCATTGAGAAGCTACAACATAACAAACAAGTAGTCATAAAACCGGCAGATAAGGGAGGGGGGGTAGTAATTATGAGTAGGACCAATTATATTAATGAAGCAAATAGAATCCTTAGCGATCCTAAGACGTATAAAATATTGGATCTTAATCCAACAAAGAGAATTATGAAGAATCTATTCTCCATCCTGGAGGAAGGAAAGGATGGTGGGATTCTTAACGATAATGAATTTAAATTTTTATATCCAGAATATCCACGAACCCCCATCTTTTACTTCCTGCCCAAGGTGCATAAGAACCTAGAAAACCCTCCCGGAAGGCCAATCATTTCGGGGATTGGCTCGATTACATGTAATCTATCAAGGTACGTTGATATCTTTCTTCAAAAGTACGTCAAAAATTTAAATACATATCTCAGGGATTCAACGCAAGTATTACAAATAATAGAAAACATCAAGTGGGAGGATAATCTAATTCTCGCAACAAGTGACGTTACATCACTATATACAGTCATCGATCACAGTAAAGGTCTCCAGGCAGTAGAAACTATTTTAAACCAAGATGAGAATATAAGTCCACAACACAATCAATTTATTATGAAAGGGATAAAATTCATTCTAGAAAACAATTACTTCGAATTTAATGGCAAATACTACTTACAGTTGGAAGGGACTGCGATGGGCACGAGGTTCGCGCCAAGTTATGCGAATATTTTCATGGGACACTGGGAGGACAATTTCCTCAGTACGCATGAGTTTGGCGCGGACCTCGTGCTCTTCAAACGATATATAGACGACATTTTAATTGTGTGGAGAGGTTCTGAAGAGAATCTAAAGTTATTTTTTCAAACAATGAACATCAATGACAGAGGCCTCCATTTTACTTATGAATACAGTAGAACATCTATTTCCTTCCTAGATTTAGAAATATATGTAGAAGAAGGTAATATTGAAACCAGAACATTCTTCAAAAAAGTAGATTGTAATAACTACATACATAAAAATAGCTGTCACCATGAGAAATGGAAAGGTAACATACCAACTGGACAGTTCCTTAGAATTAGAAAGAATTGTTCTAAACACACAGACTTCGAAACACAAATAAAGGTTCTACAACAAAGATTCTATGATAGAGGTTACTCAGAACAAGAAATTGAAGGAGCAATCAATAGAGCAACTACGACAGAAAGAAGTTCCCTTTTACAATATAAAAATAAAGACATACCCAAAGACATTGCTGAAAAGAATGAATATAATGTAGCCCTCATCACAGACTATAGTGAAAACCATCAACTTGTAAGGAAAATAGTCAATAAGCATTGGCACATAATCAAGAAGGACCCCATAATAGGAGATTTGTTAGCCTACCAACCTAAAATTATATTTAGGAAGGCAAAAAATCTAAAGCAAATTTTAGCACCAAGCGAGTTAACAAAGGAGGAAAAAAGCCTGGTAGATCAAGATCTCAAAGGCCATTCCCTTAAAGGTTTTTTCCCCTGCCATTTATGCAGAGCCTGCAAATTTAGCAACAAGAGTAGTTCAATACACATAGAAGGAACATGAGAAAATTTTGCCATAAAAGACCTTATTAGATGTTCAAGTAAAGGGGTCATATACCTTATAAAATGCTCCTGTAATCTGATTTACATTGGAGAGACCACCAGAATGTTACGGGATAGAATCCGAGAACATTTATGCAACATCGATAAAGGCAACCTTGACACCCACCTATATAAACATTTCAGGGATATTCATAATAACAACTTACAACACTTCAAATTCTGGGGTATATGTAAAGTAAGAGGGGATTGGAGAGGGGGTAATTTTGAGACCAAACTCCTAAAAAAAGAATCAGAATTAATATATAAATTGGATACCCTCTATCCAAGAGGTCTAAACTCAGAGATGGACTTGTCTCCATTTCTAGGAGATTAAATCCTAAGATCAATATATAAATACTTTCAGTATCCAATTCAGTATCTATGGTATCATCGGTCTCCATTTCTAGGAGACTAACCCTAAAAGTAATACACCAAAATAGTAAATTTTAATATCAAATTTGGCATCCGTGGTACCAAATCCATATTAATTTTCAAGTCTCTTATCGAGTGTTTACACCATCTACATAATTATATGTTCAGGTTAGGATTTTATAAGGCACATCAAGACCCGATATCTAGACGTTTGATTCACCATCTCTTTATAGTCCACAAAAGGCAGAGACTACAATCAAATAACTATTGATTAAGAATGAGGAACATAAAAATAACATATATATGATATTAAGGTGACCAAATAATCCAGGATAAAATGTCAAAATTAAAATCTATTCTTACATTAAGAATATATTTTATGACCATCTATAAAATATAATGTTAAACACATACATGTTCATATATACCGATATATTAAGCAGATCACCACTATTTTGAATTATCACCCGGAAATAATATATTTCATGATTACCCATAAAATATAACATCAAATATATACATAATTATATAGATCGATATACTAAGCAGAATACCACCCTTTGGAATCACCACCCTGAAAAAACAATATATTTTTTATATGCTTTTTATATATACTTTTTTTCATTTTTATGTCCTTTTTTATATAAATGTTCTCAAAATTATACAAATAGAGAACCGATATAGCAAACAAAGATCGCATAAACATATCACCTCAAAATTCCACCTAAAATACAATGACTCCACAAATCCACCTTAAGTCAAAAGTATTAGAAATTGATCATCCAATAAGAAAGAACCGGCAGATTTTTAAATGAAGTTCTGGGAGCAACTGACATCTTGAAAAAGCCCAGATATACGGGTGAAACGCGTAGAAGGAGGAAGTTGCTCACTTGTCAAGAACCCACTACACTAGGTACCTAGTTTTAGCCCGCGCGTGTAATACGCTAAGAGCGGGTGTTTGCTCAAACCTACATTTGAACCGGAACACAGCGGATCATTTACACGCAAGAAACAGCGTGTCTTACATCCCAGGGGCTGTCAGCCGGGATCCAGCAGGACTCTCATACGCAAGGAGCGGTGAGTCTTTTTACGGAGGACGAAAAGCCGAAGGTTGACAAGCCTCACATACGTAAAGAGCGGAGTGCTAAAGGCAATCAGACTGACAACAGCAGCAATTTGACCGGAGCTGCTGCAACATTACGTGAGTCACTGTTATAACTGTCCACATTCAGAGGTGATATACGGATACAAAAATAACACACTTTGTTGTACTCAAACAGATTCTGTTATATACATGGAACATTGTTACATATTACGGCTATAGAGTGAAAGTTACACTTACAAATTATAAACAAAGATACATCGATCTAACACCTGTTGAATTATCAGAAAGATCCATTGGACTAACTGCGGATAAAGGGACATTATAAGTTGAAGATTCACCATAAAACATATGTAGTGATCTAAACTCACAAACCCGTAATTTTAAACAACTTTTTGTACACTTCTTTATTTTTTGCGCAATATTTTTTTGCGCAATATTTTTAATAGGGTGGTATTCCTTATAGATATTTTGTAACATGTTTTTTATTATGTATTGAGATATGTATCTTTATTAGGGAGACGTCCCTGTCATTTTTATAATACTGAGTAAAATTGATTATTTCATACCTTCATTGTATGTATTATTTGTATTATTTATAAGATTAGGTGTGTCAAGTTACTTTAGCTTTAGCGCCCTCTCATTAGAGTATTAGTTTGATATATTATCTATTTGGGGGAGATAGTTGGAGAGTGGCATAGGTATCTTCTTGGATTTTAGCGCTGTATATTTTGTGTTTTTCTGAAACAAGAGATGAGTCTACGTGCATTGATATTAGTATAAGGCTCCCAAGTGTTGTCTTCAGGTGAGTAGCCTTTCCATCTGACCAGATATTGCAAAACACCTTTATGGCGTCTAGAGTCCAGGAGGTCTTGAATTTCATAAGTATCTGAATCCAAGGGTAGTGGTACAGGAGGTAAGATGGTTTTCACTGAGGGATCATCTGAAGCTGGTTTAAGGAGAGACACATGAAAGGTAGGATGGATGGGTATAGAACTAGGTAAGTCAAGAGTAACTGCATTTGGGTTAACAACATGAGTGATAGTGAATGGTCCGATGAATAAACCTGCTAGTATTTTTTACTAGGAACAGGCATTTTTATGTTTTTTGTTGAAAGCCACACTTTATTGCCAATGGCATAAGATGGTGATGGTCTTCTACGTAAGTCCTAGTATTTCTTCTGTGAGGTTTGAGCCTGTTGAATATTTCCTCGTAGGAAGTGGAAGTTTTCAGCGAGCTTCTGCAGTAAATCATCTACGCAAGGAGAATTTGGGTTATCTGTTTGTTCCAGAGAGAACTGAGGATGGTAAGCATAGTTAGCAAAGAAGGGTGAAACTTTGGTGGAAGAATTAACCGAGTTATTGTAGGCAAATTCTGCCAGATATAAGTATTGTGACCATTCACTTTGTTGATATGAGCAATAACAGCGGAAGTACTGCTCTAGCCATTGGTTTAATTTCTCTGTTAGGCCATTTGTTTGTGGATGGAAGGCAGTAATTAGACGATGATCAATTTTCAGTTGAACGGAAAGACTTTTCCAAAATTTCGAGGTAAACTGAGTACCCCTATCAGTTGTTATGATGGATGGAATTCCGTGGTAACGGACAATAGAGTTTAGGAAGAGTTGTGCTGTTTCACTGGAAGTGGGAAGTTTGTGAAAAGGAATAAAATGAGCCATTTTGGTCAAGATATCCGTAACAACTAAAATAGTGTTGAATCCAGAACTCACAGGTAATTCAACTATGAAGTCCATGCCAAGATGTAATCAAGGTCTGTCAGGTATTTGAATTGGAAGAAGATGTCCATACGGCTTGGCCCTTTCCTTTTTGGAGGTGATACAGATGGTGCAGTTTGAGATATCATTTTTAACAGACTTCTCCAAATTTGGCCACCAGTAAGATCTGCTGAGAAGTTCTTTTGTTTTGGTAACACCAGGATGTCCAAGAAGAGGTGGATCATGATGTTGTTTAATCAGAGCAGGTCTAAGGATTTCGGGGACATATAAGAGAGTGCCATGATAGTAGAGGTTGTTTCTACGAGATAGCTGAAGTTGGGGTAGCTGAGGATCTGTCCGTAAAGCTGTCCGAAGCTGCGTCTTGAAGGTGGATAGTAGACCCAAATATCTATCTGAAGGAATGATAGATGTAGATTCCTGAGTATTTGGGGGTCTAGGGTCTTTTCTAGAAAGTGCGTCCGCCTTTATATTTTTAGAGCCGGGCCTGTAGATTATTTGATAGTTGAACCTGCTGAAGTATAGGCTCCATCTTACCTGTCGACTAGAGAGAGTTTTGTTCTTCTGAAGAAACTCGAGATTACGGTGGTCGGTGAAGATGATAATCGTTAAGATGGTGCCCTCTAAGAGATGCCTCCAATGTTCAAACGCACGTTTTATCGCCAGGAGTTCCTTTTCACCAACAGCATAGTTCATCTTAGGTGCGGAAAGAATTTTAGAATAGAAGGCCACTGGATGTAGTGGTTGGATTATACTGCGTCTTTGCGAGAGAACAGCTCCAAGGGCATAATCCGAGGAATCCACCTCCAAAATGAAATGGAGGGAAGGATCGGGAAATTGAAGAATTGGAGCTGAGCAGAAGGAGCTTTTTAGTGAGTTGAAAGCTTCGGTTGCCTTAGTGTTCCAGGTAAAAGGTGTACTGGAACTGGTGAGTACAGTGAGGGGTTTAGCAATTTGAGAGAAGTTTTTAATAAATTTTCTATAATAGTTGCTAAATCCGAGGAATCGTTGTAGTTCCTTCCTATTTTTTGGTTGTGGCCAGTTTTTCACAGAATCAACTTTGTTAGCCTGCATTTGGATACCTTTTGGGCCAATGGAGTAGCCTAGAAAATCTATTTCTGTGGTGTGAAATACACACTTCTCAAGTTTCGCATATAGCCTATGGACTTGAAGTCTGGAGAGTATCCAACTGACATGTTTAACATGTTCCTCAAGCGTGTTTGAGTACACTAGAATGTCGTCCAGGTATACGACCACACAAGTATCCAGAAGATCGTGGAATATATCGTTAATAAAATACTGGAAAGTGTCTGGGGCGTTGGTTAACCCGAACGGCATTACTAGGTACTCAAACAAGCCGTATCTTGTCCTAAAAGCGGTTAACCACTCATCCCCTTCTCTGATGCGGACTAAGTTATAAGCCCCTCTTAAATCCAATTTGGTGAAAATTTTGGCATGTTGGAGGCGTTCAATGAGTTCGGGGATGAGTGGTAGGGGATACCTGTTTTTGATTGTAATTTTGTTGAGTTCCCTGAAGTCGATGATCGGACAGAGGGAGTTATCTTTGTTTCTTACAAAGAAGAACCCGGCAGCTGCTGGAGAGACTGAAGGACGTATAAAACCTTTTTTCAAGTTTTCATCTAAATACGTCTTTAAATGATCAAGCTCGGGTTGGCAAAGAGGGTAGAGATGGCCGTAGGGAGGAGTGGTACCAGGTTTGAGGTCGATCGGTCGATTATTTCATACCTTCATTGTATGTATTATTTGTATTATTTATAAGATTAGGTGTGTCAAGTTACTTTAGCTTTAGCGCCCTCTCATTAGAGTATTAGTTTGATATATTATCTATTTGGGGGAGATAGTTGGAGAGTGGCATAGGTATCTTCTTGGATTTTAGCGCTGTATATTTTGTGTTTTTCTGAAACAAGAGATGAGTCTACGTGCATTGATATTAGTATAAGGCTCCCAAGTGTTGTCTTCAGGTGAGTAGCCTTTCCATCTGACCAGATATTGCAAAACACCTTTATGGCGTCTAGAGTCCAGGAGGTCTTGAATTTCATAAGTATCTGAATCCAAGGGTAGTGGTACAGGAGGTAAGATGGTTTTCACTGAGGGATCATCTGAAGCTGGTTTAAGGAGAGACACATGAAAGGTAGGATGGATGGGTATAGAACTAGGTAAGTCAAGAGTAACTGCATTTGGGTTAACAACATGAGTGATAGTGAATGGTCCGATGAATAAACCTGCTAGTATTTTTTACTAGGAACAGGCATTTTTATGTTTTTTGTTGAAAGCCACACTTTATTGCCAATGGCATAAGATGGTGATGGTCTTCTACGTAAGTCCTAGTATTTCTTCTGTGAGGTTTGAGCCTGTTGAATATTTCCTCGTAGGAAGTGGAAGTTTTCAGCGAGCTTCTGCAGTAAATCATCTACGCAAGGAGAATTTGGGTTATCTGTTTGTTCCAGAGAGAACTGAGGATGGTAAGCATAGTTAGCAAAGAAGGGTGAAACTTTGGTGGAAGAATTAACCGAGTTATTGTAGGCAAATTCTGCCAGATATAAGTATTGTGACCATTCACTTTGTTGATATGAGCAATAACAGCGGAAGTACTGCTCTAGCCATTGGTTTAATTTCTCTGTTAGGCCATTTGTTTGTGGATGGAAGGCAGTAATTAGACGATGATCAATTTTCAGTTGAACGGAAAGACTTTTCCAAAATTTCGAGGTAAACTGAGTACCCCTATCAGTTGTTATGATGGATGGAATTCCGTGGTAACGGACAATAGAGTTTAGGAAGAGTTGTGCTGTTTCACTGGAAGTGGGAAGTTTGTGAAAAGGAATAAAATGAGCCATTTTGGTCAAGATATCCGTAACAACTAAAATAGTGTTGAATCCAGAACTCACAGGTAATTCAACTATGAAGTCCATGCCAAGATGTAATCAAGGTCTGTCAGGTATTTGAATTGGAAGAAGATGTCCATACGGCTTGGCCCTTTCCTTTTTGGAGGTGATACAGATGGTGCAGTTTGAGATATCATTTTTAACAGACTTCTCCAAATTTGGCCACCAGTAAGATCTGCTGAGAAGTTCTTTTGTTTTGGTAACACCAGGATGTCCAAGAAGAGGTGGATCATGATGTTGTTTAATCAGAGCAGGTCTAAGGATTTCGGGGACATATAAGAGAGTGCCATGATAGTAGAGGTTGTTTCTACGAGATAGCTGAAGTTGGGGTAGCTGAGGATCTGTCCGTAAAGCTGTCCGAAGCTGCGTCTTGAAGGTGGATAGTAGACCCAAATATCTATCTGAAGGAATGATAGATGTAGATTCCTGAGTATTTGGGGGTCTAGGGTCTTTTCTAGAAAGTGCGTCCGCCTTTATATTTTTAGAGCCGGGCCTGTAGATTATTTGATAGTTGAACCTGCTGAAGTATAGGCTCCATCTTACCTGTCGACTAGAGAGAGTTTTGTTCTTCTGAAGAAACTCGAGATTACGGTGGTCGGTGAAGATGATAATCGTTAAGATGGTGCCCTCTAAGAGATGCCTCCAATGTTCAAACGCACGTTTTATCGCCAGGAGTTCCTTTTCACCAACAGCATAGTTCATCTTAGGTGCGGAAAGAATTTTAGAATAGAAGGCCACTGGATGTAGTGGTTGGATTATACTGCGTCTTTGCGAGAGAACAGCTCCAAGGGCATAATCCGAGGAATCCACCTCCAAAATGAAATGGAGGGAAGGATCGGGAAATTGAAGAATTGGAGCTGAGCAGAAGGAGCTTTTTAGTGAGTTGAAAGCTTCGGTTGCCTTAGTGTTCCAGGTAAAAGGTGTACTGGAACTGGTGAGTACAGTGAGGGGTTTAGCAATTTGAGAGAAGTTTTTAATAAATTTTCTATAATAGTTGCTAAATCCGAGGAATCGTTGTAGTTCCTTCCTATTTTTTGGTTGTGGCCAGTTTTTCACAGAATCAACTTTGTTAGCCTGCATTTGGATACCTTTTGGGCCAATGGAGTAGCCTAGAAAATCTATTTCTGTGGTGTGAAATACACACTTCTCAAGTTTCGCATATAGCCTATGGACTTGAAGTCTGGAGAGTATCCAACTGACATGTTTAACATGTTCCTCAAGCGTGTTTGAGTACACTAGAATGTCGTCCAGGTATACGACCACACAAGTATCCAGAAGATCGTGGAATATATCGTTAATAAAATACTGGAAAGTGTCTGGGGCGTTGGTTAACCCGAACGGCATTACTAGGTACTCAAACAAGCCGTATCTTGTCCTAAAAGCGGTTAACCACTCATCCCCTTCTCTGATGCGGACTAAGTTATAAGCCCCTCTTAAATCCAATTTGGTGAAAATTTTGGCATGTTGGAGGCGTTCAATGAGTTCGGGGATGAGTGGTAGGGGATACCTGTTTTTGATTGTAATTTTGTTGAGTTCCCTGAAGTCGATGATCGGACAGAGGGAGTTATCTTTGTTTCTTACAAAGAAGAACCCGGCAGCTGCTGGAGAGACTGAAGGACGTATAAAACCTTTTTTCAAGTTTTCATCTAAATACGTCTTTAAATGATCAAGCTCGGGTTGGCAAAGAGGGTAGAGATGGCCGTAGGGAGGAGTGGTACCAGGTTTGAGGTCGATCGGTCGATTATTTCATACCTTCATTGTATGTATTATTTGTATTATTTATAAGATTAGGTGTGTCAAGTTACTTTAGCTTTAGCGCCCTCTCATTAGAGTATTAGTTTGATATATTATCTATTTGGGGGAGATAGTTGGAGAGTGGCATAGGTATCTTCTTGGATTTTAGCGCTGTATATTTTGTGTTTTTCTGAAACAAGAGATGAGTCTACGTGCATTGATATTAGTATAAGGCTCCCAAGTGTTGTCTTCAGGTGAGTAGCCTTTCCATCTGACCAGATATTGCAAAACACCTTTATGGCGTCTAGAGTCCAGGAGGTCTTGAATTTCATAAGTATCTGAATCCAAGGGTAGTGGTACAGGAGGTAAGATGGTTTTCACTGAGGGATCATCTGAAGCTGGTTTAAGGAGAGACACATGAAAGGTAGGATGGATGGGTATAGAACTAGGTAAGTCAAGAGTAACTGCATTTGGGTTAACAACATGAGTGATAGTGAATGGTCCGATGAATAAACCTGCTAGTATTTTTTACTAGGAACAGGCATTTTTATGTTTTTTGTTGAAAGCCACACTTTATTGCCAATGGCATAAGATGGTGATGGTCTTCTACGTAAGTCCTAGTATTTCTTCTGTGAGGTTTGAGCCTGTTGAATATTTCCTCGTAGGAAGTGGAAGTTTTCAGCGAGCTTCTGCAGTAAATCATCTACGCAAGGAGAATTTGGGTTATCTGTTTGTTCCAGAGAGAACTGAGGATGGTAAGCATAGTTAGCAAAGAAGGGTGAAACTTTGGTGGAAGAATTAACCGAGTTATTGTAGGCAAATTCTGCCAGATATAAGTATTGTGACCATTCACTTTGTTGATATGAGCAATAACAGCGGAAGTACTGCTCTAGCCATTGGTTTAATTTCTCTGTTAGGCCATTTGTTTGTGGATGGAAGGCAGTAATTAGACGATGATCAATTTTCAGTTGAACGGAAAGACTTTTCCAAAATTTCGAGGTAAACTGAGTACCCCTATCAGTTGTTATGATGGATGGAATTCCGTGGTAACGGACAATAGAGTTTAGGAAGAGTTGTGCTGTTTCACTGGAAGTGGGAAGTTTGTGAAAAGGAATAAAATGAGCCATTTTGGTCAAGATATCCGTAACAACTAAAATAGTGTTGAATCCAGAACTCACAGGTAATTCAACTATGAAGTCCATGCCAAGATGTAATCAAGGTCTGTCAGGTATTTGAATTGGAAGAAGATGTCCATACGGCTTGGCCCTTTCCTTTTTGGAGGTGATACAGATGGTGCAGTTTGAGATATCATTTTTAACAGACTTCTCCAAATTTGGCCACCAGTAAGATCTGCTGAGAAGTTCTTTTGTTTTGGTAACACCAGGATGTCCAAGAAGAGGTGGATCATGATGTTGTTTAATCAGAGCAGGTCTAAGGATTTCGGGGACATATAAGAGAGTGCCATGATAGTAGAGGTTGTTTCTACGAGATAGCTGAAGTTGGGGTAGCTGAGGATCTGTCCGTAAAGCTGTCCGAAGCTGCGTCTTGAAGGTGGATAGTAGACCCAAATATCTATCTGAAGGAATGATAGATGTAGATTCCTGAGTATTTGGGGGTCTAGGGTCTTTTCTAGAAAGTGCGTCCGCCTTTATATTTTTAGAGCCGGGCCTGTAGATTATTTGATAGTTGAACCTGCTGAAGTATAGGCTCCATCTTACCTGTCGACTAGAGAGAGTTTTGTTCTTCTGAAGAAACTCGAGATTACGGTGGTCGGTGAAGATGATAATCGTTAAGATGGTGCCCTCTAAGAGATGCCTCCAATGTTCAAACGCACGTTTTATCGCCAGGAGTTCCTTTTCACCAACAGCATAGTTCATCTTAGGTGCGGAAAGAATTTTAGAATAGAAGGCCACTGGATGTAGTGGTTGGATTATACTGCGTCTTTGCGAGAGAACAGCTCCAAGGGCATAATCCGAGGAATCCACCTCCAAAATGAAATGGAGGGAAGGATCGGGAAATTGAAGAATTGGAGCTGAGCAGAAGGAGCTTTTTAGTGAGTTGAAAGCTTCGGTTGCCTTAGTGTTCCAGGTAAAAGGTGTACTGGAACTGGTGAGTACAGTGAGGGGTTTAGCAATTTGAGAGAAGTTTTTAATAAATTTTCTATAATAGTTGCTAAATCCGAGGAATCGTTGTAGTTCCTTCCTATTTTTTGGTTGTGGCCAGTTTTTCACAGAATCAACTTTGTTAGCCTGCATTTGGATACCTTTTGGGCCAATGGAGTAGCCTAGAAAATCTATTTCTGTGGTGTGAAATACACACTTCTCAAGTTTCGCATATAGCCTATGGACTTGAAGTCTGGAGAGTATCCAACTGACATGTTTAACATGTTCCTCAAGCGTGTTTGAGTACACTAGAATGTCGTCCAGGTATACGACCACACAAGTATCCAGAAGATCGTGGAATATATCGTTAATAAAATACTGGAAAGTGTCTGGGGCGTTGGTTAACCCGAACGGCATTACTAGGTACTCAAACAAGCCGTATCTTGTCCTAAAAGCGGTTAACCACTCATCCCCTTCTCTGATGCGGACTAAGTTATAAGCCCCTCTTAAATCCAATTTGGTGAAAATTTTGGCATGTTGGAGGCGTTCAATGAGTTCGGGGATGAGTGGTAGGGGATACCTGTTTTTGATTGTAATTTTGTTGAGTTCCCTGAAGTCGATGATCGGACAGAGGGAGTTATCTTTGTTTCTTACAAAGAAGAACCCGGCAGCTGCTGGAGAGACTGAAGGACGTATAAAACCTTTTTTCAAGTTTTCATCTAAATACGTCTTTAAATGATCAAGCTCGGGTTGGCAAAGAGGGTAGAGATGGCCGTAGGGAGGAGTGGTACCAGGTTTGAGGTCGATCGGTCGATTATTTCATACCTTCATTGTATGTATTATTTGTATTATTTATAAGATTAGGTGTGTCAAGTTACTTTAGCTTTAGCGCCCTCTCATTAGAGTATTAGTTTGATATATTATCTATTTGGGGGAGATAGTTGGAGAGTGGCATAGGTATCTTCTTGGATTTTAGCGCTGTATATTTTGTGTTTTTCTGAAACAAGAGATGAGTCTACGTGCATTGATATTAGTATAAGGCTCCCAAGTGTTGTCTTCAGGTGAGTAGCCTTTCCATCTGACCAGATATTGCAAAACACCTTTATGGCGTCTAGAGTCCAGGAGGTCTTGAATTTCATAAGTATCTGAATCCAAGGGTAGTGGTACAGGAGGTAAGATGGTTTTCACTGAGGGATCATCTGAAGCTGGTTTAAGGAGAGACACATGAAAGGTAGGATGGATGGGTATAGAACTAGGTAAGTCAAGAGTAACTGCATTTGGGTTAACAACATGAGTGATAGTGAATGGTCCGATGAATAAACCTGCTAGTATTTTTTACTAGGAACAGGCATTTTTATGTTTTTTGTTGAAAGCCACACTTTATTGCCAATGGCATAAGATGGTGATGGTCTTCTACGTAAGTCCTAGTATTTCTTCTGTGAGGTTTGAGCCTGTTGAATATTTCCTCGTAGGAAGTGGAAGTTTTCAGCGAGCTTCTGCAGTAAATCATCTACGCAAGGAGAATTTGGGTTATCTGTTTGTTCCAGAGAGAACTGAGGATGGTAAGCATAGTTAGCAAAGAAGGGTGAAACTTTGGTGGAAGAATTAACCGAGTTATTGTAGGCAAATTCTGCCAGATATAAGTATTGTGACCATTCACTTTGTTGATATGAGCAATAACAGCGGAAGTACTGCTCTAGCCATTGGTTTAATTTCTCTGTTAGGCCATTTGTTTGTGGATGGAAGGCAGTAATTAGACGATGATCAATTTTCAGTTGAACGGAAAGACTTTTCCAAAATTTCGAGGTAAACTGAGTACCCCTATCAGTTGTTATGATGGATGGAATTCCGTGGTAACGGACAATAGAGTTTAGGAAGAGTTGTGCTGTTTCACTGGAAGTGGGAAGTTTGTGAAAAGGAATAAAATGAGCCATTTTGGTCAAGATATCCGTAACAACTAAAATAGTGTTGAATCCAGAACTCACAGGTAATTCAACTATGAAGTCCATGCCAAGATGTAATCAAGGTCTGTCAGGTATTTGAATTGGAAGAAGATGTCCATACGGCTTGGCCCTTTCCTTTTTGGAGGTGATACAGATGGTGCAGTTTGAGATATCATTTTTAACAGACTTCTCCAAATTTGGCCACCAGTAAGATCTGCTGAGAAGTTCTTTTGTTTTGGTAACACCAGGATGTCCAAGAAGAGGTGGATCATGATGTTGTTTAATCAGAGCAGGTCTAAGGATTTCGGGGACATATAAGAGAGTGCCATGATAGTAGAGGTTGTTTCTACGAGATAGCTGAAGTTGGGGTAGCTGAGGATCTGTCCGTAAAGCTGTCCGAAGCTGCGTCTTGAAGGTGGATAGTAGACCCAAATATCTATCTGAAGGAATGATAGATGTAGATTCCTGAGTATTTGGGGGTCTAGGGTCTTTTCTAGAAAGTGCGTCCGCCTTTATATTTTTAGAGCCGGGCCTGTAGATTATTTGATAGTTGAACCTGCTGAAGTATAGGCTCCATCTTACCTGTCGACTAGAGAGAGTTTTGTTCTTCTGAAGAAACTCGAGATTACGGTGGTCGGTGAAGATGATAATCGTTAAGATGGTGCCCTCTAAGAGATGCCTCCAATGTTCAAACGCACGTTTTATCGCCAGGAGTTCCTTTTCACCAACAGCATAGTTCATCTTAGGTGCGGAAAGAATTTTAGAATAGAAGGCCACTGGATGTAGTGGTTGGATTATACTGCGTCTTTGCGAGAGAACAGCTCCAAGGGCATAATCCGAGGAATCCACCTCCAAAATGAAATGGAGGGAAGGATCGGGAAATTGAAGAATTGGAGCTGAGCAGAAGGAGCTTTTTAGTGAGTTGAAAGCTTCGGTTGCCTTAGTGTTCCAGGTAAAAGGTGTACTGGAACTGGTGAGTACAGTGAGGGGTTTAGCAATTTGAGAGAAGTTTTTAATAAATTTTCTATAATAGTTGCTAAATCCGAGGAATCGTTGTAGTTCCTTCCTATTTTTTGGTTGTGGCCAGTTTTTCACAGAATCAACTTTGTTAGCCTGCATTTGGATACCTTTTGGGCCAATGGAGTAGCCTAGAAAATCTATTTCTGTGGTGTGAAATACACACTTCTCAAGTTTCGCATATAGCCTATGGACTTGAAGTCTGGAGAGTATCCAACTGACATGTTTAACATGTTCCTCAAGCGTGTTTGAGTACACTAGAATGTCGTCCAGGTATACGACCACACAAGTATCCAGAAGATCGTGGAATATATCGTTAATAAAATACTGGAAAGTGTCTGGGGCGTTGGTTAACCCGAACGGCATTACTAGGTACTCAAACAAGCCGTATCTTGTCCTAAAAGCGGTTAACCACTCATCCCCTTCTCTGATGCGGACTAAGTTATAAGCCCCTCTTAAATCCAATTTGGTGAAAATTTTGGCATGTTGGAGGCGTTCAATGAGTTCGGGGATGAGTGGTAGGGGATACCTGTTTTTGATTGTAATTTTGTTGAGTTCCCTGAAGTCGATGATCGGACAGAGGGAGTTATCTTTGTTTCTTACAAAGAAGAACCCGGCAGCTGCTGGAGAGACTGAAGGACGTATAAAACCTTTTTTCAAGTTTTCATCTAAATACGTCTTTAAATGATCAAGCTCGGGTTGGCAAAGAGGGTAGAGATGGCCGTAGGGAGGAGTGGTACCAGGTTTGAGGTCGATCGGACAGTCATACGACCGATGAGGAGGCAGTGTATCCGCTTCCTTCTTACTGAATACCTCTGCAAATTTCTCATATACTTTAGGTATATGTGGTGTTTCTGTCATTTGAAACAAAAGTGAATGATTCAGACAGGTTTGGTGACAGTATGGTGAATCAAATTTTACTTCCAAAGAACACCAGTTGATCACCGGTTCGTGTAGACGAAGCCATTGCAACCCCAACACAATGGGGAAGAGAGGTGAGGAAATTACATCAAACGAGATGTATTCCTGATGTGAACCTATGGTGGATACAAGAATGGGAATTGTATGCTGAGTAATAGGACCAGAAGAAATTTCAGACCCATCTACAACCCGAATAGACACAGGAGACAATTTAGTGATGAGTGGTATTTTATTTTTTTGTACAATAGCTTTATCTATGTAATTTCCTTGGGCTCCGGTGTCAATTATGGCTTCTTTCGTCATGCGATTGCTGTCCCACTGTAAAGAGAGGGTTAAAGTACAATGAATTGGTTTGTCATGTACAATCAATGACGTCAAATGTAAAAGAGACTTACTGTTTTTATTTTTACATAGAGAGGGACATTCGCGGATAGAATGACTTGGACTTCCACAATACATACAGAGTCCTTTTGATTTTCTTCTAAACCTTTCTTCAGAGGTCAATGTACCCCGCATAAAGCCTATATCCATAGGTTCTGGCACACTTGGTGAGGAAACAGTTGGAGGAGGATGGAGTGGTCTCTTGTAAGAGGAATCCCCAAGTTGGCGCTCT
Organism: Bombina bombina; assembly: GCF_027579735.1. NCBI lineage: Eukaryota > Metazoa > Chordata > Amphibia > Anura > Bombinatoridae > Bombina > Bombina bombina. The sequence continues at coordinate 511,351,829 of NC_069501.1, read as the reverse complement.
GACTTCCTTTCGCGAAGCCTTCTATCAATTTGCATTGAGAGCTTCATGAGGCCGTCTAAGGAGTCAGGGAGATCAGTTCGGGCTAGCTCATCTTTAACTCCTTCAGAGAGTCCAAGGCGAAATTGGTTTCTTAAGGCAATTACGTTCCATTGGGAGTCAATGGCATGTTGTTTAAACTCCGTTATATAGACTTCAACAGGACGGTTGCCTTGCTTTAGTTTTTGCATCTTACTTTCTGCAGTCAATTGTAGATTTGAGTCTGAATAGAGTTCATCCATGACTGCTAGAAAAGACTGTAGAGATGATAGGATAGGATCGTTGGTTTCAAAAAGGGTGTCTGCCCAGATTCGGGGTTCACCCCTTAGATAAGTGATCATTGTGAGGACTTTAATCTTGTCGTTAGGATATGTGAGAGGCTTTAGGTTAAAAGTAAGGAGGCAGGCATTCCTGTATTGGCGATAGAGACTCCTGTCACCATTGAACAAATCAGGTGCTGCAATCTGTGGTTCCACAATAGAATCAGAAGCTTTTGCTTTGGGAGGGGTTGTGTCTTTTATAACCTTTCTTAAAGTCTCATTTTCAACCTTTAGATCCCTAAGGCCTTGAGTGAGTTTGTCTACTCTTTTAGACAGGTTGTAAACGAATTGGGGCAATTCTGCTGGATTCATGTTTTAATAGGCTTAATTATTCTGTAAGGATTTAGTAGAGAATGAGTATGGATCACAACTGCAGAATTTGCATAGATAAATGATATGTATCACTTTTGGCAAATGGACTATTAATCAGCATAGACCAAGCTGCTTTCAGTGAAATTATTATTCTCAGGTAATTGGATTGCAAAACAGAGACTTGTCTGGCAATGAGTAAAGTAAGTCAGAGTTACTGTTGAATGTCACAGCAACAGACTGAACATATATAGGAGCAGGATTCTTTATACTTCAGTTAGCACAAAGTTCATTAACATGTGGTAAGGATAAAGCACACTTCCAGGAAGCAGGTAAAGTTGCTGTTAGTAAAGGAGCACAATATAACAGTTTTGAGTTAGATTAAACTGTCAATGTTACACTTCAATTAGTTTGGATGAAACAGAACAGTATTCATATGTGCAGTTAGTGTTGCGGTCAGTAAAGCAGCGGAGAGAAGTAAAGTCCAGTGTTAAGTAGAACAAATCTCCTTAATGTAACTACAGCGCTTACCCCCAGTCACCGGATGGTCTGTGAGCTGCTTGTATGGCGTCCTGGTGTTTGGTCCCTGGGACGCTGTCTGAGGGAGAGTTGGGCTGTGCACGGCGAAAGGGGGGGGGGGGGAGTCCGGTATGTGAGAAAGACTTCAGAGGCTCAATGCTGAATGAAATCTCAGAGGGAGTTGTCAGCAAACAGACTGCAGTATGAAGTAGGTGACCGTTGTAGCGTGCACGCTAGGAAGAAAAACACTCCTCTGTAGTAAGTCCGTGTAAGCTTATGACCGTATAAACAGACAGTGTTAGAGGTGTACTCCCAAGGAGGTAGCTGATCCGGTATAAGCAGCAAACCAAAGTTGTTTGTAAAACAATTGCACAGCAAGTAGTATTGAGACAGACTTCAGATCTAGTCTAGAAACTTAATAATTAAGCACCTGTCTGCTGTCAGCTGATGCCTTAAGTACAGGTAAGGCTGAGATCAGGTGACTGGAAAAGGTAAAAGTAAAACCTGGAGCGGAATCCTTACACAGGAGAACGTAGCTGTTAATCAAGTAACTTGCTATATACTCAGCACATGTAGGCAGAGATCTTAGCCCTTAGCTAACACAGAACAAATCACAGGTCTTAGCGGGAGTAGAATCAAAGTTACACAATAACCCTTATACTTGCGTAAAACCTGAGGTGGAAACTGAGGAGTTGGCTCTATATCTAGAGCGGAGCAAATCAGAGAGGTGAAGCGGAGACTGGAACGAAGCTGTGCAGACTGAGATGCGGAGCTGGCTTCGGGGACAAGCTGCAGATCGTGTACGGTGAGTGAGGGCTGCAGGCGGTTTCAGATGACGTCGCTGAGTTGCGAGGAAAAAGCCGAGAGAACTGATCAGCAGTTTAAGCAGAGAGAAGCTAAAGTTGCCTTGTCCGATATGAAGCAGGCAAAGAAGGTAGGTAGTATTTTGGTAGAAAACAGATACCAGGATCTATGGAATTTAGCTTTAGTTTTGAAGATTAGAGTAACTAAGAACTTCAATTATCAAGCGAAGTACAGGTGTACCATACACACCTTTATAGGGAAGTGTAGGAGTGGGCAGGGCTAATAATTAGGTACAGGGAATATGACAGTTACGGTCATAACAATTTACTGTGAATATCGTAATTACGCCAACCTTCAGGGGGACTACTATATACTTAGGCAATCAGCCTTATACAATGTATGTGTGTAATAATATTTAGTTATCGGATAGTCTGTATTTACATACTATATAATATTATTATATCAATTCACACAAGTAGTCAAGCTACAGTTATAATTGATTGGTATTTTGAACAAAGTGAATAGTAATTGATATATCTGATATTATCTGACCTAGGGCGGTTTATTATATTCACCATATGATCTTATATTAGTGACCTCTAACTATCACAGTACTTGAACATGATATACTGCCCCTGGGGCTAGTACTATTATCTTTCAGTATAACCAGTATTTCTGAATTCCGGTCCTTATCTACCACATATTATATCTCATCTGAGATTTATAGAATACATTACCACCTGAATAACAGGTTTAATTAGGACCATATTTTAGTTCACCCCTCCATAACCAGTTCTGTAATTGGAATAGTGCCAGCATTTTAGTTTTAAACATACCCTGATTTTAATAACGTTCTAATAAAGAATTCATTTTTAATCTGTGTGACTTTTTTTTTCCCCAAATCCAAGTTACTGAAGGGTCTTAATTGAGTGCTTATACAGTATCTTTTCTGCTTAGTTTCTTTAACTAACAATTTTTCAATGAGTGTTTTCAATACTTAACACCTATACCACCAAATACAAGCTATAATTGAAGGCCATTTAACCTCATTTGAACGGTTATAGACCCTATTCTATTATATCATTAGTAAGTGGTGCCATCATCCTCAACTTTAACCCCTTAATGACCGGACCATTTTTCAATTTTCTTACCCTTAATGACAATGGCTATTTTTACATTTCTGCAGTGTTTGCGTTTAGCTGTAATTTTCCTCTTACTCATTTACTGTACCCACACATATTATATACCATTTTTCTTGTCATTAAATGGACTTTCTAAAGATACCATTATTTTCATATCTTATAATTTACTAAAAAAATGATAAAATATAAGGAAAAAATGGAAAAAAACACACTTTTTCTAACTTTGACCCCCAAAATCTGTTACACATCTACAATCACCAAAAAACACCCATGCTAAATAGTTTATAAATTTTGTCCTGAGTTTAGAAATACCCAATGTTTACACGTTCTTTGCTTTTTTTGCAATTTATGGGGCAATAAATACAAGTAGCACTTTGCTATTTCCAAACCACTTTTTTTCAAAATTAGCGCTAGTTACTTTGGAACCCTGATATCTGTCAGGAATACCTGAATATCCCTTGACATGTATTTATTTTGTTTTAGAAGACATCCCAAAGTATTGATCTAGGCCCATTTTGGTATATTTCATGCCACTATTTCACCGCCAAATGCGATAAAAAAAAAAGTTCACTTTTTCACAAATTTTGTCACAAACTTTAGGTTTCCCACTGAAATTATTTACAAACAGCTTCTGCAATTATGGCACAAATGGTTGTAAATGCCTCTCTGGGATCCCCTTTTTCAGAAATAACAGACTTATATGGCTTTGTGGTTGCTTTTTGGTAATTAGAAGGCCGCTAAATGCTGCTGCGCACCACACGTGTTTTATGCCCAGGAGTGAAGGGGTTAAATAGGGAGCTTGTAGGGAGCTTGTAGGGTTAATTTTAGCTTTAGTGTAGTGTAGTAGACAACCCCAAGTATTGATCTAGGCCCATTTTGGTATATTTTATGCCACCATTTCACCGCCAAATGCGAGCAAATAAAAAAAAAAAACTTTACATTTTTCACAATTTTAGGTTTCTCACTGAAATTATTTACAAACAGCTTGTGCTATTATGGCAGAAATTGTTGTAAAAGCTTCTCTGGGATCCCCTTTGTTCAGAAATAGCAGACTTATATGGCTTTGGCGTTGTTTTTTGGTAATTAGAAGGCCACTAAATGCTACTGCGCACCACACGTGAATTATGCCCAGCAGTGAAGGGGTTAAATTAGGTAGCTTGTAGGGAGCTTGCAGGGTTAATTTTAGAGATCAGCCTCCCACCTGACACATCCCACCCCCTGATCCCTCCCAAACAGCTCTCTTCCCTCCCCCACCCCACAATTGTTCCTGCCATCTTAAGTACTGGCAGAAAGCCTGCCAGTACTAAATAAAAGAGTTGTTTTTTTTTTTTAAATAAAAATAATAAAATATTTTAGTTGTGATGGACCCCTGCCTTAGCACCAACCTCCCTGATCCCCCCTCCAGCTCTCTAACCCTCTCCCCTACCTAATTACCGCCATCTTGGGTACTGGCAGCTGTCTGCCAGTACCCAGTTTGGCCCCACAAACCAAAGTATTTTAATTTTATTTATAACTTTTTTTATTTTTATTATTTCTGTAGTGTAGCAGCCCCCCCCACAATACCCCCTCCCCCTCCCAGATCCTTTTATATGTAAAAAAAAAATTACCTTTTTTTCCCCTTCCTTCCTTCATTGGTGTCAGTGTGGCTAATGTGCGCACGCGCGCGCCTGTGCATGTGCGCCCCCTGTGCACGTGTGCGCGCATCGTGCACGCTCGCGTGCATCATGTACGCACGCACACGCTCCCTCCTCCCACCCAGACAACGGCACCATCGGCACCTTCGCTACCGGTGCAGAGAGGGCCACAGAGTGGCTCTCTTTGCATTGGAGGCTTGTAAAGGGGTATTGCAGGATGCCTCCATATCGAGGCATCACTGCAATACCCTCAGAGCTGCTGGAAGCGATTGTGATCACTTTCAGCACTCTGTTAGACAACTGACGTAACAGGTACGTCTATTGTCATTAACAGTGAGTTTTTGCATGACGTACCTGGTACGACAGTTGTCATTAAGGGGTTAAGCTATGGATCTAAAACTAGACATTTGCGGAAAGAGACAATGACATGGTTAAAGCGCATTCTATATCTGCACATTTAAGCTAGGACATACTACATATGCGTATTTCGCATAAACAAGACATTTGCTAAAAGAGACAGAAATGGTTAAATTGCATCCTAGAGCTTCACATTTAAGCTAGGACATGCTACATATCTGTTTGGAGCTAAAATTAGACATTTGAGGAAAGAGACAATGACATGGTTAAATAGCATCCTAGAGCTGCACATTTAAGCTAGGACATGCTACATATCTGTTTGGAGCTAAAACTAGACATTTACTAGAAATGGTTAAATTGCATCCTATAGCTGCACATTACACAAACACAACTGTTTTTGAAGATTACAGTGGCAATTGTCTAACTAATTAACCATGCTGTGCACAAGTACTCACCAACGAGCTACCCATGGAGAAACTGTCTGCCCTCAAACTGCCACCACAGGGACGACTGTCTGAGGATGCGGGCATCATGACAAGCCCCGCCGAAATTCGCACACACCTGCATAATCCGCATCCGTGCGTTGCAAACAAACTGCACATTCAGACTATGGAAGTGTTTGCGATTTCGGAAGGGCAAGTCATCGGCTGGAGCATGCAGCGCAATGTGGGTGCAATCTATTGCTCCCAAGACATTGGGCATTCAAGGTATTGCATAGAATTTCCTCTTCAGGCACCTCCAATCGCCATCATTTTGAGGGAATCCTATAAAATGCTTACTGACTCGTACCATGGCGTCCAGAAAGTTGTCAAAAACCACAGAGAAGGTACCCTGAGACAGCCCATGTATGTACCCCTCTCCGGATTGAAAACTTCCGGAGGCCAGGACGTGTATGCAACTTTAGCATCTTGGTGATGCCAGGGACTGCAGTCCGCATATGTCTACGTGGCTCCAGATGAGGTTTAAGTACATTGTAAAGGCTAATGAGCTGTTCGCGATTGAGCCTATACTTGTCATAAACCTCGAAGTCGCTCATGTTATCCAAGGTGGGCCTCACCCTGTGAACAGGAGGACCTCTAACCAAATGAGCCCTTTGTCTCTCTTGGATACGCCGAGCCCGCCTGATTCTATTGAACACCACTCGTGCAACAGCACCAGCAGCAACTAACTGCGGATCATCCATATTTGCCAAGCTATGCAGCACAAAGCCAAACAGCAGAACAAATCACACAAGGAGTAACAAGGTATGCAAAAACACAAAAGCGATTTGATACAATGTCTATCACAAGGGACGCTTTGGCCATGTTGTTTGGGGGATTTATAGTGCAATTAGTCCAATTGTAGCATGTTTGTAATGATTGCTGATTGTATACACTTGATTGTATGTGAGCGGCGCGAATGCTTTCAAAGTGGGCAGATTTTCTGCTGTTTGCTGAAATTCCCCCCCCCCCCCAATGAATCATAATGTGAAAGTGAAAAATGTAACATATACAGTGCATCTTCTTAATGTTTGTTCATATGCGCAATAAATACTTATTAAAAGCGATGTTATAGTAAAAATCACATGTCCATGCTAACATGAATGAAAGTGCATAGTTGTGTATAATGTGCATAGACATGGCATAGAATCTGATCAATCAATGTTGCTGCAATATTGTTTCAAAAGGATAAAGTAACTGCTGACATCTCTAATATTCTATATATAAGTGATTTGTGAGATGTCAATATTTTACGTGTCCCATTGAAATCGTAATAACAATGAAGATCTTCCAACCCTCTTCTTTACGTATATGTAGTATTGAGTGAGAAACTTCTGAAAGGGGCGGTACAGTCCAAAAGCTGTAATCTGTATGGTTAAAGCTTAGAATGACTTCATCATATTAGCAACCTGCCTGTCTAGTTAGCAAATCTTCGTTCTGTTGTTGTATTTTACAACATTGTTATTGTGTGCTGATTAAAATATAAATGTGTGCTTTGTTGTTGTGTGATATGTGTTATGTACATATACGTATGTATTGTGATTCTCTCCCACATATGCTGATTTATATAAAGCAGTATAGCATTGTTGTTCCTTCCAAAAAAGCGACAGCTAATGATCTGTTATTATTGTACGTAATTCCTATTGGTATATTATAAATGAATCGTGATGTTAAAGGGACACTAAATCCATAATTGATGTTTCGTGATTCCGAGAGAGAATCCAATGTTAAGCAACCTTCCAATGTAGTTGTATGATGTAAATTAATTCATTGTTTATATGTGTTTTTTGGCTAGAATATCAATGCACATGTATGAGTGAATGGCCAAAGGCATGTATGTGCATCCATTAATGATCATGTGTTGAGCCTATGTAGATATGCTGTTCATTCAAGCATATGAGTTGAATAAATGAAATGTTATAATAGAGGTAAATGAGACGTGTTTACAATTGGCTACTGTTTGTGAATAATGAAATGTAAAAAACATAATTTATGTAAGAACTTACCTGATAAATTCATTTCTTTAATATTAGCAAGAGTCCATGAGCTAGTGACGTATGGGATATATACATTCCTACCAGGAGGGGCAAAGTTTCCCAAACCTCAAAATGCCTATAAATACACCCCTCACCACACCCACAAATCAGTTTAACGCATAGCCAAGAAGTGGGGTGATAAGACAAAAGTGCGAAAGCATAAAAAATAAGGAATTGGAATAATTGTGCTTTATACAAAAAAAATCATAACCACCACAAAAAAGGGTGGGCCTCATGGACTCTTGCTAATATGAAAGAAATGAATTTATCAGGTAAGTTCTTACATAAATTATGTTTTCTTTCATGTAATTAGCAAGAGTTTATGAGCTGGTGACGTATGGGATAATGAATACCCAAGATGTGGAGCTTCCACGCAAGAGTCACTAGAGAAGGAGGGATAAAGTAAAGACAGCCAATTCCGCTGAAAATAATCCACACCCAAAATAAAGTTTAAATCTTATAATGAAAAAAACTGAAATTACAAGCAGAAGAATCACACTGAAACAGCTGCCTGAAGTACTTTTCTACCAAAAACTGCTTCAGAAGAAGTAAACACAACAAAATGGTAGAATTTAGTAAAAGTATGCAAAGAAGACCAAGTTGCTGCTTTGCAAATCTGATCAACCAAAGCTTCATTCCTAAACGCCCAGGAAGTAGAAACTGACCTAGTAGAATGAGCTGTAATCCTTTGAGGTGGAGTTTTACCCGACTCGACATAAGCATGATGAATCAAAGACTTTAACCAAGACGCCAAAGAAATGGCAGAGGCCTTCTGACCTTTCCTAGAACCGGAAAAGATAACAAATAGACTAGAAGTCTTTCGGAAATTTTTAGTAGCTTCAACATAATATTCCAAAGCTCTAACTACATCCAAAGAATGCAACGATCTTTCCTTAGAATTCTTAGGATTAGGACACAATGAAGGAACCACAATTTCTCTACTAATGTTGTTAGAATTCACAACCTTAGGTAAAAATTTAAAAGAAGTTCACAACACCGCCTTATCCTGATGAAAAATCAGAAAAGGAGACTCACAAGAAAAGAGCAGATAAATCAGAAACTCTTCTAGCAGAAGAGATGGCCAAAAGAAACAAAACTTTCCAAGAAAGTATTTTAATGTCCAGCGAATGCATAGGTTCAAACGGAGGAGCTTGAAGAGCCCCCACAACCAAATTCAAACTCCAAGGAGGAGAAATTGACTTAATAACAGGTTTTATACGAACCAAAGCTTGTACAAAACAATGAATATCAGGAAGACTAGCAATCTTTCTGTGAAAAAGAACAGAAAGAGCAGAGATTTGTCCTTTCAAGGAACTTGCAGACAAACCTTTATCCAAACCATCCTGAAGAAACTGATAAAATTCTAGGAATTCTAAAAGAATGCCAAGAAAAATGATGAGAAAAACACCAAGAAATGTAAATCTTCCAGACTCGATAATATATCTTCCTAGATACAGATTTAGGAGCCTGAAACATAGTATTAATCAGAGAGTCAGAGAAACCTCTATGACTGAGAATCAAGCGTTCAATTTGAGATCCTGATGGAAAAAAAGACCTTGTGATAGAAGGTCTGGTCTTAACGGAAGAGTCCACGGTTGGCAAGTGGCCATCCGGACAAGATCCGCATACCAAAACCTGTGAGGCCATGCTGGAGCCACCAGCAGAACAAACGAGCACTCCTTTAGAATCTTGGAAATTACTCTTGGAAGAACTAGAGGCGGAAAGATATAGGCAGGATGATACTTCCAAGGAAGTGACAATGCATCCACTGCCTCCGCCTGAGGATCCCTGGATCTGGACAGATACCAGGGAAGCTTCTTGTTTAGATGAGAAGCCATCAGATCTATTGATGGAAGTCCCCACATTTGAACAATCTGAAGAAATACCTCTGGGTGAAGAGACCATTCGCCCGGATGTAACGTTTGGCGACTGAGATAATCCGCTTCCCAATTGTCTATACCTGGGATATGAATCGCAGAAATTAGACAGGAGCTGGATTCCGCCCATACCAGAATTCGAGATACTTCTTCATAGCCAGAGGACTGTGAGTCCCTCCTTGATGATTGACATATGCCATAGTTGTGACATCGTCTGAAAACAAATGAACGACTCTCTCTTTAGAAGAGGCCATGACTGAAGAGCTCTGAAAATTGCACGGAGTTCCAAAATATTGATTGGTAATCTCACCTCCTGAGATTCCCAAACCCCTTGTGCTGTCAGAGACCCCCAAACAGCTCCCCAACCTGTCAGACTTGCATCTGTTGAAATCACAGTCCAGGTTGGAAGAACAAAAGAAGCCCCCTGAACTAAACGATGGTGGTCTGTCCACCACGTCAGAGCGTGTCGTACAATCGGTTTTAAAGATATTAATTGAGATATCTTTGTATAATCCCTGCACCACTGGTTCAGCATACAGAGCTGAAGAGGTCGCATGTGAAAACGAGCAAAGGGGACCGCGTCCAATGCAGCAGTCATAAGACCTAGAATTTCCATGCATAAGGCTACCGAAGGGAAAAGATTGAGACTGAAGGTTTCAACAAGCTGAAACCAATTTCAGACGTCTCTTGTCCGTCAGAGACAGAGTCAAGGACACTGAATCTATCAGGAAACCTAAAAAGGTTACCCTTGTCTGAGGAATCAACAAACTTTTTGGTAAATCGATCCTCCAACCATGTTCTAGAAGAAACAACACTCATAAAAGACTGGAAAGGTTCTTTCTAGTGAAAATGAGCAAAGGGAATTGAATCCAATGCTGTGGCCATAAAACCTAAAACTTCTATGCATATATAGCAACTGAAGGAAATAATAGAGACTAAAGGTACCAACAGACGGAACCCAATAGAATTATCCCTTGTCTGATAGAGACAAAGACAGTGACACAAACTATCTGGAAACCTAAAAAAGGTGACCCTTGTGTGAGGAATCAAGAGCTTTCGAAAAAAAGATCCTCTAACTATGTCCTGAAGAGCAAGTGAATCATATGAGATTCCGCATCCTCAGAAAATAATCTGAATGAAAACAGAAAAATGAAAAATATGCATTTATTGTATCTAATGAAAACAAATAATGCTATCAATGACCATAAAAAGGCAAAATAGTTTGAATAAAACTCCAAACCCGGTTCCTAAAAAAGGAACTGGAAGAAATACCCCAGAAGATTCCAGGTCTGAGCAGCGCTTGAACCCCATGGGTGCCCAGCCATGCTTCAACAGTACCCAAAATATATAGGACAGAAACACACTTAAAGAAAGTGTTAGCCTTACTGGAATAAAATCAAAGAAATTTGGACAAAATAGAACCAAATAAATTTCAAAGAAGTCTTAACCTGCCCCTTATCAGCAAAGCTGGAATACGGCACGTACATCGCAATATTAGGGAGCTGATTTCGAACCCCAATTATAAACATGTTTCTTGGGAAAGAACTCAGGAATTTGTTCCTTAATAAGAACAACCAAACTAGTATAAGCTTAAAGTTTTAGTCTTAGAACTCAATCTTGAACAGTTAAGAATTGAATCCAATTATAAAACAAATAATTGATTATCTTAGAACAAAAGAAATATGGATTTTTTTTTTTTTTAAATCACAAAATTCTTCTAGCTAAAATAGCTAAAGACATAGATTAACCCTCATTTGCGAAAATATTCAATAAAATGAAGACACAAATGAAATTATTAGCATGATAGTCCAGTTTAAAGGACCAGTCAATTTGCATAAATAAAAAGAGAGAGATGCACTCAGCTGAGACAGAACAAAAGCTGGAAAAACTTCCGTGCCTGTTCATTTTATTATAGTGTGCCACTCAGGGTGCATACTCTTTTAGCACACTATGCCCCTTCACAGAGAAAAAATATCCTGTAGCATATCAGTCTGACCCTGCCCAATGACAGTCCAGTGCCGAAATACCAGGCAATTCTTCTCTGAACAAGAGAAACAACAACTCCAGACGATTGTTTCGGCCTTCTGTGGGCCTCGTCAGTGAGGTGCAGTCGCATCTCTCTAAGGGCATGTGTGCAAGGAGTCCACGTTTGGTTTCCCCTTTTTCTCTTAGGGAGACCCAAGAGCAATTTGCATAAATAAAAAGAGAGAGATGCACTCAGCTGAGACAGAACAAAAGCTGGAAAAACTTCCGTGCCTGTTCATTTTATTATAGTGTGCCACTCAGGGTGCATACTCTTTTAGCACACTATGCCCCTTCACAGAGAAAAAATATCCTGTAGCATATCAGTCTGACCCTGCCCAATGACAGTCCAGTGCCGAAATACCAGGCAATTCTTCTCTGAACAAGAGAAACAACAACCCCAGACGATCGTTTCGGCCTTCTGTGGGCCTCGTCAGTGAGGTGCAGTCGCATCTCTCTAAGGGCATGTGTGCAAGGAGTCCACGTCTGGTTTCCCCTTTTTCTCTTATGGAGACCCAAGAGCAATTTGCATAAATAAAAAGAGAGAGATGCACTCAGCTGAGACAGAACAAAAGCTGGAAAAACGTCCGTGCCTGTTCATTTTATTATAGTGTGCCACTCAGGGTGCATACTCTTTTAGCACACTATGCCCCTTCACAGAGAAAAAATATCCTGTAGCATATCAGTCTGACTCTGCCCAATGACAGTCCAGTGCCGAAATACCAGGCAATTCTTCTCTGAACAAGAGAAACAACAACCCCAGACGAGGCCGAAACGATAGGAGGCCGAAACGATCGTCTGGGGTTGTCATGTTCCTTGTTCAGAGGAGAATTGCCTGGTATTTCGGGGCTGGACTGACCTTACTTGGCGGGATCAGACTGATATACTTCAGGAAAGTTTTCTTCTGTGAAAAGCACACTGGTCTAAAAGAGGCTGCTTCCGGGTGGTAAATCGCCATAGAACAAGCCACTGAGCTGTTGTTCGTTCCTGGTAGAGTGCTTCTCTCTTTGTATGCAAATTATTATGACCCTGGGGAAGTCTCCCTATGGGTGATGGGGGAAACCAGACGTGGACTCCTTGCCCAGTGTGCTTAGAGGAATGTGGCTGCACCTCACTGACGAGGCCCATAGGAGGCTGAAACGATCGTCTGGGGTTGTCATGTTCCTTGTTCAGAGGAGAATTGCCTGGTATTTCGGGGCTGGACTGACCTTACTTGGCGGGATCAGACTGATATACTTCAGGAAAGTTTTCTTCTGTGAAAAGCACACTGGTCTAAAAGAGGCTGCTTCCGGGTGGTAAATCGCCATAGAACAAGCCACTGAGCTGTTGTTCGTTCCTGGTAGAGCGCTTCTCTCTTTGTATGCAAATTATTATGACCCTGGGGAAGTCTCCCTATGGGTGATGGGGGAAACCAGACGTGGACTCCTTGCCCAGTGTGCTTAGAGGAATGTGGCTGCACCTCACTGACGAGGCCCATAGGAGGCCAAAACGATCGTCTGGGGTTGTCATGTTCCTTGTTCAGAGGAGAATTGCCTGGTATTTCGGGGCTGGACTGACCTTACTTGGCGGGATCAGACTGATATACTTCAGGAAAGTTTTCTTCTGTGAAAAGCACACTGGTCTAAAAGAGGCTGCTTCCGGGTGGTAAATCGCCATAGAACAAGCCACTGAGCTGTTGTTCGTTCCTGGTAGAGCGCTTCTCTCTTTGTATGCAAATTATTATGACCCTGGGGAAGTCTCCCTATGGGTGATGGGGGAAACCAGACGTGGACTCCTTGCCCAGTGTGCTTAGAGGAATGTGGCTGCACCTCACTGACGAGGCCCATAGGAGGCCGAAACGATCGTCTGGGGTTGTCATGTTCCTTGTTCAGAGGAGAATTGCCTGGTATTTCGGGGCTGGACTGACCTTACTTGGCGGGATCAGACTGATATACTTCAGGAAAGTTTTTTCTGTGAAAAGCACACTGGTCTAAAAGAGGCTGCTTCCGGGTGGTAAATCGCCATAGAACAAGCCACTGAGCTGTTGTTCGTTCCTGGTAGAGCGCTTCTCTCTTTGTATGTAAAGGACCAGTCAATACAGAGGACTTGCATAATCAATAAATGCAAAACAACAGACAAATGCAACAGCACCTAGTCTAGTAAATGTTGTCCCTTAACAATGCTAGCAATATCCAAATAAATCACAGGACCAAGAAAAGTACCTGAAACTAAATAATTTTCCATAAATAAGATACAACTATCTAAAGGAAAATAAATACTATTTTGCTATAGAAATAATAGCATAATTAGTAAAAGTAGAGATAGCCCCAATAAATTGGAGAACCCTCCAAATTGAATTTAACTGCTGGCAAAGAATATAGTTTAAAACCTTTGAAGAAGGAATAAAAGAAAATTCTCAGCCTATTCCATTCCCTAGAATGGGGAATTGGAAAGAAAACCTCTGAAAACACAGAAGAAATAAATAGGCAGAAATAGTGTCAGCTAGTCTTAAAGAACTAGTTACCTTAATATCCAAAATAATCAACACCTTTTCAACAAAGAACAAATGTACTTTAATAATAGAAAAATAGTGTCAATATCTGATGAAGAAAATTTCTGAAAGAGAAAAAACATCATCAGAGAAGGATAAATCAGTATGTTGTTGGTCATTTGAAACTTCAATAATTAAAAAAGAAGTGAAAAAGACCTAAAAAAAATTTATTAGAAGGCACAAAGTCAGACAAAGCCTTTAAAATAGAATCAGAAAAATATTTCTTATAAATCTTCTAAATATTTCTTGTACATAAGATGTAAGAATGGAAATATATAAAGCATAAACACTATATGGATCCTGCATGCAAAAGTATATCATAACTTATTACAAACCATAGCTAAAGATAAACATTTATAACATTTAAAATAAATGAACTTAGTTTTGGTAGAACTGAAACTCAGTTAAGCGTTTTTCCAGAAGTGGCTTCTGATTCAGGGTCAATCTGAGACATCTTGCAATATGTAATAGAAAAAACAACATATAAAGCAAAATTGATCAAATTCCTTAAATGACAGTTTCAGGAATGGGAAAAAAATGCCAATGAACAAGCTTCTAGCAACCAGAAGCAATAAATAATGAGACTTAAATATTGTGGAGACAACAATGACGCTCAAATTTTTTAGCGCCAAAAACGCCGCCCACATTATTTGGCGCCTAAATGATTTTGGCGCCAAAAATGGCACCACATCTGGAAACGCCAACATTTTTTGGCGCAAAAACGTCAAAAAAATGACGCAACTTCCGGCGACACGTATGACGCCGGAAATGACAAGAAAATTTTTGCGCCAAGAATGACGCAATAAAATGAAGCATTTTCAGCCCCCGCAAGCCTAACAGCCCACCGGAAAAAAAGTCAAATTTTAAGGTAAGAAAAAATTGATTTATTCATATGCATTATCCCAAATATGAAACTGACTGTCTGAAATAAGGACCGTTGAACATCCTGAATGAAGGCAAATAAATGTTTAAACACATATATTTAGAACTTTATATAAAAGTGCCCAACCATAGCTTAGAGTGTCACAGAAAATAAGACTTACTTACCCCAGGACAGTCATCTACATGTAGTAGAAAGCCAAACCAGTACTGAAACGAGAATCAGTAGAGGTAATGGTATATATAAGAGTATATCGTCGATCTGAAAAGGGAGGTAAGAGATGAATCTCTACGACCGATAACAGAGAACCTATGAAATAGACCCCGTAGAAGGAGATCATTGAATTCAAACAGGCAATACTCTCTTCACATCCCTCTGACATTCACTGCACGCTGAGAGGAAAACCGGGCTCCAACCTGTTGCAGAGCGCATATCAACGTAGAATCTAGCACAAACTTACTTCACCACCTCCACAGAAGGCAAAGTTTGTAAAACTGATTTGTGGGTGTGGTGAGGGGTGTATTTATAGGCATTTTGAGGTTTGGGAAACTTTGCCCCTCCTGGTAGGAATGTATATCCCATACGTCACTAGCTCATGGACTCTTGCTAATTACATGAAAGAAATTAATTTTCTGTCCGTTTAAATATGATGTTATTTTTAAAACCGATTTCGTATTGGTGATGGTGATTTGTAGTTGATGTAATGTAATTTCCTTCAAGAATGTGATGTTGTAGTAATATGAGTGACGTCATGTTCTGGTGTGAAAAAGTAGCTAAATCGTGTTTATTTCATAATAAAAATCTGTTTTGTGTAGGTAATGTGCTGTATATTGTTTGTATGTATCGATTTGTGTATGTATTTGATATTTGTAGTTAGATGTAGGTATATGAGTGTATGTTCCCGTCTGTCTATGTAAGTCAATGTAAAATGGATTTGTGTGCCTTTTTTTTTAAACACCTGACATCTCGTAACTTTGATCCGTTCTATTTTGACATGAAAATTTAAAATCGTAAAAATAAATATTGTGTAGTGTTTGTATGAGTGTAAGTGTACTTTGTGTAATGTTTTTGAAGTGATTTGTGGATGTTTTTGTTATCGATATATGATTAACTACTGGGTCTCGGTTTAGGTTATGGATTTGAGCAGAGATGGTTATTTTTGTGGCGTTACGTAAACTCGTAATACCAGCGGTAGGGAAAAAGCAGCGTTATGAGGCTTTAACTCACAACTTGTAATCTAGCCAAATGTGTTTTAGTGAAATAGATTTCATCGATTAGTTTTTCTTGTGTTTAGAAATTAAATTTGAGCTTTGCTAAATGGATGATCAAATCCAAAACCCAATTTGTGCATGGGTTGAGTCTGTTTTTTTAGTTTAAGTGTACCTTGTTTGTGGTGTTCAGCTGAAGGTATCTCTTTCTGGTAGTAAGATGGTCCAGTGGGAGTATATTTCCATCCGTTGAGTATCTCAGTTTAGTAACGCCATCCGTTCAATTTTGATAAGTCTAGTTGTGCGTTATGTAGAGTCGATAATGGTCCTTGAAATAATTGTGATGAATTTTGAATGTAAGGAGGTTAAAGTTAAGATAAATCCTGGAGAGGTCAGGAGCCTGAGGAAAGTGTGGCAGCCAGCAGCGGCGCCCTTGCTATTATATCACTCAGGGCATGGAGGCCAATTCTTGGTAAGAATACCCTGGGTACTCTTATGCGTCTTTGTTGATGCTCTTGTGCAGCTTGGTTCATTAACCTCCTTCTTCTGCATCAATGAAGGATTGCAGAAGCAAAACAGATTCAGCATCTCCATCGTTGAGAACTATCTCTGAATCCAAACTGCATATAACTAAACCAATCTGTGTTGTTAGCCACACCCTTTTATAATGCAGTAACATCTCTTTGCTTTCTATAGCATTCTCAGGATCAAAGGTGCTCTCTATAGCATTCACGGACTCAAAGGTGGCGGAATGAACATTAGGTTGGCATCGTTGAAATAGACGCGAGCATATCTGTTAAATGTTTGGTCAATTTTAATTTGGTTGTATGAGAGGGCGGATAAGCAGTAGTACGCTCAAAAAATGCAAGCATCAATTTAAATCGAAGTGATCTTGCGGGTGTGAATATTTTGTCGGACTGTTCTACATTTTACTATGTTGACGCCGTGATAACTACGACGTATCAATTTAGTGTCTAATTTGACATGGAATTACATTGTATTTACAGTTTAAACTTTGATAAATCGGCCCCTTAGTATCAGATGAATGGTCACTAGTGGCTCTGACTATTCAGAAGGAAAGTGTAGATTATGTCTGAGTAATGAAGTATATAAACTTTAAATAATCCCTTTGCATTAAATACACACACACTGATACATTACATACCATTCACAGACACACTAAATCGCATACACACACTACAGAGTATATGCACATAAAGTAACACACACACACTACATATCATACACAAGCACACTACACAGTATGAACATACTAGAAAGCATACACAAATACACACTACATACAAACACACTTGCACAAGATATGTGGCATATAAACACTACATAGCATATAAAAAATGCAAGCATATTACTACATATCATGCAAACACATATATTTACACATAGCATGTTTATTCATATGAACTACACACAGCACAATTGTATCCGGAATATGTTGGCGTTTTATAAATAAAGTATAATAATAATAAACGTTTCTCAGCATAAACATTCATATACACATACTACAAACCGTATAATATAAAATACGCACAGATAATAATCCCAACACATACATCTGAGATATATGATTAAAAAAAGTGTCTTACATTCTATGTCTTGGCCCTCTAGCAAGGAATGCAAAGGCATGTGAGAGTAGGTGTCTATAAATTATAATGGTTAATATAAATGGATAGAAAAAAAACGGACAGTATTATCGAATCTATTATCACATAAATACACTCACGTTGGCACGTCCTTACTAACGCCACAGTCTAATCCGGAACTTTAAAGGAGACAAAAAAAAAGCAGCAGAGAGAAGAGGTATGGGAGGGAAAGCTAGAGTGGGGCACTTCTGTGTTTGTCAGAGCGTACATAAAGATTGTAGAAAGTTTACTGTTATATCAGCCCCTATAGCCCCCTTATAGACAGCTATGATAGGAATGTGTGCTCTGTGTAATGCAATAAATCACACTGAGCTGGATAACTGCTAAAACACTTGAATCTGTCTCAGAGCAGGACATAATTCCCAGAGATCTGACCATCAGTACCTGCTGTTTAGTACTTTTCACTGGCTGTGCATGGCACTGGGGGTTGCCCTGCAAGTTGCAATACTCCCAACTGTGGGCCCAGCCAGGGCAGCGATCAGATCAGCGGCACTATATTTCAGTGGCTGTAAAAAATTTTCAGTTTGTCACCTGAAAACACATGAGCAGACATAAGTGCTGCTCCTCCTCTTTCTTTCAGTGAGTCTGCTCTAAAAACTCCGGTCACGTGACTGGTACCGATTTGCTCCCCCCAAGAGGAAGCTATGTGAGCTGCTTCAAATGGGGGCTTATTGACTGCAGTGAGCTCTAACCACCAGTGGGTGGCGCTAAAGCTCATGGCTCAAAGGAAACCGAACTGATATTGGGAAACAGAGAAAAAATATATATATTTATTTTATTTTTATTTAACCCCTTAATGACAACTGACGTACCAGGTACGTCATGCATTAACAAGCAGTTAATGACAATGGACGTACCTGGTACGTCAGTTGTCTAACAGAGTGCTGGAAGCGATCACAAATGCTTCCAGCAGCTCTGAGGGTATTGCAGTGATGCCTCGATATGGAGGCATCCTGCAATACCACTTTACAAGCCCCCGATGCAGAGAGAGCCACTCTGTGGCCCTCTCTGCACCGGTAGCGATAGTGCCGGGTGTGAGGGTGCGCGTGCGCGTGCACGATGCGCGCGCGTGCACGAT
The DNA here is from genome assembly GCF_027579735.1 of Bombina bombina. Classification (NCBI taxonomy): domain Eukaryota; kingdom Metazoa; phylum Chordata; class Amphibia; order Anura; family Bombinatoridae; genus Bombina; species Bombina bombina. Next base: position 511,332,934 of record NC_069501.1, on the reverse strand, counting down.
GCGTGCATGTGCACGTGAGCATGCATGTGCGCGCGCGTACGTGCGCGCGTGCACGTGCACCCATTAGCCACACTGACACCAATGAATGATGCAGAAAGGGGAAAAAAAAGGGATTTTTTAAAAAAAAAAAAAATATAAAAGGATCTGGGAGGGGGTGGGGGTATTGTGGGGGGCTGCAACACTACAGAAATAGTTTTTTAAGTAAAAATAAAATAAAAATACTTTTTGGGGTTTTTTTGGGGCCAAACTGGGTACTGGCAGACAGCTGCCAGTACCCAAGATGGTGGTAATTAGGTAGGGGAGAGGGTTAGAGAGCTGGAGGGGGGATCAGGGAGGTTGGGGCTAAGGCAGGGGTCCATCACAGCTAAAATACTTTATTATTTTTATTTAAAAAAAAAAAAAAACTATTTTATTTAGTACTGGCAGACTTTCTGCCAGTACTTAAGATGGCGGGAACAATTGTGGGGTGGGGGAGGGAAGAGAGCTGTTTGGGAGGGATCAGGGGGTGGGATGTGTCAGGTGGGAGGCTGATCTCTAAAATTAACCCTGCAAGCTCCCTACAAGCTACCTAATTTAACCCCTTCACTGCTGGGCATAATTAACGTGTGGTGCGCAGCAGCATTTAGCGGCCTTCTAATTACCAAAAAGCAACGCCAAAGCCATATAAGTCTGCTATTTCTGAACAAAGGGGATCCCAGAGAAGCTTTTACAACAATTTCTGCCATAATTGCACAAGCTGTTTGTAAATAATTTCAGTGAGAAACCTAAAATTGTGAAAAATGTTAAGTTTTTTTTTTTATTTGCTCGCATTTGGCGGTGAAATGGTGGCATAAAATATACCAAAATGGGCCTAGATCAATACTTGGGGTTGTCTACTACACTACACTAAAGCTAAAATTAACCCTACAAGCTCCCTACAAGTTCCCTAATTAACCCCTTCACTCCTGGGCATAAAACACGTGTGGTGCGCAGCGGCATTTAGCGGCCTTCTAATTACCAAAAAGCAACCCAAAAGCCATATAAGTCTGCTATTTCTGAAAAAAGGGGATCCCAGAGAAGCATTTACAACCATTTGTGCCATAATTGCAGAAGCTGTTTGTAAATAATTTCAGTGGGAAACCTAAAGTTTGTGACAAATTTTGTGAAAAAGTGAACTTTTTTTTTTTTTTATCGCATTTGGCGGTGAAATGGTGGCATGAAATATACCAAAATGGGCCTAGATCAATACTTTGGGTTGTCTTCTAAAAAAAAATATATACATGTCAAGGGATATTCAGGTATTCCTGACAGATATCAGGGTTCCAATGTAACTAGCGCTAATTTTGAAAAAAAGTGGTTTGGAAATAGCAAAGTGCTACTTGTATTTATTGCCCCATAAATTGCAAAAAAAGCAAAGAACATGTAAACATTGGGTATTTCTAAACTCAGGACAAAATTTACAAACTATTTAGCATGGGTGTTTTTTGGTGATTGTAGATGTGTAACATATTTTGGGGGTCAAAGTTAGAAAAAGTGTGGGTTTTTTCCATTTTTTCCTCATATTTTATTATTTTTTTTTAGTAAATTATAAGACATGATGAAAATAATGGTATCTTTAGAAAGTCCATTTAATGGCGAGAAAAACGGTATATAATATGTGTGGGTACAGTAAATGAGTAAGAGGGAAATTACAGCTAAACACAAACTCTGCAAAAATGTAAAAATAGCCATTGTCATTAAGGGTAAGAAAATTGAAAAATGGTCCGGTCATTAAGGGGTTAAAAGGTGTTTTGCCCCATATGCTTCCATGACTGCACATCCCTGCTGTATGGCATCAAGGTCTGTCATTCTGATCTACTCTGTCACAGTTAGGGGTCAACTCTATTCCCTAATCCCTATACAGAACCTAACCCCTGGGGGCAGGAGGTACATTAGCATTGGATCTAGATCTGACATTGCAAAAAGTCTTGTTCCCTTCCTTATAGGTGTTGACAGGGTCAAAACGATAAATTAACAGTATATGATTTAGCTTTATAACATTGAATGATCTAAATCCAATACTTAGAATGCATCTGATTGACGAAACGCTGTGGTGACCATGGTCGCTGACATTTTATCTACCCAAACGCATCTTAGTCAAACATTCGTACTAAACCACGGCCTCGGCTATAAACAAGGGTAAAATTAAAACGTGACTCGTGTAGTTATTTCAGTAATATAACAATAATAAAACCTAAGTACCAAGACCTAGTCTCAAACTTTGCGATTGGGAAACGTAACGTTGACGTGTGCGAAGTACTGATTGATTTAATGTCAGAATGGAGACTTGGAACGCATAATGTTGCGTTCCAAACCTAAGCTCACGTGACTTCCTAGTTATTTTTATTTATGTGCCACTGCCAAGGGGGGCTTACTGCATGGTATGGCGGGAATACCACCTGATAGTTGGCAGCCGTCGCACATATATTTGGAGACTAGGTGAGGATACTTAACTTATACAGATACATTCTGATAGCGATGATGTCACTGTTATGTCTTTTTTTTTTTTTTTTTTTTATCCGCAGCATGGGTTCGGTTGTGTTGGAGCTGTACTGGCTTCACGCGCCCAGGACTTGCAGGAACTTCGCAGAACTGGCCAGAAGAGGCTATTATAATGGGACCAAGTTTCACCGCATAATTAAGGACTTTATGGTGCAAGGAGGGGATCCCACAGGAACTGGTTAGTATTCCTTACTTAGTTCATACCGATCGGGATATGATAAATCGTTCTCTGTATAAAAGTGGAGAGGGAAGATGACTACAGTATAGTAAATTAGTTTATAGTATTCCCATGATCAGTTTATTACGGCCAGGTTAAAGTTATATCATCTGCATAATCGTTTCGTAGCAAATTTTGAAAACCGTTCTGATTTCACTAGCAAATGTCTATAGAAATATTGTTTCAAATCCACATGTTTTATGCTACACCTAGGGTTTCCATCTGTCCCTCACAAATATACTAGACAGCCAACATATAAGAAGGGGAGGATGACGACTTCTCTCTCTTTTCTCTCTCTTTTCTCTCTCTCTCTTTTCTCTCTTTTCTCTCTCTCTCTTTTCTCTCTCTCTCTCTTTTCTCTCTCTCTCTCTTTTCTCTCTCTCTCTCTCTTTTCTCTCTCTCTTTTCTCTCTCTCTTTTCTCTCTCTCTTTTCTCTCTCTCTCTCTCTTTTCTCTCTCTCTCTCTCTCTTTTCTCTCTCTCTCTTTTCTCTCTCTCTCTCTTTTCTCTCTCTCTCTCTTTTCTCTCTCTCTCTCTCTTTTCTCTCTCTCTCTCTCTTTTCTCTCTCTCTCTCTCTTTCGTCTCTCTCTCTCTCTATTCTCTCTCTCTCTCTCTTTTCTCTCTCTATCTCTCTTTTCTCTCTCTCTCTCTCTTTTCTCTTTCTCTCTCTCTCTTTTCTCTCTCTCTCTCTTTTCTCTTTCTCTCTCTCTTTTCTCTCTCTCTCTCTTTTCTCTCTCTCTCTCTTTTCTCTCTCTCTCTCTTTTCTCTCTCTCTCTCTTTTCTCTCTCTCTCTCTCTTTTCTCTCTCTCTCTCTCTTTTCTCTCTCTCTCTTTTTTCTCTCTTTTCTCTCTTTTTTCTCTCTTTTCTCTCTTTTTTCTCTCTTTTCTCTCTTTTCTCTCTTTTCTCTCTTTTCTCTCTTTTCTCTCTTTTCTCTCTCTCTCTCTTTTCTCTCTCTCTCTCTCTTTTCTCTCTCTCTCTCTCTTTTCTCTCTCTCTCTCTCTTTTCTCTCTCTCTCTCTTTTCTCTCTCTCTCTCTTTTCTCTCTCTCTCTCTCTTTTCTCTCTCTCTCTCTCTTTTCTCTCTCTCTCTCTCTTTTCTCTCTCTCTCTCTCTTTTCTCTCTCTCTCTCTCTTTTCTCTCTCTTTCTCTCTCTTTTCTCTCTCTTTCTCTCTCTTTCTCTCTCTTTTCTCTCTCTTTTCTCTCTCTTTTCTCTCTCTTTTTCTCTCTCTTTTCTCTCTTTTTCTCTCTCTTTTCTCTCTCTTTCTCTCTTTTTCCCTCTTTCTCTCTTTTTCCCTCTTTCTCTCTTTTTCCCTCTTTCTCTCTTTTTCCCTCTTTCTCTCTTTTTCCCTCTTTCTCTCTTTTTCCCTCTTTCTCTTTTTTTCTCTCTCTCTCTCTTTTTTTCTCTCTCTCTCTCTTTTTTTCTCTTTCTCTCTCTTTTTCCCTCTTTCTCTCTCTTTTTCCCTCTTTCTCTCTTTTTCCCTCTTTCTCTCTTTTTTTCTCTCTCTCTCTTTTTCTCTCTCTCTCTCTTTTTCTCTCTCTTTTTCTCTCTTTTTCTCTCTCTTTCTCTCTCTTTCTCTCTCTTTTTCTCTCTCTTTCTCTCTTTTTCTCTCTCTTTCTCTCTTTTTCTCTCTCTTTTTCTCTCTCTTTTTCTCTTTCTTTCTCTCTCTTTCTTTCTCTCTCTTTCTCTCTCTTTCTTTCTCTCTCTTTCTTTCTCTCTCTTTCTTTCTCTCTCTTTCTTTCTCTCTCTTTCTTTCTCTCTCTTTCTTTCTCTCTCTTTCTTTCTCTCTCTTTCTTTCTCTCTCTTTCTTTCTCTCTCTTTCTTTCTCTCTCTTTCTTTCTCTCTCTTTCTTTCTCTCTCTTTCTTTCTCTCTCTTTCTTTCTCTCTCTTTCTTTCTCTCTCTTTCTCTCTCTTTCTTTCTCTCTCTTTCTTTCTCTCTCTTTCTTTCTCTCTCTTTCTTTCTCTCTCTTTCTCTCTCTTTCTCTCTCTTTCTCTCTCTTTCTCTCTCTTTCTCTCTCTTTCTCTCTCTTTCTCTCTCTTTCTCTCTCTTTCTCTCTCTTTCTCTCTCTTTCTCTCTCTTTCTCTTTCTTTCTCTTTTTTTTTTTTTTTTTTCTCTCTCTTTCGCAGTTAACCCCAGACAGGAGTGGGTGCAAGAACCATAGGGGAATTACAAAACAAATAAATACAACAAATAAGTACACACACAATTTTATATATATATATATATATATATATATATATATATATATATATATATATATATATATATATATATATATATACCCACACACCCCCAGAGTTCTGCACACACTATCACTATAGGTAATTTGCCCGAGGTGCATCAAAAGTAAACAATAAGGCAGGAGAAAGGATGCACTCTCCGGGTCTTGCAGTATAGTAATTTAATACAAATAGTAAAGTTTCGGGGTAATTAGCCCCGTCCTCAGACCATGTTAAAAACCAACTAAACAGTGAAATAAACTTACCCTCCAAGTGCAAGCAACGAAACCGGAAGCAACCATGGCGACCTCCCAGCACCACTGCGCAGGTCCGGAGGTTGTCATGGTAACCGGTAGTCGCGTCCCTCTTCTAACCAGAGCGTAAGATCTGGAGCTAGCAGGCCCGCCCATCTGCACTGAGTTACAGTGCCAAAGGTTGCCATGGGAGCCGGATGATGCTTCCTAAACAAAACAAATACGGCAACACAATATAAGACTTAGCGGTTGCCATTAATATACAAAGGATGCATGTACAGAAAAAAAGCAGACAAAGTAGTGGAGACAAGAGAGAGTGTTGAAACAAAGAATAGCATCTAATCACATAGCAATATATATTTACATTACTGGAAGGCATTTAATAAATACAATATAAAGGAAATGGCATTAAAGGCAAACCCTAATATTATAGTTGGACAATGGATGAGATACACAACGTATTCAGTGGTACAGGTCACCCTGTGTTTGACTGTAAATTTTTGATTAGTATGAGGGTGTTCAAAAAATTTTTTGGTACTCAAATCATTACAGGTCGTACATCCTAGACACTTATAGCAACCCCACTTCGGAAGGTTAAGCCATTTTTTTTTTTTTTTTGTAGCATCCAGTAGGATCCACTTTAACAAGAATGTCCTGAACAGATCTTGATTTTCTAAAGCTCACTCTAGGTGGTCCCATAATAGAAAAGGGAGGCTGTGGTCAGAATGCACAATATTCCAATGAGTCCATGGATTTCATCCTTGTGGGCTATTGCCTTCTGGTCAGCAGGAGGAGGCAAAGAGCACCACAGCAGATATATATATATATATATATATATTTTCTCCTCCCTTCCCTCCCAATCCAGTCATTCTCTTTGCCTGTGTTAGCGATAGGAAGAGGTAAAGTGAGGTGTTAGTTTAGAATTTTCAATCAAGAGTTTATTTTTTAAAGTAGTGCCACTGAGTGCTACTTTGTGCTGGGGTGTAGCCTAGACCAGATCAGTCTCTTCAGTATAAAAAGAGAAGCATTTGGTGGCTTTGAAGTTATAGGAACTGGTGGGACATAATTCTCACTGCGCCTCCTATACATGTTTGCTGCCCCAATCTAGATAGCCTAAGCACTTTTAACTCAAGCTGATCTTTGTCAACAGGGCTATGGGAGGGAGAGGACCTCTGAACACCTCCTGGACTGCCATGCTGTCGCACAGCGTTCCAGGTAAGTGCTAACTTTCTTATTTCTTGGGACACATCCTCTCAGAACAAAGTAAGCACGACAGTTCATACACAAAGGGCTGTGATAAAAGGCTCTTATTGTGCTGAGACACTGGTCTTTTTGGGAGAGTACTGTTTTAATGGCTGGGACTGGAAAACGGACAGCTTTATTTTACTGTCTAAAAAGCATTGTTTTAATACAGTTGCAGTCCGGTCAATGTCTAGCTTTATTATGTTTTTGCACACTTGCTAGCGTTACTCTACCCTCCAAATGACAGTTTTTAATGTTAATCTGGAGCGATTACATGAAGCCTTTATTTGCTCAGAAAGCAATATTCAGTGCTATGGGGACGACTATATTTTTACTTTTTTTGCTGCCCGGGAGTTTAAGCACCCCACGCCCACAATGGGCAGAGCCTTGGTGCGTAGGTCTTTCTGACGACTCCATTTTACTCAGCCTGAGAGTTAGTTTAATACGCCCACGATGGGCGGAGAAAGGCTACGCTTTGTCGCTCCAGGACAGTTTGCGCGCCTTTTTGTATTTCAGTCCCGGTTAACGTTGTGACAGACAATACATATGTTGTGAAGAAATGTGTGGTGTTTTCATCTGCTGTGGTTAATTCAGCAGAGGCTTGTGTGTGTTTATTAAAAATTTGCAGGGGTCGTTGTCTGCTGTCTGTGGTTGAAAGGAACAGTGGCAGAGTGGTAAAGGAGTTAGACTTTTTAACTCCCTTACGTTGGCCATCTAGGAGGAACGACTGTAGCAATTTATAGTATGATAATGCTCGTTTTGGTTTCCTATTTAAAGGCACAGTACCACCCTACTTTTAGTTGCACATGTAGTTGTATAAGAAGCCCTACACCATATGTTTACTTTCTCTACTGTTAAATTACAAATGTGAGGTATTTGACACATTTAAAGAGACGGTAGCGTCTTTATAGGTTGATTTTGTTCAATGTATTCTGGATGTTTATATGTTAATTCATCCATCACGTCCTGAAGGGACTACAAAAAATGTTATTTTTGCATTTAATGTAATAGTACCGTTTTTTTTGTGGGGTTCCTTTTCTTTGATGCATTTTAGCTGTTTAAAGTATGTTACAGCTTTGTGCTTAAAATGGAACAAGTGCACTGATAGCATAGTTATTTTGGCCCACATGCGTTGCTCTGCGGTTCCTTGCCATTTTTTATGGATGGCGTGCACAAGACATGGTTGCTTTAGTGTTAATTGCATTGTCTTACCAGCAAGGTTCACATGTTACTTGGATATTTCTGACACAGAAATAAGTGAATTTAAAGTGACAGTAATGGTTTTTTTTGTGTTAATTATCTTAAAACATTTTTTTTTTCTTTTTTTTTTATGACGGAAAGTTTCTAGGGGTCCGTTGGTTAGCTAAGCCTCCTAGCAATCGGAGGGTGGGGAGTTTGAATCCAGCAGCAGCTGATTTTCCCCTTCACAGGACTCCATGCATTGACCATTGCAGTACCTCCAGGAACGGTGCGCTCCTCTCTAAAACACAGCCAGCTGTAGTAACGTAATGGTTAGCTTAACTGTCTAGCAAGCGGAAGGACTGCAGCTATTTTGCACCTTTTATGTGTGCTAGCAAGCTGTTTTAAAATTTTCCATTCCTTCCTTCTACTGTTGCAGGGGGGTGTATGCTATAGCGGATGCTATCAGGGATTCTTAGCAGACAGTTCCTAGGGTGAAAGGAGCTATTTCCACCTTGGCTAAATGAACTACTATCCCTTTTGAGGATACTCGTGCCTTCAAGACCCTAGGGAAATTAGAGGGTCTACTTAAGAGGTTTTTATGTTCATCAGTTGTCTTTGCAACTGGCGGCCTGCATTGTCACGGTTAAGTCTGCGGCTGCATATTGGTTTGCTGCCCTGGTAGAATCTCTTATGTCTGAGACTTCTTTGGAGAGATACAGGACAGAATTAAAGCTCTTAAATTGGCTAATTTCTTTGTTACGGATGCCTCTCGGCAGATTACCAAAGTGCCGACCAAGAATCTTGGTCTGCGGATGTATCATCTAAATCTTAGATTTTGACTATTCCTTACAGGGGAGGGACCCTGTTTGGGCCTGACCTGCAGGAGATTATTTCTGACATCATGGGAGGTAAGGGTCATTCCCTCCCTCAGGATAAAAAGATACAATCAGAGGGGTTGATAGAGTGATTTTCGTGCCTTTCGAATTTTTAAGGGAAACCCCCCGTTCTCTTCTTCTAAACAGGAAGGTGTCAATTCGCAAGCCATATCCACCAGGAGACCACACCTGTCTTGGACCAAGGGCAAGTCAGCATGAAGGGCAGACTGTCTTTCTTCATCCAAGCTTGGATATGGGATGTCTGAATCCCTGGGCATTAGAGATAGTATCTCAGGGATACAAGCTGGAATTCGGAAATTGACCTCCCAGAGGAAGGTTTCTTCTTTCTCCATTGTCTGTAGAAAATTGAGAGAGGCGTTCTTACGCTGTGTAAGAGACCTATCCTTAATGAGAGTAATTTGTCCCGTTCCAATTCAGGAGCAGGGACAGGGGTTGTATTCAAATCTGTTTGTGCTTCCCACAAAAGAGGGGATTTTCAGATCTATCTTAGGTCTCAAGAGTCTACACAAGTTTCTCAGAGTTCCATCTTTCAAGATGGAAGCTATTCGTACCATTCTTCTATTGATCCAGGAGGGTCAATTTATGTCTACCGTGGATCTAAAACATGCATATCTTCATGTTCCATATCTTCATGTTCTTATCCACAGACGTACATTTTCAGTTTTTGACTCTTACTTTCGGTCTGGTCACGGCACCCAGAATTTTCTAAGGGTTCTGGGGTCTCTGCTGGCGGTTCTAAGGCCGCGGGGCAGGCGCCTTATCTGGACGATATTCTGATCCAGGCTTCTTATCAGCTAGCAAAGTCTCATACCGACATTTGTTTTTATCTTTACTGAGGAAGGTAAACCTAGAAAAGACAATGGTTCCTTTCTTGGGACCTCTAATCGACTTTATGTCCATGAAAATCTTTTTGACAGAGGTCAGTAAATTAACAATTCTGAACACATACCGAGTTTTTTTTCAGACAACTCCTCGGCCGTCAGTGGCTCAATGCATGGAGGTAATTGGATTGATGGTAGCGGCAATGGACTTCATTGCTTTTGCTCGGTTTCATCTATAACCATGCTCAGTCAGTGGATTGGAGTTTAACAAATTTGTTTCCTCGAATGGATCTAGACCAGAGAGCAAGGGACTCTTCTATGGTGGTTGTCCCTGGATCATCTATCCCAGGGGACATGCTTCTGCAGACCCTCATGGGTGATAGTGACAACGGATGCCTGCCTGATAGGATGGGGAGCAGTCTGGAACTCTCTGAGGGCTCAGGGGGTATGGACTCGAACGGTGTCTCTACTTTCCATCAATTTCCTAGAGTTGAGAGCAATATTCAATGCTCTTCAGGCTTGGTCTCAGTTGGCTGCGGCCAAGTACATCAGATTCTGGTCGGGCATCAATTATCAGGGAGGAACAAGAGTTCCTTAGCAATGACAGAAGTAGCCATTATAATTCAGTGGGCGGAGGCTCACTCTTGTTTTTCTGTCGGCGATCCACTTCCAGGTGTGGAAAACTGGGAGTCAGATTTTCTGAGCAGACGGACTTTTCGTCCGGGAGAATGGGAACTTCATCCGGAGGTATTTGCCAACCTGATTCTCGGATGGGGCAGACCGGAGTTGGATCATATGTCGTCTCGTCAGAATGCCAAACTTGCGAGATACGGATCCCGGTCCAGGGGTCCCCAGTCCGAGCTGATAGATCACCCGGGTAAGGAGAGCAAATGGAGGGAACACTCCCTCCATTTGCTCTCCTTACCTGGGTGATTCTCATCGATCCTGCATTGTCTCGCAGGACTTGGGTTGCCGATCTGGTGGACATGTCATCTCAGCCACCGTGGAAACTCCCATTGATGACTTTCTCATTCTGGGACCTTTCCATCATCCGAATCTAGTTTCTCTACAGCTATTGGCTTGGAGATTGAATGATTAAATTTCTCCAAGCGAGGGTTTTCTGATTCGGTCATTGTTACCTTGTTTCAGGCATGTTAGCCTGTTCCTGGAACTGGTGCGAATCCAGGGGCTACTCATGGAGTAGGGTTAGGATTCCCAGGTTTTTGTCTCTTCTCCAAGAAGGATTGGAGAAAGGGTTGTCAGCAAGTTCCTTAAAGAGACAGATTTCTGCTTTGTCTATTTTGCTACACAAGCTTCTGGCAGACGTTCCAGATGTTCTATCTTTTTGTCAGGCTCTGACTTGACTCAGGCCGTGTTTGGACCAATTGTTCCTTCTTGGAGTTTGAATTTCGTTCTTAAAAATTTGTTAAACTCCAATCCACTGACTGAGCATGGTTATTATCTTGGAAAGTTTTATCTTTGATTGCTATTTCTTCTGCTCGCAGAGTTTCTGAGCTTTCCGCATTACGATGTGATTCTCCTCATCTTATTTTGCATTCCGATAAGGTGGTGTTGCGTACCATACCTGGTTTTCTTCCTAAGGTTGTTTCTAATAAGAACATTAATCAGGAACTTGTTGTTGTTCCTTCCTTGTGTCCTAATCCTCCTAAGAAGGAGTGGCTGTTACATACTTTGGATGTGGTCCGTGCTTTAAAGTTTTACTTACAGGCAACTAAGGATTTCGTCAATCATCTTCCCTGTTCATTGTATTTTGTGGGAAGCGTAGGGGTCAGAAAGCTACGGCTACCTCTCATTTTGGCTGAAGAGTATCATCCGGTTTGCATATGAGACTGCTGAACAGCAGCCTCCTACACGAATTACGGCTCATTCCACTAGAGCTGTGGCTTCCTCATGGGCATTCAAAAATGATGCTTCTGTTGAACAGATTTGCAAAGCTGCAACTTGGTCGTCTCTTCACACTTTTTCCAAATTTTACAAATTTGATACTTTTGCCTCGTCTGAGGCTGTTTTTGGCAGGAAAGTTCTTCAAGCAGTGGTGCCTTCCGTTTAGGTTCCCTGTCTTGTCCCTCCCGTTTCATCCGTGTACTGTAGCTTTGGTATTGTATCCCACAATTAAGGATGAAATCCGTGGACTCATCGTATCTTGTAAAAGAAACGGAAATTTATGCTTACCTGATAAATTTATTTCTTTTACGATACGATGAGTCCACGGCCCACCCTGTTTTTACAAGACAGGTCTTTTTATTTTTGCTAAACTTCAGTCACCTCTGCACCTTGGCTTTTCCTTTCTCTTCCTAATTTCGGTCGAATGACTGTAGTGGGAGGGAAGGGAGGAGCTATATATACAGCTCTGCTGTGGTGCTCTTTGCCTCCTCCTGCTGACCAGGAGGTGATATCCCACAAGTAAGGATGAAATCCGTGGACTCATCGTATCGTAAAAGAAATAAATTTATCAGGTAAGCATTAATTTCCTTTTTTTTTTTAAATATCACCTCCCTTCCCTTCCAACCCAGTCATTCTCTTTGCCTATGTCAAGAGTTTATTATTTTTTAAAGTAGTACAAGATTGTGCTGCTTTTGTCCTGGGGTGTAGCCGTAGTCCATATCAGTCTCTCCAGTAGAGCAGTGGTGGCTTTAGAGCAATGGGAACTTTTGGGACATAACTTCTTTCTCACTGCGCCTCCCATCCTGATGCTGCCCTAACTCTGAAAAACTGAGAGATCTTACTCGGTCCTTTCTTTTTTTTTTTTTTTTGTTGCAGGTCCATGTGAGGGAGATGACCTCTCAAACCTGGGAGCTGCCTTGCTGTCAGGCAGAATATGAGGTAAGTGCTGACTTTTAAATTTCTGGGATTAACAGAACTCAGAAAAAGTTGGGCACCTTATTTCATAAGAGGGACATGTAAGGAAGCCTTTATTAAAGTTGGGCACTTTATATTTTGGCATACATTCTCCTTTGTACTCAGGAGACATTATGGGGACAGCATAGATGCAGGCACTGGGGCAGGTAATTAATTTGGCGGTGTTTACATCTCCCGGCGTTTACTTAACAAATGGTCCGACCAGAAGATCTTTGTATTGGCCACGCCCACGATGGGCGGTACAAGAGGAGGCGGCAATTGTGTTGCGCACCTTTTTCCTCTCACTTCCTAACAACGGAAGGTGAAGTTCTTATGCTGGTTTCTATTAAGCATCTCACAATATGCGCGTTTAGTCAGACGGTCTTCTACTGCTGTTGCGAGTTCCGGATCTGTCAGTGTGGGAACGGCTCCTGCTCAGAGGGTTCAACGGTCAGGTAGGCACCTGTAGAGGTGCTCTGCAGTGTTAGTTAAGACTTCTGTCCTGTCTAGCTTTAATAAATAAGTTAAAGAAAAAAAGTTACCGTTTAAAATTTTAAAGGGACAGTAACTTTTTTTTTTTTTTTTGTATGCTTTGATTTTCTTAACATTTATACTTTTTATGAAAAAATTTTTTGTTTGTGAATCAGAATGGACCAAGAGGCCTTACAAGGTGTCACCTTGTTCTTTGTTTTGATGCCAATGTGGAACCTCCAATCCCTTTCTGTTCCTCATGCATTGAGGGATAGACTTTTTTTCTGAGGCAACCTTTTCAAAAGAGGATGTTGTTCAGGAATCCAATGACAATGTTCAATTTATGCCGCAGCTTTCTCCACAAGCGTTCCAAATTTTACCGCCCTCACATGCAGTGCCCTGTGCTTCATATCTCCTTCTGGGGGTTACTTTACAAGACATTACTTCTCTCGGGTCTTCTGCAGTTTCAGATGCGTTGTCTGCTTTTCCAATGTTGCAGGGAAAACGTAAGAGGAAAATCAGAGATTCAGTAAGCAAGGTTTCTAACGCAGTTGTTGCTATTGCGGATGCCCCCTCCCAGAAGTCTGAGGAGGGGGATACAGTAATGGCATCTGAAGGTGAAATTTCAGATTCTGACAGTGTAATCCCTCTTACTGATACTGAAGTGATATTCTTCAGGTTTAAGCTAGAACACCTCTGCTACTAAAGGAGGTTTTAGCTACATTGGACGACAACGACTCCACGATCGTTATTAATCCTAAGAAATCCAGTAAGCTTAACAAATATTTTGAGGTCCCTTCCTCAATAGATGTTTTTCCGGTACCAAACCGAGCTTCTGAAACCATTACTAAGGAGTGGGAGAGACCGGGTTTCCCTTTTTCTCCATCTCCTATATGTAAAAAGATGTTCCCCATAGCCGACTCTGTCAAGGAGGCTTGGCAAACAGTTCCCAAGGTGGAAGGAGCGGTTTCCACTCTTGCTAAGAGAACTACTATGCCCATAGAGGATAGTTATGCAACCAGCTGTGTGCATTGCTACCGTCACCAGTGTGGCAGCATATTGGTTTGATGCGTTGTCTGATGCTATTAGGACAAACTCCCCTGGATGAGATCCAGGATAGGATAAAAGCTCTTAAATTAGCTAATTCCTTTATTGCGGGGGCTTCCCTTAAAGTTATCGAACTGGGAGCAAAGATTTCAGGTTTCTCTGTTCTAGCTCGCAGAGCCTTATGGTTATAGCCTTGGTCTGCAGATGTATCCTCTAAGTCTAAGCTTTTAGCGATTCCTTACAAGGGGAAGACCTTGTTTGGACCTGGCTTGACGGAAATAATCTCTGATATTACGGGAGGTAAGGGTCATCTTCTCCCGCAGGATAAGAGAAACAACCAAAAGGGACATCAGAGCAATTTTCGTTCCTTTTGAAATTTCAAGGGAAATTCTTCCTCTTCTGCTTCCAAGCAGAAACAGTCTAAAACTTCATGGAGACCCAGTCAGTCTTGGAATAAGGGTAAACAATCCAAGAAGCCTGCTATTGAATCAAAGACAGCATGAAGGCCATGCCCCCGATCTGGGACCGTATCTTGTAGGGGGCAGACTTTCCTTCTTCGCTTAGGCTTGGGTTCGAGATGTCCTGGATCCCTGGGCAGTAGACATAGTGTCACAGGGATACAAACTAGAGTTCAAAGGTTTTCCTCCCAGAGGCAGGTTTCTGCTTTCAAGATTATCTGTAGACCAGACAAAAAGAGAGGCGTTATTACACTGTAAGAGACCTCTCCGACCTGGGAGTGATAGTTCCTGTTCCGACACAGGAAGAGGGTCTGGTATTTTATTCCAATCTGTTCGTGGTTCCCAAAAAAGAGGGAACCTTCAGACCAATTTTAGATCTCGAGTCTAAACAAATTCCTCAGAGTACCGTCCTTCTAGATGGAAACTATTCGTTCCATTCTCCCTTTGGTCCAGGAGGGTCAATTTACAACAGTGGATTTAAAGGTTGCATACCTGCATGTTCCTATTCAGAAGGATCATCACAAGTTTCTGAGGTTTGCCTTTCTAGACAAACACTTCCAATTCGTGGCTCTTCCCTTCGGTCTTGCCAGAGCTCCCAGATTTTTCTCAAAAGTTTTGGGATCACTGTTGGCGGTGCTTCAGTTACGAGGCATTGCATTGGCGCCCTATCTGGACGACATCCTGTTCCAGGCACCATCCTTACAACAAACGAGATCCCACACGTAAATGTTTTCCTTCCTGCAATCTCACAGTTGGAAGGTAAATTTGGAAAAGAGCTCCTTAGTTCCAAATACAAGGCTATCTTTCTTAGGAACAATAATAGATTCCCTATCAATGAAGATTTTTCTGACAGGAAATCAAAGATTTTCGATACTTGTCTAGCTCTGCAGTCCACTCCTCGGCCATCAGTGGCTCAGTGTATGAAGGTAATCGTGCTGATTGTGGCGGCAATGGATATCATCCTGTTTGCTCGGCTCCACCTCAGACCTCTGCAGCTAAACATGCTCAGGCAATGGAACGGAGATTATGCAGACTTGTCTCCTCGAATACTACTGGAGCAGGAGACGAGGGATTCTCTTCAATGGTGGTTGTCTCTGGATCATCTTTCCCAGGGAACCTGCTTTCGCAGACCATCTTGGGGTGATTGACAACAGACTCCAGCCTTCTAGGATGGGGAGCAGTCTGGCGCTCCCTAAAGGCTCAGGGAGTTTGGACTCAGTCAGAGTCTGTTCTACCTATAAACATTCTGGAGCTGAGTGCGATCTTCAATACTCTTCTGGCCTGGCCCCAGTTAGCCTCGGCCAAGTTTCTCAGGTTCCAGTCGGACAACACAACTTCAGTGACTTAAATCAATCATCAGGGAGGAACGAGGAGTTCCTTAGCGATGACAGAGGTAACCAAAATAATTCAGTGGGCGGAAACCCACTCTTGCTGTCTGTCGGGGATCCACATCCCAGGGGTGGACAACTGGGAGGCGGACTTCCTGAGCAGGCAGACCTTTCATCCAGGGGAGTGGGAACTCCATCCGAAAGTGTTTTCCAGCCTGATTCTCAAATGGGGTCAGCCGGAATTGGATCTCATGGCATCTCGACAGAATGCCAAGCTTCCGAGGTATGGGTCGAGGTCCAGGGACCCTCAGGCGGTACTGATAGAAGCCCTGGCGGTACCTTGGACCTTTAGTCTAGCATACCTATTTCCTCAGTTTGCTCTTCTTCCTCGTGTCATTGCTCGAATCAAGCAGGAGAGGGCCTCTGTGATTCTCATTGCACCGGCTTGGCCTTGCAGGATTTGGTATGCAGATCTGGTGGACATGTCATTTCTGCCACCTTGGAGACTTCCGTTGAGGAAGGACCTTCTAATTCAAGGGCCCTTCCTTCACCCAAATCTAGTTTCTCTGAAGCTAACTGCTTGGAGATTTAACGCTTAATTTTATCCAAGCGGGGCTTTTCAGAATCGGGAATCCAGACATGGGGAATCCAGTTGCTCAATGTGCCTAGAGGGATATGGCTGCACCTCAGACTAGGCCCACAATAGGCCGAAACGTACGTCTGGGGTTTTGCGGTTTCTATCGTTCAGAGAGGGATTGCCTGGTATTTCGGGGCTGGACTGTACTGTGAAGTCCGGATCAGACTGATATGCTTCAGGAAAGTTCTTCTCTGTGAAAGGCACATGTTGAGCAAAAAGAGGCTGCTTCTTGGGTGGTAACTAGCCATAGAACAAGCTATTATGCTATTGTTCGTTCCCAGGTTGTGCGCTTCTCTCTTTTTATTTATGCAATATTATAATCGTCCTCCTATTGAGGTGATTTCTGCTAAAGTCCTTATCATAGCTTGACTTATGTAGCATATATATATATATTTCTTAGTGATCTTAGGACTCTAAGATGTTACCTATATTATGTAGATGTACTCCATATTATCTCTCTCTCATATTGAGATGATCCTGCTATTGTCTCTCTCCTCGTGTCTTGTCCTATGTATCACATATATTTATTAGTGTACTTAGTACCCTTAGAGGCTCAAAGTTAAAAAAAATGGTGCCGCTCCATCTGAGAAGGAGGCGGGATAAAAAATTGCAAAAAGATGAAGCGCGCTTCATCCACCATAAGGGAATAACAAACGCAGTTCTATTTCCTGCACCTACGGATTGTAAATCATACCTTAAAACGGATGCCAGAAGGAAGCAAACTCTCCCATAGGCAATACAGACATAAAATCGTATTACAGATTTTAACTGTCCCCTCATTCTCCTCTAATTCAAAACACGTAGGAATATGAACTGACAAGACTTAACGTGTCAAAAGCATTCATATACATAAGGGTTAGATAATTATTATATAAATGATCTGAACCACAAGATAGTTAACCCCTTCTATCCTGAAGTAGATTAACGCATAAATCTCCCCATTCACATTAAAAGTGCCTGCTCACTGCCAGAAAATGTCCTTAAGGTATTTGTGTCCCAAATTAAATACAGATAGGGCTGAATCCCTGCAGTGCCAGCCTCCTAGCCCCAGAAGACAAAAAGGCACATACCTATATATTCAGCTGTCCGGCAGGAGGACAGTTCACCCGGCATGAGAGGATGCCATTCCTCACAGAGACCTGAGGAAACAAGAAAAGACAGAGTAAAACCTACTCTGGCCTTTCACACTTAGGGTAGCAAACATGTTAGGAAAACACAGCAAGGGCTACCTTACAAGTTCCTTACTGCTCTGGAGCCAACACTGCCCTACTGAAGACACTAACGTGGAGAACGGCTACACCAAGGACTTGAGAAGTTCAGAGTAAACCTACTCTGTCATTCAAAATAATAAAATCTTGCTTGAAGTAAAAGAAATTCAATATCTTCAGACACCGAAAACTTCACCTCCTCCTTGCACCGCAGGCAAAGAGAATGACTGGGGGTTGTGGGTAGGGAAATGATACTTAACAGCTTTGCTGTGATGCTCTTTGCCTCCTCCTGCTGGCCAGGAGTGATATTCCCAATAGTAATTGATGATGATCCGTGGACTTGTGTCAAGAAATAAATACATTTATCAGGTAAGCATACATTTTTGTTTTTAAACACCCTGTCAGCTTTGCTCTATCTATGTAGGTCTATATGGCCTTCGGCTTTATTGCAAATGTGTTTCTCAGTAACAGGAGAAGATCCAGTGTTCTCTCTGCTTGTCTCTCTTCAATCATCAGCACACCCTTCAGTGTCGTAGTGCTTGATGGAATTTGGTCTCATGCCCCAAGGCAGAACATAGTGCGATCTGCGATCTCATCGCAGAAACTGGAGCCTGCCTGCAGAAAAAGAACGGATTTTTATTTTTTCCTGGCCAGTGCAGTGCTTTCAAGTTGACAATCGGCAAATTTTTAGTGCAGTACTTTGCAATTATTGGCTAAAGGCTGCTCTGCTCCTGAAATTAATATTGCATCTAAAATGTATCAATGTTACTTTTACCCGCCAGAACTCTGTGACTGTCTGCAACTGCGAGGTAAGTGTACTAGCTTTTCTATTACTGCAGCAGCTGTTTAAAACTCTGTGGTTGGTGTTGACTTGGGCAGTGAGTGCACTAATTCTGTATTATTGATTAGTGTGTTGATTGAATCGTGTTTTCACTGAGTGGGCACTGGGGCAGGCAGACACATAGTTCATAATGTTAAGAGGCTCACAGCCTGCAGTACCATCTTGTTGCAACTGAAGCCAGTTTTAGGGCTGCCAGTTAGGAGGGATCTGTCGGGGGAAATTGATTCAGGGGGCCCCAGCATCCTCAGACCTGAGGGATCCCCCTCCGGACTTGTGAGCGCAGCCCAAAGACAGGACAGGCTCCTAAACTTCCCAACAAATGAAGCAGATGAGGGAACTGAGCACTCTGTGTCCCTCCTACAGTGCCGGAGAGAGGAGGAGAGCAGGGAGTGTTAGAGGATTCGGAATACCATTTATTTTTAGCATACTCTGTCTGTACTGAGTGGACAGTCTGGGGCAGGCAGGCATGCACGTAGTTAATATAATAATATATGTTAAGAGGCTCAGGCTGGGGATGAAAGGGGGGCATCTCACATGTACTGCGTGCTTTCAAAACAGACTTCGGAACGGCAGTAACAAATTCTGGTTTTCATTTCTGGCTTTTCAAGAATTTTATTTTGTAATATTGCCGTTCCGAAGTCTGTTTTGAAAGCATGCAGTACATGTGAGATGCCCCCCTTTCATCCCCAGCCTGAGCCTCTTAACATATATTATTATATTAACTACGTGCGTGCCTGCCTGCCCCAGACTGTCCACTCAGTACAGACAGAGTATGCTAAAAATAAATGGTATTCCGAATCCTCTAACACTCCCTACTCTCCTCCTCTCTCCGGCACTGTAGGAGGGACACAGAGTGCTCAGTTCCCTCATCTGCTTCATTTGTTGGGAAGTTTAGGAGCCTGTCCTGTCTTTGGGCTGCGCTCACAAGTCCGGAGGGGGATCCCTCAGATCTGAGGATGCTGGGGCCCCCTGAATCCATTCCCCCCCCCCCCCCCCACAGATCCCTCCTAAACGGCAACCCTAAAACAGGCTTCAGTTGCAACAAGATGGTACTGTAGGCTGTGGCAAGGTGCTAAGGTATGAGACACGGACTGTTCGCTAAACTCAGATAACGTAGAGAGACCATGGTGATTATATATATATATATATATATATATATATATATATATATATATATATATATATATATATATATATATATATATATATATATATATATATATATATATATATATATATATATATATATATATATATATATATATATATATATATATATATATATATCCACATATATATCCACCCACCGAAATTGACGGCCAAAAATGGGCCTATCCCATTTCGGACGAAGGAGGGGAAAACTGGCCGAAAATTGCATCTTCTATGTAAAATTAAATTAACCCCTATGCCCCACGAAATCATCTCCTGGCAGACAGATAAGTGCGGCAGAGTGTGAGAAGGAACTTGCAGTGTCTGACTTTTATGACACTTGCCTGTGTAGAGCCAGCCATATAGTTACTTGTGGATCCTCCGGTCAGTGAGTGAAAGGCTAATACGTATATTTACCCTTATCTGGCTCCCTGTCTAACTGATTTTATTTCAAAAAGCAGCTCATTGAGTCCTGCAGGATGAGCTGCTTTTTCAAATAAAGTCACGATTAGACAGGGATCCAGATAAGGGTAAATATACATATGAGCCTTTCACACATTCACTGACCAGAGGATCCGTTGCAAGTGTCATAAATTTCACCTGACACTGCAAGATTAGGAGACTACTGTGTAAACAGAGCGGGCTGCAGCATGGTGTCTTTACAAGCAGCTGTCACCACCTCCTCCTGAGAACTGCACAACGAGCGGTTTGCCAGATAAGAGTGAATCCCATGTAGGAGCCGTTTGCACACTGACAGAACTGTAATTGTTTTGGCTACAATCCACAAGCAGTACACTTGTAATACCATCTCCTGCATTCCTCTGTGTGCCTCAGTACTGTGTCTTAATTCTTAAGCTCTTGCTGCCTGCTGATTTAGGATTGTGTCAAATGTTCAAAAGTATGGTGTGTGTATATGTATATGTATATGTGTGTATATATATATATATATATATATATATATATATATATATATATATATATATATATATATATATATATATATATATATATATATATATATATATATATATATATATATATATATATATATATATATATATATATATATATATATATATATATATATAATAGTCAGTAGGTGGAGCTGTCTGTGTTGCAGCAAAGATATGCAAGCCAAGCAAGCTGAAATTAATCAGTTTAACCAGACCTGAGCTATTGAGTAGCTTGCAAAGGAACAAGCTTTTCCTGTCTATAAATAAGTCCAGATTGGAATGCATAGAAAGAACTGTTTGCAGAAAAATGCAAGTAAATTCTGTGTTGTGTGTTTATTTTATTAGGTTTATAATGCTGTTTAGCAAATGTTTTTGTTAATTTAACTTAGTTTAATTATATATTCTGTGTTGTGTGATTATTTTATTAGGTTTATAATGCTGTTTAGCATTTAAAGTCTTCATTTCAAAGCTTTAAAAATAATGTATTAGGTGTTACTTATGCCAATTTTCAGAGGAGCCTGGAATCTAACTCCCTCACTTCCCATTGACTTACATTATAAACTGGTTTTCAATTTACAACGGTTTCGATTTACAACCATTCCTTCTGGAACATAACCCCGGCGTAAACTGAGGGCTGATATATAATATATATAATAAAAAGTCTTATATTAATAATAAAATTATAGAAAAAAAACATTTAAAATAATTTGGTGGAAAAAGTCATTTTCGGTTTTCGGCCAAGGGCATCCTGCATTTTCGGTTTCGGTCTAGAATTTTCATTTCGGTGCATCCCTAATATATATATATATATATCTCATATACTTACAGGGGGGTATGCAATGCATGAAGAGAGAGACCAGGGTGATATGATATGCAGGGGGGGGGTATGCATGAAGAGACCATGGTGATATTTATATGCAGGTGGGGGTATGCATGACATGAAGAGACCATGGTGATTCAGTTAAAGTCAACAACACTGCACTGCTGTGGTGAGCCATGAAGACATTTGTATGAATAATGCACCTTTTTTATTACTACTTCTATGTTAGACTATGTCTGCAGCTAATTTGCAATGCAATTTTCAACTACTGCACTATATTATAAAACTTTAAATATTGCTTATTCTACATTAAACTAACACGTTGCAATTGAACTGGTGCTTTAGTGTAACTGACAAATTTAAAATTAATTTTAATTTAAAAATGACCTTCAGAAAAATTTTCACTAAAAAAATCTCATCGCAGAAAGTGAAAAAAAGTTCTGCCTCCTGGGGTCTCATGTGTACCTGCATGGGCATTATTCAGTTTGCTTTTCCATTGGGACATATCCAACTATGTATGCTCTGTCCTTTTGAAAGGCGTTATCGGAACTGTATTAATAGACTCTTCATGCATGACTCTTTAGACCATTATGGGAGATGGTGTTTCTGATTCCAGCCTCTTAGGCTGTGGATCTATTTGGGACTCCTTAAGAGCTCTGGTATTTTTCTAAGAAATATGCTGGAATTGGGAGCTATCCACAACTCTAGTAGCGGGGCTTTCTATTAAGCTCTGTCCATTTTTTTTTTTCCTCAGTTCCCAATTCAATTAACATAATTTTGGTGGCTTACATCAGTCCTCAAGGAATAAGTAGGACTGATAAGGGGAGCCCCTTGCATTCTTCAGGGGTCAGAGTTCTTAGATTGTCCCTTTTTTAAGCCATCCTTATTCAAGAGTAGACGGCTGGGAAGCAGACTGTCTGATCAGACAGGTGTTTTTTCCAGGGGTGGGGGCACTTCTTCCTGAGATGTGTGGCGAATTAGTCCTCTCTTAGAGAGTTTTTCAGATAGGCAGTTTCTCTCTGGTCTAGGCGAATACATCAGGGACACGGCAGAAGTGTCTCTAGGTCTGGCACTCCTGTCTCTCTAATTTGAGTGTCTAGGTTTTCCTTGTAACAAGGTTTTTTTTCTCCTAGAGGACTTGGAGAGGGGTTGTCCAATAGTTCTCTATTAGGACAGATCTCTACCCTTTCGGTTTGGATGATGAGGTGTAGTGGTTAGTTCCACTGATACTGAGGCAGAAGGTTGTGGGTTGGAACACAGGTGAAACTTCTGCTTTTGCATGAAGGGGGACCTGAACAATCTTTTGCTCCTTCCTGGAGCCTTACTTTAGTTTCTCTCTGGATGAGGTTCATATAGGAGTTTAGACATTCTGTGACTACTTTCTTTTTGTCTGAGGGCTGTTTTTCATTTGACTTATGGTCAACTGGACAGCTGCCACCTAATGGATTACAGCTTTCTCTTCTGGAGATATCTAGTAGTCCTGGGCCCTTATGAACGAAGCCCTGGCTTGCCCTTTATTTTTATTTTATCAATCTTGATCTTTGGCCTCAGCGTAGGTTTCTTTTGGAGAGAAAGGTGGTTCAAGTGGTGGTGCCTTCACATTAGGTCCGCCTGCTTTTAATTCTCCCTCCCTGTCCTCTCTGGCTTAGGTATTGGTTTCCCAATAGTAATTAAATGGAATCGTGGACTCTCCATGCCGTTGGAAAGAAAACAAAATTTATGTTTACCTGATGATAAATTATCCCTTCCTGGCAAAGAGAGTCCACAATCCTCCCTTTTACAATTTAAAGGTGACATTTAATTTTATATAATCTTAAGGCACCTCTATTCCCCTAGAGTAAAAAGATTGCTTGGAGGGGAGAGGTGGGGAGGCCACTACACTACAGAAAAATTAGAATAAAAAAAAAATATCACACAATTTTTGGCAGACAGCTGCCTATACCTAAGAGATGGCGACACTAGTTTGGGAGGTTTTACATTGGCAGACTGTCTGCCAGTACCTTAGGTGGTAGTGACCAGTGGGGGGCGGGAGGCAAGGAAGAGAGCTGTTTGGGAGGGATACGGTAGGGAGCCATGGTTGGAGTATAATCTCTACACTAAAGCTAAAATTAACTTTACTATATTCCATGATTAAACCCTTCACTGCTCGAAATAAGTCTGGTACACATCTGCAGTTAGCGACCTTCTAATTTACTAAAAACCAATGGCAAAACGATGCATGTCTGCCATTTCTGAACAAAGGGGTCCCAGAGACGCTTTTACAATAATTTGTGCTATGATTACCCAAGCAATACGTATACCTTCTTAATGAGAAATCCAAAGTATTTGAAAGTTATTATTTTTTTTATAGCATTTGGTGGTGAAATGGTGGCATGGAATTATACCAAAATGGGTCTAGATCAATGGCTTGGGGTGTCTACTTAAATTTTTTTTTTATATATATAATTTCTTTTACAAAGATATGATGAGTACTTGTGGGATATAATCCTCCTGCTAACAGGAAGTGGCAAAGAGCACCACAGCAGAGCTGTTATATAGCTCCTCCCTTGACTCCTCCCCCCAGTCATTCTCTTTGCCTATGCTAGTAATAGGAAGGGTAAAGTGATAGTGGTGATAAAATGATGGTTTTAATTTCTTCAATCAAGATGTTTTTTTATTTTAAATGGTACCGGTGAGTACTATTTGATTTAGGGGGGATATGGAAGAAGACTTCCCCCTGAAATTGATTATCTTAGCAGCAGTTACTAAGATCAATTATGGTTCCCACAGATCTGAAGGTAATATGGGGAAATTCTTCAGTGTGGAGGACAGTCTCATGCAGCAGCATTTGAGGTATGTTTTCAGCCTTTTTCTTCTGAGGAGATTTAATATATCAGAACTGGCTGATTTGGTTCCTTATAGTGGGAACAGGGTAAGCAGTAGTCCTATATTTAATAAGGGTGTTACTGTTCTCCTGGGTGTTTTCTTCTAACATTTATGCAACTCAAAGGCAGCATAGAATCTTCAGTCCATTCCTCGGCCATCAGTGGCTCAGTGTATGGAAGTCATTGGATTAATGGTAGCAGCGATGGACATCGTCCCGTTTGCTCGCTTTCATCTCAGACCACTGCAGCTGTGCATGCTCAGACAGTGGAATGGGGATTATGCAAATTTATCTCCTCGGATAAATCTGGATCAAGAGACCAGAGAATCTCTTCTTTGGTGGTTGTCACAGGATCATCTGTCCCAGGGAATGTGCTTCCGCAGGCCATCATGGGTTATAGTGACAACGGACACCAGCCTCTTAGGCTGGGGTGCAGTCTGGAATTCCCTGAAGGCTCAGGGAACTTGGACTCCGATGGAGTCTCAATTACCAATCAATATTCTGGAACTGAGAGCAATATTCAACGCGCTTCAGGCGTGGCCTCAGTTGGCGCTGACTGTAGCATATATCAATCATCGGGGGGAACAAGGAGTTCTCTATCGATGATCCGATTGGCGGAGAATCACTCTTGCCATCTATCAGCAATCTATATCCCAGGAGTAGAGAACTGGGAAGCAGATTTTCTAAGTCGTCAGACTTTTCATCCGGGGGAGTGGGAACTCCATTCGGAGGTGTTTGCATCATTAACTCGACAATGGGGCACACCGGAATTGGATCTAATGGCATCTCGACAGAATGCCAAGCTTCCATGTTATGGGTCC